>NC_090444.1:1801895100-1803160933 GCF_031143425.1 Pleurodeles waltl | reverse complement strand
TGAATAATGAATCTTCTACCCCAAACATAGCTCCTAAATTTTTCACTAGCCCAGAAACTTATTTTTCAATGACTGAATAATTCCATTCTGCTTCTCTCAGTACTCTTGAAGCATAGCTAATAGTGACCTCACCCTGTATAGTTTCTTGTGTCAAAACCGCACCAAGACCATATTAGCTGGCATCAACCGCGATCATACATCTTAATTGCAGATCATATGAACACAATGCCTTTGCATTTGTCATTTCCAATTCCACCAATTCAAAAGTGTATTGACATTCCTAATTCCACACAAATTCCACTTCATCTTTGTAGTGTAATCTTGGATAAACCTGGAATAGAACTCACATAATCCCACAAAAGAGAGTAACTCAACTTTGTTCTTTGGGACCCAGTTACCCAACCACAATAGAACACACAGACAAAAACTAAATAATCCCATCCACGGTACATTTAAACATTAAAAGTAGTAAAAAGAAAGCACGCTCTCACCTAAATGTGGCTGATATATGCATATTATAAAAATTAAGATCACACATAAGAGCAGACGCCCGCCTTGCAATGGGATTGTACATACTCTTAACCTTGTATTTTTTAAAGTTCTAAATTGGCTGCCAAATTCAAAATTTTAGAAGCAAAATTTGGCCACCTTGGTGCGGTAAAACAATAATGCAGAATACCATGCCAAGACAGCAGTTATCTTTGAATGGTATTGTGCACGTTGTGTCATTGTGGTAGTTATTCAAGAGTGTTGCATAATGCTTCTAAACATGGCTGTGTCATGAACTAGACGCAGAGAATGTTTGTTGAGTACCCTTCCTAATAGCCTAAAGAAAGACTGAATACTCTCTGGACACACAGTGCCATCCTCAACAGGATGATATACGCAAAAGGTGTCAAGTGTTCCCTTAAGAGGGTCCCAGTTAGGAGGAAAAGAACTGCAAGGGGTTTAAAAAAACACCATGGACAATCTTATTACTTTTGATTGAAAATTAAGGTAGCACTGGTGTAAATAGCAATGCACCAAACTCCTGATGACCTCAGGAAGGAGAGAAAATGAAGGAAAATCCAACAGCATATTCCAGAAGAATGATGCAAACTTCTAGAAGCAAAAATGGGCAAAAAAATTGAAGCATGCAGAGAATATTGCGGTAGATCATCAAATGAGTGAGTTGCATTGTATCTCTTCACACAGTAAACTCCTTGATATATGTTTCAAAAGGAACTTAGACTACAGGAAAAGACTCTACTATAGATTGGGAATCTCACATATTCTCCTGTTGGCCTGACCACCATCTTGAAAAAGTCTGCTTTTGGTTTGATCATGCCTCCTTCCAGAATCTTCTGGCATTCACTGAATGATTGAAAAAAAAGCCCAGTTGGACTTCCCTCACATTGCTCTTCCTGTTCTGCATTCAACACATGTCACAGGAATCCCCTCTGGGTAACTGCAAGTGAAACAATTGCTGCGCAATTGAGGTGAAGTGAACACTCAGCCATGAGTGCAGCACCTATCAACATGCTGATGAGCAGTATGTGAAACGATGCTTCTTCCTCTGTGTGCAGTCCACCTCTAGAATGCTCTTACTACTGTTATCATTACCGATCTCGACAAAGATGTAACAGGCAGTTATCCTGCAATGATAAAACAAAGGTACACTATTAACACAACTCTGTCACGTGGGATGTGGTGTACTGTAGATACAGTAGGCATTAGGTGGCCTGGTAGCACTACAGCTGCAACAGGCTCTAAAAAATACAAAAAGGGGAAAGAAAGCCAACAGGAGCTATAAAGGAGGTATGGAAACTAAAGTACTGACACATCAGCCCTCGCACTGAAACACACTCATTTCCATGTGGATGTGCACATGAGATGAAGCAAAATACAAGGCCTCAAACAGCAATAGAGTCATTGGCAGAAATGGGTTGTACGCTGTCACAGGCAGAAGCAGAACGTGAATGATATTCCCACGGACCAGTGGAAGACAAGGGTTACCTGTTTGTTTATGTATGCATTTGCATTTTTTAATGACCCTATTGGATTACAAGAGCTCAAAAGATAACCAAACCCATCAGGTCTTCCTGAAAGGCCTTAGCCTGCGTCTCACAGAGTAAATCCTCTACTCCAAGTGTTTGTCAAAGGGGGTAACCAACACCAAAAACCTAAGGTAACTTGTATGTCTCCATGTAACAAAATACATGTCTACCGGTTTTAAATAACACGGACTAATAATAATCCACTCTTTGAGGCGAATTGTCTTTTAATAATAAATAAGTCAGACATACTGCCTTTCTAGTAACTTTCCATGATAAATAGATCAGACCTATGGCATCTGACATAACTTTTCACAATTAGCTAGTCAGTCCTTTTAGACTTTATCCTTGGACTTTCACCTTTATCAACCCTGGTCTGCTATGTTGAGTAACATCAGGCATACAGTCATAATATCCTAAATATGCACACAATTACAGTTGGCAAGACCATGTACAGCCCCATTTATCAGGGCCTGACTGAGATTCAAAGAGTGTAAATATTTTAATCACAGGGTACATAAGAAGAAGTGACAAACACAAAAACCCTTGCCTACTATGGTAGTCATTTAACATATTACCTGTCTTTAGGTTTTAACAGAGTGGAATAAAAAACCATTGTTAAGGGCCTAATGATTTTAACATAGGCTTTTCACAATGAATAAGTCACACCTACAGATTTTGTCGCTGAAACTTTTCAATACAACAGATCACACCTCTGGCCTCTTACATAACATTCCCCAGTGACCCAGTCAGGCATATAGCCACTACCATTGGTTTGTCACTGTTACCATCTAAGGCTTACTGCATTAACCATATCCCACAGGGCAATCATTAGCCATATAGTTATAAAATGTAAAATATATAGATAAATATTTAAAATATATACAGTATAAAGTACCCCCTGCCATATATTATAAGGATATTGCAAATCATTGAGTATTTTGTGTCCATATAGAGGAAAGAGGACAAAGGCAATTTCCTTTATAAGGTCACAGAATTTAGAGGTGCTTTGCAATATCCTTAAAATGTACGGCAGAGGATATTTTAGTCCTTTTAATACAAGATAATATTATCACTTTTCCGCAAACCACTTAAATCCTTGGTGTCTTGCAGTTCCATAACAAAGAGGTAGTATTGTTAAAGACACGAAGAATACAAGTGGAATCTAGTGCAAAATTAAGCACATCAATAAGCAGTTTATAATTTGTTGCCAAAATATATTAATATCAGTTGAATGTACATCACATAAAAATGTGCTGAGGTTCAGAATGTGTAGAAAAAGGCAGAGTTTCTATTTGTCTTGTAATACGCAAAATTTGAACGTTGCCATAAATAATCTTTCTGCTTATCACTATTTGTTTTAGAAACACAGATTATAAGAATGAAAAGCTATTTTTCTCTATTGCACTTTTTAAACTGTAGCTGTAATTATGCTCTGTGACCTGCCTTTACCTTGGCAGCTGTCCCTAGCAGAAGGTGTTACAATTTCACAATTCAACTGTAATAACTTATTACAGATGAACAGATACATCATTTCATTATCACAGATGACTAGAGACATCACAAATGATCTGTAATAAGGAATTTGACACTGTTTTTTATACAGAGATTGTAGGATCCCATGTATTATATACATAAATACAGTTACCATAACACTCTACAACCTCTCCTATGAGGGTTTACAATCATGATCATAGTGCAAATCTTCTACCCTGAGAGTTAGTCAGATGGGGGGATTCAACATCAACTCTCATGCCTACTATGGTAATCTGAGAGATTCCATGTAACAAAGGGGCTCATTAGGAGTTTGGCCAAATTCCCAATAAGGAGACCGCTGCAATGCTGGCGGTCTCCCCAAGGTCCCATTACAACTTTCCCACTGGCCTGACTGGCGGAAACCAAGGTTTCTGCCGGTCAGCCCAGAGGGAAAGGTGCGGCAGCATTGTTCCCAGCTCATAATTGAGCCGGAAGCAATGCTGCCGCATGCAGGGTCCACCAGCACCCTTGAAATACCCTGGGCATGGGCAGTGCAGGGGCCCCCTGGACTTGTTCTTCGCCAGTCTTTTTATGGTGAAAAGTCTGGCGGAGAACAAGGTTGTAATCAGCAGGGCGACGCTGAGTTCAGCACCACCCTGGCTGATTACAACCAGGACTGTCGTCAGCCCTTCAGGATCTTGCCACGGCAGTCCGACTGCCACCGCAAGTCTGGCGGTCTTGTGACCTCCAGACTCGTAATCAGCCCCAAAGTTTTATGTACAACCTCCTGGACCCCTCTCAATCCGGATTGCAAGCCAACCACAGCACAAGGAACAGCTCTGATCGCAGCTACTACAGACACCAAAGCCCTCCTAAACCTTGGCAAAACAGCAGCCCTCTTCCTCCTGGACCTGTCAGCCACCTTCGACACAGTCTCCCACCACATCATGATCAACAGACTCCACCAAATTGGAATTCAAGGAAATGCTCTCAAATCACCAGAAGAACCTCACCGGAAGAACCCAAAGAACACGTCTCCCACCATTCACCTTGGAACCCAAGAAGATTATCTGTGGTGTCCCACAACGATTGGCCCTCAGCCCCACTCTCTTCAACATGCACACGATCCCCTGGCCAACACTGTCCGATCGCATTAACTCAACATCATCTCCTATGCAGACGACAGCCAGCTTATCCTCTCACGGTCAGAAGAATGACCCCCCACACACACACA
Source organism: Pleurodeles waltl (assembly GCF_031143425.1). Taxonomy (NCBI): domain Eukaryota; kingdom Metazoa; phylum Chordata; class Amphibia; order Caudata; family Salamandridae; genus Pleurodeles; species Pleurodeles waltl. The sequence continues at coordinate 1,803,156,190 of NC_090444.1, read as the reverse complement.
CAAATCGCGCCTGCAACCTTGGCATCATCTTGGACAACAAGTTATCTATGCAGAAACAGGTGAATGCAATCTCATCTGCCAGCTTCCACCAGCTATCCATGCTCTGTAAGATTTTCAGGTGACTCCCAGTCAACACCAGAACCATCACTCAAGCCCTCGTCACCTGCAGACTAGCCTACAGTAACACTCTTTATGTAGGAATCACTGCATGCCTCTTGAAGAGACTGCAGACAATACAAACCTCAGTGGCAAGACTCATTCTTGACCTCCCCAGATGGACTCCATCTCCCCACACCTCTTTTTTTTTAAATATATTTTTTTTATTGAGCAGATGCAAATCTTGAGAAATCTACAGAGATCGAAACATATTACAATTTGTCATCCAAAACTTCATTGATACTTCATTAGCTAAACACAATAATTATAATAACACTTTTCATAATGCCATCTTATCCTAGATAGATCCTCTACCTCGAAAGTTGGACCCTAAATATCCTTAAACTTGCAACCTGCACCTATTCTTTGTGCATAGAGCTTTTCCTTAGCCTGTACCACCTTCATCTTTGCCTCCCACACTTCAAATGTAGGAGGAAGGGGTGATTTCCATGCTCGTAGAATCAATGATTTCTTAATCAATGAGGCTATAAAAAAAAAAAACTGTTTAGCCCGCATCCTTAGGTTCGGATGCTCTGAAATTCCGGACAAAGTATCTGGAATAAGTACACAATGTAATTTCCTGCTAATCCACTGAAAAACTTTAACCCAAAAATCCATAAACTTGGGACAGCTAAAGGACATATGCAGCCAGTCCCCTGGATTGTCATTACACCATGGACAAGAACCTGAAAATGTCAGGAATCCTTTTTTAATTTGGGCTGGAGTGTGATTTAGCATCTATTTTGTATTCTTCTAAAATTAGCCCCCTAATCGCCTTATGAGACGTGTTATTGAATACCTCCACGTTTTCAACTCAATTTTGCACCTGGTGGACCTTTTGATCTTTGTTAAAAACAGGAAAGTACTCGTGGTGCTCCCTGGGGGTTAAGGATCCGATAACAATTGCCCAACCCCTTCTGATTCCCGTACAATGCCTGAGAGGTAAGAAAGGCGGGTCGATCTAGTAGGGCAGTATATTGAAGCAAAAAAAATGCAGAATCTGAAGACAAGAATATTTTTAAAAATCAGGGATACGTGCTCCAGTCTGACATTGATCTCAGGTCTTGACTTGGTTGCCTCCTAGAAAGTCAGAGAAGCTGGTAAACCCCGAAATTAACCATTGATTTAAATGTGCAGGAATCAGATTTAGACCCATTATCCCTGACTGGGTCAAAGACAACTGAGGATAAAACCCAACAAATTGATAGTTTTCTCGAAATTGTAAAAGCCTAGCATATACTACAGTAGGGACTTTGGACCAGATGTAGCAAACGTTTAGTGAGTCGCAAACGGCAAAATTTGCCGTTTGCGACTCGCTAAACGCGTTTCCCAATGCAGAAATGCATATTGCGAGTCGTTACCGACTCGCAATATGCATTTCCGACTCACAAATAGGAAGGGGTGTTCCCTTCCTATTTGCGAGTCGCAGTGGGATGCAATACCATTTGCGACCGCGTACGCGGTCGCAAATGGCATCGCAGTTACCATCCACTTCAAGTGGATGGTAACCCACTCGCAAATTGGAAGGGGTCCCCATGGGACCCCTTCCAGTTTGTGACTGGACCCAAAAATATTTTTTCAGGGCAGGGAGTGGTCCAAGGGACCACTCCCTGCCCTGAAAAAATACCGAAACTAAAGGTTTCGTTTTTTTTTTAAGTGCAGCTCGTTTTCCTGTAAGGAAAACGGGCTACACTTAAAAAAAAAAAATACTGCTTTATTTAAAAGCAGTCACGAACATGGAGGTCTGCTGACGACAGCAGGCCTCCATGTTTGCGAGTGCCTATACTCGCTATGGGGCCGCAATTTGCGACCCACCTCATGAATATTCATGAGGTGGGTCATTGCGACCCCATAGCGAGTCGCAGTCGGTGTCTGAGACACCGTACTGCATAGCAATTTGCAAGTCGCAAATTGCGAGTCGCAGGGACTCGCAATTTGCAAGTCGCAAATTGCCGTTTTGCTACATCTGGCCCCTAGTATCTAGTGCGCTTTGGTTGCAGCGGAAACTTGAGGAAAGGAGCTAACTGGCAGCCATTCTCACCTAGCATAATATTGAAATAGAAGCTAGAGTTAGGGGATGTGGTGGCTTTAGAGACCCAATCCATAATTGCAGAGTCATAATATTTCCTAACGTTTGGCAGGGCCAGTCCTCCATCTTCAACTGCAAGAGGCAGTCTCCAACTGAGCCCTTGTTTTTTTATTGGACCATACAAACTTTCGTAATAACACATCAAGCTCTTTAAAGAAATGTTAATGAATTTTAATAATCATGCTAGAAAAAAATGAACAAAAGAAGAGGAAGAATCATAATTTTAACCAGAGCTTCCCGTCCAATGTTTGATAGCAGAGAGGCTTGCCATTTTTGTAGTAGGTGTTGCACTTTTTTGAACATCAGGACATAATTAAGGCCAAAAAGATCTGAAAAATCATGGGAGACATAGATACCCATGTATCTTATGGGACGATGAAGACGATACTGGACCCGCATCTCCAATGGAAGAGCATTCTTGGTGGTTTTAAACAATAGGGCTTCTGATTTGGAGTGATTAATCCTATACCCCCCCACTCTGTAAAGGCCATTATTTTGGCAAAAGCCCTAGCAATATTCGAGGATTCTGTTGCAAGATAGAGGATCATGTCATCAGCAAACAATTTTAGTTTTGGGGCCTGGATCATAGGCGGGAGAATAGAAGCGTCTTGATGCAGAGCCACTGCTAAGGGTTCAGTGAACAGTGCAAAGAGCACAGGGAAAAGGGGGCATCCTTGACGAATGCCATGCCCGACTTGAAGAGTTCCTGCTATACGTGAATTGATAAGAATATTTATTTGAGCTTTAGAATAGAGATTGCGCAAAATCTGAATAAATTGGCTAGGAAACTTAAACTTTGCTAAGATCTGAAAAAGGACCTCCGATTGGACTAGACCAAAGGCTTTCTTAGCATTCAACATTATAATAGCCGCCGGTTTATCTTTATTGGAATAGTAGTCTATCGCCTGAATTAAAAAGTTGGTATTTGTCGCTAGCAGCCTACCTGGGAGAAAGCTGCACTGGCTTCATAAATTAGATCCTGCGCTACTGAAGTCAATCTTCGTGCCAATCTCTTAGCTAAAAGCTTATAATCAAAATGTAATAAGCTGATCAGACGATATGAATCTGGTTTCTGAGCTGGCCTATCTTTTTTCAAGAAGCTGATCACTGTGGATCTTGTAAAGGATGCAGGTATGTCTGCCCCCTGAAGAATACTATTAAAGAGAGCAGCAAGACACCCGGCAATCTGATCTACAATGCTTTTATAAACTTCTGCCGGAATGTCGTCCTCCCCCGAGGCTTTCCTGTTTGATGGGCCATTATTGCCTCCTTTACCTCAGCGAGTGAGATGGAGATGGAAGATATAAGGTTTGCACTTGAAGATGTATCTAAACTGGGCAACGTTATTGAATCCAGGTACTGCTCAATTTTCTGGGCGCTAGTTGGAATAGAATAGGAATATATTTTAGAATAATGCGATAGAAAAACCCTTTCAATATCTTCCGAATGACTTACCAGCGTATCCGACCCTTCGTCAAAAATAGATTTGATGGTGTCTTTTTGGGCTGTTATTTTATTTACTGATCTTGCCAGAAATGTACCTACGTGTTCACTTTCTTTGTACCAGCTCTGCAAGCTTGTATGTTGATTGACTAGCTCTGGAGATAAAAAATAGTCACTTAGCTTAGCCTGGGCCCTTCTTAATCTTAGAAGCACCACTGGGTTTTAAGAAGTCAGAAGGGCCCTTTGTGCTTGGTCAAGTTCTAATTGAAGCTTGTTGCCTTTTGCTTGTTAGATTATACTATGAAAGGCTTGTAAGATATAGTTTCTCCTCTTATATGTGCTTTAAGTGCTTCCCAGATAAAGAATGGAGATGCTGAGTCTTTGTTGACTTCAAGAAAGGTGGTAATAGAAGTTTTAAGAATCTGAACCCACCCTTTGTCTACAAACAAAGATTTATCAAAGCGCCAACGTGGACGAGCTGCCAGCTCGCCGGAAACACTAAGATTGACCTGAGGTGCTGAATGGTCCGAAAACGGATTGGCGTTTATATAAGAATTGATTTGTGGGAAAAAGAACGAGGTTAGAATGAAGTCTATTCTAGATGCCCTATTGTATTTTTTTTTTTAAATACTTATAGTCGTAGTTCTGTGGATGGTCAGTCCTCCATGTATCAACTATCGCCAGGTCAGAGATAATTTTAGCCAACCACTGAAAGACTTTAGGTTTAATCTGTTTCATATTTTTATGCGAGGAATCCATCTGTACATCTGGTATAACATTAAAATCTCCACCAATGATTAGAAGGCCAGGTAGTAAACTTAACACCTTATAAAGACTCTGGAGAGCGGTAGGATCGTTCTCTAATGGGCCATAAAAGCTTGCAAAGTGAATATGCTTATTTGAAATAAGAGTACTAATTACAACCCAACATGCCTGCGGTTCGTGATAAACCTAATATACCTTTCCCGGGAATTCTTTAGACACAAGAATAGCGACCCCTCGAACAGCGGCGTTAGCCAACGCATAATAGGCCTGAGCAATAAAATTGGGGAGCTTGGGGAGCTTATTCTGGTACTTTAAATGCATTTCCTGCAAGAAATAAATCTGTGATTGTGAAGTCCTGGGCCAATTAAGTAACAAAGCAAACTTAACTTGATTATTAGAGCCATTTATATTACAAGAAATAACTCTTAGTTCACCCCCTGCACCCCCCCCCTTTACCAAATGGGATTATCCTATACGAAACTCATAACTGACTCCCAAAAAAGCTTCTCTGTGCGAATAATTATTTCGAATTAAAGTCTGCTTTGTCATCAACTTTGTCATTTGCTTTGCCATCTGCTCTTTGCCCCCACCAAAATGCCAGCCCCCCCAGCCTGCAACCAGATCTCTTGTCATGCTTCTAACTCCACCCTGCGACCGCCCCCCTCCCTATCATCATCGTTGAGGCCCTTTCCTGTCCTGGCCCCTCCCTCCCTTGTGCCCCCTGTGGTTCACCCTCCACCGTAACCTCCCCCCACAATACCCCAAAAATGAGTGCACTGACATGGCCCTAGAGCCTGATCCCAAAGGATCTGCAAGACCGTCGGGCGGAGAAATCAGAGGAGAGAGACAAAAAGGAAACACATGCCAAAACATTAAACAATACGCAACAAGAAGTCTTCAAATCAACAGTTTTCCTTCCTGCTCCCTTTCCCCCTCTTCACCCTTATTTCCTCTTCCTCCCTCACCCCCCCACTTCATCTCCTTCTATTCTCCTGTGAGAGTCATTTTAAGGAAGCTAGAAAGTCCTTTGCATCCTGAACACGCTGAAAAAGATGCGTTTGTCCTTTAAAAAGTACTTTCAGCTTAGCTAATTGGACAATACCGGCTGGAGCCCCTAGCCTTTTAAAGTCATCTATCAGTCCAACAAACTCACGTCGCCGATGGGCCGTTGTAGCAGACATATCCAAAAATACACAAAAGCTGAACATGGCCCCAGACTTAAAGTTCCTCCTTTTGAATGCCTGCAAAAGAATCTGCTGTTTATACCTAAAATCTCCAAAGTTGACTAATATAGTACGAGGATATTTTAAGTTTGCTGGGCACATAAATGGTACCCTATGTGCTCGCATTATTGAAAGATCCACTTTGGTCTTAGCTTTGTTTGGAAGAATGCAATTTCAGATGAGATCCAAGACTACCTTGGTTATTGATGAAGCTGCCTCCATGTCTTCCAGGACCCCTACGAACCTGAGATTTGAGCGCCAAGATCTATTTTCCAACTCATCTAGTTTGAACTGGAGTTCCTCAAGTTCTGATTGGATCCGAGGTATTTAGATCCGAGGTATTGTCGACTCTGATTGATTTCCTAAATCTTCTAGATCTGAGACTCTCTGTTCCACCTGGGTTAATCTTGTAGAAAGATGGGTAAAATGAGTGTTCAACTGGCTGAGCTGATCCTTAGTCTCCTTATGGACCACCTCCTGAGATAGCTTGATTGCTTGCAGCTCTTCTAAAATGTGCCCCATCCATTCTTTCATTGAAAAGGTGCGAGGTATCTTGTGCATTGGACTGTGGTTGCTAGGGCTGGAGCTGGGGGTGCTAGGAAATGCATCTGTACAAGCACTGACGTTCGGGATGCTAGGTCGGATATAACCTACCCAGAGTTCTCTAGTGCAAAATTTGTGGTCGTATTGGGAGCTGTACAGCTGTCTAGAGACCCCTTTTTGGCTAATGGTATTACGCCTTCTTGTCCTGCGTCTTTAACATTGTCCTTTTCCAGTACCCTCGGCGCTGTCTTTGCATAATTACTGATTGTTGAGAACAAGGGATATGTAGTCCTCTCTTTATATTGCGAACTTACATTAGAAGCCACAAGGGGGGGGGACTATCAGAGGTGGTGGAGATAGATGAAGAGGCTGTTATGGTGGGGAGGAAGGGGGGGGGGGGTTGGTATTCCAGATAGTTGTATTGGCCGTACTGGTAGCTGCTCATGTCCTTCTCCTGAACTAAGCCCGGAAAGAGCTGGTGAGGGAGGAGATAAATCCTGTGGTATGTCCTGTGTTCCTGTGGATTCCCTCAACACCCTCCCTAAGGACCTTTGTCCCGAACTAGACCTCTGTCTACTTGAGGCCGGAGTTAGAGTCTTTGCCTTAGGGCCCTTAACATTTTTGCCCATTATCTGTGACCTACAGCTTGCGTCACAAGTCATACTTTCATTGTGCGTATAGTCATATGGTATTTGCACTAGGAGAGGCAAAATGCAAAAAGGTCAGCATAACATTAATCTGACTGGAGACCAGAACTCTTGAAAGAAAGAAAAAGACCCAGGAGGTGGTGAGTCTCCTTCACATCTGAGTCTGTTGCGCTGCCATATCCTTATCCGTACTAGTACATCAGCAACCAGCGTTTAATCTCTGATGCCGATATGGTTTAGATGTCCCCCCCTTGCGCTCAGAATCCCTCCAATGCAAACAATGCGACCTTTTTTTTTCCAGACTATATACCCCCTAGACGTTTTGCACATTATATTGAGCCTTTCAAATCGCAGTCGCCCCACCACTTGTTGCCTCCAGCCCACACAGCTGCGGCTGTATGTCCATATGACCCTCAGATTCTGTTACGTTTTTCTTGTTGTTTTTTTTTTCCTCCTTCTCTAGTTTTTTTTTTTATACATATAAAAAGAATGCCAGTTCTGGGCTATTCGCAATTTTTTTTTTCAGTGGTTAGTATGAAGGCTGCAGCACTCCCCACCCCTCCGCACTGTCTTATAGCTGCCTTATTACTTATCTTTTGTTCTTCAAACTGTCTCTGTGTCGCAGGTGTTGTATCTTTTAGGGCCTCCGGTGGGGGGGGGGGGGTGGTGCTGTAGTCCTCTGTAGTCATTCGTTGAATAGAGGTAGATCCTTTCCGAGTGCTACCTCGCCATGCGCGTTCCAGTGCTGTCTCCGAAAGTCATGCCGCTCTGTCTCTGCCGTACTCTGCTGCACTCTGTAACCTACTGGCTGATGAGGTCTGGAGGGGCTGCGGGACTCAGTCAGTTCACACTGGGATTATCGCGGGGGAAAGCTAAAGCTTTTTATACTGCTCCGACTACAGCTGAAAGTCATGCCGCCCTGTCTCTGCCGTACTCCACTGCACTTTGTAAACTGCCGGCGATGAGGTGGGGGGGGGCTGCGGCACATTTTTAATGGGCTTATCGCAGTGGAAAGCTAAAGCTGCTCTTTGAAAATTACGGATTCAACGATGTGATCATTAGTGATCCGCTCCGCCCACCATCTTGCTGATCCATCAGGCTCTCAGTCACAGAGCATGACGGGAGCTCCACGTGACCTCCCCACACCTCAAGAAGCTCACTGGCTCACGATCCAGAAGAGATGCCAGTTCAAGATGCTGACCCACGCATACAAAGCCCTGCACAACGAAGGGCAGGATACATCAACAAACAAATGGCATTTCACCAACCAACCAGACACCTGCAATCCGCCTTCCTCTTCCCTGCAGACAACCCCCAGATCCTCCAGTTCTACAGTGGAGGACGCTCCTTCTCTCACCTGGTGGCCAAAGCCTAGAACAGCCTTCCCCTACACCTCAGGAATGCAGCATCGCTCCTGGAATTCAGAAAAGGACTCAAGACATGGCTGTTTGAATGAACAGAGCACTGTGAAGCAGCTAGCATTTAAGGGTCTTGAGACCCTCACAGGTGATTTGCCACACTTTACAAATCCTGATTGATTGAAACTACCCACCTACAGCCTTGTACACAAATCCACTCTTAATTGTTTTGGTTTTAACATAAGCTTTCACTATAAATAAGCCTTGCTGTGTTGCCTTTTGTAAGAAAGATATCGACCTATGGCATCTGACAACTTTTTCAGACAAACCAATCAGGCCTTTTGCCTGTAATCGTTGGCTCATCACCATAACCAACTCAGGCATATAGCCATAAAATTACAAAAATTTACAAAATTACAACTGGCAAACCTTATACAACCTCTCCTCAGAGTGCCTAACACCAATTAGCATTGCTTCTAAATGCTCAGTCACCTAAGGTATGGTGCCAGCTGTGCTGTAAATATACGACTGAAAAAATATGAATAGTCATTAAAGGATTCAATGTGTTGTGTTATTGATATCCAAAAATTATCTTGAGGTAACATTTGGCATAGCTTACCAACACTATATGCTATGACCTGTGTCTTACCATACGGAGGACCCTTTTTGTTCACAAGTGCACCCATAATCTCTTTAGCTTACTGTTGGTGACATTTACTAATTAATGTCAATTCCAAATGCATGTTTCCTATGATGCATCAGTGAGAGTATGGAATGCACCATTAGCAAGTAATGTACTGGAAGTTCACCCTAAATCTCTACACCACTTCCATTTTTTGAAGTGTGAGTAATATTGTTGTGGAGCTTCATGTCTAGTAAGGTCCCTAAGTCTAGCAAAACCAAAACATATTACATGTCATTCAGGAATATAAAATGTCTTGGTTAATAACATGCAGGAAAGAGAGTACCAATCTGGTGATTGTGCCATGTGTTTGATCAAACTATTGTGCAAGAATCCTTTAGCCAGGGTCCGCACAGGCCATATATTTTCACAACCATCCGCTCTCCCTTCTAGTGTTTGCACTAGAAATGGAGCCCTTGCATGTGCACTACTGGAAATTACCCTGGAGTGCGGTATCAGATTGTCATATGGTTTCCTTGTATGCTGATGACGCTCTCCTGTAACAGAGGCAGCCCAAGCAGAGTCAGCCAGAAGTCAATGAGGTGTTGTGTGAATATGGGTTTTACCCCGGGCTGAAAGTAAATTTGGGGAAATACTGATCGTTCCCGGTTTTCCTCAGAAGATAGCTAGATTGCTCATGGGTCACCTGATTTCTGCACCAGATGCCAACAGAAACAAGCGGACTTGTGGATGTTCTCAGATACAGAGGCGTTGGACCTCTGCTGAGGGACTCATGAGAGAGACTGCAGGGTGGGCTGTGCTACTGGATCCCCTGGTGTGTTTGATGGAACGAAAAAATATTCAAACCATTGAAGAATATATGCGGTTTCAGTGACTGGGCCTTTGTTATTGCCATCAGAAATATAGCAATGAGGGGGAAGGTGCACACAGAGCCATAATGCAAGACATGACTGCAGGATGTACAGAAGAGGCAGAACTAGGTGCCCTTCCTTCTGCCAAATGGTGGGGGTCGGAGGTGACCTGGTGGGCAGCTGGGATGGTTTCCTGTTGGCCACTGAAGTTAAATCAGGCAACCTTCTGCTGTAGGGGGAGAGTCTAGAAATAAGGTTGTCTGAGACAGGAAGTTCTGCCTGTGACATGAGAATGGGAGAGATATGACACAGATGACTGGGCTACCGAGTGGCTTTTGTTGTCTGACACACACACACACTCTCTTACGTAAACACAAAACAAAATAGAGGTGGGTACCACTGTGGTGACTGGGTGTCGATATGTTAAACTGGATGCAGTGCTTGGTGCTAAACGTTTTCAGATACTGAAACTTTGATTGGGGAGAGGTTTCTTCGGTTATTATTGTATTAAACGTGTAGTCATTTACACATCTGGTTAAGGACATGCCGCTGTGCACTGGAGGGAGCCTGTAGCACAGAAGTATAACACTTCTGTAATCTTCACAAGAGGTGGATGGTTCAGATTGAAATTGTTGTTCCAAAGCCTGTACATCTAATGATGTGCCTTTTCCGCACGGTCTCTAGATCAGGACGTGGTTTGTACACATCTTCATTACGCTGACGTATCCTTCTCCATCTTGCCAGGAGTGGTTGATGGACATATCTGAAACAAATGAGTGCAATGCGCAAATGTTAGTTACATACATGTTTATGGACATATTAAAATAAAATATATGTAGACATGTAAAAATACAGATATGTAATTTGGCAAGAATTAGAGTAATTTATATGACATTTGTTATATACTCACATTTTTTTTATTTAAATAAATTTCTCAAAGCTGAACCAAACTAGCCAAAAAATAAGAAATTGACAATAATGCTTTTTTCAATAAAACATATTCAAAAATAAATAATTACAAGCGTTTTGTTATTATTAAAAAGCCCATCTATTCCTTTGTAGTTTTAAAAAGAAAAGTTACAAATGTTTTGGAGAAATCCATCAAAGTTGACACCAATTACATGGCGACAGTATATGCCTATTATTTGTAATGGGGACATTCTAGTTGTTATTGATGGAAGCAACATTACTGGTGATGTATGCTTCCTTCAATAACGTACTACCGGTCTGCTATATTGTCAGGCATACCCTATGCTGACAATGTTGGCTTCTGATGGCAAACCAAACATGGCAGATGCTTTACGTATCAGTCATGGAGGACATATGAGTGAGTGAAGTTTTTACCCACCTTTTGCGGCGGTCGAGGTTCTGCATTAATTAGAATGAACCGTGATTGGTGAAATCCATTGATGGAAAACCTGTCACGTTGGAGTGCATGCTATTTAAGTCCATGAGGTCACTTGCCTCCTAACCACCATCCGTAGCAGACGTCCTCCCCTGTTGCTGTTCAGTAACTTCTGCTGGGACCCACCATGTCTGTAGTTGACAGTGTCCTGAGGAGTTGGACATGGTTACAGAGAGGCCAATGACCAATTACAGCCAGCCACATGGACCAGCAGAGTCAGATTTTTTACCTACAGGAATACCACTTAACATTATATTTATTTGGTTACTATGAACATTGTGAGTAACTGGGCACTCTGACCCTAATATATTGAATGTCACATATACTATAATAAAAACGTTGGTCTTTGCTCCTCTAATTTGTGCTTTACACACAAGATACTGCTAAACAAACAGCTTGCTGTGCCTTGTGAGTCTAACATTTGAGCTAAATCATTTTAGTTTATTTTTGGTTTTCCTTGGAATATTAAAAACACAGCACTCTAGGCGACTGAACAGCTTTCAGATATAAAAACCAGTACTTGACCAAAGGTACACATATTTATATTTTAGGTAATAGCTATTTGCCTAGAACACTAATCTAAGCCTGATTTAGATCTGTAGACAGTAGTACATCAGAATTTGGGTAGTAATGTAGTCCCCAACCATTAATGATTGCACATGCACAACACACACTACTAAAACTCTGGCCTAAGTATCCAACCAGCCAGGTCTGTTGTGCACAAACTTTAATTTGTTAGATACTGGTCAGGGTACCCAGGGCCTTTCTTTTGCATGGGGAAGCTGTGTGATTGACTGGGGCAACAACAATCTGACAAACAAACTGAATACCATCCATTTTGTCATAAAGCATGCCATGTTTTGCTTTGAGTGGTTGTATAATGTCATTAGAGTTTTAGGGCATGGCACTGTCTCAGCCAAGGGTATGCCTGACTGTGGAAGTGAGCTTTTCAGCAGGCAAGCCAATTAGGGCCCTTCCGTTTTATTTTTCACAGTTCCCATCACTTGACTCTAAAAAAAGATATTGATACTGGTTTATTTGTGGACAGGGTACTCCCTGATGATTTGAAGGGAGCACCATCGATAAAACACAAATGCCCCGAGTTTCAGTCTGACACTTCTTCGTATTACTCTTGTAATAATGCACTTGTAATAAGGTGGATGTCCTACCTGTCAAGTTGTGGTGATTCAAAAACTAAAAAATCAGCCCCGGGTTATGGTACTTAATGGAACCACACAACATTGAGTGATGTCCAAATTAAAAGAAACACACACATTTAACTGCAATCCTAAATCACAAAAGTGGGCCTGATTTTGAGTATCTTAGACGTGGTATTCTGTCACAAATAGAGCAATGTTTGTTGAGTAGAATTCTGAACATATATACCTAATTGTGTTATACAAATTGTGACTTTTATAGGGACATGGTTATTAATAGCATTTTATTTTGTTTTCTTATCTCCCTATGTGTAGGTCAGCCTTCATTAAAAGAAAAAAAATGGCAGGCCCGTGCTGGGCACATGTGCCAGCAGTGGGCTTCAGCCAGGGCAGCACCCAGTGCAGGGCACATTGGGAGGACTCTCTGCAGTGTCCCATCCTCCCCGCTTTAAACCAACTTGGAAGGTCCTCACTGCAGAAAAAGTGGGTGTGGCGGTCTCTGACCCCAATAATGTGGTGCAGTCCAGCAGTGATCTACTCCGACTTGGATGGAGAGCTGACGGTCATTGAGCAGAAACAAAAGGGGCAGGTTTACTTACCTGAAAAATACAGATACAGCTTTTAACCCTTCTTTGCAGTTTCTAGGTCGGAATCAGTAACCTTACTGATGTTCCTATTGCTCCTCTGATAGGATTTAATAGATGTTTAGTTCAGGGGATTGTGTACCTCTCTCCGCCGCTGGGTAAGCATAAAAAACCCTGTAAAACAAGCCTTATGTGTCCCCATGATGGGTCTGGAGCCAATAATAACAGTACTTTACTAAATCTTTGCCTGCTACTTACATCCTAACATGAAAGGGCATGAACATGTGTACTAACATATGTGCGCAAAGTCTACATAACAAGCATGTTTTCAAAAAATAAAGTGTCTGATTTATGGTTTTGTAGACGGATACTGTGACACAAATGTGACGGGTATCCTTTCCACCTTGTTAAATATGTCAAACAATATAATTCACTTGTGACAAGGCAAACAGGATATCTGTCCCTAAATATTAGTTGATAATTTATTGTAAATATCATTCTACATTGAAATCATGATCGAGATCCACTCCGTTGTCTTATAAGTAACATAGGCAATATTATCATTGTAGAGTTGCAGATGGTAAGTCTATCACATTGCTGATGGAATAGCCCCTCAAAAAACTGGAAACCAGGCCTTTCTTCAAGAGGCTCATGAGTCTTACACTCCTTAGGTGCACGTAAAACGTGTTGGACCCTATCATAGCTCTATTAAACCTGATGTGTTGACAGTGTTGTACTATCTCTAATAATCTGTGACATGAATATTATCGCTGATTACTTATTAATTGGACATCCAGAACCTGGACAAGTGTATGAACACTACTGTCACAAAGGTGACACACACACTCACACACATGTTTTGTTTGCAGGTAGGTCCATATCCTCCTGAAAATGTGATAACAGATATTTACAAATGTGATTGCTAGACATGCACAGAACATCTGAATCACCAATATTTTTTTTAATTATGTTTAATAGTTAACAATTGCTCAGGGTACAGCATGCATAACTGGCAGGGTAATGATTGCATAAGTCTTTTGAGAAAACAATTCACAAGGCATGCAAACAGTACGACATTAACAAGCATATAGTCATCATCAAAAATATAAACTAACATTGCGCTCATCACAGTGTTGGTCTTTACCCTCTAAGGCAAAGTATACTGGTCCAAAACATTATCCATTTTAAGCAACCCACCAATTCCAAATCTACTCCCATTTCCTAGGGCATCCCCAGCTCTGATGTATCAGATGTTCCGACGTTGCACACCAGTCCAGTTCCTTCTTCCAATCTTCGATCTGTGGGGGTCTATCTGCTCCCCAGGCCCTTGCTATATTTCGCTTGGCTACATTCGCCGCCAGCACCAGCCACATTTTCAGATATAATCACCAATATTTAAAAGTAACAAGATAAAAACATGTGCCTGATTTTGAGTTTGGCAGATGGGCTACTCCTTCACAAATAAGACAGAACACACATATGCCATTATCTGAGTGAATATGTCATTTGTAATGTGTTGGACAAAATGTATGTCACAATTGTGACGTAATGTTCCATTCGTTAAACTCCATTGTTGTCACACAATGTTTTACATTGTAAATAGTTGTGCCTATTTGGGACATTAGCTTGGCATTAGTACATTGACATATAGGTCCTCATTACAAGGCTGGCGGTCATAAGATCGCCAGCCTCGTCGTGGCGGTCCTACCGCCGCGGAGCTGGCAGTAAGGACCGCCACATTAAGAGTTGTGGGGCTTGGCAGACGCCAAGCCTCCACAACCCCATCTGCCCACAGGTGTAGTTGCGTCACTGTGGCTGGCAGTGTGCACCTCCAACCCGGCGGCAGGCCTCCACCTGCCGTCCGGATTACGAGGCTGCAAACCACCAGGCTTTCCATGGTGGTCACCCTCCCCCCCACGAAAACCCTGGCGGTCACTCACTCGGCGGCACACACACACACACATGTCCACACACTCATAAACACCCCTCACCCCTTCACGCACGTATGCATTCACTTACACACCAATTCAGCATAAGCATACATGCACTCAGACACACCCACTCACTCGCAAACATGCACTCAGATATACCCCCACTCACTCGCATTCATCCACACAGACACCCCTCTACACTCGCATTCATCCACACAGGCACCCCCATACACATGCACATACATTCACACGCACGCATTCACCACCCCCTCCGCAGACACGCACACACGCAGGCACCCTTCCCCCCAACCTCCCCTTCAACACCCATCTCTGTCGAGGAGGAGGTACGAAAGGGGATACGTCCTGGCGGTCTTGCATCATCAGCACCACCACACCAGCAGCACACCACCAAGCCGTATTACGTCTTGTAATACGGCAGGTGGAGTCCTGCTGTCTTGGTGGTGCTAGCAATGCACCGCAGACCGCCAGCACGACTGCTAGCGACTTTCGACGACAAAGATGGCAGACGGCTGTCAGCACTCGTAGTATGGTAGGTACAGACTACCAGCACTGGCAGTCTGGTGGCAGGGTTGGCTTTGGCGGTCAGGGAAATTGACTGCCAAAATCAAAATGAGGGGCATAGTGTGCACGATTTAGAATTGTGCAGATGGGTATTAGATCACAAAAGTGACCGATTTCCCTTCTACCTTCACACCAGTGCAGTATAATATAATTCACTTGTAATAAGATAGACCGGATAGCCATGATATTTGTGGGGGAACAACCAGTGTGCCAATTTCAAAATATGTCCCTATATGATGTAACATTGTGTGTCCTTTATTGAGATTTGTAACCTGCAATGTATAAATTGTGGACCTCTTTGATGTGTTCAGTTATTTACCTCTGTAGTATGTTACTGATTTTTGCATATGTCTGCTTACAGCTTACTCCAGAGCAAGTATGGGTGATGCTGGCCATAGGGGGCCAGCAGGGGGACCACTAAGAGTTAGAGACTGACCCTGAGGGATCCAGTGGCCCTGATGTTAAGGAGGCTGGTCAGGAGGCCACTTCACCATCTGATTCTGAAGCCTCTCACTCTAGACAAACCCTCATGGTGGCCAATACATTACAGGACACATTCCCATGTGGCCACCATCACCAACACTACTAGCACCACCCTCACTCCTGTCCCCGGTACAAAGCCAGTACCCAGTCCATAAATGTACTGGGTTCTTTTTCGCTCCAGGCACCTCTCCCTTTGCTCCCATCCCACGAGTCCTGGTTTCAGAATAGGTATTGTGGAGACATTACCTTTCACTCAATCTTTAATAGTTATCTAGAACTAAACTGTTGATTGCACTCATTAGACTCTTCCTTGAAGACTGTGATAGTCTCTCATCAATCATCTCAAACTCTGATGTGACAATTGAGATGTTACTACTTCGAGCAAGCTTTTTGCACCAAGCGTTAGTCTTGCTCTTATTCAAACTGAGTACTTACGTCTACTACAAAATTGTCATCCTGAAATCAAAACGCAAGTTTCTCAGAATTGTGCCTTTATACAAATATCTCCTGGAGTCATGCTGCAGTTATCTTTAGAGTCTGTGACTATGTATTAAGTATCAGACTTTCTTTTGTAGTCAACAACTTGTGATCAATGAGTGTTAGTGGGGCCCATGAGAAATACCTAAAGCCTCTCTTTTCAGCATCTGCTGGATTCAGTCTCAGACATATATGTATATTTTTTTAATGTCTCTAAAGGCCCTAACAGTTTGTTCAGGATTTAGACTCTGATTCTGATGTCCTGGTCAGTGCTTGATGGCAGTTAAGTTCCTCCAACTACATCTGAACAGAAAACTCCCACCGCCCTGCGTCACATCCTGGAGGAACTGACAAAGAGAAAACTGGGTGCAATTCTATTTATAAATTTCAACTTAACTCAGCTGGAATTGTTAGGACTGGTCATGTCTGGTTTGTATCTTTCCTCACTAGTAGTACTGAACAAGTCCAACTAGGACCTTTCTAAAGTGCCACCTTAGTCATCTGTAGGTGCTGAATTTGTAAAATAATACATGCCTGGTCCCTAAAGCTTTGCTAAGAAGCCTGCGGCTGTCCCTACCCAAGGTCTGGTACTGAATTCCAAGGCTACGCCGTCTCTATTCCACCTTGAGCATCTTTAACTCATCACCAGACATTCTCTGCCCCCTTATCTCACTCTTGCAGGTACCTGCTATCTTTCTTTGTCACATTATCCTGTCTTTCTCTTCCTCCTTCTTTGCTCTATGTGTGTTTATAACTCTCTTGCTCTGGGTGAAAATCTGATGAGGAAAAATAAGTGCTGATCCACAACAATAAGGGCCAACGTGGCTCGCCTGCAGCTAGCGGCTCAAATTAAGCACTGCTCTTCTGCGGAGTTCCCCAGGAATCAGCATTTTCCTCGATCCTGTTTAACTTTCATATGGCCTGTGTGACCAGCATTTTGAAAGCCTGCCACATCGCTTGCTAACTACACCGGGATCTGCCTAAGAGCGTTTTGGGACACATCTTTAAGTGGGTGACTGTCTGAGAGGCACTCAGCACTGGATGCAAGCCAACAGGCTTATGTTTTTCTAAGCTGCAGTTATTGAGCCATATCTATAATCACTGGGAATAGGAAGGTGGGAATCGGGGAGGATGTGGGTATTAAAGAGGAACTTAGGGAGACTGGAGAAATGCTACTTAAGCATTTTCTTGCAACCAGAAGGGAAGAATACAAAGCTCTGGTAGAGGGATAAAGCAGAACCAAAGTATGAGAGTTCGCTGAGTTAGGCGCTCACAGGTCAGGGGTAACCACGGGTTGTTGGAGAGAAGAATATGCGGGGAGTATAATGTGTCATAGCTCAAGTACCGTAGCAACTTGGTCCAGGCCCAGCAATACAGTGGCCATTTCTAATGGCCATTCTGGAAAGGATGGTATTTTAACCATTGTTTACATCTTGAATTTCGCTTCTCCGTGTATGCTCAGGAGCAGGAGTAGGGGTCAATGGCGTATTATGGAGCCATTCTTATTGAGCAGGAGCACAATCAGAGGACGCGTCCTTTCTCCACTCCTATTTGCTCTTGTTATTGCACACTTGAAATGCTAGATCAAAAAGATGCCTTTGTGAAAGGCCTGAGATTGCGTCATACCCGGGATGAAGTCATCTCATTACATGCTGGTGATGTGCTCTTTTATCTGGCAGACCTCATGGCATCCACTGACGGAACTGTAGACATTGTAACTTTATTCAGCTGCTATTCTAGCCTGCACAGCTATGGGCCAAATCAATACTTTTTCCACTCACATAATGGTCAACCCCTGCCCCATTATCCTTCCTAGATGGTTGACTCTGTCCCTTCAAAATGGCTATTTTTGAATTCCAGTTTTGACTATTTTTATTGCCAAGGGGACAGAAATGTTTCTAGATAAACTTCCATTCTCGCTTATGGGTAGAGCAGCATTGAATAAGATGGTTATTTTCTTCAAGATCTTATATGTTGTACAAAACATGGTTTTCTGAATACCCGAGATATATTTTGTAAAGATAGACAGATTTATATGAGCCTTGCTGTGGAATGGTGGAACAGCAAGGGTATCACTTTCCAACCTTAGTCTGGGAGTATATGGGGCCCAAACATGGTAGTTATTAATGATTGGGCTTTCGCCCCCCCCAGCAAGATCCTTCCCTGATGGCTGAGGGAATAATACACAGTCTTTTGGGGGAAAAGATCCCAAAGATACTGCTGGAATGGAAGGTGTGGAACAAAGCATCAAAGCACATAGGGTGGCAGAATGTTTCAACCTTGGAAGTGCCTCTGTGGGACTCTGTGTGGTTTTGCAACCTATGCACGATGGCAGGTTTTAGGAAATGGGATACAGTTTTCTCTGCTATTTCTTGTTGAGTGTCTTTTTCTCAGACTTTCCATTTTGCATTCAGCTTGTTCTATTAATATTAACGCCAACTCTCTGGTTGTCAGTTATTTTTTTCCAATCTGTCTGCTTGAATCTCCTGCAAATCCTCAGCACCTGGGAACATATTAACTTGAAGGAGTCTTCAAATTAATATATTTGAAATTAGATGAAGGAAGTAAAAAGAACCATGACATCCTCAGAAGAGTGCTTCACAAATTTCAGGATGAGATTAAGGAAAGGAAAAGTCAAAGTTTCTTAGGGATGAGAGGGATTACAAACTGGGTAGAGTCCATTCGTGTGCTAGAAAATATTACTCAACTTTCAGGAATAGAGTTCTGGCAGAGAAAACCATATCACAAAGGACTCTGGCTTTGTCAGATCCATCTAGTATTGACTTCCACTCTAGGTAGTGTGGAGAATTGAGGTAATAAATCTGGAAATAACAGAGGAAAAAAGTGGCAGGAAACACACAAGAAGGGCAGATACAAGATGTGTAAACAAGATTACAGGTGAAAGGGAACAAGGGATAGAAAACAATATCGTTGTGAATCTTTTGGATATGCCTTTGTTGATCAATGAACTTGAAGTTTTACAGAAGGGACTTTTATTCACTCCAACTAGACATTTTGATGGATTTGAATTGAAAACAGATCAGGAGGAAATGTCATTCTAAACTTTGATTATTACAATTGTGAGGCAATGAAACGGGTATCAGTATCTACTGACTGGTACATTATTTACTCTTCCGGACTTTGTATACCATTTCTCTAACTTTGAAACCTGTCTTCAGTTGTTTTTATAATGTTACAAAAATTATAATTGCAAGTAAATAAAATCAGGCAAGGAATTCTTGGTGCATTAATACATTAGCAGTACATAAATGTGCATGAGCCATCCATCCACTTCACTGTTTGAGTTGCTTGGTCTCAGCTAGAAAGAAGATAAACCCTAATTTCTCCCCTGAGGAGCCACTCATATTATCACTTCACAATTAACAATGCAGATGTAATAGGAAACATTTACTAACGTATAAAACCATGTTTACAGTATGTGATTTTAACCCCTTTGGTACTCATGAGCCCCGGTGATTGTGTGCTGAGGACGGAACCATTCCATCCTCATCACATGACTACGAAATCCCTCTGCTGTAAACAGCAGCAGAGGGATTTCATTTTTCCTTTTTTCCCCTCTGGATCGGGGGAAGACCTTCCCTGGCGGACCAAGGCATTTTCTTTCCTTCATTTCAATGGCGATTGGCATGCATGCCATGCTGATGTTATTATAGTGATCGGCTCATTTCACTTTCACTGCTTTGGTGCTCATGGGGCTATCTCGGCCCCCAGAGCACCAAAGTACACTGGAGAGGTATTATTGGAAAGGGGAGGTATCTTTTCCAAGTGGATCCCTGCTTGGGATCGCCCAAGGAGCTATCTCCAAGCAGAGATCCACTCCACTAGGATTACCAGGGATTAATTTTTCTGCAAGGGAGCAGCCCCTTTGGCAAGGGCTACTTGTTATAATGGGAGCATTACTGTGGCCGTTTTCTGCCCCCTGGGGGCAGATTGGTCTTATTTTTAGGCCAATCTACTCCCGGGGCAGACTACCACTAGACACCAGGGATATAACTATTACATTTGTTGGGGAATGGCCCCTTGGGCAAGGGTCGCTCCCCATTTTGGGGGCATTATTTTGGCCATTTTCTGCCATCCCGGGGGCAGATTGGCCCTAATTGTAGGCAAATCTGCCCCCAGGGGAGGCAGAAAACCATTGGACACCAGGGATTACTTTTTCTTTTTTTATTTGTAGGGGTGGGGGCTGCCTAGCATAGGCATGGCCATGCCCCTCCAAAAAAAAGGGGAAACAGTCTTTCTGCCCCTTGGGGGGGCATATAGGGGTAATTGCCCTATCTGCCCCTGGGGGGGGGGACAGAAAGCACACTAGAGATTACTTTTTTTTATTTTTATCATGGGGGCTGCCCAGAGTGGGTATGGCCATGCCCTCACCCCCCTAAAAAAAAAAGGAGGGCAGATGGGGGCAACTACCCCCACCTGTTCTCCTAGGAGGGAAGAAAGCCCACTAGAAACTAGGGATTACTTTTTGTTTTTTATTTGTATCAGTGGGATATGCCCAGCATGGGCATGGCCATGCCCTCACCCCCTCCAAAAAAAGAAAACAGTCTCTCTGCCCCCCCAGGTGGGCAGATGGGGTCAATTACCTGTATCTGCCTAGACACCAGGGATTCCATTTGTTTAAATGTATACTGATGGGGGCTGCCCAGCATGGGCACAACCATGCTCCCCCACCCCCTCCAGAAAGGGAAACAGTCTGTCTAACCTTTCGGGGGGCAAAAGCCCGCTACACACCAGTGATTTTTATTTGTAGGGGTGGGGGCTGCCCAGCATGTGCATGGCTATGCCCCACCCCCTACAAAATGAGGACACAGTCTTTCGGCTCCCCTGCCGACTAAAGCAGTGGTTCCCAACCTGTGGTCCACGGACCGCCAGAGGTCCGTGACACATTCCCACGGGGTCCGCAGGCCTGGGCTGGGAGGAAGGCACTTCTCCAGCTGGGGCCTCTGACAAATACGTGCGTGTGTGTTTTCATATTTATTACTTCCTTTGTTGAGCAGTTTTAAAGGCACTGCAAAGCTCCTTGTACTGCAAAAATAAAAGCATCAAGCTAACTCAAGTGATTAATGTATCTGCTGGAGAGAGATGGGAGTTTTGTGCAGTGGCAGTTTTGACTCAAAGGTAGCGCAGATGGTTAATAGGCCTGCTGCAAAGAATGTGTATCATGCAAAGAACCGTATTTTATGTGCATGGCTCAGCGAGTTACTGATTTTGTCACAGAGATTCTTTTGTTACTGTGCAGTTCATAATCATAATCTAGCACAGTGAGCTGTGAAGTGCCATTGAAGAGCTGCATGCAAACCGCATGGCACAACTCAGAAAGTTGTATTTTTCCTAGTCTTTCATTTTCCTTATGCTGCTAAAAAAGGTTTGCTTGTGTAGAAATACATTCTTATTGCTAACGTCATCGCTAATCACTGTGCTGTGTTCTGAATCCTAAATTTGTGCTTCTCCGGACCAAGCACTCTTAGAAAATGCCTACCAGTGTGGATGACATGTGAATCTTACACCTTGTAGTCCCCTGTAAAGTACCCTGACACCCTACAGTGGTATGAGAGGTGCTATAAAACAAATGAAGTACATGTGACAGAGAGGCTAGGGAGAGATGAGAGGCCCTTATGGTTTACTTCCTTTCCCCTTTACTTATTTATGTGAAAAAGCTTTCTCAGATCTTGCATACCTAAAAAATTAAAACAGAAATCACTCCAGAAATGTAGAACCTGACCTGAGGATTCACCTTTCCTAAATAAAACCAAACATTGAAAAGGTAGTTGCCGAGATGCAGCGCCAACCTTCCCAATAAAATGTTTCGTTTTTTGCATATTTTTTCAACATAAATGAATTTTATCTTTAGTAATTTGAGTATTTGTTTGGTGTGTACTTGTTATATGTTTTGCAAATTAATGTTTTAATGTTTGAAAATTAAATCGTACAAATTTCTGGGGGTCCCCGGCTTCCAGTAATGATTCATTGGGGGTCCTCAGGAGTCAAAAGGTTGGGAACCACTGGACTAAAGCATTTCATCCCAATGGCAAGCGAGAGGATATTTGATTTTTGTGGGTGTTGTTTTTACAAATTAGGCCAGGAGAGTTTGGCTAACTCCCAGTATCATCCCACCTGCAACGGTGAACAGCTGCACTTTTTGGGCTTGGGTAGGCTGCCACCTGGAAAAACCTGCCAGACCCAGGCAGTTCTGAATAATAGACATCTGGGGGAGTCCAGGGTGGTGTGCCTTCCTACACCATTTATTAAACCCACAATGCTCTGCAAACCTCATATGTTGACTTAAAAAATACATTTTCCCTCAAGTTTCTATGATGGAAACTTCAGGAATCCACAAAATTCCTACCACCCAGCATTGCCATACTTCTGACAATAAAAATACTGTGTCACTTGTGTGGTTGGGCCTAGTGCCAGCAACAGAAAAGGATCCACCCGATGTCACTAGGAGGCCCCATGCAAGGGCCCCCATTGTCCTTGCTTTGATAAGTTCCTGTCTCTGGCACTGGGCCCAGTCACACAGTGGTGCAGCATTTTTGTCGGCACAAGTGGAGCAGTGCTGGGTGGTAGGACTTTTGTGGACTCCTGCAGATTCCGGAAGTTTCTATCACAGAAATGTAAGGAAAATATGTGATTTCAGGCAAAGTTTGAGGTTTGCAGGGCATTGTGGGTAAAAAAAATCATGGGATCCATGCAAGTTACCCCTTCCAGCTTTTCCTAAGTGTTTAGTTTTAAAAAATGTACAGGTTTGATAGGTTTCCCTGTGTGCCGACTGAGGGAGGGCCCAAAAACTACAGCTAACCACTTTGCAAAAAATGGGTCAGTTTTGCGTAGAAAAATATGATGTTTCCATGTTGCATTTTGGGCCATTTCCTGTCACGGGCACTAGGCCTAACCACACAAGTGAGATACCATTTTCATCAGAATACTTAGGCGAATGCAGGGCATAGGAAGGTTGTGGCTCTGTACAGATTCCAGAACTTTCCATCACAGAAATGTGAGGAAAAAAAAATGTTTAGTCAAAGTTTTAGGTTTGCAAGGGATTCGGGGTAAAACAACCTGGTGAGAGCCATGCAAGCCACCATATCCTGGATTCCTCTAGGTGTCTAGTTTTTTTAAAAAGTACATGTTTGCTAGGTTTCCCTAGGTGCCAGCTGAGGTAGGGGGTAATAACCACAGCTACCCACTTTGCATAAAATGGGTCAGTTTTCGTAGAAAAGATTGATGCATCTGTGTTGCATTTTGGGCTATTTCCTGTCGCAGGCACAAAGCCTAGACACACAAGTGAGGTACCATTTTCATAGGAAGACTTGGGGGGATGCTGGGTGGAAAGAAGTTTCTGGAAAATGTGAGGAAAATGTGTTTTTTAGACAAAGTGTGTGGTTTGCAAGTGATTCTGAGAAACAAAAATGTGGTAAAAGCTACATTAGTCACCCCAACCTGAATTCCCCTAGGTGTCTAGTTGTCAATAATGAACAGGTTTGCTAGGTTTCCTTAGGTGCCAGCTGAGCTAGAGCCCAAAATCCACAGCTAGGCTCATTGCAAAAAAGGGTCAGTTTTGGGTAGAAAAATGTGATGGGTCCACGTTGTGTTTTGGGCCTTTTCCTGTTGCGGGCACTAGGCCCACCCACACAAGTGAGGTACCATTTTTATAGGAAGACTTGGGGGAACACAGAATACCTGCATTTGCACCTTCCAAATGTAATACAGTGTGTAAGAAAAATGTAATTTTGAGACATGCCCTTTAATTCACATGCTAGTAAGGGTACCCACAAATTCATAGATGTGCAAGTAACCACTGCTTCTTGTGCTCATTTCAGCAATACATAGGTTTCCTTCATACCTAATTATTTTACCAAATTAATTGCTGTATCACCGGTACACAATCAAAAACCATTGCAAGGTGCAACTCCTTTATTGGCTCAGGGTACTTTGGTTCTTGGTGAACCTGCAAGCTCTATAAATCCCCACAATCAGAAGGGTACAGCGGATGTAATCTGCCATAGTTAGAAAAAGTTACAGATGAAAACATAGACACAAATGGCTGGGTTTTTTTCAACTCAATTTAAATATTTTTTTAGTCCAACTGTTAATTTCTCAAAAATAAAAAAAAAACCTTGAAGGATCGACACAAATAACCCCCCCTGCTGGATTCAGACTTTTGTCTACTTGTCAGAAACATATAGCTTTCCAGGCTCAACCATTAGTTTCATACCCATTTCTACCACTAACTGGAAGAAGGTTGAAAGCACAAAAAATATGAAAAATGGGTAGGTCCCAGTATAATGCCAAAACTGTGTTAAAAAAAGTTGGTTTTCTGATTCAAGTCTGCTTGTTCCTTTAAGGGTGGGAAGGTGGTGATTTTAGCACCGCAAACCGTTCGTTGATGCCATTTGCAGGGAAAAAAAACAGACACTATTTTCTGCAACACTTTTTTCCCATTTTGCCCCAAAATCCCAAAATTTAGTTGTAGTTTGACTAAATTCTCGGTCCCCTCTAGGGGAATCCACAGACCTAGGTACCTTTAGAATATCCAGGATTTTGTTAAAAAAGGGCACAAATTGGCTTGGATAGCTTATGTGGACAAAACGTTATGGGGACCGACAAGCAAACTACCCCAAATAGCCAAAGAAAGGCTTCGCACTGGGTAAAAGGTTTAACAGTGAAGGGGTTAAGAAATGAGGAACGGAAAATGCTATTGTTTTGAAGCTGGGAGGGTGCTTGCCTTCTGTGTTAGACGTGCCTCTCCACAAAACATAGCTTCTTCAAAAGCTGCAGCTAATACAAGAGCACATTAGAACAGTAATTGCCTGAGGTCATTCCATGTGGTTGAGGGCTGCTGTATTTATCAGCCATTGTTAATCAAATAAGATGTATTCCGATTCCTTCATCTGCTCAGAGTGTTCTGGCTTTAAGTCTGCATGGGGACCTCTCTCATCAACAGTTTCCAGAGAAATAGCTTGATCAATGTTTCCGACAGTGATTCCCAACCTGTGGTCCGGAGACCCCTGTGGGTCTGTGAAGCCTACTTAGGGCGTTCGCGATTACTTTGAAAATTAAATAACATTAACTGATTAATAAAATGTATATGAATAAAGAAGATAAATGTACAATGTTAAAGTTTAAAATGTTCTGTAAATGTGAAGAAATTTGAAATTGGAGTCTAAAAGTTAAGTTAGTATCCTCGGATTGATCTGTGAGACCAGTGCGAGTGCATCTTGGGGATTAGAGTGTGGACGATGAGTGGCCTCCGCTGATTTTAGAAATGCTCCAACCCTCCTATCAAAAGTACAATTTTAATTTCTGTTAGATTTGATTGTGAATTAAATACATGTTTTTTAATAATTTGTATATTTGTTTGATGAATGCTTGTTTCCGTATTGTGTACTGGTTAGTGGTTCAAATAATTGAAAATGCTTAAGCCAGGTTCCCAAACTTCAAGTAATAACTCAGTGGGGGTCCCCAGATTCCAGTAAGGATTACATGGGGGTCCTCCAAAGACAAAAGGTTAAGAACCACTGGTCTGCGAGGTCTCAGCTGAACAATTCTTCAATGCACAGTGCTTCCCACAGTCTGCCTTCCTATTCTTCCAAGTCCCAAATCTGGTCATTACTGACTTTTAACCAATAGCCACATCAAACCAAGTACCCATTTGTTTTTCACTGCAAGATGAGTCATCATCATAAAGATTGCCTTCATCCCCCCTCCTTTGTCAACATCTGCAAAAATAACTACATTTTGCCAACGCTTTGCAGCATCGTCAAAAATGAAAAAAAATAAAAGAATAGTGCAATGATGTGCACATGTGGAAGGATGCATCATGAAGGTATTGCGGATCAGCATTATGACCTAAATCCACATGCATCACCTTGCAGAAGTGCCCATATGGTAAAACGAGAACTGCACTTTGTTTATCGTTTATTTGTTGCCGAAAAATGAAAAAATAAAGTCAAACGTACAAAATTGCATTTTCTAAGGATACAATGGGAGTGGTGAGGAGCAACTGAGGAGCGGGTGGGGGAGGACGTGGGGGAAAAGTCAATGGTGGTGCAACAAAGACTGTTCGGCGGAAGCAATGAAAGAGCTTGAGGTTGTGGAGGAATAAAAAAGAAAAAAGAAAAAAGCTGCGTGTGTGGAAAGCAATGGATGAGCTCAGGGAGAAGGAAGTGAGGTGGAGCACACATGGTGGCAGCATTTGAGGAGGGAAGCAGCCTACGAGGGAAAGAGCAAGAAAGCGCATGTTATTTTTATAGAATGTGGAAAAAACAGGTAGTTCTCTGAATAACAGCATGCAAAGGCATCCAGTCAAACTTAGGATAAAGAGGCAGTGCTCCAGTTGTGAGATAAACACAAGAAGAGGAAGGAAAACAATTGAATAAGAAGCAAGCAAATTAGAGTAACATAGCAAGGAAGGCAACCAATGGTATGCAAAGGCTGCTTCTATTCCTGCTGTGAGTTTCTGACATGGTCCATAAAACGTCTTTCGACAACAGACAGCTAAATGTTGTAAGCGAGACCTAAGAACCTTTGTGCTCTTGCTGACAAGGATAGCTTTTCATTGGAAGGTCCCATCAACATTCATGACCACCTCTTTCAAATTACCAGTGAAGTATCAGATGGCCGTGCCCTGATCACTAAAAAAAAAAGTTTAAAACCTCTAAAGCCAAAACAGCAAGTGCTTCTCAGAAGAGAGCAGACTCTTAGACTCAAAAAGCATCTCTTTAAAAAGATGTAGGAAGTCTTGCCTCTCATCTGATAGGTCCACTTGCCACATCCTTAAAAGAGGGTGTAAGCAGCTACAACAGTGATCTCATGTGCTTCTCTAATGATTAAACAATCAACTCCGAGCTTACATTTTCCTCTTTACCTATCACTACAGGAAGATAGAAATACTTTTACATGTTTAAGAACCTCCATGGATGCCTATGCCTCAGTGACTGAGAACAAAATGAACCTCATCATCTACAATCAAAAACTTTTGCCATTGCTTCACACCCCTGTAATACAAAAATCATAAAGCTCCATCATCCTGCATTAATGATGATGAGCCCTACGTACCAATGTGTCGGCGTTGGCAGGAAATGTTTCCTTTAAATATATGCATGCTACCATGACATCACCTCTCAAGAAACCGACAACTAACCCAATCATCCTACATGACCACAGACCAATCTGTGGCCTCCTCCACCATTACCAATATTATGACTGCATTCTACATTTGCCCTAAAAGATCTTGCATTTTAATGACTCAAATCATTCCTTGCAACCTGCATTCATCTGGTGAAACCAGCCCCATTCATATCAAAATCTACTCATGTGACCTGCGGGGTGCCAAGCACAATCTTTATTGCCAGCTCTCTTTGCCTCTATGATATAATATTTAGGTAACGCATTTCTTTATAAAAAAATACCACAGAAAAAATATTGACTTTACACACTTGCTGTGTCATACACAAGAACATCGATTACAAGAATATTGTGGACAAACATATAGAAAATACATAGGTAGGTATATACCTGTAAATTATATAATATTAAAGTTAAGTTAAAGCATAAATTACAATATGTAGTAATATATAAGATAAAAAGTAAACAAATTAAATAACCCACAAAAATAAAAGAATATGTAATTTTAAATACATTAAAAAAGTAAAAATATACTAAAATGTAAATAAAAATACATTATTTAAATAAATTATCATTTAAAAGATAATTAAAATATATTCAGGTAACAAATGATAAATATATATATACTTTTACAATTATAAAACATAATTGTTAAATAGTTAAAATTACATACAAAATACATTATTAAAACTAATATTTAAAATAAATATTGAAAGAAAACATCACATGAAAACATTTGATTTGTAAATGTATAAACCTTTAAATTAAATAACAGAGATATATCTAAAAGTACTAAAGCAAATACAATAAAATAAAAAAGTATACTCATAACATATTCTGAAATCCCAGCACAAATAAAATACTAGAAGCATGAATAAAGTGCATACAACAAGAAACCAAACAGAGCAATATGTACAGTTATTAGTCTAAGCTAATAAACAATTTAAAAATACATATAAAAACAAACATACATTATACCTCCATTCAGACAAAAACTATAAAAACACATATGTCACAAACATTAAGTTTACTACTCAAACTGGAGTCTAAGCAACAGTATGCAACATATTGGACTTTGGAGGCACCAGATTTACCATTCCTACCCCACTGTAAAGAGCTGAAATAAAGTGTTATTCATTGGAGGGGTCATATTTATTATGCCCCCTCAAACCCGAGCACAAAAGGATGATGGACGAAGTGCTGAACAAGGCAAACACTCACCCCCAGTCACAGATCTGGGTTTAATCCATCGTTCTTGTGCTCACTATGCCACCCCAGTTTGGACCCAGTCATATGCAAATCAGTCTTGACCCTGTTCCTCATGGGAACAGTCCAGCCCGAACTGCCAAGCCAGGTCCTCACTGGACCAGAAACAAGCATCCTGGGACCAGTTTCAGGGTTTCACCCTTCATCAGCCAGGCCAGCTTGAATCCAGTGGCACAGTGAGCAAGGGACCCACGTCTGGGCATAACCTTCCGACTTAGGGCAACTTTAGAAACACAAAAGGATGATGGACGGAGTGCTGAACAATGCAAACACTCACCCCCAGTCACAGATCTGGGTTTCATCCATCGTTCTTTTGCTCACTATGCCACCCCAGTTTGTACCCAGCCATATGCAAATCAGTCTTGACCCTGTTCCTCATGGGAACAGTCCAGCCCGAACTGCCAAGCCAGGTCCTCACTGGACCAGAAACAAGCATCCTGGGACCGGTTTCAGGGTTTTACCCTTCATCAGCCAGGCTAGCTTGAATCCAGTGGCACAGTGAGCAAGGGACCCACGTGTGGGCATAACCTTCCCACTTAGGGCAACTTTAGAAACACAAAAGGATGATGGACGGAGTGCTGAACAATGCAAACACTCACCCCCAGTCACAGATCTGGGGGGTTAATCCATCGTTCTTTTGCTCACTATGCCACCTCAGTTTGGACCCAGCCATATGCAAATCAGTCTTGACCCTGTTCCTCATGGGAACAGTCCAGCCCGAACTGCCAAGCCAGGTCCTCACTGGGCCAGAAACAAGTATCCTGGGACCGGTTTCAGGGTTTCACCCTTCATCAGCCATGCTAGCTTGAATCCAGTGGCACAGTGAGCAAGGGACCCACGTCTGGGCATACCCTTCCCACTTAGGGCAACTTTAGAAACACAAAAGGATGATGGACGGAGTGCTGAACAATGCAAACACTCACCCCCAGTCACAGATCTGGGTTTAATCCATCGTTCTTTTGCTCACTATGCCACCCCAGTTTGGGGACAGTTTCCGTCCATCACTTGTTCTTTTTGAATTTGTCGCCGTAAGTGGGAAGGGTATGCCCAGGCGTGGGTCCCGTGCTTCCCATGCCACTGGATTCAAGCTAGCCTGGCTGATGAGGGGTGAAACCCCGAAACCGGTCCCAGGATGCTTGTTTCCAGTCCAGGGAAGACCTGGCCTGGCAGTTCGGGCTGGACTGTTCCCATGGGGAACAGGGTCAAGACTGATTTGCATATGGCTGGGTCCAAACTGGAATGGCATGGGCAGCAAAAAAACGATGGATTTAGGCCCAGATCTCTGTACTGGGGGTGAATGTTTGACATTGTTCAGCATTCCGTCCATCACTTGTTCTTTTTGCATTTCCCTCAAACCCGAGCAACAGTTTTTAAAGTGTTGGACTTTGAAGGGATTAGGTTTCCTATAACCACTCCAAACTAAGCTACAGTAAAGAAAAAGTTAGATCTAGGAGGGGTCTGGTTTACTATTCTTACTCCTACCAGAGCAACAGTAAGGAAAATCCTGGACTTTGTAGGGGTCAGATTTACTAGTCCTACTCCAACTTGCGCAACTTTGGACAGAGAGCCTGATTTAGAGTGTGGTAGAGGGGTTACTCCATCACAACGGTGACTGATAGCTCATCCGCCAAAATATAAATCCCACTATACACTATGGGATTTATATTTCAGTGGACAGGGTGTCGGTGAACCCCTCCTCCAAACTCTAAATCAGGCCCAAAGGGTTGGGCTTTGGAGGAGTCTGAGTTAATATTCCCACTCCAACCTAAGCAACGTTAAGAAAAGTGTTGGACTTTGGAAGGGGTCATGTGTACTTTTCCTACTCCAATACAAAGGACAGTAGAGAAAGTGTTGGACTTTGGGGGGGGGTCATATTTATTATACCATCTCCAACATGAGCACCAGTAGAAAATGTTTTGTACTTTGTAGGCATAAGCTTTACGATTTTCACTCCAATGTAAGCAACAGTAGAGAAAGTGTTAAGACTTTAAAAGGTCAAATTTACTATTCCCGTTCCAAACTGAGCAACACTAGGGAAATCATTGGACTTCGGAGAAATCAAATTTACTACATCCACTCAAAACTGAGCAACATTAAGGAAATTGTTGGACTTTACAAAGATTATAATTACTATTCCCAATCTAACCTGACCAGTAGTTGAAAAAAGTTTAGGACTCTTAACAATTCACATTTACTATTCCCAAAGTTGAAGATTTTTAATAAAGAATATGAAGAAACAAAATAATGAAATATTAAAAATGTATATCAGAACAGAAAATGTAAAACAATATTACCTCTAAAAACTTAACATACAATAAATTAGTCATACATAATTAGAAATAACTGCATATTTAAGTAAATACAATTTAAAATGCAAATTCACATCAAAAATATAAACACAATCAATTCAAAAATATTAAAAATAATCAACAAAAATTATACATTATTGTGAAAAATATAAAATAAGGATGACAATGAAACATACTACTTATAATATATATAAATAAAACAAACACAAATTAACACATTCAATATATTTTGTTAACCAATTTTTATTGATTTTTAAGCAATGAAGGCAGTTTTACAATAATTACAGTAGTTAGTTATAAACTACATCATTGTGCAAGTTCCCAGAGGACTTAAGTGGAGAAGTGTGGCACAATGGTGAGAGCGGCAGACCCTGATGCAGAGATCTGGCCCGGGACCACAGTTCAATTCCCACCTCGGCGGGTCTTGGGCTCAATTCCCTTGGACCAGGTAATTCTTGCCTCGGTGCCTAATCTAATTAATGGGACCCACTCTGTAACTCTGGGCAATAGCTTGCTTAATCTCCACAACGGCCCTCACAGCGCTTGGATGCCTGGCTTCACCCTGGGGCTGTCCAGGAGTGGGTGCCTCACAGGGAAAAGCCAGGAGGGGTTCCACAGCAGTATGCATACAGTGCCTTGAGACCCTAACGGGCGAGTAGTGCGCTATACAAGTGCAAAGTTTACAGTTTAAGTACCTTTGGCAGTGGTATTAGTCACCACAGGAGGCACTGATTCAAAGCTTTACTTAGATCAACAAAATTGTTAAACAAGAACAACTGGCAGGTCATAACAGTTACAACGAGTTAATATCTCTGTGCATATAACTTGATCATTGTGGTACTTGTTAGCACCATCTGTTGGATCAATATCAGAAAATGAATTGAGTAATAGGATGGTCCAGATACTAACACTGTGCTCAACCCAAGAGACAATGGTGGAACATGCGCGTCGAGGAAGGGGGAGGGGCACTGGCGGGGACAGCGAGCGCGTCTTGGAGAGTAGGAAAGAGTGGGCGGTCTCAGCTTCCCATCCATTGCTGGGCCTCAGGACTCCTCCGAAAGTAGGATGGGGACTCTGAGCAGCCTCTAACTTTCTCCCTCCGGAGCACAACCGATTCGGCCTTCCCCCACTTCAGGGTGTCACATACCAATAAGACATACCTGGGAGGTGGGCATCTTTTCACTTCATGGCAATGGCACTCCTAGCTATGAGTAGTGCCAGACATATAAATCAGTTGGTGGCGCTTCCTGCCTTTCTACACTTGTATAGTCCCAGTAATCCCGCCTCCATAACGCACAGGTTCTCCCTCCCCATGACAGCTGCCAGGGCATGTATGACCACTTTCCACAACAACATTTGTTTCTGGGCAGGTCGAAAACATGTGAGCCATATCAGTGTCTTGGGAGCCACATCTAGGGCTGGTTGGTGCAGTGCCATTTATTCTGTGCAAACTTGCAGACGTGAGGTACACTCTAGGCAAAATGTTCTGCTGAATATATTGAAACTTCACAGTGCAAGAGAGTTTACGTGGGTATAGGAGGACCTTGTCACACTCATTCTGTGACAGTGCACGGCCGGTATCGTGTTCCTAATCTTGTCTGATTATATAGGAAAGTAGCACCTTTCTGGCATAGTTAACCCCACTTTTTGCCTGGTGTCAGTGTGTTTAGACTGTAGTGCACTGGATCCTACTAACCAGGACCCTAGTGTCACTGCTCTCTCACCTAAATAGTTGTATGGTAACTTTTACACCCCACAATTGACATACTGGTGCGCCCATGTAAGTCCCTAGTTGATGGTACTTAGGTCCCCAGGCCATTAGTACCGCAGGGGTCCCCATGGGCTGCAGCAAGTATTGTGCCACCCACGGGAGCCCATGCAAACTGTGACTACAGGCCTGCCTTTGCAGCCTGCGTGAAATGGTGCATGCACCTTTCACTCCAGAAATAAGGTTTGCTTTATATCAGGGTCACTGCACTATGACCCTGTAAGTCAACCCTAAGTTAGGCTCCTTAGACCAAGGGCAGGGTGCATGGTTCTAAGTGTGAGGGCACACCTGCCTGAGCAGAGGTGCCCCTACAAACCCCAGACTCCATGACCTGGGTTTTGTAAGTGCGTGGAAGCCATCTTAAGATATGTAGTGGACACTGATCAACACAAGTGGTCCAACTACATATTGGCTTCACCGAACATAGACATGTTTGGTATCAAACATGTTGGAATCATGCAACTACACTAATTCCAGTACTAGTTGCATGATACCATGTACTGTGGGGGTGCCATAGGGGATCCCCCAAAGTCTGCCTGTACAGCCTTACAGAATCTGCATGGCAGCCCATTCTGCTGTTAACCCCAGACACGGTTCAGCCCTCCTGCTGCTGAGCCTAACTCAGGCAGGGAAAGGCAGAAAAAAGGGTTTCCTGTAAGATAGAGGTGTGACAACCTCTTCTTTAGAAATAAGTGCCTCTGGGGTGGGGTGCCTCTGAGAGCCACTAGATTGCTTTGAAGGGCACTTTTGGTGCCCTCCTGGCATAAACTGGTTTGCACCAGTGCAGGAACCCCTGGTTCCTGCTCTGGCGTGAAACCACACAGATGACAGGGGAGTGACCACCCCCCTATCCAGCTCCTCCCCAAGGGAGGTGCACAGAGCTCTACCAGGTGGCCACTTGAATCTGCCATCTTAGAAATAGGATGAGCAGAGCCCTCGGGAGCATATGATTGGTTAGTCCAGCTGGGTGACATCACTGACCCCCTCTGTATGGTCATTGCAGTAAGTGTCCAAGCCCCTTCCTGCGTTACTTAAGGGCTCCCCTGAGGGTGGGACCCTAGGTTCATCTGCAAGACTCCAGGAAAATTCTGCAAGTTTTCTCTGAAAGACACTTCTGCAACCTGGACCCCAGAACCACTGCTGTTCTTTGCTGGAACCAGAAGCAAGACTGTAACCACTAGGAGGGCTCCTACTGCAACTTTGTTTCCCAGTTCTGCAAAGACTTCTACAACCCTGTGGCCGTGCATCCTCCAGAGTCACTGGGACTCTACCTGTTCTTAGGAAAACAAGAAGGAATCTCCTTTGGAGTGAAGGAGTCACTCCCCTGCATTCGGAAGCACCTCAATGACGCAGACTGGATTGTGGATCCTGTTGTCCCATGGACTCTCCAAGGTTTTGTGGTTTTCAGAGGTCTGACCTGTCTTCCTTGCAACTGGGAAATTTGTGGTCCCTCGCTGGAGCTGCTTGGTCAGAACCCCTTTGCTTGTTGGCTCTTCAGTCTGAAGACCTCCTAGCTCCAACAAGCTCCGGACTCCAGTAATCTCCAGCTCAAAGAACGACGTCTTCTCTGCAACTCCTACAACATAGGCATCCCTCTTTGCTGTGCTGCTGAGCCCTCCCTGTGACTCCCTGTGCCTGCTGCCAGAGGGTCCAGCTGGGGGGCTCTAATGATTCATCCTGGCTCTCCTACTTGCTTAGGGCTGGCCCTCACCTACCTGCCAAGGTTGGGTCATCTGGACCTTGCTGGTCCACACAAATCCGGTAAACTCTGTGCAATGCTTCTCTGCATTTGCCACAGCTTGTTGGTGGCCCCGCTGACTACTGACCCCTCTGCAATTCGACAACTGGCATGGGACAGCTTGTGGATGACTCTTGGGATCTTAATGCATCACCTGGAGTCCACAGCTGCACTTCTTTGACCACCGTCCTTCAGGAAGCATCATCAAGAAGGGTGGGCATTGTCTTCCTGCACCGCCTCGGAACCTCTGGGTGGTCTGGACTCTGTCCCCTCTCTCCTTAGGTCCTCTTCTTCTGGAATCCACACCTGGGTTCCACTGACTTGGTCCACGGGTCACGACAGCAGCTGGGCAACCAAGGTCCCCATTGACTTCAGCAGGAGGTTCTGACATAATTTTAGCCCTATGCACCTGGGCTCCCTGGAGTAGGTACTCCACTGTTCTGGGTATCCACAGGTGGGGGCACTATCCAACCTCCCTTGTCCCAACAAGTTTCCTCGGGGTCCTCTGGGAAGGATCCTAAAACGCAAAAACTCCAACAGCAACTTCCCCCCATTAGCCTAAGGACACTGACCCGAGATTTCTACTCTGCACACAGGTGCCTGGGAAATCCTACCTAGTTACCTTTGGGGTTTTAGTTTTTCGCCAGTCTTAAGGGTCCTTGAGTGCTAGTGTGGGTTGGGAGTGATTTTCACATTCCATTTTTAAATATATAGTTTGGCCGCACCAAAGGGGCCCATGTTATTTTATGCCTTTGCTTACCTTTGCTAAGTATATTTTTTATGACCATATCTCCGGTTAGGAGATATACCAAAGTTAGTTCTAGAGTGTGTGTTTGAATAAATTATGCACATTTTTTTAACAGTGGTGTGGTTCTTTACTGTGTGTACTTCACTGTCTGACCTGTGTAGTATTTACAACCGCTTTACCCTCCTGGATAAGCCTTAGCTGCACTCCACAGCTACCCCTTTGAGAGCACTGGTTATCTACAGCAGCCTACACTATCACTAAGGGTTGGTTTTGCTTAGTACAGGGTGTCTCACCTACATGGGTACACCACATACTGAGCCAGCCTCCTAGAGATTTGATTTATTAAGCCTTGAGTGTCATCGCCCACGTGAACGACGTGATAAGGTTACACCCGTTACCCATTATGTGGAACATGTGCACTAGGTGATGTGTGCCTGGCTCTGTGTCCGTAAACTGCCAATTTCATTGTAGTTCAGCCAGCAAGGTTCGATAAGCTAGAAAATGACCTGAGGGGAGGTTGTGATCTGTGAAGTTTCTCAAATGGAATGAGGGTAGCATTTTGGAATAGGGTACTCCCTCTAGCTCCCAGAGCTCTATCCCTTCCCAATCAAGTAGCTCCCTGAAGGGGCGTATGGAGCTAATATGGATCTCTGGTGTGTATGGCAGTAGATTCAGGGATATCTGTAGGCTTCTTGTGTAACTGGCATGCGCTGTAGTCAGGAGCTTATTGAATTGTGGAGGAAGTTTGCCGAATTGCACCAACAGCTCATGGCTCGCTCGGCTAGCATGGTCTAATATAGGGAGGCCCAACTCAGTTAAGAGGTGTTCCCCTAACCATCAGGCCGGCCATTGCAGTTGAGCTGCCAAGTAATAATGCTCAAGGTTAGGAGCACCCAGACCCCCTTTTTCAACTGGAACTGGAGCTTCGAAAGAGCTACTCGTCATCTTCCCTTATTCCAGATAAGGGTCCCTAACATACTATGAAGTCTACAAAATGTGGAACTCGGGTGTTGGAAATGGCCCTTTTTGCAGGGTCATCCCCAAACGTTTTGCCTTCTTCCTCCTATTTTTTTAGGTTTGTTTTTGCTGGTTTATTGTCTCTGCGCACTTTACCACTGGTAATCAGTGCTAAAGTGCAAGTGCTCCCTATAGAAATTGTACTGTTGATTGGTTTATCCTTGATTGGCATATTTGATTTACTAGTAAAGTGCACTAGAGGTGCCCAGGGCCTGTAAAGCAAATGCTACTAGTGGGCCTGCAGCACTGGTTGTGCCACCCACATTAGTAGCCCTGTAAACATGACTCAGACCTGCCATTGCAGTGTCTTTGTGTGCAGTTTTAAACTGCCAATTCGACTTGACAAGTGTACCCACTTGCCAGGCCTCAACCTTCCCTTTCACTACATGTAAGGTACCCCTAAGTTAGGCCCGAGTTAGCCGCAGGGTGCAGTGTATGTTTAAGGTAGGACATATACTAGTGTGTTTTATATGTCCTAACAGTGAAATACTGCCAAATTCGGTTTTCACTATGCAAGGCCTATCCCTCTCATAGGTTAACATGGGGGCTGTCTTTAAATATCCTTAAAGCGCAGATTCTCTTTGAGAGCAGATAAAAATGTGGAGTTTAGGGTCTCTGAGCTCACAATTTAAAAATACATCTTTTAGGAAAGTTGGTTTTTAGATTGTTAGTTTGAAAATGTCACTTTTAGAAAGTAGACATTTTCTTGCTTAATCCATTCTGTGCTCTGCTCGTTTGTGGATTCCCCGTCTGGGTCAGTCTGACAGATGGGCTGTTCACACCTCACCTCGGCTAAGAGCACCCCCTCGGGGGGAGCCCGTTAGGCATTGCAGTACCGGCCTAACGAGGAGCTTTCCCAATGATGAAGCCAGTCATCCAATGTGATGCATGAGGGTTCCTGCTCCTGTAGAATTTTGTTCGCTCTAAATGATTACTCTTAATGGGAACAGTGTACTTTTTTGTACAATGATTACATTGGGAGGCCGTACACTGGACCTTTAATCTCCCGGTCCCTCTCCTATTTTTTCGTTGCATGTACAGTAGCTATACTCTGGGACCTTTTAGCCATTTACACTTATATTCAATTGATACTTGTTGACCCAGTAGTATTTCGTAATATGGAACACTTCCAGGGTCTAAGTTATGATAATGACATGGTATCAGCTATACTACAAGCACCTTCTATCCTTGGTAATGAAGGATCCAATCCATCTGGGAGTCTTAAGGAAGACTGGAATAAACTCTCTACCTTAAAACGCGAATTAATCAAGACAGTCATGCATGGGACCATCATGACTGAATATTTACGAGCAAATATAGCACCCAATGGCTTGTTAGTGGCTAATATACCTAGAATTTTCCTACAAGACCTAGCCTTCAGGAAAGACTGGGCACAAATTGCATGGAAGTGTACCAGAGATTGGCTGGTACTTATCATCAATACTTCCAAACGCATAGCTGATTCCATCACCATTCAAATAAGTGC
The DNA here is from genome assembly GCF_031143425.1 of Pleurodeles waltl. Lineage (NCBI taxonomy): Eukaryota > Metazoa > Chordata > Amphibia > Caudata > Salamandridae > Pleurodeles > Pleurodeles waltl. The sequence goes on along the minus strand of NC_090444.1, from coordinate 1,803,118,376 downwards.
TATTGAAAACACCCTGAAAACGACAATTACGCTGACATCCTTTAAGTGTCGCCTCACTGAAATCAATGCTGAACTAAATGAGACTAAAGAGTTCCTAACTCAGCAAAAAATCACGAAACTCCAGAAAGACATAGTCAAGTTCAGTAGGGAGAAGGTTTATCCTTATATTAAGGAGGATTATGACATTGACAATCAGTCGCGCTCTTCCGATGAATCAACTTCTTCATATAAGAAACCACGTCAGTACAGGAGTGTTTCATCGTCAGATGGGTGGAGTACCGATGAGAACACACCACAACCTTTCTACAATTATTCCACCTATCCCATTAACCAACCAATGCCGTGGCAACCACCCTACCCACTTTTCCAACCTCGTCCCATGATGCCGTTTGTGCCTTTTTTAGGCCGCGGCCGGGGCAGAGGCAGAAGAAGAGGAAGAGGCAGATTTGTTCAATGGTCCAAGGAAGAACCACAAATGGTGACAAGGAGCCATACAAAGAATCCCACACCCAGAACTTAGTGGTTAATCTGTCCCAAAAAAATCTCTCAGTTGATGAAACTAATGTTCTGAATAGGGGACTTGGTTTTGTGCCTACTCCCAATGAAGATTTCTTCCGACTACATATTGAACTAGCTCAGCTCTTTCGAAAGATTCGCCTCCATGTGTTCTTTAAAGATAAACCAGTTGAACCTATATGTGATTCTGGCCTTAAAAAACCTTCTACCTTTCTACCTTCAACAACGATGATGCCAACCGAAGTACTCACATTTGAAAAGGCAGTATTAGCCGATGTTTCTCGTCTATGTCCAAAACATTCTTACATGAATATTCCCAAGCGAGAAAAACAGGCACTACAACAACTAGCTATTGATCCTAACATCGTGATAAAATAAGCAGACAAAGGTGGAGCCATTGTGAATATGGATACAGTGGAATACAGACGTGAGTGTTTACGCCTCTTGAGCGATACTACCTATTACACAAAGATAACTAAAGATCCAACCCAGAGACTCCAAATTCAGATTAGAAGTCTTTTGGAAGAAGCAAAGAGTAATTCATGGATCACTCCTAAAGAAGCTGAATTCCTTGATACAGAGTATCCGAGAACACCTTACTTTTACTGCCTACCCAAAATTCACAAGGGAATTCAACCACCTCCAGGACGACCGATTGTATCAGGTATCGGATCTGTCTTAGAACCATTGTCTATCTTTTGCGACCATTTTTTACAGCTACTTGTGAGATCATCTTCCACCTATTTACAAAACACCAAGGATGTCCTAAACCTAATTGACTCTATCAACCTGACCAGTGAAGTACAGGGGATCATTACCCTAGACGTGGAAGCACTTTACACCAATATCCCTCAAGAAGACACTTTACGGGTAGTTGAATCAGCACTACGGAATGATTCTCCAGATCTATCAACACCCATTTCTTTTATTATGCAACTGGCCACTTTGGCCTTGACAGAGAACTTTTTTGAGTTTGAGGAACAGTTCTTTCACCAGATTAAAGGGACATCGATGGGAAGCACTTTTGCCCCTAGCCTAGCATGCTTATATATGTATGATTTCGAAAGGAAATATATTCTAACATCAACTAACCCCTTTGAAAAAGATATTAATCTATGGAAACGTTACATAGATGATATTTTGATCATCTGGCAGGGTCCTCTAACATCAACCGAGGAATTTATTACCTGGATTAATTCCCTTGATCCATTCCTGAAGTTCACGGCTTCAGTATCTACCTCCCGATTACCTTTTTTGGACTTGATGATCACTATTGATAACGGCTTATTGAGCACTAGCACTTATCATAAACCAACAGGTCGAAACAGCCTTCTTCTATATGAAAGTCATCACCCAAAAGCTCTAAGGGAAAATCTACCAGTGGGCCAATTCTTACGGCTAAGACGTAATTGTAGCTTCACTCATGAATATGACAGACAGGCTGATATTCTTCAAACTAAACTTAACGAACGACACTATCCAGTTAAAACAGTAAACGCCGCCCGCAAGAGAGTGAGGAATAATCACAGGGAATGTCTACTGGAGAAAAACTTTAGGACCCCCAGACACGCATAACCTGTGTCACTACATTCACCCCATTGTCTAATACCATCAAAAAAGTGATTAATAAGCGATGGTCAATTTTGGAGAGTGGTGGTTGTGAAATACCAAAACCCCTTTTTGCCTTTAAGCGCACTTCCAACATAAAAGACATAGTGGTCCACACACGTCCACGAAGGCATGATATCCCAAAACAACAAACATTATGGGATCTCCCACCTGTTGAGGGCCACTTCCCTTGTGGTAATTGCAATGTGTGTTCCTTAACAAGTAGAACAACGTCACTTGATCTCGACCCAATCGGAAGATGGTTTTTAAGAAAACACACCAACTGCAACTCTAAGAACTGCATCTATATGATCACATGTCCTTGTGGTTTACGCTATGTGGGAATGACAACTCGGCCAGTGAAAATACGTATAAATGAGCACAGAAGTAACATTAGATGTCAGAGAGTGACCACAAAACTGTGTGCCCATTTTTTGGACACTGCCCATACGCCAGATGACCTTCAATGGGTGGTCCTCGAAGTCCCCAGAAGCCTCCCTAACGGTTCTAATACACTTTTTAGAATCGAACAGCGATGGATTTTTAAATTAAGGACGGCATCACGGGGATTAAACAATGACATACCTTGGACTACTCTCTCGATATAGTAATTTTTCTGAGCAAGATACTTAGGGAACCTTTGTCTTGCATACATCCCTTTGTGATCTAGATCTGGAATCAAAAATCGACTATTCACCGATTTTGTTCTTTAAAATAATTTTTGGGATCAATTTCCCTTTAATAGTCTATTAACCCGGATCCATTATTTTCTCTTGATTTATAATGTTCTTTTGATTTGTACTTATAATCAATGGTTCAAACAGCAATACATTTATAACATGTACATATGTTGATTTATTGTTAAGTATCTCAGGTTTTTTGAAGTATTGGCTATTATTCCTCATGCCGTGTTTTTTTTGGTTCAAATTGACTAATTCCTTTTTATATGATCTATTCAGCCGGATACTACACATTCCGGCCGCTAACTTTTCATAAGCTGTAGTCCTCGAACCTTGGCTATTACTCCCCAGACTACTGTTTTAGTCTGCCTTCACTTTCTACTAAGACGCGAGCCGGCAGACACTTCTGGGTGCGCGTATCTGATTCTTCTTTAAAAAGCTTGGCAGAACGCCGCGCTCTTGTTCCTCGGGGACACACGTCTGAAGGGTAGGTTAATCTGCCTACGTACAAGGAATCCGAAGTAAGTAATCTTACCCTTTTTTTGAACTTTGAGGTAACACGTGTTCATTTTGTTGGATTTGCGACCCTCTACTGTTTATTAAAAAAAAATTGGCACGCACATCCGATTCTTACTAGTGGAACTTAATTCCAATCTATATATTACATCGTCTCCTTCCTTCGTGTTATCATTACACGCAAGGAGTTTATATAGCTATATTTACTACACTTACTCTAATTCCTCATATTATTTTATGAGATACTTTTCTATCCGATCGGCGGCATGAGTCTTTACCGCTACACTTATGATACCTATTCTAGCCTATCACATCATTGTATGAGACGTTTATTTACCTGATCGTGGTAATATTAACTTTAAGATATAAGATGTATTCAGAAACATTAATTTGTGATAATCTTGTTGTTCTATTATGGTTTTCCTGGTTGTTGCTGCGCCATGTCTAAAATGATAACGGTTTCCATGTTTAGTAATTACTAGATATGATGAATTGTGAGTCGAGTAGTATCTTAACTCTACATGGCATTATTTTCATTATTTTCATTTTTATCTTTCATGATTATTAATTGACAGAATATTAGTTCCTTATCCTAACATGTGATCCTTTATGAGCTCTATCCTGATATTGGGGATGGTAAGCTATTTTTGTTTATTTTACCTCTCACTAGAGTGTTTCACCTTAATCACATCAACCTCACATGTGCACTAATTTTGGAATTTTAATCATGTATATTGATCATGGTTTATGTTTTATCTACTTAGGGCGACCTTATTTTACGAGTAGAACTAAGTAAGTGACTACTTACCTTTACACATTGATGCGTATTTGATTTGAGATTTTGGAGTAGATTTTTCTTTGGTCCTGAGGAAGCGTCATTGGATCCGGCTGGACCACTTTGGACGCGAAACATGTAGACCTGTTATAGAGAGGTACCATATTGTGTATTATCCTCCCTTTTTGAGAGTAGGTGACCATTATTTATCACCTGTTGCTCTCTTGCCTGTTTTTAATCTTGGTCCTCATCACATAAGAACTGATTAAATTATGAGTGACATTCGTTGATGATGAACCAATTTTAATTTTCTATTCTCTCCACTTATGCTTGGGTACTTACAATTGGGCACCCATTCGAAACAATTGCTTTGGATGTGCTACCGTCTGGGCACCTCGGCTAAGAGCACCCCCTCGGGGGGAGCCCGTTAGGCATTGCAGTACCGGCCTAACGAGGAGCTTTCCCAATTATGAAGCCAGTCATCCAATGTGATGCATGAGGGCTCCTGCTCCTGTAGAATTTTGTTCGCTCTAAATGATTACTCTTAATGGGAACAGTGTACTTTTTTGATTTATAATGATCACACCTCTCCTCTAGACAGTGACACAAGGGGGCTGGGGTGTAGCCTGCATATCTTGATTAGCCATCTGTGCTGGAGGGGAGGGGAGAGGAAGGGTGGTCACTAACACCTGAAAGGACTGTGCCTGCCCTTACACAATGCCGTCTCCGACCCCTTGGTGAGTGTCTGGGTCCTGGCCTGGACAAGGAAGGATCTTGCAAACACTTGAGACTTTGCTTTGAAGTTTGCCGTCTTCAAAGGCAGAACTGGGTATAAGAAGAAGACCCAAAACCCCAGACTTTTAGAATCTTTCTGGAATCAAGAGGAACCTCTGCTCAGGAGAAGAGCTGAGGAGCTGAAGGAGGAGTACTGTCCCTTTGCTGTGTTGGTTTACTGGACTGGCCTGCAGTTGCTGCTTCTGCCTGAAAAGAATGCAAAGGGTGAACTTTGCTGTGTGTCCTGCTTGAGAAAATTCTCCAAGGGCTTGGAGTAGAGCTTGCCTCCTGTTGGAAGTCTCAGGGACACCAAAGACTTCAGTTTCCTCGACCTGCAGCACTGGGAACTGTGTGTTTTGTGCTGTTCAAGAGGAGAACCCACTGTGACACCGCCAACGATGCCGCTGGCCTGCGCCGTGACCTGCCGACGCCACACGGAGTCGCATTGCCCCGCTTCGCACCACGACCCTGGTCTTCCTGACGCCGTCATCGGACGACTTCACTGAGCCGCTGCTCGCACCGCGACTTGTGGGACCCGCACTCCGGCATTACCTGCTCACACTGCAGCCTGGGAATCCCCGACGACGACGCTCCTGCTGACACCGGCGCCGCTACCTGCACCGTGGCCTGTGGACACCACTTGTAGGGTACATGAAGCACCGTCCCATCTCGCACCGCAGCCCCGGTCCACCGACACCAGCACCATCGACTCCTGTGTCGTCACCAGGCATCCTGCCTGCACCATGGCCTGTGGGCACCACTCGTGAGGGTCACGAAGCACCCTCCCATCCCGCACCGCTTGGGCCTACCGACGATAGCACTTCAGCAACGACGCCGCCGCTGCCTGCACCCTGACCTGTGGACACCGCACGTCGCACTGCCCCACTTCACACCACAGCCCTGGTCTCATGGACGCCACCACCGAGCCGCTGCCTGCACCATGACCTGTGGACACCGCACATCGCATCGTCCCGCTTCGCACCGCAGACCCGACGCCATCCACACCGGCGCACCTGACTTCATCAGCCTGGAGTTCGATCTGCAACGCGTGTGACCTCAAGGGCCCGACGACTCCTGCACCGACTCTGGAACCGATACCGTGACATCAGTGACGCCGCTCTCCAGAGCTCACTGCGAGGATCACGATGCCCTGCAAATCCAAGGTATTGTTTGCGGGTCTTCCCGATGCCGTAGCTGTCCCACGACGCAGCATCCGGCCTGAACTGTTGGTTTTGTTGTTCACGACGCCCTCATAGCCCCAGTTGGAGCTATTGACTTCAAGGAACTGTACTTTTAAGTACATCTTGCAGAATTCATATTTTTTACTGTATGTTGGATTTTTATTGTATTTGGTCTTGTTTTATATAGATAAATATTGGCTATTTTTCTAAAACTTGGTCTGGTGTCCTTTTGTAGTGTTTTCACTTATTACTGTGTGTCATGTGCAAATGCTTTACACATTGCTTCTGAGATAAGCCTGACTGATTGTGCCAAGCTACCAAGGGGGTGAGCAGGGGTTATCTGAGTGGGTATCTTCCTTATCCTGACTAGAGTGAGGGTCCCTACTTGGACAGGGTGCAAACCGACTGCCAACTAGAGACCCCATTTCTAACAGGGATGTGTACCAGTAGGTTATGAAAATAATAAAGGAGACGTGGGGGCATCACCATCTTAGATAGTGAAACCCGGCCCTGCACCATAAGTGGAAGTGTGCTCCAAAAGTTAGCTGTGGCCACAGAGAAGCAATGACCCACATGAGATTACCATCTATTAAGTCCCATATATCATGGTTTATTTGAATACCAAGGTAGCAGAATGTGTGTGGCTCCCATCGCACAAGGTGGGGTCCCACTGTTAGACGTTGTGGTGGGTATGCTGGACTTATGGAGGAAAAGGTAGGTCTTCGTCCAATTCACACCCAGTCCCAAAGCTGCTTGGAATTAATCTAGGACCATTGCAACACTTCCGAGTCCCCTTCTGATGTACAGAACATAAATGAGAACATTGTCTGCAAGAGGGAGATGGCATGTAATTTGTCTCCTAAAAGAACACCCCATCCCTCGAAATCACGTCATCGTTACTGGGCAAGAGGTTCCACTGCCAACGCAAAGAGGAACGGTGACAGTGGGCACCCCATTGTGTGCCCCGGCTAATTTCTATTGGGTCTGAGAGGAGGTGGCCTATTTGAACTCGGGCCATGGGTGCTGTATAAAATAGACGGCTGAGGCATAGTAGACACCCTGCTATGCCAAATCGCGAGAGTGCTGCAAACATGTAGGCCCAATCCGCAGTGTTGAATGCTCGTTCCAAATCAGATACTAGACAGGCTGCATATGGCCAACCAATCGAAGCCAGCTCTAACACTCTGTGGAGCCTATGAATATTGAAAGTGGTTGAACAATTCGGGATGCAAACTGGTTTGGTCTGCGTGCACTAGCTAGGGTATGTGTTCCAGGACATGGCCTGCAATGGCCTTGCTGAGTATCTTATAGTCCGTCCCTAACATGGACAAAGGGCGGTAAGATGTCACTTCCAGCAGGTCCTTGTCAGGTTTCGGGCAAGGGGCTCCCCAGTCCAAGAGTAGCTGTAGCCAGTTATGGTCAAAAAGAGTTAACGGTTGGATGACACAGAATTCGATTGAGTCTTTTACATATAAATCATGGGGCGGAGAATAATAAGAGAAGCTCTTCACATCTGGATGCAAAGTACGCCAGCTGTATAAAAGAGACCAGTGTCTGAGCCACTGCATGAGGCCCTCAAGACGGGGGAGTAGAGCAGTGGGGGGTGACAGCGGTCAAAAACTGGGTCAAGAACGCTATTGAAGTCGCCGCAAATTATCCATGGGATATGTTCCTATTTCTAGAGACCTCAACAAACGGCTCTCCTTCTACACCCTGACCTGGCATCTCTGCTATGCCGACCTCGCCCTTGCAACCGTCCCACACGTCTGCAGAACTACAACCGGCGCCAAACGTGGAACACTCTTCCCACCCACCTGCGCCAGACAAAAGACCTACTTACCTTCAGGAAACTTCTCAAGACATGGCTGTTCGAGCAGTAGCAGCACCTCTCTCTTTCTCCCCACCCCCTCCTCAGCGCCTTGAGACCCTCACAGGTGAGTAGTGTGCTTTACAAATTCCTGATTGATTGATTGATGAGGGTAGCTGCAAGATGGACCAAAAAGGCCTGTTATGCCTCATTCGGCGCATATATGCTGCCCAACAAGAGCCATCAAGCTGGCCCTCCACAAATACATATCGCCCTTTGGGATCTATTTCTTTTGCTAGGTATCTGAAGGGAACCCCAGGACGTATCCAAATTTGCCCCCCACGGGCAAACCCAGAATATGTAGTGCTATAATATTGTCCACGCCACCGCTTTTGCAAATGAGCATCTTCACCACCCGCTACGTGTGTTTCCTGGAGGAATGCAATGTGGGTGTACACCACCATATATATTGTTGGACCAGGTGTCACTTGCTCTGTCCCCATCTCCCGAACATTCCAAGTAAGAACTTGTAATTTAGTCAGAATGAGCTAGAGGCATGTGGTATGTAGCAAACCAGTGCTGACAGGCATTGTGTTGTATGATCTGCGTAAATAACACAAAACGTAATTCCCATCTCCCCTCCCAGGGTAACCACAAGAACAGTGATTACCCAAGCGGTGAACTAGTAGACCCATAGCGTGGGAACTCTAATGTCGGAGCCTCATTGGGGTCTCCAGCTAGAAGGGAAGTTGTTTATTGGTGGGGGGAAATGACCTGTGACGTGAACTAGCACCCAACCTCTAAAAGTGCAAGGGAACTGGGGAGAGGACTTAAGGCAATCACAGACACCAAGGCCCGCCCAGTCAATTTCTATGACATGAAGTTAAGGATTCAATGTGTGCCAGTGTCATTGAAGAGGTGGGCGACCCGCAGGAGGATTGGGTTGGGGTAGTGGGGACATCACCCCTGATCTGCAGCACAGTATGTTCAAACCAGCAGCTCTGCAGTTTGTGAGGTAACACCTGGTAGGACAATGGATGAATTGCTACTTAGCGAGCAACAGAGCCAGATTCTGACTGTGAGTCATCTCTGATTGTAGAGGTGGGAGCGGCGCTTCAAGGCCAAATGTGTCATGGCTGTCAGTGCCTGCTGTTGCTGTTCTCGCGCCTGTGCCGGGGAGAGAGCCCCCTCCGCATGCGGCATGACGCCAACTCGGTCCTGCCCTCTCTTCAGCCACCTCCCCTTCTCGATGCCGGGTCAGTGTTTCGGAGTGGCCGGAGTGGATGGTTCATGACGGCGCTGTTCCACCCATCCCAGGGGTCCGCAGGTCCTGTGGAAAAATAACTGGTCCACTTCCAAGCGCTGCCCAGCAAGGCACAGCGTCCCGTGGGGTGGAGGGCACGGCCCCGCAGGGGGCAGCACCAGGAGCTGCCCCCAAGGGCGCAGCTTCACACAGACCTCAGTGTCCATTTCATATGCACCTTCAGGGGCCTCCAGGGCGTCCGCTGGCTGCTGCTGCCCGCCAAAGGGACTCGCCAGCTGACATCATCCGCGTCCATGTCCTGCTGCTAGACTTTGTTAGATGCGGGTCGGCAGGTCCGGTTTAGCAGCATGCTCCAGTAACTGAGCCGCCCAGCAAACACACCCCCGGGGAGTCTCCACGGGGGATCGGCGGGCCTCTGCTGGTTTAAGCATGCGTGGCCACCCACCTGAGAGCGGGCTCCGCGGCAGGCAAGAAAACAAACACAGGGGGTCGCAGTGGTCCTCCAGGCTGCAAAAGCGATCCCTGTGGCCTCCAGGCTCACCGCTCCCCGCAGGTCAGGCGATTTGGGCGGCTCAATGACAAAGGACGAATGGATGGCACCGGATTGTGTGTCAAGACGCAGAGCTAATGTAGATTGCGCCGGCCACCTTGTCTCGGTCGACCATGCCCCCATGAATACATTGAATAGAAAACCTTTAAACATGTGACTTACAGAATTATTAAATGATTTTACCAGTTATGAAGCAAAACTTAGAATTAAACATGTATCAAAATATATATTTAAAAACACTTCCAACTTACTTCCGTACAAACCAAACATCCTACAGAAGATAAAAAACAACATAATTATTGTTCTTCAAATATAAAAAACACAAACCAAATATAATTCAAATAATACATAAAACAAATATTTAAAAATCATATTTAAAAAAATGTTCACAATAACAAAATACTCATAAACTTTTCACCAAAAATTATCTTAAATAATTTGCGTATTCAATAAATAAATTAACCAACTAAAATGTATTTAAAAAACAATAAAATATATAGATTCTAAACACTCCCCTTGCTACTCCATTACAAATCCAACAACTCAGAAAAAAACGAAATATTTTTTTTAAAAAAAAACAATAAACCTATGATATATATAATACACACAAACATTTCACTAAAATTATTATTGTAAAAACAAAAAAAATAAAACATTAAAAACTACACAATTTACATGTTATTTAATAAATTTAAAAATAACCCAATTAACCAATTTAATTTTCATAAATAAGCAATGTATAACATAGTACCAAATATGTATTTTAAAACTATTTCCACCCTACTTCCCTACAAGCCCAGCTATCACCAGTAAAATAAGTTATAAATATTATTCTTCAGTGATATTAACAAACAGTAAACCCTTCTAATAATAATTACATTTACCTAGCAATAGAATAAAATTACTTCATAAAACTAGAACATTGTAAAAAGTCAAGACATGTATTCTATACAATATTAAACCAAAAAAGGACTTTGATTTTGTAACGAAGTAAACCAAAATATTCTCACTTGGCAACAGTACTGTTGTCATAACTTTTTAACAATATTAATGTACAACGATATGAAGTTTGAACACCTGCTTTTCAGCAACTACATAGCGCCACATGCAGCAATTCTCAATAGTAACAAAGGCTTCTATGTGTCTGCTGACCATACTCAATCACACATCGAGTCTGAAAAATCCAATTTAACAGAACATAACAGGCATATTTGCAGAGTGAACATTCACTTTGGTTCGATCTCTTTGCCCTGCTGACAGACGTCTTTTGTTACTCAACTCAATGGTGCTAATGTTATCGACCTCAGAAGGATGAATGGCTGCATGGACCTGTTGGAACTCTAACCTGGGACCATGGGGGTCAAACAGATTTCTGTAGAGGATACATTACTACAGGGAACCACAGGTCATGGCATCTTACTGCTGCCAGCAAGTGCAGAAATGTACCCTGAAACCCATGAGACTGTTGCCACGGCCTGTGCGATAAGGGTGGACGCCTTTCGATGCCCATGGCCTGAACAATGAAGGCAGGGCGCCAGCATCACCGCCCCCCTGACGGGATGCACCCACGCCGAGGGAGGCAAATTCACCGCGGATCCTGCCGGAGTCTTCTCGGATAAGAGTTAGTCCTCCCACAGCTGTGGTCTGGGGCCTTGAGCCCTGGTGGGGGGTGGGCACTGAGTGTGTTCGTACTTTGTGATCCAGGCCCAAGGCCGGCCGCCAGACGGAGGCTGCAAAGGCTGAGAGACGGAGGCAGCCTCGGGGCCTGTCCGGCGGTCTGTGAGTCAGGTGAGTGCCTCCGAGGAGGTGGCAGTGCCCGCCTCTCACCCCTCTGCCCTCAGTGACTGACTGCTGCCCATCCTGCCCCCTGCCTGCCCCTCCGTAACGGATCTTCTGTGGCCTGTCCGCCTGTCCCTTCTGCTGCTGTCTGTCCATCTGTCCCTTCTGTGCTGCCTGTCCATCTGTCCCACTCCCTTCTGTGCACCTTGAATATCGCTCCTTTCTGTGGCCTATCTGTTCCTTCGATGGCCTGTCCACCTGTCCCGTCTGTACTGTCTGTCTATCTGTCCCGTCTGTACTGTCTGTCCACCTGTCCCGTCTGTACTGTCTGTCCACCTGTTCCTTCTGTGCTGCCTGTCCATCCGTCCCTTCGGTGGCCTGTCCATATGTCCATTCTGTACTAAGATGGGGGTGCGGGAACAGTCGGTCGGAAAACCCAGTAAGGCTTCGCGGCGCTATCTCTCAGGTGGATCTCTCTGGCTAGCGAGCAGAGGGGGTCTTTCGGTACAGTGGCCCCCTCTCTGGGCATCTGCCCACAGAGGGCCCGGTCTCCCAGCAGCGAGCGACAGCCCCTGCCCGAGACGGCCCACCCCAGAACTGTCTCCTGAAGGGGGTGATGTCTCGCGGCAGAGGGGTTGCTAGAGAGAGGTGGGCGAGCCGATACTAATAGTGATAGCAGAGCCGAGCCAGCGGTTCAGGCTCGGCTCGAAGACTCCATGCTCGAGCCAAGTCCCGAAACCGTGTAATTCATGGAACAAGCATCAATAAAATATGCCAAAGTCTCTTCTGAATCCAAAAACGTGTATTCCTTAAACACGCGGAGCGTTTCGCCGTCGCCCATCACATTAAATCACTGCATTGAGAGGCACCCATGAAAAGTGGTCATTTTAATTCGTGAACCTAGAAACATTCGTGCCGCCTCCCCTCCCCCACCCCCCCCCATTCTCGCCAGTGCCATTGTATGGTATTGTACTTGCCTTTATATAGCGCTTTCGAATTCTGGCAAGGCGCTGAAGCGCTGCATGGCGAGCAGCACGCTACTCCGTAGCCCAAAGTTAGTGGTTTACCCATTGGTTAATAATTACCCAGTGGTTTTTAATTATTCTTGTAGATTTGTTGGTTATTGGGTTAGTTTTGTGCTCTGTTGGCGATGTGTTAAATTAACAGGATTTAGGTGCAAATATTAGAGTGATTTAATGCAAGTGGAAACTCAAGGCAAGCGGGTGTGGGGCGGGTTATATATTGTGGCACAGCAAGGAGAGGTTAGACAGAACGAGACACTGTGATTTATGGGGGACGCATGAGTACTTAGGTTTGATAGGTTTTGGGGTAGAGGGGATGGCTACTTAGAAGGAGAGTTTATGATTTGCACAGAGGGTTTTGGTTACTTTGCTGAAGCACAGTCAGGTGCACTGGAATTATGTGATTGTGTGTGAACAGAGATTTTCACATAATTCTACATTTGCCACATAATCCATTCATTACCTGTCACACAATCTGCAGCTTTTAACAAATAAAATGTTTTTAGCTCAGGCGGTTCAAATGTTAGTAAATAGGCAGCGACACGTTGCCGCTCAGTGAAGGCCCTTTGATTCGTCACTTTTCTGTAGCTTATTACTATAGTTGGGTGTTCAACTGGTAATAACGAGGTGCAAGTAATGCCCAGAAAAAAGTTAACGAACTTAAAAATGCCAAAATAATGAATTAATACTATCACAAAATAAGTGCTTCATAATGCCACATAATTTGCCCGTTCTTGCCACATAATTTACTCAACCCTGCCGCATAATTCCAGTGGTCCCGAGTACCTAAGTATAGTAGAGTGTCAGCAGGCATGTGGCAAGGGAAGGTAAATGCAGAAGCGCTTAGCCATGCAGAGAATGGAGTGTAAGGAAACTGGAAAGGCATGAGATAAATAGTTATTTTCATGTAGGGGTTTTTGGAATGTTGAGGTAGGATGCAATCTGAGGAACTATAAAAAGTAGAAAGTCTAAAAGTTGATTACCTGTGGGCAAGTGATAGAAGTTGTTCCGTCTCAGGTTGTTGTGTTTGGCTGTTGATGGTTTTGACACTGCCTGTTCTTTTTACATCGATTCTGATCATTATTGAAATTGAGTCAGTATGCAGTACTTAGTTATGTGGTGTGTCTGGACAGTGGTTTTAGATATGCCTGTTGAGATGTGCACAGTGAGGTTTGCAGTGACTACACCGTGATGTGTTTCTTTGAGAAAGGTCCATGGATTTGGAGTCTGGAGGGAGTTGTGATTCCTCCTGATATTAGGGGTTGTTTGTTAAGGGATTCTGCTGTTTTGCATTTCCTCCATCTGAGAGGGACCTAGAAGGCATTTGTCTGTTGCCAGGAAGTGAGAATGTGAAGTTTCTTTGTTAGATCACTTAAGAAATAACCAGACCTAAATCATCCTTCTGAACGCTAAGTGATTCTCAGTGGAGCTGATCTTTGCAGGTAGGGAATTCCAGAGTTTGCCACTTGCATGAACAAGTAGTGCCATTAATAGGTTGTTTTCCTGTAAATGGGAATTATTAAGCACAGTGCCTATCTGGAATGTACATTTCTGGGTTGGAAATATTTTGTAATTTGTGCATGAATGAATGTTGGTCCTTTGACATTAATAGCTGTATTAGTGTTGTGCAGTAGTTTGAGGGTCTTGCTATTGGGAGCCAGTGTAGAGTCTTTAGGAGCAGAGAAATGTGGATTTGTATATTTCACATGTACAAGTAGTAATTCTGCTGAGTTTTGGATTCCCTGAAACTTTCTGATATTTGAGAGTGGAGTGATGTGGCATAATCTGTTAGTGTAGTCACGTTTTGAGTGGATGAGTGATGTTGTTGCTTGTACCTTTTGAGGGAACCGGAGTTGTGGAAAGATGTGTCTCACTGTTTTCATTGTGTAGAAGCAGTGGCCTAACAAAACTTGAAGGGGCCACCTGCAAAGTACCTTGAGGGGGCCCCCTCCCACTGGAACCAGTCAGGGGCTCCCGCCCGTGCACAGTGTACCGTGCTGAGGGGGCCCCCTGGAGCTCGCTAGCCTCCTCACACCGCGGGAGCTACAGGTGTGCGTACTTTGTTACGCCACTATGTAGAAGGTTGATTAGGACAGCCTGTCCACTTGGATATTCATGGAAAGTGTAGAATCAAAGACAATTCTGAGATTTTTCACATCTGTGCCTATTTTTGTGGCTTTTTTTGGTGAGGTCTGTAGGAAGCTGGCCTGGTGTGTGGTGGGTACCTAAAGTACTTACTCCTTATACCAGGTCCAGGTCTCCCCTATTAGTGTAGTGTAGGCAGTGCCTAGAAGCCTGGCTCTCTAGAGGTAGCTGAGGATGAGCAGCCAAGGCTTATCTAGGAGACATGCAAAGCTCATGCAATACCACTAGTTACACAGCACTTGCACACATGAAAGAAAACACTCAGGGGGTGATTCCAAGCTTGGCGGGCGGCGGGAGCCGCCCGCCAAGCGGGAACCGCCAGAAGACCGTACCGCGGTCAAAAGACCGCAGCGGTTATTCTGGGTTTCCCACTGGGCTGGCGGGCGACCGCCAAAAGGCCGCCCGCCAGCCCAGCGGGAAACACCCTTCCACGAGGAAGCCGGCTCCGAATGGAGCCGGCGGAGTGGAAGGGGTGCGACGGGTGCAGTAGCACCCGTCGCGAATTTCAGTGTCTGCTAAGCAGACACTGAAATTCTAAGTGGGGCCCTCTTACGGGGGCCCCTGCAGTGCCCATGCAATTGGCATGGGCACTGCAGGGGCCCCCAGGGGCCCCACGACACCCCATACCGCCATCCTGTTCCTGGCGGCCGAAACCGCCAGGAACAGGATGGCGGTATGGGGGTCGGAATCCCCATGGCGGCGCAGCAAGCTGCGCCGCCATGGAGGATTCCCCTGGGCAGCGGAAAGCCGGCGGTACACCGCTGACTTTCCGTTTCTGGCCGCGGCTGTACCGCCGCGGTCAGAATGCCCAAAGGAGCACCACCAGCCTGTTGGCGGTGCTCCCGCGGACCACGGCCCTGGAGGTTTTTACCGCCAGGGTCAGAATGACCGCCTCAGTGTTACAAAAATAAAGGTACTTTATTTTAGTGACACAATTACCAAAAAGTACTAGCGATGCAACCCTCCAGTAGGAGGTAAGTAACGCACTAGATATGTACACTAGGAATCATAAATAGACATAAAAAGCAGTAGAAAACAGAGTAATAGCAATAGACAATAGTGACCCTAGGGGGAGCCCAAACCATATACTAAAAAATGAAATGTGAATGCAGAACACCCACCTAGGTAAGTGGAATGTGTAGAGGGGAGCTGGGGATACTAGGAAACCCCAAAGGTAGGTACCCCAGTGCCCCCTAGCGACCAGGAAAAAAGGAGTAAGTCAGTGGATTTTCCCCAAACCACCCAAAAGGAAGAAAAAGAAGATAATGCAACACCCAGACAAGACTGCAAGAAACCAGCAATGGATTCCTGAAGAGGAAGACCTGTGGAAGAAGGGGACCAAGTCCAGAAGTTGCAAGAGTGTCCGGTGTTAGCAGGCGCCACTCCCCACCCATTTGTGGTTGCAGGAGTTGGTCGACGGTAGGACAAAGACGGTCAGAAATGCAGAGTTCCTGGAGGATGCATTCGACGTCCCACCCCGGATGGAAGATTGCAGTCCGTCAGTGGCGTGGAAAAGCCATGAACAAGCCTTGTCGAAGGCAGAAGTCGCGATGAAGCAAAAGTGGAGCTGCCAGGGACCAGCAAGGTCCAGGAGGACTCAACCCATGGGGTGAGTCCTGCGGGGGACCCTCAGCAAGGCAGAGAGTCCACAGAAGAAAAGGCAGCCCCCACAGGAGACCCACTGGAAGAGGAACCAGGAGTCGCAGAGGAGCCCACGCAGCACAACTGAAGAAGGGGCCAATGCCACAGGAAAAGCATGCAGACAGCTGTGCGTCACAGGGAAGAGTGCTGTGGGCTTGGGGCTACACAGAGCATGAATATCCCTTGGAGGAGATGCCAACAAGCTTTGGTAGCTGCAAGAGACATTGTGCATGGGGGTACTGTCGTACATGGGAAGGCATTTACCTCCACTAAAGTTGGACAGCTGGCAGAGGGGACAAAGAGGACTATTCCAGATCACCACCCATGGGGTAGGCTCCACACAGCTCAGGATGAAAGGAGATCCACGCAGCCAGTTGTCATTGCAGTTGGTGCCTGCGGATGCAGGGGAGTGACTCCTTCCCTATAAGGGAGATTCCTTCTTCCTTCTCGTGCAGACTGAACACTTACCGCCCTCAGAGGATGCATAGCCGGGGAAATGTTGCAGAAGTTGGAAGGAAACAAGGTTGCAAGGATAGTCTTTGTTGTGGTTGCAGATTGTCGGTTTCCTGGGGGGTCCATCCGCAGTTCCATTGGCTAGATGTCTAAGCAGATGTTGCAGAGGAGTGCTGCTGGAATTTTGCAAGCCGAATCGGAGGACCCACCCAAGAAGGAGACCCTAAATAGCCCTGAAAGCAGGACTGGTCTCCTAGCCAGGTGACCACCATCAGGAGGGGGCTCTGACATCACCTGCCTGACCTGCCCAATCAGATTCTCCCTGAGGCCTCTGCCCACCTTGGATTCAAGATAGCAGAATCAAGGGACGCTCTGGAGGAGCTCTGGGCACCACCACTGGGGTGGTGATGGACAAGGGAGGGGTCACTCCCCTTTCCATTGTTCAGTTCTGCGCCAGAGCAGGGACTGGAGGTCCCTGAACCGGTGCAGACTGGTTTATGCAAGAAGGGCACCAAATGTGCCGTTCAAAGCATACCAGTGGCTTGGGGAGGCTACCCCTCCCAAGTCATGCAACACCTAATTCCAAAGGGAGAGGGTGTTACCCCCCTCTCCTAAAGAAAATCCTTTGTTCTGCCTTCCTGGGCTTTGGCTGATCAAGCGGCAGGAGGTCAGAAACCTGTCTGAGGGGTGGGAGCAGCTTGGGCTGCCTGGAAAACCCTATGGGGCTGATAGAAGCAATGCTGGGGGTCCTCTAAGGAGCCCCCAGAGTGCATGGAATCATACAACCAATACTGGCAACAGTATTGGGGTATGATTCTGACATGCGTGATACCAAACATGCCGAATTTCGGAGTTACCATTATGTAGCTGGACATAGGTAGTGACCTATGCCCAGTACACATGTGAAATGGCGTCCCTGCACGCATGAAGTGCATGAAAATGGTACTAGAGTTTGTGGGGGCACCTCTGCTAGTGTAGGGGTGCCCTCACACACAGGTACTTGCACCCTGCCCTCTGGGCTACAAGGGCATGCCACAGGGGTGACTTATAGTGACCTGGTGCAGTGACCCGATAGTAATAAGGGTGTATGCACCCTTTCACGCAGGCTGCAATGGCAGGCCTGCAGATACACTTTGCATGGGCTCCCCATGGGTGGCATAATACATGCTGTAGCCCATGGGGAACCCCTGGTGCCCCAATGCCCTGGGTACTTACAAGGGGGCTCACAAAGGGGCACAAGTATGCCAAATGTGGGGTGTGCGTGGTCCAAGCAACCACATTTTAATAGGGAGAGACCACAGTCACTGGGGTCCTGGTTAGCAGGATCCCAGTGAACACAGTCAAACACACTGACAACAGGCAAAAAGTGGGAGTAACCATGCCAAAAAGAGGGTACTTTCCTACAGGGTCCATGTTCAATTGACTAGAAAGATATAGAGCCATAGTTTTCCAATCACCGCCGGACAATATTTCAGTTTTTGAAGTACTCTTTTTCAGGTGATTCCATATCATACAGCTAAGAAAGAAGTGTTATGTTTTGATGTTCCTACGTCCTTGGTGGTTTGATGTTTGAGAATGTAGAGCCTAATTTAGGTCTTTGTGGAGGGCTTACTGCATCACCAATGCGACAGATACCCCATCCATCATATTACAAATTCCGTAGGCTATAATAGAATTGTAATGCAGCAGACAGGATATCCGTCACGTTTGTGATGGAGTAACCCCCTCCCCCACGATCTAAATCAAGCCCTATGTGTGTTGTCAGCTGAGTTTGAAACTGTTGATAAGATGTAGTAGTGGTTTTATGTAAATGTTAAAGTTTAGAGGTGAAATTATAGAGCTTTGTCAAACTCCTGTTATACAATTCAGATTTGAAGAGAAAGGCAGTGTGTGATTCTGATAGGATCTGTTCTGAAGGTAAGAGGAAATCCAGTTGAGGGGGTGGCATCTATACCAACTTCTTTCAGTCTAAGAAGTAATGTGTCATGGTGTCAGAAGCTGCAGAAATGTCCATGAGTAGTAATGGAGCAGCACCATCATTTATCTACTACATTTTAGGTAATCCCAGATTGCTATTAGATCAGATTTGGTTCCTCTTCCTACCTGGAATCATTTTTGGCCAGTCTGAGAGGAGTTCAGTTTCTTTTATTAATTCTGAGATGTGGCAAAAGGATGCTCTTTCCATGCGTTTGCTAAGATGAGGCACATAGGAAAATTGGTCTGTAGCTGCTGGGATCTTGGGGGGCTAAGTTGTTGTTCGTAAGGAGGAGCTTTATTTATGCCTTCTTCAATATCTCTAGGAAAGTACCTATTTTCAGGGTCGAGCCTGCAAGATCATGCGCTAGTGAATGTGTCTCGCTTGCGAGACTCTCTTGTTAACTAAAAAGGGCTTGGAGCCTGCCCGTTGTTTACCATTTGTTTGCTTGCATAATATTCGACTTTACAACCTTTTAATTGGTCACTGCAGGCCCAGCATCATTTTAGTTCCTATCTGTGGAAGTGGGACCAAGCACTTGATTCAGCTTAATCAGTGCCTGTCCACTGCTCCAGACATGATTGAGGTACTTCTTTTGAACTTCTAGGGCCCTGCAAACAGAATGCGTGTGACTGGCAAAAATGTGCTCAGGAGGACAAACTAAATTGCAAGGTTTTATTTTCTATAGTTAACTCTTTTCTTTTATTTTGCCAATTCTTCTTTTCTTATTTTGCACTCATCTTTTGTTTTTGCTCATGTATGCTGTTCTCACAATATGACGATTATTGCAAAGCAACATTGTTTCTTTTTTATGTCTAATTTCCAAAGTTATGATTTAACACATAATCATGCAGTACACCCCAATTCACCCCACTCCAATACAATCTGCCCCACTCCATCCACACCAGTCCACCCCACCCAACACCAATCCAGCCAACTCAATTTAATCCATCCCACTTAATCCAATTGACCTGAGACCAATCCAATCCACCCCACTCCAAACCAAACCACTCACCCCAATCCACTCCAATCCACCACACCACAATCCTCCCAACCCACCCCACTCCAATCTGCCCCACTCTAATCTGCCCCACTCTAATCTTCCCCACTCTAATCCCATGCCAGTCCAAAACAATCTGCCCCACTTAACCCAGCTGCCCCAGTCCAACCTAAAACAACATGCCCCACTCAAACCTGCCCCACTCCAATCCAAAACAATCTGTCCCACTCTAATCAAAAACAATTTGCACTACTTCAATCCATAACAAATTGGCCCCACTCCAATTCAAAACAATCTGCCGAACTCCAATCTAAAACAATATGCCCCACTCCGATCTTCCCCACTCAAATCCAAAACAATCTGCCCCACTCTAATCAAAAACAATCTGCCTTACTCCAATCTGCCCTAGTCCAGTTCAAAACAATCTGCCCCACTCCAGTCTGCTCCACTCCAATCTGCCCCACTCCAATCCAAAACAGTCTGCTCCACTCCAATATGTCCAATTCCAATCTGCTCCAATCCAATGCAAAACAATCTCCCCCACCCCAGTCTGCCCACTCCAATCCAAAACTATCTGCCACACTCCAATGTGCCACACTCCAATCCAAAACAATCTGCCCACTCCAATCTGCCGTGCTCCACCCTGCCCCACTCCAATCCAAAAGAATCTGTCTCACTCAAATCTGCCCTGGTCCAATCTGACCCTCTAATCTGCCCCACTCCAATCTGCTCCACTCCAATTTGAAACAATCTCTCCCACTCCAAATCGCCTCACTCCGTTCTGACCCACTCTAATCCAGAAACAATTTGCCCCACTCCAATCATAACAATCTGCCTAACTCCATACCGCTGCACTCTAATATTCCCCACTTCAATCTGCCCCTCTCCAATCTGCCTCACTCCAGCCTGCCCCTCTCCAGTTGCCCCTCTGGAGCATGGATGGAACACCCCCAAGGACAGATGAGGCGGCAGCAGGTGTAGTGGGCCCCCCAACAACAATTAACATAAGGTCCCACGCAGGTCCTCCAGGTCCAGTGGACCACACAACAGGGACCACAGAGCATACCCCAGAAATACTGCAGGAGTACTGACACAGGTCCAGATGGGAGAAGTGATGGTGCGAGGAGGTAATCTCATTTATGCACAACCTCAGATGTCCAGATGGACAATAACCAACAATTTCTCTCAATAAAAATGCCCACAGACAACTAATATGTGTCCAGTACTATCAGCAACCCGCAGGTCAGATGAGAGGAGCCCACTGTGATGGTAGCCCTGGAAGTTGTCCCTATAGTTTTCTAACTGACACGGGGGCCAACAAATCTTGTATAAGAGAAGGGAGACTGCCACTTTCTCACAAGTCAATGGACACATAGGGGTTTTCTGGGGCTGTTAGAAGGGTTCATTTTACTGAATCATTGAGCATGAACGTAGGAGACACGCAAAAGATTGAGGGACCACTATTATATTCTCCAGTGGTACCAATCAACCTTCTCGGGAGAGAACTAACGAGTAAGCTGAATATGACCATCTACCTTCTGGAAGATGGGTCGAGGGTATGTCACACACCAGGTACCATGCCACTCTGAGCTGTCACTCCTAGCTCATGAGGAGTTGGAACAGGCCTGGGCAATTCCAGTTGACACAAAGACCTTTTTGCACAGCAAATACGTTTTAGTAGCGCACACTCCAGCGCTACTGAGGAAGACAGTACAAATACCAAAAGTATTATTATTCAGGCTCGCAAGGCCTGTGGATCCTATAGAAGAACCTTATATGATACTCAAAATATAAGCCCTTGAAATAAGACCAAGCTATGCGGTGTTAGTAGCTTTTGACATAAGACAGGAACAGTGGGGGTCAATAATATTTATGGTTTAAATCTGTTTTTATCATCACTAGGTGAAAGGCATGATTTCAAACATGAAAGCAAATGTCACAGTGCTCATGTGTAGTGACAGGAATACAGTGTATAACAACAATTCAACTCCCCCTCCCTTCCCTCCTTTGCCTCCCCTCCAGGATACTCGTGATGCTTGAAGTTATAATCAAACAGCTAGCTTGTTTGTGTAGCGTCTGTAGTGGCAACAGGTGCTTCTTTAACAGGTGACGACGTGTCTGTGAGACATAGTAATCAGAAATAGTTAGGGCATGTCATTTCTCTGAATTCTTTGGATAGTAGTGTGAGATACAGTCTCCAGAGTGCTCTATGAGTCGCCTTGAGCCGTCAGCACCTAGGGTCAGCTTCTCCATTCCCTGGACATGTCCTAGGCGGTGGAGCCAAGCTAAATGTGTTGGGATTTTGTCCGTTCCCCAGTGTGCAAAAATTGTCTGATGAGCCGCCCCCAAGGCAAAGCCAATTTGGCGTCCCTTTTGGGATTCAAGTGGGTAAGTGAGTGCATTTGGGAGTTCCAGAATCATATAGGCCGGGGATTGCTGTAGTTATGTATCCAGACATTTGTCTATGTCTGTCAGGACCGGGTCCCAGAAATGCTCTCATTTAGGACAGTCCTAGTGTATGTGGACTAGAGTCCCGGGCAATCCACAGTATCACCAGCAGTTCAGGCTTCTCGTGGGATTACCTTTGTGGAGTCGGGGGGCATAAGGGACCAGTATGTAATGATTTTAGTGTCTGCCTCTGTATTAGCAGTGTTACATGCCATATGGCGGGCCCTGTAGTACACCTCGTTCCAGTCCTTTGGGGCTAACTGTCTGCTAATTTCGAGTTGCCAGCAGTTTTGACTGTGGGCTTTGGATAATGGGGAACCATGCTGGAAAATGCGGTATAATTCTGTGACCAAGCGTTTGTAGTTGGTTTTTAGTAACTAGCCATTTCTACAATGTTTTCAGGGGTCGGCATGCTCAGGCTCGGATGATGGAGTGTGTGAGCCAGTGTCTAACCTGCGTGTAACGCTGTCGCTCCATCTCCGGGAGTGTGTATGTTCTTGTCAACTGGTCAAAGGGGCTAGAGATGTCTTTGTCGGCAGCCAGACTCTTGCCAAAGGCGCAACACGACTTGGTCAAGGCCTGGCGTAAAATCTGTGTTGCCTGTTAGAGGAGAAGGAAACATAGGTAGACCCTTGCGTGTAGCCACAGAGTCCCATATCCTTAGTGTCGATCTCGTGACTGGGGAAGAGTATAGACCCCAAGTGCATTTGGGTTGCCTCAGGAATGGGACCTTCCACAGATGCGTGCCCGTGATTGTGCGATCCTTAAAAAGCCAGTGTATCTCTGATTCAGCATGCGACCATTCCGCCATTTAGCGGAGCTGTGCCGCCTGATAATAGCATAGAAGGTGCAGAACTGCCAGTCCCCCTTCAGCTGGGGGCGATAGCTCAAGTCTCTGCTCATCCAAGGGCATCTATTCGCCCAAACAAAGCAATGCAAGGCCTTCTGCAACAAGTGGAGCATCCTCATGGGTAGCTCAACCGGAAAAGACTGAAAGAAAGAACGGATTAGCAGGAGAGCTGTCATTTTTACGGCCGCCACTCTACCCAGCCAAGAAATGTGATAATGATGCCATTGGGCAAGATCTTTGGCAACCTTTTGGAGAAGCTTCCCATAGTTGAGGGTTGCAGTGTCTGCTACTGTCATGGCGAGCTGAATGCCCAAGTATGCAATAGATTTCTTTTGGCTGTGTATGGGAAATCTGTGGGAGAGTTGCAGTTCAGTAGCGGGTGGAACTATGAGGTTTAGGGCCTGAGACTTATGGATATTTATTCTGAAGCCTGCAGCTTCTCCAAGTGTTTCTGTTTCCGTTAAAAATGCTGGGAGGGCTCGTAGGGGATGGTTGAGGGCCACTATAACGTCATTCTCATATAGACTGATAGTGTGGTCCTCCACTCCAAAACAGACATCTGTGATGATAGGGTTATTGTATACTGTTTGAGCAAAGGGCTCCATATACAACGTGAACAGTAAAGGTGATAGGGGGCACCCTTGTCTCGCCCCTCAACAAATGGGAAATAGGGTGGACGTTTGGCCATTAACTTGTACTGTTGCCTTTGGTTGGTCGTAGTAACTCAGAATCCAGGAGCGGAAGCTCTCCCCAAAGCCAAACGGGTGAGCGCCGCCACGAGGTAGGGCCAGTGCAAACACCTTTTCAGCATCTGTGGACAAGAACATTCTTTTGGAGCGTTGCACTTTGTCTATAAGGTGGAGAAGCCACTTAGGGGGTCATTCTGACCCTGGCGGTCGGTGCCCGCCAGGGTCACCGACCACGGGAGCACCGCCAACAGGCTGGCGGTGCTCCGTCGAGCATTCTGACCGCGGCGGTTCAGCCGCGGTCAGAAACGGAAAGTCGGCGGTCTCCCGCCGACTTTCCGCTGCTCGGGAGAATCCTCCATGGCGGCGGAGCGCGCTCCGCCGCCATGGGGATTCTGACACCCCCTACCGCCATCCTGTTCCTGGCGGGTCTCCCGCCAGGAACAGGATGGCGGTAGGAGGTGCCGCGGGGCCCCTGGGGGCCCCTGCAGTGCCCATGCCAATGGCATGGGCACTGCAGGGGCCCCCGTAAGAGGGCCCCACAAAGTATTTCAGTGTCTGCAAAGCAGACACTGAAATACGCGACGGGTGCAACTGCACCCGTCGCACCTTCCCACTACGCCGGCTCCATTCGGAGCCGGCGTCCTCGTGGGAAGGTACATTTGCCCTGGGCTGGCGGGCGGCCTTTTGGCGGCCGCCCGCCAGCCCAGGGCAAATCTCAAAATACCCTCAGCGGTCTTGCGACCGCGGAGCGGTATTTTGTCGGGGGAAGACTGGCGGGCGGCCTCCGCCGCCCGCCAGTCTCAGAATCACCCCCTTAGTGTTGTTGCTGCATTGCCGGTGTGGTACAAAGCCTGCCTGGTCTGGAACTGTCAGGCCTGGCATAAGCGGGTTCAGACAGGCTGCCAAGATGCTTGTGAAGAGCTTGGCATCAAAATTAAGGAGAGAAATGGGTTTATAGGACCCACATTGCATTGAGGCTGAGCCCGTAAATGAGTTAAATACCCTAGTCAAAATCGGGGCTAATGTTATTCAAAAGGTCTTATAAAATGAGGCCAGGAACCCATCCGGCCCTAGGGCTTTGTGGGGCTTCTGCCGTACTATGGCTGCTATATTCTCTTCTTTTCATATAGGTTGATCTAGCTCGTTTGCTTGATCTGCAGTGAGCTGGGTCATATTCGTGCCCTGAAGATATAGTTCTGAGTTGTCTATGGGAAGGGATTGGGCCATGTATAGGACTTCATAAAACCCTCGAAATTGGGCAGCTATGACACTGTCTGTCACAATCCTGTCTTTGGCAAGGAAGGACGCAACAATCTCAGATGCATCCTACTCAACACCCGCTCTGTCCACAAACACTCCGTCGAACTCTGGAATCTACTCAACTCAACCTCCCCAAACATCGCCTTCCAGGCCGAGGCCTGGATGAACCCCACCTCAGTGCCCGGCATCGCCATAGCCATCCCGGACGGCTACAAGATCACCCGCAGGGACCGCACCAACAGACCAGGAGGAGGCATCGCCATCATCCACAAGAATACCCTCAGAATCACGACCAGCACTTAAGGCACCCTCAGCACCGCCGAACACCTGCACTTCCAGATCCACACCGACCCAAACACCACCCTCAGGAAGACCCTCGTTTACAGCCCGACCCCTGACAGCAGTTCAGCCACTTCATCACCGATGTCATCAGCACGCCCGTCCTTGTATCTACAGAATACATACTCCTCGGGGACCTGAACTTCCACCTCGAGAACACCATTGGCAACAACTCCACCACCTTCGGCCTCAAGCAGCTCGTCACGACACCCACCCACTTCGCAGGAAACACGCTCGATCCCATTTTCTCCGCCAGCAAACACATCTACTTCAGCCACACCAGCGAACTCCACTTGACTGACCACCGCTGCATCCACTTCTCCTTCGAGAAACCCACAATACACCAACACCCGCAACAGATTCCCCACCGCAGATGGAACAAGGTCGCCGAAGACCAGCTGATCACTACCCTCTTCCGGAACCCACCTATTGACATCACTGACACAGCAGCCCGCAACCTCAGGCAATGGATCGATGACTGTGCCAACACTCTCACCCCGATCAAGAAACCTTCTAACAGACGCACAACAGAAAGGTTTTTCTGGTTCACCGTCGACCTCCAAGAATCCAAGCAAACATGCTGAAGACTCAAGAAGAAGTGGCGCCAAGATCAGACACCGGACAACCACACAGCCTTCAAGAATGCCATCCGCAGACACCACAAACTCATCCGAACCGTCAAAAGAACCCCCTTTAAAGAACGCATCGACAACAACGCACACAGCTACAAAGAGCTCTCTTACACCGGCCCCACTACAATCCAGTCCACCTCACCCCAATCCAATGCACCCCACTCATCCCATTTCACCTCTCATCACTTCCACCACAATCCACCCCACTTCAATCATTCCCACATCAATCCAATACAGTGCAATCCAATTTACCCCACTCCAATCCAATCCACCTCACACCAATCCACCCCACTCCAGTGCAATCCACCACAATCCACCCCACTCCAATCCAATCCAATTCAATCCACCCACTCCAGTTCAGTCTATCCCAGTCCAATTCACCCCACCCCACACCATTCCAACCCACTCAAATCCAGTCCAACCAATCTATCCACTCAAATCCATTCCAAACCAATCCACCCCACCCCACCCCACCCAATCCAATCAACCACAACCAATCCACCCCAATCTAATCCATCCCTTTCAATTAAATTCACCTTAATCCAACCCACTCCAGTACAGTCCAGCCCATCTTAATCCACCCAACTCCAGTCCATTCCACCCCACTCCAAACACCGTAATGCACCCCACCCCACTCCAGTCCAATCCACTCCACAGCAATCCAGTCCACTCCAATCCAATTCAACCCATTCCAATCCACCCCACTTCAATCTATACTGCTCCAAAAATCATCCCACTTCAGAAAGTCCACCCCACACCAATCTAATCCAACCCATTTATTTCCAACTCACCCCACATTAATCCAGTTCACCACACTCCAATCTATCGTACTCCACTCCAGTCCAGTCCACCACAATCCATTGCACTCAAATCCCATCCACTCCACCCCAAGCCGGTTCACTCCACTCCAGTCCACCCCACTCCAAAAATCCATCCCATTCCAATCCAATCTACCTCAATCCAATCCACCCAATCCAATCTACCTCACTCCAATTCAATCCACCCCACTGCAATCCAATCCACCAGACTCCAGACCAACCCCCTCACACAAATCCAATCCACTGCACTCCATTCCACCCCACCCCACTCAAGTCCACTACAATCCAGTCCACCCCACCCCATCTAATCCACCCCACCCAATGCAATTCACTCCACTCCAGTCCACCCCTCCTCAATGAAATCTACCCTACTTCATTCCACCTCACTCCAATCCACCCGATTCCAATCCACCACACCACAATCACATCTACCCCTCCCATTCCAATCGACCCCACTCTCATCCAATCCACCCTAATCCAATTCACCCCTTTTTCAATCCACCCCACTCCAATCCACCCTATCCAGCCCACCCACTCCCATCCACACCACTCAATCCAAACCACTCCAATCCAGTCCCCCCACTCCACTCCAGTTCACCCCACCCCAATCTAGTCTACTCCAATCCCCCCACTCTACCCCAATCCAATCCATCCCACCCCAGTTTAGTCCCCCAACTCCAATCCATTGCATCCATCTCAACCCACTCCACTCCAATCCATACCACCCACTCTAATCCACCCCACTCTAGTCCAATCCACCTCACCATAGTCTAATTCACCCCATTCCAATCCAGTAAATCCAATCTACCCCATTCCAGTTCAATCTAAGCCACCCCAGCCCAGTCTAATCCACCCACCCCACTCCAATTCACCCCACTCTAAACCACCCCATTCCAATCCATTCCACTCCACCCCAGTCCTATCACTCCAATTCAGTCCACCCACCCCAATCCAGTCTAATCAATCTCACTCAAATCCACCCCACTCCAATCCACCCCAATCCAAACCACCTCATCCCATTTCAATCCACCCCACTTCAATCTACCCCGTCCAGTCTACCCACTCCAATCTACCCCACTCTTCCCAATCCAATCCATCCCACTCTACTCCAATCCAATCTAACAGACTACCTCATTCCACTTCAACCTACTCCACTCTATTCCACCCACCTCACTCTATTCACACCACTGTACAACACTGCACTCTACAACACTCTCTACCACTGAATCACTGAACTCTACTCCCTTCTACTCAACTCTATGAGACTCTACTCCCCACACTGCACTCTACGACACTCTACTGCAACAAATCCTCTCTACAACACTACTCCCCAACTCCAGTCTCTGGCACGCCACACCACTGAACAGCACCCACACTGGTGTACAACATGCAAAAACACATTGCCAAAGAGAATAACACTTGTATAGGCAAGACCTATTGGCCCTGTCAATTCTTGTTCAGAAGTTGCTAATAATATTTCTGACTAGGAAAGGTGCCAATTTGATTGAAGGATCTATTTGAAAATGTGTGGAGGGCAGGAGTCTGAAGGCAGTTGGTTGGGCTGCTAGCTTCTAGAAGGTATTCAAATTTGAAGGTTGTAATTTTTTGTAAAGCTAGGGCCATGTCTTTTCCTAACTGGGTTTCATTTATGAATAGTATGCCTGGTTCTGTATCTGTCAGCAGGTCAAACATGCTGCATTGTTTTGCTCAATAAATGTAGATGTGGTAGTTTTCTTTTGTGGGTTATTGTTGTTCCTAAGCCTTGTGCTCTATGTGGATATGCAGTTAATATTAGTTAAGATTTGTTGTTTGTGTTTGTGTGAAGGGGAGAAGGTAGGAAGTGCTTTTGGAGGGGTGGTGCTGGGATTGTGGGATTCATTTCCCTTGCTGTCCTGCTCAAATGCATTTATTAGAGATTCAATGAGTTTTTTATGGGAGCAAGAGTATGAGGCAGACCTTATTTGTGAGGTAGTTGTGAGTGTGTGTTTTTGAGTTTATGATGTGTTAAAGCAGAGTTGAGTTCTGTAGTGGTGTAATATGGGTGATGCAGTATTTTTGTGATTTGTGGTGTTTGTCTTCCTTTTTAATTTGTGAAAATGGAATGGGTATGGGTGAGGGATGGTGGGCAAGCGTGGTGGTCTAGTGCTATGAGTCATTGATGAGCGCATATGAGATCTGTGGATGAGTTGGTTTGTGTGGTGTTAAGCAGTGTTGAGTTCCCCTGAGTGATTAACTTGGTAGATGAGGGAGATTGGGAGGATGGGGTTTGTAAGAGGTGAGGGTGGGAAGGTCTGTGATCTTTTCTGATGGTAAGGCTGGTTATGCTATCAGATGAAGGTTGCAGGTGAATGGTACTACATATAGAACGTGCTTGTGAGTTTGGGGTTGGGGGTTAAGAGTAGAGATAGTATTTTATATCAAATTTGTTATAGTAGATGTTAGTGGTAATTGGAGGGAAAGGTTATATGAGTTAGGACAGGGAGTTGGGGTATGGTAGATGGGGAAGATGCATGTGGTGCAACTGTGGGAGTCAGGGGTGGAGGTGACAGGCTGTGTTGGGTGCAGGATTGCTGTAAGAAGGGATAGCAGGGGAGTAGAATGTGTTTAGTTGGGTAGATCGACTGGGGAAGTGATTGGTGGTATTGATGTATTACTTGTTGAAGTGTGGTATAGGTGTGTGGGAAGTGAGGGAGGCCATAGGTATTGCAGTAGTTGTTTGGGGTAACAGTGTGAGAGAACAGTGGGTATGGAAGTGAGGTCGTGCATAAAGGATAAGGTGTAACAATAGTGTGTAGTTGGCAGGATGTGAGTGTGGCTACATGTGTTGTTTTTAATGTGATGAGATGTGATGTGTTCTAAGATTGTGTAGAGGTTACCAGAGCTGAAGAGGGAGTGGGTTTGCTACAGTAGTTTGCTATTTACCTTGCATGTGGTGGAGATATGTCTGCTTACCTGTTGTGAGTGGCTTTTCAGACAAAGCTTCTAGCCGTAGGCCATTTCCCAGCCCGAACAGATAGCCCCCTTAATTTGGCACCTTTTGCCTGGACACCCGGGCCAGACACCTTAAACCCTAATTTTAAATAACCCTAGTGATTACATGAACGGTGCCAATGGTAATCCTGCCCATGGGAAATAATAGGAGCCCAAGCCCTAAACCCAGACCAATAAAACCCCAGCCCTATGGACCAATAGGAGGCCAAGCCATAGACCCAGACCAATAAAACCCCGGCCCTATGGACCAATAGGAGGCCAAGCCATAAACCCTATAGCCAATAGAATCCTGGTCCATGTGGAACTTGTGGGAGACCAGTCCCTAAACTGTACAGCCAAGAGAAACTCTAGCCCAATAGGTCATGTGACCTCAACACGTCTGAAACGTAAGGGGCTGTGCAAGGTGGTCTGGAAGGAGGAATGTCTCATTCAGGTTAATCTGGGCCCAGACCAATCGTTTAGCCTACAACAGGTGTGTTGAGGGAGCAAGGAGCTGGTGTCTGCTCAGAATCCCCTTGTTTATAGAATGCACACACTTTGCAGCTCGTCTTCAGCACTGCAGGCAAAGTCCAAATTTAACCACTTTGAAATGTTTTCATGCACGTTAAAACCTCAAGTGCTAAACAGATTCTGTGACACAGTTTCAAATAAAAAAATACAGATTAAGCAGCCTCTGTGCACTTAACTCAAATTGTGATTTACTTTGCTTTGGTTTTTGGACTTTTTAACACCTTAATACAGTTGTTTAAATAGGAAGTCTTTTTATCTGGCCCATACACATAAAACAACAGATCCAAACGAGAAATTTCATAGCAAGAGCTGCCTCTTCTTATCAGCATTGATTTAGTGGCTACTCTGAGGTCACAAAAGCTGTGGGTCATTTAAAGAAGATAGCTATCTTGTTTCTCCTCTACCAAACTAAGTCAGTTGTCATGTGTACCCCATATGTGACCTAGATTCTTATTATACATGGATCAACAGTATATATTGCATATCCTCATAACGTACAACAGGGAATACTTTATTCCTTATAATACATGGTCACACCATTACCCTTCCCACACGCTGCTTTAAGTCCCTAGTGTAATGCTCTTTCATGTTCATTGCAGACAAGGTGAACAAAAACAAAATATGTACATTAAATTTAAGCACACCAAGAAGCGGTTAATAATATTTGCCAAAGATATTAAGATCAGTGTATTTCAAGCCAGATTAACAAAATGCTGTGACTCAAATTTTGTTGAAACATTCAGAGATTCTAGCTTTCCTCTAATGACCTGTAATGTGGCAATCATGCTGTGTTGGACCTGGGCCTTCTCACAGGGTCATCCCCAAACGTTTTACCTTCCTCCTCCTATTTTCTTTCTGACCATTTTTATTGACTTTAGGGATATCTCCTTTCTGCTGGTTTTCATTTTCCAAAAACATACCAGAACAGTTTCTGCTTGTTTAAAACACATCTGTAATTATACTTCATGACCCACCTTTCACATTGGATGCTGGCAGCAGGGATTGTGAGACGCGGAGTCAACTGTAATTATTACTTTTTACAGTTGAGGAGATGCATCATTTCTTCATCACTGACTAGACACATCAAAAGTTGCCTGTAATAAAGAAATTAGAGAAGACCTTTACACTATCATTGGAGGCTCCCATGTATTATTGATTATTGACTGTTAAAGAAAACCGTTTTGTGTACAGCGCACACACTGAACTCACATGTTTGACAGTGCTCACATGTGTGATAATACAAAAAGTGAGACTAGATTAAATAAAACGATTGCCTAGGATCCCACAATTTGGTCAAGTAGGGAGGCCAGGATTGATCTCAGAGTTTCTGGTTCCCCATTGTGCAGATCAGCTACTAATGGGTAACTCTTCCGCTTGCCAGTTTTGCATCAAGGTCACTGCTTAGTCTTTAATTCTTGGCGCAAGAGGTGCAAGGAGAAGCCACGTGACAGCTCAGGTTGTTTTGGTGTTGGGGATCCAAGATGACTTCAAACTGAGCCAGGTATCGGGCTCAAGCGTTGAGTGGCTCACCCACCTCTACTGATGAGATGCTTTTTACCCAGGAGGCCATGCTCGTTCTGCTGAGGTCTGCCTCTCAAGGAGATGTCATGCTCTGTCTCCAAGTAGAAGCTTTATGTCAGCGGTGGACAATCGCTCGTGAAAGGGTCTGTTTCTCAGCAGAGAGAGATTGGATGACTGAGACGAAGGGTGCAGTCAGGGGTGGGATTGGGATCAACAACAGGCTCCTAAAAAATAGTGTCCCACTTTTGCAATCTCAGCCTTTCATGAAACACTGCTATGTTAACATCAGGGGGCTAATGTGTGGTGAACTGAGCATTTGAAATCTTATAAGGGTTGGTAACATTGGCCAACACTGGAAAATCTGCACATTTGAAAACTGAAAACTAACTTGCAGTCTCGCTGCCTTGCACAGTGAAGTAAGAAATCCTATCCCAGCCAGCTATGTCCTGGATTCTGTGTATCTCTGAAAACTAGTCCAAAGCAAGATGGAAGGGTTTAGATAACCCTGCACTGGTTAGGCCTCAGTTGGAAGGGAGTGGAGTTTAAAGGTGAAATAAATGGTGGTCTGGCCCTGTGGCCCCCCTAGCTTGCCAGAGTTACAGACATCGAAGGGCTGAATGTCCCTGGTTGGTTTTGGCTGAGAGGGTTCAGGCCTGCCTTCAGCCTGGGTCTCAGAAGTTGGACTGGGCCACTGAAGGTCTTGGTCTAGGGTAGGAAATGGCTGGGGCATAAGGAGATGAAGATGTGTTCTGAAGCAGCAGCCTATTGGAGTAGGGTCTCCAGTGCACCTATGAGCTGAATAGCACTTTGCTGTGTCCTCCTGCTGCAAACGTTCAATTAGATTCTGCTAGTAGTGGGCAGTGTGGAGTCCAGTTGCTTTTATTTCTCTCACCTGCTAAATGTGGGCATGGAAATCAGGAGGCAGGAAGGAAGTCAGTCTAATTATCACCCCCCTTCTCTTCAGAAACCTCGCCTCGCTGGCTGGATGAGAAAGGGGTGAGGTCAAAGCCTCAAAACAGAAACCTTAAGGATTTCTGGGGCTCCAGGCAAGACCAATTTTGAGAGAGGGGCAGTTCAGAACAGTTATGGATCTTTTTTTATTTATTTTGAGCTAATGTAACCCCTCATGATGTCAAACAACATTGAATTATACATTAGCCTTTCAGAAATTACAGTACACAAACACAGTCAAAAGCTGAAGCTGCCCAGCATTGGTCATCCAAACAGTGCCAAAATAAAGCTTAAACAAGCACTGATAGTCATTCCTTTTTTTGAATTTAATTCTAAATATTTTGTTATGCAAAAACAATATTTTACATACAAATCAGTGTCTAACAATACTGTTCCTGCCATTGTAGGAAGGCACAGCAAGGGTGACTTGATGGATGTTTGGGGGACCAGTGCATAACATTAAAACTGATGCACATAGTTCTTGAAACTGTAGCTTGTATTGTCAAATATCTGTAATCACAAATAAATACCCTTTCACCACTGGTCCTCTTGCTGCAGTAGTGAAAAAGCAATTCTTTGAGCTTTCACTGTAATATGAGATGAAATAAAATATTTTTCTGCATAATTACTTCCACTGCCTTGTCCCTCTTTTCTTTCTCTGTCTAGATAGTGATCTCCAGCTCAGCTTAGTAAGTGTTGGAAATGGCCCTTCTGCAGGGTTATCCCCACACTTTTTGCCTTCCTCCTTCTCTTTTTCTGACCTCATTTTTGCTGGCTTTTAGACTCTGCGCACTATATCACTGCTAACCAGTGCTAAAGTGCATATGCTCTCTCCCTTTAAACATGGTAACCTTGGATCATACCTGATTGGACTATTTAATTTACTTATAAGTCTCTTGTAATGTGCACTATATGTGTCTAGGGCCTGTAGATTAAATGCTACTAGTGGGCCTGCAACACTGGTTGTGCCACCCACTTAAGTAGCCCCTTTGTCTTGTCTCAGGCCTGCCATTGCAAGGCCTGTGTGTGCAGTTTCACTGCCACTTCGACTTGGCATTTAAAAGTACTTGCCAAGCCTAAACCTCCCCTCTCCACATATAAGTCACCTCTAATGTGTGCCCTAGGTAACCCCTAGAGCAGGGTGCTGTGTGGGTGAAAGGCAGGACATGTACCTGTGTAGTTTACATGTCCTGGTAGTGTAAAACTCCTAAATTCGTTTTTACACTACTCTGAGGCCTGCTCCCTTCATAGGCTAACATTGGGGCTGCCCTCATACAGTATTGAAGTGGTAGCTGCTGATCTGAAAGGAGTAGGAAGGTCATATTTAATATGGCCAGAATAGTAATACCAAAAGCTGCTGACTGGTGAAGTTGGATTTAATATTACTATCCTAGAAATGCCACTTTTAGAAAGTGAGCATTTCTTTGCACTTAAATCTTTCTGTGACTTACAATTCACGTCTGGCTGGGTTTAGTTGACAGCTCCTTGTGCATTCACTCAGACACACCCCAAACACAGGGTACTCAGCCTCACTTGCATACATCTGCATTTTGAATGGGTCTTCCTGGGCTGGGAGGGTGGAGGGCCTGCTCTGACACAAAGGACTGCCACACCCCCTACTGGGACCCTGGCAGACAGGATTGAACTGAAAGGGGGCCTGGTGCACTTCTTAGCCACTCTTTGAAGTCTCCCCCACTTCAAAGGCACATTTGGGTATAAAACAGGGCGTCTGCCCTACCTCATCAGACACTTGCTGGAGAAGAAACCTGAACCAGAACCTGCATCCCGCCAAGAAGAACTGCCTGGCTGCCTAAAGGACTCACCTGACTGCTTTCTACAAAGGATTGCTGCCTTGCTGTTGCCCTGCTGCCTTGCTGAACTCTCGCCTTGCTGCTGAAGTGCTCTCCAAGGGCTTGGATAGAGCTTGCCTCCTGTTCCCTGAAGTCTCAGGACCAAAAAGACTTCTCTTTTTCATTTGGACGCCTTGTGCGCCGAAATATTTGACGCACAGCTTGCTCCGCGGTGAAAAATTCACTGCACACCGATACAGAAATACGCCGCTCGACGCGATGCCTGCGGTGCGACCAGAACTTCGACGCACGGCCTCGCCTGGACAAACGCCGCCCGACTTCAGAAAGGAAATCGACGCGACGCCTGCCGTGAGGGAGAAGATTCCACGCACAGCCCACCGGAACTACGAGCAGCCGGAAAACAAGCCTAGGATTCCACGCACAGACCCTGGGACATCTGGTAATCCAGCGAACCACAGAAAGAGACTGTCCGCACGCTGGAAAATGACGCCTGACTTCCCCGCATGAAAAATAACGACGCAAGACCGTGTGTGCAGGGGAGAAATCAAAGCACACACCATTTTTCCACGTATCTCTTCTTCTGCGGCCCTTTGCGGAGATTTTCCACTTTAAACCAGGTACTTTGTGCTTGAAAGAGACTTTGGGGGTCATTCTGACCCTGGCGGTAAATACCGCCATGGCGGAGGTTGGCGGTAGCACCGCCAACAGGCTGGCGGTGCTCCGCCGGGCATTCTGACCGCGGCGGTACAGCCGCGGCCAGAAGCGGAAAGCCGGCGGTGTACCGCCGACTTTCCGCTGCCCATGGGAATCCGCCATGGCGGCGCAGCTTGCTGCGCCGCCATGGGGATTCTGACACCCCATACCGCCATCCTGTTCCTGGCGGTTCGCCCGCCAGGAACAGGATGGCGGTATGGGGTGTCGTGGGGCCCCTGGGGGCCCCTGCAGTGCCCATGCCAATGGCATGGGCACTGCAGGGGCCCCCGTAAGAGGGCCCCACAAAGAATTTCAGTGTTTGCTTTGCAGACACTGAAATTCGCGACGGGTGCAACTGCACCCGTCGCACTTTCCCACTCCGCCGGCTCCATTCTGAGCCGGCTTCCTCGTGGGAAGGGTGTTTCCCGCTGGGCTGGCGGGCGGACTTTCGGCGGTCGCCCGCCAGCCCAGTGGGAAACCCAGAATGACCGCCGCGGTCTTTTGACCGCGGTACGGTCTTCTGGCGGTTCCAAGCTTAGAATCAGGGCCTTTGTTTGCTTTTTAAAGACTTAAGACACTTTATATCACTTTTCAGTGATATCTCTACAATTTCACATTGCATCTTTATTCGTTTTGACCTGCAATTATCCAGATAAATATTATATATTTTTCTGAACACTGTGTGGTGTATTTTTGTGGTGCTATATTGTGTTATTGTATGATTTATTGCACAAATACTTTACACATTGCCTTTTAAGTTAAGCCTGACTGCTCGTGCCAAGCTACCAGAGGGTGGGCACAGGATAATTTTGGATTGTGTGTGACTTACCCTGACTAGAGTGAGGGTTCTTGCTTGGACAGGGGGTAACCTGACTGCCAACCAAAAACCCCATTTCTAACAGTAAGCAAAACAGGAAGACTATGGAAATGTCACAGCGGGATGTGAAGTAGAGGCAGTGGTGTAACAAAGGACCCCGCAGCCCTCCTGGTGTAGGGGGGCGAGATTCAGGGGGCCCCCTCAGCACAAAACACTGTGCAGGGGGTGGGAGGACTGGGTCCAGAGGGGAGGGAGCTCCCTCCAGGTACTTTGCAGGGCCCCCTCAAGTTTTGTTACGCTACTGGGTAGAGGGAGAAGGGAGGTAGAGACGGGGGTGTTGCAGAGCAGTGCTTCACAAGCTTTTTACAACTACAACCCAATTTTTAGAACGACAAACTTTCGCGACCTACCTAGCTTTAATGGGTATAGGGTGGGGCACATTTTTACTGTAAAGGTAGGAATCTGCTGCCTGCAATTATGACACTGCAGGATGGCACATGGGGCATGTGTGTGCATTGTCGAAGAGTTGCGCTGTGGCACGACCATGCACAGTCTGGGAGAACAAAATGAGATTTTTGAGCCCCAGGGACTTTCTTCAGCTTGTGTTACAATAAAAAAAACAGGCCTTGTCAGGGCCTTGGAATTATGTGATTGTGAGGCTGAGTGTTTTCGTCATTATTATGCCACGTTTGCCACATAATTCATCATCTGCTGCATAATCTGCAGATTTTAACAAAAAGAAATTCTAGATCAAATGGATCAAAGGTTAATGAAATTACGATGCCCTGCGTTGCAGTGCAGTGGAAGGCCCTATGCAAAGGTAGGCGGGCATCTTTCAGCTGTTTATTACTGTATATGGCTATTAAACCAGTACTAACGAGGTAAATTGTCCAGACAGTGATAATGTGAAGCAGTGACAAAAGTATGAAGTAAATGTATCACAAAATGTGCTGCATTAGGTCACATAATTTGCCTTTTCTTTCTGCATAATTTATTCAACTCAGCCGCATAATTCCAGTGACCCTGAGTATTGTTTGCTTCTGACCCCTGTTTTGCACAGAAGCAGGAATCGTACTCCTTCGATATTTCTTCCACCACAGATATTCGTGACCTCGACAACTTTGCAGCATCTGCTTTTTTGTTGTTTTTGCAGATCAGTTTCCTCCAACCGAGTTTGGAGTTGGAGCTTCCAGTGTCTTGTCAGCTAGGTAGGCACTTTAATGTAATTATTTACAAGGCAGAAATGCTGAAAGGGTAGTAGGGCTAGGTCTTGTCAAATCAAGCTTATGCTTAATTTGTAACCCATTCCTCCCCAGTCTTAATAGGCAGAATACTTTGCTCAAAATGTAAATGCAACATGACAGAAGTGGACAGGTGTGCTTATGTTCCCAGTGATGTGTGTGATTACCTTCAAATGTGTAAGTTCAGGGTGTATGCTGTACAAAAACCTCTTGTAGTTGATTTAATAACCTATATTAAGGGCCATTGGAATTGTAAGATTCTGTGGACGAGGCGTTTCTGCATATTTATAGATTTGCTGCATAATCTATCAATTGCTGCATAATCTGAAGAGTTTAACAGAAAATGTTTCTCGCTCAAATGGATCAAAAGTTACTATAACTCACAGCAACCCATGTTGTTCTGCAGTGGTAGGCCCTATGCAAAAGTTGTCTGGTCACCTTTCAGTTGCTTATTGCTGTATTTGGGTGTTAAACTGGTACTAATGAGGTGAAACCTTTTCGCACACTGTGTTAACATGTAAAACTGACATAACTATCAAGTAATGTTATTGCACCACAGAATTAATAATTAAATAATAAATAATAATACTATTACAGGCTGCATTACACCGCATAATTTAATTTTACTTACCTTATAATTTAGTCAGCAATGCTGCATAATTTGGTCCTCCCCTGCTCAATATTTCCAGTGGCCATACCTGCAATGTTTTTCCATCCATAATAAGAATCTAGAATAATCTAGAACAGGTATAAGCCCACATGACAAATGACTTGCCCCTTAGTTCACTAATAGCATTTGAATCAGGGCGGGGGCAGGTATGTTTCTCAGTTCATGTTTATAAACTCTCACTTTTAAAAAGTAATCTTGATGCATAGATATGATCGGATGTACTAAGGTGAAACACATTGGTGTGATCAAGAAATATACTTTATTTAATTTTGAAGACATCTTATCATATTTCAACACATTGTTTGTTGAATGATATATGTGCCAAATATCTTCAAGGCTTGGCTTGTGCATGGGCTGTTAGACCTACAGCAGCCCTTGGCTCAGCTCTGGCTTGGCTCTTCCTGTTAATTTGTTGGCTCGCCCACTTGTACACATCCCCAGGGTGCGGAGCCAGCGAGGCTCATGGGCTCCCTTCTATTTCTGTTATCTCTCGCTCTCCCTCTCTTATGTACATGCAGACAGAATTCTCGCCTTCTCACACACCCTTTATCTCTTTATTTCTCATCCTTCTGCTTCCTCTTCTCACCGTATATGATCTCTCGATGTATCCGACAGCTCACCCCTCTCTATTTTGTCCCCTTGAAGATCTGTTCTTTCTGCCCCTCCTTACTAGTTTACTTCTCTCTCCTTCGCAGGTGAGACGGTGCCGCTTGAAGAACCACGCCAATTTTAGTGTCCAAAAGGCCACTTTAATGAATCAGGTGCGTATCACAAAACAGTTGCTGGTAAATGCCTTAGTGACTAACTATTGTCTTCACTAACATAGCAAGTCAATCCTGATCATAAATCCCACCCTTAAACACCCCAACAGACTTCGACCTAAGTGAAAACTCTGTAACGATCCCCACTCAAATGATGTCTCAAACACACTTCCCTAAATCAGGTCCCAGAGCCAAAACCATTTAAATGAACATTGTTTCAACACATAACCTCATCACAGCACCCCCTCAACCTCACTCCTTTTTACCCGCTTCGAGCTGGGCTGCCTGACCAGTAGCAAGACCACTCAATGCGTGCAACCTACAGCTACAATCCTCTCAACTTGCAGCGCACCTGCTCATCAACGACAATTATAATGCCTTTCCAAACCAATTTGCGCATCGGTGTTAACCCAGTGGGCCCTGTATTCCTCAACGTCTGCAAATGCCTATTCTGTCAAGGCAACCCAATCCTTCACTACCCCAAACTATTGCCTTTCCTAGCCCATGAGAGGAAGAGAGGGCTCTAACATTACCTCTCCCGAACCCCACCGGGTGAGACAGCACTGCACTAAGAATCACTTCATTCCACAGCCATATCACAACACCCCCAACCACCTTCCCTTGAGCTGATCCGCTCGGCCACTAGTGACACCAACCAATGCTTGCAACCAACAATTAAAAACCTGTCACCCAGTTAAATACTCCAAGAGGAGTTTTTCTGCTCCTAATCCAACATATTTCCTAACAAATTTGCCAATTTATCTCGCAGTTCCATCAATTACAGCTCCATACACATCACTGACAAATGTACTCTATCTCTGAAATAATGTGCATCTCCAAAACGAATCTGCCCATGTGTCTGTGAAATCCCTCTTCCCAAAGGAAAGTTACCATTTCCCTATTAACTTTCCTATGGCTCCGTCCATCGCTGCTTGCTTCAGTGCATCACTGCATACCCTCCTGCGCATCAACTACACATACACACAATAGACATAGCTACCCACAACTGCTTAATCTTGCGTATGTCTCTTTACATGTACTTCAATAAAGCCAGACCCTCCAGCTGCACAAGGTCATTCTGCCCAAGATGTACGACCAAAACATCTGAGCAACCCGTCCTTAAACAAATCTGCCTCTTCCTGCCTGTCCCAAATCCCCTTGATTTCCTGCTAATTCCGCCTTGACGGAATTTCTTAATGATTGTGTTTCCCCCTACATTTTGTACATTCATGTCTAAATTTGCATAATTTGCTGTTGTGCACACCTTTGTTACACCTTTCATTGGTGGGTCGCCTCTGAAGCGGCTGGTAAACCACTGGCAGTGCAAGTTGTAGGAGCAAGCTTGGACTGAGTCATCTTCTGTAGCCATACATTTTGGTCCAATTTCTTCCACTTCTCCTCAGTGTCTTCGGCTAACCTTGCTCTAAATTCCTCGTCATAGCACACCCATGCTAATAACCCCAAAGTCATGCGTGCCTTGCAGATAATGCCAATATACTTAAAAAGCTCAACATATCTTTCAGGGTGTTTCTCACAATAAATGCTGGCATAGATCAGGAATGATGCAATCCAACTCTCATCTGTGACTGGAACCTTGGGGCATCTCAGCAACTCCCATTCTTCCTTTTTGGGCTATCTTAGCTCTCACTTCCCTGAGTAACAGGTAAAACCTCCACATACACACGCATCTATATTTTTTTATCATGTGGTGTACATCATGTGCCCCCAAAGGCTTAGTCACGCCCATGTGTAGCATCTTTTTATGTGTAATTTCTTTACTTTCTTGTTTTGTCCCCTGTAACGTCCTTGCCCATCAACGTATGTGACTGACCATTCTTTTTGCACTCCACCTTCATCTCAAGCTCTTCGGTATCTATGACCTTCTATACCACATATTTCTTATTTCCGCAACTTTCTTTCCAACGGCACCACCCCCCCCCCCCCAACGGCAATGGTACATGTGCTTGTGGCTTCTTAGTTGCCTCCGAAAATACCTGGTCACACCACCGGGACACGCAATGAAACCTGCTGATCTGCCACCAACTTCTTGTTCTCTTTCTGTTTCCATTCTGAAGCCTTATCACCTCTTTGTACCTGTACACATTTTGTTTCTGTTGCCCTTTTGGAGAGGAACTAGGGCCT
This sequence comes from Pleurodeles waltl, assembly GCF_031143425.1. Lineage (NCBI taxonomy): Eukaryota > Metazoa > Chordata > Amphibia > Caudata > Salamandridae > Pleurodeles > Pleurodeles waltl. Next base: position 1,803,077,546 of record NC_090444.1, on the reverse strand, counting down.
CCAATCGTCCATTTTCCCTTCATTGCTCGTCGTGTTAGTGACAGCTACCTTGACCAAGCCCGGCTTCTCCTTGCATGTTGGCTGCCGAACCCAAACAGCTACTGCACCGTGCCTCGTGTGGGGTCCGTTTTCCCAAGCAGGTCAAATGTGTTCCTCCTCACTGCTCGCAGGGGGCCCACCACATCTAGAGGTAAGATATGCGCTCCTCTTCAACCTGCTGCGCTCCTCCCATGCCTGCACCACTACCTGGAACACTGAAGCAGCACGCCTCCTTCACTCCTGCTTTACCACTGTGACCCAGGCCACTTGCCTAATCATCCCTGCCCATGTGGCGTAACGAAACTTGACGGTCTCCACACCCGCAAAGTACAGTGAGCCACCAACGCCCCCTCACCTCCCCAGATACAGCTGCCAAGGTTTCAGATTACTGTGAGAGACACTTTCACAATTTCAGCGTAATTATGAGTGACATTTGAACAACTATAAGTCACACTTACTTGCAACCAAAATCAAGCAATGAAGACGAAGGAACCATATAAATATCGTAATACATCAAGAATCCTGTACCTCCCGTTGTACACCAGCGCCAACCTGTGACCATTGATAAACAATACTCGGAGCTTACCTAGCAATGTGAGAAACTGGAACAAGAAGGTTTTACTGCAAGTCAGGACTTGCGCAACAATCTCAGGCATTGCGGTAATGCAGGAAAATGACTGGAAATGCATTATTCTAACGTGAGATGCGTGACACTTGGCACGGCTGCCCGGACTTACTCAGGAGCTTTCTAGCCTGGATACTGTGCTGAGGGGCTCCCGGGAGCTCAGGCCTAAACCAAGGAGAGTGTAGGGACCTTTGTTATGCCACTGCCCTGCCCCATCTGCCCCGTCTTTGCAACGCCCAACTTTTTTGGGACACAGGGGTGAGCAGGCCCAAACACCCACCGCCAAGCTTCTGCCTCACAGGTCTTCCATTCCTTGGGACCCCGGCCTGATCCCGGACCCCTGGAATTAACAAGTCCTCTCTACTGGTGTCCTGCAAACCCAGTAGCACATCCTTTACAGCCTTCGCCTTACTCTCCTCCTTATGACAATCCCATCAAATTCAACAAAGTTTGATAATGTTTGTGGTTGTTTGGTTTTGTGGTTGTGTGTAGTTAGTGGAGAATTTTTTTAATGCTAACTTTCAAAATAGTTTGTGTAAATTGGTATGTAAGTAAAATTAGATGGATCTAGTAAACTCTTTGTGGTGTTTAATTTGTTCAACTGGGTGCGCTGAAGAAGTTTTCTGTGTTTTCTCTTGACCGGGCTCGACTGTCTGTGGCTCGTCACGGAAGAACGAGTTACTTACCTTACCTGGTGGATACATTAGCTACCTGTGGATTCCTCACCTAATGAATACTCCCATGGCGCCAGCATTCGACGGAAATAATCTTCCTAGTCTCTGCACGTCGACGAGGACGTCACTCTAGCCCACGCGACGCCGTCTGACGTCATACAGGCAATAAGAGGTCCTCGACGACGTGCCGACGTCAGTACCAACATTTTTTACGTGCATGAGAACAACCACCCAATGCAATGAAAGAGCAAGGCAACATCCCATAACCTTGTAAAATACACAATATTGCAATGAATAGCTGTAAATTTAATATAACGAACAAATATATGCAAATCATGTATGTACACAAAGATATATACACATATATATATATATATACAGATAAATATACACAAGTATCCATATATACAACGTCTATTGCAACCTTGAAGACCAAGAGGAGCGCACTAAAGGATTACTTGGTAAGACCAGAAAGGCAACGGGGAGGCGGGTGGGACCGTGAGGAATCCACAGGTAGCTAATGTATCCACCAGAAAAGTCGTTACCGAAGGTAAGTAACTCGTTCTTCTGATGGATACAACTACCTGTGGATTCCTCACCTAATGAATAGAGTCCCAAAGCAGTACCACGCCCGGTGGCGGGTGCCTAAATGGTCAAACCAAGAAATCCTGCAGCACTGACCGTGCAAAATGGCCGTCCCTTCTGACCTCAGAGTCCAAACAGTAATGTTTCGCAAAAGTGTGAAGGGACGACCAAGTTGCGGCCTTGCAGATGTCAACCACAGGAACACCCCTGGCCAAGGCCGAAGTGGCCGACTTAGCTCTGGTGGAATGAGCTCTAATGCCCTCAGGAGGGTCCTTCTTTGCCAAAGAGTAACAGATTTTAATGCAAAGAACCACCCACCTGGAGAGTGTTCTCTTGTGGACTGCCTTTCCTCTCCTCTTGCCCACGTACCCGATGAACAGCTGATCCTCCAGCCTGAAATCCTTTGTTCTATCAATAAAGAAGCTCAACGCCCTCTTTGGGTCCAGACGGTGCAGTCTTTCTTCCTCTTTAGAAGGATGAGGCGGAGGATAGAACGTGGACAAAGTAATTGTCTGAGCCAAATGGAAGGGTGAAACAACCTTCGGGAGGAAAGCAGCCTTGGTCCTCAACACCACCTTATCTCCATAAAAAGTTGTATAAGGGGGCTTTACCGATAAGGCCTGCAACTCACTCACTCTCCTTGCAGATGTTATAGCTACCAGGAAAACTGTTTTTATAACCAAATACCTTAAGGGGCAAGAATGCATAGGCTCAAAAGGGGACCCCATAAGGAAAGTCAGGACCAAGGACAAATCCCATTGCGGCATAACGAATGGTTTTGGAGGATATTTATTTAGAAGACCTTTCAAGAATCTGATAACAATAGGGGATTTAAATAACGATGGTTGGTCTGGAAGACAAATGAAGGCTGACAAGGCCGACAAATAACCCTTAATGGTAGCCACTGCACAACCTTTCTGCGCTAGAGATAGAGCAAAAGACAAAACGTCCAATAGATGAGCATGTAAGGGATCAATCTGCCTCTCTCCACACCACGCAACAAATTTAGACCACCTATTAGCGTAGATAGATTTAGTGGAGTGTCGCCTGGCCGCTAATATAACATCCATTACATCAGGCGGGAGAGAGAAGGAACTCAGGTTGCCCCGTTCAATCTCCAGGCATGTAGGTGCAGACCCAGGTTGGGGTGTAAAACCTGCCCCTGCGACTGCGAGAGGAGGTCTGCCCTGAAAGGGAGACGGAGCGGAGGGCACATTGAGAGTTGGAGAAGGTCGGAGTACCACACCCTCCTTGGCCAATCCGGAGCTATTAAGATGACTAGCGCCCGGTCTTGGCGAATCTTCCTCAATACTCGAGGAATCAAGGGTATGGGAGGAAACGCGTAAAGCAACTGGCCGCACCAGGTTATTTGAAACGCGTCCCCCAACGCTCCCTGCATCGGATACTGGAGGCTGCAGAATAACGGACAATGCGCGTTCTCCAGAGTGGCAAACAGATCTACCCGAGGAAACCCCCACCTTTGGAAGATCAAACGGGCTTGATCTGGATGGAGACGCCACTCGTGGTCTGCAGAGAATTGGAGACTGAGACCGTCCGCACGTACATTCAAGACCCCGGCCAGATGATTTGCTACCAAGCAAATCTGATGGTCCTTTGCCCAGGACCATAGTCGAAGAGCTTCTCTGCAGAGAAGGTACGACCCTACTCCTCCCTGTTTGTTTATGTACCACATCGTGGTAGTATTGTCCGTCAGGACCTGTACCGACTGACCACGAAGGGAAGGGAGGAAGGCCTTGAGAGCCAGACGTACAGCCCGTAACTCTAACAGATTGATATGAAACATCTGCTCCTCTGGAGACCAAAGGCCTTTGATCTCCAGATCCCCCAGATGAGCTCCCCACCCTAGAGTGGAAGCATCCGTTATGACCGTGGCCACTGGTGGCGACTGCGCGAACGGCTTTCCTTGTGAAAGATTGTTGCTCGCAATCCACCACTTCAAGTCCACAGCAGCATCTCTGGAGATCTTGACAGCACCTTCTAGATCTCCTTTGTGTTGAGACCACTGCCTTCGGAGGCACCACTGAAGAGCCCTCATGTGCCAGCGAGCATGCGTGACCAACAGAATGCAGGAGGCAAACAGACCGAGCAGACGAAGTACCTTGAGGACTGGAACTACCGCTCCATTTCGAAACATTGGAACCAATTCCTGAATATCTTGAATCCGCTGAGGCGGAGGAAAGGCTCGACTCAATGTTGTATCCAGTACTGCCCCTATGAACAGGAGGCGCTGAGAGGGCTCCAGGTGAGATTTGGGCTCGTTCACCGAAAAACCCAGGTCGAACAACAACTGAGTCGTTGACTGCAGATGATGCGACACAAGCTCCGGCGACTTTGCTTTGATCAACCAGTCGTCCAAGTAAGGGAATACTGCTATCCCTTTCCTTCTGAGCTCTGCCGCAACCACCGACATCACCTTCGTGAAGACTCGAGGTGCTGAAGTAAGACCAAACGGAAGGACCGCATACTGATAGTGCTGCGATCCCACCATAAACCGGAGATACTTCCTGTGTGACTTGAGTATCGGGATATGAAAGTAAGCATCCTGCAAGTCGACAGACACCATCCAATCTTCCTTGTTCAACGCCAAAAGCACCTGAGCTAGGGTCAGCATCTTGAACTTTTCCTGTTTGAGGAACCAATTCAAGATCCTCAGGTCCAGGATTGGTCTCAACCGACCATCCTTCTTGGGAATCAGGAAATACCTTGAGTAACAACCTGGACCCCTTTCCTGCTCTGGGACCAACTCTACCGCGCCCTTTGAAAGAAGGACTTGTACCTCCTGTTCTAGCAACAGGAGGTGTTCTTCTGAACAATAAGATGGGCGGGGCGGGATGAGGGGCGGGAACTCCTGAAAAGGAAGGGTGTAGCCTTTTCCCACAATACTGAGAACCCAAGTGTCCGTTGTAATAGTCTTCCACTTGCGGAGAAAATGCTGTAATCTTCCCCCTACAGGAGAGGAGTGAGTGGGAAATGGTGAAAGCCTAAGGCTGCCATCCCTGCTGCACCCCTCCAGAGGACGAGGAAGAGGCAGAGTGCTGCTGAGAGGCTCCTCTGGTGCGGGCCCTCCCTCTCCCTCTGAAAGATCTATAGGGATGGGAAGAGGTAGGTTGCTGGAATCTCCCCAGAAAGGAAGAGGAGGAAGAGCCACGCCCAAATCCCCGAAACCTCCTGAAAATCCTGGAAGAGGCAGAGGAAGAAGGAGCTTGGAGTCCTAGCGATTTGGCTGTGGCCCTGCTCTCCTTAAAACGTTCTGTAAGGAAATGCCTCCTTGGCATGGTTGCCCCCTGACTTTTTGCCTTTGCTGATGCTATGTTTACAATTGAAAGTGTGCTGAGGCCTGCTAACCAGGCCCCAGCACCAGTGTTCTTTCCCTAACCTGTACTTTTGTATCCACAATTGGCAGACCCTGGCATCCAGATAAGTCCCTTGTAACTGGTACTTCTAGTACCAAGGGCCCTGATGCCAAGGAAGGTCTCTAAGGGCTGCAGCATGTCTTATGCCACCCTGGAGACCTCTCACTCAGCACAGACACACTGCTTGCCAGCTTGTGTGTGCTAGTGAGGACAAAACGAGTAAGTCGACATGGCACTCCCCTCAGGGTGCCATGCCAGCCTCTCACTGCCTATGCAGTATAGGTAAGACACCCCTCTAGCAGGCCTTACAGCCCTAAGGCAGGGTGCACTATACCATAGGTGAGGGTACCAGTGCATGAGCATGGTACCCCTACAGTGTCTAAACAAAACCTTAGACATTGTAAGTGCAGGGTAGCCATAAGAGTATATGGTCTGGGAGTCTGTCAAACACGAACTCCACAGCACCATAATGGCTACACTGAAAACTGGGAAGTTTGGTATCAAACTTCTCAGCACAATAAATGCACACTGATGCCAGTGTACATTTTATTGCAAAATACACCCCAGAGGGCACCTTAGAGGTGCCCCCTGAAACTTAACCGACTGTCTGTGTAGGCTGACTAGTTCCAGCAGCCTGCCACACCAGAGACATGTTGCTGGCCCCATGGGGAGAGTGCCTTTGTCACTCTGAGGCCAGTAACAAAGCCTGCACTGGGTGGAGATGCTAACACCTCCCCCAGGCAGGAGCTGTGACACCTGGCGGGTCACCCCTTTGTCACAGCCCAGCAGGGCACTCCAGCTTAGTGGAGTTGCCCGCCCCCTCCGGCCACGGCCCCCACTTTTGGCGGCAAGGCTGGAGGGAACAAAGAAAGCAACAAGGAGGAGTCACTGGCCAGTCAGGACAGCCCCTAAGGTGTCCTGAGCTGAAGTGACTCTAACTTTTAGAAATCCTCCATCTTGCAGATGGAGGATTCCCCCAATAGGGTTAGGATTGTGACCCCCTCCCCTTGGGAGGAGGCACAAAGAGGGTGTACCCACCCTCAGGGCTAGTAGCCATTGGCTACTAACCCCCCAGACCTAAACACGCCCTTAAATTTAGTATTTAAGGGCTACCCTGAACCCTAGAAAATTAGATTCCTGCAACTACAAGAAGAAGGACTGCCTAGCTGAAAACCCCTGCAGAGGAAGACCAGAAGACGACTACTGCCTTGGCTCCAGAAACTCACCGGCCTGTCTCCTGCCTTCCAAAGATCCTGCTCCAGCGACGCCTTCCAAAGGGACCAGCGACCTCGACATCCTCTGAGGACTGCCCCTGCTTCGAAAAGACAAGAAACTCCCGAGGACAGCGGACCTGCTCCAAGAAAGGCTGCAACTTTGTTTCCAGCAGCCTTGAAAGAACCCTGCAAGCTCCCCGCAAGAAGCGTGAGACTTGCAACACTGCACCCGGCGACCCCGACTCGGCTGGTGGAGATCCAACACCTCAGGAGGGACCCCAGGACTACTCTGATACTGTGAGTACAAAAACCTGTCCCCCCTGAGCCCCCACAGCGCCGCCTGCAGAGGGAATCCCGAGGCTTCCCCTGACCGCGACTCCGTGAATCCAAAACCCGACGCCTGGGAGAGACCCTGCACCCGCAGCCCCCAGGACCTGAAGGACCGGACTTTCACTGGAGAAGTGACCCCCAGGAGTCCCTCTCCCTTGCCCAAGTGGAGGTTTCCCCGAGGAACCCCCCCCTTGCCTGCCTGCAGCGCTGAAGAGATCCCTAGATCTCCCATAGACTAACACTACAAACCCGACGCTTGTTTCTACACTGCACCCGGCCGCCCCCGCGCTGCTGAGGGTGAAATTCCTGTGTGGGCTTGTGTCCCCCCCGGTGCCCTACAAAACCCCCCTGGTCTGCCCTCCGAGGACGCGGGTACTTACCTGCTGGCAGACTGGAACCGGGGCACCCCCTTCTCCATTGAAGCCTATGTGTTTTGGGCACCACTTTGAACTCTGCACCTGACCGGCCCTGAGCTGCTGGTGTGGTAACTTTGGGGTTGCTCTGAACCCCCAACGGTGGGCTACTTTGGACCAAGAACTAAGCCCTGTAAGTGTCCTACTTACCTGGTTAACCTAACAAATACTTACCTCCCCTAGGAACTGTGAAAATTGCACTGTGTCCACTTTTAAAACAGCTATTTGTCAATAACTTGAAAAGTATACATGCAATTTTTATGATTTAAAGTTCCTAAAGTACTTACCTGCAATACCTTTCGAATGAGATATTACATGTAGAATTTGAACCTGTGGTTCTTAAAATAAACTAAGAAACGATATTTTTCTATACAAAAACCTATTGGCTGGATTTTTCTCTGAGTGTGTGTACCTCATTTATTGTCTATGTGTATGTACAACAAATGCTTAACACTACTCCTTGGATAAGCCTACTGCTCGACCACACTACCACAAAATAGAGCATTAGTATTATCTATTTTTACCACTATTTTACCTCTAAGGGGAACTCTTGGACTCTGTGCATGCTATTCCTTACTTTGAAATAGCACATACAGAGCCAACTTCCTACACGTTCCAAGGCCGAATCTGCCTTGGCGCCAAAATGCTTGTCCCCATCAAAAGGGAGATCCAATAGGGTTGACTGCACATCTGCAGAAAACCCCGAATTACGGAGCCAGGCCTGTCTCCTTGCCACCACAGTCGTGCCCATTGCTCTGGCCACCGAGTCGGTCGTGTCCAGCCCAGACTGAATAATCTGGGTCGCGGCAGCCTGGGCATCTGAAACAACATCCAAAAGACCCTGGGGAAGCTCCGTAAATGATGAGGAAATGTCATCCATAAGAGCATGAATATATCTCCCCAGGATACAAGTTGCGTTGGTGGCTTTCAACGCCAGACTGCAGGACGAAAAGATTTTCTTGGACTGCGCATCCAGTTTCTTCGAGTCTCTGTCCCCAGGCACCGTCGGGAAAGAACCAGGCGCTGATTTGGATGAACTGGAGGCCTGCACCACCAAGCTCTCCGGTGTAGGGTGCCTAGAAAGAAAGCCAGGGTCAGTTGGTGCAGCTCGATACCTCCTGGCTACGGCTCTATGAACCGCTGGGGAAGATACTGGTCTCTTCCACACCTCTAGCACCGGATCCAGCAAAGCGTCATTAAACGGCAATAGAGGCTCTGCCGCAGCTGAGGCCGGATGAAGCACCTCTGTCAGAAGGTTCTGTTTTGTCTCTGCCACCGGCAAAGGCAGGTCCAGAAAACTAGCTGCCTTCCGTACCACTGCGTGAAAGGAAGGAGCCTCCTCCGTGTATTCCCCTGGAGACGAAAGATCCCACTCAGGGGAAGTGTCCAGCCCACTGGCTGTATCTAGACCATGCAGTCCATCACCCGAGTCCTCTAGTTTTCCTTCTTCCAGGACTCGTTGGTACTCCTGCTCCTCTAATAAACGGAGAGCACGTCTCCTCGAATGAAGCCTCTGTTCGATACGCGGAGTCGACAAAGCCTCCGCCGAAGCCGAAGATCGGCGCCGATCTTCAGAAGCCACCGACGCCGCGTCCGGCGCCACAGGTAGCTTCGGCGCCGATGAAAGAGCACTCGGAGCGGATGGACCCACCGGAGTCACAGGACGAAATCCGGACGACGGAATGGAAATCTCCAGGACCAATCCCTCCAAAGTCACCGGAGCGGCCACCGGCGCCGACACCGGCGCCGAGCCCACGTTCCCAAAAGGGAGAAAGGGCATAAAGGGTGCCGGCCGTAGAGGCGCAGGATCACCCAATGAAAAGGCCAAAGGGCCAGCCGGAGCACCCCCTGGAGCCATCTGTTGGAAGATGGTATACATCGCATTTAGGAATGCGGTACTATCGGCTCCAGGGGTGGGAAAAGCCGGATACTGGGGTGCCTGTATCGAAGGCGACCCCGACGCCGGCCTCGACGTCTGCGACGCCGGAGACAACACCAGAGGCTGCACCACTTCAATCACCGACGCCTGTCCAGGTGAAGTCGGTGACGCCGGAGAGGGAAACGGCGTCGATGGATGCGGCGTGACCGTGGGACTGACCTCCCAAGTCCTCCGGCGCCGATCCGAAGACCTGGAACGAGTCTCCTTGCTTGAATGGCGCCGTGATTCTCTACGGCGCCGGGAGTCTCGATGACGCCGATGCCTTGGCGAAGAAGACTTCTTATGATGTTTTTCTTTCTTCGACTTCGCCATAAACAACTTCGCCTCACGTTCCTTGAGGGCCTTTGGATTCATGTGCTGGCATGAATCGCAAGTCGAGACGTCGTGGTCGGAGCTTAAACACCAAAGGCAGTCGGAGTGAGGATCCGTAACTGACATCTTGCCCCCACACTCACGACAAGGCTTAAAACCCGACTTTCTTTGCGACATTATTACTGCAGCAAAGGACTGCGCAGCAAAAAATACACTGTAACCACGAAAGTAACAGTTGCTCCCTCGAAGATAACCGTTTCGAATGCACGGAAAAAAGGGAACTGACGTTGGCACGTCGTCGAGGACCTCTTATTGCCTGTATGACGTCAGACGGCGTCGCGTGGGCTAGAGTGACGTCCTCGTCGACGTGCAGAGACTAGGAAGAAGATTTCCGTTGAATGCTGGCGCCATGGGAGTATTCATTAGGTGAGGAATCCACAGGTAGTTGTATCCATCAGAATATGGTGTTTTTATATATATCTTTCACTATCCAGGTTGTTGTCCAATGATGCAATGTAGTTAGTGTGAAGGTGTGTTAGGAATGAGCTAGTACTCCCCAGGAGTAAATGTGGTGATCGTCATATGCTCGGAGCAGGGAATGTTGTGACATCATGATAATGATGTCACGGCATTCCGTGTTCTAAGGTGACAGTTGAAGGGTTTGAGAGCTCTGTGCCCCTTTCGTTGTATGGACGTTTTCTCTTGAAACTGAATTTTATAGAATAAAAGAATAATATACTCAATCTACTGTGGAGAGAGATCATTTCAGTGGCAACGAGGATGAAAAGGAAGCTACTTCAGACACGCTAGAAGTGGAGAAATCGGCCGTCTGATGGAAAGGAAGCTACTTCAAACACGCTAAAAGTGGAGAAATCGGTCGTCTGGAACTGAAACACGCTAAAAGTGGAGAAATCGGTCGTCTGGAACTGAACATTTTTACGTGAGCCGTTTTTTTATTTTTTTTATTTATATTTCGCGCTGCCGGGGGCACAGAGCTGTTTGTATTGTTAAGTATATCCTCGTGCGATAGCACGAGCGTAGGCGGTCTCAGATTTGCTCGTGCGACGGCACGAGCTCAAGCAGCTGTCACACGCGCGTCTTCACGAGCGCAGGCAGCTTTAATTCTGTACAGGACAAGCGCGTGTAAGCTCTGTATTAAAAAAAAAAACATATCTCCGTTTAAAAAAAAAGAAAAGGAAGAAGAAAGAAGTAAACTTACCTGAGGTCTCCACGATCAGAGTGTTTTCGAGTCTTTCATACAAATAAAAAAAAAAAAACAGCATAGAAAAGGGCTTCAGCTTTTAACCTCACCATTGCAATAGAGGAAGGACAATTATGTGAAGCTCGTTTTTTTAAATTTTGCAGCCATCTTTTAGTTGGTAATTTGACTTGTATTTCAAGAAGAAATAAACAAGAAGTAAGGCATTATATATATATTTTTTTTACAACATCTAAAAGAAAATAACATCTAAAAGAAAATAATAATAACAACAATAATTAATTATGCAAAACGTTTCACCGCCAGCACCTTTTTTACAAGATCCTGGTGATCCACCTCTTGAATGGAGATTGTGGCTACGTTCTTTTAAGGCATATCTTGGTGCTATAGATGGCCACATATTTAGACCGGTAAGAAAAAAAAGTTTATTGTATTATCATCTCGGAGTTGAAGGCCAAAACATCTTTGATCATCTACCGGCCCATGAATTGGCTGAAGAGGAGGAATTAGATGAGTTTGATATGGCCATTGCCCAACTTGATAAATATTTTATCAAAACAAAGAACATTGTGGTACATCGTTACAATTTTTTTACAAGATCACAAAGCTCCAGTGAGAGCATAGACACTTTTATAACTGCTTTGAAGGTTTTAGCAGCCAAATGTGAATTCGAGAATTTTACTTCACAACTCATCAGAGATCAATTAATTGCTAGATGTCACTCAAAAAGAATTCAAGAGAAATTACTAACTTGCAAGGATCCGTCGTTAGACAAAGCCATTGACATTGCAAAGAGCACTGAATGCTCAATGGAAGATGCCAAACAGCTAGAAGCTTCTATGGTCAAAACAACAACTTCTGGAGCAGTTCTTAATGTGCAAGGCAGCAACAATAAGAAACAAGACAATACTTTTGTTCGGAATAAGTTTAATCAGAAACTAACTTGTTACAGATATGGTTCCTCAGCACATGTGTCATCCTTCAAGAATTGCCCAGCAATTCATTTACAGTGCAAAAATTGTAACAAAACCGGACATTTTGCAAGAGTATGTAGGAGCGCCAGAAAGAACAATGTTCGTTGTGTATTGAGTGATGATACTGAAGGTGTTATGGGCGAACAAATGAATGAGTATGTTTTAGTTGTCAAAGATGTTGCTAATACAAACAAGGTTGTCAATGATCCAAACATTGATGTAATGATCGATGAGACAAAAATTAAATTATTAGTTGATACTGGGGCTAGAATAACCATTATAGCACAAGATAATTATAAGGAAAATTGGGTCTCCAAAATTCTCTTTCCTCCAGATGTAGCCACGGTTGCATTTGAAGGTAGCAAAATTGATTTGCTAGGTTATTTCTGGGCGTCATTGACTATTTTAGATAAGACGTTACGAGGAAAAGTTTATGTAGCCAAGAAAGGCATCAATGTTTTAGGGCTACTTCATCAAGCTGAATTCAATCTTGCAATTATGCCAGGTCGAGACAAACCCGTGGTAATAGAGAGAGAGTCCTTACCCAATTAATGTTGCTTCAAACTATGTATATGATTGGCAACAAAAGTTCAAGAAGTTGTTCTGTGAACAGTTAGGTAAGATTACTCACTACACTCATAAAATAAAACTCAAGCATGATGTTGTCCCTGTTAAACACAAACTAAGGAATGTACCCTTAAGTGTAAGGTCTGAATTGTCTAATTTGTTGAAACAAATGTGTGAACAAGGAATAATAGAAAAAGTTGAAGCAACATTGTGGTTGTCTCCTATAGTTTTGGCCAAGAAAAAAACAGGTGATTTAAGAATGTGCGTGGACTTGAGAAGCTTAAATGAAGCTATATGGGTGGACAGTTTTCCTCTTCCAAGAATCGACGATCTCATTGCAAAAATAGGTTCATCCAGATGGTTTCCCAAACTAGATTTAAAGTCAGCTTATCATCAAGTGGATTTGGATGCAGACTCAAGACATTTGACAACGTTCATCACTCCGGATGGAACCTTTCAATTCTGCAGATTACCCTTTGGATTAGCTTCGGCGGCCGCAGCATTTCAAAGACTGATGTCAGACATGTTTCTTGATAACCCTAATGTTGCAGTTTTTCAAGATGACATTTTAGTTTTTACTGGTGATGAAATTTCACATGATAAGATTTTAGAAGAAGTTCTTTGTACACTAGAAAATAGAGGGGTGACTTTAAGAGGTGACAAATGCGTTTTCAAAGTTGAGGAAATTGAGTATCTTGGTCATATCTTTTCAGAGGGTGGCGTTAAACCAAAGCCAAGTTTAGTCAAAAGTATATTAGAAGCTCCTGCTCCCAAGTCCAGGGATCAGATGTTGTTGTTTCTTGGATTGTGTGAATTCTATGCTAAGTTCCTTAAAAATTTCGCAAAAAACACAGAATGCTTTAGATCAGCATTGAGGAATTCTGTATTCGTGTGGTCTGATGAGTTTAACGATATGTTTGAACAGATCAAACGTGAAATTGTAAGCGTTCCTGCCCTACAACCATTTTCAGAAGAAAAAAAATACTGTTGTGACTGTTGATGCGTGTGAATATGGTCTTGGGGCTGTTCTGTCACAATTGTCCGATGATGGACATGAAAGCACTGTGGGGTTTGCATCAAGAACACTAAGACAGGTCGAGCGTAAATACTCTGTTATTGAAAAGGAACTCCTGGCTTGTGTGTGAGGTATTGAAAAATTCAGACAGTATCTATGGGGCAGACCTTTCACGTTGAAGACTGACCATAGACCTCTGGTAGAAATACTATCTGGCAAAAAAATGCAACGTTCAACGGCGCGAATAGCTAGACTATCTGCCAAGTTACTGGAGTTTACATTTTCAGTTGAATACATTCCTGGTGGGAGGAATAGGAGAGAAGACTGTCTATCTAGGTTACCTATTGAAAATAGTGAAGAACAAGATTGGGAAACTGAAATTGAAGAATGTTTTGTTGCTTGTGTCACGGAGAATGATATGCCTTTGAATGAAGAAGAGTGGACAAAAGCTGTGTTAAATGATGGTGTTTCGGCGATGTAATGCGTATGGTCAAAGCAGGTTGGCCCAAGGAAAAGTGTTTATCGTTGGAGTTACAACCGTATTGGAAAGTTTCTGACGGACTGTCTATTGAGGGTAGCAAATTAGTCAGAGGAAAGAAACTTGTTCCACCAGTGTGTTTGAGAAAGAATTTAATTGCTACATCACATACTGGTCATCTGGAGGCAACAATCACTAAAAGACGATTGAGGTCTGACTTTTGGTGGCCAGGTATGGATAAAGAAATTGATGATTTTGTAAAAAACTGTACAAGGTGTTGTACCAGTGACAAAGTTTTGATTACTGAAGGGTTGACCAGTACCTTTGTTCCGTCACCTGCAAGAGCTTGGCAAAAATTGGGGCTTGATTTTCTTGGCCCTTATCACATTTTACCTCCTGACATGAGATATTTTGTGGTCATAGTTGACCATCTATCCAGATGGGTAGAAGTTGAACCAGTGAGGTTTCCCACCACTCGTCTTGTGATTAATTGCTTGAAGAAAATCTTTAGTCGTGAAGGTTTCCCAGAGCAAATTCTGACTGACAATGGGGTTCAGTTTGTGTCGTCAGAGATGCTTCAATTCTTGAGTAAATGTGGAATCAAGCACATAAGAACACCACTTTATAATCCACAGAGTAATGGCATGGTAGAGCGATTCAATCGTGTTTTAGTAGACTGCATTCAGGCTTCCTACAGAAATCACTCATCTGTAGACCAGGCTATAAAGGAACTAGTGTGGTCTTATCGCACTTCACCTCATGTTGCCACGGGAAAAACTCCATTTGAACTAATGAGGGAGGTTGGCATCTACGGAAATATGTCCTTTTTGGATGGTGAAGTTGTTCCATGATGGTAGTGACTTGAAGGAGGTCTGGCAGGTTGCCAAACACAATGCTAATTTGTGTGGGTTACGGAGAGCAGAGGAAAATAACAGAAGTAGGGAATTGCAGGTGGGTGATTGGGTGAGAGTGAAAAACCCGGTGTTAGTTAAAAAAGGCTTATCTAAATTTAAAGATTCTCAACAGATACATGAAGTACGTAAAAATGCGGTGATGTTATCTGATGGGAGTTGGTTGAGTACTTCATGCATAGCTTTGGATCCAGCCGTAAAAAAGAAAAAAGAGGTTGAGAATACTCAAGTCAGTAGAATGAGCAAACCGGTTAGTGATTGTCACAGAAGTAGAACAAGTACTAGAATTTGTTACAAACTAAAGAGATTCCAAGACTTTATCACGTCTTAGTAATATTCACATAATATATGTAACAGTACAGTTATTGTAAATAGGAAGGTTGTAGTAGTGTACTGCACTATTTAGTTCTGTTAAAAAAAAAAAAAGGGGAAGTAATGTGGTGATCGTGATATGCTCGGAGCAGGGAATGTTGTGACATCATGATAATGATGTCACAGCATTCCGTGTTCTAAGGTGACAGTTGAAGGGTTTGAGAGCTCTGTGCCCCTTTCATTGTATGGACTTTTTCTCTTGAAACTGAATTTTATAGAATAAAAGAATAATATACTCAATCTACTGTGGAGAGAGATCATTTCAGTATCTAGGGTATATGTTGGTGTATAAGCTATTAATACATAACTGTTGGGCTCCTTTCCCTTGGTAAAGAGCTCTGGGGGGCAACAGGAAAGAAAGGATTGTGTGTTTATTCCTGTGATCTGTTAGTTTGTTTGATCCACTGTCTCTCTTTCCTGTCCCTGTGTCTCTCCTCTCTTGTATGTTTCCTCCTCTTACTAATTTCTGTTTGCCGCAGACTCACAATCATGTGTGTCCTGTCTGCTTTACAGTATCTATTTTCTGTGCGTTCTCGGTCCCCTCACAGACTGTCTACCCTGCACTCTGAATATGTCACTTTTAGTCTGTCTCTCTTGCATTCTATTGCCCCTCTCGCGTGACCTTCATCTACAGTGACTAGTCTCTTTCTCCCCTGCAGACTGTCTCCCCTTCCTCCATGCAGGCGCTCTTGCTTGTAGTGTGACACATCTGTAGTCTCTCACAAGTCGGTGTCCCTCCTATAGTGCCCGTCTCCCCTAAAGAGTACACCTCGCGCCTACAGTCGCTGAACCCCCAGAGCTGTATGTCTGAGAGAAGAAACAGAGGGAAAGGAAAGCGCAATAGTGAAAACAAGGAGATTTTGAGAAACACAGATGAAAGAGACATACGAGGTAATGACGAGAAGGGAGAGGCGGAGGGGAGATTTAGTAGGTAGAGGCAGTACTCAATTTATAAAAGAACAAGGGCCGTGCCCAAAGTTTTGCTTAAATACCACATCCGGCGCTGTCAAAGTTTGGGGTTGTATAATACCAAGGTTGTGTAGTCCTGATCCAACCTCATGCCTTTCGTCCACCACCAGACACTCCCTGCCCATCTATCTCACTCCTGCAGCTTCTTATTTCATCCTGCTTCCACACTTTGTCACTTTTTCCCCATTTTCTCCCTTCCCCCTTTTGTATTTTTCTCTCAGTCTAACATGACTGAGGAAAATGAGTTCCAGGTTCCCAAAAATAAGTCCCGTGGGGCTGATCTGCAACCACCAGCTACAATTAGGCATTAGCCAGATGGGACAGAGAGGATAAGGTGAGACTGAAAAAGATGGAGCAAAGAGATGGAGGGTGATGGAGGAAGATGCTGATGATGGGATGTAGGTGATAGGACAGGAGTCAAAGAGGACATATGACAGGGGGAGCTACAAGAGGGCTGCAAGATGGGTCAGGTAGAAAGAAATTTGACATAAAGAGGCAGCAGAGCACCGATGAAAGAATGGAAGAGATCTTTGTGGAGAGAAAAGGAAGACTTGGACTGTCTTGTCAGAGCAGTTCAATTTGGATTGGATTCAAACCTTAATGACTGCTGAACACTCTGGCATACGTCTTTGTTAGGCTACCAGATTTTATTTTAAGTGCTGCTACTTGTACAGGTAATGAGCCTTTTATTCAGTTTTGGATTACAATTCTTGAACTGCATGTGTGGAAAAATGTTGTAGAAAATTGATATTTCGCCTTTCAGAAATTCTTGGGTGGGAAGAAAACACCCAAGTCACCCATCCTTTACTGACAAACTGCTGGTTAAGTGGTGTGGCTCGTAGGGGGTTGGTGTGAGAACACCTCCAGCCCAATGAGGTGGAATACATTCAACAACTTTGAGATCATGTTTTATATGGTAGAATAATGCTTTATTGTACTGAATAAAATAATTGACCATCTAATATGTCAATAAAAGAACCCAGTTGGCTGGCCTAATTTACATAAACTAAAATAAATGTTAATCACAGCCATAAGGTATTTAAAATTTGAATTTAAAATGGAAGAACATAGAAAAAGTGTGGTAAAATCAACAGTGCAATGTCCAAGTCATACTGAAGGGTTGCCTAAGTGTACTATTGCAAATATAAGGAAGCATGTAATCTACTCCATGTAGTTATATGTTAGCAATAAAACCATGTGCCATAGATTCACAAACTCTCCTACAGTGTGATTCCCTAAAGATCAGGTATAAAAACCTTCACCTTACATGAAGTAAAACTGGGCAAAAGTAAATGATATGTTCTAAATTTTGCAATATGGCAGCAGATCCACTTAGTCTTTATGATAAAAAAAAAGCACATGGTCATGAGTGTCACAGGACCTGTAGCTGATTTATGGTCTCCAGAGAGGTGAGCAAAACCAGGAGGACCACCTGCAAAGCAGCAGCCTGAGCTATCAGGCTTGCTTGGATTAAAAGAACCTTCTGTACTGTTCCTGATGCAGCCCAAGGATGACTTCAGGCACAGCTACAGAGGTTCCCTCAATAGTCGAGTGTCGAACCAAAACCTTTAGCCAGCTCTTCACTAACTTTCTAAATCTAAGATGGTGCTCAATTAGCTGAATTGGAACGAGGCAGAACATCCCCTATTACACACTTTGAAAAGGCAAGTTTGCACCATCACAGCAGACTTTACACATTTTCAGCAGAATCAACATTCTTTGATCACTCAATCTGCTTTAAAGCAAGAGTGCAAGAGGTTCAGATCCCATTTGGCTCTGGACAATCCAACTGGGGAAAAAGGAAGAGGATTCCTCCCAAAAATATCTCTAGTCAGTGATGAAAAAGACTCCTCCCGTGTGATCCTATAAGTGTCTCTTGCTGTCACACTGGATTTGTATGTCTCAGTTTGGATACTTTATTTATTTATTTTACTTTATTTATGGAGCAAGGTCTTCACCATCTAATCAATCAAGCAATCATAGCATTTGTGAAGCACACTACTCACCTGTGAGGGTCTCTATTTGAATAAATAGCGGAAGAATGGGGGGCATGTGTCGTAGGGCACTGGACACACAGGATGCTGGGTGTGATACCTGGCCACAGGCCAGGCCCTGCAGCCATACTTCATTGTGCTGGCTGGACGTTGTGAGTAGTGGGATTGGTTGCCTCCTGCATTCAGAATAAGGCCTATGCTTAGGCCAAGTGACATTTTAAAGGTAGATGTATGGGAAGTCTGCAAACTTAGGTTTAAGTACTGTCCACACACTAATGCTCCAGCCATCTCTTTTTTTTTTTAACCCTTTCAAGCCCACTGACAGATTTTTGTAATGCTAATTTCTTGAAAACTACTGAACTGATTTATTCCAAACCAATCAAAAGAACTTTCCTGAAAATATTTTTACTTTCATTCCAAGATTGATGTAATTCCATCCAGAATTTCTTTCTGTAGCAGAGAGTGAAGTTTCCTATCAGAGCTAAAACGCACAGTGCTGCTTTTTTGGCCAAGCCTTTAAGTGTTCCCCAGCCCCAATGAGTTTCCATGGAACTCAAAACATCACAAGTAAGTTAAACTGAGTAAGTGTCTGCCAAGTGTTGTGCAGATCTGTAAACTGTGCCAGAGTTATTAGCAAAGTAAGGATTTTGACCCCCCCTCTTCTTGGATCTGCATACAACCTCAGATTCCTGCACTTGGCCTAGCATGCTAAGAGCCTGCTAGATTTCATGCAGATGCCTTACATGGCACCAATGTTATTAGCACAAGAAATTGTTTTTGCCTCTTGTTCAACTTTGCTCCCGCCAAGTTACTGAGCGTGCTTTAATGAGATATGACTGGTGATTTTACACTCAGGAACACAATCAGAGATTCACAGAGCGATCTGAATATGCTCATGTCATTGACCCTAAAAGCCTCTACTACATCCTAATGCTACCCTTCCCTGAACCTTAAAACCTCCTTACTTTATGAATTTCCACAAAACGTCTCACTCGCCTGTAGTAATATTGATTTGGTCAGGGGTGGATCTGGTAGTCTACTTTCCAATGCGCTGGTTTTTATTTCTAGTTGAGTCAGCTCCCCCTCCAGAGACTTTCGAACACCCACAACGTAGCTAATGCAATAACTGGAAGCCACAAGTTTAAGAGCATTGCACTCTATATTTGTGTGTGCCATAGTGCTGTGACTGATGTGAAAATATTCCTGCAAAAGTTCAGACAGGGGATATCTGAACATGGGTTTGTGCATGTAAGGTGTCAGTAGTTTCCATGTGGGGATAGGGGATGGCCTCCTACCCCACTCAACACTCATTAACAACGGTTTATGATCTGACAACCTTCAATCCAAGGTACTCTATAAACAAAACATGAGGGCCAAACTCAGGGGAGAACGCTAGTTAGTCCCAACTCACATGTACTGTATAGCGTGGACTGGGGAATAAAAACAATGTGATCTCTGCATATCATTTCTCTTTCGCCGAACATCAATATCACAGTTCCTCAACCATCCCTGAAAGGCCTGTGCCAGTCGCACACATGGGGAATCTCATGGTGGGGGGTGGACCTATCCCGTGAGGGATCTGCCACACAACTGAAGTCACTTTTTAGCACCATCAGGGAGGGACTGTGTATTGTAGGAAGCTGGCTCTTTATATGGTATATCAAAATGACATATACCGTGCAAAGAGTCCAGGGGTTCCCTTACTAGTGAGACAAAGTTTGCTCTAGCAATCTCAAGGTGCTCTTGTAGTCTTGCTCTTGGTCGAGCAGCCTTTGGCTTATCACAGAGGGTGTCAGACATCTGAAAATACACACACAGTCAATAAATGAGACAGACAACTCAATCCACGCGAACTTACAAAAATAACGAGTATCTTTATATATGTTTAGGCACCAGAATCAATACGATCAGGTAAGTACGTTTTGCAACAGAAATCTTTACAGTTTAGAAAAGTTGACACAGTGCACTTTTTGAAGCTGCAATGTAATCCTATGGAGGAACAACAAATGTGGCAAACAGGTACAGTACAGTGACTTCCGAGACCAATCTCCTGGAATTAAGGTGGGTATTGGGTAAGGGTCAGGACCACACCAGCAGGTCACATCGGGCGGGTCTAAGGCTGCCGGGTGCAAAGGTGTAGTGTTGTGTTGGGTGCCCAATGTTAGTCAATAGGGATGGGTTCAGTTGGAAAGAGGCTGCAGTTTAGGACTGGAAGTCGTGTTTGAGTGAGCCACCGAGTGAGCTCACGTTTTGCGATGCTCAGGGACGTAAAGACACCATTGGTCCTCTTCTCCTCAGTGGGGGGTGGCCGGGTGCAGAGGATTCTTGGACTTTCGAGTGTCCAACACCAGTCGCGGTGGAGGGGGCCCACAGAAACAGGCTGCAGGAGTAGACTGGAGGACCAGTCCGAGTGAACTAATAAGTGGGCTCAAGGCTCACAAGCCTGGGGGACGCAGAGACACCAGTGGCCCTCTTCTCCTTGGGGCGTCCGGGTGCCAAGGTGCAGTGGACCGTCTGGGTTGCCGTCACTGGGGGCGGTTGCGGTTCAGGAGGGCCTGCAGAAAGAGACTGCAGGTCAGAGTGAAGGTCGCGGTGGGGAAACCCACAATGGACTTCGTCTCTGGAGAGGCTGGGGACCAGGTTGACACCATTGGCCCACTTCAACACGGGCTAGGAGGCTCGGGTACAGTGGTGCTGTCCAACAGTGTTTTTGGTGGTCCGGAGGCCTCTTCAGCTGTTCTTGGATGCCTGCAAGGATGCAGCTCCGCTACTCCGTTGGAATTTCCTGGTGCTGAGGTGAAGGCTGGCAGTCTTCCTGGGCTTTTGGAAGTTTCAGCAGCTGGAGGATGAGGCGACTTTGGCACGAGTGTCGAAGCTGGCAGGCAGGGTTGCAGTGTTGGCACTGAGTCCATCACAGGTCTTCAGTTCTTGCGTCTCATGATTGTCCTTCTTTTTCATCTCAGGGGGATCTGATTTCCTGGTGCCATTGTCTCCCCTAAATACTGAATTTAGGAGCATTTCGGGGAGTGTAGGGTAGCAGCCAATGGGCTACTTAACCCTGGGGTCACTACATGCCCTATATGACCACTTCCTGTTGGAAATGGGCATAACCCTGTGCCAGTGTTCCTAATTCTGCCAACACCAAGATGGCAGATTTCTAAATGTTGTGTCCACATCAGGCAGCTCACCTTAGGGGTGGGACTGACCTGACAGGTGGATACACCTCCCTGACTACTAATTTTCCCACCTGTCCAAGAGCCAAATGGCCCCTGGGGTGGAGCGGTCTGCATCCACTCCTTTGAAGGAATCCAGATCTACATATCAAGGGCAGTGGGCTTATTTGAAGCCCCCCGCCTTGGAATTCACATTCACAGGTCATCCTGTTGGAAGGGTGCTAACACACCTGCCAGAACAGGCTTTGTTTCGGTCCAGCGGAGAGCAAAGGCATTCACCACTAGGAGTCAGAAACGTGTCTGGTAGTGGCAGGCCAGGGAGAACTAGTCATCCAGCACACAGGTAACTGGTAGTTTTCCAGGGGGCACCTCTAAGGTGCCCTCTGGATGCATGTATTAATAAATCCATCACTGGCATCAGTGAAGGTTTATTAATATGAGATGTTTGATACCAAACATCCCCATTTTCGTGAAGCCATCATGTAGTTCGGGAACTCGTATTGACCAGTGTCCAGCACATGTACTTATAATGGCTTCCTTGTTCACTCACTATGTCTAAGAATCGACAAAGACATAGCAGGGGCATATCTGCTTTTGCAGGTATGTCCTTGCATGTAATATAATCCACCCTGCCTTAAGGCTGGAAGGCCTGCTGTAGGGGTCACATACATCTATTGTACACAGTGTAGGGGGACTAGAAACACAGGCTGTGCACCATGTTGTGTTTTCACTTTTAGCCCCACCAAGACACGCAGCCTGCAAAGGCATGTGCTAAGTGAGGGGTCCCTGAGGGTGGCACAATACATGCTGCAGCCCTTGGGGACCCTCGTTGGTACCCACGCCCTAGTTTTCAGGGGTACCATTTACTAGGGACTTACAGGGGGACCAAAGGTATTGCCAATTGGGGAACAATTGCACATTTATAGGGAAAGAGATTAGGCACAGGGGACCTGATTAGCAGGAACCCATTGCACTTTCAGTCAAAATTGCATCAAATACCAGGCGAAACATGGGGGTGGCCATGTGTAATGATATTTGTGTTTTGACCACTGACTCCACGTTGCACTTAGCCTAGCAGCACACTGTCACATTGGTGGCCACCAGCTCCATTTTGATTACAGAGTCCATTTTGTACCTGACTTAGTTTTGCTGCCATGTTAGAGGTGCAAGTATTTTTCTGTGCACAACATCTTATGCAATGTGTTTTTCACTCATGTTTTTACTCTATGTGCCTGCGTGTTCTTTCTCATCAAGGGCTAAGGCATAACATGGGGGAGTCAGAGAGATAAGGATGTACCAGGATGATGTTCATGGTACGGCAGGGAACGGTTTGGTTTTGGAGAAGCACCTTGGGATCTTGGCGAGTTTCAATGTGTTCCTTTCAAAACTGACCTAAATAGCCAGCATTTTTTAACAACAACTTACGGAGGGGAGGGGTTTTCTAGAATTCTCCTCTCTGGCTTGTTTAAGGTATGTAAGAGACCAAACCCGGTTTGACCATGAGTGAACCAGACCTCTGGCAGGATCAGGACGCTGATGCTTGTCATCTTTCCCTGGAGGGTAGGTCTCTCGCTTCACGGTCGACCTGGGGTTTGACAACATTTTGCTGGCAGAAGACATGAAGCAAATTCAACCTTTCCCCATGGTGATGCATTTTTAATTCTTATTATCTGCTTTGCATTGTGCATGAATATATATCTGTATATTTATATATATTTTTTGTTTATAGATTCAAGCAAAATGTTCTGTGTACATGTTCCTATTTCATTGCTGTGACCATTTTCAAACGTGCATTTTTAGTCTTACACTTTTGACCTTTCTTTGCGAGCCTCACGGGGTGATTTAATAAATGTAATTCTTAGACTAAGAGTTGCATACCAGGAATTCCTTTCAGTGTGTGTGTTTTATCTTGGTCCGTAGTGAAGAAAAGCACATGTCAGAAGGGGGCACTTACCTATCTGAAGCAAGCATGGGCATGTAGGAATCAAGAAACTGTGACTGCTCATGGACGTCAATTCATCGAAATGCCTGGGGTAGCGGAAGTGACATCACACGCCCTTTGACCTCCATGTTCACATACACAAATTTACACTTACACACAGCCGCTCACATACATACACTCTCAAGCATGCACACAACATACATTTAAAATGATTTTTTTACTTACCTCAGCTGCCATGGAAGGGCACATTCCAGCTGAGTACTCCATTTTTTTTACACTAATAGTGAATAATATAATATTATTATTCACTATTAGTGTGATAAGTGATAACAAGAGTGGAGCCCCAACTAACGTCCATAAGGACGAGCTCCCACTGTGTTCTTGGCACTGAATTTGCAAACTCTGAGGCTAGGGGTCGCTGCTGCAATATTCAGAACATAGACGCACCCCAATGATACTTGTATTCAGTTAAGTGTCCCCTGAATCAACATAGTGCCCCCCCTTGTCAACGTGCACATCAGTAGATTTGAAGGACACCCCTAGTTTTATCCAAATCAATGTTGCCTTAGAAATGAGGGGTAACCCACGCCTTATAGTTTCCCTCGCCATCTCCTTTTCAATTTATGGACCTCTCCTTCAGCCCGATGTGTTTCCTGTATGAATGTCACATCCACTCTCCTGTGTTTCAGAAATGACAGGATTTTTGTATCTTTTGATAAGGCATCCCATGTCTCTCACATTCCATGTGAGCAATGATTAACTAATCAACATAGTGCCTATTCTGATATGTCAGGTTTCTTCTCACTACCAATTTGACTTAACCTGGCCACCTGGTCTAGATTCAGAGATGACTGGTGATTTTACACTCAGACACACAATCAGGGGATCACTGGAAGATCTAAGTGTGCTTATGTCATTGGCCCTAAAAACCCTTAGTACTATTAAAGCTACCATACATTGAACCCTAAAATCTCCTTACTTCCTTTAACACAACCCTTTCCTGAACCATAAAACCTCCTTAAAACTCCTTAACACTCCTCCTCCAAGGGAGGCAAAGGTGCATTAATGCAATGGGAAGCTCAATACAGGTCCAGGTCTGCACACACTGCTACTCACTCAAATGTTTACGCTCAGTGATAGGAGCGATCAAACTGAGGCAAAGCTACAGTGACTCAGTGAAGTGTCTGCACTCGTGGCTACTCACTCAGGGCTACACTCTGGGATCGGAATCCTTCAATCAGCATTCAGCACAAGTCCAGGTTTGTGCACACTGCAACTCACTCAGATGATCACTGGATCAGAACCCTCGATTGGCTATATACTGATATAAATTCATTGAATTACCCATTGATTGCCACTGTATAGTTGTGGTTTATATGATGTTTCAATTGAAAATATGTGTTTTGATTTGCCTATAACTTTTGGCCCCATGGATGGATTTGCATGAAACTTAGCAGTCTTCTTTGGCATGGCAAGCTTTGTAAAGATATTTCCACTAGAAAAATAGTCCAGTGGGTTTGAACAAAACATTAGTGATTTCCCATTTTAGCCAACATAGGAAATGTTGCTGGAATCTATAGCCCGAACAACTGAAAAGATTTACACTGAACTTGGCATGAAAGCAGAACTGAACCTAGATGCAGGTCTTTAAAGACGTTATTCAGCGTGCTTTAATCAGACATCCCTGGTGATTTTACACTCAGACATACAATCAGGGGTTCACTGAGGGATCTGCATATGCTCATGTCATTGACTCTAAAAACCTCTATTATCCCTCAATGCTACCCTTCCATGAACCCTAAAATCCCCTTGCTACATAATCACTGAAAATATAAGTTTGTGAGTGAATGACTCAGTATGTGACAGAGAGGAAATGAATGCACCTCAGTGTTTCCAGGTATGTCTCCAAACTTCCTTAGGTTTGTATATTAGTCCCTCGCGATCAGCATATGTTGATATTGAGTGTGTCTATAAAATGTGTCCTTCTAATACTGTACCAACATGTGTCTCCAGGTACTTTTAGACAATGATAATTCCGCATTTTAATGACGTGTATATATCAAAACCATTGACATTAATTGAAAAAACACAGCTACTATTTTTTGGCTCAAACATAAAAGACATTGAAATTCACCATACCTGATACCTACCCCCTGCGTACTGAAGATTAAACATGATTTCAGTGATGACACCACAAATAATAATATTGATTACATCTATTATAATATCACCATTTAAATCGTTGCTTGAACCACGACCAGTGCTACTTTAGAAAATAAGGTTTCCTGCTGGGGAAGACATCTGAACAAAGCATACAGTGGTCTTCTGAATGAGTATTTGCTTTTTCTCTGAGCCACCTATAATGATTCCCAAAGGGGAACCCATCCAGGCAAACAGCACTCCTTTTGTGAATCACTTACCAGCCCAAATCAGTCTCAGTGTCAGAAACTGATCAATAGTTTGCCACTGCACTTGTAGTCACTAACCTTTAACTGATACCACTGCAAAGCCCCCTCCTTTCTCTTTGCAGTTCCAAAAGCCATTTTGCAAGTTGGAAAGACTTTTTAAACATTTAAATTGGTTTGTCTACATATCAAAAAGGTATTTTGACATCTCAAATACTGTATTTTTGGCAGGCGTAGGCTTGGTAACCTCAAAATGCCTTTGTACATCTGGCTTTAAATGTCTGGAGAATCTTCCCCCTTGTACATAACAATCTAACATGTGGGATATGTAGCAGAACTCTTGAATAAGATTGCAGCATCTTCTCTGATGACTGTTGGTTAGATCGTTCCATGAGGAAATATCTTTCTTTTTCACAAAATACTTTTTGCATGAAACATGCAGTTCAAAATAGGATGTGTTACTTCATATGAAGGCACTGGAGCTGCTATCTGGAATGCTGACTTGTAAAGGTTTGAATGAACTCGAGATTCTTTAACATGCTATCTGGTAAGCCAAGACAACAGTGACATTTTTCCTCTACATTTCTCGTGGATCACTACACCTTTACCTCACGCTTCTCTGTAAAGCGCTCTGTTGCCCAGCTGAGTCTGGTTCGCCACTTTATGAAGCTGTGAACAAATAAATAAACCCTGGTATGTGTTTAGATTTAGGATTTTAGTGTTACAGTGGCACAGTTATTTAAAAAAACACGTTCTTTAGAAGTAACTAACTCAATCAATGTGAAGCCAATCAGTGGTGTCACAAATTCTGAGCATGTGGCTGGGAATGCCCAAGTAATGACTTGAGCTGACAGTTTGCTACATTAAACTTCAGCCGCTGGGTGTACCCTGACCTGCCTAAAGAATGCTCCATCACTCGTCTAAGTCTGCACCTATTTGACATACATCGTCAACTGGTATCAATTAAATTCTGATGTCTCCTGCCATCAGGACAAATATTGAAAACATATAAGCAGATTTTACCTTCATCCCAGACAAGGCTAGAATGGGAGATCTTTCCCTTACTGGTATGATGTTCATTTACACAAGAAAGCAGAGCGAGGATGATTTGTGGATCACCTACTGGTCTGTTTGTACCGACTATTGTGTAGGCCCCATTCAGATCATTGCTTCTTGGAACAGTAAAAGTCAAAGGATCCTGAAACCCTAGCACTGGTGATACCGGTAGGTGGAATTAAAGAGTGTCCACCCGCGCTGGCAGATAAGTTCCCCATCACACTCCAGATCTCCTCGTTCCTTGTCAATATTTATTGCTATTACAGAATCACTTGAAGGTGTTCTCAATGGTGAGATAGAAGAGAGGTTAGAACAATAAGGGATATAATTAGTGGTTAACAATAAAGGGCAGTGCATGCCATACAGGCAATGGTGAAACCTAGTGTGCTTCTTCCATAGCTCAAGAAACTAAGGAATGTTTAATATTGTCATATCTACTCAATTGCCACTGATAAATTATGCTCTTTGCATTTGCACCTAGTCTTGTTATGTTATTTAACTCCTATAGTGTGCCCTGCTCACAAGTCGAGGACTCCTGGGGGTATGACAATAATTTATCTCATCTATTTCGGGGCACGTCTAAAAACAAGATAGTAGTCCATCATCCTAATGCGGGCGGACAAGTTATTTCACAACCAGCACGGGGAAGAAACAACAACTTCATTAACTTAATTGACAGTCAGGCCTTAGGAATTAAATTGAAGGCATGTGGTGTTGCTATCTCATTCTGATGAAATTAGCAAAAGCTCATTGCCTTAGATTGTCCAATGAGCAAGGGAAAGAGGTTTACATTCCCCTCTTTTACAGTCAGGAAGCCACTAGAGAGAAGCAATGCAGGTGAGATGTAATCCTTAAATCCCAGTTAAGGAAACAAGTGGTCAGCAGAGCTTAGAAGGCACTGCAGTCTGGTAAAGTGGTAATTTTCCTTCTTCTGTGATAGAGAATCAAGTCTGTTCTGCAATTGCATAGCCCAAACATCCAGCAAGTTCTGCAGTGGTTGTAATCGTGAATGTTTCTTGTTCAAAACAATGTCATGGTGGTCGGCTGTCTCTTTCAAAGCACAACCCCTGCATTTTTGGCTATTTGTGGAATGGTCATACATTGCAACCCCTTAATATTCCTTAGACAAGCCTCATCACAAATTGTAACAATGGGTCACAATACGAGCCAGTGTATAAAATTTGTGATGAGACCCTTTGGTAACTAGGCCTCATCACAAATTGCATATGCATATGGCAAATGACTAAAAGACTTACACACAATCTCGTGTGATTTTATTTGAAACCCCATGGACAGTCAAGTTACAATCAGTGCCCCATATACAATGGCCTGCCCATCCAGTGGGCTAGGTAAGCTAACCATTTTAGAAACATTTAAGCTTTTTTTTCTTGAGTCCTCTTATTGTGCATGGTGTGGTTTTATTCCTAATTTCAGGAGGGATATGAAGTGGTGACCTATTTATTTATCTGCTTCACACATCACTGTGCCGGATCTCACAGCACCTGGGTATAACTCTAGACATGTAGTGTGAACTCAGCTTACAATGTCAAGTTAAGAAATGTATTCAGAGACTCTGCCGTGTTTTGCTACTGCCACTAATATGGTCTTTGGGCAAGCCAGGAAATTCATAGGGAGAGCAACAGCACAAGCTGGGCCTTCAAAAGATTCAGTATAGAAATAATGCAGCAAGTGTCATATAAAATCATGACTAAAAACTCTTTCAGATTAAACAAGTATTGGCAAAGCCAATAGGTTCCCGTTTGGAACCTACTGGCTTTGCTAATGGTTGTTAGATGAGCTGTACAGCATCCTCGATGCTGTGAAGCATAGCTAAAGAATTTAAAAAGTAGCCTTTGATATAGTCTTTTTTGTAATTCCTGATCCAAGTTGGATCGATAATTAAAAAGAAGAAAAATACATTAAAGTGTTTTTTTTTGTTAAGTGGGTTGGGAGAAAGCAACACGGGAGGCCGAAACAGGATGGGAGACTCTAGCAAGATGGGACGTGGGGCACAGTAGCAACACAGGTTGTTGGTGCGGTGGAGAGGCGAAAACAACACATGGGTGCAGACTGAGTACTTGGTTCTGCAGAACTGTGAGCAGGACAAGACTCGAGGGTATATGTGGGTAGACAGCACCCACCCACCCTTTTCACAGGGTGGATGCCGTCTACCCTGCCAGGAGGTTGGGCCCCAAAGAAATATGCTAAACTTGCCCTGGTAACAAGTTCATTCAAACACGTCTGCATGTTGTCAACTGTGGTTTCAAGCAGCAACGTGCAGGTGGGGAGGGGGCGTATAAGATTCCAGCTGGCCCCATAACAAAGGTCACAATTAAGGGAACATCAGACCTTCTTTTTTGGGAGTATCCTGACTGGAAGGTATATGGAGCCTCACACCTGAAGGCAAATGAAGGGGAAACAAAGACAGTTTATCACTTCACAGCTACTTAGGAGAGGCATGCTATAGACTTTGTAAGAAATATGCATACACTGTAACAAAGTCAGATATGTTGGTCTGTCCCAATATGTACACAGATAAAAATGTAGATACACTATTTTGTTTTATTTCTTTTATAGCACTATAGTGCTACTCATATTGCAGGGTGCCAGAGCACTTTACATCACATATACACATTATACATTGACAATAAATCATATGTGTGTAAATCAATGTGTAGGATGTGTTATATAAGACATTGAGAGTTACAGGATGGCAGGGTTTTAAAAATTAAATGTATAAGTTGAGGCCCAGATTTTGCATCAGGGTTGTGTCACATTTTTGGCACAAGCATGATGCAAAATCTAATTTGTTAAATATTGTAATGTGCTCATGACAGACCTGCTAAACATATGTGTGAGGTCTTAAGATCTGATGTCATTTCTTGTGATGTCACTTCCTGTGAGTTCATGGGGTTTGATGCCACTTCCTGAGATTCGACGTGTGATGTCACGTGCTGTGATGTCATGACGCGTTCCATGATGTCACTTGCATATTGCCTAACTTGGACAGTCCTCCTCTTTTCTTTTTTTAGGACTTGTGCCTGGATTGTGAGTGAATGCAAAGTGCGTTTTTGGTCCTGTTACGTGTGAGTAACCTCAAAGCGAGTTCTTGATCCTGCTACAGTATGAGTTAGCACAGAGCGAGTTCTTGGTTGCATATAGTTTTTACTTACGTTTAAAAAAGTAGCACTAAGTAAAGTGCAAGATCCTAGTTCTGGTGAAGTGTAAATGAGCACAGAGCAAATCCTTGGTTGTTCGGAAGTGTGGAAAAGAAGGGAGTAAGTCACTGAGGAGACAATTATTTTGGGCCACGTCATGCGCAGTATCCACCTTGGAGATGACTGGCTATTCATGAATATGTAATGTTAATGTTTAAGCTAGTGATTTGGGACCCATATGAAAGACACTATTTGCTTCTTCTAAGCATGGAGTGTGGTTACCAAATTCACCACTAGTGGCGTGTTGGCAAAAACGTAACACCTCACCCAATGGTTGCCATTTTGTCTTGATACCCAGACCCTTGGTGCAGTTTAGAACTGTGTGCTGCACTTTTCATTATGTTTTGTTACATGTCACTTCAGCTCTGTAAACAATGTGCCCAATTGCAGCAGCATTAAATAGAAGCCTCGCCTCCTTCACAGGGTCCACCCACAGGTACTATTATCTTCTCAGCACACAAAATTCATCCTTTGTCACCAAGGATACATAGAAAGTAGGAATCCTTGTTACGGTGAGCAAAACAGACTCCATCTAGCCCCTTTAACCCACAACTGCTTTTTCAAGAGACTTCACTGCCCAGGTCACTAGGACACTGATAGTAATATAGTACAGTGGGTTCATGCACCTGGCCCAGATTACCTCTATGCTGCTGTGATGAGTCTGAGGAATTACCTGACTGCATGATGTGGATTCCTCAACTGGACACTGGTGCCACTGACGTTCATCTTATCTCCCCACAGGATTGGGGATACTGTTTCTTTAAACAGAGCTGTCGTCAGGAGCCAGAAGAGAAAGAGCATGGCCCGGATATCTTTCCGCGCCCTGAGCCGGAAATCGTTGTTCGCCCAAGAGAAAAGGGGGAAGTGCTGAGTTCCTCGATGGGAGAAGAAATTGGAGAATATGGAAGACTTATCACCAAAGAAGCACCTAGGCAGTGGATACCAGAGGATGCTGTGAAACCTCAGGGACCACCCGAACGACAGAGGCCAGACACCACCAGCGTTCCCCAATGGATGCCAGAGTTGAACAAGGAAGCAATCGCCGGCGCTGAAGGGAGAAACAAACAAGTCCTACATCCCAGCCACATTCCAAGAGGGGCATGGCTAGACCAGGTGTGTGCCAGGGTTTTGACGTGGGGGCGGCGAGACCAAAGGCATATACGAAGCACTAAGAGAGAAGGGGGCATGAAGGAAAGAAAGTGTTAAATACTTCCTTCCCTTTTTTTGTTTGGTGACCTGTGGATTCTTATTTTTTTGGGGGCACATCACTTATTATTTGAAACTGTCACCAACGGTGGAAGTGAATGCAAGAGGCAGTTGTTGCCAGCCTTTCATTGCCATAAATGTTTCTTCGATGGCATGTTTAGCTGTAGATGCACATGCTTTGCATAGGTCCACCATCTAGTGTTGGGCCCAGAGTATTACAAGCTGTTTTTCTTCTAAGAATATTTTTGAATAACGAGATCAAGTGATTCCTCCTCTCGGTGATATTGTGCATGGGCATTGAGTCCTTTGTTAGATTGTTTTCTTTCCACCGTCGGGTTCGGATGTGTTTCCTCTCAATTTGTGAATCTCGGTTTGGTATCTTCTGAACTTTATTCTACCTTTCTTTTAACTTTGGTATAGTCTTCTATTGTGTTTTCTATACTTTATAGTTGATCCGATTTATATCGTCTGGATCGATTTTACGCCTTTAGTGGCGTCCATGCTCTTTTTGGGCCTACTTTGACAAACTTTATTTGAAGAATGATATGCTGATGGAACGAACTCCGTTTCTATTCTGTCCTCAGTGTCACTCCAAGTTTCCCTACACCTACCAACACTTGGTGTGTAATCTGTGTCTGTTTCCAGAACACAGGGAAGACACCTGTGACGCCTGTAGATCGTTTCGATCAAAGCAGACTCTCTGGGACGGAAGAGTGTGTCAACTAAAAATGGCATCCAAGTCAACAGAAGACACACCCAACATCTTCAGAGAACAGCATGTGCAGGAAGAAGGAGGACAAAGCACAGCCTTCTCCATTAGAGACTCTGACTAGGATTGAGACCGGATGTCGAGAGCCAATCCATCCCACCAGTGTAGTACAAAAGTACATTAACCCTATCACACCAAAGACTATTAAAAATACTCCTGCATTGGTTATCGGTCCTCCACTGCCCCCTGGCCATGGTCGGAGCTGAAAAATACATTCGGATGACCAACCTTCGGGTTCAGCACCGAAAATACATAAGTCCAAAATGCATTTGGCACCGACCAAACAGACAGCTACATCTATTTCGGTATTGAGACAAAAAACAGACATTTCTACTTCGGAGATGAAAAAGTTAACATAATTTTCGGAGCCAACATTTTCAGATCGAGTCAAGCATTTGGTGTCCAAACCTTCAGAATTGAAAAACTGCCATCATTAAACATTCTGCAGTTACTAAGGAGTCATCTTCCATAGGACCAATACTTGAAGTGATGGACCCTAAGCAGTGCATGCTTCAAGCCTCTTCCCCTGTGCTAATTAAGAAGAGACTCACATTTCAAGAGACTTTGGATGCTGCACATCCACCTAAGTATGTCTCTAAGGAAAAGGAGAAGGAAAAGGCAAGGAACAACATCCGCCTTCACCACCACATTCTGCTTTACTTCCTTTCACCCCACCACCTCCTCCCTCACCTACATATTCCACACAATTCTCTCCACAAACATCATCAGCATCACCTCACAGAGATGACTTAAGTGAGGTTTAACAGGATGTAGTCCCATGGGATCGCTATGGTCCTGATCCCATTTTGTTTAATGACCCAGATTTATATCCAGCAAGGCCATCTCCCCCTGAAGATTCCACAGCTTATTATCAAGTGTTAGCTAGAGCAGCTGCTTAGCACAACGTACAATTACATACAGATCCAATTGAAGAGGAATTCTTTTTTAATACTTTAACAAGTACACACAAAGAGTCAGAATGTCTCCCTATGCTACCAGGCATGCTTACACATGCCGCTGATATATTCAAAGAACCAGTCAAGGCAAGGATCAGCACACCTAGGGTTGATTAAAAAATACAAAGCTGCACCCTCTAATCCAACTTTCATCAAAATGCAATTACCGCCTGACTCCATAGCAGTGAGTATGTCACAAAAGTGTGCCAATAGGCAAATCTACAGGAGATGCTCCTCCTCTAGACAAAGAGAGTAAGAAATTTGACGCAGCAGCCAAAAGAGTGGCTGCTCAGGCTGGTAATCACTGGAGGATTGCAAATCCTCAGGCACTCCTGGCGAGGTATGATAGAGCCCACGGGGATGAAATGGAAGAGCTATTTCAATAGCTTCCACAGAAGCATCAAAAGAGAGGGCAGGAAATAGTAGCAGAGGGACAGGCTATTTCAAACAATGCAATCAGATGTGCTACTGATGCATCTGATACAGCAGCAAGGGGGTGAACACTAGCATAGTAACAAGGAGACATGCATGGTTGAGCTGTTCAGGTTTTAAACCTGAAATTTAGCAAGCTGATTTAACATGACTTTTGATAAAGAACATTTATTTGGGCGAGAGGTGGATACCACTATAGAGAAATCTAAAAAAGACTCTGAACAGCTAAGGCTATGGGTGCACTATATACCACACCCACTAGGGGCCCTTTTAGTAAGCTATAATTTAGAGGTTGTGTCAAACCATCACTCACAGAGCCGTTCACCTCGCAACAAAAACAGGGATCACACTTCTACAATAGAGGTTCATTTAGATGTTCATACAGAGGCTCAGACAATAGAGGAAGAGGTAAAACATCTGCCTCCCGAGGTTCCTCCACCTCAACAAAACATTGAATGAAGATGCTTATTTCCATATTCCCACACATCCAGCACACCGCAAATATTTAAGACTTGGCATTGCAGGAAAGCATTACTAATTTAAGGTACTACCATTTGAGGTAACAACAGCCCCAAGAGTATTCACAAAATGCTTGGCAGTAGTAGCAGCATTTCTCAGAAGACAACACATACATGTTCTTCCATATCTAGATGATTGGCTCATAAAAGCCAATACCATTCAAACATGCCAGCAACACACTCAGTACACAGTAAATCTTCTACACAATTTGGGGTAAATTACCTCAAATCGCATCTTCAACCCTCACAAATACAGCCTTATCTGGGAGCAATTCTGAACACTCAGTCAGTATAAGCATATCCAAATCTGATAAGGATTCAAGCTTTTCATAATCTCTTCTCTCAATTACAGGAGAATCATACTTACACAGTGAAACTGGTGATGCAACTGTTGGGAATGTGGCTTCCTGTTTAGCCATAGTTCCCCATGCAAGACTACACATGCGTCCACTGCAACAGTGCCTTTCTCAACAGTGGTCTCAGTCACAGGGTCATCTTCAGGATCTAGTGTTGTTGGACCGCCAGACTCACCACTCTCTGCAATGGTGGAATCCCACCAACCTTTCAAAAGGGCGGCCCTTTCAGGACCCTGAGCCTCAGATCACTCTCACAACAGATGCATTACTGACAGGTTGGGGGGCTCACCTTAACAACCTCACCATACAGGAGAAATGGGATCACATTTAACAGACTTATCACATCAGTTATTTGCAACTGCTAGCATTCAAAGCATTCCTTACACAAATCTCACACAAGGTAGTGTTAGTCCGCACAGACAATATGACAAAAATTTTGCAAAAACAGGGGTGGGGGTGCATTAATCTCAATTGTCCCTTCTAACTCAGACAATTTGGAAGAGGGTGATTCACAATCACATTCAATTACTGGCAGAATATATCCCAGGAATGGACAATGAGTTAACTGACCTATTAAGCAGGATGCAGCAACAAGTCCACAAATGGAAAATTCACCCACAAGTACTCCACCAGTACTTTTAATTGAGAGGAACACCAGAGATATATCTTTACCCCACCGCAGAAAACTCAAGATGCCATAACTTTGCACCCAGATACCCATACCCTCAGTCCAAGGGCAATGCTTTATGGATGAATTGGCCAGGGAAATGTGGTTATACTTTTCTGCCTCTCCCACTCAAACCATTTCTAATACGCAAATTGAAACAAACATCACTCATCATGATTCTTGTATCTTCCACATGGGCAAGTCAGCCTTGGTACACATCAATGGTGGAACTGTCCATGGTTCCACATCACAAACTTCCAAACAG
The DNA here is from genome assembly GCF_031143425.1 of Pleurodeles waltl. Taxonomy (NCBI): domain Eukaryota; kingdom Metazoa; phylum Chordata; class Amphibia; order Caudata; family Salamandridae; genus Pleurodeles; species Pleurodeles waltl. Next base: position 1,803,042,579 of record NC_090444.1, on the reverse strand, counting down.
ACTAGATCTTTTGACTCAAAAGAGAGGTCAAATCAGACATCCAAACCTCAAAGCACTCAATCTTGTGATATGGATCCTGAAGTCATAGAGTTTGGCTACTTAAAACTTCCTTCTGAATGTGTGGACATTCTTAAAGAAGCACACAGACCTACAACTAGACAGTGTTCTGCTGCTAAATGAAAACATTTTGTATATTATTGTCGACCTAAAAATATTGATCCACTTAAGACGTTGTCTATTATTTGCTACATTTGCAAAAGGCAAATCTAGCATACTCTTCTATTAGACTTCATTTAGCAGCCATAGATGCTTACCTCCAAAAAAGACAACATGTTTCTTTATTTCGAATTCCTGTGATTGAGGCATTTATGGAAGGCCTTATGAGAGTTATTCCACCCAGAGTTCATCCAGTTCCTGTATGGAAACTTAACATTGTACTTACCAGACGTATGGATCCACCATTTGAACCCATGCACTCCAGTGCTTTACAATTCCTTTCATGGAAGGTTGCTTTTTTAGAAGCTATAACTCCTTTAAGAAGAGTTAGTGAAATACAAGCGTTCACTTTAGAGGAACCCTTCTTCCAAATATGTAAAGACAAAATAGTACTCAGAACAAATCCGAAATTCCTACCTAAGGTAGTTTCACCATTTCATATTAATCTATCAGTGAAGTTGACTGTATTCGTCCCACAGCCAGACTCACTCGCTGAAAAAGCTCTCCATACACTGAATGTTAAAAGAGCTCTCATGTATTACATTGACAGGACAAAATGTTTTAGGAAATCAAAACAATTATTCGTAGCTTTTTCAATTCCTCACAAGGCAATCCAATTTCAAATCATGGATTAGCTAGGATAGTCAAGTGTATCCAAGCTTGTTATCTTAAAGCTAAAAGACCACTACCAGTAGCTCCAAGAGCACACTCTACCAGAAAAAAAGGCCTATGGCCTTTTTAGGAAACATTCCAATAGCAGATATTTGTAAAGCTGCTACTTGGTATACACCACATACATATACTAAACACTACTGTGTAGATGTTATAGCTCGTCAACCAACAAATGTTGGCCAAGCAGTCCTTAGGACATTATTTCAAGCTACCTCAACTCCTACAGGCTAGCCATCGCTTATTTGGGAGGGGACTGCTTTACAGTCTATGCAAAGCATGTGTATCTACAGCTACACATACCATCGAACGGAAAATGTTACTTACCCAGTAGACATCTGTTTGTGGCATGTAGTGCTGTAGATTCACATGTGTTCTTCCTTATCCCCAGAAGCCCGTGGTTGTTGTAGTACAAACACCCTAACAAAGAACTCAATGCACATGCGCAGTATCACTGAGAGGAGGAGTCACTCGATCTGGTGACTCAAAATTATTCTTCTAGGAAAAATAACTTGTAACACTCTGAGCCCCACACTAGATGGCAGGCTTATGCAAAGCATGTGAATCTACAGCACTACATGCCACAAACAGATGTCTACTGGACAAGATTACACAACCCTCGAGCACAAACACTTCCGGGTATACTGATGAAGGGTGGCAGTGTACTGAAAACAGTGAATTATGGGTACGTACGGTTTTGCTTATTCCAAGATCATTGGAGGGGAAACTCCGACCTCTGCGTCACCGGCCTGAACCAAGGGAAGAAGAGAAATCCTACCAATCAGGATTATTCAACCTCGTATCCGCTGTCAGCATAAATAAACACCGAATAAGCAATATACATGTATGTGTGTAGTTATCTGGCCCAAACCGGACAACTGCCCATAAAAAAGGCATATAAAAGGAACAACATTATGGCAGTATCCCCTTCAACACTGTGCTCAGCTAGTATACCAGCTGCAGACATCTGTGTATGACCTGTAGTGATGGCACGTCATACACCCGTCCTATGCCTGCTATGACAGTGCAGTGTTAATGCGCTTGATGAAGAGGATGGATGAGGGTTGGTGCGTTTACACATGGGTCTTGAGCAAAAGTGCACCTATGGAAGCTTGTACACCAAATCCTGTGCACTGGCCATACTGATAAGATGATTGGTGAATTAATACACTTGCTGTGTATTCATGCAGCAAAGACAATATCAAGCAGGTCTCTCTCGTCTGATTACAGAAAACCTCAACAATCTCATTTTTGATTCTTTGATACAGTGTTTTTGTTGGATATGGGAATGCACACTTCAGTGGTGTCCGGAGTGAGATGATGGGGTCATGTCCCTGGGCAGGGGTGGTTAGTCTGCTATCACATAGGAGAGTCTCACACCAGCAGTTTTTGCTAACGTGGAATCCTGTAATTTCTAAAGAATGTGCAGTAACACATGTGCAGGGGAGTGAGAGTGGTGCAGACACCAAGACCCAGCGCCTTCATCTTACCTCAGCCTTGTAGAAACCAAGGAAACCACCAACCATCTACTGGAACAAACAGATTTTATTAAGTCACCCCTGAGCATACAGAATGATTTAGGTGTAGTGCATTCCACCTGAGATGCACCAAAAGTGAAATGTGCCCACAACTTAAAAATATACACCTGGAAGGTGTGAGCAATGGAGTTTTATATCTGCACAAAACAAAAACTTTACATCGAAGTCCTTAGTATGTCTATGCAGAGCTAGTGCTTCGAGTAAGGACACCAGATGCAGACCGCCTTTTCAACAATTTGCTCATGAATATCAGAGGAAGAGTTCTGTTGGTCTCTTTAAGGCACTATAGCAGACCAGGCACTGCAACAACCCACACTACCCAGGTGGTACAAGCAGCGGCACCACTCTTTGCGGACAACTGCCCTTGCACCAGCATTACAGGCCCACAGTGCCTGCCTGGCCTCATGTCTACCAAGGGTCAAAGGAGGGCGGGGCAACTATGCTGGCCTCCCACCACACTTGGTGTGTTTAAACGTCATACTAAATGGCAATTCTGAGTTCCAAAAAGGGTGGGATTCACAGGTGCACAAGAAAAACCAGTAAGTAAAATATAAATTAAAAAAGCAGAGTTTTCATTCATCCACGCCGTTCTCAAGCAGCGAGGCAGGAGGTGGTTGGGGACATTTGACATTGGTCTTTGAATGCACAACAAATGTAATGAGATGAGAACAAGATTTACAGGCATTTGGAGGCATTAAAAACTTCAGGTGTGCTTGTGTTAAGTGCTCTTTAACAAAGAAAAAAGTATTTCCTGAAACAGAACCTAAAATGAAAGCAGTGGAGTGATAGTGTAATAGGTCCCTGCTCTCGGGGAGGGCTAACCACAGCACGAGGTATGAAAAATGCATGCCATGGGCAAATGGGGAGAATGGATATGAGAGCAACGACAGAGCCAGCAAATGGACAAACGGCGAGAAAGAATATGAGAGTAACGACAGAGCCAGAAAATGGGAAACCTATGGGCGGTCTGAAACCCACAAAGTATATTCAAAAAGTCACAAAGAGACAGCGCAAGTGTGGTCTAGCCAGGACCTAAAAAGGGTATTTCATTAATGCATGTTTCACTTTAGTACATTAGATTAAATCACTTTACAGATATTTGCTAAAAGTATTCATTTTTAAACCTGAACTTTTCCACACCTCTATTGAGCTAACAACACTAACATGAGTGAACCAAGAGATGTAACTTTATTGTATGTTCTGTATATTTGGACAATGTTACTGCATATAGCACTTATCCTGAATTATATTTGTTCAATATGATTCCAGGTTTGATACTCAATTAAAATATGTGCACAGTAAAGTAAAGTGATCTGTATAGGATCACACAATTTGGTCAGTGGTGAAGCTCGGTTGTGAATCTAGTTATTTGGTTACTCATTGTGCTGTTCAGGTACTGGAGAGGACTATCCCCCTCCCTGTTTCCTTATCACCAAAGGGCAATGCATTGTGTTCAAATATTTTGTGACAGAATTTCACCCAATGTTCTTTAAAGCATGTTACTTCAGACTGACATATAATATATATATATATACATTGTCAAAACGTATTTTTTAACAACATAATGCAGGAGGGACTGCAAGAGAACTATTTTATGTTAATATCACTACCTACCCCTGAGTTACCCAAGAGTAAATAGGGAGATAGTTAGCACTTCAGTGATGGCAGTTACATTGGTTAGCAAAACAAAGGGGACTCTGACTTCTCAAAGGACTTCAGTGAGGCACATGCAAATTGGCGCTCATCTTAACAGCACACACACACAGCAAAAAAGCAGCTACCTAGATTTTTTACATTCAGGCATCATGAGTCTGATTTTTTTTTTGTGCCTGGGATGCTTATCGCTGTTCTATTTTGGCTTACCAGTCCCCATGGTACGAAGCGTAAAGCCAGAACCAGTCATTTAGCACAAGCCAGGATAGAGCCCAGATTGGCTTGCTCACTTGTACTAACAATACAATGGAACATATTGCCTGCAGGTACATAGGGACTTGTACATAAAGCTTTGTTCTTGGGACTAATTGGCATATTTTATGCTTTAGATAACAAGACATTTGACACTAACTATGCTACAGGGTAACAGATGAAAACTCCTTATGACTAATTAATGGACTTGAAGATTAACTTGTATTGAATAGGTTCAGAATAAATGTGGAAAATGGATAATTCCCAAGTAGTGGTGCAGAAAATAAGAGCTTCTACTAACAGGACATCCAGCTGTAGGAAGACTCTCCTTGTCATGTGAAGGCTTTCTGAAGCCTAATCAGCTCTTGGAAGCTCCACTGCATGCAGCAGCACTCTGAACAAGAGGTGCATCTAGAGGGCTTGCTCTAGCCCTTCTGCAAGGCGTGTGAATCATTGTGATATGGGGGTGCTCATAATTGCTTTCAAAGGTGTGATTCTCACTCATAATCATCAGAGTTCTCAAGTTTTAAAAATTCCTGAAAGTGTTAATTAGCATATGTGATTACACCATCACAAGTGACATCAAATAACTTTTGACATGAAGGGTGTGATAGAAAGTAATATCAGCTTACTTACATAAAATATTGTAAAAATAATAAAATTACACCAACATCATGTCATAGAAAATTCATGGCTTAGACTTGCACTGAAAGGCTACAATATACAGGGCACAGATTACATGCTGGCCATTTTATCCACATAGTAGTGGAAAATGTCACTGTGTTTGGCTCCCCTGAAGGATTTATATATCTGATGCTCCTGTTGTGGCAGGGTTTCCTGTAGCCTCTTCAGCTCCACCAAGCTGCTTTGCATTCGAGTCAGAGTTACGCTGCTGCACAAGCTGTTATATTTAGCCTGGTGTGAGGGTGGAATCCAACCTCCCAATGTGTGAGTCTCACTCGCAATGATTGAAACTTGAGTAAAGTCACCTGATTTTGAAAACCAAAAACTGGGATATGCTAATTATGGAAAAACAGGACTAAACTTTTGCAGAGAATGAGTTAACTGATAGCACTCACTCATGTAGAAAAGGAGTGACAAAAAAGCACAGAAAACCTGGGGCCATATGTACATAGCTTTTTCTTGGTCGAAAACGGCCTGATTCACAGAATCGCACCGTTTGCGACCAAAACAAAGCATTTTCCAATGTGCAAACCCAATTCTGCGACTTGGTAATCTGTTTACAGAATGGCAAAACGGGTTTGCGAGTCACTATTACGAAAGGGCTTCCTAATAACAAGTGGCAGTGGAATGCATGATTGTTTTGTGACCGTGAATGTGGTCGCAAAACAATTGCAGTTACCACCCACAAATTGGTGGTAACCCAATCGCAAATGGGAAGGAGCCCCCACGGATCACTCCCTATTCTGACAAAATGAAAAGGAAACTTTTCTTTTTTTTTTTGTAATGCAGCCTATTTTCCTTCAAGGAAAATAGGCTGCATTACAAAAAAACTTCTCTATTTAAAAAGCTGTCACAGACATGGTGGTCTGCTGACCTCAGCAGGCCACCACCCCTTTGAGTGCAGCCATTCCCAAATGGGTCGCAATTTGCGACCTGAGGCAGGTCCCTTGTGACCCATTTGAGAATCGCTAACAGTGCCTGAGACAATGCTGTGCATCAGGTTTTGCGAGTAGCAAAACCTGACCTTCCTACATCTGTCCCCAAGATTGGTATTTTTATGGTAACTTCGATACACAGTGGCCCTCAATACAACCTCTGTGGTCTTTTCCAGAGACTGCCGAGGCTGCAGGCGCCAGAATACTGCCAGTGCTGGCGGTATTTCTGGCTCCCTATTATGACTTTTCCGCTGAGCTAGCAGACGGTAACAGTATTACCGTCCGCTGGCCCAGCGGAAAAGTCACATCAACATTGCTGCGGGCTCGTAATAGAGCCGGCGGAAATGCTGATGTGCAGCGGTGCAGTAACACCCGTCACGCATTTCACTGCCCGAAATTCTTGCAGTGAAATGCGCGATGGGGCTATGCCTGGGGGCCCCTGCACTGCCCTTGCCAAGTGCATGAGCACTGCATGGCCCCCAGGGGCCCCCCAAGTCCTCCTTACTTCCAGCCTTTCCATGACAGTGTTTACTGCCGTGGCCAGGCTGGCGGTCAGGGACTCATAATCCCCAGGGCAGCGGTGCCCTGCGGATTATGACCGCCAGGCGGAAGCCTAGTGGTATAGTGGAGGGGCCGGCGGTATGGCCATGGCTATTGCGCCACGGTCATAATAGCTGGCGGAACACCGCCAGCCTGTTTACAGTGTTACCGCCAGCTTACCGCCGGCCGCCAGGGTCATAATGAGGCCCAGTATCTAGTCGCTTAAAGTGCTTTGTGTTTTCTTTCTACTAATTCTGCACGGGTACACACGAAGACCCTTTGCCCTCAGTGCAGGTTGCTGCCATTTTATAAAACTGGCAATGTAATTCATTTACAGACAGTAATGATAGTGCTATCCTGGCAAAACTGGGACATCAAATAGGCTTGCCACCCGAAAAGGTTTTAACTAGTTTATACTGTATTTTTAAGTCCGGGACGGTAACAATATTTTAAAAAGCAGACAAATTGAGCATTTTCCATTCTGAAATATAACCCTAAAGCAGCAAACAGATATATCAATTAAAAAGTATTTGAGAGCTATCTAAATCGTTTCAAAATGATCATCAGGGCAGTTATCTTATTAGAGTAAACAGAGGGATAATTACCATGTTACAAGAGAATCTCAGCAATTTTACCTTAATTGAACTCTACTCTGACAATTTCACACAAATTCCTTTTCGCCTATGGAGAGTTGGTTCAGTGGAGGTCAGGGTATGTCGTCTGACTCCTGCATTCAGACTAGGGGCCAGATGTAGTAAAATCCGATTCGCAAAATCGAATGCAGAACGGTGTCTCAGACACCGTCTGCGAATCTTAATGGGGTCGCAAAGACCGACCTCATTAATATTAATTAGGTGGGTCGCATTTTGTGACCCCATTGAGATTCCCTGCACTCACAGGGATGGTGGCCTGCTGGAGACAGCAGACCTCCATGTCTGTGACTGCTTTTTAAATAAAGCAGTTTTTTTTTGTATTGCAGCCCGTTTTCCTTAAAGGAAAACGAGTTGCAATACAAAAAAATAACGAAACCATTTGGTTTCGGTTTTTCAGAGTAGGCAGTGGTCCAAGGGGACCCCTTCCCTTTTGTGAATGGGTTACCACCAGTGTGACATTGGGGAGAACTGTGAATTGCTTTGCGACCGCGTTCGCGGTCACAAAGCAATTCTGCATCGCGGTGCGAGTCGCAAATAGGAAGGGGACACCCCTTTCTATATGCGAGTCACATTCATATTTTGCGAGTCGGTACCGACTCGCAAAATGGGAATGTGCATCCCGATGCGCGTTTTGCATGGCGCAAACTGCGATTTTTGCAGTTTGCGCCATGCAAAACGCTTCCTACATCTGGCCCTAGATTTTTACCTTACAGCATGTGCTGGAATGAAAGGGGAACCAGTTGGATCTCCCATCTGGCAGATATTATTACTCAAACAAATCCGGAATCCATCTCGCCCCAGTAAAATTGGTTGCAGTGTAATTTGCTAACACCGGAACACAATTCAACAGCGCCTGCACATTGTCTGCTTGGAGCACCAACTTGCAGGTGGTGAGGGGGCTTTTACTTTCTCTTAAAGCTTGGGCCCAAAAACAACGGACATTTTAAACGGCCATCAGCCCTCTTTTTGCTGGAGTAGAATCCTGGCAGAGAACTATCTGCAGTCTAAAAATTAGATGCCACTGCAATGGGGAAAAACAGGCACACAGCTTGTTATCACTTCACAGGTACATAAAAGAAACGTAAGTACTTAAGAGAGAGGAGGCTCCTTTTTACTTTCTGCAACCTGTTTGTAAGAGATATACTTGCACTAGAAGAATGCCAGACGAATGTATGAGTATTTACATGCATAGCAATTTAAATAGCACTTGATTTTTTAAAATACTTTTATAGTGCTATTCATCCCACTGTAGGGTGCCAGAGCGCCCTACATCACACACATATTATAAACTGACAATAAATCATACAAATGTGTAGTGTAAACCAATGTATAGGATGTTACAGAAGGCAAAGAGGGTTTCAAGATGTAGGAGTAACACATCATCTTTACTGTTAGGATTATATGCTAAAAGTGCGTGGCCGGGAGAAACACAAATTCAGGATTTAATATGTGACACGGTGCTTTGGGTCCTTTAATGCTACCCCAACAAACACATTTTAGCAGCCTTACAATAACAGACTGAGAAAATTCAATGCAGTTTTTATCCCGCGACTGGCAGTTTGCATGCAAGTCCATGATGCTAGTTCATAGCTCACTGTGCTTTATTAGGGTTGCAATTTATGAATTGCAAGTAATAAAAGATATTTGTGTCAATTGAAGTGACCCACTTACCTATCTACATAACAATCTAAAGAATATTGTATCTGCATGTTAAACAATCTGCTTGTATCTCTATACTTCATGAGTCAAAACTGTGGCTGAACAAGAAAAGCGATCTCTCTAGCAAATGCTTTAACAACCAGTAGTCTTACCATTATTACTATTATTTACTGAGATTTCTTGGGCAGACAAAGCTCTCTGCAGAGGTGATTTAACCCCATAAGTTATTTTAAAATGCCATTTACCACCAATTAATCCAGAACAGATTTACTGTCACGTTTCTCCTTTGTGCCAATTTCCTTGTGGCAGAGAAGTGTTTTTTTAGGTCAAGCGCGCTAGCGCTCTGGCCTGTTGTAATCTACCACACCCACCGCATGCCCATACCTATCATTCGTCCGTGGGTTTGCCTTTCAAAAATCCTTTATCATTGGTAAATGCTGTACGTTTGTCCCTCCTTGGGGCAGTTTTGTTACCGCCTTGGTCATCACCCTGTTACATGGATAATTGCACTTTTGCTGATCTGTTTGACTGTGAGCAAACTTCTTTTCCCTTTTGTGTCTCTCCTTTGCGCTCATGGCGGTCATGTCTCTTTGAATCTGCTCGCTTATGTCAACTGTTTTACTTTTCATTTTCAATTTATGTGGCAAGAAAAGTCCAGTTAGGAATTTACAACGCTAATAGCTCTAAGTCAAGCAAACACAAGACCCACTGCATTGCAAATGCTTGTTTTAAATGTAAAAGCTGGCTTAGAGTTGTTTTTATGACACAGCTACATTTTTGTTTACGCCTTGTGACTCTGCACCATTCTTTGTTGCCCACCTAGACTAGGCTGACCACCTGTCTGTAATTTTCACGGGCTGCCCGTAATTTTGCCCTGCCGTCCGTAGTCGGTGACGAAAGGCTTAACGGACAGCATTTGTCCGTGATTTTAGCTTTTCACCTAAAGGACAAAATGTAATTAGGACAGATCAGTTTCCCCGGCTGGAATGTGCTCTGAGGGAGGGAGAGGCAGACAGATAAGAGGCCTTCTTTCTAGGGTGTCTCCTTCACTAAAGAAATGCAAATGTGCATAACTGGTAAATCTGCAAATGTAAAGGGGCTTGGAAATCTACATTGTCTTAAATCAAAGGAGTCTTCTGATTACAAAGATATTTTCTTTTAGAGATGTACTTTAAGGGTGTTCCAAGGTGAGCTGTGGAGTGGGTGGTTTTGTTGGACTGTTATAAAAAAAAAATGTAGTATTAGGTATAAACTATATATTATTCAAATCTGTATTTAGAAGGACTTTTTTAATTTACCAAAATGTATTCATGCATTTTGTAGCAGCTTATATTATGATGTGTATAATGCATGTTTAAAATAAGGACTGACACATTCACAGTTGTTTCAGGGACCTCATAGTACTAACAAACATTGGCAAAGGCAATAGGTCTCGTCTACACAAGTGTTATTGGCTTTTCCAATGTGTTTTAGCCATGCTATACACCAGAGTGGCTGCTGTTCAGCATGGCTAAACGTTAGTGGCATAGTGGTGTAGAGTGGAGTAGGGTGGCATAGGAGCAGTGGCGTAGAGCACAGTGGTGCAGAGTAGAGTGCAGTTGTTTAGAGTGCGGTAGTTTAGATTGCAATGGCGTGGCGTGGGGCAGAGTAGAGTGGCATAGAGTGCAGTGGAGCAGAGTGGCATATAATATAGTGGCAGAGAGTGCAGTAGTGCAGAGTGGTGCAGTGGCAGAGTGCAGAGTAGACTTGTGCAGCATAGAGTGGAGTAGTGTAGAGTGGTGCAGTGCAGAGTATAATACTGTAGAGTGCAGTGGTGTAGAGTGGAGTGATGCAGAGTATGGAGGCATAGAGTGCAGTAGTACAGAGTAGAGTGGTGTAGAGTACAATGTCGGAGAGTGCAATTTTGCAGAGGAGAGTGTCAGTGCAGTGGTGCAGAGGCGTACAGTGCAGATGTTTAGAGTGCATTGGCATATAGTGTGGCGGCATAGAGTGACATGGGTCAGAGTAGAGTGGCATAGAGTGCAGTGGAGTAGAGTGGAATACAATAGAGTGGCAGAGAGTGCAGTCGTGTAGAGTGGTGCAGTGGCATACAGTGCAGAGTAGACTTAAGTGGCATAGAGTGCAGTGACGTAGAGTGGTGCAGAGTAGAGTAGTGTAGCATGGTGCAGTGCAGAGTATAGTGCTGTAAAGTGCAGTGACATAGAGTGGATGTATGTAGAGTAGAAAGGTATAGAGTGCAGTGGAATAGAGTGTATTGGTGCAGAATGCAGTAGTACTGAGTAGAATGGTATAGAGTATAGTGGCGGCCAGTGCAGTGTTGCAGAACAGAGTGTCAGAGTGCAGTGGCGTGTAGTGCAGTTGTTTATAGTGCACTGCCGTAGAGAGCACTGAAGTAGAGTGCAGTGGGAAAAAGTGGCATAGAGTGCAGTGGCGTAGAATGGATTGTTTCAGAGTAGAGTGCAGTGGCATAAATTGGAGAGGTGTAGTGTAGAGTGCAGTGGCGTAAAGTAGATTGTTTCAAAGTAGAGTGAAGTGGCGTAGAGTGGAGGGGTGCAGGGTAGAGTGGAGTTGCACAGAGTGAAATAGAGTGTGATGGCATAGAGTAAAGTGGTGTGGAATGCTGTGGCATAGAGTAAATTAGAGTGACATACAGTGTATTGATGTAGAGTGCAGGGGCATAGAGTTGAGGGTTACAGAGTAAAGTGTACTAGCACAGAATGTATTAGCATAGAGTGCAATGGTGTACAGTGCAGTGTTGCAGAGTGGCATAGAGTGGAATTGCGTGGACTAGATTGGTGTTGCCTAGACTGGAGTGGTATAGCATGCAGAGACACAGAGCGCACTGGTGTAGAGAGGTGTAATGTGCACTGGCATAGAGTAGAGTGGTACAGAGCAGAGAGGTGTAGTGTGAAAATAGTACAGAGTTGAGTGGCATGGAGAAGAGTGCAGTGGCCTGGAGTGGTGTAAAGTGGAGTGATGCAGAGTAGGGTGCAGTGGAATGGAGTGGTGCAGAGCACAATGGAGTATGCACGGTGTGGTAACACACTGGCATTACAGACAACACGTTTTTGATTGAAATAACCATTACATTGCTCAGACATACAGTTTTTCAAATAAAACTACACAGTGCACAGCCGATGTGTGGAAACTGCATCACCTAATGCAATGATCTGTTTTAATCATATAAAGGTATTTGTTTCCAGCACAGTTCAGAATTAACAAAAATTTGCTTCATTTGTACTCCTAATTCTGATATATTCTGAAGTTTATTTAAATGTTATAATGTGATAGAAAAAACTTTTTCTTAACCCCAGTATCCAGCAAGATTGTCACATAAATCCTCTCAATTTGAAATCAGAGAAAGAAAATTAAACACTAAGTTCCCACCGGGACAGAGCTTGACATTTGACCTTGTTCTTTGAATGCACAGCAAATGGGATAAGATGAAAAGAACAAGATTTACAGGCCTGTTTATGGAAAGGGAGCACTCTGAAAGGTACTGTAAATAAGGTTTGGGCAAGGGAAGGAATGAACTCAAGCTGCATAGCCTAAAACAAATAAAGCCTGCAAACTGAAAGCAACAAAATGTGAGTTACAAACCACAAAGCCAATGGCAAACAATGGGCGGAATGCATTCCCAAGGAAGCTGTATGAAAGTACTTAAAGTGATAGCCGTGGGATACTTTGTAGAGAGAGACCAGTTTTTTAAGTCCAGTCCGTATCTTGCAGAGGTTTTGCCACATCAATGACCGAGGTAGTAAGACAAGAAGACTTGGAGTGGTGTCAATGTTGCAGGAAAGGCCTGTACACCCATTCTATCAGTTTGCCACCAATCCCTATGGTGTAGAGCTTCTGGCACACCTCATGAAATAGGGCATTTAATGATTGTTGAAAGTGGTTGTAAGTAAGGAGTTGACCGGGGTGATGGCAGTCTGCCACAAGGGTTTGGAAATTTAGTAGCTCACTGTCCAGAAACAAACCCCCAATTTCAAGACACCTGCAGCATGCCACTGATGGAGTTGCTCAGAGCACAGACGTCCTTTGCGTGTGGGAAGGCTTAGCAAAGGTAGTGCAGGATCACAGGGTTTCTTTGTCTCAGTAAGTTTACAGGTTCTAGCAAGGCAAGAGAAAGCTGTCCATGATACCTCTGGATGGTGATCCATAGGATGGTCAGTAGGAAACAATAAGCAGCACAGTAAGCCCTCCTTAAAAGTCTTTACGAATAAAACCCATCTCATGCAGGGGGGCAGGCAGAAAGCCAGCGAGCCACCCATTGGACCTGTGCAGCTAAATAATAGTGTTCTAGGGCCGGAGCCAGGATGGCACCGGGAACGGACGCTCCTGGAAGAGCTCCGTAACGGCCCCCGAGAAATCCTGCATTCTTATATTTATGCTCCCCGTTCTGGCCCGGGGCCGAATATGAATTCACCGGGCAGTCCACCCGAGAGAATGTGGCGGAAAGCAGCTTAGCAGCGGCCGCAGGAAGAAAAAGGAGTGCCCCCCGTCGGCCGGCCTGGGCCACCAGGAACGTCTTGGGCTGGAAGCAGGCCCGTTGGACAGAAACGAGCCCTGCATAGGGCGGACTCCCCAACGGTGGCAGAGGCGGCTGGAAATGCCTGGAAGACAGAGAATGGCAGATGGCTGGGTCCCCCGAGAACACCGGTGAGCATTTCGCTATACTCCGACCCTGAGAGGGAAGGCCATAGAGGAGGAGGCTGGCAGGGGCTCCCCCCTCTTGAAGAGACCTCCCTGCCCCCCCTTAATGGTTGGGGGGCTGGAGCGGGCACCGGAGGCTGATTGGTGATGAAGGTGCTCCTTGCAAAGAAGGAGTGGAGGGCAGAAGGGGGGACCCCGAGTGCGCCAGCAAGTTCGCGCCGGAGGAGGGGTGCTGAGGGAGTCGTTGGGGTGGAGGTGTTGTCATCCCCCCGGGGGAGAGAGATGAAGATACTATAGAGCCTGCAGACCTGAGGTCCGAGTGGCCTAAGAGATACCTGAGGGGGCCAGATAGGCTCCTTGGCAGAGACTAAATATAGTACTGGAGCGAGGTGCCTGGCAGGACTCCCGGGACCCCATTTCTAGATGGCAAGAGATAAGGAGGCCAGACCGCCCCGGCAGGGCAAAATGGATTGTTACAAGAAAGTGATGAACCCCCCCCCCATCGCCAGCCTCTGATCCCCCGGTGGCCCCAGACAGTGCCACTCTCCTATTGGCGATACAGGCCTCTAGGGAGGCCTTGAAGGGGCGAGTGGGGGAGGTGCGCTCGGAGGCATTCTGCGACAGGACCTGCGAAATGTGGCAGAACCAGTAACCACAGCAGATACAAGGGTTTCAGATCTCGATGACACTGTCCAAGACCTGCGAAAGGTGATGTCAGCGACCAGGGTGCTCAATAAAGATTTCTAAATTACCAGGACCTTGACATGAATGGAGGTACGCGGAATGATAGAGGTCCGATACGACAACACTAAGATCCTGATATTCCCGGACTATACTAGGGAAGTCCAGAGACAACACCTCACCTTTGACTCAGTGAAGGTCAAGCTACGCAGTCTTCAAATGCAATACAGGCTTCTCTTTCCGGCCAAGTTGAAAGTCCTGTTTCAGGGGAAGGCGCATTTCTTTCAGTCCCTGGAGGAGGCCTGGGGGTGGCTGGAGAAGAGGCCCTAGCTCTTTGGGAGGGGGAGCGGAGGAGCTGATGTGTGGATCAGGAACGAGGAGGGAGCACAACCGAAGGAATGGTCTCTCCCCAGACTATGGGACGAAGAAGACAGAGAGGCAGAGGGGACACGCCGTGGCGGTTTCCCCGACGGACCATGGGTGGACCAGATTCATCTGACTCCGAGAGACACCGTAGTATGAGTATCCAGTAAAGGGACAGAAAAGAGGATACTGATTCTGCTTCGCCTGGGGGCTGCTGTGGACCAGATAAGTTGATGGAGGCCATAAATAGTCTAGAGGATGACAGCGAGCCCCCCGGGACCAGTGAGACTGGAGAAACAGCACTATGAGCGGAGGCCGGAAGAGCATGGACTGGCTTTCTTCCATCCCCCCCAGCAGATAGAGAGCTCCCATATGGATGTTGGGAGTACTGTAAGGGGATAACAAGCCCCTGCCTGCAGTGTGCTGAACTGAGGGGTACTCGCCTCCACAGCAAGGGTTCCCCTTAAACCTTGTTCTTAGTTTGACAGTTGGGACAGAGGGAGGGAAGAGGGGGGGGCTACAGACCTCTTGACCCCTGTGGAGTTGGAGTATGGGGGTTGATACTCACAGGGGGCTGTAAGAGGCGTGGTGGGGGGTGGGAAGACGGTTTCTTCAGGGGGGGTTTCTTTTTCTTTGGGTTCGGGTTCATAAAGTTCATCCACAGACACAAGCAGCTGATAGATATACCTATCACACAGTTAATCATCAAGCCAACCCTTCATGCTCCTGGGGACCTAAGTTGCTGTGGAGCTACTTCATTCTTGTCCTTTTCCTTAGTGGCTCTAAATGGCCCCCGTGAGTAGTGAGACAGGGCCTCCATTAGTGGACACACAGGGCCTCACGGTCCTCTCCTGGAACGTAAATGGACTGGGTGATAGGGTTAAGCGTGGCTTAGTGTCCCAGTATATAAAGAGGCTGCAACCGGATGTAGTACCCCTCTAGGAGACACACCTTCGGGACACAAAGTGTATTTTTTTGGGCAGAGGGCCTTATGCCATGCTGGCACATGAGGCCTATAGATCTGGGTCCAGAGGGGTGGCAATCTTGATTCACAGGTCCCCCCTTTCGCATTGCCCGTCAAAGGGTAGACCCAGAAGGCAGATATGTGGGAGTGAAGGGGTTCTGGGGGCGGAGAGAGATGCTGCTGTTGAGTGCATGTGCCCTGTCTAGGCTTTAGGCCCCCCTGTTGGAGAAACTGGTGAAGATCTTGTTAGGAGTAAATTTCCCGCTCCATCTTTTGGGAGGAGACTTCAGTGATGTGATGGTGGTGGATATGGATAGATCTGTGAGGCAGGGAACTCCATGCCCCCCTACCCCACTTTATGAGTTTGCCACCGCCCTGGGGTTGTCGGACCTGTGGAGATGGGCCCATCCCGTGGACAGGAAGTATTCTTACTATTTTGGGGCCCATCGGGTCTTTTCTAGATTGGACTATATATTTACCCCTGCAGGTGAAGTAGGCACTATACACCAGGTGGATTATCTGACCAGAGGTCTGTCGGACCACTCCCCTCTGGTGATCCGTATAGAAAGTCAAGTGGGAGGAGACAGGAGATGGAGGCTGGGAAGTTGGGATCTCCAGGATCATGAGGTGGCACACGGGCTTCGGACTGACACTGAATTATACTTTAGAGAAAATGTGGGCTAAGTTTGGTCTGCAGTGGTGATATGGGAGGCATTTAAGACGGTGCTACGTGACTGCCCAAAATGTAGCAGCTCAGAAGCGAAGGAAAGGGAGGGAAACCCTGAGGAAGCTGGAATATCAGCTGTTAACACTTGAAGTGGCCCTGGGACAGGAGCCGTCTCTCTCTGCACTTCGTCAACTGGAACTGGCGAGAGCTGAATACCGGGAAACTGCGGAGAGAGAGGCTAGGAGCCAGTTGTGTGCTGCCCAGTATAGACTTTATGAGGCTGGGGACAGGGCCGGGAGGCTCCTCGCTTGGCTCAGGAGAAGAGAGACTGAAGCAAGATGGGTACAGGAGGTGGAGACCCAGGAAGGGGTTAGAGTGTCCTCAGATAGAGACATTGCAGAGACCTTCGCCTGCTACTATAGTGATTTTTATAGAGCAAGGCCACTGGAAGAGGTTGATTGGATTGCTGAACACTTAAAAAATATAGTTGGGCCCATCATGGATGCAGAGACCCAAGCAGAACTGGAAGGTAATATTACCCTTGAGGAGGTCACAGCTGCTTTGACAGGGCTCCGACCGGGTAAAGTCCCTGGCCCTAACGGATTCCCGGCTGAGCTATTCAAGAGCTTGTGTGGCATCCTGGCCCCTCATATGTTGAATATGTTTCTGGAGGCCCAGGGACAGGGGGTTCTCCCTCCGGATTTACGGAGGGCTGAAATACTTGTCATACACAAGGAATGGAGGCCTAGATGTTTGTGTGCATCTTACAGACCGATCTCCCTCCTTAATGTGGAGGTGAAAGTTTGGTGTTATTTCCCCTCTAATTCATATGGACCAATTGGGCCTTTGGCCGGGACGCTCTGCAAGGCACAATTTGAGTAGAGCACATAACTGGCTGAATACCATACTGGACCACCCAGACCCACATTTATATTTAGCTCTTGATACTGGGAATACATTTGATGTGGTGCAGTGGCCCTTCCTGGAAGCCACAGAGCGATTTGGATTTGGCTCCCGATGCAGGGGATGGGTGAGGCTGCTCTACTGTAATCCAGTAACGGCAGGTAGCGTGAATTCCTCTGAATTTCCCATTGCGAGGGGGCACTAGACAGGGATGTCCCCTGTCTCCCCCTTGTTTTTTGCCCTCACTCTCGAGTCCCTGGCGTGTAGGATCCGGGCACAGCCTGGACTTCATGGCGTCAGGTTAAAAGAAAAGGAAGACGAAGAGGAACGCATTTATCTGTATGCAGATGATATACTCTTATAAGTTGTGCGCCCCAAGATATCCTTACCGAAACTTTTTAATTTGTTTGAGGAATATGGGAGGTACTCTGGGTACCGCATTAACTGGGACAAATCAATATTATATGCTCCGCAGGGAGACGTAGTAATTCCCTCCCTTCCAATACACCTGCAAACCTCTATTGAGATTAAAATATCTCTGTATTTTTATATGACACATAGGATAGAACTCTGCAAAGCCAATAATCTAGGGAAGAAAATGAGAGAGTGCTGGGCGGACCTGGAGAGGTGGAGAGCTCTCATGTTGATGGGACGGGTGGCCATGGTTAAGATGATCCCTCTTCCGAAATTCCTCTACGCAGTGCAAAAGACGTATTACCAGATCCCTCCGGTACTCTTTAGGACCATAGAATGGGACATGCAGCTTTTTTTATGGGAGGGGAAGCACCAGAGAATAGCCTTAAAAGCACTACAGTGCAATCACTATGCAGGGGGGATTATCTCCCCCCGATCTTGAGGCGTATTATTGGGCAGCGCTTTTGATCAATGTAAATGACTGGTTGTTCTCACCTGGAGACCATCCCACTTTCCGTTTGGAGAGACTACAGTGGGAAGGGAAATCCTATAAATATTACTTGTATGAGGGAGGGAGAGGGTCGCCATCTTCTGCCGGCCACTCGGGTGGCCCTCGGGCGTGGACTAGGGTCAACAAGATACTGGGATGGCACCGCCGCCCCACGAGAGAGATCTCCTTATGGGAGGGAGGCTGGTTACCAGAAATGAGAAAATTGACAGGCTTTGAGATTTGGGACCGCATTGGTATCTCCAAGGTGGGAGATGTGATGGAAGTGGGAGATATTATGCCCTTCGAATACCTCCGGGTTGAATACAAGCTGAGCAGGACAGTTCTTCCACTACACACTATTGCGTCATGCTTGGAGGGCAGATGGTCTCCCTGGAGAAGGATTACCGGCTTACGCCCCATTAGAAGGTTGCCTAATGATGGAGGGCTTGGTCACCAAAGCCACGTCGTCAACATATAAGGCCATAAATAACATGCCGATCCCACTGCTAAAACTGCATAGGCGATGGAAGGCTGACCTGGGGGAAGTGGAAGACATATATTGGGAGGCGGCACTGATGTTTCCAAGGGAGGTGGCTATCCGGTTGAGACTCAGGTTAATTCAATTTAAAATCCTTCACAGGATATATTATGACAGACAACGCTTACATGTGATGGGAAGGGCACAGCAACCAAATTGTCTTAGATGTCGAGGAAATATTGGAACCTTCCTGCATACACTGTGGGATTGCCCTGTGATCCAAGATTATTGGAGAGAGATAGTGGGGGAGATGGGAGGGGTGCTATCAGAGGAGATCCCCTTGACCCTAAATTTATTATATTAGGAATATCCAATGATATTGATCTGCCCCGTAGGAAGCTCCTACTCTGTGGCCTTGGAATGGTGGTGGCTAAGAGAGACATTGACCGCCTTTGGGGATCCGAAAATTCTCTCACTGTGGACATATGGAGGAAGTGAATGGATGGGTTCATGATGGGAGTGAAGGTAATTTATGCGGATAGAGGATGCCCATGAAAATTTCAGAAGGTGTGGGGGGATTGGATGACATATTACTCCCTTGATGTGTAGTAGCCTGCTGAGCGATAACTGGTGGGACAACAGGAGGGCTATATGCTTTCACATTTTGAATAGCCTTGGGAGGTGAGTAGAGAAGAAATGGAACTTGGAACTGCTCAAATTTATAGCGAGTTTGTGTGTCTGGGGTAGGTTTGAAGGGGACGGAGGGGATTGTTTGTTATGTTCGCATTACTCTGGTGCTTGGACGATATATTACAATGTAATGCCTATTTGGATATGGTATGCACCTGTTGAAAACCAAATAAAAAGATTTAAAAAATAAATAAATTGTTTTTTAAGTCCAGAATTCCTAATCCATCCGCACTCACTGGTAGCTTTAGAGTGGAAAGAGCTACCTGATGGCACCCCAGCGACCGGATCAGATATGTGGCATGTCTGAAGAAGGAAATAAGGACAAGCAGAGGAAGGTTTGCAAAATAATACTATCATCGTGGTAGCACACAATCTTCACTACTGGCACGTGGCCCACAACAGAAAGCGGAAGAGAAGACCAAAAAGCAAACTAGGCTCAGAGGGACTGTGACGCTCTGCCGAGATTTTCATCCTGCAAATCAGTGGGAAAATGGTAGATATTAATCACTAGGTATCGAAAGGTAATTGGTTCCCAGTTGAATCTGAGGTCTAATTGTATATAAAGGGGAAAACAGTGCCATATGTAAAAGAAACACTAATTAGATTTTAAAATGTTTACATTTTGTTTGTGCAATTTACATCCCAAATATTTTTAAGATTCTATAGTGTACTTGACATCTGGAGATAACCCAGATCACTAGTTTGGGTTCTGCTCAATTTCAAAACCATTTTAAGACATAGACAAAGCAGGCAATTGCCTTGCACAACCTTGCAAGGGGTCTGGCCCCTGCTCACCCTTCACAAGCACGAACAGCGGACCATGGCACCAGAAGAGTTTGATAAGGTGGGTGGGTGCTGCTTGTTCAACCACTTCAATCAATTAATCAATCAGGGATTGTAAAGGGCGCTACTCACCTGTGAGGGTCTCAAGGTGCTGAGGGGGGGGATAATTGGGGAAGGGAGGTGCTGCTACTGCTCGAATAGCCAGGTCTTAAGAGGTTTCCTGAAGGTAAGGAGGTCTTTGGCCTGGCGCAGGTGGGTGGGAAAGGTGTTCCACGTTTTGGGGGCGAGGTGCAAGAATGATCTACCACCGGTTGTAGTTCTGTGGACGCATGGGACAGTTGCGAGGGCAAGGTCGGTGGAGCGGAGAGGCCGGGTTGGGGTGTAGAAGGAGAGTCGTCTGTTGAGGTATTCTGGTCCGGTGTTGTGTAGTGCTTTGTGAGCGTGAGTAAGGAGTTTGAAGGTGATTCTTTTGTTGACTGGGAGCCAGTGCAGGTTTCTCAGGTGGTCTGTGATGTGGCGTGGGATGTCCAGGATGGGTTGTGCAGAGGTGTTCTGGATGTGTGGCAGCCTCTTCTGGAGTGTGGCTGTGGTTCCTGCGTAGAGGGCACTGCTGTAGTCCAGTTTGCTACTTACGAGGCTTTGGGTGACTGTTCTTCTGGTTTCAGTGGGTATCTATTTGTAAAGTTTTTCGGAGCATGTGAAGGGTGTTGAAGCAGGAGTAGGAGATTGTGTTGACTTGCCGGGTCATGGATAATGAGGAGTCCAAGATGAATACTAGGTCGCGTGCGTGGTCGATGGGAGTCGGAGCGGCTCCGAGAGTGGCAGGCCACCAGGAGTCATCCCTTGCAAAGGGGGTGGAGCCAATTTCTATTTCTTGTGAAATAGTTTGAGGCAGCTGCTCTTTATCCATTCGGCGATGGCCTACATTCCTTCGTAGAGGTAGTTCTTGGCAGAGTCCTTGTTGAGGGAGAGGATCTGCTGGGTGTCGTCCGAGTATGAGATGATGTTGAGGCTGTGGGATCGGGCGATGTTAGTGAGCAGGGCCATGTAGACGTTGAAGAGGGTCAGGCTGAGGGACGAACCCTGGGTACGCCGCAGACGATTTTGGTGGCCTCTGAGCGGAATGGGGGGGGGGGAGGTCGGACTCTCTGGGTTCTTCCGATGAGATAGGAGGTGACCCAGTCCAGGGCTCTGATGCAGATTCCTACTTGACAGTGCCTCTTCTGTTTCTCTCCTGTCTGCAGAGACAACTCCCCAGGTACCCAATACCTTCCGATAGTCTTGGTGGACCCATCTTGTCTCATTTTAGGAATTGTCCCACCTTGTTCTTCTCTTCCTTATTTAACTAGTTCTTAGCAACAACCTCGCATTTGATCTTGATTTCATTCTCCTCTTTAATTATCTATGATTGGTAGTCCGGGCTCCCAGTTTGGAGATAAATGTAGAGTCCCAGACATACACACTCTAGTGCTGTGAGACTACAGACAAGTTGTGGGTACCTCACATCCTGCCATTAGGTGTGAGACTGTCGCCCACACCATCTGCCCTGCCTCATTACAATTTATTTTTAGGTCCAAAGTCCATGGGTGGTTGGGGTGAGCCAGATGTTTTTGTTCAATTTGTTTAAACTGGCATAAGGTTAATTACCTTAATGTTTCCCATACTGTTTTCCGGGGTTTTTCAAATGTTCTGAAACATAACCAGGTGGTTGTTACTTTCTCTTCAGGAAGGCTTGGGTACATTTGGGTATGGCCGATGGCCTTCACACAGTGCTGAAGGGCATTAATTCACTACTGAACAAGGACCCAAAGTGACTCCTGAATGTAGCATAGCAGGAGGCAATCACAAAATGACCACAGTGAATAAATAGTGCTATGTTAAAAATGAGTAAATAAATGCTTTGATAACATAGTGAGGCATGGCCTCTCTTGAGTCTGTCTGTAAAACTGACGTTCGTGAACTTCTGTCCTGAATTTTGACCCCTTTTCCTGAATTTGTACAGACCTGTCCAGAATTTGCCTCAATGCCAGGTGGCCACCCTAACCTAGAACCCCAAATGTGTGGGTTCCCAAAGTAAAGTGTGTCCCATTCCAGCGCGTGGCACTCTGTGCCTTCGGAGTCCTTCCTTGTGAGCAGTAGCAAAAAGGGAAGAAGAAATCGCCAAACGTTGTGTTTTGCTGACGAAAATCACCGTCGGCAGCTGCAGCCACGCATGGCCGCTACACCGGAAGCGTTAAACCCAACCGCTCCTCTCTTGGGCCGTTACGTAGATCGTTCGTACGCCCACTGAGCGGCGCGTCCGCTCGTGACGTCAGTGTCCCGCGACGGCTCCTGACGTCACGCCGCTGAGGCGCGCTTCTGTCCTACGTCTCCTCCGGTGCTTCCAGTGCCAGACTCTGGAGTCGGCGGCGGCGGCGGCGGCGGCACCACCATGTCGCTCCCGCTGAGCCTGGCCGAGCTGCACGGGCGAAACCTGCGGGCCAAGGCCAACCTGCCGCGGGTAAAGCGCGCTCACATGCTCCGGGGGGCAGTGCCGTGAACCTGGCTAGTAGTGGAAGGGGCTGTATATTACTTTGAAAAGTTAAAATGACAACATGTAATTTCAACTGTTGGTGATTTTTTGTGGATTGTTTTAATTGTATTGAAGTGCCATGTAGCCTTATAGGCGTGCAGTTTTGTAATAACTATTAGGTGCCAATCATGCTTCTTGTTGATGAGCAGGTGCTTTTTGTGCGCTAAGTAAAATGTGATCGTTAAAAGTAGGCCTGTGTCACCGGAGTAGGAATGATGACTCTTGTGAGCTGAAGAGAGACCTGTATTCTCACCCGGAGGAGGAATGGAGAACTGTGTCAGCAGCATCATGTGAAGGAACAGATTGGTGGCATCTGAAGATGGGGGAGAGACTTGTACCACCCGCAGGAAGGGAATATCATTTGGGAGTGATGTTTGATGTCTCTATGCCGAGTGATAGGGATGGCACCTGTTTTTATTAAGCCCGGTCTATAGACACATTCTTCTGTAAACCGTTATATATCTAGATCGACCCAAACATTATATCTCTGAAAACTCTCAGGTTAGGGTTATATGGGGGTTTGTGGTGGTCTCTGAATACTGGAATGATTTGTACTGGTCTCTCAATACTGGAACGATGTTGGATTAGAATGCAACTGGCTCCTCCAGAGCAATTTGAAGTACTTTAACCCTTCAGAAAGTAAAACATAAGAATCTTTGTGAAATAGGGTCATTTGAAACAGTCGGGGGGTCCTCTGTCACTCACACGCAATTGTACTGTTATTTTGCTCCCCTATATTTCAAGTATTGTATTTTGTGTTTCATTTTAACTAATTAAATGTTTTTGTGTAACATGAGCCTTGCTCTGATTAGTAACGGGCAATACAGGTTGAGTGTAAGTCAGGCATTGGACGATTTGGTCACTACAATCCTGTTTGTATTTTCTGAATCCTGCGTGAACAATATTTTGTATTGTCTGTTCATTGTTGTTTTTTGTTGTTGTTGTCCAGCTGGTTGTGTGTTTAAAAAAAAAAAAAAAAGGTTCTCCCTGCATGTCTGTTGTTGAAGACCTGTTATGGACAATACTTACGGTGGTCTTTGAGCAAACTCATTGCTTATCGTCGATTGGCTTTCTTCTCAGTCTCGTTTTTTATTTGATGTCTTTCTTTCCTTGTTTTTGTCCTTCCCATGGAGCATAGCTTCCTTAACATCGTTTTGATGGGATGACTTGAATCCTTACACAGCTCACAGGGGGAAAAGTCCTGAAGTGGGAAGAGAAAAGGGAAGTTTAAACATCCCTGAACTATAATTCCAGTTTTATTTCTATTGCTTTCTACTTCAAGACGCTTTAGTACCCGAGAACACTGTGGCAATTAAATTTGCAATTATAAAGATACTACACTTGTATCTTACTAAAGTGCCTGCCAGTGACTAGAGGAGACATCTAAACATTTTGAAAGTAGAAGACCAGTGTTGAATAACCTGTAAGGGTCAAATGGACCCTTACATTGAGTATTACCAGCCCCCTTTCCTGTATTCTGGAAAACAATGTGAACATGTATTGGTGTGAAATTTCTCTACCAGTGAGTGGTTAATTTGTTTAAAAATGACTGGTACCCTCAGCGTTTCTCGGTATCCTGTCTCTACTCCTTACTCTTATTCTGACTTAGTTTAAAGTGGCCTCGAGTATGTCCAAGCTCATTGTACGGGATGATTTTTTTCAGCGTCTAACTTATTAAAGAAGTCTTGGGTGTGTCACATTCAATATGTTACAAGGAAATCTGTTAATAAAATAAGACAGATCAATTTGGCAAAGTAATATAGGTTTAATCGATTTTCAGCTGGGAACAACAGGCAGTCTCAACATAGAGGCCATGACTGAAGTTCAAAGTTCTAGTTCACAAGCAGTGGCATTTATACTGTAAAAACCACAAAAAACTACGTTCACAAGTTCAGCATTGATGTAAGCAAGAACAAGCAGTACAGATAAGATAATAGGGGAGAGGTACCAGTCGCCTCATGGTGGGTAAGTAACATTGACGTCATTCAACATCTCTATCTTTCTACACGACAAGTGATTATATGTTACATGATGCTCACTGTAGCCTTGCGCAAATGCTTATCTGACCCTTACACAGTGAAGATTTTGAAAGCGGCAGTTGGTGCAGCTCCAAAGAAAAACTCTAATTCTAATGTAGCATGGGCCTCTTATGTGTTTCAGCACAGCTAACTTAACAATGCAGCATGTGTATAAGTTACCTAAGTAATGTGTTTGTTTGTCCTAAATATGACCTGCCTTTTCTATTAAACCCACGGTCTGTCTTTTTTAGCATGTCGTGTATTAAGTCTTTCACTTACTTACATTGGTCTACAACTATCCCTAGCCTAAAATGTTTGTATTGCGGTTTGGGAACTTATGTTTGTATGTATGTGATGTATATGATGTGTTCCTATTCTTCCTACATCAAACATGTTGTCATGGGCTTGTCCTTACTTATTGAACCATCTCTGTTCTGTCTCTGAGTATCTTATTGAAGATCTCTGCATGACGTCTAGTTTTGCCAATGTTTCCAGAACTTGGTTTTTGAAAGTTTTGTGACATAGCAGAGTGTAGTGATCTGGACCCATATTTTTGTTTGGTTTTAGTGCACAGATTGGTGCCAGAACTTTCCTTGATACTATGTGTTTTTGAGCTTGTTTGCCCGTTCTTCGGGAACCTGCTCCATTTGGATCCTTGTGAGATATTTTCTCACCTCTGTCTTGGTCTTAGGGTCTTCGCATTATGGTTTCTGGTAGAACCTGTGCCATAATTTTCTTCATGCCATCTTGTTATTGGGTACAACCTGTCCTTATTCCTTTGGGGTATAAACACATTTGTATGTTTTGTTTTCCCTTGTAAAGCCAGAAGCTTGCCTGCCTTATATATCCTTTCGTGAAAAATTGCTTAAGAAAGGAAACCTCTGCCCTATTTGTGTGCACAATGCATTGCCCATTGTCTTCATAACGAGTTGTTTCCTCAGCATCTCTACTTCTCCAGTTTTTGTTCTTTCTCACATTTCACCAATTTGTTTGTGAGCCGGGTTTCTAATAATATTTATTCCCCCGATTTTAGTCCCAACTAAAATAACTGTTGTTGTTAGCCTCACTGTAGCTTATAGGCATCCAATGCTGTAGTCTGGATGTGTCCTCAAAGGATTCTGTAGTTCTCTCAGACATTTCCACTGTGCGCTTGGTGTGCTTGCTATTTCAAAGTGTTCCCCCTTATAGGGCAGTGACAAATATGTAATCTAATTAAATGGAGACCATGTGAGAAGAAGAAAAAATAAATCCCTTTCACAAGGATAAAATCTCAATGCATCACTCAACCCTTGTCACTAACAAATGTTACCTTCATTAACTCTTTCTGGTGAATACTTGTTGATTGCCGGTTCATCACCCTGTCATGTACCAAATAATCTACATTCCTTTATGGTGTTTCTGTGCTCTACTTGTCTGGGTGTCTGTTGTAATATTTACTGTTATTTGCTAGTGATTCATCCCTTGACTGTGCCAGTGGACGTTTCTTTAGCCATCATGTTTCTCCCTGCATTATGCAAAAATTTCAACCCTGTGAATCGGTGTTTTCCGCCATTTAAACAACAGGGGTGGTTTTAAAGGCCTTTTCTAACAATAGCACTAGATACATGTTTTTAATTGGTTCTGTGCCGCAGACGTAATGGTTACCAGCGCGACCAAGAGGGGAAATAGATTTGTTTCTCCTCGGTACGGGGGGGCAGGGGAGGCAGAGAAGCATGAAAAGGGAAGGAAAAGCTTTTCCTTCCCTTTTCATGTCTCTCTGAGCATTCCTGCAGCACAATTGCATAGAGATAGTGCTGCAGGAATGCCCACTAGACACCAGGGACTTTACATTAGGTAAACAAAGAAGGGGAGCGCCCCCTTGGGCAAGGGTCGCTCCCTAAGGGGGGCAATTTATTATAAGGCCATTTCTGTCCCCCCCGCCCCTGCCGATCTGCCCCCCAGGGGGGTGGGGGGGGGTCATTAGACCTTTTCTGCCCCCTCTCCCCGGTTGGCCCATATTAATTAGGCTGATTTCCCCCCCCCCCCCCCCAACCCCCGGGGGCAGAAGCTACTAGACACCAGAGATTTTTTTTATATAGGCATGGCAAGGATTGCTCCCCAGGGGTATTTTTTTTTATTGGGCTGATGTAAGCCAACCACTGAAGCCACTAGACACCAGGGATGTTTTATTTTTACATTTTATTTATGTTGATAATGGGAGAATCCTTTAGACAAGGGTCGCTCCCTGGGGGGCGCAGGGGATTTTTTTTTAAAGGCCTTTTCTGCCCCCCTTAAGGGCAGATCGTCCTATTTCTATTTAGGCACCATCGATATGTGTGTTTTGTTGGGGGGGGAGGGGTGGTGGGGCAAGGGGCGCTCCCCATAGAGGCACATTACTGTTGGCCATATCTGCTCCCCTTGGGGGCAGATCGGCCTATTTTTGGAAGGCCCATCTGCCCCAAGGGGGGGGGGGGGGCAGAAATCCAACCAGAGACCAGGAAAGATTTTTTTCTTCTTCTTCCAAATAAGAGGGTGGGGGTATGGCTATACCCCCACCCCAAAATAAACCAAACCACCCCGGCGGTGGGCAGAAAGTCTACTAGATGCCAGGGAATAAAAAAAAAAAAATAATAATAATTTGTGTGGTGGTGGCTACCACCTCTTCCCCCCCCCCCGCACACTAAAACATCTTATCCCATAGCAAGCAAGAGGACATTTGATTATTTTTAGGTTTATGTTTTACATTTGGGTAATGAGAGCTTGTCTAACTCTCAAAATCTTTTGGACTTTAGGACACTGGCATTTAGAAAAATCTCCAAGACCTAGACACATCTGAAAACTAAACATCTGGGTTAGTCTAGGGTGGTGTGCTTCACATGCCCCACACCAACGACCCCAACACAGGAGCACACAATCTCTCCAAATGGATCACTACCTGCGCAGACACACTAGCCCCCCTCAGAAAACACATCGCCACCCGCAACATCAAGAACGCCCCATGGTTCACCCCTGAACTCCAAGACTCCAAGCGCAAATGCCGCCAAGCTGAGAAAATATGGAGACTAGAACCTTCCTCAACCAACTTCTCCACCCTCAAAACCACCATTCGCACCCATCACCAAGTCATACGCACCGCAAAAAGATCACCACTACAAGACACGCCTTGACAACAACTCTCAAAACAGCAAAGAACTCTTCACCATCATCAGTGAACTTGCCAAACCCAAGCCAGCAACATAGACCCCACACACACACAGCCCCTATGTGATGCCCTTTCCAACCACTTCCTCCACAAAATCCTGGACATCCACAACAGCTTCATACCACACACACCCCTCACTCACCCAACCCCCACTCAGGACCCCCCCCCCCCACCACACTCTCCACATGGACCCCCACCACACATGAAGAAACCGAAAAAACCATAAACTCCGACCCCTGTCCACACCGCATCTACAACAGAGCTAGCCCTACCATCGCCCCCATACTCTACAACATAATCAACTCCTCTTTCGACTCCGCCACCTACCCAGATCCCTGGAAGCACGCGGAAATTACCGCTCTGCTAAAAAAAAAAAAAAAAACGGTGACCCAGAGATCCTCTCCAACTACCGCCCCATCTCCCTCCTCCCTTTCCCCGCCAAGGTTGCAGAGAAATTAGTCAACACCCGCCTATCCCACTTCCTCGAAGCAACCCCTCACAATCTGGGCTCCGCAAGAACCACAGCACAGAAACCGCCCTCATCGCATGCACTGACGATATCAGGGACAAAGGCGAGACCGTCGCACTCATCCTCCTAGACCTTTCCGCAGCTTTTGACACCGTCTGCCACCACACACTCCAGACACGCCTCCACAGCATAGGAATTCATCACAAAGCCTTAGACTGGCTCACCTTCTTCCTCACCGACCGGACCCAGAGAATCCGCCTTCCACTACAACACTACCAAGATCACCTGTGGAGTCCCCCAAGGGTCCTCCCTCAGCCCCACACACTCCAACATCTACGTGATCCCCCTAGCCAACATCCTCCGAGCACACGGTATCACTATCCTCTCCTATGCAGATGACACCCAACTCGTCGTCTCCCTCACCCGCAACCCCACCACCGCCAAAACCAACCTACACGCTGCTCTCCTCGACACCGCCAACTGGATGACCACTAACCACCTCAAGCTTAACTCAGACAAAACCAAGATCGTTATCTTCGGCCCCAACAAAACCACATGGGACGACTCCTGGTGACCCACCGCCCTAGGCCCAGCACTCACCCATGCACGCACACAACCTCGGCATCATCCTCGACCCCCTCCCTCTCCATGACACAGCAAATCAATGCTCTAACCTCCTCCTGCTTCCACACACTCCGCACTCTGAAAAAAATCCTTCAAATGGATTCCACCAGAAAGACAGTCACCCATGCACTCATCAGCAGCAGACTGGACTACGGTAACGCCCTCTATGCCGGCACCACACTCAAACTCAAACGCAAACTCCAGAGAATCCAGAACACAGCCACACGCCTCATCCTTGGCCTCCCCCGCCACAAACGAATCTCACCACACCTCAAATCCCTTCACTGGCTCCCCATAGACAAGAGAATCACATTCAAGATCCTCATCCACGCACACACATCCCTCCACAACACCGGCCCAACCTACCTCAATGAAAGAGTTAACTTCCACACTCCCACACACAACCTCCGATCAGCCGACCTTGCCCTAGCCACAGTCCCCCGCATCCAACGCACCACCACAGGAGGCAAGTCTTTCTCCTACCTCGCCCCCAAAACCTGGAACTCCCTCCCCACCGACCTTCACAAAACCAAAGACCTACTGGTCTTCAGAAAGAACCTCAACGATGAACCATGGTTGTTTGATCAGTGACCCTC
This sequence comes from Pleurodeles waltl, assembly GCF_031143425.1. Lineage (NCBI taxonomy): Eukaryota > Metazoa > Chordata > Amphibia > Caudata > Salamandridae > Pleurodeles > Pleurodeles waltl. The sequence goes on along the minus strand of NC_090444.1, from coordinate 1,803,013,231 downwards.
CATGCCCCCCCCCCCTTTACTGGATTCCCCTCCCCAGGGACTAGCGACCTTCACGGATGAGTAGCGCGCTGTACAATTTGTTTTGATTGATTGAACTTTGCTGGAAATCACACATTTTTTCCATATTTTTGTGATGGAACCTTCCGGAATCTGCAGGAATCCACAAAATTCCTACCGCCCAGCATTGTCTCATCTATACCGATAAAAAAATTCTGCCCCCACTTGTCAGTCTAAAAATGTTTTTTTTTCTCCAACCTGCCCTTTTGGACCCACTTTGGTTCCCCTTCAATTTCAACATGTTTTTGGCTGTTCCCTGTCACAGGCACTTGGCCCACCTACACAAGTGAGGTATCATTTTTATCGGGAGACTGAGGGGAATGTTGGGTGGTAGGAAATTTGTCCCGGTGCGTTGATCCCACCCAGAAATGTGGGGAAAATGTGATATTTTTTTAAAGCTAAATTTGAGGTTTGCTGAGGATTCTGGGTAAGAAAACACTGGGGGATCCACACAAGTCACATCTCCCTGGATTCCCTCGGGTGTCTAGTTTTCAGAAATGTCTGGGTTTGGTAGGTTTCCCTTTATGGCTGCTGAGCCCAGGACCAAAAATGCTGGTCCCGCCCCCGCAAAGACAGGTAGTTTTGTATTTGATAGTTTTTATGTGTCCAGATAGTGTTTTGGGGCACCTCCTTTCGAGGTCACTAGGCATACCCACACAAGTGAGGTACCATTTTTATCGCAAGACTTGGGGTAACGCTGGGTGGAAGGAAATTTGTGGTTCCTCCCGGATTTCAGAACTTTCTGTCACTGAAATGTGAGTGAAAAAGTGTTTTTTTGGCCAAATTCTGAGGTTTGCTAAGGATTCTGGGTAACAGAACCTGGTGAGAGCCCCACAAGCCACCCCACCTTGGATTCCCCTAGGTGTCTAGTTATAAAAACACTCAGGTTTGGTAGGTTTACCTATGTGCCGGCTGAGCTATAGGCCAAACTCTACAGCTAGGAACTTTGCAAAAAAACACGTCCGATTTCAATGTATAAATGTGATGTGTACACGTTGTGTTTCCTGTCGCGGGCCCTAGGTCTACCCACTCAAGTGAGGTACCATTTTTATCGGGAGACTTGGGGGAACACAGAATAGGAATACACATGTTATTGCCCTTTGTCTTTCTCTACATTTTTTCCTTCCAAATGTAAGACAGTGTGTAAAAAAGATGCCTATTTGAGAAATGCCCTGTAATTCACGTGCTTGTATGGGCGCCCCGGAATTCAGAGATGCTCAAATAAGCACTGCTTCTCAACACCTTATTTTGTGCCCATTTCGGAAATACAACGGTTTTCTTGACACCTATTTTTCACTCTTTATATTTCAGCAAATTAATTGAGGTATACCTGGTGTAGGAAGTTGGCTCTGTATGCACTATTTCAAAGTAAGGAATAGTATGCACAGAGTCCAAGGGTTCCCCTTAGAGGTAAGATAGTGGCAAAAAGAGATAATTCTAATGCTCTATTTTGTGGTAGTGTGGTCGAGCAGTAGGCTTATCAGAGGGTAGTGTTAAGCATTTGTTGTACACACACAGGCAATAAATGAGGAACACACACTCAAATACAATTCCAGGCCAATAGGTTTTTGTATAGAAAAATATATTTTCTTAGTTTATTTTAAGAACCACATGGTCAAGATTTACAAGTAATACTTCAAATGAAAGGTATTTCAGGTAGGTACTTTAGGAACTTTGAATTAGCAAAATAGCATATACAGTTTTCACATAAATGACATATAGCTATTTTAAAACTAGACACAGTGCAATTTTCAACAGTTCCTGGGGGAGGTAAGTGTTTGTTAGTTTTTGCAGGTAAGTAAACCACCTACGGGGTTCAAAGTTGGGTCCAAGGTAGCCCACCGTTGGGGGTTCAGAGCAACCCCAAAGTTACCACACCAGCAGCTCAGGGCCGGTCAGGTGCAGAGGTCAATGTGGTGCCCAAAACGCATAGGCTTCAATGGAGAAGGGGGTGCCCCGGTTCCAGTCTGCCAGCAGGTAAGTACCCGCATCTTCGGAGGGCAGATCAGGGGGTTTTTGTAGAGCACTGGGGGGGACACAAGTCCACACAGAAAGTACACCCTCAGCAGCACGGGGCGGCCGGGTGCAGTGTGCAAACAAGCGTCGGGTTCGTAATAGGAATCAATGGGAGACCAAGGGGTCTCTTCAGCGATGCAGGCATGCAAGGGAGGGGGGGGGGCTCCTCGGGGTAGCCACCACCTGGGCAAGGGAGAAGGCCACCTGGGGGTCGCTCCTGCACTGGAGGTCGGATCCTTCAGGTCCTGGGGGCTGCGGGTGCAGAGTCTTTACCAGGCGTCGGGTCTTTGAAGCAGGCAGTCGCGGTCAGGGGGAGCCTCGGGATTCCCTCTGCAGGCGGCGCTGTGGGGGCTCAGGGGGGTCAACTCTGGCTACTCACGGTCTTAGTCGCCGGGGAGTCCTCCCTGAAGTGATTGTTCTCCACAAGTCGAGCCGGGGGCGTCGGGTGCAGAGTGCCAAGTCTCACGCTTCCGGCGGGAAACGCGAGTTGTTTCAAAGTTGCTTCTTTGTTGCAAAGTTGCAGTCTTTGGTGAACAGAGCCGCTGTCCTCGGGAGTTCTTGGTCCTTCTAGATGCAGGGCAGTTCTGAGGCTTCAGAGGTCGCTGGTCCCTGTGGAACGCGTCGCTGGTGCAGTGTCTTTAGAAGTGGGGAGACAGGCCGGTAGAGGTGGGGCCAAAGCAGTTGGTGTCTCCGTCTTCTCTGCAGGGTTCTTCAGTTCAGCAGTCCTCTTCTTCTTAGGTTGCAGGAATCTGAGTTCCTAGGTTCTGGGGAGCCCCTAAATACTGAACTTAGGGGTGTGTTAAGGTCTGGGGGGTTAGTAGCCAATGGCTACTAGCCCTGAGGGTGGCTACACCCCCTTTGTGCCTCCTCCCTGAGGGGAGGGGGGCACATCCCTAATCCTATTGGGGGGAATCCTCCATCTGCAAGTTGGAGGATTTCTAAAAGTTAGTCACCTCAGCTCAGGACACCTTAGGGGCTGTCCTGACTGGCCAGTGACTCCTCCTTGTTTTTCTCATTATCTCCTCCGGCCTTGCCGCCAAAAGTGGGGCCGTGGCCGGGGGGGGCGGGCAACTCCACTAGCTGGAGTGCCCTGGGGTGCTGTAACAAAGGGGGTGATCCTTTGAGGCTCACCGCCAGGTGTTACAGTTCCTGCAGGGGGAGGTGTGACGCACCTCCACCCAGTACAGGCTTTGTTACTAGCCACAGAGTGACAAAGGCACTCTCCCCATGTGGCCAGCAACATGTCTGGTGTGTGGCAGGCTGTTAAAACCAGTCAGCCTACACGGGTAGTCGGTTAAGGTTTCAGGGGGCACCTCTAAGGTGCCCTCTGGGGTGTATGTTACAATAAAATGTACACTGGCATCAGTGTGCATTTATTGTGCTGAGAAGTTTGATACCAAACTTCCCAGTTTTCAGTGTAGCCATTATGGTGCTGTGGAGTTCGTGCATGACAGTCTCCCAGACCATATACTCTTATGGCTACCCTGCACTTACAATGTCTAAGGTTTTGCTTAGACACTGTAGGGGCATAGTGCTCATGCACTTATGCCCTCACCTATGGTATAGCGCACCCTGCCTTAGGGCTGTAAGGCCTGCTAGAGGGGTGACTTATCTATACCTGTAGGCAGTGTGAGGTTGGCATGGCACCCTGAGGGAAGTGCCATGTCGACTTAGTCATTTTGTCCTCACTAGCAAACACAAGCTGGCAAGCAGTGTGTGTCTGCTGAGTGAGGGGTCCCCAGGGTGGCATAAGATATGCTGCAGCCCTTAGAGACCTTCCCTGGCATCAGGGCCCTTGGTACCAGGGGTACCAGTTACAAGGGACTTACCTGGATGCCAGGGTGTGCCAATTATGAAAACAAAAGTACAGGTTAGGGAAAGAACACTGGTGCTGGGGCCTGATTAGCAGGCCTCCGCACACTTTCAAATCAAAACTTAGCATCAGCAAAGGCAAAAGGTCAGGGGGTAACCGTGCCAAGGAGGCATTTTCTTACACCTGGCATAGAAAGAAAACCCATCGCAAGCTGCAGATCATTTATTGGCTCTGGGTACCTAGGGTTCTTGATGAACCTACAAGCCCTATAAATCCCCGCAACCAGAAGCGTCCAACAGACATAACTGTATATTGCTTTAAAAAATCTGACATCGCAGGAAAAAGTTAGAGTAAAACGTGGAGAAATGGCTGTTTTTTTTTTTTTTTTAACCTCAATTTCAATATATATTTTTTTTAATTTCAGCTGTTATTTTCCGCAGGAAAACCTTGTAGGATCTACACAAATGACCCCTTGCTGAATTCAGAATTTTGTCTACTTTTCAGAAATATTTATCTTTCTGGGATCCAGCTTTTGTTTCACACCCATTTCTGTCACTAACTGGAGGGAGGCTGAAAGCACAAAATATAGTAAAATGCCAAAATTGTGTTGAAAAATAGGTTTTTCTGATTCAAGTCTGCCTGTTCTTGAAAGTTGGGAAGATGGTGATTTTAGCATTGCAAACCCTTTGTTGATGCCATTTTCAGGGGAAAAACACAAGCCTTTTTCTGCAGCCCTTCCCCCCCCCACATTAAATAAATATATATATATTTATTTTGCTGTATTGGCTAATTTCTTGGTCTCCTCCAGGGAAACCCACAAACTCTGGTTACCCCTCGAATCCCTAGGATGTTGGGAAAAAAAGAACGACGCAAACTTGGCGTGGATAGCTTATGTGGACAAAAAGTTATGAGGGCCTAAGCGCGAACTGCCCCAAATAGCCCAAAAGAGTCTCGGCACAGGAGGGTAAAAGGCCTGGCAGCGAAGGAGTTTGTCCTGGTTTGGTTGATGGAACAAACCTAGGCTACATCCTTCAATATGGTAGTTGACTGTAGCACGAAAAGGTCCTCTTGCATCTTTCCAGAATTCTCAGGCAATCCCACATCATGTGCTTGAAGTCAGCATGTGTGTTGTGGCTTTGGGGGTATTTCATAGCTACCCCAGAGTAGATCTTATCCTGTATGTTGTCTGACAGACCTTGTGTAGCTTGTTAAATTAAACAAATGTAAAACGGGTATTTCAGGAGTTCTTTTGTTGGTAGCTTAAGGTTTCACACCATTCCTTTACCACCTAATCCAGTTTCCTACTCCTCCATTGATTGCAGGGATATTCCTGTATGCTCTAGTAGTGTCTTCTAAGACTAGCTCACTAATGTACACCCTTCGACTATTATTGCAACACCAGTAGAACTGTGTGACTTGTCGTGTATAATTAAGTGTTTCTTCACTGCTTTCGCAATTCTACTATATCACAGGAAGACATCCTCTTCATGCACAGTCTGAAAGTTTGTTAATTGACTCTGTCTAAATAGGTTCCCCATTACTGCGATTACTATATCTTCCCAGTGTACAAAGTTGTCAGCCCTTAAAATGCTTGCTTTTGTTAATCCTTTCAGGGGTATTATTGGTCAAGTGGTTTCACCATATGTTTAAAACTTAAGCTTTTTTGTGGATATGCCAGCAAAGCCTAGACTAATCTGGGAATACACTTGGAACTTGGAGCAACATGGAAAAAAGTATTCAGTGCACCTTCCTGGTATTGTGTATTCATATATCTGGTTTCAGTTAGATGGTGATTGGTTAACCACTAGGCTGCCCATTGCATTTTAGCTGCTAGACAACAACTCTGGGGTGTCTGGGCCATGCTTTTCGACAGGCAGTGTAATTTCTACAGTTCAACTCTGCTCCTGCCAGACCCCCCTTACGTCTCCAAGTTCTTTGTCCATTCTCACAGAAGTATTTTTTATTTTTTTTTAGAGGTATTAGCAAAGTGTTAAAGTAATGTGGTAATACTATCATTTTTGCAAAAACACACAGCCCATAACTGACAATGGGAGCGAGGACCACAATGTCACCTATGATCGTAACGCTCAAATGTATACTCCAATAATACCATCCAACAGCTCAGTGTCTGTGATATACTTTGATACCCGGGTAACAAATTTGCTGCTCCTTTTGCAGCGGACCCCACTTCCCAAATTAACTGTCTGTTGTGCTTGTGTTGGTTTCAGTGGAAAAGTATATGGCTTATTCCAGTTAACCCTTTAGCTCGATATGTTTGAGTGCCCCATATAAAAGACAGGCTGGCACCCACGTTCCTCCCATACAAGAGTGTCAGTGGCATACAGTAAAATATTTGTTTGTGATCTCCTTGATCTGGAATCCCCTATACTTTCCCCTTGAATAACCAGTGCAGGGGGGGGGGCATAGGAGGGAGAACTTGGGGTCTTCAGTCATGGGGGAAGCAGCGCAGAGTTGATGCCTTTAAGTGGCTTCATCTCATCATGTCTAGAGGCGGAATTACGTCAAATCAGAGGTGGCTGATGCTGTTCTCGGTGTGTAGGGAGTATTGGAAGAATTTCTGGATCCAGTCAGACAAAATGGGAGATTTACTAGGTGAGGAATCTATGGTTAGGAGTTGACTGTAAGAAGATTGTCTTGACCATCTTACTCATGGCCCTCAAGGTTGATTTGGAAGGATTGGCAGCAGTTGATTTTGGGGTCCCCAAAAAATGTGATTTGCTCAATGTATAATAAATCTAGCCCAAACAGGTACACCTGATCCATGCATGACTTGCCACTTAGTTTACTAATAGCTTTGCCATCAGGGCAGGAGTTTTTCCTCAGTTTGTTTAAACACTCACTTTTAATAAATATATTACTAAAGCATGATGTGGTAGCGAGCGCACTGTCATTTACAGACAGTACATTTCCAAGAAATGTCCAAAGATCCTCCCACTAACTTGCAGCTTTTCTGATACAACTATATAGTGTATTATTAATAATCTGTGAAAATTGGGTTTTAGAAAACATTTATCATTTGCACATCGCGAGTAAAGTGTTCTGACTTTTTCATTCTATTAAAATATTTTTTTTCATCCCACAGAAGTAGAAAAAATTGTCTTTCATAGCTACTGAAATATATTTTGAAATGATTGTAAAGTCGACTTAGTTATATAAATGTTGTGTGTTAGGAAAAACCTAATACCAAAAGCCTTTCATTTCACATAGGTCAGGTTACAAAATCCTGGAACTCTGCAGTCACAAGGAAAAGTATTTACATTGCAAGAAGACAAACTGACTGTTGATCTTTGTCTCTGGACACAGAGCAAATGTGAAAAGAGTAAGATTTAAAGGCATCTTAGTTGCTAATTCAGTTTCTGACTGAAGAGTACACCTGTTCTTTGTCCACTCGCCAGAAGGGTCTAGTGGAATTTAAAAATAGCCTGACCTCCTAAACTAAAACTCGCATTAGGGAGTTCTTGAGTAGATTTTTCAAACCCTAGTGACAACAGAAGGAGGGTGGGCAGGGAAAAATGCAACAGCGGCAGCAGAGTGTTGGTGGGTGGACACTAAGCAACAGTGGCAACCGAAGGAGGGTAGTCTGGAGGATAGAAGCTTTGGCAGAAATATACAGGGAGAACAGCACAGCACAAGAGGTGAAAGTAGAGGGTGGGCTAGAAGCACATGGGTGGAGGACCAAGCAACACAGAGGGAAAGAAGGCAGGGCACAGGCGAGAGACAATGTGGAGTGTGGGGCCGCAGAAGAACAGAGGAGAGGAAACAACTTTGTTTTATGGGTTGAGAAGAATAGCACACAAGGGAGATAGCTGGAAAACACATGCACTCTAATGGCGTGCTTCATGAAAAAGTATAAAATTAGTTCAATGAAAGCAGACACTAGTGGAAGCATAGAAGGAGCCAATCATAAAGATGATATATAGGCTATGCTCCATAGGAGGGACAAACATAACCTGGATGAGCTAAAACAAAGGCAAACAAATGTGAGTAACAAAAGACAAAGCAAGTACGCAATGGGGGGGGAATGCATTCCTTGGTAAGTTTTTGGTATGTTTCTAATATGGCTTTCTAACCAGACAGCTGTTCAGTGTTTTAGGCTTTGACTTAAAAAGATACTGTTTAGTTCCATCTCTGTGCCTGTTACTCATCCTCTGTCATACTTCCACCAACCATTCTCCCCCCCGAAATACAATGCTTCCATTTGCATTTCCAGAGGATAGCAGAGAATGATGAATATTTTATCAGTGCATACCTCATTCATTTTCTTGACTTCCTGCTCATTTGATTCGAAACATTATCAGTCATATATGGCTTTGTCAGTAGAATCTTATTGACTTTAGAGCATGTCATCAAATCATTTAAATAGTTCTTCAGTGGTCACCGAGATATTGGCCCGATTATTATTATTTTTTTTTTTTCATTTTCTTACTTCTGCCACTCATGGGCTTGGTTTGTCTTTGTCCACATTGTCTGTCTGTTTGGATTGGGTAGACTTTCCATATCTCTGGGTATGCCACACACTTCCTGGTTTACATTCCTCAAGTGATGAAATTGTAGTCTTTTTTTTTTTCCATTTGTTCTGCATCCCTCCTGTAAATTAATCTATATCTGCTCTTTAAGGTCAGTCTGTCCCTCTGGAATACCATTTTACTTTGTATGTTCTTTCAGACCTGAACCAAGCGCTCTGAAGCTTTTTTCCAATACTTCCCACAACATCTTTTTTTTGTTTTTTTTTTTAAACGCTATTTATTGGCATTTCAAAATATAATAGTGTACTGACTGTTTCCAGGCAAGGTTATATCAATTCTACATTCGGATAATTTCCATTTTATTGTATTCTCGTTGGTGGGGCTTGGCCTACATTAGCTAAGTAGCATTACCAGAGTTGTTGTGAGCTGCTTACCCAATGTACATGCACGAAAATATCTGTGGATGGAGAATTGTGTGGCAATCGTCTTGGTTACCATAAAACCATTGTGAATGTAATTAAACTCTGAACAAAGCACCTGTAGGATCCGTCATGTCAGGGATGTGTATAGCATGTTATGGTAGAGGGGGCATTGGTTGACATGATAGGGATATTGCGCTCCGGAGTGGATGCGGGGTTCTCTGGGGGATCACCAACATATCGAGAGGCGGCATGGGTTGGTTGGTTGCTATGCGTCACCCGTGAGCATCTATCTTGTGGGTGTGTACTGTTGGGGTGTCGGTGTGCTTATCTCACAGTTTGGGCTCCTAGCGGTTCTGTGTCGGGCCACGCTGGGGTTTAGTGTCTCGCTTCCTCTCCCGTCTGGCCGTTTGTCTGTTGACCTAGTTCCTAGGCGTCTGCCACCTCAGTCCACAGGGGGGTAATGGAGTAGGTACGCACACCATGTGCTTCTTCCCTTTTTGCAATGCCCGCTCCTCAGCCCGTGCCCATTTCGTCACATCTCTTCCCCTAGATCTCCAGATTCGGGCCTGTGTGGGACTTCCAGGTCATGGTCGCCCGGGTTTAGCCAGCACCAAGGCCAGGTCTAGGAATCTATTCCTGAACTTTTCGGGGGTTGGCCTGGGAAATAAGCCCAGTAGGTAATGGGAGGTAAGTGGTCAGCCTAGTGTATCTCCAAGTCTCCCTATGACTCCGTCCCAGAAGTGATGCAAGGTGGGGCAGTCCCAAGTCAAGTGGCCAAAATCTGGGTCAGAGTGTCACATCGGGGACGTCCTTTGGGTTCGCCTCCATAGATGGTTCAAAGCCTGTGTGGAGTTAATTATGTCCGGTGGGTGTAGTTATATTCTATGTGTTTTAAGCTGGGATTTGCGGGAGACCCTGTGGTGGTAGGCTAGCACTTTCGTCCATTTGGGGCCTGTGATCTCCCTCCCCATTGTTGCCTCCCATCATGTCTTAAGTGTGTCCAGGTACTTCATGGTCAGGTCACTGAATCTTGTAGAAGCAAGCGACCAGGTGAGAGCCCGCTCCCATGATCAGGAGAAGCTGAAGGACTTTCTGTGTAGCGGGTTCCGCATTTATTGTCCCACAAGGCATGGGGCATTGCCTTATAGGTGAGGAATTGCCCCACTGGTAGACTTGTTGGTCCATCAGGTCTCCAAATGGAAGAAGGTCACTGGACTGGAAACAATCCCCCAGTGTCTCCAACCCCAGCGCCGTCCATAGCTCCGTCTTTCATGCAGAAAAAAAACACAATTGGGCCCCCGGGGGGGAACAACCACCAGCAGTAATTCAGTGCAATGGGATCCTCACCCTGGTGCGTCACAGTCCCCGTCTCCAGCAAGTCAATGCCATAGTCAGGAGGACATTTGAAGCGGGGATACAGACCCTGGCGTCCAGTATTTTAGCCAGTAGCAAGCCCCTGCCTGTCTCTTTGACCTATCTTGGAGAGGTTCCTGCCCACCAACCACTTAGTGATCCACTGAAGTTGGGCCGCCAAGAAGAATAATTCTAAGTCTGGCACCCTTAGCCTGCCCTCCAGTGCAGGGTGGCGGAGAGTGGACAGGGACGTCCTCTGGCGTCCCCCATCTCAGACCTGCTCCCTGAGGAGTATTTTGAGGTCTTTAAACCAGCGTGTTGGGATTTTCACTGGGAGATTGACAAAAAATATAGTAGGAGGGGCTGCATGACCATTTTGAAAAAAACGCTATCCGCGCCATAGTATGACGTTTAAGGGAGTGCAGTACACAAGGATCTAAGATCTTTACCCAGGTTTCCGTCCCGTAGGTCCGCCAGGTCGTGGACTATTTGTAACCCTAGGTATTTGAATGTATGTTGAGACCCGGGTATGTCGGTGAGTGGGGAGGCAGTGGGCGGACAGCCTCCGTGGTCGGTGGGAGTAAACATGTTTTTTTTCTGTTCACCCTCAGGCCTTCGGAGTGGCCAAATTCTTCCAAGAGCTGTAGGGCCCATGGGGCTCCCATTTCTCCATCAGTAGGTAAACTAACAAGTCGTCCGCATATAATGAGATGATATGGTTGGTGTGACTATCTGCTATACCCCGGTCCTGTCTGTGCATACAGAACTGGTCTGCTATGGGCTCAATGGCGATGGCAAAAAGGAGAGGCAAAAGGGGGCAGCACTGTCTAGTGCTGCAAAATATTTCATAAATATCGGATATTGTTTTCCTAGTTTGCACCCTCGCCATGGGTGGCAATACAGGAGGTCCACCTACTGCACCCAGTTAGCACCCAGTGTCCTGCGGGTAATCACTGCCTTCAGGTAATCCCACCGCAGGGAATCAAAAGCTTTCTCCAGGTTTACTGAGATAAGCATGGTGTTGGGATACTGTGGATATCCTGGAGCATACAGGACTGAGTATAGCCACCGAAGGTTAAGGGCAGTGTTGCGTGTGGATATGAATCCAGTTTGGTCGTCTTGTATGAGCTGTTGCATGTGGGGTAGGAAGCGGTTCACTACGACCTCACTAAGTATCTTAAAGTTGCAGTTCAACGTGGACAGGGGTCGGAAGTCAGTCACTGTGATCTTTCTGGAGGTGAACTTGGGCAGTGGGATCACCAGCCCCTCTCTCGTCGTCCCTGGGAGGATGTCCCTCTCATATACCCCCGCATACAATTCAACTAATTTGGGAGACAGTATTTCAGCAAAGGTCTTATAGAACTCCATGGGGAGACCGTCGGAGCCCAATGTTTTGCCAGTCAGTAGTTGTTTAATGGCAGCCCTGGCCTCCTCTATGGTAATCTGTGCCCCAATGGGGCTCTTGCCTCCAGTCCGAGAGACCGCAACTGTGGTGTCTATCATCTGTACAGCTCCAGGTCAATATCAACGGGCTATGGTCCAACAGGGTGCATCCTAAATACTCTGTGTGTACAATACATGGGCTGATGGATTTAGTGCACACAAAGTGATCAGTTCTTGTGTGGAGGTGGTGTAGCTCGGAGTAGTAGGACTGATCTCTGCCCAGAGGTTGCTGAATGCGCCTGGGGTCCTCCATATCTCAATGGTCCTGCCAGGTGATCAGCCCTGCAGTCTTTTTAAGAGCTACTGCCCCAGGGAAAGGAGTTGTGGAGCGGTCCAGTCCTGTGTCTAGTACACAGTTAAAATCTCCACCCAACAGATTTGGCCCTCCTGACAATTGGGCTAGTCGGCCCAAGAGGGGTGTGTAGGAACGGAATTTGGTCCTGGTTTGGTGTATATATGCTACCCAGAATCACATGGTTACCATGCACCCTACGAGGGTAACTGCCCCGCAACCATATTAGTGCATCCAGTGCGAATGCTGAATACGAAGAAGTGTATAGTTGGCCCTTCCTCCAGTGCTGAACCTCTCTACTTCTTTTGTAGTGATTTGTGTTTTCTGTAGTAGGACTACGTGAACCCCTCGTCTCTTAAGGTATGCCAGAACTTTGTGCCGCTTAGATGTGGACCCTAGTCCCTGGATGTTTAGTGTTTTCTGTTTATGGTCAGCCAGTGTGGTGGTGGTCATTAAGTGTTGGGTAGAACATCCAGTGCGAATGCTGAATACGTAGAAGTGTATAGTTGGCTCTTCCTCCAGTGCTGAACCTCTCTTCTTCTTGTGTAGTGATTTGTGTTTTCTGTAGTAGGACTATGTGAACTCCTCGTCTCTTAATGTATGCCAGAACGTTGTGGCGCTTAGTTGTGGACCTTAGTCCCTGGATATTCAATGTTATCTGTTTATAGTCAGCCAGTGTGGTGGTGGTCATTAAGTGTTTGGTAGAACAGTGGCGTAGGGGGCCCATGCCCTTGTTCTCCAGTCCCCCCCGTCCCTCTCCCTCGCCAGTTTGGTAATGTACAATGACACCGGTGTGGTTGGATGAACCAGCACTCACCCAGGTCGCCGCCATGGTGTCATGCCTCGGCTAGGTCCATAGGCTTTCCGTTCTGGGGTATGCGGGCCACGCAGCCTCCCCTGTGCTCAAGGCCTCGTCCTCTGCCCTGGACAGCAGGGGGTGGCTCCCTGTGTGAGGTGCCCCTTGCTCGCCGGCTGTTGGTAGGGTCCACTGGCCTCCACCCCTGTCTCACCAATATCAGCAGAAGTGGTCATGGGTGAGCAGTGCCACAGGGCCGCAAGTGGACATTACCAGGCACTAACTGTGCCCCGCACTCCCCTGTCTGCTCGCTACAGCGGTCTTCAAAAGTGGGGTGGAGTGAAAAATACACAAGCATCCATCCGAGCCGCCGCTGCGGTCTCTCCCCTGGCCAGTCCTGTATGTTTTGTGTGGGGCCGCAGGGCAGCGCAGCTGCTCGGCCAACCAATACCCTGTTGATTTATTTAGGTTTCGTCAGTTTCTTGCTTAAATGTGCGCCTGAAACTCAAATGATGGCACTTCATTATCATGTGGGGCTTGACCCACAGTGCCCACAACATATCTTCTACTTCCTTTTTCCATTTCAAACCATAGATCAAAGCATTCTAATTTTTGTCATTAATTATGCATTTTAAATGCTCCATCAACCAGTTTCTGATGGGGTGTAGACCTAGTGTGCTTTAACCCAACAGCCTTCAAAAACTCCTCCATCTTCGCAGACACTAATTGGATGCCATTAGCAATAGCTATCTCCTCCAGATATCCTGTATTGAAAGTGGGCATGAATTCTATTATTGGCGTTACGCAAATTTGATCTTGGGCCATCTAATCTATTACAACTGTGGCATATTATGCAGTACTTCCTAGGACATTAGAGGCTCAGAAATGACTAATGTTAACATAGGTAATTCCACAGTCTGACTGATGATGTAGCCGTCATTGATTTTTTTTCACTCAACACATAAGTATTTAATTTTCTGACTGAATGGTCCGCCTCTCAATTTACACCTGGCCACTTAAAATCTTCATGGTCCAAACTCAAGTATGCCTGTCATGTGCTACCTGAAAATATTTTCTCTTGTTATGACCTCTGCCACCAACACATCTGCACACCTAATTAAGCTTTAATTATACCTCAATTGATTTGAAATATGAATATATGCCTTTCATAAAACTGATCAATTATGATATTGTTGATGGAGCTGTCCCTTTGCTACTCGTGGTGTTGCATGTGCTCCTGTCCCTGTAACGAAAAAATATATTAATGGTTTATGGTTGGCATGCAAAATCAACATCACACAGGGCACACAGGTTTTTAAAGTACTGCACACACCATTGTAGAAGGAGCGCCTATCACTATACAGTAGACATGTATTCCTTACCTTGCAGGGCATGTTTTTAGGTTTATTTTTAGATTATTTGTAGAGCTCACAAATGCCTGTGCTTATTGGTGCTAGTTAAATAATATAAACAGCATGTAGGCTCACAAAATCTTTTTTTTAATTTTTTTAACTGTGGAGTTTTAAGGCCTTTCTTAACCCCTTGGCTACCCAGGATGTAACTGTTAGGTCCTCGTTTGCACCACTCGGGTGATAAAGATGTAACCGTTACATCCTGCTGTGGGCCCTCTGGGGAAATGCTAGCGCTCACCTCGATGGCCAAGCACCCCCCTCCCATGGGCAGGAATGGAAGGGGAATCGCTTCCCCTTCCACTCTTGCACCCCCTCTTGACCAGGCCAGTGACATCTGATAACGATCGCACGCTGACCTTATAAGAGGCCTCCCTCACTGTGCTGGAAGAGAAGTGCAAAACCATTTCTCTTCTGATCACTTTCTCTGGGCGGGAGAGGCATCAAAGGAAAGGTCGTTCCTTTCTTTTGATGTCTCTCTGAGCAGTTCTGCTGCCCGATCTTGAAGCGAAACCTCTAGAAGCCAGGGATCCCTTTTTTTTTTAATATACTGTTTTTTACACATGGGGAGCGACCCCTTAGGCATTTGATTAGGCCAATATGCCCCCAAGGGGAGCAGAAGCCACTAGATACCAGGTATTTTTTTTTTTTTTAGGTCAGTTTCACATAAGGGGAGCGACCCTTAGGCAAGGGTCGCTCTCCTGGGAAGGAGGGGCAAATTTGTTTTAGGCCATTTCTGACCCCCTTTGGGGTCAGATTGGTCTATTTTAATTAGGCCGATTTGCCCCAAGTGTGGCAGAAACCACTAGGCACCAGTTTATTTTTTTTTAAACAGATGGTGAGCGACCCCTTTGGCAAGGGACGTTCCCCGGGGGGGCAAATTTATTTTAGGCCATTTTTTCCCCACTTGGGGGCAGATCGGCCTATCTTTATTAGGCCGATCTGCCCCCAAGGGGGTCCTAAACCCCCTAGGCACCAGAGATTATTTTTTTGTGCCAATTTCACTCAAGGGGGAAGAGACCACTTAGGCACCAGGGATTGGTGTGTGTTTGTTTTGTTTGGGGGGGCAGCCCCTTTGGCAAGGGTCACTCCTCGTGGGGGCACATTACTGTTGGTCATTTCTGGCCCCCTTGGAGGTAGAGTGGCCTATTTTTGTAAGTCCCATCTGCCCCCAGCGGGGGCACAAAGCCCACCAGAGGCCAGGGCAGTTTTTTTTTTTCTTCTAAAAAAAAAAAAAAGAGGGCGGGGTATGGCCATACCCCCACCCCAAATAAATGGGGACAAAGTTGTTCTGCCCACCGGTGAGCAGATGGGGCTATTACCCCTGATCTACTCCCTGGGGGGGGGGCATAAAGCCTAATAGATGCCAGGGAATTGAGGGAAAAAAAATTGTGGGGTGGTGGCTACAAACCAGTATGGGCAACTGAAGGGGGTAACAGACTTTAGGCTCTCCCCCTGCACACTAAGACATCTTATCCCGGGGCAAGCAAGAGGACAACTGATTATTTTGGGTTTTGGTTTCTCATTTGGGCCATGAGAACTTGTCTAACTCTCAAAATCTTCCCACTTGGAATGGTGAGGGCTGCACGTTTTGGACTTTGGGACGCTGCCATGTAGAAAAATCTACGAGACCTAGGCACATCTGAAAACTAAACATCTGGGTGAGTCCAGGGTGGTGTGCTTCACATGCACTCTGCACCATTTTCTTTCCCACAATGCCCTGCAAACCTCCAACTTTGCTTGAAATCAGTCATTTTCCCCCACATTTTTGTGATGGAACCTTCTGGAATCTGCAGGAATCCACAAAATTCCTACCACCCAGCATTGTTGCATCTATACCGATCACAATTCTGTCCCACTTGTCAGTTTAAAAACGTTTTTATTTTTCAAACTGCCCTTGTGGACCCACTTTGGTTCCCCCCTCATTTTCGACAAGTTTTTGGCTCTTCCCTCTCACAGGCACTTAGCCCATGTTATAAATGGGGTTTCTGGTTGGCTAGGGTATGAACCTAAGCCAGGCAGAACCCACCCACTCTAGTCAGGGCAAGGGAGTTACACGTCCAAGATAACCCCTGCTCACCCCCTTAGTAGCTTGGCACGAGCAGTCAGGCCTAACCCAGAGGCAATGTGTAAAGCGTTTGCACAACACACGTGATGCAAAATGTACACCACAAAGTAAACACAACATTGAGCTATGTAAAAATAAATTGTATTGCAGAATACATAATGAGACCAACATTACACGTAAGTAATACCCCGCTACCTTAGTAACTTGTGTAATGTTCGGACAGCTGCCAATACTCTGCAAGAATAAGCAGTTGTCACATTAGAACACGTAAGTACTCTGCAACGTAAGCAGTAGTCAGGAATTACAGTAAGAATTCTATGCACTTGTCATGAATACCTCGTAAGTACCCATGAAAGGAACATTAGTGAACGTATCACAAGTCATAAAAAATGCATATCAGCATGTCATGCCCATAAAAGGAACATCATCACATATATGTAGTATCAGGAAAGCAGGTAGAAACATATACCCCCCCCCCCCCAAAAGGTTCATACTAGGTTCACTGAGGCAAAAGAAGGAGTGTTCTGTTCCTACGGCAGCAACCAGGTGAAGGGGGCGAAATGAGTTTTACAGAGGTCAGCGGCCACAACACCCTGCCTCTGGCGACAACAAGATAAGGGGCTCAGGGCTGACGAACCCAGCTACAGGCCAGCACACAAGAGGATGCCAGCAGTGGGAGTTTCTCCTAGGGACCAAGCAGGTCACAGGTCAGCACAGCAGCAACAGTCCAAGGTGGTCCTGGTGAGTCCTCTCAACAGCATCCTGTCCAGCTCCAGGTAAGGTTTCTGGAGTCCCAAGAATGTCCAAAATGATATCTAAATTGTTGGGAAAATTCCACTGTACTTATACTAGGTTTACAGTGTGTTTTGCAATGGGGAGGAGAGGGGTTTCCAACCAGTTACAACTGGTTCTGGCAGTGCCTTTTCTCTTCTCCAGCACAGGTTCGAAACATCAGTGGGGGATAAACGACCTTATTGTGCGAGGCCAGGGCACAGCCTTTACAAATATAGGTGTGCCCCGCCTCTCCCTTCTCTCAGCCCAGGAAGGCTTTACAATATTTAGATGCACCTCTGTGAAACCTCCACCCTCCCGGTGTGCAGGCTATCTGAAAAGTATGCACAAAGCCCCAGCTGTCAGTCTGCCCAGACATGGATTGGAGGCAAGCTGCAAAACACCAGTCATAAGGACAGATAAATGCGCACTTTCTAGAAGTGGCATTTCTGTGATTAGTAATAAAAAATACACCCACACCAGTAAGCAGCATTTCTCATCACTATCACAACCATACCAAACATGCCTACGCTACCCCTCATAAATCAGATAATACCCCTTACACATAAGGCAGGGCATTTAATTTACAGGCCCTGGGTATAGGGATACCACTTTACAAGGGACTTATAGGTAAATTAAATATGCCAATTAGGTATAAGCCAATCATACCAATTTTGTAAGGGAGAGCACATGCACTTTAGCACTGGTTAGCAGTGAAAAAGTGCTCAGAGTCAAAACGTCAGCCAACAAAGGTCATAAAAATAAGGAGGCGAAAGGCAAAAGGTCTGGGGAATGACCCTGTAAAAGGGCCAGGTCCAACAGCCCACCTACACAAGTGAGGTATCATTTTTACCGGGCGACTGGGAACGTTGGGTGGTAGGAAATTTGTGCCGGTGAGGTGATCCCACACAGAAATGTGGCCAAATGTTTTTTTTTTTTTTTGTTAAGCTAAATTTGAGGTTTGGCTGCTGAGCCCAGGACCAAAAATGCAGGTAGTTTTGTATTTGATAATTTTGATGTGCCCATAGGGAATTTCCTGTCAGGGGCACTGGGCCTACCCACACAAGTGAGGTAACGTTTTCATCGGGAGACCTGGGGTAACACTGGATAGACAGAAGTCTGCGTCTCCCCTCTGATTCCAGAACTTTATAGCACCGAAATGTGAGGAAAAAGTATGTGTGCGTTTTTTTTTTTTTTCAAATTTTGAGGTTTGCTAAGGATTCTGGGTAATGGAACCTGGTGAGAGTCCCCCAAGTAACCCCATCCTGGGTTCCCCTAGGTTTTCAGAAATGTTCAGGTTTGCTAGGTTTTCCTAGGTGCCGGCTGAGCTAGAATCCAAAATCCACAGCTAGGCACTTTGCAAAAAACAGGTCAATTTTCTTTTGGAAAATGCGATGTCCGTGTTGTGTTTTATGACATTTCCTGTCAGGGGCACTAGGCCTATCCACACAAGTGAGGAACCATTTTTGTCTGGAGGCTTGGGGTAATGCTGGGTGGAAGGAAATTTGTGGCTCCTCTCAGATTCCATAACTTTCTATCACCGAAATGTGAGGGAATGTGTTTTTTTTTTTTTTTTTTTTTTGCCAAATTTTTATGTTTGCAAAGGATTCTGGGTAACAGCACCTGGTGCGAGCCCCACAAGTTACCCCGTCTTGGATTCCCCTAGGTGTCTAGTTTTAATAAAAATGCACCGGTTTGGTAGGTTTCCCTAGGTGCTGGCTGAGCTAGAGGCTAAAATCCTCAGCTAGGCACTTTCCAAAAAACAGCTCTTGTTTTTTTTGACAATTTTGAGGTTTGCAAAGGCTTCTGGATAACACAACCTGGTAAGAGCCCTACAAGTCACCCCATCTTGGATTCCCCTAGGTGTCTAGTTTTAATAAAAATGCACCGGTTTGGTAGGTTTCCCTAGGTGCCGGCTGAGCTAGAGGCTAAAATCCTCAGCTAGGCACTTTCCAAAAAACAGCTCTTGTTTTTTTTGACAATTTTGAGGTTTGCAAAGGATTCTGGATAACACAACCTGGTAAGAACCCTACAAGTCACCCCATCTTGGATTCCTCTAGGTGTCTAGTTTTAATAAAAATGCACCGGTTTGGTAGGTTTCCCTAGGTGCCGGCTGAGCTAGAGGCTAAAATCCTCAGCTAGGCACTTTCCAAAAAACAGCTCTTGTTTTTTTTGACAATTTTGAGGTTTGCAAAGGATTCTGGGTAACAGCACCTGGTGCGAGCCCCACAAGTTACCCCATCTTCGATTCCGCTTGCTATCTTCTTTTTAAAAATGCACAGGTTTGGTAGTTTTCCCTAGGTGCCGGCTGATCCAGAGCACAAAACCCACAGCTAGGCACTTTGCGAAAAACAGCTGTGTTTTCTTTGGGAAATGTGATGTGTCCACGTTGTGTTTTGGGGCATTTCCTGTCGCGGGCACTAGGCCTACCCACACATGTGAGGTACAATTTTTTTATCATGAGACTTGGGACTTGGGGGGGGGGGGGGGGGGGGGGAGTGACACAGAACAGCAGAACAAGTGTTATTGCCCGTTGTCTTTCTCCATAGTTTTTCTTTCCAAATGTAAGACAGTGTGTTTATTAAAAAAAATATATATATGCTATTTGAGAAATGCCTAGTATCTCACATGGTAGTATGGGGACCCCATAATACAGAGGTGTGCAAATAACCACTGCTTCTCAACACCTTATCTTGTGTCCATTTTGGAAATACAAAGGTTTCCTTGATACCTATGTTTCACTCTTTATATTTCAGAAAATGAATTGCTGTATACCTGGTATACAACCAAAACCCATTGCAAGGTGCAGCTCTTTTATTGGCTCTGGGTACCTAGAGTTCTTGATGAACCTACAAAGAATGTTTTTTGGACAGCACAGGGGGCGCCAGCCTCAGCCCACAGAAGCCCTGTTCCCTCGTGGGGACAGGCAGTGCAGCTCACTGAAGGCATGGAGTGGGGTGTGTGGACAGCACAGGGGGCGCCAGCCTCAGCCCACAGAAGCCCTGTCCCCTCGTGGGGACAGGCAGTGCAGCTCACTGAAGGCATGGAGTGGGGTTTGTGGACAGCACAGGGGGCGCCAGCCTCAGCCCACAGAATCCCTGTCCCATCGTGGGGACAGGCAGTGCAGCTTACAAGAAGGGAGCCTTCAGCCTTACTGAAGGCATGGAGTGGTTGAGTCACCGGTTGTGTGGATGATAGCCGGAGAGCGCAGGCACGTCGCTGGCCTTGAGTCTGGCTGGTGCACTGCTGCTGTGGTCAGAGGGACCCTAGCTCACGGAGATGTACCCAGATAGAGAGTTCATGGAGCGATTCATAACCCGCCCATTAGTTCACTGATTGGCCTCGGTTCCTGGCGCCCATTCAGAGCAGGTAGTGGGAAGGTTGTGTGTTGCAGCTGGGCCTGTGTGGAGGGGTTGGGTGGGGTACAGCGATGTGCTCCGAGCATGGCGCAGCGCGTACTGCTTATGGCGCGCATAGCTGGCAAGTTTCCAAGATCCATGCGTCATGTGCAGGGCCAGTTCATGTGGGTTTTTTTTTGGGTTTTTTAATGCTGGGACTTGTAGTCCTTTTTAGGTCGCAGCCTACAAAACAGCACAGCTATCTAATATGCGAAATGCACCTAATGGAGTTTCCGAATTTTGACTTGGAAATGCATTTTGCCCGTCGCTTGCAATTTGCTTTGTAGCTCACGTTTTCTGGCTCTTCATTTGCTGGCTTTATTTGCTTCAGACTGTCCAGCTTGAGTTCGTACGTGTGCATGCGATTGTCGTCCACTGTATGCTTCCCTTACCTCGTTTTCTAACAAAAGGTCTTCAGATCTTGTTCTTATCTCGCCTCGTTTGTGGCCATTCGAAGACCGAGGTCAAACGTCAGGCGCTGCTTTCTGAAGGGCTTGTTTTCACGGGTTCTGTCTTACCGTTCCCCAGGCTTTAGCAAGTGGTAAATCGTCGCCCTATTTCTTTGTGAATTCCTGCAACTTTTTTCTGCTGCTATTTTTCCTACCTATTTTCATCCATCTGAACAACACTTTTTTTTACTTGGTGCTACATAAGAGAAGGTCCAAATAAGAAACTTCCTGTGTAAAATGCCAATTCGTTCAGCAAACGTGGGAACTTGAACCGGAGGATATGGACCCTCATCCCCCATTTTAGAAGTATACTTGCAGGTATATGGTAAGGTCCTACTTCTAGTAGCAATAATTTGAAGGCATCCAATTGCCTAATGTTCTAATGTTGAACATTAGGCAATTGGATGCCTTCAAATTATTGGTACTAGAAGTGGGACCTTACCATATACCTGCAGGAACACTTTTTTTTACTGTTAGAAATATCTGTTTTCCTTTTTGTGGCGAAGGTGTGTGTGTTTCTGCTGCATTGAGTGGTGTTGCATCAGCAGGATGGATGCAGCACTGCTCCTGGGCAGTGCCCGCTGTCAGCCCTATCCGCAGGGCTCGGCTGGTTAATGTGCCTGCTTCAGAGATGTCTGCGCAAGCTCTAGGACATAGTACATTTCAATGGTGGCGGGGGGACAGCCTTTTATCTTTGCGATGGAGGTTGAAATGACTGCCCTTCACACTAAAGGATGCTGTTTATATTTAGGTTTGAGTAAACTGGGCAGGACGGCTGTTTCCCGACTCTTTAGTGACTGTGTTTTTGCTTGCTGTTGTGGTTTGAGGGGTATTGCAGCAATGCTTGTTCTTTACTGGGTGTTCCCTGTTCACCATGAAACCCAGGAAACGTCGTCATCTTGTGTCCAAACAGGTGGCGACTCTTTGAAGGCCGGCTGTGCGCAGGATCGGGGGCATTTAAAGCTTTTCCCGACAGTGCACAAAATAAACATTTGCCGAACATCGCTTCCGCAATTTACGTTTTGTTGTAGACAACTAGAATGATATTAATACGGACATCACGTTTAATAACTTTTAGCACCTAGTAGGTTAAATGCCACGTTGCTAGTAATGCTTATAAATCACAAACTATTTTCTTCCCATTTTTCTAAAACGTAAACTGCACAATAACAGGATGTAACGTGACAACGTAAAAGGCAATTCTAGTTTTTTGCTGACATCCCTTTCCCCCCAGTAAGTACAATTCGCGTTCGCAGTAATGCTTCCACTGCAGAAAGTGAGGAATGGGCTTTGAAAGTGTTAATTCAGCACCGGCCGAGAATTCTATCTAAACCGGATTTCCTCTTGGTTTATAAAATGGCGGGCCGCGCTGTAGGACATAAAGCCCGAGCACATGGTGACGCCCTGATTACACACAGCGAGTGCAGCATCCCGGTCAGGACTAGGAATCCGGCTCTCTCTACAGTGCAGTGCAATACAAACCTCGAGCACCGTCTCAAAGGCCGGTTTTAACATCACAATTGGCTTTTGTATACATCTTCGCACTGCATTTCGGTAGTGTCTAAGTGCTGTAAATACAAGGTGTTTCTTGTACCGAAGTTCAAGGTAATCAGTTTATCGACTTCAGAAGGAAGAAAGGCTAAGATGGCTTTGAGGGGTTTCACACACGTGACCTTCATATCACTGCCCGCTTCAGGGGCGATAGGTTAACTCGCTGCGCTCTGTCACCTGCAATCAATACATTGTGCGAAGGTGCAACGAGCCCAAACGTTAAAAAAAGGATCAGCAGGAGCCTCTACCTTGAGACTCTGGTGATGCACATGTGGCAAGCACGCTCTTTCCAGCTGAATTCGTCCATTGTAACCAGCATTACAAAATATACCGCCCTGTAAAGAGTAAATCATTACAGAGTGAAACAAGCATTGGCAAAGCCAATAGGTCTCGCCTATATGAGATCTATTGGCTTTGTCAGTGTTCCTTAGCCATGTTGCAACAAGACTGAAAGTAAAGAAAAAAGCTATATAACAGCCTGCGCTGACCACCTCATAGCGCTTTTTGTTTTCCCCGTTAAAGCCATGCTGCACTGAAGCTAGCGCTGCTTTACAATATAGCTAAAAAAACCTTGATAAAGTGAATCAATCTCACATAGGCGAGAACTACTGACTTTGCCAGTGCTTGTGTATAATGCAGTATACAAAGCTACAAGTCCCAGAATTAAAAATAAATCAATACATAAACAAAGCAAATGAAAAACCTGGACTCTTGCAGCATGTCACACACGGACCTGGGAAACTAGACAGTGCTGGACGTGACGTGTTGCTGAGCAGTTTTAGAATAAATACAGTTATACAAGAAGGTATTTTTTTTTTTTTTTTTTTAATCTTTATATTTGAAGATAAAAAGAACAGTAACTTCACATGATATCTATAGAAATGACAAGATAATGCACTGCTTTCAATACTGTAGCATTGAAGCAGGGCCTGCAACGCGAAAGTTACATCAACTTATGAAAATGTCCACAAAATCTTCCTCCGAGTACCACCCTAAGTCCCCACAGAACATTCCCCCATTTGGAACAAGGTTGTGACCTCGACATATCCTGGTGTTCTATTAAGTATCAGTTTTGGTGCTCCGCTGTATGCACGAGGAAGTAACGTCTGCCATTTCAAGGCTTTTCAAGAGTGTGATCAAATAGTGCTGATGTCTTGTTTGGTACTAAGAAGTTAATGAAGGAAGAATGATCCAGTGCTGCGACAAGATAGAGGTAAAATGCACTTTGCTTTAAAGATCGTGCCTCGGTTATAGGCCTCTAGACAAAGAAAGAAGGCCCACTCTCGCCAACACTTGGCTGAAGAGGGAAACGTGCAGGAGCATACACAGTGTGAGACAAATACAGGCCTAACCAGGGTACCATGTTAAAATGGAGTACAGGTGCAGAAAGAAAAACGAAGGAACAGGCCAGGTGCAGGGCAGAGCAGTTGCAGCCGGTCCCTGCGTACCATAGATCATTTAAAACGCCACACACACGATAGCCTGAGCCACTTCCTGATACAAGTATTAGGAGGAGGGGTACATTGTGGCAGACCTGAAAGGAAGACATGGGATTCTTGTGAGTGCCAAGGTTGGTAGAGGGAGGAGGACAGGCTGTAAAACTTCAAAGTGTGGGAGCAGTGTAGGGAGGAAACACAGATGGAATTCCAAGGATGAGATCAAAAGAAACCATGCTCGTTAGAGGATGCATACGTATATCATATACGCTGCAGCTGCATTTTTAGTGACAAGTAGTCAGATGGTTTTGTGAGAATTATTGCTTGTGCTAAGAATGAAGGTAGATAACATTATATTGAGCTACTGTGTTAAGTTGAAATATGATAAAGCATATACGAATTAAGCCTATAAGACACTTTGTAAAAGCTGAGTTGAGTGTGGTTTCAGTTACAGAACTGAGCTGTGCACCCGGCCAAATTATTTTTTTGATAAATACTATATTGCTACCAGAGTTGTCACTTCTTTACTCCTGAAAACTCGACTACATGTCTAACCACTGATAGCCAGGGTAATGATCTGAAATCTTGCAAGAGGAGTATGGATTGGTAGGTTGTCGTGTTACTGCATTCTTGCTTATGTTTAGGACTTTAGGCAAGGGTTATGCACCATCACATTAGAGCTACATTTCCTTGGCTAGGTTCATAATTGCATGGTCAGTCTGACTGATCGTGAGCAGAGTGAAGACATAACTAGTTCAGATACAGCAGGTTTTTGTGGATGTTGTTGCTGACTGTAAAATGAAGGGAACTGTGGGTACAACCTCCGTGCAGCTGATCCGGTCACAAGGTCCCCCATATGTGATCCTTCTTCCATCTCCTTGAGTCTTGTAGATCTCTTGAGTTCCTGTCTGTCTGCTGCTAAGCATTGCTTCCCTGCAAGATATTGTTCCCCAACTGAAATCCCACTGTCTAGGCAGGTGCATGCTTCCTAAACTTTTGAGAATCACTCCCCGCCATTTAGAACAACAAACTTTCGCGACCCACCCAGCTTTAATGGATGAGACTGGCCGTTTTTTATTTGTAATTATTCTTTGAATATTGTCTTTTTCCATATATTAATCAAGAAAGAAATCTGCTGCCTGCAATAACGACCTCTGCTTGCTGGTGCACAGGTCATTTTGTGGGCATTTTTAAGGACGTTAGCTATGGCACGACCATGCGTAGTCTGGTAGAACATAATCAGCTTTTTGTGCCCCAGGGACCTAATTCGGCTTGTGTTATGTACAAATGAATACAGGTATAGTTTGCTTCTGACCCTTGTTTGTACAAAAGCCTATACACTGATAATCCCGACCTTGACAAACGACAGCATCAGCTTGTCTGTTTTTGCAAATCACTAACCTCGGCTTGAGTTTGGTGCTGGAGCCTATAGTGTCTTGTCGGCTGTCTGTCCCTCTTTTCAAGGCCAGGGGAGGACTATGCTACAGAGACCGTTTAATGTAATAACTTGCAGCCCAGAAGGGCTGAGGCAAGAGCCAGTTACATTCAGAGCTTTTGCTTGAGTTGCAAGTCACTTCTCTCCTATCCTAATGGTCAGAATACTTTATTTACAAAGTAAATACAACCTAACACCAGCGGATGGGTGCACTCGGGTTTCCAGTGAAGTGTGTTCTCTGCATTGTCCTATTTAAATGACGTTGCAACAGATTAACCACCGACATATTTTCACATCCTCAAATCTCCCCATCTTCGTTGAAAACATTCCTGTTCTTCTTGAAAAAGACTTGGAAATACATTGATAGTTATTGTGCTTTACCCTGATTTAAATAGGCCAATCCTGAGAACGCACACATCGCTGGGTGCCACCACAAATCGGCTCAAAACCCACAGTTTGGGAAACACTGGTCTAGGCACTTGTACCAAAAGTCCTTTCCCAAATCTGTTGGTATTTTCAATACTTTGGCATCAAACCGATGGTGTTGTGAATTTTAGCCTCTTGCCTGAATTCACCTCTGAGAGAGACTCTGGATTACCATTATATAATCTCTTAAATCCTAGGAAATTGGTGGATTGATGATAATAGGTCAGATCAGATATACCACTGTTCATGATAAACCCAAACTTCTGAAGAGCATGTTGGTCCTTGAACCTAAATATTCCCTTCTTGTAGACTATCAGTCGGATTTTAATTTGATCCTTAGCGAATATCCCACAGGCTGCAAACTTTTAGTGAAGCTCCCCTTAAGGAAAATGTAAAAAGATTAGAAGCCCCACCAATGCACACGTCTGCCGGGAGAATTGTAGAAATGTACGTGTTGAGAGAAGGACAGGCCCACGCAGTGTACAGAGACAGAATAGAGAAGGAGCCCAGAGGGAGTAGGACTTGAGCTCAGTAAGTTCTGGTAGACAGAGACAGAATTAATAAACCCTCACAAGAATGGAAAGTTACAGCATGCACCCCCTCTCCCCGAGCAAGGGCGTGCTTCTGAGAAACTATGTGTATAA
The DNA here is from genome assembly GCF_031143425.1 of Pleurodeles waltl. NCBI lineage: Eukaryota > Metazoa > Chordata > Amphibia > Caudata > Salamandridae > Pleurodeles > Pleurodeles waltl. Next base: position 1,802,986,965 of record NC_090444.1, on the reverse strand, counting down.
AGGCAGTTCCAAGTAGGGTGCGGGAAACTCGCCAGGCAGGCTGTGAAGCAGAGCCCCACAGACGCGTAGGGAGGCGAGGACTCTTAAATTTAAAAGCAGAAAGACAGTTGAAGGACGCCGGTGGTGCGTGGTATGTGGAAATGTATTAACAACATGTCAGACAGGGTCACATCCTGCAACTTGTTTCTAGTTGTTTTAGTGGAACTCTACTGCGCACTGCTGAAACTGTACAAGGAGAGCATGCTTAAGCAAGCGCTTGACCTACATGGTAAGGCACATGTATGACATTGCGGTCATGAGACTATATACGACGCTGCCTGTGTGCAGTACTTTTGAGTTCGGTTCTCAGTTCCGGGGAGCGGACTGACCTCCCGGCCATGTATTGATAAACCTACACTCTAATGCCAGCAGAAGTGGTGTCTTCTCTCTTTCTCTACCACACACCCGTAGGCCCAGAGTCTGGGCTGTAAACTCCTGCAGCCTCCAGAGAAATGACTGGAGCCTGCGGTGCAAGGTAATGCCAGGGGACTTCCGGGTGTGTGTTTCACGGCCAGTGCCTCCCACTGGATTTCCTTAACCACGCCCCCCCTTGAATGTCTTCTGTACAAACAAGCATTGAACTCCCATCAGTTTGATCACCAGAAGGAGACCCCTGTCTTTTTTTTTCCCCTCCACTAACGATACATTTCTGATGAATGGTTGCGGTATAAAGATATTGCCCTTTGGGCTCAGCTTCTGCCACCACTGTCTGTAGCATCTGTGCCCCAAGTTATTAGACTCTAGCTGTGGATGAAGTGAGCTAACCTTCTCCACTTCCCCTCGCACCTTATTGGGGAAAAGCAGTGTTAACTATTATCAAAAATATTATAGTTGCTGTAATCTTATCCATGGCTACCAACAGCTGTTTCTTTTTTAACTCATTTCCCTGGTTCATCTCTTTGAAGACGTCAGAAAATGCCTCAAGTTTTCATTAAATCAAAGCCACATTGCGAAACTTTTATTTTCTACGAATGGTTCTCAAGCAGCCACATGTCTCACTCTTTCTGTGAGTCCTAGATTACATGCAGATGCATGCACACGCGTACCACTAAACACGTGCACGCACACAACATTAACACAAATAGCAACACAGACACAAAACCGAAAGGCATATCCTTGCAATGCATACATGGATGTCGATTTTGTGAAATGTCAGGTGTAGTGTAAATCACACCACAGACCCTTTAGTCACTGACAGCATCATAACATTGACCCTGAACCTTTACTGCTTTGATAGGCCGGGTGAACGAAGAGTTGTCGAAAACACAGAAAGTAAACGGGACTCGCAGTAGCGTCTGTTCTTGCTTCTGCCTTCATGACGTCTGAGACCTCGGGTCGCGCGGCAGTGCAGGCAGGATCAAAATGGCAAGCCAGGACTTTCAAAGGAAGTCGGGACCACCAAACCCTTTATTTACGCCAGTAAATGCACCCGATCACGCCTAGCCCCAGAGATCATAAAGCAGAAATGCGTGCCTAAAGCGTCTCTTCTGGTAGTCCACGCTAAGAGACAAACACACACGTGCACCTAAACACATCTGAAGTCTTGTGCTGGTTTCATGGGTCCAGAACTCCGGGCTGCCATACTACATTCTGGCGAGCAGAGTCAAGTAAAGACTGAAAAGGTGCATTAGGTTTGTCTCATGTATGATCAGGGCTACTGGAATTATGCAGCAGGGGAGGCCAAATTATGCAGCGGCCTTGAGTAAATCATGCGGCAAGAAGGGGGTAATTGTGTGGCATATTTTGCAATAGCAAGAAGTCCTTATTGCATCATTTGTAAACTTGGTAACACTGTCTGGGTACTGGTTGTATCTCAGTACCAGTATAAAACCCAAGTGTAGCAATTAGTAACAGAAAGGTGACCAGTCCCGGCTTTACAAAAGGCCTTTCACCGCGCAGCAACATGCGTTGCTGCATTTTTAGTAACTTGCTCAGTTTGAGCTAGAAACATTTTTTTTTTGTTAAAATCTGCAGATTATGTGGCAGATGGTGGATTATCTGGCATTTTCAGCAAATCTATAATTATGTGAAAATGGCTGCGGCCACACAATCGCATAATTCCAGTGGCCCTGTGTATGATGTTAGTCTGATGTGTGCGTGAAAATGGCTTTGCTACTTACACATTTGTTTACCAATAGCTGTCTTTTGTCAGAAATTATGTCGCTGATTATCCATATTGCTGAAAGTGCTTGGTTTAAATGTTGATTTACTCTATAAAATGAGCAAGACTGCATCAATTGATGTGCCCCATTTGGAAAAAATGCAGGTATTGTTAATGTTGATCTAGTGCTGATCTGTGGTAAGTTACGTGAAGTGTATGTTAACTGGATTCATAACTGCACTATAGTCTCTTTGTAACGGGTTGTCCTTGTGTCACAAATGCATGTGACATGGCTTTCATATTTAAATATTATTTTAAATTGACTATTTCCCCAAGGCGGTCATGTCATTCCTATTAAATTATTACAAAGAAGAACTTTATTTGGTAGATATACATAAGACAATACTCTGCATAAGGTGTCTAAAAGATGGAAGAATTTTCTCTAGGAAACTCTTGACAAATATTAACCCCTAGAAATAGTACCTCAGTTAATTCAATTAGTCTCACCAAACAATCACTTTCATTTGTAAATTAGAGCCAGACGTGCAACGCCCATTGGTTTAAAAGGGCTTCAGCCCCCACCCCCTGTCATGTACCCTAGCTCTGACTGGAGCTTCATGGGTGTTAGTCTGAAATAAAACCTGGGCAGGGCACTAGGCTTCGGAGAAAACTTATTCTTTACCAAAGACAGACAAGTTCTGCCTCTAGCTCTGCTGGAAAGTGTCTTGGAGGGAGCAGTCGAGGTCACCAATGATTAATAATACGCTAGTTCATTGACCCCGCGGTTGGGGGCTGAGGCTCTGGCTGTGCAGGACTCTGTATTAAACCATCCCATTTTCTTTTAAAGGAGAAGACAATGATTGCTCATTATTATTCGTTGAGGGAGTTGTTTGGGGGCACCTCTGCTGGTGCAGGGGTGCCCTCACACACAGATACTTGCACCCTGCCCTCTGGACTATGAGGGCTACCATAGGGGACCTGGTGCAGTGGCCCGTAGTGAAAAGGGTTCCTGCAGATACACTTTGCATGGATGGCATAATACATGCTGCAGCCCATGGGGATCCTGTGGTATCCCAGTGCCCTGGGTACCATATACTAGGGACTTACATGGGGGCACCAGTATGCCAAATGTGGGGTGTATGTGGTTCAAGTTTAAAGGGAGAGAGCATAATCACTGGGGCCTGGTTAGAAGGATCCCAGTGAACACAGTCAAACACACTGGCAACAGGCAGAAAATGGGGTAACCATGTCAAGAAAGAGGGTTCTTTCCTACAGGTGAGAACTTTTGGCTTTGCCAGTGATGGTTCCTACAGTGATTTGAGAGCCATTTGATAAGCTCCAAAACTTTATGGCATTCCAAACTTTGAATGATTTAGTTTTGTCAGTAAAGAAAATGTCACATTTTGGATGACCATGATTTTTCTTCTTTTCAGTTTAACCACCAAGGCTTTTACTTTGCAGTTGGTGTTTTGTTTGAGGTTTTCTTGAGTAGAGGCAGATCAGTCTTGCCACTGCATAAAGTGGATGTTATATCACTTTGGTGAAGGTAGCTTAGATGACCATCCCACCCTCATGGTACACCCTGGAGTCTCAAATGCGATTCACAGGCAATGTCCACTATTTCTCCTCCTACCTTTCCAACCAATACTAGTCCGTTCACATGGGTACCTCCTAGCTTTCAAAAGATCCCATTGCATGTGGAACCCCCCAGGGTTCTGTATGGTCCCCTGTCATCTTCAGCCTCTATAGGGATCCACTTGGTGCTCTTCCCACAGATAACAGCATCAAGATTCACCAACATGCTGAGAATACACAACGCTATGTTTAAACTCTTCTCTTCTTCAGACATCTAATGCCAGTCCTGGGTGTTCAGTGCATAGATGAAGCTAGATAGAATTCCTGTTATTTCGGAAGAACAGCAAACTAGAAACAATGCAAACCTTGCTCAGTGACATGAACTTAGTCGTCTTCAATGCCAGGTCACCTGGATTTACCCTGGACACCAACCTCACCCTTAAGGAACACATTCCAAAAAAAAAAAAAAGCAACCTGATACCTGCGCTTTCTTCTAAAGATAAGGAAAGTAAAACCATTTCTTCCAGAAAGTGACTTCAGAACTGTTGTTAAAGCCCTCATACTTTTGCATTTGGATGGCAGTAATGTCCTGCTCCATGGCTTCCTGGATTTTACACAGGGATTGCTAAAGGGCATCCTGCGCACTCCCGCACATCTCATCCTAGGCCTGATAGAACTCCATTGGCCCCCCTTGCCAGCCCACATCATCTTCAAAACCAGCTGCATCGTGTACAAAGTTCTCACAAGCCGCAGCACCTGCTTACCTTGCAGATAAGCTCATCAAGTCCGGTGAGTCCTGGGACACCCGTAGAGCATAGATGAAGTGTAAAAAAGAACATAACATAGCAGGCCTTTTCCATCTATACACGAGGGTCTGAAACAAAATCCTTCCATCCAAAAGGACTACTTCAGTGCTTCTCTAATTTAGGACAGAGTTGAAGAAACATCTCTTTAAAGAACACAGCATCACAACAGTCCACAAACTAGCTACTGATTTTCATCACTTGCTACCTTCATACTGGACATGGGATGTGTACATTTCTCTGTCTTTTTCAAAATTCTCCTGCTATTTCTCTAGTTGTAGCATCATATGATTACTTGTATGTTTGTAGGCAGTTCACTTTGTTTACAGTACATATGTCCCTCCAATCTCTTGTGTAGTCATATAGCGTGGTGGACCACTGTTACCTAATTTCAGATATCTATTTTCAAATGCATACACACAGAGTTAAGTCAATATTGTGTATTTGTTTGTTGGTTCTATCAACTGTCAGCTACAGGACGGTCATGTAACCGATGTTTAGAGCTGAAGTTGGTAAGATAACTTAGAAAATAAGACTATGTGGACCGAGGGCGTTGAGTGGGAACAGGAGGAGGCTGCTATATGTTGTTCAAGACTACAGTCGTGTTTCACTAGGTAGCGAGCCAAGACTAAAATGTCAGTGGCAAATTTCTTGGCTTTTGGGTGTGGAAAATAGCTGTGTCCTGCTAGACAGAAGCAGCGCAGTTTGAGCCCTACAAGGAAGTTGACCTAAAATATGATAGAATTGCTGCTGTTGATGGACACTTATAATCAAGGAATTAAGAGAAACCAACCATGTATGTTGACTCCTATTTTTTCTTGTGCCATGTTATTTGTTTTATCACATTTGGAAAACTCTACCATTTATTTCTTCTGTTGAAGACACTATATTTAATTCATAATCTGGGTCGAAATGTCTGTTTTCTGTTGTAGTTGGGCACTGCGTTTACAATTTTGCTAATTGAACTTTAATTGTAGTCTGTATTGACTAAGGATTTGCTTTATACAGACAAATTAGTCTTTGTACGTTTGTTGTTTTAATGAGCACCTACACTCTTATCTTCACTAGTCACTTGCAGTGCACCATCACACAGAGCACCTATGTGTCGATTATGGTTTGCCTGAAATGATGCACTTCCAGTGAACACTACTTCACTTTTGTTTTACCAGCTTTAAAAATCATTTTTTATGTTCTTTTCGGGTTGGCGTGATTTGGACTCTCTTACAAAACGAGAAATTCCATATTTAGTGCATCTGAGGGAACCATTGTTTGTTATTGTGAGGCGGTCTCCAGCCACTAACCATTTCAGAGCCTGCATGTATTTGCTAGAACAAGAACTGAAAATAGTAAATATTTTTTGAAAGCCCACCACCGTTCTAATGCATTGACTTTTTACTACCATTCTGAAAAACTTCCACTTCAGTAAGGAGTTAGAAGTGAGGCTTGCCTTTTCCAACACACCAATCTATCCCACTGCACTCCAGTCTGCCCCACTCCAATCTACCAGAATCTATTCCAGTCTACCTCACTCCTTTCCAATCAGCGCTAACCTAATCCACCCAATCCAGTCTATTCCACCCAGTCCAATTTATCCCAGTAAAGTACAATATACCCCAGTCCCACCCCACTATTCCCCCAACCTACCCCACTTCACTCCAATCTCCAGCCCTCCATGTCACTCCAATTACCCCCACTCTTCTCCACCTTACACCGCCCCATCCCATTCTACCTCACTCCATCCTCCCCACCACTCAACTCTACCCCACACCAGTCTACCCCATCCACTCAAACCTCCCCACTCCACTGTACTCCAATCTACTCCACTCCAGTCTACCTCGCTCTTTCCCACTCCACTATATGCCACCCCATCCCAATGTTCATCACCCCACGCTACCGTACTCCACTCTACCTCACTCCAGTCTACCACAATCTAATCTACTCCAGTCTGCCCCATCTATCCCTCTCTACCCCACTGCATTCAAATCTACCCAGTCTACCACACTTCAATCTGCTCCTCTCTAGTCCAGTCTACCCCATTCCACTCTTCCACTCCTTTCTACCCCGCTCCAGTCTAGCTCCCTCCACTTCAGCCTACCCTATTCTATCCCTGACTAGCCCAGTCTATTCCAGTTTACCCTACTCTAATTCACCCTGTCTGCCCAACTCCACCCCAGTCCAATCAACCGGAGTCTACCCCAACCCACCCCACTCAACTGTTCTCCAATCTGCCCCCACTCCACACTTAACTCCAGTCTATCCAACTTCACTCCGCTCTACTCCACCCCACTCCACTGCTATCTACCCCACTCCAATCTACTCCACCCACTCCAGTCTATTACTCTCAGTTCCGCTGTACTCCACTCCAGTCCAATTTAACCCATCCATTCCTCCATCTCAGGTCTACCCCACACCACTGCGCCTCATTCAATCCCATGCCAGTCTGCCCCACTCTGATCTAACTTAACCCACTCTGATCTCTCACCCTACCCCAGTCTACCCAGCTCTGATCCATCCAAGTCTACCCCACTCCATTCCAAGCTACCCTCCTCTGACCCATCCAGTCTACCCCACTCCACCCTAATCTACCCCACTCATGTCCAAGCTACCCCGCACCATTCTACCACATTGCACTGTTCCCCAATATACCCCACTCCAACCTACTTTATCCCAGTCTATCCCACGCCACCCAATCTACCCCACTCCAATATACCTCACTCCCCCCACTCCGCTCCAATATAACCTACTCTACTCCATTCTAATCTACCCTATCTACCTCACTTGAAGCTACTCCAGTCTAACTCCTACACTTCTCCACTCCATTATCTTTAGCCACGCTGAACAGCAGCCACACTGGTGTACAACATTGGTAAAATACATTACAAAATCCAATAGCTCTCCCACATGTGACACCTTTTGTCTTTGCCATTTTCTTTTTTTTTTTTTATTGTTGCATAACCAGTAGGTTGAAAAGAAGAGTACTAGGGAATTTCCATTGTAAACATGTTGCTCTTTGTGTTGAGAAGTATCGTAGTATGTAGAATTTCATACGTTTTGCTGTAGGGATATGTATAGAGTTCTGTACTATGGAAGCATTCTAGATCCTCTTTCTCCTAGCACAGCAGCCATTTTTCCCATGTATACATTATTGGGTGTCTCAATGTTGCTGCTGTTCAGCAAATTTAGTTTTGAAATACTGTTCCCGTCATTGCATAGTTGTGGCATCTGCCACTAGTGTGGCCTGCGGTGCCGTAAAGCTCATTATTTGTATTGCAGTGCTACTGAGCATTGTTCCTGTTCCTAGTTGCGAACTTGACTTTTACGCCTCTGTGTTCCAACTGTTAATCCAGGGGTCCTGGGTGTTACCTCCAATACTCTCCTACTTAGACAACCTTTCTTTTTAAGAGTTATGTTGGGCTTCACCCCGCTCCATGGCCAGTGTGGCACCCAGCACCAGCCAACAAACTCCCCCATTTCTGTAGGGTCAACTTGATCCCTACCAAAAGTTGTTGGTGGGTGAGCGGAGCTCTCTGGAATCCCTCTGTTTGGCAGTCTGTTTTGCTGACGCTTCTGTTCGGACAGTGTCCTCCTACCTATCCATGCATCATCGCTTGATGCTTGCATCTTTGCTGCGTCATCGATCATGGTGGTCAATATATGGAGGCAGTTGAACAGGGAGATGAAATGGGAGAAGTGGGTGGCCCCCAAAATGCTGCTGTGGTAGGGCAGCTGGCTGGGACTAGTGGGAATATTGCAGGAATTCCAAAAAATGGGATGACATCGGGATATCCACGCTAGCTGAGGTATGGGATGCAAACACGACAGTTCCATTTGAACACCTAAAGAAGGAATCCCAAATGTCCCTGACTCAATGGCTCAAATATAGGCAGTTGAGACACACGCTACAGAATCGCCTTTTTGGAGGAGGAGGAGACCCAGGAAGAGTCCCCACTGGAAATGAGATTGCTAGACAAGGAGGTCCATGCAGAGGCCAGCTCACTGACCTGTGGGATGCTTATGAGAAACATGCAGAGGACCTTGGTCAATAAAAAGGTAGGTTGGAAGATGCCAGCTGCCACCAGAATTGTGAGCTGGAGGGCTCCTTTTACCATACTCTATGGAGCTGCCCGAAGGTGCGCCCTTTTTAAGAAAAAATTGCTGAAGCAGTGGGGGTGGTGACCGGGTGGGGGAACAAGTGGAACTGCAGCCTAAGTTAACATTAATGGGGATGGGATCCCACAGATGTAACCCGATATGAAAAGATCCTAGTGAATATTAAGTGTATGGTGGCAAAAAGAGACATTGTTCAGAATTGGGGTCAAACTCCTAGCATAAGGAACTGATAAACAGTAATGGATAACTGGATGCAGATGTACAGAGAGGTATATAGGGCAGGGGATGCCCGCTGAAATTTGTGAAAATGTAAGGTGGGTGGGAGACTGAAAGCGGCAGCTAAGGCAACCTGCATAGCCAGCTGGGTCACAGAGGGTGGGAACCATAACCACTCTCGGACCCTTGGGATGGGAAGAGGTGCTGTAATTTTCCGTCTCGAAACTGAAGAGAGATGGACAGTCTGGCTCTAAGGCCGGGAAGTAGATTGATGTGAGATTTTGTTAATTGCCTCATGCTCCTGATTGCTGGTCTGTGGGGATGGTGAGGGTGGACGGATCTGAGATAGGGAATGTTGTGTAAGCTTTGTCAAACAATGTTACTTGAATATTTTGTTTGTGATTTAAAAAAAAACAGTAAAAACAAAACTTATTATAAAAAAAATATATATATATATATATATATATCATAATTCGAACATATAATATGCCCATGAAAGCGCATATATAAAATCACTCTTCGTTTTAAAGCTATTAAAACAATACATTAAAATCCTGGCCTTAGTACATTATAAAATCAGAAAAACATAAGACTCCTAACACGTAGGGTGCTTTTGCGAAATGAGCTAACACTAGAACAAATCAGTGGTGAGCTCAGTAACTGTAAATGCAGTAGGGCAGGGTCTGCATCTGGTTATCACAGAACCCCTCAATATTGGGAATAGGTAGTGTCTTGAGAAACGAGAATACAATCTACGGAAAAATGTGAAATGTAGCAAACTTTGTGGGGAGCTTTCGTTACATGGCAAACGAGAATAGTAAAGGATTCTTCTTGCCCAAAGGGGAAACCTAGCTGCCATTTAATATACCCTAACCTAAATATGGTTAAGAGGACCCTGTCCCAAGTGGCAGTCAAAAACCCAAAGGTGATTTGGATTTAAGTGCAATCCTTATTCTGTATCTTAATTAGTTCACCTGCTTCACGTTCTCAGTGCCTCATTTAAAAAGTGAAAGTTGGAATTCAAAGCCATCAAGGTTCATGCCATTGAGCCAGGTTTCTGCTATTCCTTGTTTATTACTCTTAGCAAAAAAACAGGGAATGCTGTCTTGGTTAGGTGGAGCTTCAGGTAGACGCAGGACATCCATGTGTGGATGTTGTGCAGGCAGTGTTTGAAACGTTTATGCCTGAAGCAGTGTCAAATGCACATATTTGCAGATACTTACAAATGCATTTACAAAGGAGTTTTGACACGGAGAGCCGGAGTGAAAAATCAATGACCAAAGGTCTGTTTATTTTTGCTGCAGCAAAGAGGACAGGTTTACAACTGGCATCCCAGGCCCGAAGTAAAGTGTGCTAGCATAAAGCGTTTAACAGTGATATTTATACTCATACATCAAAGGATACATAAAATGTGTAAATAATAATATACGTCATACAGATATTTTAAGGAGTTAATCAGTTTCCACACACTGGTTCCATTCCCAGCTTTGTCCTTGCCTCCCCTTCTGCAGCTGCCTGACTCCCCACATTCTTGAGACCCTTCAAAGGATTACGTGGTTCAAAGGTATAGATATCAGCCTTTCCCTCCCCAAAATACCACAGCCGAGGTCAGTTAGTCATTTGAACACACAATTATAATGAGTACAGTGCCCCAGTTAGGGAAAGAAACCAACTGCAAGCCTATGGCGTGGAACCAGGCTTATTTTACCTAAACAAATATACATAAGATAACATATGTGATAGACAGTGCGTTCAGAGACAACAAAAGCTCAAACTTACACGTGTAAAAGAAACGAAGCAATTCAAAATGAATTCTAACAATCGACCCTTTTTGAGTTTTTTTTCTTCTGAACATAATAAACGTTTTGAATAGTTCTAAATTTCCTCATATATGTTGAATTTTACTCCTACTTCATTGAAATTTGCATTCATGGGGACATAAACAACCGATGGGTATGAGCAACCAGTATCTGTAGTGAGGATAGTGGGGTCAATAGCCATTAGGGAATTTATCTCTTCTCTCTGCATCATAGCTCGATTGGTTTCTAGTATTTTCACTGGCGGAAGTTTACACAATTTTAAACAGGAACAGAGAGCAGGTAAGCACTGTACTAATAAACAACTTAATACAATAGCTATTATTATAAAAAGTATGTCTTTAAACAACCAGCCCCACCCCCCAAACCAAGACCATAACCATGATAAACTCCAATCGCCTCCTTCATATTGGCCCCCCTTTTCAAATACCTGTACTGCTTCTTTTATTTTCCCAATATCCAATTCTATCTCTGATGACTTGTTGACAAAATAACAGCACTTTTGCTGGTACTGATGTTGGATTAAAACACATACTCCTCCTTGTTGTACTGTAATCAAGTCTAGGGCAAGCCGATTTTGTATCGCCAATTGGGCTGCAGAGTTTATCTCTATCTGTATACTTCCTATGGCCTCTCTGGTGGCATTAAATGCGATGGCTAATTCAGCTGACATATTCATCATTGCCAGTTGTAAATCGAAAATTCCAAATCCTGGAATAAGAACATGTAATACTTGAAATACCCAGTTCTTTCGCTCCTCCAGTATGGGTGTCCCTCGTTTGTACCTATGTGCAAAACTCCCCATGTTAAGGGGCTGGGAAGATGATATATTTGATATCACAGTAATGTTGGGTGCCAAATATGCCAGTGAACATATCCCTTCCCAGTTTAAAGGTAGTACTTTATATGCAGTTCTTCCACACACGAAGTACATGCCTCCCTGGATTTGTGAATTTATAATGCTGTATTTTATTCGGGGCAATCCTACACCCTCTGGGGTGTCATGCTCAGAATTATTGCAATATTTGTAATCTTCCCAGATTGTATTTAGCAATGATACATTTGCCCAGGGTGCAACATATGAACATCTAGCCGTCCAGAGGGGGCCAAGGAAAATCCGGGACAATATTACAGGTGAATTTTTCCCATTTCTATCTTGTTCTCTGGAGGGATCATATAACAATCCTTCTGGATCTACTAGAATCTCATTTTCTCCCACAGTCAGGTTCCAATAATTTACAGTGTAATTTTGATGAGTCCCATTAATTAACGCTGTCCAATTTCTGTCTATTTTCTCCTCTCCTTCAAGATCCCAATTCCCTGTTTTTATATCAAATAACAAAGTGTAAACACACTGTTCAGGAGGGATCTTTCCCATGTATTTTGCCTCTGGGTTTTGCCCATAAAAATAGGTACCAAAACATATGGGAAACATTTTAAGTGTGGCATTCTCTCCAGGCATCGGGGAGAGCTTGTATTCTGCCTGGGTATTAGGAAGCACCGCACACCTAGGGTACCATTGATATTCTTGTTGGTCACATCTCCAAGTGGTATTTGGTACAAGACACACTTCCCCTCTTTCATATTCGCTTGGTGATACTGGTACTTCATAAAGGCCTATAGGATCCTCGGGGTGTCTAGACAAGTGCCGGCAAATCCAGCAGTCAGTGAGACTTAATGTCTCCGCTAATTTTCCATGAACCTTTATCAATGGATGTAAGGTAGGATTTTGCAACAATGATGCAACACCACTGGACATTATACATATTAACATAAGGGTCACTAGGTACTTCATTATTGTTTTGTAGAAATAGTTATAAGGCCACTCTTCCCTATTCTCTAGAGGGATATTTGTCCTGCCAAATGGATATATTTTCATAATTTTATTTTGCTCTCCTCCTTGGTCCTACAACCTTTCTATGATACCGTTTTACTCGTCTCAACCGCCTACGCGTGTTCAAAAATATACCCACACAATTACCAAATATGTAAATGCAAAATATTGATATCACTATACTAATAATCATATACGTATAGATACAGATAAGTAAATTTTCCTTCAATGTTCACACCCACTAGGGTTCAGCACCGCCGTGCTTTCCACTCTAGCAGTTAGGCTGCACCGGTTGGTCCATGAACAAGTTTTTTCAAATACAGGACAATAGATGTTGGCTTGATCCTAGGTCCCTTATCTTCTCCTTTTCAAGTTTTAACTCCTGGTGAGTCTCAACTCCCAGTGAGTAAGTCGCGATACTTCAAAGTTCGTCTTCAGTATAGTTTGTCAGTTTCGTTCAGTGTCTCAGCAAAAATGAGGGCGGAGGCCAGCAATTTTCAACCAGATCAGTGATGTGCTTGGGTATTAAACAGAAAAAGGGCACCTTTTTTTTTAACCGCTGGGACTACAAACCGCACCAACCCTAATGGCTGGCCGCTTCCGTAGAACTGGTACTTGGTTTTTTCTCGCCAGTCACAGAACTGTTAACTCCATTTACCCACTGCTTGAATAGCGTTGCACAAGCTGCATCCCACTATACTTGTGTTCTCGTTGAGACAATTGTTCTGACCAATGTTCTGGTGTCGTTGCACAGGCTAGTCACCCGTGTTCCTGTTCATGCTGGAAATTTAGTCATCACAGTCATTTACAACCTCGTCGCCCAAAGTGTGCGTAACAACAGTGAGGATAGCTCGTTTTAATGCTGGTACATCAATGGCATCGGAAATGCCGGTGGCGGTGAAAGCGGGGAACTGTATTTCATGAAGGCAAGCGTGCCGTATTCTGCTGAGCAAAGGATTCCTTGGCCATTCAGAAGAGACCTCAGTTTGCAGTTCCAAGCTAGGAGCTATCAGGGTGATGTAAATGTAGCTTTTCGTAGGGGTCACCACCTTACGCACCTTCAAAATTCTGTTCATTTAGATGGGCGAGGACGCAGGTTGTATCGATGAGTTTGTTGATCTTCAAACAGTAACTCTTCGTCACTGGGCAGCTGTGTCACCTCAGGAGCAGAAGTAGCACTTGAAACCTGTGGAGGTGTTTCCTGTCTCCCTACTTTTCTGTAACCAGGAGACAATGGTAATTCTGCTGTTAGAGTACTTTGTAGTGGAATTGGTGCACGCTTACAGTGGCTAGCATGTATCCAGTTTTTCCTTCCTTCCACTTTCACCGCTGTCTGTGTTGCAAGCAGTACCTGGGCTGGCCCCCGCCACCTGGGCTGAAGACTGTTGGTTCTTTGAAAATTCTTTGTCATAAGCCAATCCCCTGGCTTAAAAGGGTGACCAGGGCCTTCAAGAGGAGTCGGTAGGCTGGCCTTGACCTGTTGGTGGATCAAACGCAAATCTTTAGTCAATTGTTTACAGTAATCTACAAACAAAGGATATTGCACTTCAGAAAGCTTCTTTGGTCGTGGTACCCCCCAGATATTGGCTGGCCTTCCCATGACAACTTCATATGGGGATAATCGTGACTTGCTACTGGCAGTCATCCTGATGGACATTAATGCTAGGGGTAAAGCATCTGGCCATTTTAAGTTGGTCTCAGCACAAATCTTAGCTATTTTGCTCTTCAAGGTGTAATTATACCTTTCTACAAGGCCCGCTGATTGTGGGTGATTTGCAGCATGAAATCGATGTTTGATGTTAAGGGCGGTACAGACCTTCTCCATTACCTCATTAGAAAAATGACTGCCATTGTCACTCCAGACTAATCGTGGCAAGGCGTATCTAGGAAAATATTCTTTTAGTAATATTTTGGCGGTAGAGAGGGCACCATTGTCTTTTAATGGGTAGGCCTCTATCCATTTTGAAAACATGCATACTACCACTAACACGTATTTCAGTTTGTTACACGGTTCCATGTGGATAAAATCCATCTGTATAGCTTCAAAGGGGAGATCAGGAGGGGCAAAGTGACCAGGGGGCGTAGGGGTCCCTTTTCCTGCATTGTGCACTGCACACACCATACAACTTTTAACCAGGTTATTAGCAGCTTTGGATATCAGAGGATTACTCCAAACATGGTCCAAAGTTGTCTTGATGCCTTGGGCACTGATGTGTGCAGGACTGTGGGCCATAGTAACCATAGCGTGTACATAACAATTAGGTAACATCCATCTTCTTCTGTCTGTGTCATCTGTGTAACAACCCTCACTGTCTAGTCTACCGTTCTTCTCCCACTGTTCCCTTTCCTCTGCTGTTGCTTCTGCTTGAATATCTCTCACACACTGCATGGTATTTTCTAATACTTCGTTCTGGGGCTCTCCCTTGATGCTACTCTCAACATATGCATTGTCAACTGGTGCTCGTGCTGTTGCTTTCGCTGTAGCATCTGCAAAAGCATTTCCTCGTCCTATATCATCAGTAATTTTTTTGTGGGCACTACACTTAATGATTGCGACCTGACGGGGCAGGCTGAGAGCATTCAAAAGTGTCACAATCAAGTTGCCATGCTGAATGGTAGTGCCATGTGACGTGATAAAGCCTCTATTCGCCCAGAGTCGCCCAAAATTATGAGCTACTCCAAACGCATATTGGCTATCAGTGTAGATGTTAACACTAAGATGTTCACTTATTTCACAAGCTCTGGTGAGGGCAATTAATTCTGCAGCCTGTGCCGAATTTTGCAGGATTCTATGAGATTCAACCACTGTTTTGACTGTGGTGACGGCATAGGCTGCAGTGGTCGTACCATCTGGTAACTTGAAGCAAGACCCATCTACAAACAGCTCTCCCTGTGGGTCAGATAGGGGAGTGTCTGTTAAGTCTACCCGTCCCTTGGTTTCTTCCTCAGTGGCAAAAATGCAATTATGATCAAATTCCACATTGTCCTGAGGGAGGGGTAGTAACGTAGCTGGGTTCAAGACATTGCACCGCTTCAAAGTAATATTTGGACTGAACAATGTTAATTCGTAACCCGTTAGACGAGCACTGGTGAGGTGCTGCGTCTGTGTCTTGTTTAACAAAATATCAACGGCATGAGGAACCATCACAGTGAGCGGATTGCCACCAACAAACCCTTCACTTTGTTTCACCGCAGCTGCTGCAGAAGCCACTCCTCTAAGACAAGTAGGCAAAGCTTGCGCCACAGTGTCCAAGGTGGAAGAGAAGTATGCACAAGGGCGTTGTCTCCCACCTTGGTCCTGTGTCAAAACAGACAATGTACAGCCATGCTTTTCATGCACAAATAAAACAAATGGTTTGCTGTAATCCGGATTACCCAATACAGGAGCAGAGCACATCGCCTTTTTTAATTCTTGAAAAGCCTCCTCACATTTGTCAGTCCAAGGTACAGGAGAGGGCACATCTGAAAGTGTCAGAGCAGTCAATGGTTTTGCTATAAGTGAAAAATTTGGAATCCACTGTCTGCAAAAGGATGTAAATCCCCAAAATGCTCGGACTTCAGAAGGGGTGCGTGGTGCAGTCATTGTATGAACCAGTTTAATTCTGTCTGGATGTAATCTCCTTCCCTCCTTAGAGAGAAGGTGTCCTAGATAGGTGACCTCCTCTCTACAATACTGCAATTTTGGAAGGGACACCTTATGGCCCAGAGGTGCTAAATGATGTAATAATGCAACAGTATCAGTCTTACATTGTGTCATGGAATCTGAGGCAATTAAAATATCATCAATGTACTGCAACAATGCAGAGCCTAAAGGTGGATTGAATTGGTCTAATTGACGTTTAAGACATTGACTATATATGCTCGGGGACTCAACAAATCCCTGAGGAATTCTTGTCATCGCGAATGATCTACCAAAAATCGCGAAGCTAAACAAATATTGAGATTCTTCGGCAATTGGAATGCTAAAGAACGCATTCTTCAAATCGATTACGGTGAAAAAACACGCAGAGGGTGGAATCATGGTGAAAAGACTATTCATGTCTGGGACCACGGGAAACTGGGGAATTACTATTTTATTAATTTCTCGGAGATCAATAACTAATCGATATACTGTGTTATCAGTAAATGATTGCTCACCATCTAATCTATTAGCATCATTTCGTTTCTTTACAACAGGAAGGATTGGACTGTTACATGGGCTGCTCACTATTTCCTTTATGACACCTGCATGCACAAGATCAGATATGACTGCCTTGAGCCCTTTTTCGCTTGATTTAGGTAATTTGTATTGAGGAACACGAGGTAACCGGGCACCTGGTTTGATTTTTATTACAATAGGGTCGATATCCATAATGCCTACATCATTCTTGCCTTTGGCCCATAAGCGAGGGTCTATTTCCTTTAGCTCTGGGGGTAAGTCGTATTCCTGTGAGAACATGCACCGAGTTGGGGAAACACTATCCATAGTTACATAGACACCATCCATTGAACAGTGAATAACTGCATTTAATTTCTTTAACAAATCTAATGCAAACAAGTTTTCATTGCAACCTGATGTTAAAGAGAGTGGCGTGTGTACTGTAAATGGGCCTACAGTTACTCTCATAGGTGTTGAGATGGGGCTCACCACGGGGATTCCAGAAATCCCAATTGATGTGGTATGAAGCCCAGACAGGGGAGCCCCGGGGACTGCAGAATGTGCAATAGATGTTCTGGTGGCACCAGTATCTAGAAGAAACTTATGGCCCTCTCCTTCGATTTTTACATCAATGTAGGGACCATTTTGATCTACAGGAATACTTACTCGCCCCTTGCCCTGTCTGTGGCTGTCCTAATAATTGTAGGATTCAGAAAAGAAATCATCAGCATAATATTGTCGTTCAAATGCATTGTCAAAAATATTAGTGTTACGCGGGACCTGATTCTTATTCTGCGAATTCTGATCAGTTCTACCTCTTCCTCGTCCTCGTGCATTACCTGCCGCGTTCCCTCTATGAAGTGACATACTTTGTCTTCCTTCCAGTAATGGGCAAGTATCACGCCAATGTCCATCCTGCTTACAGTAGGCACATTGGTTGATATTTAATCGGCGGTCTTGGGGTGGTGCAGATGCGCCTCGACCCCTTCCCCGTCCCCTTGGTGGGCCACCCCTTTGCTGAGGGGTTGTATCCCGCTGAGGGTATGCCTGCTGTAATAATACCTTTTTCTTCAATTCTTTTACTGACTTCTCATTCTTTTCTAATTCTTCCTTGTACCTGCTCTCATAGTATTGTGCCATCTGCAAAATCTCTGCCTGTCCCTTCGTCATCCACGAACTCTCTGTTGCTTTTAATTTTTGTGATATTTCAGGTAGAAGGCCATTAACAAAGCGTTCTACAAATAGTGTGACACCTGTTACGGTGGCGAGGTCTTGACCGCTAAAATCTATGAAAGCTTGTTCAATTCTAGTAAAATAATCTGGGACATCTTCACCTATTTTCTGTTTATAAGTGGCAAGTTTTCCCCAATCCACAGTCTGAAGAGGTATAACAGTTTCTAACTTAGTCAATATCCGGTTAGGTAAATCTAAAATATCCTGATGCGGCAGGGTTCCTGGTGCCCTTTGTGCTTCTCGTGCTTCTAAACCCCCCCATGTATTTCCCAAAGTAGGTGCATCATCTACTCTTCTAATTTTATGCCAAACTTCAGGACCCAATAAAACACCAAAAAAATAGTCAATGTCTTTGAGTGTCATGGTTGTGGTGGAAATGGCAATTCTAAGGTCCCGATAGAATCCAGCTGGATTCTTTCGAGGGTCTGGCAAGTCTTTCTTTATAGCCATTACCTCCTCCCTTTTCCATGGTATATGGACAAATTGGGCCACCGGCCCGGGAGCTGGTTGTCCGGCGGCAGCTGCTGCTGCAACTGCAGCTGCAGTGGGCATATCAGGGTGCACTTCCCTCATTGGGTACCCCTTGTCATATTTATTTAGAACATCTTCCCTGGCTATGACACAAATGCGTACTCCCTCATTTATGCTGTTACTATCAAGAATACAAGCCAGACTGTCCCGCCATAATTGGTTTAATTCTTGTTCATAAGGGAGAGGGGTAGAATCTGTAATACAAGACTTCCAATCCCTCTCCAATTTTTCAATCATATACAGCAGTGCTAATTGCTGTCCAAAATGTGACATCTGTTGTATTGTGTCCATAATATCGGTGTGGGTGTAAATAGGATGTGACATCCAGTTCTCTGACTGATTCTTGATAACCCGTTTTTCCCCATCCCCAATAGTGGAGCGGGTACTAGGGGGCGAAATCGACTCAATAGGTGTGCTCCATATGGGTGAAAGTGAGTGTATGGCTGTGCACTGTCGGCGTTGTCCATTTGGGGTATTAGGGGCAGGGAACATTATTTGTAACCTTGCAGTGCTGGCTGGTAGTGGTGGGGCAGGTGGTGGAGGGATTAGGACTTGGGCTATTGGGGTAGCTTGGGCTAGAGGCTGTGGTGGTTGTGGCACATGCTGCTGTAGTGGTGCACCTGGATTTCCCAAATTGTGTCCTTGCCCTTGCTGCTGTTGCTGTGCCCCCATGATAGGTTGGGCTACTGCAGGGGGTGTGTAAGGTGGAGGTGCAGTAGGGCTATTATCTAATAGCTGTAGCATTACCTCATCTTCCTCTAATGCATGTTTGGTTTCTGTTGGCTTTGATACATAACTTCCCTCCACCTGAGCCCTATGGACTCTATCTTCAGATTCAATCCCTTTCTGGGTCTGGGACTGGTGATAAAGGGCGGCCTTTTGCATGATGGTTCTCCTATTTTCCCTCTCTATCAGTTTATCTGATTTAATTTTTCTTTTATTGGCCTCCATTTCCCATTTTCTGTATACCTCAAACATATGTTGTCTAGCCTTTTTATGAAACAAACATTCCTGTAGGTAGGTTAGTTTCTTTAAATCAAAAGACCCATCCTCTGGCCACTGGAGGTCAGGACAATGTCTAGTATACCTGCGCCATATACTATTATACAAATTATTCTCTAAACCATAATCCTTTAACATGTCCCACCCTGGTGTTCCCTCTTTTGGGATTGGTTGCTTTTTATCTAAACGTGGCACATGATTTCGGCGAAAACAAAGACATAACCCTTGCCAACAGTTCTTATTTCCCATATCTAACCTTTTAAATTTTCAAAAGACAACACACACCAAACTTTAAAATGTAACATGCACCAAAGAAACCCTTTTTCAAATGTGCACCAAAGAAGAAAAAAAACCTTTTTCAAATGTTTACCAACTTACAAATTGCTCCAGGCCTGGGCAAATTACTCAAACAAGAAAAACACGTGTAATACAAATTGTCAAATGGTACCTTGTACAAATGCAAATTTACCAAGAACTAATCATTCCCAAAAATGATAAGTTATCCAAAAACAATTATTCTCTCAAATGCAAGTTAAAGCAGACAAATAGCCAGCGAGGAACAGTCTTACCTGACTATCTGCTTTTTCCTGGATTTCTCTCCGGCCGCCCGTGTCAGACTAATCAGTCAAGATAAACACCGATGTTTCAGGGACTTCGCTGGGACATCATGAGAAAGCGGGGAGAGGCCTGCCCGGTGGATAAGATGCAGCTGCTTTTGAAACTAAGTCTTTGTGCAGGGGCCCCTGGAATCTACACCTCCGGAACGGCGTCCCCCCACTGGCAGCACGTCTCTTGACAGAGCCACTGAAGATATCCACTGGAAGGTCCCTATTCGGGCGCCAAATTGTCAAATGCACATATTTGCAGATACTTACAAATGCATTTACAAAGGAGTTTTGACACGGAGAGCCGGAGTGAAAAATCAATGACCAAAGGTCTGTTTATTTTTGCTGCAGCAAAGAGGACAGGTTTACAACTGGCATCCCAGGCCCGAAGTAAAGTGTGCTAGCATAAAGCGTTTAACAGTGATATTTATACTCATACATCAAAGGATACATAAAATGTGTAAATAATGATATACGTCATACAGATATTTTAAGGAGTTAATCAGTTTCCACACACTGGTTCCATTCCCAGCTTTGTCCTTGCCTCCCTTCTGCAGCTGCCTGACTCCCCACATTCTTGAGACCCTTCAAAGGATTACGTGGTTCAAAGGTATAGATATCAGCCTTTCCCTCCCCAAAATACCACAGCCGAGGTCAGTTAGTCATTTGAACACACAATTATAATGAGTACAGTGCCCCAGTTAGGGAAAGAAACCAGCTGCAAGCCTATGGCGTGGAACCAGGCTTATTTTACCTAAACAAATATACATAAGATAACATATGTGATAGACAGTGCGTTCAGAGACAACAAAAGCTCAAACTTACACGTGTAAAAGAAACGAAGCAATTCAAAATGAATTCTAACAGCAGATGAGACCTTCAAGCAGAGTTGTGTGTCGTCATCATATTGGGGAACCAAGGTACTGTTTCCTGTCAGTAAAGCACCAAGCTGCTCAGTGTTTGGTGTCTGTTTATTGCTTGTTAATGGTAAATACTGAGGACTTGTCGATGTGTTAGCAGTACAACCAGTTGTATAAACTTTATTGGTAGCTACAAATTTGGTGTTAAAAAAAGGTGTCGTAATCAAGCTTTTTTTCCCCAGTATTCATGGTTTGAGGGCATTGATCATTATGAAAGTAATAGTTATTGGTCTGCCTTGTGTAGGAGCCATTGGGACCTTACTGGCTGCTATTGAAAGTGTTGTTTTTACCTGCTCCACTACTACGCACAACTAAGTTAGTTCAAGTCACTATTTAGATTTCCCAGTGAACAATAATCCGTTTGTTTCTACAGTGCATCATCGTCCAGTAACTTGCCTCTAGGTCCTTTCTTTTTTCACCAAACAGGGCAATTGCGGCTTGGTGATCAGCCAATTTTCCAGGACCACACCTTATGATTAGATGGGGATAGCTGAATTGAAACTCTTATTCCTGGTTCCAATTTCTGCAACTGTCACTAGTACTGCAGTCTATGATTGTCCATGAGTGTTAGGCGGATGGAAGCAGTCTGTTGTTCTAACGATCCAGAGGCTTCACCACATCATTATTGCAACAAATTCCAGAATTCTCCTCCTTGTGTAATTTTTTTTTTTTTAGTTAGTTCTATTTTGTTTTGAGATTTTTTTTTTATTGTTTTTTTTTTACCGTCCTATCACAGGAAGACAGTAGTATAACAGTTTACAGTAATCCCCCATTTCAACTCTAAAGGAGTTAACCCATACCCTCCCCCCCCCCCCCTTTTAACTAAGACAATCCCCACACCATGACTCCTGTGGCGGATGTGTTGAAAGCGCCAGTTATCCGCTATGATCATAGTCACTGAGCAACAGCAAGTGTGGCAATCTTATGTTTCATGAGCGAGCTAATAGAATTTGTGACATCCCCCTGAATAGGAGGCAAAGGGGTGGGAGTCATGTTTCAGGTGTACCCCTTCATGGCAGCATCTCATCATCTTTTCCATTATATTTAAAGGCTTGGAACCGCATCTCATAGCCTCACGTCTCTTCTCTGCACAGCCCCCCCACTCCTTTGTCACTGTCTCATGTTCCAAGTCCTTCTTCCATGAACCCAATTGGGGAGGCAGTGGAGTCTTCCTGTGCACAGCGACTGTCCTCTTAGCCAGTAGGAGGACTAAACTGGCAAATTTAGTAGCAATTCTGGTAGTTTTTGGTTAGTGTAAATGCCCAGCAAACAAGCCTCAACTGTGGTCAGACACGGTCTAGTAATCACCTCTGCTGTTGCATGCGTGACTGCATCCCAGAAATCACGTAGTTTACCACATGTCCGGAATATGTGTTGTAGGTCAGTTGTGTCTGTTTGGCATCTAGACACACAGGAGACGCCCCAGGGAAGATTAGATTTAATTTACTGTGCATGAGGTATGCTCTATGCAAGATAATATGCTGTACAAATTTAAACCAAGCGTTTCTGGACATTTTCCAATGGTATTCTAGGGCTTCTCGCCACTCAGACTTGTTAAATGCTTGCTGTGCATTGTCCTCCCATTGCTCCCACAGGGGCCGAAGAGACACATCTGTAAGCTTAAGGATAGCTTTGAAGAGCCACATGATCAGCCTGCGTCCATTGCCCATAGTGTGTATGACCTGTGTAACTTAGTGGGTGCCTGGTTCACTGCCGTCTGCGTTACAACAAATTTTTATCTTGTGCACGATTTTTCCATACAGCAAGAATCGTCCTTGACTCAAGTTTTATTCTTCACCTAGAGTTGGGAAAGTCAATCCAGTGAATAAGTCACCCACTCTGTGTGTTACCACCACCTCCCAGCATGTCAGTGTCCATGCCTGGAGTGTACCTGTATGTGTGGGGAAGCCCGGCAAAGGGAGTTATGGTGCATAAGGTAGTGGTTTGAGAGAATAGTAGACACGACACTGCAATATTAGTACTGCTGTCCGTAGCAAGATAGGGAGATCTTTCGGGGGCTTGACTGCTGGGAATAGAATACTATGTAGGTTGCTGGCCCAGATCTGCTTCATGGACATAGTGGTTTCACTCAAGTGGTGCTTCTGTGTCCAGTAAGTCACCCACTGGAGCTAGGCTGCATACATACAACCCTGGAAATCACTGACCCCGAGCTCACCCCAGGCCTGTGACAGCTTCAATTTATCTAGACCTACCCTGCACTCCCCACTGCCCCCAATAAGGTCAATGAGGAGGGAATCTATTTGTTCAAAATAAGCGTCTGGTAGAAGTATTGTAAGGTTTATAAAGTAGTACAATAGGTGGAGGAGCATCACCATTTTGGCTATGGTTACCCGGCCGGGGACTGCCAGTGACAGGGTTGTCTGGAAGGCTACTTGACCTTTTAATGCTCTCTGGGTCCGCTCCTGGTTTCTGCCCAACATGTCTTCATGGGAGTGATAGATGTTGAGATCTTGATATCTGAATGTACAGGGAACCCACTATATCGCTTGGCTGCCCGATCTTTCTGGTGCAGCCTGCCGCTGAAGGAATGCTCGGATTTGGTAGGATTAACACAGTTAGGAGAAAACACCTCAAATGCGGCTTGTATGATGCTGGGGTCAGCCGATACATCCTTGACATAAAGGAGATACTGAATGCACGTCTTTCATTCTGGAGATATCACATATGCACCCCTGCTCTCTTAGTCGTATAGCCAAGGTGTCATGCAAATAGCAGGAAGAGCAGGCATCTCTGTCTGGTGCCTCTGCTTAATGTGTAGCATTGCGATATATGACTGCCAGTCTTTACTCTGGCAGTCGGGGCCATGTACAGGAGCTGGATCAAGGCTATCATTTGATCACCTAATCTGAGGGCATGGAGGACTCGCATGAGATAGACCAGCCTAGGGGTACCAAAGCCTGCTTGACGTCTAGGACTATGCAGGCAGAGATAGGCCAGTCGGTGACAACTTTGTCGTAGATTTGGTAAAAGCGTCTGATTTTGAGTGACATGCTCCGGCGCGGGATAAAGCATTTTGGTCTGGATTAATTCCAGTAGGAGCGGAGGAGGCCTATACTCCAGTATTCTACTGAAGATTTTATGAGTATTCAAAATGGATAGCAGCTTGTATAAAGATAGTTGTAGGTAATCACGCCCTGGCTTAGGGATGGCAGTAACCAGGGCTTCATTCATTGTGGAAGGAAGACACCCTTGCTTTTAGCCTCGCTATGGAGCTTAAGCAGCTGAGATTTTAAGAGTGGCTCAGAGGCAGCATAAAATTCTACAGGTGGACCGCTCGTGCCTGGTGTTTTGTGCCTAGCCAAGGATCGGATGGGATCAGTAGTGCAGTCAGGAAGCTATCATTAGTGTCTAATAGACTGTTCGGCGGAGAAGAGTACAAGGTAGTATAGTAATTCCTAAATGCATCGTTAATTTTGTTTTGCATGTGTGCTGTGTGCCCTGCTGGAGTGTTGCAGAAATAGGGTATAGAGGGTGAGGTGGGTGGATTAACCATGCTAATAAGTACTGTTCTTTATTTCCTTCTGCATAGACCCCTTCTGTGTGTGTTGCTCTGTCTAGGCATGTGAGCCGTTCCAGTACGGCAGCATGTGCCTCACAGCCCTCATTAAGGTGGGAATTTGAGTTGGGTCACTTGCTGCAGCTAGTTCCAGTTTCATGAGTGTTCTCGGTCTCTTCCAGCTCTGTCTGTTGCATTCCTCTGACCCCAATTGTGGCACTGATGCAAGTTTGTCTGACGACCACCTTAATTATAATTATCTTCATGTGTCCAAGCATTTTGGGGAGGGGGTTTCAGTGCAAGCTTCCTGGGGGATATGGCCGTGATCTCAGTACTTGGGGAGCTGCGCAACGTTCAGTCTGGGGGAGGGGTGGACTCCTGGTGGCAAGCGCCATGTCACACCTGGTGGGCTGTCTTGACCACATACATCGGAGACAGCCCCTGCGGAGACACCTCCTCCCAGAGCCAATTCTCTATGTATTGAGATGCCTGAGCCCTCTGTGCCTTCCAGCATGCCCACTATACTCGGATTGTTTTGCCTTGTGCGGTCTTATGTGTGACTCTCCTAGAAGGTAACTTTCAGTCGGGTCCTTCAGGGTTCTGGCATTATCTGTGCATTAGGGTATCACTTTTTTTTTTTTATTGACTCCTCTGTAACTTGTACCCTGGTTCATAGGTTCTGTTGGTCCTTACACAGTAAGTCTAAGTCCAGACCCAGCATATCTATTTTATTCTTTAGTGAAGTTCTGTTGCCTCCTAGCTTATCCGATCTTTAATCCTACGTGGGCGGTACGCCCAAGGAGAGGAGAGATGGGTGGTGGAGTCATGGATGGTTTATCTCAATTATGGGTGATGGTCTTTGTGAAGGGTTTGTTTTCTACCAAAAAGCTGTCCAGGTGCTGGATCCCAGGGAGGTGGGGGGAAGGAAAAGACAGATAAAGATGGGTCATCTTCTGCTCACCTGACACCTCTTTGTGGCATTCTAGTGCCTCCATTAGGTCTGCACGAGCAGCTAAGCCTAAATAGAGTGCCAACCAACAGCGCTCCTCCTCCTAGGGGATCTGCTGTCAGTGGTGGAGACGACTGGGGTGAGCATAGGCCAAGAGTTTTGACAAACCCCAGGCTTTCAGCTGGTCTGGGCCCTCACCCATTCTGCTTACGGGCCATGCAGGTTATAGTCCCCTAGAAAGGAGGAGAAAGGCAACGGCTGGCCTTGCTTCTCTTTATCTTTGACAGTCCAGCTGCCACTGCCCAGTCTCTGCATGTGGCAGCACCCGTCCCTTTAGTAGATCTCAGTTGTGGCAGTACAGGCCCATCTCAGATCCCGGATCCAGACGAGGATGGAGGAGAACCCAATAAAACCAAATAGCTTGGTGTAGTCTACATCCCATGTATTTATGGCTTGGGGCTGGAGTGTTTTCAGTGGGTGGGGTCACGGTAGACCAGAGCCGCTGTATAGCAGACTTCAAACCTGTTGTAGAGGAGGAATTGACAAATACCCCCCCCCCCCCCCCAAATATGCAACATTAATTTGCCTCAGCTTCTCAAAAGCGAGCCAGTGCTCTTGGATGTTTAGATCACCCAGAATGGTTATGCAAGCTTTGTGCTAGTACCGAAGTGCCCCAGAGCTAAGTGGGCCGATAAGAGTCAGAAGACAAAAGTGGGGAGATAGCAGGATCAAATAGGGGTAGTCTGTTCTGTGAGTGTTGGGGCTCAGGTATAGCAAAGTAAAACCACGTGAAGCAGCTTGTGATGTGTCCATAGACATTGGGGCTTGGTCAGGAGGAGAGTGTAGAGGCCTTTTAGTGAAAACGCGGATGCTGTGGAGGCAGTCTCTACCACGAAGAGGCCCGCAGCCCATTTGCTCAGCTATTGACCATTTGAGCTGTACAACTAAGTAATAAAGATCAAAATGTGGGACTCCCAGCCCACCTGTTACAGTGAAAAGACTGAGTTTGGCAAGGGCCACCCTCCGGCGCCTGTGTGCCAGATCAGTTTACTAATAAAGTATCTATACCTTGGAAGAATGCAGGAGAAGGCACCAAGGGAATATTCGAGAAATTATATTCCAGTCAGAGGATAATCATCTCGGAAAGGGCAATGCTCCCAATTAGGGTCACAAGTTGAGTCCTCTAAAACAACACCTATATCAAGATAGCGGTCACCTCCCTGGTAAAGTTGCCCTCCATCAGGTCAGAATCTTCCTCCTTAATGCCAAGGTATTTAATGATGGTCTCCTCCCACTGCAAGGAGCCGCTCCCTAGTTCAAGATGGACTGGAGGGACATTTGGAGGGAATATAGAGGACTTGCATCAAAAAACGTGAAGTCCCGATACAGCAGTAAATTAAATTCTAGTATATATGCTAATAGAAAAGTAGGACCCTGAAAGTCCTTTACATAGGGGAGGAGATTGTCGGCATAAAGGGAGACTATCTGGATGCTATCAGAGAGGTGGGATTCCCCAATCAACTCCTTTCACTCGTAGATGGCATGAGAGAAGTTCCATAGCAAAAAGTAGGGGAGGGGGCAGAGGTCATCCCTGACTGGCTTCGCAGGCTATTTTGAAGGGGGGGTGTTAATCTACTTGCCTATACATACCCAGGCTACCGGTTGTGAATAAAGGAGCTAGCTTGATGCACTTAATGAAGCATGGTCCAGAACTCGACGATCGCAATACCTCAAATTGATTCTCTTATATGACAGTACTGAATGTTTTTTCAAGGTCCAAACTTAACAGTGTGGCCCTAGGCCAAGCCAAAGGATTGCTTAAAATATTCTGTAGAGACAACAGAGATGTAAATAGGTATTCCATCGGGAGATAAATCCATATGTACGAGGTGTGGAAGTAGACAGTTGATAAGGAACTCAAGGATGTTGCTCAAAATCTTCTAGTCCAAATTAATTATGGTTTATGATCAATAGAAGACTGGGTCCTGTAGGGGACGGCCCAATTTCAGTATTGGATACAGGAGAGCCTCTCAGACTGAAGAAAAACATCCTCTCCCAGAGATGTCAAAAAGAGCTCTGCCAACTTAGAAGTCTTGGTGCAAAGGCCTCCTGGCTCCTCGTACTCTAGGCTAGTTAATTTTATATTTAGTGGTCAACTTCTAAAGGCTATAATAGGGGCATTTCACCTTGCGTGCAGTGACAAAGCTCTTGTTAGTCATTTATGACATTCCTAGCACTTCATCCCATGTCCTGGTCTCTTTCCCTCCTGAATGCCAAGATCCCTTCTTTCTATGACTGTTTTAAAAAAAAAATACATAAATATCAAAATAGAATTTTTCAATCACTTTATTACAAAACTGTTTATTCTACAGTGTTAGCTGAAGGTGGGGAAGCCAGTTCAGTTTAGGGTCCCCTTGCACCATCTCTCCGTTGCCATGTGTGGTCGTGAAATGTGCCTACGTCTTTCTAAATTTTGTTAAGTGTCCTCTGATTGACGTTTATATAGGATTTGTTTTCTTCTTGTCCTATTGAGATGTTTAAGGTCATTTAACACGGCCCTCTCTCCCTTTCCATGCAGAAACCGCCTTCTCCAAGCCGCCAGGATGGTCCTGATTTGCGGGTACTCGAGGGAAGTGAGAAAGAGAGCAGCGGATCAACCGACATTTTTGATTCAACGCTAGTAAACACTACCGATGTGACTGGGGCATCTGACCCTCTTGGCCAGCCAGTAGCACATGTAATCGACTTGGTCAGGTAAGATAATCAGGCGTCTAGAATGGTGACTGATGTGGCACTCAACAAGGCAGGGAATGTAGCAGTGATAGTAGAACAAGTGGTTATTTATCAGGTATTTTGGGGTTATGCCAATACCTCCCCCATTGAGCATCCATCTGGTCTCGCCCCAAGTCAGTCCAGTGGGTCCAGAGGGGCATCAAGCGGCCTTTGGGGTTAGCTGTTCAGTCCCTTATAGAACCACATGACCAGGTGATTGACAGATCATTAGCAGAAGCTGGAGGACCACATGCGTGTCTCCCTGTCTGCAGGTTTCCTCAGGCCAAGCTCTGATAGGGGCGTTCCATCCAGTCACTTAGTAGTCAATTGGAGCTGGGCCGCAAAAAAAAAAAAAAATAATTAAACTCTGGCACTACTAGCCCACGTTTCAACGGGGGATGACGGAGGGCAGACAAAGCGACCCTGTGGGGTCTGCCGTCCCAGATCAGTTCGCCAAGGAGCACATTGAGTTTCTGAACCCAGGCCACAAAGAGTGGAGTGAGTATTTTGTGGTCGGCAGTTGGACCCCTTCATACTGAGGACTTGTTAACAAATTATTTGAGGAGAGTAACATTCCGAACACAGGTTTTTAGTGATGCCTTTTGAAGTCAAAGGAAAGGGACACAATGGATTACATTGTTTAATTGGCCAAGTAAAGTGGCTTATATTTAAAATGTAACCAGAGTCAGCCAGTGACGATATCAATGTAGAATTTATATGATCCCAATGATTAAGTCCTTTGTATTTTGTTAATGGAATCTGTGAAGCTGTGGGCGGGATTAAATTGCAGTCTTCAGAACAGGGAAAAATAAAGATGCCATCTACAGACACTTTTTATATGGCAAAGAATGAAAAGCAGATCAGAATGGGCAGCTGGATATAGCAGAACATATTGTGTAACTACTTTTAAAGGTGCCATTTTGGAAAGTTGAGACTAGCTTTACCTTAGGATTTGTATCTTCTCTACTAAATCTGCTGTGGCTGGAAAGCGTAATTGATCAAGCCAAAAAGTGTTAATCAGAATGGAGTTTTGTAAAATGGCAGTAGAAGTATCAATGCGTTTTGTCCTGCTGTGGCACAGCCGATCATCTTTGACACAGGACCCGATTAAACGATTACAGTGGTGATGCAAAGCCCCACTCATCTAACCTTGAGGAGGATATGTGTGCGTGTGATCTAAAACATTCTTGGTGAAACAAAAATATTGGAAAAAAATTAGTGAAAGGGCTGAGTTCCCTGCTACTCAGCTGTAGAAATTTCTTTTAGAAAAGTTATACCGAAGAGTTAAGACGAATTGACATTTCTTGATTTGGAATGAAGCATTGTAGGTCAGTGTAGTATTCTGGCTACTGACCTGATACAGTCTTGAAAAGAGTACCTGATGGCCAACGATGCAACAGGCTGCTGACTGGTCCAACACCACCACCTTAAGCGCACCTCCATAGATCACACAGGGCAGCCTTCATCATCGGCTAATTTCCAAAAATGGCAAAGACCTGCATGCAAATGGTTACTCACAGTGTAGTATTGCAAGTCACCATATTGTGCCATGGCTGTAATGGGGAATTGATCACAGTGCCACTGCCTTTTTCAGGGAAGGTGGATCCACTTCAAAAGTAGAATGTTAACAATGATAGCATTCATTTAGC
This sequence comes from Pleurodeles waltl, assembly GCF_031143425.1. Lineage (NCBI taxonomy): Eukaryota > Metazoa > Chordata > Amphibia > Caudata > Salamandridae > Pleurodeles > Pleurodeles waltl. The sequence continues at coordinate 1,802,957,154 of NC_090444.1, read as the reverse complement.
CGTAGAAGGATAATGTGGATGCCCAGAAAAGCAAGTGACAGAAGCCAGCCAGTGGCTTCTTTGGAGCAAGGTGGTTATGAAGACACGTTGATGAGGGTGTGGCCAACCATCATAGCTGAGCGGACGCGATCCACTGTGGCTCAGCTTCAAGGCCCACAATTAGTGTGCTTATAAGGGCCAATGATCGCTAGAATAAAGTCTGCCGGGCAAGTAAACGATACAGGAATGCCAAGAAGGCAGACTTGAGGTGCTAGAGATTGAGAAATGACCATTCCGTCGTGAGGTGGCCTAGACTAGGATGACCGCAAGCTAAGATGGTGGGTGTTGAGGCGCAGGGCTGCAAGGAGGCAAAAGAGACGTGAGCAGCCTGCGGCTTTGAGGAGCCCGAAGTATGAAATAATATCGTGGAGCCTGGGAGGGAACCCCCTGGAGGACCCAAAGGTGTCAGAAAAGGAGCAGCAGCGGATGGGCCTTGGGATAAAGCCCACACGCCTGCTAGATAGGTGAGAAGAAGAGTGGAATGCTGCGGCACGAACACCAGAGAAGCGATGGGACCCTGAACAAAATAGCAGGTAAATCCTCAGGTGGGGGGGAGGGGCCTGCTGGGGGGAGCTGCTTGGGGTGGCTTGGCTGCTGCACATACAGGGTTCCGGGACAAAAAACAGAAGATTGTGAGAGTTTGCGAATGCCTGACCCTAAGATGGCGGAAGGTCAGGCAGAGAGTAGTCAACCGTGCACGCTATGGCGCGGCCGGGGCTGTGCATGCCTGGAATCCACACTTGCAGTGCGATCAGGATCAGCAGGGTTAGAAAGTGTGCTAACTGGACACAGAGTTAGCGGTTGGCAGTAAGGGACAAAGTTCCTCGCGAAGAAGGGAGTGAAAGCACTACACATGGGGGCGTTTGCGGGAGTCGTCTTCAGATCTCCTCTCTGTCAGAGAATGAAGATGGCAGAAGACGACCTGCTGTGATCCAGGGAATGGCGGACTTTTCCATGCTGTAGTGAAGTGTGGGATTGTGGGGCCAGAGGGTGAACCTCTAGAAAGACAGCTCCACGAAACTTGGATGAAGTTCAGCCCCTGCCTTCTATCAAAACACGGCACTGACAACATATGTCGATGTCACGCAAGAGGACACAACCTAATAGGGTGCCCAGTTATTTCACTCCTGCAGAGACCCGTTCAGACGACAGAGCCTGCCCGACGGGCTACAACATGGCCCTCAATAAAGAGGACCTCCTGACTTCCCTGCGCAATTTAAAAATGAGCTGAAGAAGCAGCTCAAGACTGACATTAAGGCCACTTTTGAAACTTGTAGAGAAAAGATTAACTCTCGCCTCACTAGTCTCCAGACAGACTCAGTGGGCACACACACAATAGATCTGGAGACTAAAGTTCAGGACCTGGAACAGCAGTTTCCAGGTGAAGTAAACGCAATTCATTCCCAATTACGATCTATGGTGCTAAAAGTGTGAAGACTTGGAGAGTTGTTCCCGCTGGGACAATATAAGGGTGCAAACCCTGTAGGAGCCCTGCAAGGGCCATGATCTTGAAGCCTTCATGGTGGGAATGTTCGCGGAGACTTTAGGGGACAATCTCCCGGAGGTACGGGTAGAAAGGGTGCACCGGGTGGGTATACTCACCGCCGGAGAAGGGAAGAAACCCAGAGATATCTTAACTAAGGTGAGTTATTTCAAGGACAAGGAGCTGATACTGTAAAAGGTCCAACAGCAGGATGTCATGAGCTTTCAAGGAGAAATTTGCTCCCTATTCCAAGATGTTGCTCTAGCCACCTTAGCGCGTGGGCAACAGTTTTGGCCCATTACAGGGGCCCTCTGATCCAAGAACATTAAATAGAGGTGGACGTTCCCATATCAGATTGCATTCGAGATGGACAATAAGTCATACCACTATGTGGATTTTAATGAGGCAGCTTCCCAGGTGGGGGTCTCCAGAGGAGAATCATCAAATAACTTGAGACCAGAGTAAGCGCAACCGGGGAGACCCGGGAACAGCAGAATCCCTAATGTGTGGCACCGACAATGGATTCCACAAATTCCCATAGAGCTTTGGGGAGCGGGGGAGGTGTTTTCTTAGTTCCTAAAGGCTATGCTACAAGAATTAGGCCTTGTAGACACTTGGCATACCTGTAACCCTGCCATAAGGGACTGCACTTGTTCCCCATACGCATAGCTCGTTTTCTAGACTTGACTACATATTTGTCAGCCAAGGTCTCCAATCTGCAGCTCAGTCTGCTACCATCCAATTCTCATATCTGATCATGCTCCCCTTGAGGTTATCGTCGACTGGCCGGCCCCAAGTTTAAGAAATGGTACTTTCCCAGTGCTCTGGTGCAAAACAGACAATTCAGAAACAAACTTAGAAAGACGATAAGGGAATTTTTTGACCTAAATGATCCTAGAGATACTTCTTATACCACGAAGGGAGATGCTTTAAGGCAGTTATACAGAGCAGATGTATATCACTGATGAGCACATTACAAAAACAGAAGACTACAGAATGGTTGGCGTAAGAGGAGGAATTAATCCTGGCGGGGAAAGCCCATAAAACTACACTGCAACGGAAAGTAGTATCCTTAAAAGGTAAGCTCCGCGCAATCTGTGCCAGTAGGGCAGAACACACATTACTATGCCTGAAGCAAACTATTTATGAAAAGTGCAACAAGATATGCCCTCTGATGGCAAGGCAATTAAGAAGAAAGCAGGAAAAGGAATATAAAGGGCTGATCAGGGATGAAGGCCGCAACATCAGGAAGATAAGAAAGCCCAAGCATTTACAGAATTTTATAAGTAGCTTTACACTACTGACCAAGTCGGGGAGGCAATTGACTTTTATCGAATTACTAGATTTGCCACATGTTCCCCAGGATATTGTTGAGGATCGGACTAACCCCATCACAAGAGAGGAAGTGCAGGAGTGTATAGATTCCCTCAAACTTAATAAATCTCCAGGTCCTGATGGACTGACCGCACACTTTTATAAAACCTTTAGTTCTGACCTGACGCCACATTTGACCACATAGGGGACGGGGTTGAAGTATCGCCCTCCATGAGCAAAGCTCTGGTCACGTCATTCCGAAACTGGGGAAAGACCCCCAAAGATGTGCTTCTTATCAGCCAATTGCCCTTCTTAATCTTGACGCTAAGATTTATACCAAGGTCTTTGCCTCAAGATTGGAATCTGTTTTGCCTGATCTGATCCATCCAGAATAATTGGGCTTTATCAAAGGCTGCCAAACACATGACAATTTAAGACGTGTGTCTCACCTGATAGACATGTAAAGCACGTTTTAATGATACTTACAAATGCATTTACAAGGTTTGACACGGAGAGCCGGAGGGAAAAATCAATGACCAAATGTCTATTTATTTTTGCTGCAGCAAAGAGGACAGATTTACAACTGGCATCACAGGCCCAAAGTAAAGTGTGCTAGCATGGAGCATTTAACAGTGATATTTATACTTATACATCAAAGGATACATAAAGTAAGTAAATAATGATATACGTCATACAAGAATTTTAGGGAGGGAATCAGTTTCCACACACCGGTTCCATTCCCTGCTTTGTCCTCGACTCCCTTCTGCAGCTGTCTGACTTCCCACATTCTTGAGACCCTTCAAAGGATTGTGTGGTTCAGAGGTATAGATATCAGCCTTTCCCTCCCCAAAATACAACAGCCGAGGTTGGTTAGTTATTTTTACCACATAATTATAATGAGTAACGTGCCCCAGCTAGGGAAAGAAACCAGCTGCGAGCCCGTGGTGTGGAACCAGGCTTATTTTACTTAAACAAATATATATAAGATCACATATGCGATAGGCAGTGCGTTCAGAGAGAGGACTTAAACTAAATGTCTTAAAGGAAAAGGAGCAATACAAAATGGATTCTTACAGACAAGGTAAGTAATAAATAAATAAATAAATCACTGCAATTTTATTGGAATTCGATGCTGAGAAGGCCTTTGACCGGTTTGATTGTTCCTTCCTGGTGGCCATATTAAGGAGGTTTGGATTTGTGGAACAGATCATTAACAGGGTAATGGCTGTCTATGCATTCTCTGGCTCCCAGGTTGTGGTAAATGGGACTACCTCAGGGTCCTTTAAGCTGATGCGGGGGACGAGACAGGGATGCCCTCTGTCCCCCCCCTTGTTTTTTGCGCTCAGCATTGAACCATTGTCAGCTAAGATCAGAACCAATCCAGAAATTCAAGGAGTCCATTTTGGGGCTGACTAACATAAATTCTGCCTCTTTGTGGATGACGTTTTTTTAGCTCCTCGGTCTCCCCGCAGTTCACTTCCAGTTCTACAACAAGAGCTACAAACTTACGAGGCAGTCTCTGGATTCATAGTTGACACACAAGTCTTATCTGCTTAATCTGTCGATTCCCACACAGGAACTGGAGACCATCTCCTCCCAGCTTCAGTTCCAGTGGGCCAAGAGTGAGATTACATATTTGGGAGTAAAGCTCACTCCCTAAATGGAGAATCTGTATAAAGCAAACTTTCCTTCTGTAATCCGACATTTGAAGGCTGACATAAAACGATGGGCGTTTGGATACCTTACCTGGATGGAACGTATAAACGCAATCAAAATGACTGCACTACCACGCATTTTATATCTGTTTCAAGGGCTCCCGATAGAAATACAGAAGGATTGTTCATGGAGCCATGCTCCCCGTATTGTGTAACAGGGCCATAGAGTGTGACTCTCTTATAAAGTTCTGACTCTGCCCAGAGAGGCAGGGGGGCTTGCACTACCAGACATACAAAATTACTACTGTGCTGCACAACTCCGAGTAATAGCAGAATGGTCACTCAGGGAGTCAGATAAATTATGGCTACATATGGGCAGAGCAGTTATGGGGGGGACAATATGGGATGTGTTGTGGAAGCCTCAGCAAGATTATCCGCGTAATGCATATCTGAGTATTCCCACAGCCACTACAATTAAGGTGTGGGACACAGTGAATAAGACATAGGGCAACTCTACATGCCCCTATCCACTCAAATCCGGCCTTTCCACCAGCCCTTCTGCAGGGCCCCTTTGACGCATGGCGGGAGGGAGGCTGCCTAAAGATCTCAGACTTGTTCCGTGGGACAGATCTGCTAACGTTTGAAACTGCTGCTGGGTTTGGGATTTTAAAATACAGGTCTCAGAACTTTTTCATTATACTCAGTTGAAACACTGGGTGTCTCAGCTTAGTGTACGGAAGGCAGCCACAAGGGACTTACTACCAGTGGAGTACTTTGTGTGACAGGGAGGGGCTTCTAGAGGCTGTATCTCTACTCTTTCTGCTTTATTACAGGAAGCCGATCGTCCCCCCGCCACATGACATTTTGGAATCGAGTTCTTGACACCCACAAGCTTTGGGCCAAGTTATACAGCAATATTTTTAAGTTTATGAGCTCCTTGGGGCTCTGGGAAGCACCTTATAAACTTCTCTCCAACTGGTACCTCTACCATGAGAAACTTAAAAAGATCTTGTTGGAGGGGATGTGGGATATTGGGAGACTTCCGCCACATATGGTGGGATTGTCCGACAATTCTTCCTTTTTTGGAATGAGATACTGGCACAAATTAAAGACATTCTAGGATATCCCATTCCTAGTAAGCCGGAATGTGTGTTATTAGGTATCCGAGACCCCACTCTGAGTTGCCAAACCATGGGGGACCGCTAAATTAGGTTTGTCTGGGGGCAGCTAAGAGGGCCCTGGCGGGGGGTGGAAGAAGCCCGAGGCCCCATCTAAGTCGCAATGGTACGCTGTAGGAAGTTGGCTCTGTATGCACTATTTCAAAGTAAGGAATAGTATGCACAAAAGAGATAATACTAATGCTCTATTTTGTGGTAGTGTGGTCGAGCAGTAGGCTTATCAAAGGAGTAGTGTTAAGCATTTGTTGTACATACACAAGCAATAAAGGAGGAACACACACTCTGAGACAATTCCAGGCCAATAGGTTTTTGTATAGAAAAATATATTTTCTTAGTTTATTTTAAGAACCACAGGTTCAAATTTTACATGTAATACTTCAATTGAAAGGTATTGCAGGTAGGTACTTTAGGAACTTTGAATAATCAAAATAGCATACACAGTTTTCAAATAAATCACATATAGCTATTTTAAAACTAGACAATGCAATTTTCAACAGTTCCTGGGGGGAGTAAGAGTTACTTAGTTTTTGCAGGTAAGTAAACCACCTATGGGGTTCAAGTTTGGGTCCAAAGTAGCCCACCGTTGGGGGTTCAGAGCAACCCCAAAGTTACCACACCAGCAGCTCGGGGGCGGTCAGGTGCAGAGGTCAAAGTGGTGCCCAAAACGCATAGGCTTCAATGGAGAAGGGGGTGCCCCGGTTCCAGTCTGCCAGCAGGTAAGTACCCGCGTCTTCCGAGGGCAGACCAGGGGGGTTTTGTAGGGCACCGGGGGGGACACAAGTCAACACAGAAAGTACACCCTCAGCAGCACGGGGGCGGCCGGGTGCAGGGTGCAAACACGAGTCGGTTTCCAATAGAAATCAATGGGAGACCAAGGGGTCTCTTCAGCGATGCAGGCAAGGGGGGGGCTCCTCGGGGTAGCCACCATCTGGGCAAGGGAGAGGGCCTCCTGGGGGTCACTCCGGCACTGGAGTTCCGATCTTTCAGGTCCTGGGGGCTGCGGGTGCAGAGTCTTTACCAGGCGTCAGGATCTGGGAAGCAGGCAGTCGCGGTCAGGGGGAGCCTCGGGATTCCTTCTGCAGGCGTCGCTGTGGGGGCTCGGGGGGGCAACTCTGGCTACTCACGGTCTCGCAGTCGCTGGGGAGTCCTCCCTGAAGTGATTGTTCTCCACAAGTTTAGCCGGGGGCGTCGGTGCAGAGTAGCAAGTCTCACGCTTCCAGCGGGAAACGCAAGTTGTTTTAAAGTTGCTCCTTTGTTACAAAGTTGCAGTCTTGGGTGAACAGGGCCGCTCTCCTCTGGAGTTTCTTGGTCCTTCTAGAGCAGGGCAGTCCTCTGAGGATTCAGAGGTCGCTGGTCCCTGGGGAGAGTGTCGCTGGAGCAGTGTCTTTAGAAGGGGGGGAGACAGGCCGGTAGAGCTGGGGCCAAAGCAGTTGGAGTCTCCGTCTTCTCTGCAGGGTTTTTCAGCTTAGCAGTCCTCTTCTTCTTAGGTTGCAGGAATCTGACTTCCTAGGTTCTGGGGAGCCCCTAAATACAGAATTTAGGGGGGTGTTTAGGTTTGGGAGGGCAGTAGCCAATGGCTACTACCCCTGAGGGTGGCTACACCCTCTTTGTGCCTTCTCCCAAGGGGAGGGGGTCACATTCCTATCCCTATTGGGGGAATCCTCCATCTGCAAGATGGAGGATTTCTAAAAGTCAGTCACCTCAGCTCAGGTTGCCTTAGGGGCTGTCCTGACTGGCCAGTGACTCCTCCTTGTTTTTCTCATTATCTCCTCCGGCCTTGCCGCCAAAAGTGGGGCCGTGGCCGGAGGGGGCGGGCAACTCCACTAGCTGGAATGCCCTGGGGTGCTGTAACAAAGGGGGTGAGCCTTTGAGGCTCACCACCAGGTGTTAACGTTTCTGCAAGGGGGAGGTGATAAGCATCTCCACCCAGTACAGGCTTTGTTACTAGCCACAGAGTGACAAAGGCACTCTCCCCATGTGGCCAGCAACATGTCGAGTGTGGCAGGCTGCTAAAACCAGTCAGCCTACACGGGTAGTTGGTTGAGGTTTCAGGGGGCACCTCTAAGGTGCCCTCTGGGGTGTATGTTACAATAAAATGTACACTGGCATCAGTGTGCATTTATTTTGCTGAGAAGTTTGATACCAAACTTCCAAGTTTTCAGTGTAGCCATTATGGTGCTGTGGAGTTCGTGTTTGACAGACTCCTAGACCATTTACTCTTATGGCTACCCTGCACTTACAATGTCTAAGGTTTTGCTTAGACACTGTAGGGGCACAGTGCTCATGCACTGGTGCCCTCACCTATGGTATATTGCACCCTGCCTTAGGGCTGTAAGGCCTGCTAGAGGGGTGACTTATCTATACTGCATAGGCAGTGTGAGGTTGGCATGGCACCCTGAGGGGAGTGCCATGTCGACTTACCTGTTTTGTCCTCACCAGCACACACAAGCTGGCAAGCAGTGTGTCTGTGCTGAGTGAGGGGTCCCCAGGGTGGCATACGACATGCTGCATCCTTTAGAGACCTTCCCCGGCATCAGGGCCCTTGGTACCAGGGGTACCAGTTACAAGGGACTTACCTGAATGCCAGGGTGTGCCAGTTGTGGAAACAAAAGTACAGGTTAGGGAAAGACATTGGTGCTGGGGCCTGGTTAGCAGGCCTCAGCACACTTTCAAATCAAAACTTAGCATCAGCAAAGGCAAAAAGTCGGGGGGTAACCATGCCAAGGAGGCATTTCCTTACATACGCCAGGCTATGACGGGCACCGTCTATGGATCGTTTGGCCAATATGTTGACAAATAACAGGGCAAATTTTGACTACATTTGGGGACCCTTAGTGAAGTTCCGATCCAGGGGATTTTCGCTCTTCTCTTCTCATCCCCGCACAAGGGCTCTCCGTTTATTCCAGATATCAGATTTCCCCCATGAACCCCCTGACCCCTCCCCCCCCTCCCCCCAATGCGGCACTCGACCCCCTGATGTAATAGTCCTCCTCGTCATACCAACCCCGTTGATGGAAATCTATTTTTTCTTACTTTGACCTCTCTATGCTTGTTGACTCGATGTTCTGTAGTTTCAATGTTAATGTAATCCTTGTTAGGATGTTTTACTATATAGTGGTACTACATTGCATGCCTAGAATTTACTGACAAAGGGATAAGTTGTGCTCTATTACTCTGTTCTTCGTGATAATGGCCAGTCAGTTTGCAGTTGGCTCCAGGCCCTGTGGTCAGTGCATTGATGTCTGTACCAATACAACCTTAATAAAGAAAGTTTCACGAAAAACCCATCCTGATTGGGGAGAAGTCCAGAGCAGAGTGTGCCACCATAATTCCTTCTACCATCCCATGCCTGTGGTGGAGAAAATTTGGCTGGCATATTCTCCTCTGAATTTTACACTTACTCCACATGCTGGAGGCTTTTTGGTGTGTATACCACTGTACGTCTGCTCCGTGTGGAGCACATTGAGGTAGGTAGAGCATTTGATTACAGTTAAGATCAGTACATCCAGTGAGTGTATGGTGTAAGGCATTCTGTTGCTAAGTCAGAGAAGATTCAATGATCTCAGTCTTTCTGTGGAAATAGTCCACTGGTTGTTCACGTGATGTCGTTGAAAGTTACTCCAGCTATTGGAAATCTTTGAAGAATGAAGCGCTGTTAGTATCTTAAGATTCTTTATTACTTGTGTGGTGCACACCTGGGGGAAGTGTCAAGAATGGACTCGATATTGTGAGTGACCACCGTGTACATGGGTAATACTGGTCACCCAGTTGTAGGTAAAACAAATGTATATAATAACGTGAAAAAGTTTGACTAACTTTTTTATACACCTGTTTTAACAAAGATGAAAGGCTGTTTTTTTTTTATGTTCTGTATACACCAAATTAAACAAGGACCAGCGTGCAGTGAAAAACCCATTAGAGAAACCGGTTCCCTTTGACAGAAATAATATTGATGAAAAGTGTCACAGAAGGTGCCACAGAGCAAATTAACCTTGTACAAAAGGCTGTTCCAAGTAGGCAACTGGTTAAATTTTAAAATGTTATCCCTTAGTACCCAGAGACCATAATCTCTGTCCACGTATTGATTGACACTGTTCCAAACGAATGCAAGGCATTTAAACTGTGTATTCATTCACATAACTGACTTTGTTTGCTTTTATATCAGTGTGTAGTATGTTTCATGTTCTTCCTTTTTTTGCTAGTGAGGAGGATGGTGCTGAAGCTGTTGGATGGGGTTCCCAAATTTCAAATAAGCATCCGTCTGTTGGAGGAGAGCCACCCAGCGTAGACTTGACAGAGCATGAGGGAAAAGTTGACGTTGAAGCTGCTTTCCGTCTCTGCTTAGAAGCTCTCCAGATCCCAAAGCCGGAAACCGACCAGTGCAACAAAACGCCCCTCCACTCAAAGACTGACGGCAGCCGTCTGAGCCGCGCAGAGAATGAGGAAAAAGGCTGCGTGAACAAGGACCCCCCGGGACTGAGAGGAGAGCATTTGGTCTGCAGGAAAACTGGGAGCGGTGCCAGCAGCTCTGGCACCAGGAGTGGGAGGGTCAGCAGGAGGAGCAGCAGCGTTAGCAGTAGTAGCAGCAAGAGCAGCAGCAGTAAGCTCAGACAGCCAGACCGAAGCAGCGGTGGAGCCCGTGCTGGGAGCAATAGCAGGCGGAGGGGCAGAAGCAGCAGTAGACACAGAGACAGGAGCAGTCCTAGAATTAGGAGCAATAGTAGACACCGGGGCAGGAGCATGAGCAGACACCGGAGCAGGAGTAGACACCGGAGCAGAAGTAGACACCGGCTGAGGAGTAGAAGTAGACATCGAACGAGGAGCAGGCAGCGAGTGGGGAGCTACAGTGCGTCCCGGGGAAAGACCAGCAGTGGGCCGCAAGGAAGGAGCAATAGTAGAACTCAGAGTACGAGCATCAGCAGAAAAAAGACCCAAAGCAGCAGTGCAAACCAGCACAAAAGCACAAGCCTTAAACGAAGTAAGAGTCCCGTTCCTAATCCCCGCAGGCTAATATTGGAAAAGAGCCTAAGGACAAAGAATAATGAAGTCACCATTAACGTAACTTTATTCAATGATGAGATACAGAAAAAGAAAGTTGATGTATCATTAGGTTCCCTGATTCAGAGTTCAGCCAAGATGCTGCACCGGCAGGATCAGTCGCTGTCCATTAAGAAGAATAAAGCTGTAAAGGATGGCGTGTCATTGAGTCTACCCAGTCAGGTTTGAGCACTATTTCCCTACATTTGGAAGCTGTTTGAGTGTGAATAGGTGGATGTAGAGGTGTCTTAGCTGTAGACCACAGGATTACTCCTTTAGTACTTGCTCTGATTTTAAAACACATAATGTCTGTTTCACAAAGTCCAGGAAATGTCCCTCTTGTGTAAGAGTATCATGAACGCAAATGTCTGCATCTTCCCTTTGTTTGTAAATCCATTGTGCAATTAATTGTTTGTTTGTTATTTTTAGTTTGTTCTCTTGGATAGGATCATCACTAACCCCCCCCCCCCCGAATGTTCCAAATATCCGAGTTTAGGACCCTAAAAAGCTTCAACAACAGTGTTCTGTTTTTGTTTTAATTATTGTTTTTCAACTGGATTAAGACAAAGCAGCACAAATTGACCGATGATGATGATGATGATAAGGACTCATGCCCTGATTCTGCATCTTTTCACCTTTGGATTGATTCTCTCAGCTTCTCACAGAGGATGTTTTGGGTATTTGTTTTCATGGCACTCTTTCCTGGCTTATTTGAGGGAGAACTGCACTGCTTCCAGTGCCTGTTTTGAAAAAAATGCAGACTAGAATACACCAAATAAATGCATTGCCTCCTGTTTGAGAGTATGGTTTCGAAGGCTGAGACCAAAGGTTTCTAGACTGTCTAACTGGCTGTAGGAACGAAGAGCTCTGAGGTTTGCTGACCTATTGCAGGTGTTCGCGATGCTGTTGAGATAGTTGCTGTACGAAGTTATCTTGTTTTACGTGATGGCAGGCAAGGGCATGTCCTTGGTTTTGCCTCAGTCTGTTTGCCTGCGTTCTGACGTCTTTAAATAAATTAATAGAAGGTAATGTCTTTGACACTTGGACTTCAGTCTAAATGCTTATAAACTGATGGGGTAATCCAGTGTACGTCAGGGCCTGGGTACCAATTGTTAAAATCAAAAGAAAGCATTGTGGGTACCAGCAACAATTTTATGGAACAATCTGTATTTCTTTAAGGATCCCACCTATGTGGTGCTTTGTATTGTGTGTGAACATATTGTAACTTTACCACTTGCCACAGGTCTTAAGTTACTGCATAATTGTGCCCATATGGGCCCCCAACATATCTGTTTAAAGAGCTGACTGTTTTAAGTGTTATTACATTGACCCACCACGTAACTGTATGAAGCGCTGATAGTCTTTCAGCAATTATTCACATTTGATGTGAACAACCTGCCACATTATTGGATAAAACACTATTGTTTTTAAAGCTCTGACCTACTATGGAAATGTACACAGGGCTGATGTGAACACCTGCCACACAATTGGGTAACAAAAGGAAACAAACACAAATGATGGGTGGAATGCGGAACCAATCAAACATTCACCCCCAGTCACAGATCCGGGTTTAATCCATCAATTCTTTTGCAATTCAGTCTTGAACGTGTTCCCCATGGAAGCAGTCTAGCCCGAACTGACAGACCAGGTTCTCTATGGGCCGGTTTCAGGGTATCACCCTTTATCTGGCAGGCTAGCTTAAATCCAGTGGCATAGTAAGCCCGGGACCCACGTCTGGGCGTTCCTGGCGCACTTAAGGCGACAAAAGCAAACAAACACAAATGATGGATGTCCAGGGCTGTGGAGTTTTGTAGAATGTTGGCGTGAAGCCACCTGAGCCTACATCCCTAGAGATCTTCGGGAGTTCAATCATGTTTTATTATTTATTCCTTCGCTATGCCTTTGGTGTGACAGGTGGTAAGTTTATAGAGTCCTGTGCTTGTGTATTCAGTCACACGAGTTGGGTTTGCTGGGTTGGGGTTGTAAAGCTGCTTGTGGTATCAGTGAACCAATTGACCTTGCTTAGTAGCCTTGTACTATGCTGGTTCTTAATACTTTCCAGAAAAGAATGCACCCATATTGCCTTCTATGTGGTGGATATTAGTCTCCAGGACTTCTTGCCCCCTAAATTCCCCTCCGTCAAAATTTGCACAACCTTGGCTAGAGCGTGCTCTGCCTTGTTGAGGTCTGACAACCTTAATTGTCCCCAAAGTTTCAGAACCTTAAGCCAGGTGCTCCAGAAGAGATAATGTCTTCATGAGGCCTCAGCTTATTGCAAATCATTCTGCACTTTGTCCCGAACCACCTTGCTCGATCTCATAAGACCAACCCCCTAAGCTATAAAACTTCCACATACCACCTCCTTCAGAGCGCACCCAAGTAGTTTACAGACTGCAATTGTTTGAATTGATAAACTTGAGGAATTCAGTACAATTTTCTGAAACCACATGTTCGATGGCATCTGTCGCTGTAGATACGCATGTTTTGCATAGCTCGCCATCTGGTGTTGGGCCGGAGTGTTACAAGTTGTTTTTCTTCGAAGAAGTCTTTCGAGTCACGGGACCGATTGACTCCTACTTTTGTCTCCATTGCGCATGGGCGTCGACTCCATCTTCGATTGTTTTTTTTCCGCCATCGGGTTCGGACGTGTCCCTGTCGCTCCGAGTTTCGGAACGGAAAGATAGCTAATTTCGGAAGATTTTCGTCGGTATTGTTGCGTTCGGGGTCGGCGTAGTTAGATTCAACACCGCGTCTAAGATCGAAGAGCTTCGGTGCCCTTCGGGGTAATTTTTTCGATTTCCCCCGTCGGGGCCTGGTCGGCCCGACCGCGTGCAGAAGAACGCCGATGGAACGGACCCCGTTCCGTTTCTGTCCCAAATGCCACAATAAATACCCCTATACAGACCAACACTTGGTCTGCAACCTGTGCCTGTCACCTGAGCACAGTGAAGACACCTGCGAGGCCTGTCGTGCGTTCCGGTCCCGAAAAACTCTCCGAGACCGTCGAGCCAGAAGACTTCAGATGGCGTCCGCGCCGACAGCCCACCGGGAGTTCGAGGAACAAGAAGAGGAGGGAACCTTTTCGATCCAAGAATCGGACTCCGAAGGATTCGACGATACACAAACCGTGAGTAGGACGTCGAAAACCACTCAGAAGAAGATTTACAAGGCCCAGGAGACGCCACTGCCACCAGGCCATGGCTCGACCCATAAATTCGGTGACCGACCGTCGGCACCGAAAAAGGCCCAAACAGTGCCGAGATCGTCCGACTCCGGTCGAGACACCGGCACGAAGCCTTCTCGGGACCGAGAAAGTGCTGGAGACAAGCATCGACACCGAGATACCGGTGTAGACACGGCTCGACGCCGAGACAGCGGCACCGAAGAAGATCGACGCCGAGAGGTTTCGGCCCCGAAAAAGAAAAAAGTCACCTCGGAGCCGAAAAAAGATGCAGACAGGGTTTCGGTGCCAAAACAAACTGCAACCGACCCAGTTTCAGGCTCTTATACAGAAGAGCACTCGCTAACCTCCCAAATGCAAAAGCATAGGTTTGAGGAAGAACTACACTCAACTGATGTAGACCATACGCAAAAGCGTATTTTCATACAGCAGGGGACAGGAAAAATAAGCACCCTTCCCCCTATTAGAAGAAAGAGAAGATTGGAGTTCCAAACTGAACAAACACCACAAACAAAAGTGGTGAAAAAAGTTACCCCACCACCCTCTCCTCCACCTGTGATTAACGTCTCACCAGCACAAACTCCATCACATTCCCCAGCTCACACCACCATGAGCCAGGGTGACCAAGATCAAGACGCATGGGACTTATACGACGCCCCAGTGTCAGATAACAGTCCGGAGGCATACCCTACGAAGCCATCTCCACCAGAGGACAGCACTGCGAATTCTCAAGTGGTGGCTAGAGCAGCACAATTTCACAATGTAAGCCTCCACTCAGAACAGGTCGAGGATGACTTTTTATTCAACACACTCTCCTCCACCCACAGCTCCTACCAAAGCCTGCCTATGCTCCCTGGTATGCTCCGGCACGCAAAAGAAATCTTTAAGAAGCCGGTCAAAAGTAGGGCAATCACACCAAGAGTGGAAAAAAAGTATAAGGCGCCTCCTACAGACCTGGCTTTCATCACTACACAGCTGCCACCAGACTCTGTCGTTGTAGGAGCAGCTAGGAAAAGGGCCAACTCCCACACATCTGGAGATGCACCACCCCCAGATAAAGAAAGCCGCAAGTTCGATGCAGCTGGTAAGAGAGTCGCAGCACAAGCTGCAAACCAGTGGCGCATCGCTAACTCCCAGGCACTACTTGCGCGCTATGACAGAGCCCATTGGGATGAGATGCAACATCTCATTGACCATCTGCCCAAGGACCTACAAAATAGGGCAAAACAAGTGGTTGAGGAGGGACAGACCATCTCCAACAACCAAATCCGCTCCTCCATGGACGCTGCAGATACAGCTGCACGGACAATTAATACATCTGTAACTATCAGAAGGCATGCATGGCTCCGAACGTCTGGATTTAAACCAGAGATTCAGCAAGCAGTTCTCAATATGCCTTTTAATGAAAAAGAACTGTTCGGTCCAGAAGTGGACACAGCGATTGAGAAACTCAAAAAAGACACGGACACTGCTAAAGCCATGGGCGCACTCTACTCCCCGCAGAGCAAAGGGAATTACAGCACATTCCGTAAAACACCCTTTAGAGGGGGGTTTCGGGGTCAGAGCACACAAGCCAGCACCTCACAGGCAACACCGTCCAGTTACCAGGGACAGTACAGAGGAGGTTTTCGGGGACAATATAGAGGAGGGCCATTCCCTAGGAATAGAGGAAAATTTCAAAGCCCCAAAACCCCTACTACTAAGCAGTGACTCACATGTCACTCACCCCCTCCACACAACACCAGTGGGGGGAAGAATAAGTCATTATTACAAAGCATGGGAGGAAATCACTACAGACACTTGAGTTCTAGCAATTATCCAACATGATTATTGCATAGAATTTCTACAATTCCCTCCAAACATACCACCAAAAGCACAAAATTTGACAAAACATCATTCCAATCTCCTGGAGATAGAAGTGCAGGCACTATTGCAAAAGAATGCAATCGAATTAGTGCCAAACACACAAATAAACACAGGATTTTACTCACTGTACTTTCTGATACCAAAGAAGGACAAAACGCTGAGACCAATCCTAGACCTCAGAATAGTGAACACATTCATCAAATCAGACCACTTTCACATGGTCACACTACAAGAAGTATTACCATTGCTAAAACTACACGACTACATGTCAACTTTAGACCTCAAGGACGTGTATTTCCATATACCAATACACCCATCGCACAGGAAATACCTAAGGTTTGTATTCAAAGGAATACATTACCAATTCAAGGTACTGCCTTTCGGATTAACAACCGCACCAAGAGTCTTTACCAAATGTCTAGTGGTAGTCGCTGCACACATCAGAAGGCAGCAAATACATGTGTTCCCATATCTAGACGACTGGCTAATCAAGGCCCATTCGTTAATAGAGTGCTCAAATCACACAAATCAGATCATACAAACCCTCTTCAAACTAGGGTTCACCGTCAACTTCACGAAATCCAACATTCTGCCGTGCAAGGTACAACAATACCTAGGAGCCATAATAGACACAACAAAAGGAGTAGCCACTCCAAGTCCCCAAAGAATTCAAAATTTCAACACCATCATACAACGCATGTATCCAACACAAAAGATACAAGCAAAGATGATATTACAACTCCTAGGCATGATGTCTTCATGCATAGCCATTGTCCCAAACGCAAGACTGCACATGAGGCCCTTACAACAGTGCCTAGCATCACAGTGGTCTCAAGCACAGGGTCATCTTCTAGATCTGGTGTTAATAGACCGCCAAACTTACCTCTCGCTTCTGTGGTGGAACAACATAAATTTAAACAAAGGGCGGCCTTTCCAAGACCCAGTGCCACAATACGTAATAACAACAGATGCTTCCATGACAGGGTGGGGAGCACACCTCAATCAACACAGCATACAAGGACAATGGATCGTACATCAAACAAAACTGCATATAAATCACCTAGAACTTCTATCAGTTTTTCAAGCACTAAAAGCTTTCCAACCAATAATAGTTCACAAATACATTCTCGTCAAGACCGACAACATGACAACAATGTATTATCTAAACAAGCAAGGGGGGACACACTCCACGCAGTTAAGCCTGCTAGCACAAAAAATTTGGCGTTGGGCAATTCACAACCAAATTCGCCTAATAGCACAATTTATACCAGGGATCCAAAATCAACTCGCAGACAACCCCTCTCGAGATCACCAACAGGTCCACGAATGGGAAATTCACCCCCAAATTCTGAACACCTATTTCAAACTCTGGGGAACACCTCAAATAGACTTGTTTGCGACGAAGGAGAATGCAAAATGCCAAAACTTCGCATCCAGATACCCACACAAACAGTCCCAAGGCAATGCCCTATGGATGAACTGGTCAGGGATATTTGCTTACGCTTTTCCTCCTCTCCCTCTCCTTCCTTACCTGGTAAACAAACTCAGTCAAAACAAACTCAAACTCATATTAATAGCACCAACTTGGGCAAGGCAACCCTGGTACACAACGCTGCTAGACCTATCAGTAGTACCCTACATCAAATTGCCCAACAGGCCAGATCTGTTGACACAACACAACCAAAAGATCAGACACCCAGATCCAGCATCGCTGAATCTAGCAATCTGGCTCCTGAGATCCTAGAATTCGGGCACTTACAACTTACCCAAGAATGTATGGAAGTCATAAAGCAAGCCAGAAGGCCATCCACCAGGCACTGCTATGCAAGTAAATGGAAGAGGTTTGTTTGCTACTGCCATATTAATCAAATACAACCATTACACACAACTCCAGAACATGTAGTGGGTTACTTGCTTCACTTACAAAAATCTAACCTGGCTTTCTCTTCCATTAAAATACACCTTGCAGCAATATCTGCATACCTGCAGACTACCTATTCAACTTCCCTATATAAGATACCAGTCATTAAAGCATTCATGGAGGGCCTTAGGAGAATTATACCACCAAGAACACCACCTGTTCCTTCATGGAACCTAAATGTTGTCCTAACTAGACTTATGGGTCCACCTTTTGAACCCATGCACTCCTGCGAAATACAGTTCCTAACCTGGAAGGTTGCATTTCTCATCGCCATTACTTCCCTAAGAAGAGTAAGCGAGATTCAGGCGTTTACAATACAAGAACCTTTTATACAACTACACAAGAATAAGGTCGTCCTAAGGACTAATCCTAAATTTTTGCCAAAGGTTATTTCACCGTTACATCTAAATCAAACAGTGGAACTTCCAGTGTTCTTTCCACAGCCAGATACCGTAGCTGAAAGGGCACTACATACATTAGATGTCAAAAGAGCATTAATGTATTACATTGACAGAACAAAGAACATCAGAAAGACTAAACAACTATTTATTGCATTTCAAAAACCTCATGCAGGAAACCCAATATCAAAACAAGGTATAGCCAGATGGATAGTTAAATGCATCCAAATCTGCTACCTTAAAGCTAAACGACAGCTGCCCATTACACCAAGGGCACACTCAACCAGAAATAAAGGTGCTACCATGGCCTTTCTAGGAAACATCCCAATGCAAGAAATATGTAAGGCAGCCACATGGTCTACGCCTCACACATTCACCAAGCACTACTGTGTAGATGTGTTATCCGCACAACAAGCCACAGTAGGTCAAGCCGTATTAAGAACATTATTTCAAACTACTTCCACTCCTACAGGCTGAGCCACCGCTTTTGGGGAGATAACTGCTTACTAGTCTATGCAAAACATGCGTATCTACAGCGACAGATGCCATCGAACTGAAAATGTCACTTACCCAGTGTACATCTGTTCGTGGCATCAGTCGCTGTAGATTCGCATGTGCCCACCCGCCTCCCCGGGAGCCTGTAGCAGTTTGGAAGTTACCTTCAACTATATGTATCATCTCAACCTTAAATAGGTACATACTTAGTCACTCCATTGCATGGGCACTATTACTACAATTCAACTCCTACCTCACCCTCTGCGGGGAAAAACAATCGAAGATGGAGTCGACGCCCATGCGCAATGGAGACAAAAGGAGGAGTCACTCGGTCCCGTGACTCGAAAGACTTCTTCAAAGAAAAACAACTTGTAACACTCCGGCCCAACACCAGATGGCGAGCTATGCAAAACATGCGAATCTACAGCGACTGATGCCACGAACAGATGTACACTGGGTAAGTGACATTTTCATTGTGGCTGCTTGGTGAGACAAAAATGCATTATTCAGTCCACTGCTCTGTCTTAGAACCATTTCTCTGGCTGTAAGTGATGTTCCATTGTAGCATGGTCTGAAAATATTACCACATGTTCTGCCTCCGTGACCATGTGTGAAAGAGCTGTCCAAGAATCATACAGACATGCAAATGTTCTGTGAGTGCCCAATTAATCAGAGTAATCTGTATTAATAGGATTTGGGTATGGTCATGTGTCGGTTAAGTCCACCTGTGTTAGCCATTATACTGCCTCTGTATATAGTGATGAGGTACCTATTGTGTCATGTTACCATCCGGCACCAGATTCCAGCCACCTTCCACTGCCAAAGATCTTGTGCCAATGAAAGCAGCATTTGAAGTGTGGATCTATTGAAGGTGTCCTTTTTTTTTATTTTTAACACTTTATTTATCATTTTCAGATGTAACAAAAAACAAGCCCATAGCAGTGTCGGTCTAGCGAAAAACTGTTTTACACACAAATGGCAAGTCCTTATTTCGGAGTACAGGCATTACTATTTGACAAGTACAGGGTGTACAGGTTCATGACATTTGAAATGACTGATCAGAACAGGAGTATAATCAGTGTCCTAGAGGCAACATGTTTGGCACAAGGGTGCCGAAAAATAGGGGGAAAGACAGGACCACAGGTGCATCATGCTTCAATAGAGGACTGTGAGGACGGTGGAGAGGTGACCTGTATACTCAAGTAGTCCCTCAATGGCTACCAAATATCTTTTGGCCTAGATGTCACAGGCTGTAGCGATGCGTAAAGTTCACTGTTAGTGTCGCAATATGTCAGACTTGTTAACCAGGAAGTGACGGTTGGCGTACGTTTAGTGCCCAATAGAAGTGCCATCTCGCGTTCGGCCAATAAAAGTGGAATAGCTATGAGGCGCCTAATAGTTTTTGGTATATCTCCAGTGTAACCCACAAGAGCCATGAGCCGATCAAGAAGGAGAGGCCATCCCACAATAATCGATAGTTGATGAAACACCTCACACCAAAAGTGCCTCCTATTTGGACAGGTACAGGTTATGTGTGGAAAGTCAGCGCATGCCATTTGAGGCAAGCGGGGGAGCGGTTCTGATCAATGCGGGCTGTCACTAGGGGTAATATAAGCTTTTCTCAGGAATTTGAAATGGATCAACTTATGGCGCTGGTTAAAGTAGACAAACCATCTGTGCACAAACACGCCTTTCAAACTTTTTAGTATAAGGGGCTTCCCGGGTCCCTTTCCCAGGACTCTAGTCGTGCGTCCGAGTCTGGGAGGGCCTCAATACATACACAATATAGTTTGGAGACCAGTCGTGCCCGAGTCCGCTGAAGCGACCAAGGTAAGTGGCGCAAAATCAGGCGGATCCAGTGGATAAGTGGGGTACCGTGAACGCAGAGCGCTCTGTTGGCTACAAAGTGTTGTAAATGGGTGGCATCCGTAAAGCGGGTATCCACTGTGCTCAAGAATGTGGTCATTTGGAAAGACATCACCCAGGGTCTGGAGTGTGAGCCTTTGTAATGTTCGCTGAACAAGCGCCTCCTGCGTAATAGGTAAAAAAGGATAATTAATCAATATCCGCGCTGAGGACTATAGCGTGTTATATTGAAGTAGGCGGACCAGTCTATGCCATGTCCGGCTAGTTGTAGAGAGAGTTTGCATATCTCCGCAGTTCAGGAGGACTCCCCTAGGCAAGAGGGCGTCAAATGGGACAGGGGTTGCCAGATTTCGCTCTGGGATTGAATAGGGAAGACGATCGTCTGGGTGGTACCAGTGGTGCAAATACTGACATTGCACCACAAGATAGTAGAGCTGAAGATGAGGAATCCTGAAGAACACCCCATTCATACGAAGGGTAAGGACCTCCCAGCGAATACGGGGATGCCTGTCTGCCTACATCAGCCGAATGAGCAAACCCTGGAGTGTCGCAAAAAAGGAGTTTGTGAGCGGCACAGGGATGTTCAAAAAGATATAAGAATTGTGGGAGAACCACCATTTTAATAAGTGAAATGCGGCCCACCATAGACAATGGTAGCTTCACCCATCTGTCCACTTGGGCAGTGAGTCTCTCCACGGCAGGCCTATAGTTAAACAAACAACCTGGTCTTTGTCTCTGTGAATATGAATAATGAGGTACTTCGCGGAATAAGCACACCATCGCAGGGGGAACTCAACTGTGGGTGGAAGGGTGCTGTCGGTCAGCGTTGAAAGCTCTGATTTGATCCAGGTAATATGCAGCCCTGAGAATTCACCAAAGCGGACTACTTCATCTACAATGGGTTTGAGATTAGTGGCAGGGTGGCAGATAAACAGTAGTATATCTTCTGCATACAGCGAGACCAAGAGCAGCCCGCTGGTAAACTGTAGTCCTCTCTGTATGTGCCCCTGCCGCAAGTGGCGTACCAGAGGGTCCATCGCTATTATACAAAGCAAGGGGGAAAGTGGGCACCCTATTGAAGGCTTTTTTAGAAGTTGTGGGCATATGTTGAGATTATAGCGCTCTCTCTCCCCTTCAGTGTTGCATTCAAGAGTAACCACGTGCCATCCTTATCCGTGATGATTCAAACAATGAGACTCCTGAATGTGTCTCAAAGATGTATTTATTGGGTGGGAAAGTACCCTTGCTGACTTGACCGAAACATTAAGTCTTCACAAGTTAAATGGAGCTGTTTTCGAATGCCAGCCAATTGGGACTCTTCTAGATTATCACAATCACTCTTGTCTTGTTCTTCCTTCTAAGCAACTGTGAGTTGGATCTCCCACCCTCCATTGTGTGAACTTGAACCTTACCCATCCCTTTCTCAAACAGTTGGGTGTGTACCCCCACCCCCTCTCCCCCTGCCCACAAAGTGAAACCCAGAGAAGATTAGATCACAAACTAGACTAGATTGCAGCCAATTCGACACAAACCGAATTTC
This sequence comes from Pleurodeles waltl, assembly GCF_031143425.1. Taxonomy (NCBI): domain Eukaryota; kingdom Metazoa; phylum Chordata; class Amphibia; order Caudata; family Salamandridae; genus Pleurodeles; species Pleurodeles waltl. The sequence continues at coordinate 1,802,935,181 of NC_090444.1, read as the reverse complement.
AGAACCCTCTTCCCACCCCATCCTGCCTGCCTTCTGCGCTTTACACACCCTCAAGCCGTAACTCTCCAGCAATGCAGAACATTCTGAACTTTTGCTTGAGGGTGGGTCGAAATCCTTGCTCCAGAGGTGAAAGACAACTATCTCATTTTTCCATTGGACAGTGACCGGGGCTGTTATATGAAACCTTTGGGCAAAAGGGGGCTCACCTTTCTGGACTCGTAGAGGTGATCAAGCACTACCTCAGCTGGGATTCTTTTGTTTCCCTGGAGCATCTGGGCTGTGACGATCTCTTGGTTCCTGGGCAGCGTCTGTTCTTTGATCTGTCCTCCTGATGATGACGATGCCCCTTCTAGTCCGCTGGCCTCTGGTCTCTCTTCATACAGCTGTTGCCAATTGTAGTCAAACTCTCAATACACGTAGGTGCTGTTCTGAAGGCATCCCATTTCTAGAGCGAGAATAGCAACCAGGTAGATTTTTAACTACTGGTCCTACAGACTTCCTTACATGGGTGAAAAAGCTTCCATTGTGACCAGTCAAAGGTGAGTCTAATACTGGCTGAGAGGACCTATACTTATACCTGTCTGTTGGCCAACTCAGTGTAACGGAGCAAATCTGAAGGTTTGTCGATATTAAATGTTACAATACTCCCCCAATCCAGTGGTAGAATTTTACCAGTTACTGCTAGATGAATTTGTACACTTCTTACCTAGCATCCAAGCTGAGAATAGTTCGAGTAGGTCTGCTGTGGCCTTTCTAAAGAGCTGGTGCTATGAAAGATGTCTACAACACAAAAACACAGCCAGAGAAACCTGGGCTAACAGAATGTGTTCTGAGCTGGATGACTACCATGCCTACCAGGCACATCAGCTTCCTGGAGTGCTCTTTTGCAGTGTCCAGAATGGATATTGCCTACCAAGTATAAACAGGACTGGAACAAGGTGGTTGATGCTTAGCGACGCACATCTGAAACCAAGAAACAAAAAACAACAAACACAATAGTATGTCGTCAGCAAGTCCTGTGGCGGGTGCCAGCCTGGTGCAGAGAAACCCAACCACCGAGGGTTCCAAGGTGCACACACACAAAGGTGGATGGCGACAACCACCTCTGTCGAGCGCTGTAGGTTACAAAATCTAAGAAAAGAGCAAACCGGGGCACTCCAAACAAAGAGAGTCCAAAAGTCGGGTGACTTAGTGTGGAAAAGTTTAATCCTCAGTAATTGGTCGTTGAGTCATAGTTCAAAATTGTTTGAATCCACATATGAGAAAGTATATAGCAGGTTACAATAACAAACTGACTCCTCAGAATGAACAGGCATAGATGAGCAACAAAACAGCCAACACGTGTTTCGTCCTCTCGGACTTTTTCAAGGCTCTAGGTATACTTTTTAGGTAAAGAATGGCTGATGGTGTTCAGTTAGATATCCACACGATGAAATAGACCTGACTGTTTCTAACCGTAGAGTTCGGGAAGCAAATAACAAAGGCGTATGTGCTTGCCACTGCAGCGTCTGATACCGCTGCCGTTTCACCACGTACTGCAGGTATCAGACGCTGCAGTGGCAAGCACATACGCCTTTGTTATTTGCTTCCCGAACTCTACGGTTAGAAACAGTCAGGTCTATTTCATCGTGTGGATATCTAACTGAACACCATCAGCCATTCTTTACCTAAAAAGTATACCTAGAGCCTTGAAAAAGTCCGAGAGGACGAAACACGTGTTGGCTGTTTTGTTGCTCATCTATGCCTGTTCATTCTGAGGAGTCAGTTTGTTATTGTAACCTGCTATATACTTTCTCATATGTGGATTCAAACAATTTTGAACTATGACTCAACGACCAATTACTGAGGATTAAACTTTTCCACACTAAGTCACCCGACTTTTGGACTCTCTTTGTTTGGAGTGCCCCGGTTTGCTCTTTTCTTAGAAGTATAAACAGGACACCTTCCTCTGCAGCAGACATATGTAGCCCAACAGGCTCCAGCTCCCAGCAGTCAGTTTGCAACAATCAAGCACCCTTCATAAGTGTCCCATGCTATAAATTCTGTTTATATGATGACAGGCTGTTTTCTTCAAGGATGCTGATCTCATAAAGAGCTCCTCTTTCTCTCAATTTCCCAAGAAATGGGCAGGATCTCTTTTGTTCAAGTTTGGTCTTCTTAATGAGTGGTTGACTGTAGAATACCTTGATTTCTGCATGTGAAGTGTGAAGGAAGTACTGACTAAGTTCCAAGTGATTATTCCAGTTATAGTAGATAGTACGATGTTTTGGTCGATTTGTGGTTGCCAGGGGTCAGATGGATAGTCCGCTTGTCCACTGGCCATTCCACATTGTGGAGTTAAAGCACTGGCAGGTGATTAAATGATATGAGTGAAAAGTGATCTTTTATTCTGCTTAACCCACTTTGTCTTATCCTCAGTGGCCTGGAAGCCCAATGTCTTATTAGGAAGATTAATTTACAGAATCTTACCTACGGCCATAACAATGCCTGCAATGCATTTTCAGAAGTCTTGGAATGAAGGAGACTTGATGTAGGTGCATTATAGTTCGCTGAAATCTGATAGGATTTGGTGGAGCTTCCTTCTAGGGCACTTGATATTGGAGATCTTCTTAGATTGATGAAGCCTTTTGACTCTATTAATGGTAGCTTTGTAGATCGTGTTTAATCTCTGCAGCTGGGTTTTGGTGAGTGTCTATTTTGATTTCTTCCATCGACCCATTATATCCTTTAGTAATTTAATGATCTTTGTTTCTTATTTCGTACACATCTTCCAACATTAAGGTGCATAAAAATTTTGGTTGTGAGAGTTAAGTTCCTCCTGGTCAGGTTTGTTCTAATGTCAGTGGGTGGTAGAACAGTAATGTTGTGGTGGGCTGAGATGAATTGGTAGTCACTTAGGCAGATGATTGTTTATTCTGTGATCATTATGATTCCAGGAGAGCCAAGTAGTATGTCCAAAGTATGGATTGCTGTGAATGGACCTAGTGAATAGTTTGCAGAGATTGAGTACTTCAAGATTCATTGTAACGGTTCTTGATAGTGGTCTTTTTGAGGATTGGTCAAATTAAATGTCCAGGTCTCCCAAGAATGAACAGTTTGTTTGGTGGAGAAATCCAATGAGGCATCTAGACAGCGATCTGTGAAAGCTTCATCCTTTGTGGGGGCATGTTCATTAGTAAAATGCACATAGAAGAAGGTGAGTGTAGATTTGATTTACCCTAGATTCGATTTGCGTTCTGTTGCATTTATGTCTCTGTGGTTTGTTTTGACCCTCCTCTGACCTTTCTGACTTTTCCATGGTGCTTTTATGTATGGCTTCCATATCCTGTTGAGATTGCCTCACGAAATGTGGTACGGCCTCGCCTCCAAGCTACGCTTCAGTTATGAAGTGTGTGCTTGGTTTTTAGTGTGATATCTGGTTGAACATATTTTGTATGTTTTGTTCTTTGAGTGTATCTCAAGTAGGAGGGAGTGTAAAGAATAAGGACAAACAATAGGAGATACCAAGCTTTGAAAGTTTACTCTTCAGCCTTTTACAGGCTTTCCTCTCCTTTGAGTCCTCCATGGCCCCTACCTGCATCAGCACCATTTGGTGCACAGTCGTGCCTACGTATGCAAAGAAACTAAACAAATCCATGCTTTCATCTCGGTCAGCTGCATGTAGCGTTCTGAATTTTAGGCTGAATGTGGGAATGTAAATGTGTGTGACCTGAAATACATGTTACAATATGTGTTGCTAGGATTGTTCAGATGTGTAGGTTTTACGTTGTGATACTAGGATTGTTCAGATGTGTAGGTTTTACGTTGTGTTACTAGGATTGTTCAGATGTGTAGGTTATCTGGTATACACGTTACCTTGGACAATGTTTTAGAGTTAAATATTTAATTTACAACATTTACAACGTGAGGAAACCCATTTACTCCTTTAAGATTGTTTAAAAGTATATTCTAGTTTTCTGATAATATTCCGTAACAAAGACATAACATTTATGTATTTTTATCCTTTCAAAGGTGGGAAATGTTTTGACAAACGGTGTAAAAGGTAAAGAGCATCCTCTTGCTACAAGCCTTCCTTTTCAAAAGGTTGAAAGTCCATTCTCTCCTGCAGTTCAAAGACTTTTGGAAATATTTAACCTCAGTGGCCTTGACCAAAGTGATGATGATGCATCGGATGAAGAAAAGAAATGCTCCCGACTGGCTAGTAAATCACCAGTTCTTGATGCAAAAGAAAAAAACCTAGAAAGTTCCTGTATCATTGAGAATGAGGCTATGTTACGTTGTGACAAGAATGGGACTTTGCAGAAACTGGATTCATCTGTTGATATCTCTGTTCAGAGCGACTCAGCGGTCCATAAAGCTGGAGTAGTCAATCAGCAGAGCCCTGCCACACATCCTGTAGTGCATGAGTATGAGATGATCCAAGACGTACTTCAGGCAATTGGACTTAACATTGGAGTCTCAGAAATCGGAAAACTATCGGCCCGTGCTCAAGGGCGAAAGAATGAACAGAAAGAATCTACAGGGTCCCCCGAGCGCCATAGGCCTGCTGAGTCAAGCACCCATCCTTCTGCATCCACAGTATTGGAAACCAACTGCTTGGAAAAGTGTAAAGATATGGTGCCACAAACTCCTGCACCTGTGGGACAGCACATTCCCCCACCAGAATTGGGCCAACACATTCCCACTCCTGCGATTGCAAGTGAGGCTGAGACTCTTGGATTCGCTCATAAAAGCCCAACTTCTGCCTTAGTACAGCAAATACCTTCTTCAGAACTGGGGAAGCAGGTACCTGCTCTGGAGTTGGGGCAACAAATGAAAAGCCCCATTTTGGAGCAGCACCATGCTCCGGTTCACAGTGCACCTCCTATTGTAAATTCCCCGACCAGCGTCCCTGCGTTCCATACTACAAACTACACCCCTGCTCAGGTGCCTCAGAATTACCCTCCACCTGTACCAGGCACACCTTTAGCTTACGGGCAATACGTGCCAGCACGAGGATGGTCTTCATGCCCACCTCACCAACCGATCAACATGAGCCATACTACCACTCTACCACCTGCCATCAATGTTAACAACCCTAATGTGGGAACAGGAGCTTTGATGCATTCACCAATTCCTGTCAGAGAACCACTGTCCGACGAGAAGAACGAAGAGTTCCAAAAAAAGAAGGTTAGTCTTTCAAGCATTTCCTCTGTTTATCTACCATGTCATGTGTTTTTAGCAGTTAATTACCTTTGCGCTGCAGAACTGCTGATTTTCATAAATGCACAGTTGGAGAACACCATGCAGAGCCCCGTCACTTACTCAAATTGCTAAGTACATTTTATCCAGTTGTAATCTCTGGTGCTTCTTTGCCCTACTACATGGCCCAAATGTAATATGCATTGAGGTTATATTTTGAGTATTGCCTGCCTTACTTTTTCATTATGCTCAATTATCCAAGGCTTCTTTTCTTCTTCCCTAGCTTGTCCACCTGAAATGTTTCCTAGTTTAAGGTTCAAATGCAGAGAAATACTCACATAAATCCATTCCCAAAAAATATAGAGGCACTCTTCCTCAATGGCCTGCCTGTTTATAAGACTCAAGCTAAGAACCCCCTGAGATTTTGCTTTTATTACTGACTAAAAGGCTTATGTAGTGCACTGGCACAGTCGTCCACCTTCCACCTGAAAGCTGCCATCTAATCCCCCTTCTAGAAAAGCCTGCTATCCCCCTGGTCTCTCCTTAATCTGTTCTGCACTATGAATCTCTGTAACTCAGCCACACTATCCCCTTCCCTTCTATGATGTCTTCCTGTTGATTGATAGATATTGTATTCCTTTTTATCTTCCTTGTGCGTTTTAGGTCTCACCTGCGAAGGTGCATGCGCTGAAAGTACTTTCCCTTGCAAGAGATATTGTATACAACAAGGGGCTTCCAGCGCAACCATTTCTTACCAATAGTTGGCTTCGTTGTCACTCTTATTTACTGTCTTCTAATTAGCCAGCGTCTGCCAGCTTCACTCCAACTTTTTTCCGGTGGAGGAAGTACTGATTGCTGCCCTCCCGCTGGTCATGCTGTGATTGAGCTGCTATTTCTATTTTTTCTTGTCCCACAGTCATCCTTGTTGCTTTATGCTCCTTGCTATGGCCCTTAACCTGGTCTGTGCTCTTTGTTCACCTACTTTGCGATATCCAATGAATGTTGTTTATTTTCTTGAGAAAGTACGGATGGTCACACATAGTAAAAAATGATCAGAGGGTTCATCAAGGAAACGCCAGTCTGCAACTGATTTCTTGTTAACCATTTCATTTTTCATAAACCATCTACAGGTAAATGTTTTTTTTTTTTTTCTCTCCAGTTCCCTGAAGCCATATAAACAGCAGTGATGGGTGTAGGTGTTCAATATTTAGTAAGTCTGTCCTTGAGATTGAAACAAATATCTCATGTTTCCATTCTGTGCTGCTGCAAACATGCCATACATGACACCTCAGAGGCTACTATTCTGAGACTACAAGCACATGCATGCATCTTTGTAATTAAGAGAGGCAGTCACCTCACATCCCTCCCTGTTGCTCTGGTATGAAAACCCATTCCTCCAAGCAATATATATCATATCTACTAACTGTGAATTCCTGCTTCTTTGTGCAGACAGAAGCAAATCTCAGTCCTGGCATAGCTCCTAACCAAATCACTGCAAAGGCATAGTTTTGATAAAAAATGAGCTTACCTCGTTCACATTTCCTTGTTCAGCGTGACCAGCCCTACAGCACTTGTTCATCCTTCGCTATGTCAGTGCATCACAAAGTGCACATTTATTTCATTGACTGCAGGGAGAAGGTTGTCTCTGGAAGTTGAGCGCTTGCTCCTGACAAATGTGGTTCTTGGTGGCAAACTCAGCCTTCTTCCTTCTGTGGTTGGTTAATCTACTTCTGTAACCTGGGTAATGGGACAGAGACACTTACTGATGTGCAGTCTCAACATCCTTTACTTACAGTGCTCCAGAACAGAAGAAGAGAAATGTGAAGCACTGTAGTCAGTAATTACGCTTTTCCGAATGACATTGTAAAGGGAAAGGGTGAAAGCTTAGCAAATGTTCTATGCTGTAAGAAGGAGATGCCCAGTTCTCTCTGAAATGATGTTCCAAAATAAAGCTACCTTTTGATACTCACCCCGATTGTTGTTAGTTGCCCCATCTTTCCTTGCCCTATTGTTGTTGCTGTCCCCATTCCCTGTTGCTTGATTCATCCCGGTGCCCTCTGGGTGTATTTTACAATAGATCCCACACTAGCATCAGTGTGCATTTATTGTGCTGAGAAGTTTGATACCAAACTTCCCAGATTTCAGTGTAGCCATTTTGGAACTGTGGAGTTCGTAATTGACAGACTCCCAGACCATATACTCTTTATGGCTGCCCTGCACTTACAATGTCTAAGGTTTTGCTTAGACACTGTAGGGGCATAGTGCTCATGCAACTATGCCCTCACATGTGGTATAGTGCACCCTGCCTTAAGGCTGTAAGGCCTGCTAGAGGGGTGACTTACCTATGCCACAGGCAGTGGAATGTGGGCATGGCACCCTGAGAGGAGTGCCATGTCGACTTAGTAATTTTCTCCCCACCAGCACACACAAGCTGTAAGGCAGTGTGCATGTGCTGAGTGGGGGGGGTCCCCAGGGTGGCATAGGACATGCTGCAGCCCTTAGAGACCTTCCCTGGCAGCAGGACCCTTGGTACCAGGGGTACCATTTACAAGGGACTTATCTGTGTGTCAGGGCTGTGCCAATTGTGGGTACAAAAGTACAGTTTAGGGAAAGAACACTGGTGCTGGGGCCTGGTTAGCAGGGTCCAAGCACACTTTGAGTCATAACTGACATCAGCAAAAGGTTAGGGGGTAACCATGCCAAGTGAGGCATTTCCCTACAGGTCTGGATAGACTTTTGTAGATTTACTTGAAGACCGAGGGTTTTGAAGGTATTCAAAGTGACTTTGAAATGTTGCATCGTCTGGACTGAAGTGCTGCCTTTCAGTAGCCAATCATCGAGGTATGGGTAAATTGTGGGCCCAGTGAGGATTTTGAACCCTCTGCTGGTATGGATTTCTGTCGTAAGGTCTATATCTTCTGCGGTATTCCTTGGATTTTTCTAAACCCACGTCCTTGAGTGTGTCCAATTCAGACTTCATTTTGGCCATTTCTTCATCTGTGTGGGTCCCAAATAGAGAATTCCCAGTAAATCGGAGGTTAATGATGTGATGTTGTGCCTCTGGTTTGAGTCCTGTTAGGCACATACCATGCGCATATCCACGAGCAACTAGATCTGAACCATCTGCAGCCGCGCTGATTACTTGATTGGCTACTAGGCCATCTTCCTGTAGGATTTCTTGAAAATCCTGTCCGTCATCTCTAGGGAGTTTATAGACAAATCTGTTTAGAGAAATCCAGAGAGATCGCTCATATCTTCCTAAAAGTGCAGATGCACCTGATACCTTTATAAAGGAAGCAGAGGTACCACACAAATTCCTCCCCGGAGTTCTGATGCCTGCTTCTTTGTCTGGAGGAACTGTCGATGAGGACGCCACTGAATGGGTTTTCCTGGCTGCAGCTAGAATGACAGAATCGAGTGGAGGATCGGTTCTGAGAAATAAAGGGTCCTGGTCTGGGGCCTTGTATTTCTTTAGAATTCTTCTCATGTTGCACGTAGCTTTGCTGGTGTAAGGAAAGTATCCATGACTAGTTGCATATGTCCTGGTACCATAGGTAGAAGCTGCCTTGAAGAGGAGCGATGGCGCAGCGTTTCAGATATTACAGACGATGACTCTGCAGGTTCAGGGAGGTCTATATTAAGCTTATGCTCTCCTCTAACCAACACTTCAATAAAGGTGTTTGTCGTCCACTGGAGAGACTCTCACCGGACCAGTGTCTGTTAACATGGGCGAATAGTCTTTAATATAAGACGTAGATGCAGTAGACCAGGAAGATGATCTGTGCCTTTGGTGATGGGATCGAGAGGTCTGATATCTTGACCTTTGTCTGGATGTCTGCGGCGACCTACTCTTTGAGCGTGAATGAGGAGACTTGTGCCTTTTTTTGCAGTGCGGGGTGACCTGTAGAAGATGGTGCTGTCGCCCGCTTGGCTGGAGGCGTTGGAGATGGTGTCCTTGGAAGGGATGCCGAGGGGGAATACAGCCGTGAGTATTGTGAGTCCGGTGATTGATGGGCTTGTTAAGGCTTTCCAACCATCTTGGCGAAAGATTTATAGGAGAGACTTGCCCAGACTGTGACGAGGCTCTGAAGGATGTGAAAGATGACCTACTTGGTATGTTTGTTATAGGGTCATGCGTTTGAGGCACCAAAGTCGTTAAAGTAGCTGTAGGTGAAGTTGCCGTTGGTTGATGTCGTGGAGAACATGAATTGTCTTATTTCCACGTTGATCGAATAGGTGAGGTGAGGTGTGTCGTCGACGGAAACTGCTCATGTCTTGGCAGCGATTGCCTTGGCGTCGACTGTCTTGACGTCGAGGGTTCCCCCACCTTTGGAGTGTGTCTCCACGTCGAACGGCATCTGGTTACCGTTGGAGACATTGATCTTTGCCTTGACGTCGATGTTGTCTTTGACGTTGATTGCTTCGACGTCAATGGGTCATGGTGGGCCCTAGGCAGAGTATCAGCACGTTGGTGCTGGCTTGACATCGAGCGGTGGGTGACCGCCAAGAAAGACTTATCCTTTGAAGTTAACTGAGTCTTCGACATCATGTCCCTTGACGTTGCATGTATCGCCGTTGAGTGCTTCTCGACATTGATGTGACAATAGAACTGATGACGCTGACTGGGAACAAACAGTTATTTTCCTACCTGCTGAGGTAGATCTTGCTTGCCGTTCGTCCGTAACATCTTTTTCTCCCTGGAGACCTTATGAAGAGAGATGGATGTAGTTTTCTCGCTCTCCCGTAGGCCATGGAGACTAATCCTTTCTCTGTCTTTCAATGTTCTTTTTGAAAGATTCCGGCAGTGTTTAAAGGTCTCAAGAGAGTGGCTTTGAGGTAAGCACATTATGCAGACTGAGTGTGGATCAGTCTGAGCCTTCTTTTTTACCACAAGCCAGGTATCTTACTAAAATGGAAGGCATTTTCTTCAAAGAAAAATGCGATTTTAATCAGAAAATGAAAAAAGACGTCAATTAAAATGTAGAAAACTGTTGTTTTATCAAATTTTTCTGGTAAAAACAAAAACTCAGAAAATTAGAGCTCAATGCTCCAGGATCCTAAAGAGAAGGAGCCGGATAAAAAAAACTGACCTAACTGTCGCCCAACTGTCACCACACTCTCACCTCTGAGGCATGGTGGGATACTGGAGGTTCTCAGAGCATTAAAGGCACGTGCCAGTTTGTTAATTAGGATGCAGCCTATTGCTTAATAATGCCTTTGTATTTTCACTGCAGTTTTTCTCTCTATATGAGATTGCTAATACTTTCTAGGCTCTCCTCTTTGATTGCAGAAAGTGGTTAAATCTAGTTAAAGAGTTTTGTTAAAGAAAAACTTCACAAAAATAAGACGTTTTTATCCTGTTTAACATAGTCTGCATGATTGCTTACACATTTATGATATATATATATATATATTGTAATTCTCTACACGATTTTTACTTTTACATATATATTTAAGGTATAGGCATGTGTGTTTATATATGCTCCGGGGTCCCGCACGTGGGTGGGAATATTCAGTGATTATGACTATTGATGGGTATTCCCTGGAAGAGAATGTTAATGACCTGGGCAATAAAATTAAGTGCACAATTGTTTTACAGTACATTTGTAGGCATGCCCCGGACACTGTCCTCTTGCAGGAAACCCACCTGAAAGGCAATCGCTACAAAGCATTCGATCGAATGGGGTATGTCTTACTGCCCAGGCAGGTTTTGCCACCAACTCCAGGGGTATGGGAATCCTTGTTGAGTCCTTGTCTTATTCTAATCTGCGCTGGCTGGCGCAGAAAGAAAAGGACTGACGTCGGCATGCCAGGGTGGCACCTATGTAGGTCCTGCGATGTCATATCCAGGACACAGCTGTTTGCAGGCAAACAGTAAGAGGGAACGGGGAGTAAAAGACACAAGCCCTGCTCTGCAGGTCGGTGGCTGAGCTCACATGGGATAAATGTCTTTGGTGAGGTTGATTGCCTCACAGAGGATCAGCTCCTTGTACATCGAGCATAGACCCTGGTTTCCCGCTACAGTGGTCATATTGCTGTGGTTTACAGCAATGCTGCTTCAATATGGCTCAGGGTTCAAAGCCTGTATTGGCATCATTCTGCACTGACATACTGCCACTCTGCAGCACAGTGTGGTGTCCGCTAAAGCCTCTCTCAATCGCCCCAAATAACTAGATTTTGCCACAAGCATAGAGCTGCCCTAACCCATTTTGCGAAGTGGTGCAAAAGGTATACCCCACCATGCTAAGCCAGGAGTCTTGGCGTGACTGCATTTCTATCCATGCAGGAAAGCTTTCTATCTCTCTTGGCATGTTCACAGTCAGAACCACTTAGAATGTGTATGGGAGCCCTCTGATGAAAGAGAAACAGACCACACAGACTAATTTATTTATAGCCTCTTTTGCCTTTCCTCCTATTGCAGTAGATCGTAGACAGCTGGCGCTTATTTAAACAATGTGGGACAGAGACTCGCACAACATGGCAGTTGTGACTTAACACATGACACTCTGACCCTCTTAGGGTGGGGAGACGGTACAATTTCCCCCAGCATAAGTCCTGAAGAGAAGACACAAGGGGGAGAAGGCTGACCCCACGCATTAAAAGGAAAACTGATGAAGTAACACAAGCAGGTTGTCCGGTGCCAGATAACAGCTTCCCATGGAGAGAAGCACTAGACAGGGGACCCTGACACACTCAAGCTGACCTAACCAAAGTCTGGCACCTATGAACTGGAAACAGGAAGGTGAGGCTGGCAAGCACCAATCTGTGGTCTGGAGGGGATTTGAAGACCCCATATGAGTTACGTCCTCCAGTTCAAAATGGTATGATAGGAGGAAGCCAACAGAGATGCCGGACCTTGCAAATGAGCTTCTATAATCCCCACAACGGGCAATGGGGAGGGAAGGTGCGCAACCACGCAGGACACAGCTGAGGAACTGATACCCAGAACACTAAGAACGGATGAGATAATGACCGGGCACAGTGAAGCAATCAAAAACCTGCAGAAAGTGTGACACAACCCTGAAAGGCAGCAGACTAAGGAGGTGAACAACAGGATGACATGAAAGCACCGGCAACCGATGGATGGATAACTGGGAGGTTACAAAGTTTAGGTTGGGGAGGGAAAGTTGAGGGAACTCTCAGGGAAGACACTTATGGAGAAAGGTCAGCTAAGTAACATAGACAGACCAAAGCAGAGGGGCAATACCTGCTGGTCACTTCATAAGATAGGGACCTCACAATCAAAATAAATTATGTCTGTGTTTTTAACAGCTTATCAAGTCGCCTAAGGGTGCAGCATAAGGTAGATCAGCTAGGTGCTGACATAGGATTGATATAGAAGACCCATTTAATGGAACGAGACTGACATCACTTTCAATCCTGAAACTACTGCTACATCACTTCTCAGCAGGCACAGAAGCAGACATCTCAGCAGGCAGACAGCCAAGCAAGGGGGATGGGTGGCAATATGAGTCACATATAAAGGGAAATATGTAACACTGGTATCCATATATGCACCCATTCATGGTCAAGACCCTCACCCAAAAGTCGCTATAAAACACATTGCTTGCGCAGTAGGGGGCATCCCTTCACTATGGTCATGGTTGGGAAGCTGAATAAGCCACAAAAAGTTTTGGTGGGGGAGTGGTGGACAACAAAAACTGAAAGATCTAGAGATGGTTGAGTGCTGGAGATAGACACCAGCTAAAAGTAGAATTTTCCCATTATTTAGCCAATACTCGTGAATGTTTCAGGAGATAATATAGAACAGGAAGGTCACTTATACCCTGTCTGAGGCCATAAACTTGGTCATTCATAAGACGGGTTAACTAACCAAAGAATGTTCATCATACAGACTGGTCTTGTTGCTGAATTCAGAAGCTAAAATATGAATAACAATTCTTAATTTTTGACTGCAGGAAGTAAAGACATCCCTACTACACCCGTACCAAGTGGGGTTCTCTCTAAAAAGGCAAGCAGGCGACAGCACAAAGACAAAGCTACATTTAATCGATATAGACCATAAAGGGACAGGGAAATTGATGCTCCTTGTTTTTAGAAACGAAAAACTTAAAACACAGGTTAGGCTCAATAATGATTTGTCAAACTATGTATACACTGAGCAAGCATGAGCCGTGTCTGACAATACTCATGGGTAGCTAAATTCGAGACAACAGCACCACTTATCTTCTTGGAGACCATCATCTTTTCTTTCAGGATCTGCAGAAAAAAAAGTTCACATTCCACCCAAGGAAAGCCATATGCAAATTACTGCCCAGAATCCCACAGGGGTCAATCGTGCCTGCCCAGAACAGCAGCAGCACTTGCCATCTTCATCGCTAATGTGTCACAGACTTTCTTATCCATAAAAATTAGGCATTTATTCACTTTGTTTGGAGAACTGTTATGAGGTTCTTCTAAGCAGCAGGCACAATCACATTTTGGAAGAGGATCCGATCTGAAGAATAAAGTATCCTGCTTAAGTGGTCTGTTTCTTTTGAAAGCAAAAGGAGCAGTCTTCACAGAAGAAAAAGCTAAAATTTGTTAATTTACAGGCTCCAGGAGGCCTAGAACCATTGGAAGTATGCATGACCAATGCTGATGCTATGACTTGAATGATTGATGCAATGTCTTGAATGACTGATACTGCAGATGTGGAACCCATGCTCAAAACATTTTGAAAGTTATTAAGATCATCAATAGGATAAATCCTAGCCTGAGGTAAATCCATTAACTTCAGAACACATCTTATAGCCCTTCGCCCATAAAATAAAGAGGACAAAGTTGCTGTCCTTGGAGAAAGGTTTGGAGTACTACATCTCCTCAAATATCTGGAATGGTGAGCAATGTCGAGCTTGATGTGTGGCACATAGTAGCAATACACAATATCTAACTGGCAGTCTTGGATCCTCATTTCCTTCCTACATTAGGGGTGTTGTGTGGTCCTAATGGTGTTACTATTAAAAGCATTCCACGAGCAGCAGTGAACAAAGAGATGACATACCCAGTGGAACAGGTAGATAAGGAGGAGATTGAGGCCTTGACAAAGGAGACTGTGGATTTCACCCACCAGTATTGTAGTAGAGTACATCTTTACAAACTTATGAGTCTGAGATGGATGGGAGCCATCTGGGCTTGAACTTGCAGATCCTCTTCATAGACAAATAGAGACATAGATGATTCTATAAGTTGCAGTGTAAAATAGAGCAAGTGCCTCGTCAACAGCGACGCAGGCTTTGATGACAAGCTGTACCTTGAAGTGATATCAGGGCCACAAAATGTCATTTGTTTGAAAAAAAAAAAATAAATAAATATATATATATATATTTTCGGTGGCATGTGTAGCTGCAGATACACATGCTGTGCACATCCCGCCATCTGGTGTTGGGCTCGGAGTGTTACAAGTTGTTTTTCTTCGAAGAAGTCTTTTCGAGTCACGAGATCGAGGGACTCCTCCCATTTCGGCTCCATTGCACATGGGCGTCGACTCCATCTTAGATTGTTTTTTTTCCGCCATCGGGTTCGGACGTGTTCCCTTTTCGCTCTGTGTTTCGGGTCGGAAAGTTAGTTAGAATCTCGGAAAAATCGTCGGTACTGTCTGCATTCGGTATCGGGTTAGTTATAACAGATCGACACCGACTTTTGAAGAGTTCCGGTGGCCCTTCGGGGTTTTTTCGATCCACCCGTCGGGGCCTGGTCGGCCCGGCCACGTGTCTCTTCAAGGCTGATGGAACGGACCCCATTCCGCTTCTGCCCAAAATGCCATAACAAGTATCCATATACAGATCAGCATCTGGTCTGTAACTTGTGTCTGTCTCCAGAGCACAAGGAGGATACCTGTGAAGCCTGTCAGGCGTTTCGGTCGAGGAAGACATTAAGAGACCGAAGAGCAAGAAGACTGCAGATGGCGTCGGTGCCGACAGGACAAGGGCGTTTCCAGGAGGAAGAAGAAAGCTTTTCCATCCATGAATTGGACTCGGACGAGCTCGATCCCGAAGAAACGCCGAAAACCGTGAGTAAGACGTTGAAACATAAAACTCACGAGAAGACAACAAAAGCCCAGGGGACGCCACCGCCAACAGGCCATGGCTTAACCCGAAAAATAGGTGACTTATCATCGGCACCGAAAAAGGGCACGCTGGTGGCGAAGTCATCCGACTCCGGTCGAGATACCGCCACACAGCAATCTCGGGCTCGAGATAGTGGCTCCGAGCAGGTTCGGCACCGAGACAGTGGCACCGAAATGAGTCGGCACCAAGAGACCACGACGCCGAAAACAAAAAAGGTTTCGTCAGAACCGAAAAAAGTAGCCGAAAAGGTTTCGATACAGAAACATCCGGCTTCGGAACCGAAATCAGGTTCCTACACAGAGGAACAAGGACTGTCCTCACAAATGAAAAAACATACATTTGGACAGGAATTAGAGACAATGGAGCCGGACTACACCCAAAGACGGCTCCACATCCAAAAAGAAACGGGAAAGATCAGCGCTCTCCCTCCTATTAGGATGAAACGCAAACTTGCCTTCCAGGAGAAAGACAAGCAGCCACAGGCAAAGGTGGCTAAACAAGTAACCCCGCCACCATCTCCACAATGCTCTCCGCAACCATCACCGGTAGCCACTCCACCTATGATGCAATCCCCGACCCACACAGGGATGAGTCAAGATGACCCTGACGCATGGGACCTTTATGATGCACCAGTGTCAGATAATAGTCCTGACTGTTATCCAGCTAGACCGTCGCCACCAGAAGATAGTACAGCCTACGCACAAGTGGTGTCGAGGGCAGCGGCATTTCATAATGTCAGCCTACACACATGCAGAGCCCATTGAAGACGACTTTCTATTTAATACACTGTCGTCCACACACAGCCAGTACCAGAGTCTTCCCATGCTACCTGGGATGCTCAAACACTCCAAACAAGTGTTTCAGGAGCCTGTAAAAGGAAGGGCCATTACTCCAAGAGTGGAGAAAAAATATAAACCGCCACCAACAGACCCCGTATACATCACACAACAGCTAACACCGGACTCAGTTGTAGTAGGGGCAGCTCGCAAAAGAGCAAACTCACATACTTCAGGAGATGCACCACCTCCAGATAAGGAAAGTCGCAAATTCGACGCAGCAGGCAAAAGGGTGGCGGCACAGGCACCAAACCAGTGGCGTATTGCAAATTCACAGGCTTTGTTGGCCAGATATGATAGGGCTCATTGGGACGAAATGCAACATTTTATAGAACATTTGCCCAAGGAGTTCCACAAAAGAGCACAGCAAGTAGTTGAAGGACAGAGTATCTCCAACAATCAGATACGGTCAACTATGGATGCTGCATACACAGCTGCTAGAACTGTCAACACAGCAGTGACAATAAGGAGACATGCATGACTGCGTACATCAGGATTTAAACCAGAAATACAGCAAGCTGTGCTCAATATGCCATTTAACGGACAGCAGTTGTTTAGGCCGGAGGTGGACACTGCTATCGAAAAACTTAAGAAGGACACTGACACGGCCAAAGCCATGGGCGCACTCTACTCCCCACAGAGCAGAGGCACATTTCGAAAAACACAGTTTTGAGGGGGGTTTCGAGGGCAAAGCACAGAACCCACGACCTCACAAACAAGGCCCACTTATCAGAGCCAATATCTGCGTGGAAGTTTTCGGGGACAATATAGAGGGGGACAGTTCCAAAAAAATAGAGGAAAGTTCCAAAGTCCCAAAACTCCTCAAAATAAGCAGTGACCTACAAGTCACACATCCCCAACACAACACCTGTGGGGGGGAGCCTAAGCAAGTTTTACAAACATTGGGAGGAAATAACAACAGATACTTGGGTCCAGGCAGTTATCCAGCATGGTTATTGCATAGAATTTCTCAAATTCCCTCCAAACGTCCCACCGAAAACACACAATGTCAAAACAACATATAGATCTTCTAGGACTAGAAGTTCAGGCGTTGCTACAAAAAGAAGCAATAGAATTAGTACCAAACCAACAGAAAGGAACAGGAGTTTACTCTCTGTACTTTCTCATACCCAAAAAAGACAAGAGTCTGAGACCTATATTAGATCTCAGAACATTAAATACCTACATCAAATCAGATCACTTTCACATGGTGACATTACAAGACGTAATCCCACTGCTCAAACAACAAGACTACATGACAACACTAGACCTAAAGGATGCATATTTCCATATACCGATACATCCTTCACACAGAAAGTACTTAAGGTTTGTATTCCAAGGGGTACACTACCAATTCAAGGTGTTGCCGTTCGGAATAACAACTGCGCCAAGAGTTTTTACAAAATGCCTAGCAGTCGTAGCTGCACATATCAGAAGGCAGCAAATACATGTGTTCCCGTACCTAGACGATTGGTTAATCAAAGTATGTCATAGAAACCCTCCACAAACTAGGTTTCTCAATCAACTACACAAAGTCCCACCTTCTGCCGTGTCAAACACAGCAATACTTAGGGGCGACAATCAACACAGCAAAAGGGATTGCCACGCCAAGCCCACAAAGGGTTCAGGCATTTCACAATGTAATACAGGCCATGTATCCAAATCAAAAAATACAAGTCAAAAAGGTAATGAAACTCCTAGGCATGATGTCCTCATGCATAGCCATTGTCCCTAACGTAAGGTTGCACATGCGGCCCTTACAACAGTGCCTAGCATCACAGTGGTCACAGGCACAGGGTCAAATTCTAGATCTGGTGTTGGTAGACCACCAAACATACACCTTGCTTCAATGGTGGAACAGTATAAATTTAAACCAGGGGCGGCCTTTCCAAGACCCAGTGCCACAATACGTAATAACAACAGATGCCTCCATGATAGGGTGGGGAGCACACCTCAATCAGTACAGCATCCAAGGACAATGGGACACTCACCAAAAACGCTTTCACATAAATCACTTAGAACTATTGGCAGTATTTCTAGCGCTGAAAGCTTTTCAACCCATAATAAGCTACAAACACATTCTTGTCAAAACAGACAACATGACAACGATGTATTACCTAAACAAACAGGGAGGCACACACTCAACACAGTTGTGTCTCCTGGCACAGAAAATATGGCATTGGGCGATTCACAACCACATTCGCCTAATAGCACAATTTATTCCAGGAATTCAGAACCAGCTAGCGGACAATCTTTCTCGGGAATCACCAACAGATCCACGAATGGGAGATTCACCCCCAAATACTGAATACTTACTTCCAAAGTTGGGGAACGCCACAAATAGATCTATTTGCAACAAAGGAAAACACAAAATGCCAAAACTTCGCATCCAGGTACCCACAAGATCAGTCTCCGGGCAATGCGTTATGGATGAGTTGGTCAGGGATATTTGCTTACACTTTCCCCCTCTCCCACTCCTTCCATATCTAGTAAACAAGCTGAGTCAAAACAAACTCAAACTCATACTAATAGCGCCAACATGGGCAAGACAACCTTGGTACACAACACTACTAGACCTCTCAGTAGTGCCTCATGTCAAACTACCAAACATACCAGATCTGTTAACGCAACACAAACAACAGATCAGACACCCAAATCCAGCCTCGCTGAATCTAGCAATCTGGCTCCTGAAGTCCTAGAGTTCGGACATTTAGACCTTACACTGGAATGTATGGAGGTCATAAAACAAGCTAGGAAACCTACCACTAGACATTGCTATGCAAATAAGTGGAAAAGATTTGTATATTACTGCCACAATAATCAAATTCAACCCTTACACGCATCTGCCAAAGACATCGTAGGATACTTACTACATTTGCAAAAATCAAAGCTAGCTTTCTCTTCCATTAAAATACATCTTACAGCAATTTCAGCTTACCTGCAAATTACGCACTCAACTTCTCTATTTAGAATACCAGTCATAAAAGCATTTATGGAAGGTCTAAAGAGAATTATGCCACCAAGAACACCACCAGTTCCTTCATGGAACCTCAACATTGTCTTAACACGACTCATGGGTCCACCTTTTGAGCCCATGCACTCTTGTGAAATGCAATACTTAACGTGGAAAGTTGCATTTTTAATTGCCATCACATCTTTAAGAAGAGTAAGTGAAATTCAAGCATTTACCATACAAGAACCATTTATTCAGATACACAAGCATAAAGTAGTTCTACGAACAAATCCTAAATTTTTACCAAAAGTCATATCACCGTTCCACTTAAATCAAACAGTAGAATTACCAGTGTTCTTCCCACAGCCAGACTCTGTAGCGGAAAGAGCACTACATACATTGGACATCAAAAGAGCGTTAATGTACTACATTGACAGAACAAAACTAATTCGCAAAACAAAACAATTATTTATTGCTTTCCAAAAACCTCATACAGGAAATCCAATTTCTAAGCAAGGCATTGCTAGATGGATAGTTAAGTGCATTCAAACCTGTTATCTTAAAGCTAAAAGAGAACTGCCTATTACACCAAAGGCACACTCAACTAGAAAGAAAGGTGCTACCATGGCCTTTCTAGGAAATATTCCAATGACAGAAATATGTAAGGCAGCTACATGGTCTACGCCTCAGACATTTACCAAACACTACTGTGTAGACGGGCTAACAACACAGCAAGCCACAGTAGGCCAAGCAGTACTACGAACATTGTTTCAGACAACTTCAACTCCTACAGGCTGAACCACCGCTTTTGGGGAGATAACTGCTTACTAGTCTATGCACAGCATGTGTATCTGCAGCTACACATGCCACCGAACGGAAAATGTCACTTACCCAGTGTACATCTGTTCGTGGCATTAGTCGCTGCAGATTCACATGCGCCCACCCGCCTCCCCGGGAGCCTGTAGCCGTTTAGAAGTTGATCTTGAACATCTGTATATTTGTAAATATATATATTACTTTAAACTACATTATGTACATACGTATTCACTCCATTGCATGGGCACTATTCCTAGCATATACAACTCCTACCTCACCCTCTGCGGGGGAAAACAATGTAAGATGGAGTCGACGCCCATGCGCAATGGAGCCGAAATGGGAGGAGTCCCTCGATCTCGTGACTCGAAAAGACTTCTTCGAAGAAAAACAACTTGTAACACTCCGAGCCCAACACCAGATGGCGGGATGTGCACAGCATGTGAATCTGCAGCGACTAATGCCACGAACAGATGTACACTGGGTAAGTGACATTTTCCATATATTTTCAGCCCCAACATTACAGAAAAACACTAACTCTCAAAGGACACCTAGTGAAACAACTTTAAGCAGAGTCTGGAAAGATTTTCCAAGCAAAAAAGGCCACCCGCAGAAGAGCCAGACAAAATGTGAAACAACTACTACTAACAGGGCATGATGGCAACCTGGAGGACTTGGATTTGATAAGAGTCCTGCTTGGACTTCTTGTGTTTAATAAGGGCATATCCCTAGACTTCACATTCAACTTCCGCTATGACAGCAACTTGTAGAGGACCCAAGAACCAGAATGAAAACAGCCCCATGGCTTGGAGAGTGATCTGCCCAGTTTCTTGTGCTTTGGTAAAATATTTTCATCTCATGCCACCTGATTGCCTTTGGATTCATCAAGAAGCATTTGTTACATAACTTCAAACCATGCTTAGACCCTGGGCACCACAGGCAGGCATCGGGCTGACCAGAGACCTACATCCTGTAGTAAAGGTAGCGTACATTTCACCAAGCATACTGTTGTAAAGACAAGTATTTTGGAGTCAGCACATCACAGATAAAAGAGCTGTGGGTCTGTGTCAAAAAGTGCATAAAGAAAGGAATGGGTGTCAAAACGAATGGGTGGTGCCTATGTACAGCTCAATGCTGTCACTGCAAGAAGCGGGGCAGTATTGTCGTGAAGTACATTAACATCATTTGTTGACAAGCTGGAACAATTGCTGGAAAATTTATGGTCCCAGATTGGTGTCTGTGTGTATGAAAAAGATGAGGAATATGCGCTCAGAAGTATCGATTAGAAAGTAATTTTTTCCCAAGACTTAGATTACCAAGCCAGAGAGGAAAATCTACATTCTTTGATGCTACTTTCATAAACACAACCGTGTCAGCTGAAATGTGGCTACAAAAAGATGATTTTGCAATGATGTTAAGAGACTGTCAAGCATGTATCTCTGCATAATAATGTGTGAAGTTATATCGTTATGATGCAGTATCACTAGCTCTTCTCATGAGATGCTGAATCATTATAAGGTATATGATGAAAATGCAATAAAGTTTGTTTTGAAAAAAAAAGAAAAAGATGATCTTGCAAGTTCCATCTTGAAGGGAAAAAAGTAGCAGGAAGCTTCTTTGTACAACTCTATTTTGATCAAGAAACATTGTTCACCATCATTTGTTACAGAACAGGAGCTGAGCGTGGGCAAACCCCTTCTCACTCTGTACAGCAGAGGGGAGACTCTAATGCAGTTGGCTCCTCTCCGTGGCTGTGCTGCGTTCTGTGCCTCAGGGAAGATGGGATGGGAATGCTTAAGTGAGAACATGCCAAAGGGGGCAAGCGGTCCTCTTTCACTTTCTCTTAAGAGGGCTTTTTGGTCATCATTAGTTCCTCTCTCCTACTCAACAACCCCAGAAAAAAAATGAAAACAATAGAGGGAGAGAAAAGGACTCATGAGTGACGTCTGCTTGTCCAGAAAGGATGATGACAGAAGGCAGCCAAGGGAGGACTAGCCTTTACTCCAACTGGATCACTTTATTCACTCTTAAAGATGGAGATAAGCTTGACGTATCAGTGCACCAGTTCACCAGCATCATGGCCAGAAAGAGAAAGTCAACACATTTCATGATCCAACAGCACAGCTGAGGACCTCTTCACCCATATAGGGAGTGTCCTTTAATCTGAGAGTGAGAGCACATCTCTGCAGTAGAAGACACTGACATTTGGACCTTGAAAACTAGATTGGGCTAAAGCACATTGTCGGATACCAAGAGAAATGCAGCTAAGGAGTTTCATCTGTACTGGGGTCGCTCCCACAACTTAAATAGAAACAGTAAGTGTGACCTCCACCATTACTCTGTGTGCATACACATCAGACAGTTCTTAAATGACCACATACCAGTTTTAACAACGCGAGAATGAATGTGCACTGGATGACGGTTTCCCAAACATGACATACAGAGATTATTAAATCCAGATGATGAAAATGGCTATTGATTTTGACATGCATGGCTTAAAGCTAGAACTTTGCGGCATCAGCAGGGGGACAGAAATTAAACAAAAAATGTGGTTTGCTTTCTCTGAAGCGTTTTAATTGGTACTTGTTTCACGCTATTTAAATTACACAAGGCTCAATCCCACTTTAAACTTCTTTGTAACAGTCTTTAAGCAAGCCATGGTATATAGGTACAATCAGAGTTCAACATCATTAGCAAAATGAGGTTCACAACAAGTTTCACACATGGAAAAACAAAGCAATAGAAAATGTTACCACCATTTATTACAGTTCTGTACTAGGTCATTGTTGGACATGGGGGATCCACTATAAGGAAGAAAATCTACAGTGGGAGAATACTGGAACCAGGTCAAAGGGCGTCCCAGGAAACGGGGAAAGGACATTGTCTTCATGGAGAGCTGCATGAATAGAATGCTGTGTGAAGCTAAGAGCGAGTGTGTTAGTGATTTGAGTGATTAGTGTGATGGACTGTAGTTTGGATGAGTAAATTATCAGTTTTGCTATCAATCATTATGTTTTTCAGGCAATTGGTTAATGAGAGAACATTGGCTTCATAACTGATTTCTGAAGTATTTCTTGGTAATCCACAAAGGAAGGATGGAAAGTAAGAGCAGTTGTTAAGGAGGGAAAGGGGCAGCAGAGGAAGAAGAGGAGAACTCATACTTTTATCATTTCTACTGGGCAACAGGTCTGTGGTGGCAAAGGAGATCTCCAGTCTATATGAATGAATGCATAAAATATTTGTAAAGTGTGATAACAGTCGCCCTAAGTGATCGAGTCCCTAGAATGGATAGAGAATGAGAGGGACTTAGTAGAAAAGATTGGTTTTGGGAAACTTTTTAAACAGTTCGCTGTTATTTTGCTTGCAGACATCAAGAGGAAGAGAGGATCGGTGCCATAACAAAATAGGCTAGTTTGCCCAGGACTGCTCTAGAAAAGAGTTGAACAGTCAGCAAGGGCAGCAAACTACACCAACAAATACACCTAGCAGAACATCTTGGTAGCAAGTTCTGGAAGAAGGTTGGCCGGTCTCAAACATCTCTATCACGTAAACTCAGCACTTTCTTTTGGATTCCCTTTGGCACCAGGAGCCGGTGAGTGGGTTTGTCAGCCTCAGAGACTATCACACTTACGCAGATTATGTATGGACCTTACCGCCATCTTCAGAACCCCTTGCAGTCCACATATGAAAGAAGATGTGAAGTCCAAGTAGCAATCACTCCCATAATCTAATCATGAATTAATGGCTGCACTGTCTACAGGAGTCTTAAACTGAGAGGAAAAGCAGAATGTTGTTGAGGATTCTCATTTCGAGAAAACAAGCAGAAGACAATGCATTGGTTTGTATTGCTAGCATATGGTTGTTTTCCAAGCCTAAAGCCTATTCTTTTAACCATTTGAATTAGTACAGATGCAGCTCCCAAAAAGAACAGGCAGAGCCAACTACTTTAAGGGGAGAGGGGGGAGTTGTGTGTTGGGGAGTGGGGGTGTCTAACGGTAACATTTCAGTTTTGACCTATTCTCAATGGGATGCATCCATTTCAGGATAGCCGAAGGACATCCTGTCATTGTTTCTTGGATCTCAGAGAAGAATGTAAGGCCCAAAATCAGCTAGGTGTCTGAGTGTGTGCTTCATTTATTGCCTCTGTGTGTGCACAAATGCTTTGCACTGCCTGCTGATAAGCCTAACTGCTCGACCATACTACCACAAAAGAGAGCATTAGTATTATCTACTGTAGCCTCTGGTAAACCTCTGGGGGAACCGCTGGACTCTGTCCACACTGTATCGCATTTTGATATAGTATATACAGAGCCAGCTTCCTACACCTTGTAAAAGGTACCATGGGCTCTGTGACCAGGGAGGGTCCCCAAGGGCTGCATCATGTATTGTGCCACCTAAAGGGACACATGCACACTGCCACTGCAGATTGTGTGTGTTTGTGGGGAGCAAAAGATAAATTTAACATGGCAACCCTTCCAGTATGCCATGCTCACAAACCACTGCCTGTGCCATAGGTACCTCACCCCTCCAGCAGGCCTTACAGCCCTAAGGAAGGGTGCACTATAACACAGTAAGGGCATAGCTGCATGAGCAATATGACCCTACAGTGTCTAATTCCATTCTTAGACATTTTAAGTGCAGTGTGACCCTATTAAGCACATGGGCTGGGAGTTTCTCATTACAAATTCCACAGCTACAGGATTGCTTCACTGAAGGTTGGGAAGTTTGGTATCAAACTTCTCAGCACAATAAACCCACACTGATGCCAGTGTTGGGTTTATTGTAAAATGCACACAGAGGGCATCTTCGAGACGCCCCCTGTATTTTACCCAACCCTCTAGTGCAGGGTTGACCAGTCTCTGCCAGCCTGCCACTAAAGACAAGTTTCTGACAACATGGGTTGAGAGCCTTTGTGCTCCCAAGGAGCAGAAACAAAGCCTGCTCTGGGTTGAGGTGCTTCACACCTCCCCCTGCAGAAACGGTAACACTTGAAGATGAGCCTCAAAGGCTCAGACCTCCTGTTACAGTGCCACAGAGCACTCCATCTAGTGGAGATGCCCGCCCCGCCGGACCAGGCCCCACTTTTGGTGGCAAGTCCAGTGGAAAAATTAGGTAAAACAATGAAGAGTGACCACTGTAGGTAGGATAACCCTTAAGATGTCCAGAGCTGAAGGGACCCCCTTCTTGCAGAATCCTCCATCTTGGTTTGGAGGAGAGGGACCAATAGGGACAGGAATGTGTCCCCCTCCCTAGAGGGAGGGGGCACAGGAAGGGTGTGGCCACCCTCAGGGATAGTAGCCATTGGCTACTGCCCTCTGACCCCTCTAATGCCACTGAATCTAGGCGTCTGGTCTCTGGCGGAGTCCTGGCACCACATCAATCTTTTGGAGCTCAGGGTGATCAGACTGGCATTGAAAGCATTCCTTCCCTCTCTCAAAGGAAAGTATTGCAGGTGTTCAGACAACACCACCACCACATGGTACTGCAACAAGCAGGGTGGGGCGGGGTAGTGGACCTTTTGTCAAGAGGCTGTGTACCTCTGGACTTTGCTGGAACATCAGGGCATTTCCCTGAACGCCAGAGCAGTCAATCTCAGCTGACAATGCATGGTCGCTCACGATTGGGGGGGTCTCCATCTGGTGGTGGTGCTAGGTCTCTTTCAGCAGTGGGGAGAGCCTTAGTTAGATCTGTTCCCCTCCGCAGAGAACGTGCATCGTCAGCAATTTCACACGTTGCAGTTTCCAAGGTGGCACTCACTCAGCAACGCTTTTTGCTCAAGTGACGCTCATGCCTTCTGTATGCCTTTCCGCCCATGCCACTTCTGCCCAGAGTTCTCAAGAAGATCAAGAATGACTGGGCCCAAGTAATCCTTGTGGCTCCGGACTAGTGACGAATAGTCTGGTATCCCAAACTATTAAGCATGGCCATTGATCCTACGATAAGACTGCCTCTTCTGGAGTATCTTCTGTCTCAGCAGCAGGGGAGGGTTCTACACCCGAACCTTTCCAATCTCTGCCTTCTTGCATGGAGATTGAGTAACGTTGGTTGACAGCTTTTGACCTTCCGTCTGTAACGTTACCTTGGCAGCCAGGCTTCCCTCCACCAAAACTGTATATGCCTGTTGATGGCACAAATTTATAGCATGGTGCACAGACAAGTCTGTTGACCCCCTTTCTGCTCATCTTTCTGAGGTCCTCTTGTTCATACTTTCTTTGGCCCAGCAGAGCTCTACTTTGGGCCCCCTTAAAGGTTATTTGCCTGCTATCTCTGTTTCTGAGATTACCTGATCAACCCTCTTTGTTTAAGTCTCCTTTAGTTATTAGGCTTCTTAAGGGTCTTACCTTCATGTTTTCTCCATTACCATTTATCATGTCCCTATAGTATTTGAATTAGGTTCTGACATTTCTCATGTGTGTTCCTTTTGAGCCTCTCAGGCTTCTAACATTGAAAACAGCCTCCCTGTGTCCATTACATCTGCCCGCAAGGTGAGTGAGCTGGAGGCATTGTCATCTAAGCCACCCTACCTTTACATCCATCCTGACACAGTGGTGCTTCACACCAGGGCTTCCTTTTTGCCAAAAGTGGTCACGCCCTTTCATGTAGGCCAATTCCTCACCTAATTTTTTCACACCTCCTCATTTTTGTAAGGAAGAGGAGAGACTCCACCGACTGGACCCAAAAAGAGCGTTGGTGTTCTACTTTGATCGTACCAACAATGTGGATGATCAACTCTTTGTTGGCTATGTGAGTGCGAAGATTAGTCGGGCAGTGCAGAAGAGAACCATCTCTACATGGGCCGTCCTTTGCATTAAAAATGCTTGCATTGGCTAAAGGGCAAACCCCAGAGGCTTTGGGTTCTCACTCTACCAGAGCAACAGCTGCAACCTCTGTGTTAGCACATGGGGTTCCAGTCCTGGACATCTGTCCCGCAGTATTGTGGGCACCCCTGCGCATGTTCATCAAACATTACTGTCTGGACAGTCGGGTCCAGTGGGACAGGTACTGTGCCTGTTTGGTCCTGCAGGACTTCCTAGTATGACCTTGGTTCACTAACCCGCCTTTGGGGAAGGTAGATAATCTGCAACTAAAAGTCTCTATTGGATTAACAAGTTACTTACCTTTGTTAACATTTTATCTGGTAGAGACCTTTTCTAGTTGCAGATTCCTTACCGAGCCACCTATCCTCCCCTCTCTGCAATCTCATTCCTAGAGCCAGGGACTTCCCTTTCAGGGCTGTAGATTTGATACACCAGTGGTCCGTGTTCTTCGTGGCTCCATGCTTCGGGTATGGAAAGTCATGAAAAGAAACGGACGTCAGCAAGCCGGGGTGGTGCCTATTTAGGTCCTTCGACATTATATCCAGCACGCACAACAACAGATGCACAGCTGACCGACACCAAGTGATGGTGCACAGGGATACTGCTCTAGAAAAAAAGTCTCTGGATCCAGGCTGACGTCTTGGGGAATTTCTAAGGTAAGGAATCTGCAACTAGAATATGTATTAACCAGATAAAGCGTTACCAAAGGTAATTAATTTGTTCTTCAAACTGAATTGAAAATAGATGTTGTCTAAAGTGAATAATGTTCATTACTAGGACTTCTCCATAATTGTTTCCTTTGGAGCTGTTTCCTTTACCTGAAGAATACCATCCTGGCTAATTTATCCCTGTTTTCTTTCAGGTAATCGAAGAAAGACAGAAACTGAAGGAAGTTCGTGAGACTCGACAAAAAAAAATTGCCTTCTTGGAGGAGAAGCTGGGGCATACACGTAAACAGCTAGGTATGATTCCTAGTACATTTTACCAACATTTTACCTCTGGTGAAATCCATCCTAAAGCAGACAAGTGCAGAATCCTGTGTTCCCTTGTTCTGACTGAGTCCTGTAGTGCATGTAATATGTCTATGTGGAATGTACGCATTCCCTGATTCCAGTAGTGTCTGTCAGAAGGGTCAGGGAGAACCTGGAGGTTGAGCTAGAAACATCAACACCTCTTCGTGGGTTAAGTATTACCTAAGAAATGTAACCTTCTATGTAACCAGGGAACTACAAATAAACACACTTTTTCTTGTATCTTAATCGTGTGAAAACAACTTCTTTCTACTAATGCAACATTGGTGACTAGGAGAACTAAAGTGAGTGTTTCAACAAGGACCTTAAGAAACTGAAACAGAAGGAGAAGAGAGTAAGTTGGACAAGTAAAAAAAAAAAAAAACTATTACCCACCGATCAAGCAGCCTCACACAAGAAAACTAGCATTTCCATTGCAATATGTCTCAGATTTGTGAGAGCTATTGGCTTTGTAAATGACAATGTCTTTTACCTATGTGTTTTGGTTTGGAGTGTAGTGGATGTATGCCAGGTGCCATAGCAACCCTCGCAGGCTTGTCTCTGCAGGAGATGGGACACAACAAGCCTGCCATCTTAAGAGTGTTTTTGCCTCACTCCTAAAGAATGGCTGTGATACCCTAGAGATGCAGCCCTTTCTAGGGTGTTTACCTATACTTTTATAGCACCAAACAAGCCACAAAGAGGCACCTTTGTGGCATTTAACCCAGGGGATGAGGGGGTCAAAAGAGTTAGGAGCAAAGAAAAGGAGCAGCCTTATATTTCAGTTTGTTAAATGTTTAAAGGAATTATTCCTCTACTTTGGCAATACCAGCCTAACGTTTAAAAACATTAACTGTCTGATGGTTTTAAAGTGAGGATTATCTCGGTTGGGGTGGCTACTCAAAGTTTGAAGTCTTGGCCTTGCCATCTGGATCACTCAGAGTAGAGTGGGAAGCCTGGGTTTGGACGATAGTGTTTTTTTCACCTAGACCAGTGGTGCCCAGTGAGGCTCCTACAGGGCTAGTTCATTGGCATTTTTTCGGGCTGTGAAAAGGATTCAAATGTATGTTTTTCGTGGGAATCCAAGGTAGGTCCCCAACCATATCAGAGTTTCTTGGTACCCACATAAGATAAGTTACATAAAAATAATTTATATGGAACTTATTTACACAGTGGTTACCCTGCAAGCCTGACATGGATCTCGCCTTCCCAGTCCTTCAATGGACATGCGTGTCCTGTAATGACATGCAATAAAGTGTTCTAATAACCTCAATGTATACCTATAATATGTACATAGCACATAAGAACAGCAACATAAAAATGAAATAAAAAAAGCTGCTGTGCAGTGCACTGCTTCATGTGTCACCTCGTGTCCTATAAATAGGCTCGCACCATCGGCTCGTGAGGTCACGGACGTCTCATCTCTCTGAGTGAGGAGAATGAGGCCAGAGGACCAAAGCGAGCATTACCAACAAGTAGAAAATCCAGTATTCAAAATATTTGAAAAGAAAGTACTTTAGGCCCCATATGAATTATGAAGTGAAAAGTTACCCAGACCGAAGATGCTGTGAAGCGGCCATGGCTTTGCAGCCCGAACTGCAGATGACTTTTTCACTATGCAGACATGCAACTAGCAAATTAGGTCAAACTTTTGTGAACAGAAGCAAAGACTTTCTGATGGATACATCTACCTGTGGATTCTTCACCTTTTGAATACTCCCATTAAGCCAGCATTTGACAGAATTGTTTTCTTTTTAGTTCTCAACATCGACAAGGGTGTCACAATGGAACAGCTCTTCATGTGACTCCATCTGATGTCATCAGAGCCATAAGAAGTTCTTGCTGGTGTCAGTAACTGTTTTTCTACCTCTCTGTATGGTTACACTGTGTCGAGGTAGCTTTATTGTTGAAGTTTTGTTTGTGCGACAATGTTTCCACCCAAGAAGTCTGGCTTCCAACCCTGTACAGAGTGTGGAGGTAACATGTTGGTCACTGACCCACATGAAAACTGCCTGTAGTGCCTAAGTTAGGATCATAACGTCGGGGGATGCTCTTCTTGTCAGAGCATGAACCCTAAGGCACTAAAACAGTGGTTTCCAACCTTTTGACTTCTGTGGACCCCCACTTTATCATTACTGAAACCCGGGGACCCCCACTGATTCATTATTGGAATTCGGCCCTACCCACCCACTTTCCTCCACTCCTCCCAACACTGACCCCCCCACACCCCTCGCCGGTGACCTAATCTATTAATATAAAATTTTCTAAGCCGTCGCAAACCCCCTGAAGAGGCTTCACGGCCCCCCAGGGGTCCCAGGGCCAAAGGTTGGGAATCACTGCACCAAAAGAAAGGGAGGTGAAGGTGTTCCTGGCGAAAGCTAAGCAGGAGAAATGGGGCCATCCTAGAGCCACGCTTGTAGCAGGTGTGTTAGTTGTGATAAGTGTGAGGGTCACAATAGTCCTGTTTTTCTATATAGTGATCCTCGTCCAGCAGGCTTAGGAGGCATTTTGTTGGGTCTGTGTGCGTTGGTGGCTGAGAGTGACATGATGAGTGTCGTGCTTTTTGTAGTGTAGCCTTATTTTGTAATAGACAAGGGGATGTGAAGTTGTTAAGAGTGGCCTGTTTATTTTGTTTGCTTCTGCTTATTGTGGAAGGAGTATGGGTTAGGGGTGGTGGTGGATCATGTGGATCATAATGTAAGATTCTAAATTGTGCAATGGATGAGAGGCAGATAATTGAATGTTGCTCTGTTGGGGTGCTTGTGGTAGATGTTTGTGAAGAGTGAAAATTTAGGAGTAAAGATTGGCCCGGATGTGTATTATTTGTGTTGTCATGAGGTTGGGAGTGGATGTGACGGAAAGTATTTATGAAGGTTTGAGTTATTTTGATGCACTGATGTGTGTGGTTTGTTTTGTTTTTATAGAGTAGTGAGAGGAGAGATTGATGTGATGGTTTTCTGTGAAGGATTTGTATGTGTTAGTGCTGGTGAGTGGTATTAGAATATTACAGGGGGTGTTTGTGTTTAGGAGAAAAGTGTATGAGGTGTGTAAGAGGGAATGGGTGAGAGTTAGGGATGTTCGTGTTAGATTTGATCACTGGCAGAGGTAATATGTATAGTGGACTGTAAGGATTGTATGGTTGTGTGTAATTGGTGAAGAGAGGGGGAGGAAGTTTGTGGATGGTGTGATGGAAGGCTGAGTTTAGGTTGTGTCATGATAAAAGGGGTCTGTCAGGAGCAAGTAGAGGATAGTTTGCATGAACAGGGAGTGTGTCTAGATGGCTGAAAATAATGTAGTATTATGTTGTGTGGGTGATGGCTTGATGTGTTAGTGGTAATGGGCAGAGTTGTATTTGGTGTGAGAATGAAAGTGCCTTAATGTTGTAGTTGTGGTGGATATGTGTGGTTTGTGCTGTTGGATGAGACATTGCGATCTGAATGTGGTCTGTTTATGGTGCATGAGTAGATGCCCAAGTTAACTAAAGCCCGAGCCCCTGTGTAAGGGAGCAGGGAGGTGCTCCTCCATTCAGAATCTCCTTGGATACAGTCAGGCAGAATCCACATGTCCAAGCTAGCAGAGTCTACTTTCCAGGTAAGGGACAGATTGAAAACTTATTGAAATACTGCTTGTCACACACTCAGATATGTGGCTGGGGGAGGGGGGGGCTTTATGCAGTCTTTTGTCACAAACTGTGAGGGAAGTTTCAAACAGTCACTGGTTGAAAAACAAAACAAAAAAAACAGCAGTTTAAAAACACTAAGCTGGCTGAAACACAGGGCACCTACTGTAAACAAACACGGGTAGCAGTACAAACACTTTTAAACAAATAACAAGAATTCCCAGCAAGTCTGGGGTTCCTACCAGTCTCCTAGGATTTCTTGATCACTGGGCCATATTAGGGCGCAGTGAAAGCTGGGCTCACAAAATGGAGGTGTGGTATTCTGTATATCTGCTTCCCTGTTAAGTGTTCTGGTGAATGAGAGAGAGCGAGAGAGAACTAGCTGGTGGGATCAAATGTTGCAAGAGTAGTTGAACCATACATGTAACTACAAACAAACCGAAACATGTGAAGTAGACTTCCTTCAACCAGTGCAACAGTAGACTTTCAAACTGTAGATAAAGTTGCTGTAAACTAGTGGCATGAATCGAAGTAAACTGGTAAAAAACAGTGAGTCAAGTGTGATAGTTCAATAGGTGGACAGTCAGAATTTCTGAAGCAACCTACTGTTTCAGCCAGTCTCAGTTATCACTTCAGTCAATTAAAATGTATTTCCATGTTCTGACTGTTCTGCATTAGGAGTGAGAAGCCAGTCAGGCTATCTAAGGGGTACTTGACCCTTTCTAAACTGTTTTACAGTCCGTTGAGTAATCTTCCAGTTCCTCCAAGGAGTTTTTTTTAGTTGCACAGAAAATCATCTGCCATGCAGGTGGGAAACAAACTACTACTGCTTTTTGGTGGAAACATCCACCTAGTGTCGCTCTTGCAAAACAGCAGTTTAAGTATGATGGTTGTAGGACCTTCAGAGAAGAGTAAATTAAGCATTATCAAAACTTAAAACTTTAGATGTCTAATGGATCTTTGTACCAGGGAATAAACATCTGATATGTGGAGTTATGTGATATTTTATTGAGACCAATAAAGTGGTTGTGGGGCAAAAATCCTAAATGATAGCCTCCATCTGATAACTAAATTTGTATGGGTTTACACATTTAGGAAGCATATCTTTTTCATTAAAGATGTTGTTTGCCAAAATAGATACCCATACAAGTGAGAGGACTCCCATAGCCAAAGGTGATAGAATGTATTTTGTGGTGACTGCTTTCACTTCCGGTCAGTGCTGTCACCTCCTTATCTCAGTCTTCAGTGTTTCTAGTGCTGTATTGCATTACAGAAACACTAGACTGGTGACTGCCTTGAGTTTGCTTTCAGCTTCATAGTGTGAACCTATTCTAGATTACCATCTTTCTAGCTCTTGTGTCTGGAATGTTCTTAAAATAAAATATTTTTACTTTTTTGGCATGATCCAGTGGTGGTGACGGTATCCCACTGACCTCGACTCTAAGTGCACCACTACGTGACCACCATTGGTAGATTTTTTTATTTTATTTCTGGTTTCAGAAGAGAGCATAAATGCTCCTGATATTTGTTAGAGCAGAGGATTAATACTGAAGAGCAATTCAAGACATTGCGCAAAGCTGACAATCTATTTTTTGGAAGTTTTCTACCATTGGGGGTCTACAGGTTGTAAAGAAATAATGATTATTGTTGCATTGTTTCAGTGACATTTGTACAGTTCTCCATTTTTGATTACGGAGTGAAAACATTGTATGTTCTGTTTGGTTACCATCAAATGTTTGCTGCTAATATCAAGCACAGTGTTTGCATCTTATATACTGCTGTGTAAACACAATGCTGAGAGGTGTGTTCTTTGTCTGAATACAAGTCAAGAAGACTGAAAAAGCTAGACACTGGCCAAAAAAAGCACTATACAGATAACATGCCTTTGTTTTGAGCAGAAGCATGTCATTGCATTTCTAAAACGGTAACAGTAGTTAACTGCAATGTTTAAATAGGTCTAGACATATTTAAACATTGCCATCTTTATAAAACAATTGTGAAAAATTATGAGGGTGGCCCAATGATTTTTATTTTTCAACTGGGAGGGGTAGCAGTGGGACGTGGCATTTAAAAGGTTTGGAGACCATTGCCTTGGAGAGTGATGTTTTGGAAAACCTGTTGAGCAGCAGAGGAACAGATATGGAAGCATGTAGAGCCAGACGCTCCACAGTCTGGGATTGAAACATATTGCAGTAGGTTGTCAGCCCCACATGACCTCCTGCTCTGCTGTTCATGACAGGAGATATCTAAAGTGTAAATATGATGGAGGATGAAAAAGGGCTGTGAAGTGCAGTTTTACATTAGGAGCCAGATACTAGAGGTCATAGCCGTAGATTCGGGCTCTTCAGATGTGTGGGACAAAGGCGATCAGGAGGTTGGCTGAGCATATGTTCAGGTAGTTGGCATCTGGAGTGCGTAGTGCTTTGTATGAGTATTTTGAACAGTGCATATTTGTGTATGAGGGACTAGTAGAGGTCTTTGAGGTAAGTGGACATTTGGCCGCTGCATTCCAAATGATCTGGAGCGACTTGGTGACACTTTCTGACAGTGTGTTTCTGAGGTCCAGCCTGCAGGTGATGAGTGCCTGGGTGATTGTTCGGCAGGTTTCGAGAGGAAGCCACCTCAAGCTTTTATTAAGGACGCAGGAAGAGGTAATCGTGTTTTCTTGGTTGGACACAGATAGTTTGTCAACCATGATCCCAGGTTCTGGTCTAGGCTGGATGGGGTGATTGAAATGGCAACAGAGTAAGATTTCCAAAGTTCTGCTACTGGTAAAGGCATGGAGAAGAAATCCAGAGCCTCAACTCAAGATACAGTTAATGTTAAAACACATATAGAACAAGATTCCCTATTCTAAAATAAAACTGACAAGAATAAGATCCCCCTATTGTGGGAATTACTTCTGATCCACCACTGTACAAATAAAGCAAACGATTGCACGCATTTGCTTGGGTGGGCAGAGGTCATTCAGTGGTGAATTCCTCGCTTCGTAGAGGCTTTAAACCTATATGAATGTTTAAAAATGTGTAGGAAATTCTAGATCTGACCTAACATCTTATTGAGGAAAAAAGACTGAACTAATATTACATCATAGCTGAGTCAGCAAGCAGACAACTGAGGACTGAAACTTTAGTCAGAATATATCTTGGTTTAGAGTGTTATTATTTAGATGTGAAGTCCAAGGTAACATAATTAACATGCTGATGAATGGTAGACAGTTATTTGTGAAAAACTGGATTAACCCGTCGTAGAAGGGGTGAAAAGAACAGTTCTGTAGTCGAGCCATAGCAGCCCTAACAGGCAAGGCAACTTTCCTAGGAACGATAGTAGCACAAGAAGACTCCCAAGACACAGCCCATCCAGCCATAGTGAAAGATACATCAACAACAAACTGAAGGTCCACAGCCAACCGCGCTTTGGCTATCGATATCCCATCAGAGGTAACCTCACCCGCGTTGTGATGAGACTGGTGCATAACACACATATCGAATTAAAACCGAATATAAGTACCCTGTACTGTGGTGTGATCGGCCATTGTATGCTTAGGTAAAAAGTAATCTAAAGGATATAAACACCAACAAAGTAAAACTATATTTTCTTAAAATTCATTCTCTGAATCCAGCTATTAGAGGATTGGCTAGTGCACCAGTTTTGACTGTAGAATAGTGTTCAAGCCCCTAGGGATGCCGGGGTTTATAAAGCAGTGGTCGACTTAGACTGGCAATATGCTACAATTTTTGTGAATTTTGAGAGTAACTCATTTATATTAAAGTGCCTTCCTCCTTTTTTTCTCTTTGAGCAGCAGAGATGTACCTTGTGAAACGTCAGGACAGAGACGGCCATTCAGACCATGCCTTGAAGGAGGTGACCCAGGCACATGATTACCTTTTTGGTGAGCTCACTTTGTTGAAAAAAGAGGAAACTTTGGCATCTGAGAAGCAATCAGAGCTTGACGCAATTGCAGAAATTCTGGGGATTGATATTGGAAAACCACGAAAGCAATCGACAGACCGAAAACGAGAGCGGTCCAGAAGCCAAGAAAAACCCAACAGACGAGGAAGGTCCAAGAGCCAAGAAAAGACCAACAAACGAGAGAGGTCTCGGAGTCCAGAAAAGCTCAACCACCGAGGGAGATCGAGGAGCCAAGAAAAGACGAGCAAAGGAGTGAAATCCAAAAAAACAGAGAAATCCAGACCCCAAACAAAACACAGCAATTCGGACATGTCCAGAAGCGGAGACAAATCTACTTCCCCTGTCACGGTAACAGCAGATTTGCAGGTTTGTATTAATGCCTCGTCCTTAAGCATAAGACATGTTTGTAGATGTTCATTAATAGAATTTTAGAATAATAGGTACAGACTTGGTACTCATGTACAAATGCATCATTATCTCATGGGAAGTTGCTTTTTGTTGGATGGGTGAGCAAGTGCAAGTATATCTCGGTCTGCTAACCTGTTGAGCTGCACCTCTAGAGCCTATTTGTAATGTCCTGTATGGCTGTTAATATTAAGTTATACTTAAGTCATGGAGTGAATGTATTCAGCTGAAGGGAGTGTTTAGAAGTAGTTGGCGCACAGCTGTCTTCGTGGGACTGGTGTAATAGACATTTCCTGGACTCCAGCCTTTGGGTAATACAGCCTAGTTGCTTTCTTTTACAATTGTACTACATCTGGTAGTTCACTACTTTAATCCTTTGCTTACCTTGTCAGCTGGGTTGGCAACTAATTTAACATCAGTACGTCACTGTAAGAAAAACTCCATGATGGACTGATATCACTGCTCGCTTCCTGCTGTTCCTTGTGCCTTCAAGAGATCAGCTTAACCAAAAACTAGGGGAGACAGATGAAATGCTGCAAAAATCTCAGGTTGCATTCCAGTCCATCATTATTTGCCCACTGTGCTGCTTAAGGCTGGAAACAACTCCATGCAAATCAGTCTTGGTCTTCCTCCAGCAAGAACAGTCTCTTAACTGCCTGGCCACATCCCCTTGGGCTGGGAACATAAAGGAATCTCAGAGCAGTTTTGTTGGCCTAACCAGTGCGATGCAGCTTAGATCCTATGGGACAGAGAGCAAAGTAATTATTTTTGAGCCTCCCCCTGGCAGCTGCGTCATCACATTAAAATAAAATAATAGGTGGAAATTTTACAAATGTGTATGCCACTGGCAATCCCTCTAGAAGACCATTAATTGAGGATGGGCTTCTTTCCCCTCAGTTTTCAGCTTGCTATTTTGATTCTTTGCCACATTTGGGACAGCATGCTGGCCTTTGATCAAACCGTTTTTAATTCTTCCGCCAATTTCAGCCAGTGCCTGACTACATCGCATACAGATTTTCGGATTTTGCAGTTAGTAGGGGCTTTCCTTCCCTTTATATGGCCCTTTTTTAAGAGTGTTGTAATTTGGTAAACCATGTAGCTGTTATATAACTTATTTTGCCTTAACACTTTAAATCTGACTTTGTGATTTAAGATAAGATTTATGTCTCTGAACTATCATTCAGGAGTATCTGCTCCTTCCAACATAAAACCTTTTATGATTGCAGACAATTTACCTGGTGCAGAGGAACCTTCATGATATTTCCCCTATACAGCAAAAGTATAGACATTCAGACTCGTGAGACCTGAATTAAAGTATTCTGGAATGGCAAAAGAAGTAAAATGTTTGAACTTGCTCATACCTGCTAAATCGGTTTCTTCTCAAGAGTTTAAGTGTGGCTGCATTGACTGTACTAAAGCCTCTGCCTGGCATTCTGTTCTCCTAGATAGAAAGGTTCATTGCCACATGGACCAGACCTGACTCTGTACCGCCATGCTTGTCTTTTAGGGGGGGGGGGATGGGTGTGTGTGTGTGTTCCTGCTTTGAAAGAACATGCATTCTACAATGTAGATTTTCAAAAACATAACCATCAGTGAATATTTCCCTGCAAAATGTTTAACCTATTTTTAATTCTTAGTTTGTGTCCGACTTAATTCCCCTCATGTTTTGGGATTAGGGTAATTTTCTCTTCCAACACCAGTCCTTGCATATTTGGGATGCGGGGTTTGGTGTGAAGGGTTTGTAGAAACATTCTAACCAGGTTGATATTCTTGTAGAGTGATATTTATGAAAGGCAGAGAACTTAGTTTTTTTTTTTTTTTGTCCTGGTTGCTGCAAAATATATTTTAACATGCTTCTATTAAAACACCCAGGGATGATCAGTCTGTGGTTCCAAGACGTTTATCAATTCACTCTGCTGTAGTTATTGGGACATTAGATAAAGAACAGGCCATGGTATTGGACGAACAGACAGAAATGTTGGTGAATTGTGTGGAAACAATTCAAATTGATGGTCTGTCTTCCTTAGTCCAATAAATGCAGCTTTGGTTATGGTTACCTACAATGTGCAAATTTGATAACTTTTTTTTTTTTACAATGTCAGTTTCTTGTTTCTGATGATGTGGAAGAATTCTAGGTGGTGTACGCTATTCCCTCTTCTGGCTTTTAGAGAGAAAGGAGATGGTGTTGCAGTAGTTGCAAATAATTTAACGGCTAGTAGACGCTCAAACTAGGCTAATGACTTGGTTTACGTGTACAGGTACTTATGTAGGCTTCCGGAAGAGCAGAGAATGTCCCTTTTTTACCTTTGAAAGGTAGCACATTGGAAAAATGTGAAAGTGTTGCCAGCATGTAAGCATAGTCACCATAGTGCCTCGTCAAAGGCCTGTGAGTTTTTCAAGTGCAGGCAGCAGTCTAAAGAGCGCATAGAAATCTAAGTAGAGGGTAGAAAACCTACATTTATTCCAATGTTGGGAAGGAGTGGTTCTATAATTTCTTATTCCCAACTGCATACAGCTTCTGCTGGGTTTGTCTTATACTAGGGGGAGATTATAATACCACCACCTCCATCCCCGCCCCCACAGATCATTGGATCCTCTGTTGCATCTGACCTCTTCCTTAATTTTAGATTGCAACTCAGAGCTCATCTTTGAGACCTCCATGGAAAAGCAACAAAATTACTATTCGAGACTCAGTAATTACAGCCTGTATCCAAAATACGGTAAAGTGCTATTTTCAGGAAAATGCTGAAAACTAAGAATCCTGGATTATAGTTTGGAATGCCTCAAAAGCTTTAATCAGGGGAGAGTTGATTTAGTGCACAGCTACATTCGCTCAGGTGGTGAAGCAGAGCAAAATAGCCTTCGATTCTCAGAACTATGGTTTACAGGCTCAACATTAAAATGCCTCTTACCAGATTCTTTACAAATACCTCTCAAAGACTAGGGGGCAGTTGAAGTATTTCCTATTTAGTCACAAGGCCAGGAATCTGTGTTTGTAGCATGTATGGCATGTAGTGCTCTGCATTCTCCTGCCACCTCGTGTTGGGCATAGGCGTTTTCAAATTGTTTCGAAGAAGCTTCAGTCACAAGTTGTCTTATGAGTCCTTCCTTAGCCCACAGTGTACCAGGACTAAGAATCCACGTCATATTGTTTTTTTTTCCCCCTACCAGGTTTAAACGTTCTAGCTTGGGAACCATAAACAAGTTCCTCAGAACATTTGGTGTCAATCATCAAGAACTGATGGTAGTACTCTCTACTGTGTCAATGCCCTTGTGGGATTTGGTGTTGAACCTACTCAGCACAGCTTCTTCAGTGGAAAGTATCTCCTTTCAAGAATGACTGTTGGGGGAGGGTGTTATGAAGAAGACACCCTTGCATTTTTTTCCTGAATGCAACAAATTTCCATGATCCTCTCAGCATTGGGTCTTTAACTTCTCCCAGTCTCCAGGGCATGAGTAGTTGACCTGCATGGCATATAAAACACCATCTGATATCACCATGAACACCGCTTGGTCCACAACAAAATGCAGCATTGAGACCCATCTGAAGAACCAGACCTATTCGGACCGAGGATCTTGCTGATTGTGAGCACAAAGAGGGAGGTCCTTCACGTATCCTGCCGGTACAGGTTAATGAGGTCTTGTCCTCTGACGTGTCAAGTTAGAGGAGGAGGAACTCCCATTGTGCTGGATCACTGGGCCCAGGACAAAAAACCCTAGGCCTTCCTTTTCTCCACAATCACTTAAAGACCCCCTCCCACCATGCCCTCATTTTCCCAACAATCACTTCAGGAGCAACCTCACCCACAGTTAGTGACCCTAAAACTATTCTTATACCGAGGCAGAGCACAACTTCCTTAATAGAATTGGCCATCAAGGCCAGAGGCTACCCGAAAGAGGCACTAATGTTTGCATCCATTCCTGGCTCCAAAAGATCTCAGCCCCCTACAGTTGGCTCCAGGAGCATCTTCAGCCACAATGCTGAGTTGGAACCCCATTGAGCCTCCTCTCATCCTGGAGCTCAAAGAGGGGCCCAGTGTTAGGCAGAGAAAGATCTTCATACACCTCTCCACGGGAAAGATCTTAACTCGTCCAGCCCCACAGCAGGAGACACATAGACCTCAGCCAGGACTAAAGGAGGACACTCCCTTTTGAGGATTAAATATTCCAGGAATTAGAGTTCTCTCCAGTCCCCAAAAAGTATATGGGCAAGGCGACCAGTGCTCCCATCACAGCACCCTCTCTCTAGGGCCCAGCCGCAGCCATGACCTCGTACGCCATCACCACCTCAGTTACCACAGCTGTCCGTTTGCTATCCTGATTCATATCCGGGCAACCCATATGATCCACCCAGGGATGCGGATCGTCCATGAGAGGGTTATCATGTGGGCTGCCAGGGAGATGGTGATCCAGAAGCCCTATACTGTTTAGGATAACAGTGGCTTCTTAGTCTGAACTCCTTCTAAAACCAAGACTTTTGTCCCCTGCTCGCCCATGCTAAAACACATGACCAAGTGCAGTACTGACAACTTCAAGAACCCAGTCAAGGTGAGAGTTATCACCCCATGGGTTGAGAAGAAATACAGTGGAGCCCCCGATGACCCAGTGTGTAGCAGGGACCTTGTCCCATCAAACCCTTTGGTGGTGTATATACCACCAGAAAGATCTTCAGCTCCAGCATCCGGAGATACTCCTCTCCAGATAAGGAGAGGAAGAAGATTGATGCAACAGGGAAGCAAGTGGCTGTGGGTGTAGCCAGTCTGTGCAGAATCACCATTTCATGTTACTGCTCTCTGTATGTGGTCGTTATCACTGGGAGGTGATGTAGGAGTTAATCAAACACATCACCGAGGCGTATCACAAGAGGGGTCAATAACGCATTGCAGAGGAGAAAAGTTCTCTTAATCACTGGCAGATACTGCTCAGAGGTTCTACAGCACCTCATTAGCATAAAGTTCAGTGGCCAACATCGCTTCGGCTCGTAAGTTTGACAGTATGCTTAACAATTTTTTAAAAGATACAGAGACTGTTAAAGCCTAGGACACTGCAAACCCAAATACCCTGGTTTGTGTTTTGCAACCAGCAGGCAAAAGGAGGTGCAGAGCTTTCTATTGCTACCCAGAGGCCGGAATATCAACAACAGCATTTCTTTCAAGATAAAGACTGAAAACCTTCAGCAAAAGTGGCTACAGTGGAAATGGCAGAAGCAAGGGTAGAGATGGCTCGGGCATTGGCACCTATTTCTCCAAACAGTGATCCACCAACCATCCCCTGAGATTAACAGTTCCTGTCCGGGGAAGGTTCTGAATATTCCTTCTGCAGTGGGAAGAGAGGGCAAGTGGGTTCTCTTGGTGGTACAGTGGATAACTGCCTAAATTTCCCGACCTTTCCACCAAACTACCTGTTTGCCACAATCAGTCAAGATGACCTCCTACAAATATTGTAGAATAAAGTACAAGCGATCCTCACTAAAGATGCCCTAGAACTGATTGCCCCGCTTCACCAGCAGGGCCAAATAGCCTACTCCCTGTACATCCTCAACAAGGATAAAACTGCACCTCATCCTTGACATCAGGCCATTGAACCGGTACATTCTTCAAAATGACCACCCCGTAGGAAGCCATTTCATTACTCCGCACAGGGAATGCCATAGCAACCTTTGATGCAAAGGATGCATGCTTCCACATCCCCATAAACCCAACACATCACTGCTTCTTGCTTTTTGTAGAAGTAGAAATCAGTACCAATTCAAAGTGCTACCTATAGAGGGTCACTGCTGTCCTAAGGTTATTCATCCAATGTCTTGCACTGGTAGCTGCACATTTATGCGAAGATGCAATCCACGTCTTCCCTTACAAAACAATTGTCTGATAAAGAACAAGAGTGGAGAACGATGCCTAGAACTCTGGCAGCAGTGTCCTGTTACACAGGTTTGGGTTCAGTCTGTGGCAAACAATGTGCATCCTGTGCCACAGCTGATCAAACTCTTAATTCCATCGAGGTGGAAAGCCTACCTAAACCAAAAGAGCAGAGGTCTTTCCAAAATTTGCAGTTTCTTTTTCAGGCACAACCTCCCCTGCAAGACTGTCCGATGAGGCAGAACCCAGCGCACTCTCTAAGGGTGGAACTGCAAAAATGTGTTGCTGGGTAGGCCTTCCTGGACACTTAACCGAAGGTAACCATTACCGTAGATGCCTCACTCATTAAGTGGGGAGCACACCTCAACCGCATCACTGTTCAAGGTAACTGTGCACAATAGCAACAGGGTTATTCTGTCAACTACCTGGAGCTGATAGCAGTCCAATTGGCTTTCAGGACATTTTACACTCCCATTCGAAGCAAGATAGTCCTGCTTAAGATGGACAGTGTGTTACTTCCAGAAGCAAGGTGGGTGATTCACTTGTCTCAGCTGTCAGCACTAGTCCACAAGAGCTGGTATTGGACCACTGGCAAACTTATTTAGCTTCCAGGGCCGCATTGCCAATGATGGACAACAATGTGGCAGACCTATTAAGCTGGATGCATTGTCAAATCTATACATGGGAGACTGAATCCACAGGTATTTTCAGAAATGGGACACTCCCACAGTCTGTTCACCACATTACAGAGCGGAAAATACCTTCAGGTACAGACACAGTCCGTGGGCAATACACTATGGATTAATTTGTCAGATCGTTGCTTGGGATTTTCTTCGGCTATACCTGATTCCATGCGTTGTGATGAAAATGAGGTATGCATCTATGACTCATAATGATAGGACCAGCTTGGGCAAGACAGTCAAGATATTTGATGTTGCTGGACATATCTGTACACCTGCAGGACCAATTACTGCTCAAACCAGATCTCATAACTCTTTGTTAGTGTCAGATCAGGCATTCCAGTTGAATCTATCAAAGTCCTAGAATTTGCATACATTAAATTCTCAGAGGATCTGAGCATAAACAAGTCATGCACAAGGCAGGCAAACCCACCAGGCATCCCCGCTATCCTGTAATGTGGTAAAGATTTGTCTGTCACTGTTTAGGGGAACCGACAGGACACCTCTGCAGAACATAAAACACTTGTCTCTTTAAGGTACCTGTGGTCAAGGCCTTTATTGAGGGATTCCTCCAAGAACTCCTGAAGCCCAACCCTGGAGTGTAGTACATTTA
Source organism: Pleurodeles waltl (assembly GCF_031143425.1). Classification (NCBI taxonomy): domain Eukaryota; kingdom Metazoa; phylum Chordata; class Amphibia; order Caudata; family Salamandridae; genus Pleurodeles; species Pleurodeles waltl. The sequence goes on along the minus strand of NC_090444.1, from coordinate 1,802,892,413 downwards.
TCACAAGAACATTGGTCTTTCTTTCGCACCATAACACTTTTGTGCGTGCAGTTTTGTTTTTTAAAATAGCCATGCTGTAAAATCTCTGGGGAACATCAGAAAGCAGCAAGTTCATAGAGAATGAGAGAGAGAATGAGAGAGAGAATGAGAGAGAGAGAGAAAATAAACCCACGGTGTTGTTTAAAGGTGGTGCCCCGCTTTCATGTAACCAGACTGTTGACCTGGAGACTGTGGCATAAAGGGCATTGCACACACTTGATGTCAAGATAGCATTAATGCACTAAAATGATAGAACTAAATCCATCCGCAAAACAATGGTTTGTTGTTTTTGCAAAAACTCAGACCTATTTTCTAAGGATGGTATTGCTAGATGGAATGTTAGCTTTATTAGCATTAGCTAATACCAAGCATACATTGCATGTAGTACCTAGAGCACATTCTGCTTGAAAGTAGGCAGCTACAATAGCCTTCTTAGGGAATATTTCTATAGCAAACAGTTATAGGACTGCTACCTGGACAACACTGCACATGTTCACTAAACATTACTGTGTGGATATTTAAGCTCATCAGGAGGCTGTGTTAAGGAGTTTGTGTCAAATGTCTGCTTGCTAGCTCCTGCTGAGGTTAAATACTGCTTTATAGTTCTCAGAGCATGTGCATTTACAGCAACACCTACTGTGAATGGAAAATGTTAACCTTGAGCCATGTGTTCGTAGTGCCGTAGAGTCGCGTACACCTTCACTTTTTTCCCAAAAGCAAGAAATGATCCAGTACGTTTTTTTCCCTTCATCCATCACCCCATCTCGGGTCCTCGGTACCCAGCTCCCTCAGTGTTTCATCCACAAGATCAGAACCATCTGCTTCATTTTTGATCCCAGCCAAACCTATCCAGAGTAGTAGCTCTCTTGATTCACAAAACAAATCTTCAACCACACACAAAACAGTTATCCAGGCCCTTATCACCAGGAAATAGGATTATGGCAATGCTGTTTATGTTGGCATCATCGCTCAAATGATCAGAAGGCTTCAGGTCATACAACTTGCAGTGGCCAGACCCAAACTTAATCTCCCACTCCACGCTCATCACCTCAAAGCGCTCTACTGGCTTCCTATCAAGGAGTGCACACTCTTTAAACTCCTCACTCACTTGTATAAAGCTGTGCACAATCTAAGTCCCTCTTACCTCAACAGCTGCATCACTTACTGCACTGAGACCAGAAACCTCTGCTTGACTGGCCTCCTGCCTGCACACATACACTACATCCACAGAGCCAGAGCCTGCAGCCGTGCTTTCTCCTGCCTCATGCCTTGAACAACCTCCCTCTGCACATCAGAACCACTTGCTCTGTCCTGGAGTTCTGCAAGAAACTGAAGACTTTAAACTCCCTTACCTGCCACTTAGACACCCTCACAGGTGGGGCACCTGCTCTACAGATAGTCATAACATAACATTTTTCAACCTGCACAATATATGCATTCTGTCTTAACTTCACTACACTCCATGAACATTCATCGCCTGTTGAGTGAAGAATAAGCTTTGTCCTGGTGCATTACGGCCTAAAGGAGGATTCAGGAGACATTTTGTGACTGAAGCTTCTTTAAAGAAATACAAGTTACAAAAGTCTTTGCCCAGCACTAAACAGTGGGAGTATGGAGAGCATGTGAATCTACTGCAGTACAAGCTACAAAAAGATTGTTAAAGGTTAAGTAACATTTTTCTCAAGCAAAAATATTATGAATGGGGAGTTATTTTGCAATTGGAGGAACCCATTTCAGAAGAGTAAGTCAGCACCTGATGTCTTCACAGCCGTATTTCAACAACTTTTATGGATTTGCATGTGTCTCCGCTCACTTCATGGGCTCAATGACAGTCAACTTTGGCACTACTAAAACCTGACAAAAACCCACAACTGTGAGGCTTGTTTGGACTGATGTCTTGCTAAATCAAGATGTGAAAATCTAAACATAAATTCTGGTATCTTTTCTGAAGTTCATTTGGACTGAGTTGATATCCTTTTCCTAGTTCTGTTTTGTAAAAAAAAAAAAACATACACACCAGTTGAGATAATATGTGCTTGTAGTACATGCAATTTATGTTAAGTCCTTACCGTTTGGCTCTGAGTTCATTGGATGCTGAGATACCATTCAATAGAGTTGAAGGGACACTATTGACTGAATTGTTGGACAAAACAGGTTTGGGTCCAAACATGAAGAAATATATTTTATCAAGTATTCAAAGTCTAAAATAAGGATCACTCAGGAATATTCTGCGGTTACTCTTTCCAGATGGACTAAGCATGGTTTCCACTTCTCGACCGTTCTCTTTGCGTTGACAGTAGAGCCCACCCAGGACATAAAGTTCAGGCTATTGTGCCTGAGAGAATGTTTTTTGGGCCTCCGGCTTCAGGGTCGCCATCTTTGAATCAGTGGACATAAGTGTAGCAGATCCACTAAAGCAAATCAAGCCCATTGTTGGAGGGTTGTTTTAACTGAACCAAAGGCCTAATTAAGTATTTAGGATATGTCTGCATTCACCTCTGCACTAACTATAAGGCTGCAATAGTCCTTATGTCTTTGACGTGTATAAGGATTTATGCAGAGATTGAAATCTTGTAGTTTAGGAATCCTCATGTATCAAAATAAAGTTCATGCCGCACATCCTATACATTATCTAAACTCTGCTTCTCGGTTCACCTCGATCGAGGCCCAAAGCCAGGTAGCAGAAGTTGGTAACGTACTTGAGGCAACTGTACTCCCAGGATAGCCAAAGAGACGCTGTGCAGACCAGTGTCCGTGGGGAGTGTGTTTCCTAAATTAGGAAAATTATATCCAGTGAACCCGATTGCGCCCTTCGTACCTTTAAAACAGTTAAGACGCCTTCATGTATATCCATGGATGTTGATAGAGATCGAATCATCTATCACTCTTTTGAATTCCTTTAATTCAGAGCAGCCTTAAACCTGCCTTTGGTTTGGTTGGACTAAGAGTGGATCTTTCATTTTTTGATAGTGATTTGATGACATTTGTTTTATTCTGTCAAAGCTTCAAGTATCACATTTTGAAGCATTTTAGACAAATAATTGTCTGTTGCTTTTGATGTCTGCTCTTTATTATAGGGATTCTGCCAAAGTGCCAAAAGTCTCAGCGATAAAACCTCGAAGTTCATCAAGTCGCCGTCTCACTCTGCAGTGCAAGGATCAGGGGATTACGAGTATTACGATGCTGGCAGCCACTGGTGCAGGGAATGCAACACCTTCTGCGGGACACTGCTTGATTTTTTCTCTCACCTGCATCACAAAAAGCACCAGCAGGTATGTCAAGGTTTCTTTAACATGTTGTGCTGTTTTACAAAGTTGGGACAGGTGAAGTAGTCCTACAGCACAACAGTTCCACAATGACTATACTTATTTATTGTATGAGAGATATTGCTCCCTTTAATACTTTTCTGCATGCATTCTTATCCCAGCACACACTGATGAATAGTTTGTAATTATATTTAAAAACATTGGTTTGCACCCTTTGTTCTTTGAAAGAGGATATGCATTTGTAACTCCTAATGCAGTGCCTCTGATGCCACGATTGATGCCCGCGTCATGCTCTTTTCATTTCAGCAGGACTAATATCTTTTCTTTTACATTGACCACTTCCGTGCCCACGGTAGAAAGATTAATTATGGTGCTTATTAGCCGAGTAGCTCAGAGAAGGCAGGCTTAAAAAAAATATATATATTAAGTTGATGGTACTTGAAGTATTGAAACAGAAGCCATTTTTTTACTCGGAAGTGTGGCGTATGGACAGCAGAACATTAAGGAATTAGTATTTGGAAAAAATAGATCTATTTATTAACTTTTTTTTTTTTTTTCTTTTTACATTTTTCACAGGTGATTTTAGATCTCAAGTTGTTTGTGTGGAGGGTGATGGGTGCATTTGGGGTTATAAGGAAATCAAGAGCCTTATATTTGTAAGCTATTAGTGCTCAAATGATTAGTCCTAATTATATTGATCATGTGTATGTGTAATAATAGTGATATCTGCACTAGCCTTCATGTAGTATTAGCTTGTACACCTCTGTCGCTGTAACTAGACTCTGAATCCTGACACGCGACCGTGGGCTTCGAAGACTCTTAGCGAAATGAATCAAGAAACAACAAAAGATCCCAACAAAGTAGCTGTACCTGCCAAAGGTAGGTTCCAGTACCTGGTTGCTTTACATCTCCACCTCTGCAACTGTTGATAAAATGTGGCTGCCTGAAAATACTATTTTTGTTGCCAAGTTTCAAGACACGGGCATGTGCAGCTTTGAACACTGTTGAGATATTTGTTTTTTTGGTGATGTAGTAATTACAGGCATTTTGCCTTTAAAGCAGATCCTGTATACCAGTGGTTCCCAACCTGTGGTCCGGGGACCCCTGGGGGTCCGCGAAGCCTTCTCAGGGGGTCCGCGAGAGCCTAGAAAATAAAAAAATATCAACAAATATTGACAAATTTAGTCCCCAGCTTCCAGTAATGACTCAGGCGGGGGTCTCCGGATTCTAATGATGATTCAGTGGGGGACCCTGGGTTCCATTAATGTTAAAGTGGGGGTCCACAGAAATCAAAAGGTTGGGAGCCACTGCTGTATACACTGCCCTGCTTTAGGACACCGTGCCATGCCAGTTAACAAGGTTTTTAAATACCTACTTTGAAGATACTATATATCTCTGATTTTGAATGTTTGATTTGTGGCCTTGTTGATGTTAATTTTAGTCACAGGCTCTTTTTTTTTTTTTTTTCAATATCTCAGAGAAACGTCTTCTGCATAGATATATGTAGATTTTTACATTTGTGACTGCAAAATATACATCTCTATGGGGCTTAAGCACAGACATTTTGTTCACTGTACTGGGTCATGTCCCTGTTCCCTAGGAAGGCAGTATTTTTCCATCACTTCTTTTTCAAAAAGTGATTGTGTTGTGTAATTTGTAGTATTCTTAAACATGGTTTGCTGACAATTTCTCATCCTCTTGTGCCTCTCCTTCCTCAGTCGTAAAAGGGAATGACGCTTCTCCAATTATTATGAAGAGAAAATCTTGATTTCATTAAAGGCTACGGAGGCTACCATTATTCAATATTTTATCACTGCCCCAACATCCAACCCTTTAAAGAATATAACTACATCATAAAACATTAGAATGTTCAGGAAAAAATAAATATCCAGCACAGTCGGGTCTCTTCCTCTTTTAAGCTGCAACGAAACACATCCTCTTTCTTTGCCATTCCTTATATTTAGTTTTCTGAAAATCTAAAATTTCAAATCAACCTAATCGCAAACAAAAATTAGCAAAGCATTTACAAATCAATTAAACTAGTCATTACAACTTTATTTTCCAAATATGTTTCTTTTTATTTCTCTTCAAAGGACGAGGAGGGTGGGATAATGTTAGCCTCCATAGATTCTCTCTGCTGATAATTGGATGAGAATCATTTCATTATTGGATGAGAGGCTACCATTATGCGCTTTTAAAGCCATCCAACGCCACAATTTACATGTTGTACAGGACTTCCATATAATTTTGCAAAAGTGTTTGCATTTGACCAATCTGCTGGTTTTAAGATTTCGGACAGTGATCAACCAGCCCAAAAGACCTTGCTAGCCAGAGCACCCCTTGAAGAATATGCACCAAACCATGAAAGGTCCACGCCAGCTTCACTCATAACCAGATGTACCCATCTGGCTAAAGTAGCTGTAGATACTGCTTTATAAGGTCTGACATATGACAACAGGAACTAATCAACTCCATGCGCTTTGTACTCCAGACTCGTGCTCTCATATCTTCTCATTCTCATACAATGCACTACACATAACTGTTCACACTGGCGATAGAATGGGTAAAATACTGATTCAGGCATTGTTTTGGTTCTTTTCCAAATGTCAAAATGTTCCCCTTCAGGAGAATGAATATATGTTAGATATTTCTAAAGCATCAATGTCTGAAACCCTTCTAAAATAAATTGGACAAAGTAAGCGTGCCAATTTTAAGGAAATTAGGGAAAGGTAATTGTCACCTGGCCAAGAGGTAAAAAGTTTGAACTCTGGGAGGCCTTCTCATTCTCACACCTTTCATAACTCATCTTATTAAAGGGTCAGATCCAATAGCAAAATTATTACCAATGCAGGACCTGCAGAAATAGCAGATCTATAACAATTAATTGTCCTGTATGTAAGTCCACAGATAAACAATTCTGCCAGATAATTTGTTACTTCGTGCACAAGAAAGTCCACTGGATCAAATCTCCTTTCCACGCAACAACTACACCAATTTTTACAAACACTTCTGTATCTTTTCCTTGTTCCCAATGCCCAAAATTCAGCCAGTAATCCTTTAGCCTCTCCTGAAAGGCTTGAATATCTGCTTGTGCGGCCTGAAATCTTCCAGGTTTTATTTTCCCCTCTAACACCAAAGGATGTTCCTGTCCGATTGACTCTTGCACAAGACCGCATGATACTGGAATCAACTGAGGTACTGCATGTTCCATAGCTCCTGGGAACCAAACTTCTGACTCCCAAAAGGGGGTTATCAAAATAATGCTGTGACCTTCTAACTTTACCTTTCTCAAAACTCTGTATCATGGCGAAAGGGGGAAAGGCATAACCTCCTTTCCCTTCCCAGTCTTGCAGAAAAGCGTCCAATGCCTTTGGGTCTGGATCTGGGCTCCAGCTGAAATAGCTGGGAACCTCATGTGTCAGCCTGCTTGCAAATAGGTCCACATGAATTGGACCCCATAAAGCATGAATACATTTTGAAAATCTCTGGATTCAACCTCCAATCGCTGGAATCCCAGAAAGACCTGGATTTCCAATCTACCCTCACATTCTGAAGTCCTGAATAAATTCTGCTTTTAAAACAATTTTTAGTTCCTAACACAAATACCAAATTCTCGTCGCCAATGTCTTAAAACCACCCAAATGGTTTATGTAAGATAAGCTGTGAAGCTGTCTAATCGAATAAAAACAACTGAATTAGACACATAATCATTGAAACTCGTTAGCGCAATCAAATCAGCTAACATTTCCAAACAATTTATATGAAATGGCTTCCTCTTTGGACCATTTTCCACCTGTTTCTAAGTTGCCCAGAGCGATCGCAGCCTGAATTGCTGGCATCTGATTCTAAAACTAGGTCGGGCACATTCCCAAAAATTGCCTTCCCAATCCAAGCATTTAGGTTCCTCAGCCACAAGTCAAGATCTTCTTGAGCATCCATAGATAGGGGAAGACAATCCCTACACAATAGGCCTTTTCTCAGTCCCCAGGCTTTCGTTTTCCGGAAGCCCCTGTAATGTAAAGGGCCAGGTGACCGTGCCTGAATGGAGGATGACTTGAGCAAGGTCCCTGCAAAAACATTTTTTTCTTTGTTAATCCAGTTCTTGCGTCCTTCTTTATCTTTGTTACCTTATTCTGAGGGAGAATTAACTGAGAAAGAAGCATATCTACCTAGAATCCCGAAATGTCTAGATTTTAAGTAGGAACCGTGACAGATTTTTCTGTATTCACTATTAAATGTAGACTTTCTAGAAGCTTCACTGTCCAATTCAGATTATCTAAAAGCTCTAGCCTATACTGAGACTCTAGTAAAATGTCATCCAAGTAGATGATTAAAAAACAAACCCTTCTGTCTGAAAAAAAACTAGCACTGGATGTAGTACCTTAGTGAAACACCACAGGTTGAGGACAGCCCGAAAGCGGGCAAAGGAATTGGTAGAGGAGACCCCATCAGCTGAAAGTTCAATATTTTTGGCTGGCCTCCTCCATAGGTGACATAAGCGTCCTTCAGATCTAACTTCACTAACCAATCTTTTGTCTGCAATATATCTCTTACAAGATGGATGCCTTCCACCTTGAAGTGTCTGTAGATCAGAAATGTGTTCAGCTCTCTTAAATTTTCACAGGTCACCAACTCTTGTATTTTTCTTTACTAGGAAAACTGTACTCACAAATCCTCCTGATATTTTTTGATCTGGAACACGAATCAGCACCCCTTTTTGTAACGTTTGCGTTACCCCTGAATCCATCGCAGACATCTTTTCTGCATCTGAAAGCAACTCCTTGTGTTGTTTAACCTGAAGTGGAATTTCCCAAAATTCTATTGTGATACCAACAATGGTTTCCAAAACTCAAATGTCTTTTGTAATTTTTCCCAGTTGTGGTTAAAATATTTTAGTCTTCCCCCTACTTTTAACTGAAAGAAACTACTCACCTTGTGATCCAGAACCTGAAGATCTAGATCTTCAACTGCCTCTTGAGCTTCTACCGCTCTGTGGGTAAAAGTTTGTATTGGGGTGGAAACCACTAGTATAGACACCATAGTTCTTTGGTTCCTGCAGGTAAAACTGGGACCTGGAGGCAACACAGCTGACAGCCAGTCCTCTTCTGTCAGCCCATCCAAACCACCACCAGGAGCCAAAGATTCTTCTCATATTTGTTTGGGCCTTACAGAAGGCTGCAAATGTTGACACGTATTTCCCCAAGGACTTTACAATTTTTTCTCCAAAGAGGAGCCTTTTTGAATCTCCCATGTCCTCCCTTTTGGACAAGTCAGATAATTTAGGGTTCATCCTTATTAGGACCAATTTTTCTCCCTGCTTTTGCTTAACATGCAAATGGCACGTTGTGCCCAACCTTATAAAAGATCAGTATTTACTTTACTATTTTGTTTGCCCTGGCCTCCTCAGCCATATCAGGGATACAAGTAAGTGGACCCAAAATTTCAAGGCCCTTGTCTTGGCACTGTTTTTAGACATAACTCAATGCCCATTGTAGAGTCTTTACCGTACTTAAAAAGAAAAGTTATTAGCTCCAGATCCAAGTTAGAGGTATTGCAAATTTTATCCTCAGTAGAGGTTCTAGGACTGGAGTAAATTCCAGGCTTCTTTATCTATAGATTTTCTGACCCAAAGTCTTAAATATTTTGCGACTTAGTCCATTGGGCCCCACTCTGCACTATGTGGGCATTTAATCATAGTAGTGCTAAACCTTTCTCCCCCTAAGGGGTCCTTAACTTCATTGGAGGTGGAGGCCTGCTCTAGATCATCATCCAGGCCTCCTAAAAGATTGCAATTCTCTTGAGGATCAAAAACATATTTGTTCTAATCTATATCATAAAAATCTCTATTGTCTAAAGTGGAAATAACTCTCGTGTCATGAAGGTCACTTCTTTCAAAACATGTTGTGATGGGCAACTTTTCTTTGTGCCACGTCAAGTTAGCCCTTTCTTTTTGTTCTGCTAGGAGCCCCACTTTCTATTGTAGCGCAAAGGCTACTTGTGCCATAGGTGTGGTTTACCACCACCTCAGTGTGTTTACTTTTATGGGAAACCTTTCCCCCACCACGGTGTTCAGGCGTAGAAGTGGAATCCCCATCTGAGACAGAAAAGTAATTCTTTTCTGAAGGGGGTTCCCTCTTCCTCTTTTCTAGTGCGGCATCCACCACCTCCCTTACAGAGGACCAAAGAATATATTTTTTCTTTTTCTGCAAGAAATAAAACAGCCAGTTTATACCAAAGCTGATGCTCGTCCTCCCAACTGTAGCGATTGCCAGGATATGCATTTGGCATGATGTTCAGCAAAGGGGACAGCAACGAAGGACTTGCTTCTTGAGCAAACAAAGCTCATACCCTGTTTTAAATGTGTGAAAAAAATTGTTTGGCAAGCGTGTATTAAATACTTGTGTCTCACCTCCAAGAGATAGTAGTAACGGCTTCCATGGGCATACCGATTATATCGCCGGAGATGAGAGCTCCACACATGGAAGTAGCCTGAAAAGGCTGAAGAAATTAAAAGCTTTTTTTTTTTGTTTAGTTTTTTTTTGTAGCCCACCCATAAATATAACCATACATATATAGCATATGTAACCATACTAAACCCAGCCAAGTTTAGGCAACGTGGTCTATAGATGAAAGTTAAAAAGGTACTTATCTGTTGAGGAGCCGCAAATAGAAGAGGAAAAGGACTGACTGCGCTGGATTTTTTTTTTTTTTCTGAGCATTCTAATATTTTAGGATGTAGTTATGTCCTTTAAAGGGCTGCATGTTGGAGCAGCAATAAAAGGAATTGCATAATGGTAGCTTTCGGTTTTGTAATAAATTCCTTGATAATGTTGATATCATATTGTAACTCTGGTTGTGTGGCCTACTGTCTTTACAAAAGAGTGAATGGAATGTTTCCACACATGATGGCATAACTCTTTTTAAACACTGAAATATTGATCTCACTTCTCTAGTCTCTGAAATCAAGACATCAAATACACATTGAAGACATCTGAAGCACAGAGCTGTAAAATGCTACGTTGAAAATTGCTTCTACCACAGTTGTGCCACAAAACAGCAATTTGTTTGATATTAGTATGATGTTTTTTTTTCTTTTTGTTTTTAAAAAAAAATAATTTCTCTACTCTCTTGCTCCCTTTAGGTTCGGAATTTGTGATTCCCTTGAAAGCGTTTTATTGCACACTGTGTGATGAGATTTTAGGGGATAAAATCTGTATCGCTGAGCATGTCAAATGTTCTAATCACAACCAGAACTACAAGGTTTGCTTTAATCCCCTAATTTGTATATGCATGTGTTCAAATTCGTGCCTCACCCGCTGCCATCTGTTCTTTTCACCAATACTTTCATCTGCTTGTTCTTATAGCCGCCTTCTCCAAGTTGTGCTGGCATAAATAATGTATTTCGTTCCTTTATAATGTAAGAAGTAATTGTAAGGCCTCGTCTCTGCTTTGCTTTCCATGGCCCCTTTTCAAACTGCAATACCTTGCTTTTGTGTAAGCTTACTCAAGTTGCCTCTTTGAGCTTTTCATATAGTTCTGCACCAGTTACTCAAACTGTATGTTGTTTCTTGTGGTGCAATGTTGATGCTGAAAAACTAATGATCTTGTCTTACATTTTATTCAGCACTCAATCTTAATTGTTAATTTAAGATGCAGTACACAAATGAAGTCTACATGAATTGTTTTAGTTGTGTCAAAATTCTGTGATTTTTGTTTTTCCCTACAGAAATATATAGACCAGCACCTTTTGTATGAAGAGAGGAGAAACCTGGACCGGCAGGCAGGCCTTGCTGCAGCCATGGAAGCAAAGCACCGTCGTGAAAAAGAAATGAAATACAAACTCCAGGAAGATTTGAAAGAGAATGAAAAAGGCATTGACCCCAAGTTCGCAAAAAAAGTAAATGATCAGAGTACACATGTGCAAAACAAAGTAACCAGTAGCACGGAAACTTCTCAAAAGATTCTCAACAGAGACAACTCTGGAAAGCAGCAAGACACTAAATCAGGACGCGAAAATAGTGAAGAAATACATACTGCAGATAAGGATGCTGATGGGAACTCATGCACAGACGCTAATAAAACAGCTCCAGTGCAAGAGGGCAAACTGAAGCCCATATCAATTACAATTGCTAAGAAACCTGTTCTTTATGTGCAGTCCAAGATACGTCCCAATTTACCAGTCCCTTGCATGGTTCCGAGAAAAACTGTCACAGCCAGTATATTCAAACCCGCTCCACTGAACACATTTTTATCACTAAAAACTGGTCCCACCTCAAAGCCTCTTTTTGTTCCAGATAACCCGAAGGGAACCGATATTGGCCTAGTGCCTCTGAAGAAGACTGAAAGCAGCCACAAAGCACTGGTGACTGAGTTCTCTGACAAAACTCCAAAACCAGCCTGGCGAGTGGCAGTTGAGCATAGAGTGGGATTTCTTACAAAGACTAAGCAAGGTCTCCTGGATTCTGATAAACAAGAATCCAGAGTCAAGTGTCAGAACCCAGCAGCATCATTGGGATTGGGTATTGAAGAGGTGACAAAGGAATCTCCAAGAGATACTTCAGAAGTGCCCAACTTTTCTCAAACACCAATGCACGTGAAATATCCTCTGCAAACGTCACGCAGTCAGGTTAATCAGAGGTATGAGTTAGCCTTGAGTTCAGGTAACTTAGAATCAGGTACCTCTGATAGGCCTACAGATGTGATAAAAAGTACTAGGTCACAGGACAGTTGGAGGACACAAGATCCTTGGACTGCCGTAGTCAGCAGAGGAGATCAGGAAATGAGTGACACAGAACCATTATCTGTCTGCCAGAAATTTGAAGAGGAGAATGGTGACAAGTCAGATCAGGCTAATGGTGGTCTGAAATACGTATCTTTCCCATTAGCAGAGGGTTCCAATACAACTCAAGACAGTGAGATACCCAAAGATGATTTGACAAAGAAGGGCTCTTACATCTACGACAAAATGTTAGACATGATTGCTCCACAGTCTGATATGCTGGACACACACATAGATCTGTACCAAAAGACAACAAGCATTGAGTCTCTTGAGGTATCAGATGTTTCAGAGACATCTGTCACTTCCACAGATGAGGCCAAACAAGAGCAGCCCATCCTCAATTGCCCAAATGGGCAGGATCATTCAGGCAATTTGGGATTGGAGTTATCGACCCAACAACTGGACGTCGAAGTATCTGAAGCCGATGAACTCCTGATACCAGAGGAAGACGCTCCCATGTCTGAGGTCTCCAATGTAAGCCCTGCACTGAATTTAAGAAACTCATATATATCAGATAACATCACAATAAATGGAAAATTTAAAGAAATTGTCTCAGATACTCAGTTAACGAGTGGGCAAGATCATTTAGATGAGTCTGTGGTGAAATTGATTGATCACAAGGCACACTCAAATGTTCTGGCCATTGAAGTACAAGATCTACCCAAGGTAGACACTAACCTAGCTGGCACAGATTCAGACTTTATTGTTGTGCATGGGTCTAGCAAATTGTTACCATCCAATCCTGATGAGAGCTCGGAAAGTATGACAGTAGCTGGACCAAGGACTCTTATACCTAATGAAGTCTCTGGGAATGTCCTGACAGGCAGTGGTGTTCGGTCATCGTTGGTGCTTGATCCTATTGTTGACAATCCAAACAGCCCTGAAGATTCTTCAGAAGAGGCAGCCTATCTCAGTGACTGAGGCATACTTGGGAGGAAGAGGGGTTATTGTATTTTACAATGCTGGTACATAATAGGCGCACATCTGAGGGTTGTATCACCTTCTGAATTGTCTTTCATAATGTGGACCTGCAAGTGTGCCATGTAACTTGAAGTTCTGCGTTCCTTTCTTTATTATACATGTGACATACTCTTCAGGAAGAGTGGTATTTTGGTGCTTGATGAGAGAGGATTTACAGATTTGTTAAATGCAAATATCCTTTCCACTCATCAAGAAAAATATGTCTTTTAAAAAGACTTTATTATGAATATTGAAAATATCTTTGAACCGCGATGTGTATATATAGTCTAAAAATGGTAAAACATTTTATTTAAGGAAATAATTGAGAGGTATGTTTTTTGAAGAACAACATTTGTGTTTGCAGTTAAGTATGCATAACATGTTTAGCACCATCTGCAAATTCCCTATAAACCTACACATGAACTACCAGGAAGAAGGACTGAAGACATTTTGCACAAGCTTCCAGATTTCCTGTCAATAAATGATAAATGGAGCTATCATTGAAAATAAACGTAGAATTTTTATGTGACTATCTAGATCAAAATGGAAGCTTTCCCTCTGCACCAGAAACGTTAATTTTTAATGATTTTATTTTAATTTTAAAATTGCTACTTTTGTTCATATTTGTAACATTTACATAATTACATTGATAACGATTATCAAGCAAACTGACCAAATATTATTCATGGTTTTGTTGATAAATATTTTCATTATGCTTGTCCTTGATCATCTTCAAATACTCTGAAGTGGTATAAGTGGTTTATTGTTCATCCGATTATCCATTTATGGTTTGTATGTGTTTTAAAAAAAATCCTGCATCTTATTTTCATTTGCTGTGAGAATGCTGCTTTCTTAACGAGTGGACAACTCTTGTTTTTCAACGCGTTCGGGGCACAGCTTGAAGGCCACATACAGAGCAGGTGAGGTGTGGTTGGTACTGACCCACAATATTATTATGTGTTTTATCTTTTTATGCCCTGCGTCTCCATAACCTCTTGTTGTTAATTCTTTAGCAGCTTTCCAAGCTTTGAAAAACTGGACGGCTTGCATCACTGGTACTTGGATAAGAATGGATCGGCATCATCAATCATGGTGACCAGAGCTGCACTTCTGTGGGATGGGCAAGGTCATTGATCTCTTTAAGAGCTGTTTTTGCTTTTTTCATGTTCATGCTAAACGCTTTATGCTTTTTATTTATTTACAAAAATAAAGGACAGACAAATCTGAGTTTTTGCTTCTGTTTCTCATATTTGTTCTACATTAACCACATTTCGTTCTGTCACTGGTAGAGCTTTTCCCAACACGTGGAGAATGTTTAAAGAAAAGAAAGCAAAAGACACCCAAATACCTCTCAGTAGACATTTAACATTGTCCCAGTAGCGACAAAGTTAAATAAGCATATACCTATGCCAGTTTAACTGCAATAGCATCTTTAGAAGAAGATAAGCAAAAGGACTGCATTTCCCATCATCCTATGTACAGGAAGTGACCCCAGAGCATTTCCCATCATCCATCTTCAAAGGAAGTAACCTCACGTCCTGCCTTCTCCCTCCTTCATTAAGCTCTTCGGGGTGTTGTATCACTCAGCAGACACCGATCAAGGCATTCCCTGTTTGGACCAGGAAAGGCCTTGGGCCACAACACCTGTTCAGTGAAACCTGCAAGGTGTTATTATAAACATGGCTCATCCAGCACCCCACAATGCCTGTCCCTGTGATCACACCCAGTTATAGACAACCAGACATTAACATAGCATTCACACAATACATAGACCAAGCTTGTACACAACCTACTAACTACCACACACCCTCAAACTACAGAACCCACATTCCAACCAGTCCTCATCGATGCTTGCTCTGCAGTACTCTACACACCAGACATCGCACCCCTCATCACCTATCATAAGCTTGGCTCCCTCTTCGTCACAGAAACACACATCTTTCACCTCACATCTTTGCAAATCATAAACTTCCTTCCCACGGGCTACAACATCCATTGTTTGTACTAAACACATGAGAAGGGAGGATACCTTGCTGTTATCCATAAGTCCTCCGTGGTTGATTTACAGGACAAATCAAGACCCTGCAAATCCGACACCCATTTTAAATCACTCCGATAAGCCTACTGGGCTTAACAAGAACTTCCTTAATGAGTTCTTTACTTCGCTCTTTTCATCTTCATCCTGGGCCCTCCAGCATGCCCACACCTCCTTCTTGGTTGACTTTAAACTCCCAGAAAATGCAAGCTAAAAACAAACAAGAGACACCACCTTCAACCTCACCTTACACTGAGCACGGTGCAGCATGTTTCACAACCAATTTCACAACCAACATACGCCAAAGGCCACATTCTTAATCTCGGTATCACTAGCAATCCAATGCAAATCACCCATACCTTTGGACTGACCTCTTTGCCATCCTTATCTCTCAGCTCAGCCTACCACCAACAAACCAAGGTCAACACAAAAGAGAAGACCAAACCTTCAGGTCCTTCAACGACTTCTCCATAAAACAGCCTAATGTCTGAACTCGCCTCTCACTCCATGAACTCTGATTGACGTCAACACCCTTCTAAACAATTTCATGTTTTTGGAAAGCTATGTGAACGTACACACCAAAATTACATCTTGCAAGTGCACCTTCAGCACCCCTGTATTCTGAAGACCTTGCTGACAACAAAGGACCATCCGCCGACAGTAAAGAAAATGGAAGAAAAACTGAATTCCCAAAGACCTCTTGTTACTGAAGGCCCTCTGCACAACATGCAGACAGCTCATCACCTCAGCAAAAGTAAAATACTATTCCATCACCATACATGAAATTGCTAACAGAAGCTGAACACTGTTCAAGGCAGTTATCCCCCTTCCAGCCCCACTTAGTCCTCAATCCACACAAGTGCAATGCCATCAGCCTCTTCAGTGAAAAAAGATCCTACAGAACATCTAAAAATGCCAAGCCTGTTTTATCTCTCACTCCACCTGTAAAATCCTGCATTGGTCAGCCTTCCCAGATCTGACATACCTCCCTCAAAGTCCTTCTTATGAATGTGATCTTACCATCAACTTTCATTAAGAGCTGTCTCATAGGGTGTTTTTACCCTTGCTTACCGTTCACAATGCCTCCCCAATCCTGGATGTTTAAAATTACCCATATCTGGCTTTAGAGCTACATTGTGCCAGAAGCTGTGAAGACTGGCCAGATATTACCACTCATAAAGAAATCTGCACTAGACCCTGATGACTTTGCCAACTACTGTCTTTTCACTCAAGTACAACTCATCTGGAATATCATTGAAAAAAAAATCTGTTTAACTCCAAGACCACATCAACGCTAACCTTCTTCTGCACAACTACCAACGTAGATTCAGATCATGCTCTTGCATTAATACCTCCACTTTATGCACTGTAGGCGATTTCCTCTTGATGACAGATATGACCCATGCCTCCTGATTTTACTCGACACAGTCAACAATCCCACCCTCATACACACCCAAGGTTTGCAAATGGGATTCACCAGCAATGTCCATCACTGCTTCTCATCCTATCTTTCTAGCCAGCACTAGTGTGTTCACATAGGCATTGCCAGGTAACAAAAGATCCCCATTACATATTGAGTTCCTCAGGCTGCTGTACTGTCTTCTGCCATCTTCAACCTCTGCATGGTGCCGTGTGGGACTCTACTCATAAATCCCATCAAGATTCAGCAATAGGTCCAGCTCCTTAGTCACTGCTTGCTCCTCATCCAGACCTGATGCCCAATCCAACCAAGACAGAATTCTTATTATTAACCAAGAACAACAAATAAGATACAGCTCAAAAATGGCTGCAACATGAACCTTGATGGCTTGGAAGCCCACCTTTTACCGAATGCCAAATCAATTGGATTCACCCTGGACACCAACTTACATGACGAAATGTTATAACATCGACCCATCCCGATTGGACGTCACTAGTTCTTGCCAGCCCGCCCTAACTTCAAAGCTGGCTGCATCAGTTACAAGACCATTGTAACCATTGCTCCTGCTTACCTGGCATCTCTCACCATCTGTGGTTAAACGTTTACAGCCTGGGCAGCAGCTTCAGACTGCAAACTAACAAGTGTTACAAAAAAAAAGAAAACTGAAGCCCTTGTCTGTCTATGCGCGCAGGATCTAGAACATTCCTGTACCCTTCTGGACTGGCCCAAATCTGCTCCAATTTAAGAAGACTCACCTCTTTAAAGAACTACCTCACAATGCATTAACTGTCCTCAACTCCGCTTCCTCTCCTCATGCTCTCTTTAAACTTACCTTTGAGCATATACAGCGCTCCACTGCCTTTCAGCTAAGTTGGTGCTATAGTAACAATATGTTCGATGGCATCTGTCGCTGTAGATACGCATGTTTTGCATAGCTCGCCATCTGGTGTTGGGCCGGAGTGTTACAAGTTGTTTTTCTTCGAAGAAGTCTTTCGAGTCACGGGACCGAGTGACTCCTCCTTTTGTCTCCATTGCGCATGGGCGTCGACTCCATCTTCGATTGTTTTTTTTCCGCCATTGGGTTCGGACGTGTTCCTGTCGCTCCGAGTTTCGGAACGGAAAGATAGCTAATTTCTGAAGATTTTCGTCGGTATTGTTGCGTTCGGGATCGGCGTAGTTAGATTCAACACCGCGTCTAAGATCGAAGAGCTCCGGTGCCCTTCGGGGTAATTTTTTCGATCCCCCGTCGGGGCCTGGTCGGCCCGACCGCGTGCAGAAGAACGCCGATGGAACGGACCCCGTTCCTGTCCCAAATGCCACAATAAATACCCCTATACAGACCAACACTTGGTCTGCAACCTGTGCCTGTCACCTGAGCACAGTGAAGACACCTGCGAGGCCTGTCGTGCGTTCCGGTCCCGAAAAACACTCCGAGACCGTCGAGCCAGAAGACTTCAGATGGCGTCCGCGCCGACAGCCCACCGGGAGTTCGAGGAACAAGAAGAGGAGGGAACCTTTTCGATCCAAGAATCGGACTCCGAAGGATTCGACGATACACAAACCGTGAGTAAGACGTCGAAAACCACTCAGAAGAAGATTTACAAGGCCCAGGGGATGCCACTGCCACCAGGCCATGGCTCGACCCATAAATTCGGTGACCGACCGTCGGCACCGAAAAAGGCCCAAACAGTGCCGAGATCGTCCGACTCCGGTCGAGACACTGGCACGAAGCCTTCTCGGGACCGAGAAAGTGCTGGAGACAAGCATCGACACCGAGATGCCGGTGTAGACACGGCTTGACGCCGAGACAGCGGCACCGAAGAAGATCGACGCCGAGAGGTTTCGGCCCCGAAAAAGAAAAAAAGTCACCTCGGAGCCGAAAAAAGATGCAGACAGGGTTTCGGTGCCAAAACAAACTGCAACCGACCCAGTTTCAGGCTCTTATACAGAAGAGCACTCGCTAACCTCCCAAATGCAAAAGCATAGGTTTGAGGAAGAGCTACACTCAACTGATGTAGACCATACGCAAAAGCGTATTTTCATACAGCAGGGGACAGGAAAAATAAGCACCCTTCCCCCTATTAGAAGAAAGAGAAGATTGGAGTTCCAAACTGAACAAACACCACAAACAAAAGTGGTGAAAAAAGTTACCCCACCACCCTCTCCTCCACCTGTGATTAACGTCTCACCAGCACAAACTCCATCACATTCCCCAGCTCACACCACCATGAGCCAGGGTGACCAAGATCAAGACGCATGGGACTTATACGACGCCCCAGTGTCAGATAACAGTCCGGAGGCATACCCTACGAAGCCATCTCCACCAGAGGACAGCACTGCGTATTCTCAAGTGGTGGCTAGAGCAGCACAATTTCACAATGTAAGCCTCCACTCAGAACAGGTCGAGGATGACTTTTTATTCAACACACACTCCTCCACCCACAGCTCCTACCAAAGCCTGCCTATGCTCCCTGGTATGCTCCGGCACGCAAAAGAAATCTTTAAGGAGCCGGTCAAAAGTAGGGCAATCACACCAAGAGTGGAAAAAAAGTATAAGGCGCCTCCTACAGACCCGGTTTTCATCACTACACAGCTGCCACCAGACTCTGTCGTTGTAGGAGCAGCTAGGAAAAGGGCCAACTCCCACACATCTGGAGATGCACCACCCCCAGATAAAGAAAGCCGCAAGTTCGATGCAGCTGGTAAGAGAGTCGCAGCACAAGCTGCAAACCAGTGGCGCATCGCTAACTCCCAGGCACTACTTGCGCGCTATGACAGAGCCCATTGGGATGAGATGCAACATCTCATTGACCATCTGCCCAAGGACCTACAAAATAGGGCAAAACAAGTGGTTGAGGAGGGACAGACCATTTCCAACAACCAAATCCGCTCCTCCATGGACGCTGCAGATACAGCTGCACGGACAATTAATACATCTGTAACTATCAGAAGGCATGCATGGCTCCGAACGTCTGGATTTAAACCAGAGATTCAGCAAGCAGTTCTCAATATGCCTTTTAACGAAAAAGAACTGTTCGGTCCAGAAGTGGACACAGCGATTGAGAAACTCAAAAAAGACACGGACACTGCTAAAGCCATGGGCGCACTCTACTCCCCGCAGAGCAGAGGGAATTACAGCACATTCCGTAAAACACCCTTTAGAGGGGGGTTTCGGGGTCAGAGCACACAAGCCAGCACCTCACAGGCAACACCGTCCAGTTACCAGGGACAGTACAGAGGAGGTTTTCGGGGACAATATAGAGGAGGGCAATTCCCTAGGAATAGAGGAAAATTTCAAAGCCCCAAAACCCCTACTACTAAGCAGTGACTCACATGTCACTCACCCCCTCCACACAACACCAGTGGGGGGAAGAATAAGTCATTATTACAAAGCATGGGAGGAAATCACTACAGACACTTGGGTTCTAGCAATTATCCAACATGGTTATTGCATAGAATTTCTACAATTCCCTCCAAACATACCACAAAAGCACAAAATTTGACAAAACATCATTCCAATCTCCTGGAGATAGAAGTGCAGGCACTATTGCAAAAGAATGCAATCGAATTAGTGCCAAACACACAAATAAACACAGGAGTTTACTCACTGTACTTTCTGATACCAAAGAAAGACAAAACGCTGAGACCAATCCTAGACCTCAGAATAGTGAACACATTCATCAAATCAGACCACTTTCACATGGTCACACTACAAGAAGTATTACCATTGCTAAAACTACACGACTACATGACAACTTTAGACCTCAAGGACGCGTATTTCCATATACCAATACACCCATCGCACAGGAAATACCTAAGGTTTGTATTCAAAGGAATACATTACCAATTCAAGGTACTGCCTTTCGGATTAACAACCGCACCAAGAGTCTTTACCAAATGTCTAGCAGTAGTCGCTGCACACATCAGAATGCAGCAAATACATGTGTTCCCATATCTAGACGACTGGCTAATCAAGGCCCATTCGTTAATAGAGTGCTCAAATCACACAAATCAGATCATACAAACCCTCTTCAAACTAGGGTTCACCGTCAACTTCACGAAATCCAACATTCTGCCGTGCAAGGTACAACAATACCTAGGAGCCATAATAGACACAACAAAAGGAGTAGCCACTCCAAGTCCCCAAAGAATTCAAAATTTCAACACCATCATACAACGCATGTATCCAACACAAAAGATACAAGCAAAGATGATATTACAACTCCTAGGCATGATGTCTTCATGCATAGCCATTGTCCCAAACGCAAGACTGCACATGAGGCCCTTACAACAGTGCCTAGCATCACAGTGGTCTCAAGCACAGGGTCATCTTCTAGATCTGGTGTTAATAGACCGCCAAACTTACCTCTCGCTTCTGTGGTGGAACAACATAAATTTAAACAAAGGGCGGCCTTTCCAAGACCCAGTGCCACAATACGTAATAACAGATGCTTCCATGACAGGGTGGGGAGCACACCTCGATCAACACAGCATACAAGGACAATGGAACGTACATCAAACAAAACTGCATATAAATCACTTAGAACTTCTAGCAGTTTTTCAAGCACTAAAAGCTTTCCAACCAATAATAGTTCACAAATACATTCTCGTCAAGACAGACAACATGACAACAATGTATTATCTAAACAAGCAAGGGGGGACGCACTCCACGCAGTTAAGCCTGCTAGCACAAAAATTTTGGCGTTGGGCAATTCACAACCAAATTCGCCTAATAGCACAATTTATACCAGGGATCCAAAATCAACTCGCAGACAATCTCTCTCGAGATCACCAACAGGTCCACGAATGGGAAATTCACCCCCAAATTCTGAACACCTATTTCAAACTCTGGGGAACACCTCAAATAGACTTGTTTGCGACGAAGGAGAACGCAAAATGCCAAAACTTCGCATCCAGATACCCACACAAACAGTCCCAAGGCAATGCCCTATGGATGAACTGGTCAGGGATATTTGCTTACGCTTTTCCTCCTCTCCCTCTCCTTCCTTACCTGGTAAACAAACTCAGTCAAAACAAACTCAAACTCATATTAATAGCACCAACTTGGGCAAGGCAACCTTGGTACACAACGCTGCTAGACCTATCAGTAGTACCCCACATCAAATTGCCCAACAGGCCAGATCTGTTGACACAACACAACCAAAAGATCAGACACCCAGATCCAGCATCGCTGAATCTAGCAATCTGGCTCCTGAAATCCTAGAATTCGGGCACTTACAACTTACCCAAGAATGTATGGAAGTCATAAAGCAAGCCAGAAGGCCATCCACCAGGCACTGCTATGCAAGTAAATGGAAGAGGTTTGTTTGCTACTGCCATATTAATCAAATACAACCATTACACACAACTCCAGAACATGTAGTGAGTTACTTGCTTCACTTACAAATATCTAACCTGGCTTTCTCTTCCATTAAAATACACCTTGCAGCAATATCTGCATACCTGCAGACTACCTATTCAACTTCCCTATATAAGATACCAGTCATTAAAGCATTCATGGAGGGCCTTAGGAGAATTATACCACCAAGAACACCACCTGTTCCTTCATGGAACCTAAATGTTGTCCTAACTAGACTTATGGGTCCACCTTTTGAACCCATGCACTCCTGCGAAATACAGTTCCTAACCTGGAAGGTTGCATTTCTCATCGCCATTACTTCCCTAAGAAGAGTAAGCGAGATTCAGGCGTTTACAATACAAGAACCTTTTATACAACTACACAAGAATAAGGTCGTCCTAAGGACTAATCCTAAATTTTTGCCAAAGGTTATTTCACCGTTCCATCTAAATCAAACAGTGGAACTTCCAGTGTTCTTTCCACAACCAGATACCGTAGCTGAAAGGGCACTACATACATTAGATGTCAAAAGAGCATTAATGTATTACATTGACAGAACAAAGAACATCAGAAAGACTAAACAACTATTTATTGCATTTCAAAAACCTCATGCAGGAAACCCAATATCAAAACAAGGTATAGCCAGATGGATAGTTAAATGCATCCAAATCTGCTACCTTAAAGCTAAACGACAGCTGCCCATTACACCAAGGGCACACTCAACCAGAAAGAAAGGTGCTACCATGGCCTTTCTAGGAAACATCCCAATGCAAGAAATATGTAAGGCAGCCACATGGTCTACGCCTCACACATTCACCAAGCACTACTGTGTAGACGTGTTATCTGCACAACAAGCCACAGTAGGTCAAGCCGTATTAAGAACATTATTTCAAACTACTTCCACTCCTACAGGCTGAGCCACCGCTTTTGGGGAGATAACTGCTTACTAGTCTATGCAAAACATGCGTATCTACAGCGACAGATGCCATCGAACTGAAAATGTCACTTACCCAGCGTACATCTGTTCGTGGCATCAGTCGCTGTAGATTCGCATGTGCCCACCCGCCTCCCCGGGAGCCTGTAGCAGTTTGGAAGTTACCTTCAACTATTTGTATATGTATCATCTCAACCTTAAATAGGTACATACTTAGTCACTCCATTGCATGGGCACTATTACTACAATTCAACTCCTACCTCACCCTCTGCGGGGAAAAACAATCGAAGATGGAGTCGACGCCCATGCGCAATGGAGACAAAAGGAGGAGTCACTCGGTCCCGTGACTCGAAAGACTTCTTCGAAGAAAAACAACTTGTAACACTCCGGCCCAACACCAGATGGCGAGCTATGCAAAACATGCGACTCTACAGCGACTGATGCCACGAACAGATGTACACTGGGTAAGTGACATTTTCAATACATACATAAGTGTAATTGCTTAAAACAAATGTAATGACAGACACCCCAAACAACATTAGGCAAGGTGCAGTTGGCACTCGTCATACAATTGTAGAGGCCTACTGTTATACCTCATCATAGATCAACCATGACTCACTAGTTGCACCAGGCTTGCCGCACACTAATGGGGAGTCTAAGCCAAAGGTAATTCTGGATCTGAACATGAAGGTATAATATTTAGTGGATTTGATTTCATTCGATTTTTGTAAGCATGCAAGTACCTGAAGGCGCCCTGCTGCTTAAATAAGCGCACAGGATACCCTGTATATCTTTTCTGGAGGAGAGGGAAGCAGCATCGCATACATATTTGTAGCTTAATTAGAATAAAGGTCTCTCAGCCCTTTTCTCTTAGGGCCAAGTCTTCATCCTGAGTGAATTACTGCTCACCTCTCCGCAACGAAGACAGCAGTGTCCACAAATCTGCACATCTTCAGTGGTATACCTACTACATATCTCACTATTGCTAACGTCAAGGGCCGCAGTGGCATCATCCTCCAATCAGATTAAGTGAAAAAATCCTATTGTGCACGGTGAATGCCTTATGGCATCACTATTCAGAAATTAGCAATCAGAGAATGGCAGTGAATGACAGTGATAATATGCATCCTCCTGCGTCCCATAATCTTTGAGATTCTTAGATATGTAGTAAACATGATGGAGGAATTTATACTGAATCAGTGCCGATTGATAATGTTGATTGATATCATCTCTTCTGTTGAGTGTGGTTCCTTAAGAAATTCTGACCACCCTCCTGGCAGAATTGCACATAGACTGTCCTATAAATTGTAAAGGATTGTTCATTACCTCAGGTGGCGCCATCTGACTCAGCTGCTCTGTCTCACTTCAGGAAGGGATGACCCAGACCACACTTTTGAGCTGACATCAGTTCCTCTTTTTCTGCACTGCACCCTTTGACACAGATCCAAAGTTCTGTTCCGAGCTGTTCACGCTTTACCAAAATTCTTTTTTGCCAATGTGCATGATGTGTTCCCCTAAAACCACAGGGTTTAAGTTTTGCCGCACCTGTAGGAAACCGATGTCACAGTCCCACATGAAGTCTGTCTCTGGTGCCTGGGCTCCAAGCAAAACTCTAAGGCCTGCGACAAATTGTCCCTGATTTATCCAGTTGCCATAAAGGAGTATGAAGCCAAGCTATACGTTGCTGACCTTAAGAAAGCAGGATGGTTCTGTCCAGGGTCCAAACCCCGTTCCCACTCCCCGTACTAGGACAATGGAAACACTAAGTCAAAAGAGAAATTGTGGTTGAAACACAAGTGCAAGTGGGGTTGGACCACCGTTCCTACTCCAGGGAAGAGATGTGCAGTTGGCACTCAATCTCTGACTCAGGCATCATCTTCCTTTTTAGGCCCAATTCATGATTGTTGCCAATGCACCCCAAATTTTCCAGGCTGTCATCGCTTCCTCAGCAGATTGAGGTCTTTAAGGAGGCAATGTTGCAGTTACTGCGGACAGTTCCAGGTCCCTCTGGTAGCATGTCTTTGGGCCACATGGACCCGTCTGGGTCTTCTACCTTCATACCCTCTCCTGGGATCAACCGACCATGCCCGGCCTCCGCTTGGTTCCAGGGCCATGCCCTGTCACCTCTGCCACAGGCCCTGCTGGTAATGCCCAGATTGTCTCTCATCCCAATTCTAATGTCAGATCCAGAGCGGACTTCAACCAAATCTCTTCCTACATCAGGCTCTGAAGCGGGTTGTATGACATGACAACGCGTGCCTTTACTGCGCATGCCTTTACTGCGCATGCTTTTCCGCGCATGCCTTTGCCAAACATTTCTAAGTATAAGAAAGCCTCCTTTTTCAATTAATTCTTAACTTGCCCTTACCACTGTCAAACCCTAAACTCTAAAGTTACCCATTCCTCCCCTTACCACTACCAGCACCATACCCTAAAATTACCCAAACTACCCTTTACCTCTACCCACCCCACACCTTAAAATTTACCCTTACCTCATTTTAACACTACCCACCTCTGAAGCTAAAAATTACCATTATCACCATGTAATATACATACCTTACCATTACTTACTAAGTGTTTTGTAAAGGCACAAATCCTTACCACTACCCACCCCAAAACCCTAAACTTACCCTTACCTCCTTTTACCACTGCTGGTGCATAAACTATGAAATTACCCTTACCTCACTTTACCACTACTCACCCCTATGCTCTAAATGTACTCCTTCTTCCAATTACCACTATCCACCCTACACAGTAAAATTACCTTTACCACTAACCTCCCCTAAACCCTAATTTAGCCTATGTATGTTTTGTTTTTTTACTTACCATTACATAACACTCATTGAAAGGGCACAAACACTTGCATCCTTTGTAAAGATATATGCGTTAAAATCATTGCGTGGTAAAAGCATTGTTGTAAAGGCGTTTTCCCTCTGATTGTATGTTGTATAACATTGCAACACATGCCTTCACCACACATGCCTTTAAAGCCTTTACCATGCTTGCCTTTACCACACAGATGCCTTCACCAAAAAATAATAAAGTTGTATATAATTATTATTATATATATTTTTTTTTTCATTTGGGAGTTTTCCCCCCTTTTTAATTTATTCTTAACTTGCCTTTAGTGCTCCCCAATCCTGAATGTTAAAAATTACCCATATCTGGCTTTACAGCTACCCGCCTATAAACCATAGTTACCATTACCACCGTTTACCACTACCCACCCCTAAACCTTACATTTAGCCTTTCAATTATTTGTTATGTAAACTCCCACTTCCAATGGTGCAGACCCTCAAGGCAAACATCACATGGATATAAAGCACTTATGGAAACGGAACACCGTGTTAGGCGTTACTAAGAGTGTGGGCATGTTTCTGGAGACTCAGCTGTCAAAAATGAATATATATTGAAGTAAAATGAAATTGAGGAACACGGACAGTCGAGCTACTGATTCAGTGGAAGGATACTTTTATTATATATCAGCAGTGCAAAGGGAGAGTTTACCGCCATTGGTAGATAAAAGAATAACAAGGGTTAAACGAGTGAGCAAACTTCTGAATGACGAAGGCAAAACCGAAATAAGTGGAAGTGGCACAGATGGTAAATAAACGGGAAAAAAATGAGAACTCCAAATAAGATAGTAAAAGAACTAGAGAATGCACAAAACTGACAAATATAAGTCTAATGAAGAATTAAAAGAACCCTCAGAACAAATGGAAAAGAATGTCAATAAACATGAAGCAGAGGTAGAAACCAGAACAACCAGAAAATTTAATAGAGTTCAACTAGACTTCACAAGGAGATTTGATGCAATAAGAAATAGCGACATCGTGGACATAGCCCTCAAACATAAGAAGACACTATAACGTATTGAAACCTCAGAAATTATCTCTGCAGATGAATACACCTCCACCACCAGATTGGATTTTTCTGGAGAGATGTGAATAATCCACATGTATAGAAGACAAAGGGGTGGGGGTGTCCCCAGAAGGGGCAGAGGGAGAGGAAAATTAAGATACAGAGAAGCAAGAGAAGATGGAAGAACAAAATCACGAGGCGAAAAGAGAAAGTAAAGTTAAGTGAAAAACTAGCAATGGGGGATCTGGTTATCAACCTCTTCTCTAAAACTCTGAGTGAGGATCAACCAGTGGTATTAAACAAGGGTTTGTCTTTCTGTCCAGATGCTAAAGTAGATCTGGCAAATATACAACTAGATTTATATAATTTCACACGGAAATCAAAACTAAAGAAATATTCTTTGACGCATCCCAATAAATTCAGGGGAAAGAATTGACAAAATAGTGGAGTCTATAATAACAATTAAAGATTTACCTGACTTGAAAGCGCTGGCAGCACTGGAAGAAGAATCTGGGAAACTGGAAAAAGGAGAATCTTTGCAGAATGTATCAGACATACAAAGTTGACAAAATATGGGAATAACAGCCTAGAAATCAGGGAAAAGCAGATGTAAATCCCAGTCTCATTTTTGCCCACAGATGCCTGCTGGAAATAAAATTGATTTATTTCAAGAAATAGTAGTAGAAGATATCAATTGTTTAGCCCGTAAGAAAACTCACAAAAGAAGACAGACGCTAACCTGTGGGGAAATGAAGGCCATAAGAGTTACAGGAAGACCAGCAAATAGTGATCAAGGCCTCTGACACGGATGGAAGCATAGTGATCCAAGACCGCATTAAGTCCATGTCAGAAGCAGAAAAAGAATTGAGAAATAAACTGCATTATATGAGGTTAAATGAAAATCCATTTAAGGAAGTGACAATGGAATATCATTAAAAAAAACTGAAATGGCCTAATCTAGATTTAATATTACCTTGAGGAATATAACTATCAGAAAACTGAGCATCCGGTTGTCCCAACTATTTATTTTCTACCAGAAGTTCATGAGGACTTAAATAATCCACCTGGTCATCCAAATGTGAGCTCAATAGGTTCTCTACTGAAGAACACATCAAGATTTATAGATGCATTCTTATTCCAATATGTAACAGCACGACTGTCATACCTAAGAGATTCAGTGGACTCTTTAACTATGATCCAGGGAATTCCATGGAAGGATAACTATTTAATGACAACAGTATATGTGACCTAGTTATATACATCATTCTAACACAATGATGGCCTTAGAGCATGTGAGCACTTACTGAGCGAGAAGCCAGTGAGTTACATTGAGCACTCAAATATGCTTTTGAAATGGACTGGCACAGAGATATGTCATATTGCAACGTACAGTCAGATACATACTGCAAACTAGTGCCACAGTGTTTTCGCCCTAAAGACGTTTGGGGTCCTTACCAGGAGTATCTGATATCTTTAATTGCTCAGCATGATGGTGCTGTATCTGATGAGTAGTTGCATTTAGAGGAGTCATACCACAATAAGGAAATCTACACTGGGGACGGTCCGTCACCGGGATGGCATTTTAAGGGCTCAGAGGGTATTTGATGTTTTAGTTAATGTTTTGGAGATGTTCTAGAGTTCTGCAAGGGGCTTTCTTTGCTAATGTGTTGGTTAGAACGTGATGCAGCGATTGATGATTGGTCACTTTGCTACACGCAACCAAATATGTACATAAATGTCTCTGAATGGCCAGACGATTGTTGTACCATGTCATGTGCTATGCTTCGTTCGTGTTCCTTATCTCTACCTGCATCATGCCGATGTATAAAATGCATGTTAATGTATAATGGAAAAGAAAAAGGAAATGTTCGAATTTTGCTGGACTAAAAAAAATATGTTAATTTTGAATGGAACATACTACCCCCAGACGGAGGGAACAGCAATGGGGATGTCTTTTTCCACCACATAGTCAAACCTGTTAATGGGATATTGGGAAGGAAAGATGGTTTGGACTGATGAGAATAAAAACCTGCTGGCTAATGTAAAATTGTGGACAAGATTTATCGAACTATTCAATGTTTGGGAAGGTGATGATGAGAGCCTGGTAAGTTTCATCTTGTCCCTGAATAATAACCGATATAACCTAAGCTTCACCCATACCATAAGTGCAAATCAAATTAATTTCTTTGACATTGAAATTTACACTGAAAATATGCAGCAACAGTCACTGCAAAGCGACTTCATGTAACTACATATTGCATGTCAATATTAGGCACCCCAAGACTCTGAAGTGAAGCGTGCCCTTTTAGAGTGATGTTAAGAGTGAAACAAAACTACTTGGAAACCGCAGATTTTGCAGGCCAAATAAAAGAAAAATGGATCAGACACGAGGGAGCCATCGGAAGGGCTTGCTTCTAGATGTGGGGTTAGGTTTGTAATTTTCACAGGTCAGCAACAAGTTATGTTTATGAATTGTGATTTGTTGGGGAATAATGTTCAAATATGTATATTAAATTTCTTGTGAGAGATTATTTTGCTAAAAACAATGTGGTTTGAATAAAAATGTTACCCCACTGATGTCCTCCAAAATACCATGGAAAGAGCCTGAACAAAAGTAAGAGAAGAAATAGTAATACTCTGTTACAGAGGAACAAAGACTTAATACTGCTGTGTGATTATGGATTATAATATCGAACATTTAGAATCGAAGCAGATACTCCAAGAAACGGGAAATGTTACTGTTAAATGAAAACTTAAAGGAAATCCTCACAGAGCATCCAAGGATAACATACTAAAAAGTTGCCTCCTTGGGAGATTTTGGAAGTGTGCACAATGCAGGGCATGGGATAAATAAAACAACATATGAATTGTATGATACAAAACAACAAAAGATCAAAGAACACATCACATGTGAAACAAGTTGTGTGATCTATGTTTTACAGTTTATCTGCAAAAAAAACTATGTGGAAAGTACAGAAAACAAGGTAAAACTCTGGATTCTCCAACATGCTATAAAGTATGATTTTACCTACCCGATAGCCAAACATTTCTGAGAAAATCCTGAAGGAAATACAAAAGAAATATCTTATTATGGCATCAAGCACATTAAAGCAGGAGAAAGAGGTGGCAATCAAGAGTTAGCCCTATGGAGAATGCAATCGAGACTGATTATTCTAATGGGAACAGAAGCCCCTTTTGGACATAACTTGGATGCAGAATTGTACATTGATATATGAGGACACTAGATGTTTGATTTTAACTGTGTTAAAACCAGCCCTCTAGGTCTCAAAACAAGAAAGATAAGGGCATAAAACACCTTGAGGATTGTAGTTACTCAGCACTTTACTGCATATGCACTTTTTTGAAAAGGAGATTAGTGCAACATATGCTTGAAATGTATTGAATGGGAACAGTGTGCATATGAAGATGCACAAGGGCTATGCATTATTTATATTGTCTTAAATGGGTGCATTGGCGCTTTAAACTTTTGAAGTTGCTGGAACTGTAGAGGGGAAATGTATAAAATACAATGTCCCAAATTGACGTACAGTCATTTTATGCTTATATATATAAAGATACATGCAGATTTGATCAAATGTAGAATATTCAAGATGGATGCACTTTATATTGTGGAGTTCATGGAATAATACAGGAAGTGTGTGCAATATAAAATGATTCTACAACTGCACTGGCATTTGATTGGTGCTCAAAATATGATCTCGGATAGATATAATGGATGATAGAGAGATCTGTGGAGTAAATAACCATCTAAAACAGAAACTATAATTTTGAAGTTTTGAAGTTCTAGAAGTGTATCAGGATAAATGGAATAGATAATGGAGGCACCTTTGTGATAAGATTGTGACACTGACCGCAATACACCAGCCCATGGGAATTTAGGAACCATCCGGAAACTGGGACTACTGATTTGAATTGTACTTTAAGGACAATTAGAATCACATCTACTGCCAGCTGTCAAAATTGGGGATGCTTTGCAATGTATACTGTGCCTGATGACGTTTTACTGTAATGCACTGTACAAAGCAGTAGCACTTTAATACAAAAACAAAATTTCACTCCCCTGTAAATGCACTAGCACTTTACATTTATTTATTATCATAACCATTGCCAGTTGACAAAGTTGGGATTCTTTGCAACATATACCTAACATACTCCTGATGACGTTTTGTGGTAATGCACTGAACGCACCTTATAAAGCAGTAGCACCTTAATACAATGACCAGATTGTATTCCCCTGTAAATGTACTAGCACTTTATAGTTTATTATGATATGTATTGCCAGATTTCAATTTTTTGAACTTTATGTAATATAGACCTCATAAGCACTTTTCCCAGTGACATCTTGTAAATGTATTAAATGCACCCAACAAAGCAGCAGCACTTTAGTACAAATACAAGACTGTATCTCTGTGTAAATGCACTAGCACTTTCTTTACCAAAACCTGGGATTTTGTGCAATAAGTTGAACGGAGGATACTATAGGCAATTGTACTAAATACACTTTATAAATTATTAGCACTTCAGAATATACGTGAAATTGTACCTATCCGTAATGTTATTTTCTTTAACATGTACCTATTTTCTTGGTATGTGTTGGTCTCTCAGGGCAATGAGAGGTAAAATAACAGATAGGAAACTGTCCATGAGTATGCAAAGGCATTTCTAAATGAATCTGGTCATTTGAAGATTGTGAAAAAAGAAAGTTACATTAATTTCTGTTATCTTTCTGCCAAAAGATAAGATCATGCTGAAATTACATTATCTGCATGAAAATCAATAAGCTTGTATACAATGAAATAGTAAATTGAAATGTACTTTACAATTATTTGCTTAGGGATTAGGTTAATGACATCAGCTTTTAGATCTGATGTAAAATGGAAGCGTGAATCAGACCGCTTTGTAGCAAGAGCATGAACATTCTAGTTGGTTTTATAACGGAAAGAAGTGATGGACAAATAGGTATTGTCACTTTTAAGAAGACTGTTTATGCGTGCGGACTCAATGGTCCAGTTAAAGGTAAAATGCTTAAACACGTTCGCCTTCTTTCCCTAACTTTGCACTGTTGGTGAATTATGAATAAATGAAATTAAGACTATCCTGTTGGCTCGTGGTGCTGCTTCATCCCTTTACTGTTGTGAAAAGATCTTGGAAGTTTGTTTAGATGTATAAAACTTTGGGTAGTTCAGCAGTTTAGGTGGAGAACAGCTCTTGTATACACCACCCTACAACTCCAGCAACATTCTTAATCTGCTCACCTCAAATGTCTGTTTTTCTAGCAAAATGTTTAAGAATAGGTCAAACCGTGCATCCACGCTGACCTAGAAAGGGACAAAGTATTTTGCCATTTCTACAGCAAACTCTTTAAGCATAGAATAAGCACAGTGCCATTCACGCCATGCTGTTAAATGACAAAAGCCTTTTACCACTCCAGGCACAGTATTACATCTTTGAATTGCTAAAATACCATCCAAGCCAACCTGGAATAAATAAAAGCAATCCCTGACATATATTTCACTGTCATTCTAGCTCTCCAGAGGTATTTGTCCAGACACAAGGGAGCACCCAGTTTAGGTCAAAACAATACCCTTTCAGTCCTAGAGGGCCGCATTAATTGTGAAAACGAAAGCAAAGAACTATGGGTAGTTTCTACGCTTAGTTGGCGAGCAGCTCGTGTATAGATCACCATACAACACCAGCGACACTCTGAATCTGCTCACCTCAAATGTCTGTTTTTCTAGCAAAGTTTTTAAGCCCAGAATTAGCACAGTGCCATGTATGCTGAGTTAGCAAGAGATAGTCGTTTGCCATTTCTACAGCAAACAATGTTATTCACTTAGATAGGTATTTGAGATCGGTGTTGGATCTCAGACCTTTCAACACCTTCCTGACAAAGGACAAGTTCAAAGTGGTGAGTTTAGGTAAGGTCCTGGAAGGCCTTGCATGCCAGAAACTATATGGTGTCCTTACTCTTGCAAGATGTGCACTTTCGTGAAGCAGTCCTGCAGTCCCGCAGGTGTTTTCTCCTGTTTCTCATGGGGTCGGAACTCTGACAGGTCATTATCCTGCCCTTCTTGCTTTCTTAGCTCCCCTTGGTGTTCAGGAAAGTGATGTCACTGGTGGTGGGTCATCTTCCACAGGTCAAGGATCCACTTATTTTTGTGGCTCAATGGCAGACCTCATGAAGAGCTCACCTCGGTTGGTCTGAGACCATTTGGAAACAACCATTCCATTGCTGTTCACTGAGGTTTTTCATCAAAGAGCTAAATTCCAATTTCACCCCATTCGAGGGGTCTCTTTATAGGGGCCTTCCTTGACGCAGTGACTTTAAAGACCTTTCACCCTCTGCAATGAGTCTGGGGGCATTCAGGCAATGATCCCGATGTTTTGATTCTGGCATGGATATTGCTAGGGCTTTTAGGTCTCCTGACCTCATGGATGCTTTTGGTGTGTCATGCCCATTAGCACATATCGGCTCTGCAGTAGAACTTCCTCTTCCATGGTCCCACCACTCAGGGTGCCTCTCGGATAATACCTGCATATCAGAAGAGGCGGGACAGGACCTATAGACCTTAACTGCTACAAACCTTTTACCTTCACTTCCCAGAGCTACCTTCAGGACAGACGCTTCATCTCTAGGGTGGGAAGTCACCTGTTTGAGGTGAGGATCAGAAGCCTCTTGTTTCTGGCAGAACATTATCACCATATCGACCTTCTAGAGCTGCTCCCCATCTATTTGGTTCTTAAGGCCCTTCTGCCTTCCATCAGGGACAGGCCTTGACAGACCACACCAATGCCATGTGATAATGAAAGCAGTAGGATGGAGTGGTATTAGACCTGACAGCCTTAAGATAATGTGAAGATGGAGTGGATTGGCTTTGGGTAGAGTGGGTGGATAAGACTAGATTGGTTTGGGGTGGGTGTATTGGATTAGAGTCGGGTGAACTAGAATGAAGTGGGGTAGATTAGGCTAGGCTGGAGTGGGTGGATTGGATTAGATTAGGATGGGGTGGATTAGGGTGGATTGGAGTGGGGTGGAATGGAATAGAGTAGATTGCAGAAGTCTGAATTGGACTCAAGTGAGGTAGATTGGATTGGGTGGAGAGTGTTAGATTGAGGTGGGCAGGGGTAGGGTATATTGGATTTGGCTGAATTGGGGTGATGTGGATTGGAGTGGGGCAGATTGTTTTGGATCGGAATGGGCAGATTGTTTTGGTTCGGAATGGGCAGATTGTTTTGGATTGAAGTAGAGCAGATTGTTTTTGATTGGAGTGGAACAGATTGTTTTGAGTTGGATTGGGGCAGATAGTTGTGGATTAGAGTGTGGCAGGGGCAGATCGGAGTGGGGTGGACTGTGGTAAATTGAACTGGAGTGGGGTGGAATGGGTAGGCAGTGGGTTGAGGTGGATTGGAGTGGGGTGGACTGGTGGATTGAACTGGAGTGGGGGGGATTGAGTAGGCAGTGGTTTGAGTTGGATTGGAATGGGGTAAATTGGAATGGGCAGATTGTTTTGGATTGGAGTGAAGCAGATGTTTCTTCACTGGAGTGGGGCAGAATGTTTTGGAATGGAATGGAGTGGGGTGGATTGTTTTGGATTGGAGAAGGACGCGTTGTTTTGGTTTGGAGTGGGGCAGATTGTTTTTGGATTGGAGTGGGGCAGATTGTTTTTGGACTGGAGAGGGGCTGATTGTTTTTGGACTGGAGTGGGTCTGATTGTTTTTGGACTGGAGTGAGGGAGATTGTTTTTGGACTGGAGTGGGGGAGATTGTTTTTGGACTGGAGTGGGGGAGATCGTTTTTGGACTGAGTGGGGCTGATCATTTTTGGACTGGAGTGGGGCTGATTGCTATGGAATGGAGTGAGACAGATTGGAGTATCTTGGATTGAGGTGGATCGGACTGAGTGGGATGGATTGCATGACTATGTGTTAAAGCATAATTTCAGAAATTACTCCTAAGAAACAATGTTGCTTTGCAATATTTAGAACAAGATAATACTTATCTTTTGAGAACAGCACCCACAAGCAAAAACAAAAGAAAACATGAGTGCAAGTGGGAAAAGAAGACCTGACAAAATAAAAAAGTTAACTATAGAAAATAAATGTTTGCAGTTTTGTTTATCCTGCTGGGCACGTTTTTGCAACTCACACTTCTTCTGTTTGCGTGGCACTAAAATTTGGAGAAAAAAAACAAAATAGTACCTCAACCACGTAGCATTAAGTTGAATCAATCAGTGCTTGGTCCCTGCTCTACAGAGAGGACGGGAAGTTATACTCAGCCTGCAGTGACAAATTACCAAACTGTAAAGAAGAGTGCCACGGAAGCCAACAAGCCCTTACTTTTAACAACAGTGTCACGCAAGGAAGACATGCGCTAGTGCACGCTCTTGCAGACTTGATCTTAAAAATGTAAGTAATGTGCTATTAGATAGCATTTTTACTGTAAAGAGCGTTGCTATAAGTAAGTATCTTGCTCAGAATTTCCAGAGTGATAGTTCTTATATTGCTGTGTGAAAAACTGGGCATCTGAGAAGTTCTCAAACAATAAGCACAAACTTTTTTATTTTATTTATAATAAAACAAATACTCACTTTCGATACTAATTTATTTAATCTGTTCCAAGCCTAGTGGATGCAGGAGCCTGAATCAGTAGCGGTACAAGGATTGCTGAATTGATCCACAGAATAGATGCTAGTAACTGAGGTCGGCTACATCGCTCTCCTTCACTATACACGAAGATGTGATTGAGGAATAAAACAGGGGTAGATGTGATGGCTTGAGCACTAGCATATAATTCAAAATCTGGAGCTGTTAATACTACCTCATTCTGTTGTCAGTGCAGAGTTTTCAGTTGGTGTGGGGAATTATATCCCATTCCAACTCCGCCATGAGTAGTCTAAGAGAAAAGAAGGTATGGTTAAGTCAAATCGGAATATTCCATAAATTGTATGATAATTTTGGTAATAGTATCTGTAGGAAGCTGCCTCTTTATATACTATATCAGAATGAGAGATGGTGTACAGTGTCCAGGGGTTCCCCAAGAGCGTTGACAGAGGCAATAATAGATAATTCTAATGCTCTATTTTATAGTAGTGTGGTCGAGCAGTAGGCTTATCAGAGGGTAGTGTTAAGCATTTGTTGAACACACACAGGCAATAAATGAGAACACACACTCAATGACAACTCCAGGCCAATAGGTTTTTATATAGAAAAGTATCATTTTCTTAATTTATTTTAGAACCACAAGATTCAAATTGAAGGTAAGTACATTAAATGTAAGGTACTTTGCATAGGTATAGATAGAACTTTGAATCAAAACAGTAATGTACACAGTTTGGCATAAAATGGCAATAAGCTATTTTAAAGGTAGACACAGTGCAAAATTCAACAGTTCCTGGGGTGTGTTAAGTACAGGTTAGTTTTTGAGGTAAGTAAAGCACTTACAAGTTCAGTCTCCGGGGCATAGGCAGCCCACTGTTGGAGGTTCAAATCAACCCCAAACACCTAGCACCAGCAACACAGGGCAAGTCAGGTGGATAGGTCAAAGAGGGGCCCAAATAACATAGGCGTCTATGGAGATGAGGTGCTCCGGTTCCAGCCTGCTAGCAGGTAAGTACCTGCGTCCTCGGGGAGCAGACCAGGTGGGGTTTTGTAGAGCACTGGGGGAGGTCCCAAGTAGGCACACAAAATACACCCTCAGCGGCACAGGGGCGGCTGGGTGCAGTGTGCAAACCAGGCATTGGGTTTGTGATAGAAATCAATGGAGGGACTGGGGGTCACTCAGATGCTGCAGGCAGGGCACAAGGGGGCCTCTTGAGCCAGCCACAGACTGGGCAAGGGTGAGGGCCGCCTCCTGGTCACAGCTACAGAGGTGGTTGGTTCTTTACAGGCCTGGGGGCTGCGGGTGCAGTGCTTCTTCCAGGCGTCTGGTTTCTTTTCAATGAGAAGTTGCGGTCAGGGGGTCTTCGGGATTCCCTCTGCAGGCATCGTGGTGGGGGTGTAGGGATGTTGGCTCACGGTAGACACGTTGTCAAGAGTTACCTTGGGGTCCTCTCTGTGGCACTGTTTTTTCTGGACACGGGCCAGTGGCCTAGGGTGCAGAGTGGTGGGGATTCAGGCTTCTGGAGTGAGGTGGGAGTCCCTTTAAAGATGGTTTCTTCTTGGTTGTTTAAACAGGGCCACTGTCCACGGGAGTTTCTTGGTCCTTTGGAGTTGCAGGTCAGTCCTCTGAGTCGGCAGAGGTCGCTGGGCCCACAGGATGCATCGCTGGTGCAGGTTCGTGGAATCTGGAGACAGGCCGGTAGGGCTGGGGCCAAAGCAGTTGTCCTCTCATTCTCTGTGGGGCTTTCAGGTCAGCAATCCTTCTTGTTAGGTCATCAGGAATCCGAGGTCCTGGGTTCAGGGTTGCCCCTAAATACTGCATTTAGGGGTGTGTTAGGGTCACAGGGCAGTAGCTAATGGCTACTGTCCATGAGGGTGGCTACACCCTCCTTGTGTTTACTCCCTTTGGGGAGGGGAGCACATCGCTACCCCAATTTGGCTAAATCCTCCAAAACAAGATGGAGGATTTTCCAAGGAGCTCTGGTCACCTTAGGGATGGACCTGGCTGAGGGGGTAACTCCTCCTTGTTTTTCCCATTATCTTCCAGGACTTGCTGCCAAAAGGTGGGCTGTGTCTGGGGGGCGGGCATCTCCACTAGCTGGAGTGCCCTGGGGCATTGTAACACGAAGCGTGAGCCTTTGAGGCTCACTGCTAGGTGTTACAGTTCCTGCATGGGGGAGGTGTGGGCTTTGTTTCTGGCCTCAGAGAGCACAAAGGCTCTCACCTCAGGGGGTCAGAAACTCGTCTCAGTGGCAGGCTGCCACAGACCAGTCAGTCCTGCACTGAAGGATTGGGTAAAATACAGGGGGCGTCTCAAAGATGGCCTCTATGTGCATCTTTCATTAAATCCAACACTGGTATCAGTGTGGGTTTATTATTCTGAGAAGTTTACCAAACTTTCCAGTATTCGGTGTAGCCATTATGGAACTGTGGAGTTCGTTTTCACAAACTCCCAGACCATATACTTAATATGGCCACACTGTACTTACATTGTCTAAGAATGGACTTGGACACTTTAGGGGCATATTGCTCATGCAGCTATACCCTCACCTGTGGTATAGTGCACCCTGCCTTAGGGCTTTAAGGCCTGCTAGAGGGGTGACATAACTATGCCACAGGCAGTATTTTGTGTGCATGGCATCCTGAGGGGGATGCCATGTCAACTGCCTTTTTCTTTCCATCAACACACACAATCTGCAATGGCAGTGCGCATGTGTTAGGTGATGGGTCCCTTAGGGTGGCACAACACATGCTACAGCCTTAGGGACCTTCCCTGGTCACAGGACCCTCAGTACCACTGGTACCTTTTACAAGGGACTTATCTGTGTGCTAGGCAGGTGCCAATTGTGGAAACAATGGTACATTTTTAGTGAAAGAACACTGGTGCTGGGGCCTCTCAGTCAAGTCAGCATCAATTTCAGGCAAAAAGTGTGTGGAGAGGTGCGGGGGGATAACTGCAACAAGGAGCCATTTTCCTACAGTATCATTTTCATGAGTGTTGTGCTGACTGATGGGTCATTTTGTCAGTTGTAATTCCATAATTATCTCAATTCTCATCTGTGCTGCAGTGTATCTTTATTCCGAAACACTTTATCTATTCTTCACACCATTACAGGTAGAATTGTAAGTCACAAGGCGCAAGTCAGTGCAAACCCTGATGGTGTACCCAATTTATGGTTAGGCCTGAGAAACCTCTGAAATTTACACATTCACTAGTAATAGGCTATGGTTGTCTTATCTGTTTCTAACAAGTAGCAGCATTTCATGTCTGTGTACAGATGACCTGAAACACAGAACCATTCTCGTGTGGTGCTTGTGCAGAAGGCTTACCAAGGGCTCCACTGCTATGGGAAATAGTATTAATGATAAGAGGCAGCCCCTGATGCTGTCCCCTCTTGTGATTGATGGGCGGAACAGGAAGTTAAATCAAGCTGTTGGCTGCCTATCTAGAGCTCTCCGGTACGGAGTATAAAACTCTATTATATGGCATTAATGGCTGTTGCTGCCTGAACAACACTGCCATTGTCTTTACCTCTGGACTCAGCTGATGTAACAATGAGAACAAAGTGGCAGATGTACAAAGCATTTTTTCGGTCACAATTGTGAGTTTGTGATTGCAGATTTTTTTTTTTTTTTAATATACTAATCCCATTTTAGGAGACAGTAAATTTTAAATGACTCCTAAATTGGAATTGGGACCCAATACCAAGTCGGTATTTGGACAGGGCATACTGTATGCGTCCCTTCCAAATACCAAACCCGTATGACATGTACCAGTGTTTTGAGACTGAAATCTAGCAGCAAAACATTGAAAAATGTCCGACTCCCAAGTGAGGGCGGAAATCCATTCTCAAAAGGCCACCACTGCCAACTCCTAAACAAATTTTTAAATAAAGCCTTTCGGTTTTAAACACAACACAGCTACTTTTAAGGAGCAATTGCAGATATGGTGGTGTGCTGACCCTAGCAGGCCACCATCCCTGTGATGGCAACCAGTCGGAGTGAGGTAAAACTTGTGACCTACCTCATTAATACTCATGCAGTAGGTCAGATTACAATCCTCTCCGAATCGGAATTTTAGATACTGACCTATTAGCTCATACATTGCTTAGTAAACTTCTTTACTAGTCGTAAATTGTGTGCAGCTTGTAAGAGGTGGACTGGCTTGGCATGAAATTAGATTGATGTGAAAGAACAGGACCCAATAAAATTGACTTCAGCCGTTTAGTAATGCACTGAGCCAGTATCCTATTATCAGTGTTATAAGAGTGAGAGGGCAGTATGATTCACGTTTTGAAGAGGTTTAGCTGGTTTAAGCAGTGTCTCAATCAGAGCCTCTCAGCAAGGGTGGAAGATATCAGCTTTGCCTGGCCTCCTCATACATTGATAAAGGGGCTGGATAAGCATGTTAGTATATACTTTATAGAGCTATCATATTAACCCGTCAGTCACAGATGCTTCAGCTGTATCGACTTATTGTTTTCCCTTGGAAGGAGGTTCCAACAATTTTACATGAGCACTACCATCAAGCCTGGCTCATGCAGTCCGAGCTAGGTAATCATGATTTTCTTTTCCTTCTATTCTAATCTGCATGGAATTGAGTTCTGTGTAAAAAGAGGCAAATTCTGAAAGGATTACATATTTGTCAAGTCACCATTCTTTGTCTCTATGAGAAATGTCATTAGTTGCCCATGGTGCTCCTGTTAGCTTTGCAAGCGTCCTACTAGGCTGCTCACCCTCATTATCCGCTCCAGAAGTGGCATACTTGCCCAAGAATTTGATTGTGCGATCCACTTCCTTTCTAGCTTGAGGTAAGTGCCACTAGCACTTGTGTGCTGCCGGTGTCGCAGTATAGGATCTTAAGCTTTTATAGTCTGGTTTTAAGCTGCTGATGGTGGGCTTTTAGTGCCTTTAAGATTCCAGTGTGTTTTGCCATGCATGCTCACCGTATGAAGGCCTCTTACATTGTCCCACTACCAGATACGGATGCAGAATTTTGCTGAACATACTCTATTATTGCTTGTCTAAGCTCATCTTTGAATACTGCATCCATTAAGGCCACTAGAGGAAGTCGCCAGTGCCTAGCTCATATGCGTAGGCCAGGGAACTTAGTGCCTTAAGCAGAGTTTGACAGACTGGCTGTTTCGTCAAAGCGCGGCTGATATCCAGTTCACCGAATTTTAAGCACTATGGACTAGAATGCACTTGTAACACAGGACATACACTATTTTTGTGATGAAGTATACCGTCATCCGGACTCTAAAAGAAGACATTTAATTTCTAATGATACTGTTGGGTGATATGATAATGTCCTTGCCAGGTGTCTAATGAACATGATCTAGGCCTCCACACCCTTGTTACCCAGCTAGTGACCTATGCTGCATATTTTGTACTGTAGAGTAAAATGTAAAGTCTTTATCTCCAATATATCGATCACACCAAATGTCAATTAGGTAATGTTGCCTCATCAGCTGTAAGTGGAGCTTGTCAGTGGCAGTGGGCTTTCCAGGTGCAGCATTCATATTTTGTTTTAGGGTACAACACTTTATTAAAGTCTGTGAGAAAACAGGGCTGATTGCAGAGGCCCCATAACTTTTTGCCCCCATTTTCCTCTTTTTGCTGGTGTTTTCCTGACTTTGATGGTGCCCTGGGTACTGCTAACCAGTCCCAGGGCCTGTGCTCTGTGTAAAATGGATATGCAAATTAGGCTAATTATAATTGGCTAAGTTAACCTACCTATAAGTCCCTAGTATAAGGTAGGGCATGTAGGTTTAGGGACCACAGCATAGGTGGTGCACACCTAGGTGCACTGCTGAGGTGCCCAGTGTCATTTTAAAAGCAAGCCTGCCTTGCTGGCTGCTTTTAAATTAAAGTTATATGCAAATTCGACTTTGGAATTAAAGGTACTTCCAAAGTCTTAAACTACCTTATTTTTACATATAAGTCACCCCTAAGGTGTGCCCTATGTGCCCCTAGGGCTGCGTGCCATGTAACTATAAGCAGGGACTTTATAAAAATAGATTTATAAGCCCTGGTGAGGTAAAAACAGCCAAATTCGTTTTTCCCTCATTGAAGTAAATGGCCTTCATAGGCTAGAATGGGCAGACTTTATTTTAAATTTTAAAGTCTCCTTAAATGTTACATACCAAGAATTTGGTATCAAATTGATTGTTGTAATAAATCCCACAACTTCCAGTTGTTGGATTTAATATAACTTGTCCAGGTAAAAAGTTTAGACTTTACCTAAAAAGTTGCCAATTTCAGCTCTGCATTCTTTTTGCTGCTGTGCTCTGATTGGCCAGCCTGCAGCAGCTTCTGCCAGGCTACTTTAATGAGGTGTGAAGTGGCCTGGCTTCACACAAAGGAATGTGCTTGGGGAGAGAATCTGCCCTCAGCAGATGGTGAGGCAGGAAGGGGGAGGGCTGCCAAACTGGTCTTCAAAGGCAGAGAAGGACATTTGCCGAACCCAGCAACACCCCCACATCCTGCAACCCCAGACAATTAGGTGTCCCCTTGATTAGATTAGGAGAGGGCAGGAGAGGGGTGTGTTTATGATTTTTAGCCACACCAGTGGGTGGGCTCAGCCAGATGTAACCTCCAAAAATCAGATTCATCCATGTTGGATTTTTAGAGACTGTTGCCTTCTGGGATGGATTTTTGCCACACTTCCCAGGAAGTGGTCATCACAGGGGGACGACCCTGTCCCTGATTGGAGAACCAGGGCCCCCCTGCTTTTCACCCAGGAGCAAGGATAAAACTGGCAGACCTGCACCCACGCCTCAGATCCCCTCCAGAATTCAACAAGAAAGGAACTAAAGAAGAAGAAGGACTGCCCTGCTGGACCCCTGGCCTGCACCTGGAACCTGCACTCAGAAGGACTGCACCAGCTGCACACTTGGGCTTCACCACAAGAAGGACTTTGCCTGGCTTCAACTGGTTCAAGGAGGGACTCCCTGTTTGCTACAGGTGAAAAATTGCTAACCAGAGTCCCCTGCACCAACTCCTGAAGAAAGCGACCAGCTGACCACTGTCCAGTGGCCAAAAAGGAGTTTGCGCCAGGTGCATTCTGGGAGTTGAAGTCCGCACCCCCCAAGGACCATCACAGAACTTCTGGACCCTTGGGGTGAGCTGCGGACCCCAAAAGAACCTTAAAAGAACATCTGGGTGAAGCCCCAGAAGTTTGGAAAAGATTGGAGATTTTTTTTTTAAAAGCTCCATAAAGTGACCGACCCGACGCGGAAATTCTAGCCGGCTTGCCTCAACCGCGACCCGGCCTGACTTCGTGGTTCGTCCCGGTAAAGAAAAACATCCAAAAAAGAGACTAAGTCCAAACGTAACAAGTTGACCAGGACCTTCCAGCCATCGTATCCGAGAAGGGCTCCACGGACGTCGGATCAAGATCCAGGTTTACCCCGGTCGAAGGATTTTCATCTCGAAAAAACGACTAAGTCCGAAGGTAAAAATCACCACCGAGGAAACCGACTTCGCGTATCCGGACAAGGGCTCCAGGAGGTCGGATCCAACTGGCAGGTTCGTCCCGGGGAAGAAAAACATCAAAAAAGAGACTAAGTCAGAAGGTAACTTTTTAACCGAGGCCTCCCGCGACTTGTAGCCGAGCAGGGCTCCATCGCGGTCGGCCTGAAAGTTTGACTTTGCCCCGGTCCTGGTGCAACCAGATGACCCGATTGGCGCTTTTTGTTTCTAAGCGCTAGAAAATAATAATACTTTAAAAATTCATATCTCCGGTTCCCCTGAACCGATTTTAATCGTTTTTGTGTCATTTTAAAGATAAAAATATAAGCTATTTTTATAAATTGGTTTTGGATTTTTAAACTGTTTCCTGTGTTTTATTTAATTACTGTTTTGTGATATTTGAATGCTTTACACTTTGTCTCCTAAGTTAAGCCTTGACGCTCGATGCCAAGCTACCAAGGGTAGAGCTGGGATTAATTTACTGAGACCTAACTGTACTTATGTGGAGGTTTGTGGCTTGTTGCTAGGTGTAGGTACCTACCTGCCCTACCAATAACCCATTTTCCAACAAAGTCCTTTCCCCACATTATTGTGTATAGATTTAGCTTCATAAAGTATACATTACTCCTTTAGGGAAGGGCTAACAGTCTTAATTTTGGAGTGTACATATTGATTATTGTATTGTGTGTAATGCACAGAATTCCCTTGATGGTGTGTGTGTATGTAAAGCACACTATCACCCATGAGGGTATCCTGGTGTGTCTGCAGGCCCTACCTGTGGTATGTTGGTTAATTAAAAAGCCAGGTCTTCTGTTTCTTGTGGAATTCAAGAACAGAGGAGGAGGTTCTGATGTGGAGTAGGAAGTCTTTCAAGACTTTAGGAGTGCAGTGTAAGAACTCCCATCCTCCTGTGTATGTGTGCAAGTAGGTGTACTGCAAAATGGAGATGCATGGGTGATTGGTGTTCAGGTAGGTGCGGCTCTAAGCTGGGTAGTGCCTGGAATGTGTGTTGTATATTGGGGGCCAGTGGAGCTCCCTGAGGTGTTGTGTGAGTTCTGTGTGGGTGGTTGAGGATGAGTCTGGCCGCTGTGTTTTGAATGGTTTGTAGTCTTCTGGTGAATTGTGTGGTGATCCCATCATAGAGGGTGCTCCTAATACAACTTGCTGGTCACTAGGGCATGAATGACAGTTTTTCTACTGTTGCTTAGGAGCCATTTCAATATCTTCCCCAGCAGTTTTTGGGTGTAGAAGCAGAATACAGTGATGACGTTGACTTGTGCGGTCATGTCAAGTTTGGTGTTGATTATTCTGTGGTTCCTTGCATGGGTTCTGGGTGTGGGTCCGAGTTCAGCTGGCTACTAGTTGGAGTCCCTTTGTGAGGTCTTCTTGCAGAACATCACTACTTCTGTCTTGGTGGTGTTGAGCTTGAGACAGTTGTTTTTCATCCTGTTTGCAACTTTCGTCATGCAGGCAGTGAATTTGTTTCTTGTGCTTGTGGGGGTCTTGGTCGACGGGGAGAGTATAAGTTGCTTGTCATCTGTGTAGGAGAGGATGTTGTTTGGGCGGAATACATTGTCCAGGTCTTGAAGAGGATGGGGCTGAGAGATGAACCTTGAGGCACTCTGCAGTTGATTTTTGTGGGCTTTCAAGGAGTAAGGTGCCCGGCTGACATGTCAGGAAGGAGCATATCCAGTGGAGAGCTGGTCCTTGGATGTCAGTCTCATGCAGGTGCCTCATGAGGATGGGGTGTAGGACCATGTTATGTGTTCTTTTGGCTATCTCGCCCCCAAGCTTTGCAACTCGCTGGGGGGGCAGTTAAGACAAATGGAATCAAAGCAAATGTTTAGGAAAGCCCTAAAAACTAGGCTGTTCCCCTAAATCTTTTGCCAGGGAGCAAATGCCGAAAAGCCCTTTTGGGTAGCTGTGTGCTTAAGAAATCCCGGAGAGTAGAATAGAATGCTGCAGAGAGGTCCAGGAGAATGAGGGCTGGCTCATCTCCAGTGCCAGGGATCATGCATGTCATCTGTGGTGGTGATGGGTGCTTGATTAGGTGATAACCCCCTTT
This sequence comes from Pleurodeles waltl, assembly GCF_031143425.1. NCBI lineage: Eukaryota > Metazoa > Chordata > Amphibia > Caudata > Salamandridae > Pleurodeles > Pleurodeles waltl. Next base: position 1,802,847,605 of record NC_090444.1, on the reverse strand, counting down.
GTGTGTGATATAGTTTGTAATGGGAAAAAGTGTGCCACGTTTAAGTACATGATAGCTACATGAGCTGAGACTATATGAGCATGAGCTGAGACTATTTCGAAATTTCAACGTCAGGAGGCCCTTAGAATGTCCGCCATGGTGGCTGCCAGACAACAACCAATATGTATTTGTATTTTAATGTTCTTTAGTTCAGCTGCCCCACACTGTAACCCTTGTCAATGTTAATAAATTACATTGGATTACAATAATGATAGTAGATTAAATTGTGCATTTATTACATTTAGTTAACTAAATTTGAAATCAATTACAAGAACAAAATGCAGCAGGCCTAGAAAGAACACGCATCAGTCCCTAGAAGTACCCAGTGTAAGACAACAATAATTTAGTGAATATGGTGTGCAACTCCACCCTGGCCCCTGCTGCAGAAAAGGACCAATAGGGCAAAAAAAGCCCCAAAACTACAAGAAAATTTTAGGGGGTGCACCACTGTGGAAACATCCAAAGGTCACAATAAGCAAAAGAAGTCCAATATCGCAGAAATAATGCGAAGATCCTTTCAGATTGTTTTCCCAAGGTGTTTTATTGTTGGCAAACGGAGCTTGTTGTAACAAAAGGTGCATAAACACGGAAGCAGCCGTTATACACGATTAAGAATACGGGCGGCATACAGCCGGTCCCTTAAACTAGTTCAGACCTACCGGCCTTGATACTTTTTGGAGCGAGCAAGTTAAAAGATAACAAGCTCTTTCTACGAACTTTCCAGGCTTATTATATGCCTTCATGTGGTCGCTTTTTACCATTTTACTTTTACATCATCAGGAATATCTCATCGCCCTGAGGAAGCCCCTTCTGTATGGGGCGAAACGCGTTGGCTGCGTCCGTGTTTATGCACCTTTTGTTACAACAAGCTCCGTTTGCCAACAATAAAACACCTTGGGAAAACAATCTGAAAGGATCTTCGCATAATTTCTACGATATTGGACTTCTTTTGCTTATTGTGACCTTTGGATGTTTCCACAGTGGTGCACCCCCTAAAACGTTCTTGTAAATTTTAAATCAGTTTGAATGTTATTTTGTTTGCAAAGTCTTATGTATTTTAATAAATTGTCATGGATTTTATTTGTAATGATAAATTTGGTCCTAATCCTAAACATGTTAAAATGCTTTATTAAATTTATTTGGAATATATTAACAGAAATAAATTATTACTTTTAATAATTCACTTCCCTCCATAAATTCTCTTTTGGAAACTTGAAATACAACTGTGGTTTTAAATAGTTAAACTAAAACTTGTTGTTTTTAACATTTTAATTTTAACATGTTTCTTCTCCTTTTCTCTTATAATTACTTTTTTAAAAAGATAATTGCTTACCTTTGAAGCACATGTCCAGATGAAATAGCCACATTGATGCTAGCTTATATGATGGCATTCAAAGTAATGGGATAGATCAAAGTACCATGGTACAAATGTTGGTAGACTCAAAACTATAAATGTTTGTGTGTTCTATCTGATACAATTTGATTTAAGCATATTTAATTTGAAACTTAGTTCAGTCTTGAACGGTCTCAAACTCGCCCTTAATACCAAATTTTAACTTAAGTATGGACCTCCTAACTCTTACTCAATTATGCTGTTTTGTGGCTTCATCACTTCAGATTAACGCATGATTGATTTTTTTCTTTTTTGTATTCATTCAATGTTTTTTTTTCAACAATACTTGATCAGTTGAAGTTTTCTCTTTTAAGAATTTGTAAATCTCTTTTCTAACAAAAAACCCCTCTGCTTTTCAAGGATTCATGAATCTACATTGGTTTTTATAAAAGAATGTATGAAGGACAACTTTTTCATATTCAGATTTCCTGCAGTAAAACGCATGCAATATTCCCAAGTTTTAAATAAGCAGTTTCAGAATTTTCTTATGTAATCACTCAACCCATTCAATATTTTTTTAATTCAAACCTGTCACTAAAGTCTGATTTAGCATCATGTATTATCTGCACGTGTTGGGTGGTAACTACTAGCTTTAATGTTAGTGTTGCCCTCTAATGAGAGCCAGACACTCCGTTCCAGTATATACCTAGTCTGCTTTTGTCTGCAATGTCAATTGTGCTTCCTTGATGTAAAAGTCCTTCTATAATGGCAGCCAGGAACTACCTTCCGGTTTTATTTAAGTTCTGCTGTCATTGAAGTGTTTTATTTCTACTGATTTTCTAATGTTTATATACAGCTCATCATGGTACATGACAATGTACATGAAATAGGTATTTCTCATGCTTCCATTTAAATTTCACTTCACAGTAGTCTAGATTTACAGCCAAGCAAAACAACTTAATTTCTGTGGTTAATTTAGACCTATTGGTTTCAGAGCTGTCAATAGTTCTATCCGGAACATATCTGGTCTCTCTAGTTTTACACGGTTATTGCCTCCGCTCATATTCTGTTTTACCATTTTCAAAACATGGTATTTTATTTCAGGCACTTGGAGTCTATTTTCTAAACAAAGCTTAACCAGTGAGGGTTTAACATTTTTTAATGATAAATGGGGCATTTAATTCCATAGCTACATTCTTCAATTTCACAAGTTGCATAATCAATTTGTTTTATCTTTTTTTCCCCAGTGTACGAATGGTAAACACAATCTCCTTTTAGAATATAGGCACAGATTGCACAATTCGGAAATGGAATATTGCCTCTGTTTTGAGGTTTAAGAAATGTTTGTTGTTCTTTCTCTTTGGTTGCGCTTATCAATTCTTAAACCAGGCATGTTTCCATTTCAAATAGAATTAAATCTGAGTCAGTCAAGCAGGTATTTGTAAAGCACAGCACTGTAAACCCTAGGGGTAGCAGGGCGCTGAGGGTGCTAGGTCTACGTCAAACAGCCCGTTCTTGAGTTTTGTTCTGAAGTCCCGTGGCGAGGGTGAAGTTCGAAGGTGGATGGGCAGGTCGTTCCAGGCCTTGGCAGTGATGTAGGAGAAAGCGGGCCCCCGCTACAGCTGCAATGTATGCGGGAGGGTTGCAAGGGCAAGTGAGGAGGAGCGCTGGTTTCTTTGGGAAGAATAGACGTTCTGTTGATTGTTGATGTAGGATGGTCCTGGATTATGTTGAGCTTTGTAGGTGTGCGTGTGGATCTCAAACTGGCATCTCTTCTGGATGGGGAGGCAGTGGGAGTTTCTGAGGTAGGGGATGATGTGGGTCCATTTGGGGAGGTCTAGGATGAGTCTGGAGATGCTGATGTAGAGAGCATTGCCATAGCCAAGGTGACTGGCGATGAGGGCTTGAGTGACAGTGTCGTAGTTTGGACTCTTGCTCTGAGCAAGACTGCTGGTCTCAGGATGACAGTACTTTAGTTTGTAGGTGACTAAGTTCCTTCCTACAACTAGTTGTAACTGTTGTCCAAACCTTACCGGCTTACTAGCAGTACCTCACCAGAAACACAATAGTAAAAGGTGATTTGTAGCAGTCGCTTACGCATGGACTCAAAGTATGATCTCTCAGGGTTGTCGTGGTTAAACGGAAATTACCCTTTTCTCACAGACTTATTATGTCTCATACAAACAAAGGCAATAACACAGATGCAGTGATGTTATAATAGTTTTTATTCAACATAACTGCAATTTGCGATAAGTTGCATGAACTGCAATGATTAGGATAATGAATATACCAAGCAACAGTATTGTGAAGAGGAGAGTCATTGTTATAAAGACCCCCACCATTATGCAATATATGAAAGAAATATATGTATATGTAAAAGAAATGGAATAAGCCCTAATACCCTAAGGAGAGTAAGTCTAACCTCCTACTTATAAAAGGAGAGCTGGGTTCTTTAAACCTAATCTGCCAAAGCCGTGTCCATGAGAGGAGCCCCCAACCCTCGTTACCTTGGAATGAGGTCTCTATCTCAGACTCCGCAGGGACACGAAGACTGGGTCAGCGTCAAGATGACTTTAGCATCGGTATCAGCGATGGTGGCGATGCCCTCTGGTCGGAATCCCTCTGATTATCTGTCTAAAAGTGTGTTGTATTTATACAGATTTACAAGGTCCCTTGACATAAGTGTTATTCATAACAATAGATAACAGGCATGCTTGGGACGGCAATTAATATCAACAATCCCTCGAAAGTATAGAGAGGGAAAATCCCTAAGTGTGAATGCCTACTGTATGTTTGCCTTTCGTGCTTGATCTTGACGCCTTGGCGCAGTGACACTGATAATTGAACCCATAACAAGTGGCCTAATTATAAACAAGCCCGCCATTTTAAAGGAAATAAATAATTAAATGGTCTAAGACAGAGCAAGCTAAGTAGGTTAAAAGTCACTGGGTGACGGGGGCACAAGTTTACAAGCCTACGGCTAAGCTAACTCCTGTTATCCCGCTAAAACAAACTAGGATTCACCACACCCTCCCCATTGCCGTAACAGGTATGATGAAGGGAAAGAAATCCAAAATGCTAAAAAAGCTGCTACTGAACTAAAAAAGCCAATTAACAAATAGATATTTTAATATCAACCATGACAAGTAAATCAAACGTTTAATATAATTGCAAATTTTGGAACCGGGAACTGGTAAGCAAATTGGATCAAATTATGTGCTATACGCAGGATCTTGAAGAATGTCATCGAAGTCACCATTCAATGATCTTAAAAAAGAGTCAACATCGTCTGATGTGAAATTTAGAGCTGGACGGACAAACGGATCCACAGAGCAGAAGTGAGCCATATTCATCGGTGCATCGACACTCGCTGCAGCGTCCTCATCCATGTTAGTTTGTATAACAGAGGCTCATAGGTGGCCTCGCGGAGCAACCGTAGTCTCAAGGGGCATGACCGTGTATGAACCCTCATCGGGGACATCAGCAGTTCTTGGTCCACAGGAGATGTAGGTGCAACAGCAAGACAGACCATAGGCAGATGTTCAAAGAGACACCATATGCAGCGGAACACCGGTTGTACACACCAGAGTAGAGGCCGGAATGACAATGATCAGTCAAATTCTAGTTCCACCAGCAAAGGTGTACCGAAGATCCGAACCATGCGTTCACGGCACAGCGGTGTTGACGGGAGTGGCTCCATTGCTCTGTGTCGCTGGAAAAAAACAACCACCGCGAATCAGAAAAAATAGTAGTAGTAGTCCGCCAATTAAAGCCAAAATAATTGGAAAGCCACCAAACACACTGGAAAAGAGAGAATGGATGGCTGATGGGATGACTCCGAAGACAGCCTGGAAGATGGACACAAAACCAGACCCGACAGCCTTAAAGAAATGAACAATCCCAGTGGTGCTTGAAGCATTGAATATTCTGGATACCAACTCTCCAAAGTGTTTGGGGAAATCAGTATTTAAAAGGGATTGTATCTCAGCTGATGATCTCGCAATCTGGAGAGCATACGTCTCTTTTGCGGATGTCAAGGCGACCTGTTTTTGAAACAATAGCGCCTTCAGTCTGCTCAACTTGTCATAGTTCACATTAATAGTATCAATGTGGGGCCACATTTCTGATACTTGTATCTCTCGTGTGGGAGGAAACAAAACATGGCCACAACACGTAACGACCTTCGTGACTGGGATTGCGTAGGCAATTCTGGGTCGTAAGCCGCAACAGCTGTCATCGCTCAGTAGAACATAACTCCCATTAGAAAGAACATGAAACACTGAACGAATCAAGGGGACGGGAGTACCCTTCAGAAAACAGGCCAAATTGCGACCCCCGCATTGCAAAGACCGTGAAGAGACACCTGTTTGCATATCATGGAATGACGAATAGTAGTCTCACATTCACTTCCGCTAAGAAAGACCTCTTGTTCACCGTTCAGACATCGATACTCAAAGGGCAACTCCCACTCTTCCTTAATAAAGCTATCTCCTAGCCGTTCATATCGTCCCACTGCAAGATGTTTTAGGCAGCTTGTGAAACGAAAGGTCGAAAACGGTAAATTAATTATGCCTTGTAAAAACCAAATAGTTGAAGGACTTTCTGCAACCGTGAAGGGCAACTTATCTAATTTCTCTACTTGAAGCAAGGTGAAACGAGCCTCCCTTTTAGCAATTGTCTCTTGTTCCCTGGAAAAATTAAAAGCAGCGAACAGTTCACTTCCATTAATATATTTCCATGGAATGTGGCCACTTCTCAGTGTCTGTAATGCCCAACCCAGCTGCATGATGGAACGCAGCTGTGTTTGCCCATGATATAACCAAGATAAATCAGTCTGAGTGATATCAATAGCAGATGACACTATATTCGACAGTGAATGAATCCGATTCGATAGCGTGTTCATGCCATTGTCGACAACAGCCAATGTTTTTTCCAAATTTTCCTTATCAAGTTGCCTTAAACGTGCAGCAGCCTCAATTTGAGAAAGCTTCCAAATCTCATTATACATAGCATATAAAAACCGTTTTGAACGTTGTTTCTTAGGACCTAATAGGAAATCTTGTAGATCTATGCTGTCAGAAAGAGTGTTCAAGTGTTGTTTCACTGCTGTTAAAGTGTTTGTCTGCACCCATTGCTGGCACAGCTTACCCACACTGTATGTTGTTATTATACCACTATGTTGACCCGATAGAAAGCGAGGGTCTGGCCTATGAATGGAAAAACCCACTGACGAGTTCAAAAAACGCTTCTGACATTCATCAGTGTCGGTGGGCCATACCAACCATCCCCCGGGACGGGAAAGTGAAGAATTATAAGCACCAGCCTTAACCAATGCATCTAGCCTATCCTCTGAAATATTAGGAAAGTGTTGCCAATCTCTAAATTTCGTCGGAGTAGGGATATTGGGCGTGTTTAGATCTTTAATTTTTGCTAACCCCAGACATGATGTCTGCTCTACAGTATCATTTAAAAAAATCATTTGCACAGGAATTAAGCAGGCGCGAAACAAAGCCTCCCTACCCTGTATTTTCCAATCTTGTGTTCCCCATACACTCTTCAAATCGACAGTGTTCTTCCAATATTTGTAACCCTCAATCGATAGTCGGGAAACAAAGGGATCTGAATAAATCAATTTTGTATCTGTCAGCAAAAGTTTCCTAAATTGCGCTGGAGGTAATTTAAAATAATACGATTCAGCATTCTTTGTATCATGTCCAGAAAAGTATGTGAATTTATCACTGTAAAACTTTGGACTCCCCACCTGCGGTGTAGAACAGTGTTCCCATTGGGTGTAGTTAAAGAGAGTCCTATATCTAGTTGCACGGTGTAGGTAGTGATGTCCCCAATTGTTATAGCAGACCATTTCCCCATAATTCATTGAGTAATCATATACATCATCACTTCCAAAAGCGGAGTAGTCCTTCATTTCAGTCAGCATTGAATCAACTGTTTGGACATCCCAATCATCAGAAACAACATTAGGTGTAATAACATCAGACATAGAAATCTTGAACACGTATGGTATTTGAATTATCTCTGTGGGCCCGTATATATCGAACAGAACTTTGTCCCATACAATTCCATCAGGAATCGGAATAGCTGTAAAATTGACAGGGGACAAATCACATCGGGCCCTATGTGATGAATGGTGTGGTGTCAAAATTACATCAACAGGCTCCACAGAGGAGCGGTCAGCGATATAGTGACCATTAATAAGTAAAAAGAAAACAGTCACAAAACCAATCCAAAAAAATAATGCAATAAATGTCAAACAGAACCTGAGATAGTTCCAAGGATATATATCAAATAGTTCTTTCGAAGCCATCGATAAAATTTGCTACCTCTCGAAAGTGTGTCAGTCACAGTTGAGGATGAATCTGAAGAAAAATCATCAATGTCTACAAAATAGCCAGAGGAAGTCTCCGCAAATACAGGACCCATTGAATTCCCATCCACTGTTGTTGGAAGTTCTTGATAGACAACGTTATTAGTGGTGGAAGTGTTTGTGTAAAAAACAGCCAAATCCTGAATCGGGGGGTTCTCTGAAGTTGTTACTGGAACCAACAAAAGTTCATTTGCTGCCCTCCCCATGGTCGAGGAAGTGTCCGGAACAGCAGCTGACATAGTTGCATAATCAGTAGTAGCGATAGTCATCCTACTATGTAGAGGGATGTCCTGTTGGGTAGTGAGAGGGGATCGGGAACTACCCAAGGGACCTCCTGGTCTACTGTGAAGAATTGGCCACATGGTGTAATTTGATGTCATCTATGGAGATGAACCTGTTTGATTTAGAACCAGACAATGGTGGAAGGATGACAGTCCTGGTGCCTTTTATTCCCAAGACGGGTACAGGTGCTCTGTATGACGGACCAAACTCTTTTTTCACAGCGATCTTCTCACGAACCAGATCCCCAACGTTAGGAATCCAGCCAGTCGAAGTTTTCGCCAAGTCCCTTATTCCCAAGGTGGCAGCACTTGCAGATGATTTATCATCACGGAATTGTGTAAAACAGCGAGACGTTCTTTTATGTCAAATGGTGTTTTTGCTGCCACCATACCAGGGGCATCAAGATCGTGGACATACATAGGTGTCCCAAAGAGAACCTCATATGGAGACTTACCCCCCAAGGACCGTCTTGGCAGATTATTCAGTGCTCTCTGGACCCCATATAGGTGATGTAACCAACTGCGGCCTGAACCTAAAACTCGAGCTGTTAAGGACTGCTTTAGATCACAATTCCGCCTCTCCACGACCGAATTTCCCTCGGAATGGTATGGTGAGGAGTAATGGAGTTCAACACCCATCGTCCTCATGGTGTCCCTGAAAGCCTTAGAGGCAAATGCAGGGCCCTGGTCCGAATGGAATGCTGCAACTGCATATGTACCGATAAAGATCAGCAAATCTTTTATAACAGTTCGGGCGTCAGCCGATGCTGTGGCCATACCCACAGGAATCTAGAACAGGAATCAACAGCCACTAAAATGTATTTGTATGCACCATCAGGTTGTAATGGACCACAATGATCCAGGTACACACAATGAAGTGGCTTGTCTGACACTAAGAGAGATGTCTGCGGAGGGCGTTTGATATTAGAACCCTTAATCTGCTGACAAATGTCACAGCAAAGGACATACTGTTTAGTCCGTCTGCATATACCAGGCCACCAGTATCGTTGTTGTAAAATGGTGATAGTGGCCTGTATACCAGCATGTGCAGAAGCGACACCCTCATGTGCAGCTGTAATCAGCTCCAATCTTTGGTCTTCATTTGGGATCACTCGATCACCAACATCAGGAATTGTTACAAAAGCAACATTCTGTGCACTGATATGATAGGTATAGTTCGTAGGGTATCCTTTCGGAAGGGTCTTGCCTGCAGCCGATGCTTTGACGGCAAGCAATATTTCATTATCCAACCTCGTCCGAGAACGGGTCACTGCAGCTACAGAAGCCGTAGCTACTGTTGCTTTGGCCGCCTCATCAGCCAATGTATTACCGGCAACATGTATTCCTACACGCTGGTGCCCCAATGTATGAACTACATGGACACATGGCAGCTTATCTTTAAGATCAGCCACCCTTCCCCACAACGTTTTGTGTTTAATGGTGTTCCCTTTAGAATCTCTAAACTCGTTCAGTTTCCAATGATTGAGGTATTCATTGTACGACTGGACGCAGTAATATGAATCACAGACAATTAATGTCAGTGTTCCTGGCTCTGAATGTTCGAGCGCTAGAAGTAGAGCCTTAAGCTCGGCCAACTGGGCTGTGCCGTCCCCTAAGGTCTGAGTGTAGGTATTATGAGGATGGAAAACGCCGTCTTCCATTGTCCCGCACACAGCTGCGCAAGCTGCTGAGTATTGATGTTTAGTACCCACAGCCAGTTGTGCCGAACCGTCAGTATAAATGATCGTATCATAACTGTCAATTGGCAATATGTGTATGGGAGCGGGGTACTCCTGTTCATACTGGAGAAATTCTTGTGTCTGAAGTCTTGGATCAAACACATAATCAACATCAGTGGCGGTCAGAGACGTTGCCTATTGAATCCAGCGTGGATGTAATGCTTTAGCGTTTGGAACGCTTGCTTTAGTGACAGCCTCTAAGGCCGGCACTGGGGAGACAACAATTATGCGTTTCCCCTGGGCAAGCGGTCTCTCCTTTATGACGGCCATCTGAACTGCTGTCAGAATTTTTTCAGTAGGAGCAAAATGTTTCTCTGCATTGGAGTATAAATGTGATTTGTATGCAATAGGCACTGTGTCACCCTCATTAAAGGTGACATATGTAAATCCAAGGGCACCAGCTATTACTCTGATGACCAAGTTTGTTTTGTTATCACGTGTGTATAAGTGTCTAGCTTCCAGCATGTCACGTTGAATATCCCTAAGGATGTGTGTGTGTTCAATTGTCCATCGCCTGCTAGAAAAATTTGGTTGTATCAGGTCATATAGTGGTTTGATGCGTTCAGCATAATCTGGAATGTAGGTTCTGCCAAAATTAAAGAAACCCAGTAATGACTGTAATTTCTTAAGCGTGTTTGGAGGCTGTAGCTGAGCACATTTTTCTAGAAAGTACGGGGCCAGGCTCTTTCCCTTATTTGATAGTTCATATCCCAGGAACAATACACTAAGATAAGCTATCTTGCTTTTCCTAAAATTAAATTTATATCCGAAGGCAGCAAATCCCACAATTATCCGATCGACCCTCGCAAGATGAATGTCAAGGGTATCATCTGTGAGATAGATATCATCTACATACGATAATGCCTCGGGATCTAGCTCCTGCAATATTGACGTTACACGGGCCGAAAACAGCCCTGGGCTGTTTTTATAGCCTTGTGGTAAACGACAAGAGCGTTTCTGAGAGCCTAAGGAGAATGCACTTAAGTCCCTACTTTCATGTGCTAAATTCTGGCAGAAAAATCCATTCGAGATATCCAATGTAGTTTTGGATTTTTTACGCACTATATTATTAATCACCGCTGTGCAGTGCGAATTTTGTATAGCAAATGTACGTGTATGACTATTCAAGTGTCTGTAATCCACCACTATTCTATATGAATGATCAGGTTTCGCAACGGGAAATAGCGGATTATTCATTGCCGATGTACAGGGCTCTATTACTCCCTGGTATTCAAGTTGTGACAGTATCTCCGTCACCGGAGCTTTCGCTTCATGTTTAACAGGGTATTGCGGCTGCGGGTGAGGTGTAGATCGGACGGGAATAACATGACAAGGAGAGTCCTTGTCCCAACCTACATGATTACGGTATAATGCAGGTGCCTGCGCTAAAGCCCATTCAGCCGCATAAACTTTTTTGTCAGCCTCTGGAACAAGATCGGAGAAAGAAGGCAAAATGACATCTTCCCCATGCGGGAGCATGCGGACATGTTCAGGTGGCCAATCTCTCTCGGCCAACAGGATATCACTTGTTAGTTCATCCCAGAATATTACACTAATAATTCGTTCCACGTCTCCCTCTATCTGAATTGTTAAATCATAAACCCGATCGGGCGGGAGAACGCCGCCATCCGCCGTTTCAACTGCGATGTAATCGCTAGTTGCTGTCGCATCCAGATGATCTTTCAGACTCTGGCGACATATCGTGACCTCTGCCGCGCTGTCCAACAGAGTCACTGCCCACCTCTTGTTCCTCAACAGCGTTCTCAATATTACTGGCATTTTTAATAGTCAGTGCTGCCACTTTCTTCTTTTTGAATTGTGGCTTTTGTTGAGCAGTCTTTTCTTCTTTTTTAATGGTAGACTGCGGTGAGTCTTTCTTTTCCTTCACGTATTCCGGACGTCGATCTTGACGGCCCCCTCTCTCGCTACGTCTATCCGGTGCGTCCTGAAAGGAACGAGAAGGACGTGAATCAGTATATCTGTCTGGAGTTCTAATGTTATCCCTATTTCTGAGATTATACCTCCTTTCGGAGTACTCCGGATGTGGAGAATCAGCTCTTTTATTTCTCCTGTCTTTGAAATCTTTTTGTTTGTCCCAGCGCTTCTTAGAGCCCTCTTGTGCTTGCTTTGTACCTTCCTTATGGGTAGTACTTGGTATGTCCAATTTTTTAGGCTTGGCCCCCAATCCATCCCGTCCTATACTAGTATAGGTATCTGATATTATTTTTGGTAGCTGCCTCTCCTTTTCCACATGTGGAGTTTCTCGGAGACGTTGGCGTATTGCCAGTGCTACTGCTTCCCCTTTAATATTACTTAATATTATCGAGGAGACAGCGTCAAAGTTACGCATTAATTTCATCCCCAGATCCAGGGCCGGTGCAGCCCCATGCTCATTTTGTATTTGTTTTAACACTTCCGGTAAATTGGCAAGTGTAGGGGTCCCATGTGTGGTAGAATAAACGGCAGCAAAGACTGAACCCCAAGTGGCACAATCATCCACAGAGGGAACCATCCCAAATGGCAAGCACATAGTGAGCAATCTATGTTTTTCCTGTGGCCCCGTATGGGGGAACACAGCTTCTAGCTGATTTGTTTTCTGAGCAATCCAGAACTGTATTTTTTCCCGTTCCGAGGGCACTTTACCCATGATGGTATGTACTGTTTGTGGATTAATCCCAGTAGCCAATTGATATCCCCCAGCGACCGGCGGTGCTGGACGCGCTGGTGTAGTGTTCAATGTTCGCATTACGAACTGAACCAGTCGTCTATATAATGCCACTAATTCATTATATAATATTCTTAAATCTACAACCGGCATATTCTGTATGCCCGGGTGAGGTGTATATGTGGCAAACATGGGCCATGTAGGCCCTTCATTACTTAAAGGACCTAGCCTCACTCGTCGTAGTACATGTGGTAGGGCGCCTTCAAATCAGTTTTGATGCTCTTGATATGTGAGCGATATTTCATGATAGTGGTATGCTTCATATCGTACTGGAACGTCCGCAATGTCATATGTTTGAAATGTGTGCGTTCGTTGGTCTGCCCCTGGAAAGGCAACCCAACAGTAAAACGTTTCAGTTTGGTATGCTTCAGTTGCTTCTATAATTAAAGTAACCTCCCCGCCCTCTTCTGTAAGGCCATGTGCTAATAAATGTTGTGTAAGTGCATGTCTAGCATTTGCAGGAATGTCTATGGTATTAGCAATAGTTGTTTAGAGAAACAGAACACCAAAATACGGGAAGTTTTTCCTTTTGTGAGTTCGAGCTCGAACAACCTACAGCCTAATTAGGGGTTACCCGTTCGGCTGAGGAGGATTCTCCCAAAGACCACGGACGTCTCCGTATAATGGTACTGAGGGTACCTGTTGTCTGTGAGACAGTGATAGTCAGGGTATCCGTAAATTAGTGCCTAAACACCATCGTTGGTGGCGCCATGTCGTAGTTTGGACTCTTGCTCTGAGCAAGACTGCTGGTCTCAGGATGACAGTACTTTCGTTTGTAGGTGACTAATTTCCTTCCTACAACTAGTTGTAACTGTTGTCCAAACCTTACCGGCTTACTAGCAGTACCTCACCAGAAACACAATAGTAAAAGGTGATTTGTAGCAGTCGCTTACGCATGGACTCAAAGTAAGATCTCTCAGGGTTGTCGTGGTTAAACGGAAATTACCCTTTTCTCACAGATTTATTATGTCTCATACAAACAAAGGCAATAACACAGATGCAGTGAAGTTATAATAGTTTTTATTCAACATAACTGCAATTTGTGATAAGTTGCATGAACTGCAATGATTAGGATAATGAATATACCAAGCAACAGTATTGTGAAGAGGAGAGTCATTGTTATAAAGACCCCCACCATTATGCAATATATGAAAGAAATATATGTATATGTAAAAGAAATGGAATAAGCCCTAATACCCTAAGGAGAGTAAGTCTAACCTCCTACTTATAAAAGGAGAGCTGGGTTCTTTAAACCTAATCTGCTAAAGCCGTGTCCATGAGAGGAGCCCCAACCCTCGTTACCTTGGAATGAGGTCTCTATCTCAGACTCCGCAGGGACACAAAGACTGGGTCAGCGTCAAGATGACTTTAGCATCGGTATCAGCGATGGTGGCGATGCCCTCTGGTCGGAATCCCTCTGATTATCTGTCTAAAAGTGTGTTGTATTTATACAGATTTACAAGGTCCCTTGACATAAGTGTTATTCATAACAATAGATAACAGGCATGCTTGGGACGGCAATTAATATCAACAATCCCTCGAAAGTATAGAGAGGGAAAATCCCTAAGTGTGAATGCCTACTGTATGTTTGCCTTTCGTGCTTGATCTTGACGCCTTGGCGCAGTGACACTGATAATAGAACCCATAACAAGTGGCCTAACTAAACAAGCCCGCCATTTTAAAGGAAATAAATAATTAAATGGTCTAAGACAGAGCAAGCTAAGTAGGTTAAAAGTCACTGGGTGACGGGGGCACGAGTTTACAAGCCTACGGCTAAGTTAACTCCTGTTATCCCGCTAAAACAAACTAGGATTCACCACAACAGTCTTTCTGGTGTTGAGTGGAAGCCATCTGAAGATTCTGCAGAGCATGCAAAGGATGTGGAAGCAGTAGGTGGTGACTGCCTTGATTTGTCGTTTCATGGTCAATTCTCTTTTGAGGCTGATCCCTAAGTTGTTTGCATGGTCTGTTGGTGTTGTAGTGGGTCCGAGTTCTGCTGGCCACCAGCTCTGGTTCCAAACAGGTGTTCTACCCAAAGTTCAGCCCTTCTGTCTTGTCGGAGTTGAGTTTGAGGCAGCTGGCTCCCATCCAGTTGGCTACTCATGGCATCACAGAAGTTGTTTTTGGCACTGGAGGGGTCCTCGGTGAGCGAGAGGATAAGTTGAGTATTGTCTGCATAGCAGATTATGTAGAGGCTGTGAGATCTGACGATGTCTGCGATTGGAGGGGAGGGGGAACATGTAGATGTTGAACAAGGTGTGGCTGAGGGATGATCCTTAGGGCACCCATCATATGATGCCCTTGCTTTTTGAAGGGGTTCCTTGTGGAGCGCCATTATTTTCCAGTTGGTAACAGTTGTTTTAAATAAAGTTTTCTCTTTGAAATCTATTTACTCTGATAGTATTATTATGAGAAGTTCATAACAGATCACTATCCTTGTTTTTGTTTTTATTTACATTGAAATAGTTCTTGTCTTTGTATCTTCACTCCAGTTGTAGTTAATGTTTCTTTGTAACCACACATTCAAAATGTTTCCTTTAGTTTATCTTTATGCATTTTTCTTCCTCTGATACGATTATTTCCGTTTAGTATGCTTTTTCAAGATCTTTGCATCTAAGAAATGTATTTTCTTGTATCTCATAAGTGAATCTGGTTCTTGAGTGTTATAGTAGAGTTTATTCCTATTCTTTTTTAGATTTTCTTTTTTGTTCGACTATGCTATGAAATGGGAAACCAACATATATATTCAATACGGACAAATACAGGCACTATTCTGAATTTACAGGCTAGGGCTTTGGTACATTAATGTTTTGTACAGCTGCCATGTTTAGTCTCTCTAGTCATTCTCCAGATGGACTCACCTGTTGTGACTTACGGAATAATAGACTGAGCACCAAAAGAGAGCTTTCAAATGTGACTGAACATGTCACTATACGGGGAATCAAATTTGTCATCATGGAATGTTAAATGACTAATGCATCCTTTATTTTTGACATGCAGAATTTGTAGGTCTATGGAACTGTCCAGGTATATTAGGAATCTCGCTAGGCCTGGCCAGGCCACATATGTTACTAGTATACATATTAAAGAAACTCTTGCTGGAATCCTCCTTCATTAGATGTTTAGATGTGGGGAAGTCCTGATCGAGCTGGTGACTCAGGAAGAGCTACGGGTCTGTTGTAGGAGGTGGTGGTTCGGATCAGAAAAGGAAACATTGTCTCATCACAATTTTCTCCAAAAAATCTTTTCAACACCGTTAAAGCGATAACACAATTTAAGTTGGAATAATGGGGGTCCCTATTGGTTAGCCCTGAAGAAGACCCAGGGAGGAGCTTTTGAATTGGCCCAAGAGCGGAAAGGGGGTCGAAATGTCGACGATGATGCTCTAGCCTGAATTTGGTTACTATATATAGTGTGGATGAAGGACTAAAATGGCACTCTAATGCCTTTTGAATCGCGGATTGGTTCAATGCAGAAGATTAACCAATAGGCTGTTTTTAGAATATGTTATGTTAGGTGGTTATGAAATTAATTATCTCTTGTTTCCTTTTCTGATCAGGAGCACTTGATCTTTGCACTTTTTTCTGTCCTTCTATTTTAGGGTGTTGAGATAGGGATTTCTTTTGAAATGTCTTTTATGTAAGATTGTGGTTTTACTTTGTATATATAATAATAAAATAAGCTCTTTAATTGAATATATACCCATTCTGTTTGTTATGTGGAGAATTTTTTGTTAGTAATGTGGTCTCCTACGGGGGCATTGTAATTTTTGTAACAAAGTTTCCACCCAGCCCCCTGGGGTTATTTGGGTTACCCTCTGTAGTTTGTACTATATGTCATCCCTAAACCAGCAGACTCGCCTAGGAGCAAGAGTCCAATTACGACAATTGTCAGTGTAATTTGTATCGTTATTCGATAGCTTGCCTTCCTCTTGTGTTTATCACTTTCCAGGAGCACAGTTCTTTACCATCCTTTTGATTGGCTGACTTGTATCTTTCCACTGCTCTCTTTTATGGAACCACGATTTTGTTTTTATTTTTATTATAAAACATTTCAACCCCCCCCCCCCATTATTCACATGAACAAAACCAAAGTCCAGCAGCACAGTCACGTTTGTAGCCTCAATGGTCCTGCAAAAACCTTCAGGACAGAGTATGAAACGTACAGTACATTAACATTCAAAGCAGATAACATTGTCAGTCCTACAGTGGCGCGGGATGCCTCTCATGGATGTGTCCAGGGACATGAAAGAAACAAGGGGGATGTGCAGTCCCTGGCGGCCCAGGGGTGGGTGGCCCTCCCAGGACTGACTGGAAGCATTCAGAGTGGACATCACCGCTGTTCTTCCAGGGCCCAAATATGCGCTCATACTTCTGTGGTGGCCCATGCACTTTGTAAAGCAGTTTATCCATTGCTGCACAGTAGTCGATGCCCCTTGTCCACTTGTGATACTGCGGAATGCCCTGGCTAGAAGGGGGCGTGTAGTGCGGGTCCACGACCCTCAGCTGTATGACTTTGGGGTCCAGTTCGCGACTGACTACATGCCCGATCCTCCAACCAGTACCCCCGCACCACCGGGCATTCCCACAACAGACGATACCGATAGCCCGGGGAGTGGCGCCACACGGGCACCCCAGCCCGGGGGTGCGTTCCCTGCGCCACAGCCCTCCATTTTTGTTTTCCATGAAGCACTCCATAAAAGTGCATGTGTTTTCCAGGCCTCTTTGTGCTGATTACCCCCACCTTACGGTTACCTCCCTTTGTCCCCCTACTGTGCTTCCTAAAACCCTTTTCGGTCCTTGAAACAAATGTTTTAATTTAATTCTAAATGTTACGGGGTGCCTGGCAAGTGCCGTTTGCCTCCTCATTCCAGTGCTTTCTCTCGCCACCCTCCCCTCCTGCTGCTTTGCCAATCCTGTCTCAACACCCCTTGTGAGCAGTACAATATTTTTGGAGGGCTCAGCAGCTGCCAGGCCCCTCTGCTTTCCTATCTGAATGGCGTCTGCTTAGGTCTGTAATTTAAACAACAAAAAAGACAAGCATTTGCAATGCAACGGGTCTCGCATTTGCTCATGTTATAGATGATAGCGTTGTAAACTCATAACCCGACTTTTCACCTATCGGCAAAAGTGCATTTATGCACGTAACCCGAAAAGTGCAATTAACTATGTAAAGCGCTCGACTTCTGCCAAGCGAAATCACGCTAGTAAATTAGAGAAAAAGTAGTCCACGAGCCAGACAGAAAACAGCGAGCCTCGCATGTTTTCTGTACTTGGTCGCTGCGCTCGAGGAGGCCTGTCTTAGATTAATGAAAGCAAGCAGATTTTAATAGGCAAGTCCACGAACCAATGAAAAACACGGACGTGACGTCGACAGGGCTCCGAGCCCTTTTCTAAACACTAAAGTGTCTCGCTGCGATACGCATGCGCGAGTGCATGCAACGCAGGCTCGATCCTAAAAAATGGCTGCCACGCCATCGCACCTTAGTTTTTTGTTTCGATACAAAACGCATCGTTGAACCCAGATGTTCAACAAAACGAGACCTATTGGCTTTGTCGTTCGTTCGTTCGTTAAACTTTATTTCGGCAAATATTGCCATAAAAGTCAAGACAAGAGATAAATACAACATACATATATACATTTCACAATTAAATATAAGATACAATACATACAATTGGCAAGAGATATATGGGTGTCTCCATGATTAAGCAGTACCGCATATAAAAATATAAATAACAGTTTATAAATTAATTAAAAGCCAGAACTGAAAAATTAATTAACTTGGATCGAAGAAACAGTGCATCATATACCTTTACAAGGAAGGGAAAGAGCGGGCCACCTAACAAAATATTACAGCTTGTGACCGAGTCGTTTTCTGATAAGGTACACATTAAATAAAAATCTACTCGTGCCAAACACCACTAATTATGAAGTATTAGACTGAAATATGCGCTCTGCTTCTTTGTAGGATCTAACCCCCACATATTTACAAACGTGTTTGATCCAACGATCCCTTGATTTCTTGTATACTGGGCAAAAGAAGAGTAGATGAACAACATCTTCTTTAGCCCCTAAAGTACAGAGAGTGCACAATTCACAACCCTTTACCCCTCCCCAATTGCATGTGTAAGCATTAATCTGTAAGACCCCATACCTAAACTGTAGATATAGTGTTTTTGCCAGTGGGGGACCGATCTCATCCAAAAATTGTTCGAATTTAGGTGTATCTTTTATGTTCAAAAAATTCAAAGTCAGAATACCAATCGATGAACTATGCAATAGCTCGCCGTTGACATAAAACCAAAAGGTGTCCTTTACATATTTCCTGGTACATGTTGTCATGTTCTGAGGAACTTCCCATAGGTGTGATAAACCTAATCTCTCATACCACTTAGATACATATTTTAACCAAGGGGTATTCATATGACCATCTATCTGAGTTAATTCAGTCAATCCACTCTTGTAATCACTCAACTCCGGGGTTACCCATAGCCTGACCCAATACAGCAGTGGTCTTAATAATGCTTGATAGTCTGCTCTTTTAAGGTTAATATCAAGGAAAACAGGGACTAGAGGAGTTCTTGTCAGTATTTTAAGTAGCCTTCGTACAAAGTGGTTTTCCGTTTTTCCAAAATTATTGTTACAATAGTAGCCCCAGAGTTCAGCACCATAAAGGGCGGCCGATTGGGCCTTCGCTTTATATACTTCAAGTGCCGGTGAGATTGCTTTAGAATAACTAGCTCCGTGTACTTTTAAAATAGGCATTGAGTTTTGTTTAAGGGATAAGATGCGTTTATCCATCTGTCCTTTCCAGGACAGGTTACTATCCAGCATTAACCCCAAATAATTAAAACTCCCTACCTGTTCCAGTTTTTGATTCTCCAGGGACAAATTAATCCTGAGGGATTTCTTGGGGTTTATGGACATATACTTAGTTTTGGTAGGATTTATTTCTAGCCCCTTCCCCACACAATACTTCTGGAAAGAATCTACCAAATTTTGCAAACCTCTCGGAGTTTGGGAAATAAGGATGGTATCATCGGCAAATAATAATGCCGTAACCGGCTCACCACCTAGCTTCGGGGAGTCATGTACACAATTCCTTAAATAGCTCGGAATATCGTTAACATATAATGAGAAGAGTGTAGGTGCTAACACGCAACCTTGGCGCACACCACGGTCTACAGGTATGGCCCTTGAGGTTTCACCTTCTTTTCCCCATCTAATTTTTGCATAGTTCCCTGTGTGAAGCTTGATAAGTTCTTTAAGTAGTTCCCCAGGGACCGCCATGTTCCTTAATGTAATCCACAACAAATTGCACGGAACAAGATCAAAGGCGGCCCTTAGATCCACAAATGCCACATAGAGACTACCCTTCCTTATGTTTATATACTTCCAGCAGATGCACATAAACCTAAACACCTGGTCAACCGTACTGATTTTTATTCTAAAACCAGCCTGATATTTGGTTAATATTTTAGTCTCTTCAATCCAATCTAAAAGCCTATTTAAAATGTGTCTGGCATATATCTTTTGAAAAATGTCTATTAAACTTATTGGGCGGTAATTACTTGGATCATAGCGATCACCTTTTAAAAAAATTGTTATGATTTCTGCCCCTTTCCATGAATCGGGGATCGGTGTGCCTGCCACAATGGAATTACTTAGGTAATTTATATAAGGCCCCCACACATCCACATCATATTTTAGTAGATCGCCGGGAATTTTATCAGGGCCTGGGGCTTTGCCCATTTTCACAGCTAATCAAGCCTTATTAGTTTCTTCTAAACTAAAAGTTAATGGAGCAATACTCATTTCTAAGTTTGTCTCGTAGTCCCCGAAGGGCAAACTCTCCTTTTTGTTAGCATAGAGCTTAGTGAAGTGATCACACCAAGTTTTTTCATCTAGGAAAATATCCTTTGTTGATCTACCCTGCTTATTTCCCTTAGCGATTAAATTCCAGAACATGCTCTGATCCCGTAACTTAGCTGCATTCAAGACATCCTCCCAAAAACTTTCATCCCATGCTTTTTTATCTTGGGCCATAGTGTTTTTGTAGGCTAGTCTACCGCTTTTTATATCCAAACAGTTCCCGGATTTTACTGCCTGGATCAGTCTTGATTTTGCTATTCGGCAATCTTTATTATACCATGGGTTCGCTGTCTCAAGATGGTTCCTTATCCTATTATCATCTTTTTTATAAATTTTACTCAATAGTGCATCTACCAGCTTAAGATGTAAATCAAGAACACCTTGTGTTCCCACTAATGCTGACTGTAAGTCTCCTACAGTTTCAGTAAATACATTGTAAATATTTATCAGCGTCTTTTCTGTTCCCAAGATATATGGCCATCTTAGAGCACGCCTGTTATTGGTTACCTCTAACTCAGCGACCGTGGTATTTAATAGGGTCTCTTCTTCGGATCTAATAATAAATGATTGAGAGTCCAGCCATAGTTGGAGGGGGAAATGATCACTCTCCGTCCTATGGTCTATCTTGAAATCGGTTATTTGGTCCCATATATTCCGGGTAGCCATTACAAAATCTATATGTGACCTGGAATTTCCCTTAAAATAGGTTGGAGCTGCTGGTCTGTCTGATCGAAATCGACCATTACAAGCCCTTAGATCATGTACCACAGTCAACTGTAAAATCTGTAAAGCGGCTTTTGTGCTTTTAACTGAACTTGCAGATTCTAAGGGCAAGATATCATTAGCAGCATCTTGTTCATCAAGTAATTTTTCCAACCCCAAGACAGGCTCATCTTTACAGTTAAAATCCCCACCAACTAACACCTTTACATTATCTCCTAATGAATCTAGAAAGGAATCCAAGAGTTCTACCACCTCTGATTCCTTGTTAGATGGGGACGGTCTATTATATATATTTATTAAATGTATGGTATCTTTCCCTCTTGTATCAATTTTAAGGCCTAGTAGGTCCGGAGAGGGGATGGATAACTGGGTGACATCTATTTCTAGAGTCACTTTAACCCAGATAACCAGCCCCCCTGAGGCTCTACCTCTAGTTGATGGAATAGCATACGAACAGTATGTTTTATACCCCAACCTATGAGGGGTTTCTACCATCCAAGTTTCCTGTAGGAATATGATATCGTAATTCTCAATATAGGAACACCATACCACATCCTCAAGGTTCCTGGCTAGGCCAGCTATATTCCAAGATATCAGTCTAATAATTGTTTTCCCTATTACACAGGGTGAATCTAATACTATAGGTAAGTTGTCTTTTTCTGTAACATCCTCTAGTTCAACTAAAGGATTTAACTCTTTGTCTTGATTATAGTCTTTACTAACGTCATTAACCTCCATAGTCACTGTGAGGCACTTATCAGGTAAGCCCAAACTGATTACCTCACTCAAAGTAGAATAAGGGAATTTAACGCTGTTTACCAATTTAACTGTCCATGAATTTCTGGGGCTCGACGGTACTATAAGTTTCGGTTCTAAATGTTCTATACTCTGTTTTTGTTCCCACGTCTGGGTATATACTAACATTTCTGTGATAAATTCTCCTGCTCGTGGGAGTCAATCGTTTTCATCCAGAGTACTCAGTACCGAAAATCTATTTTCAATTGGAGTATAAAAATGTGTGTTTCTTCTATTAGTCAAGAGTATGTGTTTTTTAGGAAGTTCTGATGTACTGGCTAGATGTCTATAAAAATAACCCAGAGGATGCACACCCACGTCAGACTCCTCTACATCCAAAGAAGCTGCTCTAAGAAGAACAGTCGCAACATGTTGAGGGTGCCTAAAATTAACAATTACACAATCCCCCTTACGTTTTTTCCTCGCGTTTCCGATCCATGGTACCCGTCTAGTAGACAGTATATGATCGGATAGATGTGGGGGGAAACCACAATTTTTGTTTAACCAAGCAACTGATTTCCGTTTGAGAGAATCATGTGATTCCTCACGGAAATTCATTGCTGTTGGGTCTAAGGGAGGAACATTCGAAAGGACTATGACATATGGTTCACAATCAGGTGGGAGATTAATATGATTTGGTCTGTTCACGGGAGTAGTGTGCCTCACGGTATTAGATGCAGCTGCTTTTATATGAGAAGTACTATCCACCATACATGGTGGCTCCCTAGGTTCTGGTAAACATGGCCTCTGTGCTACAACCAATTGTGCAGAGTTACCGGATTGGACGGGTAGCTCAGACTGTTTCATAGTCTGTTCCTTACACATCTTATCTAAAAGACCACCCAACCTAGATACCTCCGTAGATAACAATTCAATTTTTTCCATAAGAGGTTTAGTCATATGGTCTAGTTTTTCCTCATATAGCTTAGCGATGTGACCCAAGAGATCACAATTCACATCGTCCTTATTAATTATAATCTCGTTATTAGCTACATTACTTCTATGACCATTTTCTATCGTTGGTTTAAGATGTATGTTCCCCCGCTTAATTTGCGTTTTTCTGCATTTTCTAACAGCTCTCTTAGGAGGAGAGTGAGACAATACAGACTCACTCGGGGCTCCAATGGGTCTTGAATTGGTGGTTCTAAAACTGAGGGTAAAATGGCTGGGTTTTCCAAAGGGAAAGCTTCAATATTAGGGGGATCCACCACAATAGAACCGCTACCATCGTCTACAGAAGAAACAATTTCTGAGGTCGACTCCTTCCCTAAGGATTTCCTTCTATCAATGTTTATCTTGCTCACCATTTTAACCAAGTAATTATCCAGGGTGGAAATATTTTTAGCCATTCTACACCACCCTCACGTATATAACAACCACTACTAGTATTGATAAAATACTCGATGGGCTGTCTAGTATTTATAGCCCTGCCCTACACAGAGCTTTTGTATCGTAACAAAGTATAGGGCACCTACATATATCAGCAATAACACAGAACAACAGGTGTATATGACCCAGAAGGCACAATAACTCAAATTAATGGAGCCCAAGTATACAGCTTACTGAAGCGTTATCAGATTAAAATAGAAGCAATTAGCAGCTTAGCGAATTGGCCCAACCCGACCCCTTCCGGCCCCCTAACGGCCACACAACGGCCCGCAGACCCGCTCAGCCAGGGGCAGGATCAGTTTAAAAGCGCCTTCGGGCGCGCAAAATGCGTTAGTTCCGCTTCCGGGGTGCAAGGGGACCTGGGTAATGTAGTCCCGTCCTGTCGCCGTCAGACGCTCCCCCCACACAGCGGTCGCGATGTCAGGCGACGGCGGGGGGGAGGTGTGGAGGCCAGCAGAAGGAAGGAACAGCAGCCCCGAGGACCACAAGGGCACACAGATATGCAGCACGATGCGGGCATAGGTAAATTCACTGTAGTCTCTGACTTGGCCCCGTGACGTAAGTGACCAACCAAGATGTTTACAGTTCCGTTGCTCACAGAAAGGAGAGGTGTAAAAGGAGATTTGGGGTTTTAGGTAACCAAAAGTGAGGATGGAGACAGTTCCAAATGAGTAAGAACGACAAGCTGATAGGCTGTAGTTTCAACCAGATTGCGCCTTTGGCAGACGTGGTAATCGGTCCTCCTGTGCCTCCTCTCAACAACAGACACCACAGAGGAAACGTCAGTGGTAAAGCCTGCACTTAGGACGGCCAGAAGGCTCCACAGGCCTTAAGTCATGGAAAGTCACCATACAGAAGTAAAGCCGCTATAACCGCCTTTGAAGGTATTCAGAGTCCCAGTGTCGCAATACCAGAATCCCTCACGGAGTCGTCGGACAACACACTCCGTAGCACGGCCCACCACTTACTTTGTCCGCTCTCTGCCACTGTAGCTGTGGCTGCGTCAGCACACAGCCTCCTCTCCGTCTCCCTTCAGTGGTGTGCCCAGGGTCACAGGAGGAGGGGTCAGTGGTGTGCCCAGGATCACAGGGTTCTGACACTCCACAGTCTGCAACTCCGGCCTCGCCTCTTCCCGTGGTCTCACCTCGTGTCCGCTTCCGTCCTTCCCCCGGGGTCTCTGGAGCCGCTTGTGCCCTCGGGTCGGAGCCAGAGCCTGGGGTCTGGCAGTAAGGGCACAAGCTGCGGCTCTCCGCGGCGGCGTGTGCTGCTCGTCGGCCGGCTGGGTGCTAGCGCTCTCCCCCGGTGCGCTCTGCAGCGGCTCGGCACTTCCTGTCTGCTGAAGCCGTCAACTTCCGCTTTGTCATTCCCAGTCCATTGTTTATAAATGTTTAGTTGGGTTATTGGGAGATTGCCTGACGTCAGCAGAAACTATTTAACACAGTGACCCATCTTGTCTGCTATTTAGTGTATGAGGTGAAATGCTGCGCTGCGTGACCAAGGTAGAGATAGTGATATTTGAAGATTAAAACCCACCCTGACGTGTCCACAATGACCACATTAGGGACGGGGAGCTATGGGGTGGCCGTGCCCCAAGATTTAACTTTAGTTGGTGGGAGGCCGTGCTCGTACGTGGTTCCTGGGTGAGCAAGTGGTGGTGTGAGTTGTGGGTTAGCGGTGGTTTGCAGTGTTTTTGTGAGGGCCAGATGATTTACTTTGGTGTGGGTGTCGTTTCTAACATTGTGCAATACCCTTGAACTGTAAATCTACATTCTTTAGGGGTCGTTTTTCATTGGCCAAGCAGCCAAGAGTTAGTGTTTTATTTTACTGAGTTGTGAACTTCTTTTTATTTGTTTAGTTGTGGTTGCTGAAGAGTCTTACTTGCCTTTATAGTGGGTGAGTGGTTTGTCTCTAATTTTCCTGTGAGCACTCTGGTTGTGGGATTCCAAACGTTTGATATTTCAGAAGACCTAGATAGTGGTAGATGCCATATTGAAATATAACTTTTTTCTAACTTTATTTTCGAATTTTCCAGTTTAACAATACAGCATCAGGCATTCACATTTACATCACACGCAGGGTATAGTTGATACATATGTGTAGTCAACAATGAACAGGACATTCGATAAGGCGTACAAATAGAGTATGACATATCTTCCAGATACATGGTACATTTTAGGGTGTTACTAACAGTATACGTTAGGCCCTACAGGTGATTCTAGGATGAACAACAGATCAAGGGCTACAGCGGTACATATATCAAACTTAAGCACATGCATCCTACAGCGTAATGTCACCATCGGTCTCTCATCTATATAATAACTCATAGTGGCCCCGCCAATCCCATAGCTCCCACCCCGTGCCTTCATCCTCATCTGTATCTTTGGACTTTCTCATCATATAGTCCTGAAATGGACCCCAGATATTTTGGGGGCGATCGTGGGGCGGCATAACATCATGATATGTATCAAATTATTGAAATATAACATTTACGGTGGTTTGATGATACGATTTACCACTTTGTGGTGAAGGCAGGAGGGCAGGGATCCAACGCTAGAGAAGTTAAACAGTAGAGCTGAGGAGTCTTAACTATTGATTGTACGTCAGTCCATTGCAGTGGGTGAACCCTAGGCTTTTGCCAAGGGACCTTGAGCTGCAAGACCACCTTAGGATGGTTGTGATTGTAGTTATGCAAAGTGGCTGTTTTTGAGCTTTTATTACATGGAAGCTCCTCAGTAAGTGTGCTAATACAGAGGTCCACCAGAGTTCTTTAGAGTTTCATGTTAGTCTAAGTGGCGATACCAGGTAGAATGGAGTATTCTCGCCCAGGAGTCTAGATGAAGTCATGGTTGACAGGGCCGATGGTGACTAGAGTATATTGGCAGGTAACATCATAGAGACTTCACAGTTCACCCGGTGGGCTCCTTATGGAAAAGGCCCCAGAGGGAATTGCTGTCAGTGTTTCACTTGTAGGGACGCAAACCATGGATGGGAGATGTCTTAAATTTCATAGACGTCTGAGAGGTAACCGAGTGTGGTTTTACCAAAGGGCAAGTGTCTCTCTCGTTCATGAACTGCTTTAAAGGCGTTGCCCACATTTTTTAGTAGAACCAATAGTTGCATGGTCAAGGCAGAATATCTCCATTCACGTGGCAAGCCATAGAGACAAACGTGCTCTGCTGAGTGAATGAGCATGCACAGCCCCTTTTTCAACGAGGGCATGGTTCCAGGTTTGTCACTTCTGCAAGCTACCCATGCTCTTGTAAACCTTTTAAAGGAAAACACCACGAACTTCATGGAATTCTGTTTGCGAACTCTCGATCTACAGCCTTAATTGATTCTGTTTTATTAATTCTTACTTGGTTTGTAAAGCGCATGGCTGTTCCAGCGGAGTATCCCAGAGTTGAAAAAGCAGGAGACAAAATAAATTGAGCAGGAAAATACTAGAAAAGGGACGTGTTCAAGAGTTTCTTGAACTTTTCAGACGTGGAGCACAGTCGCAGCATAGGAGGAGGAGCGTTCCATAACTTAGGTCCCAGAGAGGTGAAAGAGCGCCCTCCCTCGTCTGGCTAGTTTAAATCGAAGGGGCAAAGCCAAAGTTATATATAAAGCTTATGAAGTGAATAGATCTTTACCTTACATGGATTTGGCAGAATTGTTGAGTTGTTTTATTTTTTCAACAAATGTTTTAACATGCGATCGAGATTCTAAAATATTCTGTCTCGCTCCTCATTAAAAGATTATATAAAAAGTTGGAACCCTCGGTTTATATATATTTTTTATTCAGAAAGTCATATTTTTCATTGACAATGTATTTAAAGGTTGAATAAAGGTAACCTATTCATGGTGGTGAAAAAACACTTCCGCTACAGACAGATGAGTATGTGAATAGCGCTGTGAAGTCTAGGTTGAGCTTACTTCTAGGTTAAGACATGTAGCGAAAGGGCCGGAGCTCACAAGATGGCAGACAGTGTTTTTTTTTTTTTTTAGCTGTGGACCGGTGGCCCTATAATCGGACAAGATCCTGTTATGGCAGAGGTCTTCAAATGTTTTTGTTCTGAACACCCCCCCCATTTCCCCCCCCCCCCCACACACACACACACACACACACACAAAGTATTTTTAAGTTGGGGGGGCCTCCAAAACTTTATGGAAAGCCTTGGGGGAGGGTTAGGACTGAGCACAGCGGGTGGAGCCTATGAGAAGGGCACTTTTTCTGTTGCTTATACTCCACAGTAAATGTGAGACATATAAAAGAACAAACACTCAAAAACTGAACTAGGCAAAAAATACTACTACCATTAATTCATGTCCTCTTACTCTTGGGTCCCATTGCGCCTTCGGCACTAATTATACCTGCGGCCCTGAATAGTAGGCTATCCCCTCTGCCTCTTTCACATTTTCCCCACCACATCTGGCCATCACTCTCTTCTTGAAACAGATCGTCTGTCACATTCAGTAAAAATGAGCGCCCATGTATGGCCACATCATCCCTAATGCTCTCCGCATGTCTTATTGTAAAGTAAGACAGACGTCGTTGTGGAGCAGTGCCCCCATCCTACTTCTTACCATCTCCAAACTAATGCTAAGATGTCTCCTCTGCTCTAAATATCCCCTCTCTTGGGCCATTGATCTGATGCCGAAAACAACACTGGCACAGGAAGGGGGCACAGAGCCCTCACGCAAGAAAGGAGTGAGTAAAGCAGCCTAATAGGGGTCCAGTTGGATTCTCACACCGGTGCCACAGTACCTGCAGCACCAGTGATGCCCACTTCTCTGCTTATTCCACTGGGCAATATTTCTAGGCCTGAGACCCAAAAAAGACTGTTTGCTCTGTTCTTTTAAAAAAAAAAAAAAAAAGAGGGAGGAGAAGAAATATCCATATCTACCCTGTTCGTATAATCTGGGCCCCAATGGTGACAAGGAAATAACCATTATTAAGATACATTGGCCCCTCACACCATTCCCCCAATGCACCTGCTGCACTAATGGAAGTGATGGCTTTTAAAAAATGAGCCCGCATTTCTCAATACTATATTCAGGGAATCTCTCCGAAGAAGGGGGAAATTATCTCATTTATAAAAGAAAAAAATGAAATTCCACATAGCGCCACCTCCTCTGGGCCATCTCTGTGACTCAATCCACAGATGTTGTTCCTCTACGCATTTCCTGGGTGATCACCTCAAAACCTTCTGTGTGGGACGATCAGGCCTCTGAGTATGACCCTTTTGGCCTCCTCACTTCCACCCTTTCGACTCACCTGAAAGGACATCTGGAATGTAAACAGAGGCCAAAGTTGGCCGGGTGTATGAGGACTAAAGGTGCCCTTGTGTTTTTAGTCCCCATCACACATGTGTTAATTGGGACCTGGAGATACCTCTGTGTGAGAGTTAAAGAAGGAAGTCTAAAGTGATTTAATTTATGGGGTCGTTTGAAACATCGTGATGACAATTTTTTTTATTTTTTTTTATTTTATTTTATTTTTTTAGAGGTAATGTAAGGATGCTGAGTTTTAGAAAGTGTCCTTTTAATGGACTTGTAAATAAAAAGGCTCTAGGTACAGTCTGGTTAGCTGTTACTCATGTATTCTTTGAAAGCACTTGTTTCATCTTATACAGGGCCACTAGAATCATAAAATACTGCAGACACAGCATTTTTTTTCTCATAATTACGGATTTGCCAAATCCACCACCTGCAGTATGATCTGCAGATTTTAACAAAAACAGTTCTGTTTCTAGCTCAAATGGATCAAAAGTTACTAAAAATGTGGTGACGTGTTTCCAAGCTCTGAAAGCCCTTTGCAAAGTGTAACTGGGCGTCTTTTAGTTACTTTTTTCTGTGTCTGGTTATTAAATTGCTACTAGTGTGGTGGGATATTTGCCCAGAAATTAGTAACATGTGAAAAAATGTCAAAATAATAAAGTAGTACTAGCAAAAAATATGCCACTATACCGCATGTTGGACCTGGCTCTTTTGGCAGGTTCATCCCCAGACTTTTGCTTCGTTCCTCCTATATTTTCTGACCTCTCGCTGTTGGCTCTAGGACACTGAGCACTTTATCACTGCCGATCAGTGCTAAAGTGCAGGTGCTCTCCCTCCTAAAGTTGGTCTGATTGGCTTATACCTAATTGGCATATTTAATTTATCTGTAAGTCCCTTGTACATTGGTACCTCTATACCCAGGGCCTGTAAATTAAATACTACTAGTGGACCTGCAGCGCTGCTTGTGCCACCCACTGAAGTAGCTTTTCAAACCTATATCAGGCCTGCTAGCGCTGGGCCTGTGTGCACAGTTTTCTGTCACAGGGACCTGACATCTAAATTTACTTGCCATGCCCAGAACTCCCCTTTTACTACACGTAAGTTACCCCTAAGGTAGGCCCTAGCTAGCCCCAAGGGCAGGGTGCTATGTACGTAGAAGGCAGGACATGTGCCTGCTTGCGTGGCCTGTCCTGGTAGTGACAAACAGCTTATTTGGTTTCTCACTGCTGTGGGTGCTGCCTTCTCATGGGGTTACATTGGAAATGCCCTGCCTTATGTCTAGGGGGTATTGTCTGATTTATGAGGGGTAGGGTAGGCATTTTTGGGATGGTTGTAATTGTAGTGAGAAATGCTGCCTACTGGTGCGAAAGTAGATTTTTATTACTATTACAAAAATGCCACTTCTAGAAAGTGAGCATTTCCTTGTGCTTATGACTCTGTTGCAGCTTGACTCCAATGGACGTCTGGGCAAAGTGACAGTTTGGCTTTTTGCATACTTTTTAGACAGCCTTTACACAGGGAGGGTGGAGGTGTCACAGAGGTGCATCTACATTTTGAATAGTCTTCCTGGGCTGAGAGAAAGGAGAGGCAGGGCACACCTGTATTTGTAAAGTCTGTGCCCTGCCCCCACACAAAAGGGTTGTTTACCCCAAACTGATGTTTGGAACCTGTGCTGGAGGAGAGGAGGGGGCACTCCCAGAACCAGCTGCAACTGGTTGGAACCTCCTCTCCCCTTCTTTAACACACTGTAAAACTGAGTATAAGTACAGGGGAGTTTTCCCTGCAATTTGGTGACTCTTTGGAACTTACTTGAAACTGGACACAGAATGCTGGAGGGACCAGCAACTGCCATGGACTGCTGCTGCTGTGCTGATCTGTGACCTGCTGGGTCACCAGGAGGAGCTGCCACTGATTGCATCCACCTTGTGCTGGCCTGCTGCTGGGCCCTGCCGCCCTGTGCTCCATTATCCTTTGTCTCCCAGGGGCTGGGTGCTGTGGCCCGGACCCCTGCAACAAGTCCATAGTGCCTGGAGAGCGCTGTGATAACTCTTTCTGAAGCGCTTGGAAAGTGTTTCCTTTCAGGTGCATTTTGCTCTTGAAAGCATGTCCTTGTGCTGGGTAAGTGCCTTTCTGAATCCTGGAATCACTGCAGCGACCTGGGCTATTGACAAATGCCCCAGCACTCGTAAGCATTTTGCTCATTCCGAAAATCACCGGGGCACCACTGAAAGTAAATAGAGGAGCGAGTTTGCTCCTTCTGTGCCCCTGGGGCACAAGCAGCCACCTACTCTGGTGCCTGTGCATCACTGCGGCTCAGGCAGGTCCTTTTGAAGTTGCAGATTGTGTGGTGCACGGCAGGGTGGAAGGAAGTCTCATCGAGGCTCCCTCTGCCCCTTGGAGCCATGTGTGTGCGGTCAGGGTGGGTGGGGGGAGCCTCATCGGACGCTGCCCCAGCCCCACCAAAGCCCTGAGTAGCCTTTTGGGAGACCGCAAGCGGGGTAGAAGCCTCGCCAGAGGCCTCCTGTGCCGCTGGTCCCCCGTGATGGCCCCAATTGTGCACTTTGGCCTCCCCGGAGGGCCAGTTGAGGCCCAGGGGGGACCCCCAGAAATAGCGGGCCTCAGGAGGGACACGTTATAAAAACCAGAGGGGGTGCATGTTACTCCCTCCCCTAAATCATCCCTAGGCCCCCGTTTTCACGCAGTGGAGCGCTGCCCTCCCACCCCCCCCCCCCCATTGTTCTTCTTGGTACTGGAAGTGCCTTTTCATCATAAATGAGGTACTTTTAAAGGACATACATTGTTCTTATGTTCCTGATATGGACATGGTATATTCTTATTTTAACCTGTTTGTTTTATGATGTGTTGCATATAGGTGTTGATGTTCCTTTTATGGGCATAACATGCTGATATGTTTTATGACTTGCCAGGGATTTTATAATGCTCTTGGTATAGGCATTAATGATACTATAATGACAAGTGCATTTCTTTTGTAATGTGATTCCTAACTACTGCTTATGTTGCAGAATAATATGTAACCTGTGTGTTATATGTGACTACTGCTGGTTCTGCAGAGTAACTATTGTGTAACGTTCTGACAACTGCTTGAGTAGCATGTTGTGTTTGGTCTAATAATTGTGTTGTGGACAATTCAGATTATTTTTATATAACTTGGTGTTGTGTTTCCTTTGTGGTCGGAATAGTGCGTCACATGTGTTGTCCAAACGCTTTACACATTGCCCCTGGAATAGGCCTGTCTGCTCATGCCAAGCTACCAAGGGGGTGAGCAGGGGTTATCTTGGACGTGTAACTCCCTTGCCCTGACTAGAGTGGGTGGTTTCTGTCTGACTGAGGTGCATACCCTAGGCAACCAGAAACCCAATTTCTAACACTGCATAATTTGCCTTTCTTTTCTTGCCACATCATTTTGTAAACCCTGCTGCATAATTTAGGGCTTCCCTGCTGCATAATTCCAATTGCCCATATCACATGCACAAAATCATTGTGTGGCAGACTGTCTTATACAATGTGTAGTACAGTTTTAGAATAACTGCTTACATAGTCACTTTGCTTTCTGTTGCATGCTGGCACTTTATAATACTATAAATAATCAAGTCACTATTATGCACTGCACCAGCCTGGTTTCAATCAATCAATAAAGGATTTATAGAGCGCACTAATCACCCGTTAGGGTCCCAAGGCGCTGGGGGGGGGGGAGCTACTGGTTGTAGAGCCATGTCTTGAGGCGTTTTCTGAATGTCAAGAGGTCTTGGGTCTGGCGAAGGTGGAGCGGTAGGGAGTTCCAGGTCTTGGTGGCTAGGTGAGAGAAGGATCTTCCTGCGGTGGTGCGGGGGATGGAGGCGAGGGCGAGGCTGGCGGAGCGAAGATTGCGGGTGGGTGTGTGGAAGGTGAGTCTGTTGTTGAGGTAGGCTGGGCCTGTGTCGTGGAGGGCCTTGTGTGCGTGGATGAGGAGTTTGAAGGTGATCCTCTTTGATACTGGTAGCCAGTGAAGGCCTCTGAGGTGGGGGGAAATGTGGTCGCGGCGTGGGATGTCCAGAATGAGGCGGGCGGATGCATTCTGGATTCTTTGCAGCTTTGTTAGGAGTTTGGTTGTTATTCCTGCATATAGGGCGTTTCCGTAGTCCAATCGGCTGCTGACCAGGGCGTGGGTGACAGCTTTCATGGTTTCAACGGGAATCCACTTGAAGATTTTGCGGAGAGTGTTGTAGCAGGAAGAGGAGATGGCATTTACCTGCTGAGTCATGCTGAGTGTGGAGTCCAAGATGAAGCCTAGGTTGCGTGCGTGGGTGGTGGGTGAGGGCGCGGTTCCTAGCGAGGTGGGCCACCAGGAGTCATTCCAAGTTGAGGGGTTGGTACCAAAGATGAGGATTTCTGTCTTGTCTGTGTTTAACTTGAGGTGGCTTGATTCCATCTAGCTGGCGATGGCGTGAAGTCCGTTGTGGAGGTTGTTCTTTGCAGTTGTAGGGTCTTTCGTGAGGGAGAGGATGAGCTGAGTGTCGTCTGCCTAGGAAACTATGTTGATGTGGTGGGTTTGTGCGATGTTGGCGAGGGGGGGCCATGTAAACGTTGAAGAGCGTGGGGCTGAGCGAAGATCCTTGGGGAACGCCACAGAGGATTCTGGAGGCTTCTGACAGGAACGGTGGGAGGCGGACTCTCTGGTTTCTGCCTGAGAGAAATGATAAGATCCAGTCGAGTGCCTTGTCGCGGATTCCAGCGTTGTGGAGGCGTGTGCGAAGAGTGTGATGACATACTGTGTCGAAAGCTGCGGAGAGGTCCAGGAGGATGAATGCTGCTGTTTCTCCTTCGTCGAGCATGGTCCTAATGTCGTCTGTGGCAGCAATGAGTGCAGTCTTGGTGCTCTGGTTTCTGTGGAATCCGGATTGGGAGGTGTTGAGTACCTTGCTATCTTCTAGGAACCGGGATAGTTGGCTATTTATGATTTTTTGATGACCTTGGCTGGGAAGGGGAGGAGGGAGATCGGCCAGTAGTCTGTGTCTCCTTGGTCTCACATACAGAAATCTGCAATGATCACATTAACCAAGCCATAGGCAGGGAGTGATTCCTGGAGACCGCTCATCGTAGCAGCTTAACTGCTGGATGCTGGACAGCTTCAGTGCAGTCAGGAGTGGACCAGTTGTATTGGGGTCCAGCAGTTGAGGCGAGAGGGTGGTGCAGATCAGCAGCAGTAAGTGCAGAGCTTTAAGTGGGCCGGGTCCTGCCAGTGCTCAAAACCAGCAGTTCTAAAAAGCAGGTGCTGAGATGGGTCCCTATCGGGCTCTCCATTTTTGCCTTCACCCGTACCACTCTGCTCTGCCTTTGATGTAACTTCTAAGAGACTTGTTATGGTTCTTTCACAGTCTCACCATTTCAGAACTGAAGCATTTTCAATATTTTATACAACAAATCCACTTTTGTTGCTGGTTTATCTAATGCAATCGACAACTATTGACAGAGCCAGTAGTCTGGGCTCGTAAGTGTAATGTTACTTGTTGTATTATTTATCTGGATGCATTGACAGAAAGTAGTAGCAAAATACCAGTCGGGCGGCACATTATGCTAAGCACATATTTTTAGCTTACGTGTTTTTAAGATCCTCCAGTTTTTTCATCCCACTTAAAGTCCTGGGTAAGTGGTGGACTCCTGTGTACTCGACGGCAGCCTATTCATCCCAGCCACATGGGTCGCAAAGATTGGGAGATCGGCACTGGAGTGACCCCAAGGGTGTGCCTGCGAGGACCTGACACGGTCAGCAGCCGGTGACCCATGAATGTGAAAGGGAAGCCTGGTGTGGTCTGGATGATAGGACAGAGACTGACAGGAAACACCTCATGGAAATAGGATGCAGGTACTTGGATGTCCTGGGCACAGTAGAGGGGTAGCAGGATTGGGTCACTGCACAATGGCTGTGGCTGGGAAATGGCTCCGGGCCACAATAGTGCCTCCTGCCGTCTGGGGGAAAGGGGTCTTGTCGGCTCATGTGCACTGCTGTCTTTATGGAATTGCTAGTGGGCTACCTGTGCCCTCTGCTCTCTGGGCAGGTGGGCTGGGACTGGCGTCGCCCACTACTGAAAGCAGGAAAATAAAGGGATAATAAAGGCATTTTATTATCCTTTTATTTTTCTGCTTTCATAGGGTGGGGATGGCCTTCTCCACGTCAACAAGTGGAGGAGGAGTAGTGCTACACTTCTAAGTGCGCATGTCAGTTTGATTGCCGTCCGAGGCTGGCCAAACTGATTTGCGCACTTAGAAACTCTCCACCCGGCTGTAAAACACAACGCAGTACCCTCCTCCCTCCCTGAACAGCATTTCTGCCTGCATTTCTTTCACACAGCAGGAGACAAGTGCTGGGTTTGCTTGGGGAAGGAAGAAGACAAGAGGCGGTGGGAGAGGCAGATCACGGAGGGGCAGGTAAGTTCTTTTTTTTTTTTTTGCCCCGTGCTCTAAAACTCCCCATGCCCTCCCCACCCTCCCCTGGCAGCAGCCGCAACTATACATACGTGCAAAGAGACAAATTCAAAACTCTGCGACCAAGTAGAGGATGCCAAGCGGTGGTCCTGCTGCAACAATTTGAGACATGTGGGCAACTCCGAGGGAGTAGAGGGGACGCTCAGCTCACTTCTTGGAACAGTGGCTGAAGCAATGTCTTCATAATGCATAGTTCTCTACATGCTTATTTATGGAGAGGGCTGACTGCGCGTTAGGCCTGTGGCCACCTCCCAGTGTATAAATTGCCTGCTTCCTTAATTATAGGGACTGGGACACCAGGCTGCTTTGGCATGGTATGCAGGAGAGCTCTGATTTTCCCTGACTGTAGTCCGATAATACAGCGGCAACAAGCTGAAGCAGAAACTTAGGACCTGCAATACATGCCATTTCCATCTAAAGGGCCCGAATTCTGAGGTGTTTTGCCAGATCCAATGGAGCAGCGCATGCAAACATGTTTGTTGTGCCCAAGGAAGCTGAGAAAGACTGAACAACATGTAGAAGGGGTAAAGGACCGTGGCTTCCAGGGAGATACCTTAGAAGCTAGAGAAGTGGGGATGCCTGGCGGAGAATGGTGGAGAACCATTACTGTGCACTGTTTGAATCTTGTATGGATGCCTGCAGTGGCTGAAAGAGGGCAGTGGTGATGCTTCTCCCTTGGGGCTGACATCCGGATTCACCAGCTGGTCTTTACAAACTGAGGCCCAGGAAGTGTGCCAATGTTGTTAATTGGAGTCTGCTTCCTCTAGCTGGAGCTGAAGTCTGAACTGCATGGCAACCATCTAAGCTGGAAGGGGGTTGTCCCGCCATTGATTTGCTACTGACTAATACAAGTGGTTCATGCCCCAAGTTGCCTCTGCTTTCACTGAGTGTGTCCTGACATTTGTGGACTCACCATATTACTCCCCTCAAGTTAGTTGTTCTCTAGAGGAATGTGTTGGCTATATTGGGGCGATGGATGGATGCGTCAGGGACAGAAGTATAAGATGAGGGGATGTTGGGGGGGGGGGAGCTTGTTTTTGTTATGGTTTTGTTGGTTTTCATTGTGTTGTACACCAGACAGAAGAGCCAGTCGTACTTCAAGTGGTTCGTGTCCAGTGTGGTTGACGAGTTAGCAGAAGCTAGCCTGGGCCGGGGCGTTGGGTCATATAATGTCCTGGAATGTGAATGGACTGAATAGTAAAATCAAATCAGCATGGTTACGCTATATGAGAAGTATCATGCCCCAATGTTCTCCTCCTTCAGGAGACCCACTTGGAAATGGTTTCCGATCAGACACTCATGTACCCAAGTATACCACTCTGGTTTCACTAAAGGATCCAGGGGAGTGGCAATCCTACTACGCAAGACATTCCCCCTGTCAGTGCAACATGTCTACACAGACGCACTCCTAAATAGACTACTAATACCGTCCGTGCGTGGAGCATCACACAGTAACCTGGTGATTGCTACATGATGAGTATTTGCGGGATAAGATTAGCAAATATTTTGAGATTAATGCAGACTGAGTGGATCGCCATGGATACACATATTACGGGTCTGGGTTGGAGCAAAGGCCACAAGGACAGAATATCATATTTGCAGATGACCTGCTTCTCTGTGTACAGAACCCAGATAACTCGTTACTGAGAGTGATCGAAATCCTTGATATCTGTGGTGGATTCCTCAGGACTGTGGCTGAATTGTTTAAAATCGATCTGCTTTCCTGTTATAGGAGATGCTCTGTCCAACTTGTCTAGCCCTTAGTTGCAAGTCATGTGAGACCATTTTTGATACTTGGGCATGGAGATAGCTAACTTGCGAAACAGGAGTTGGCAATCGAATATTGCCACCCTGGTGTGTACCATGAAATACACGCTTTGGTCCCAGGCAAATCTGCCCCTCTCACTGCTGGGACAGGGAGCACTGT
Organism: Pleurodeles waltl; assembly: GCF_031143425.1. Taxonomy (NCBI): domain Eukaryota; kingdom Metazoa; phylum Chordata; class Amphibia; order Caudata; family Salamandridae; genus Pleurodeles; species Pleurodeles waltl. The sequence continues at coordinate 1,802,810,655 of NC_090444.1, read as the reverse complement.
TTAAAATGATAATTCTCCCCCTAAGTTACCTTCATGTATTTTCACCTGCCTTTTTCACAGATATCCAATCGGTGGTCTGTAGCTTCCTGTGGGCTGCTGTGGTCTTGCGGGTTTCATTTACGAAATGCCATCGGCCTCAGTATGGCCAGTTGGGCAGATATACAGCTCGACTACTGGGCAGCGCAGATGGGCAATTAGTGATTGGTTGTATGGAGGCAGACATGATCCTCTACAGAAGTTGGAACTTCCCTGTGTTCAGCGATATGGCTTTCTTCGTTTGCTCTCTGGGTGAGAGGGGGCGATCCCACACTCTTTCCCCTCAGTGTACCTTGTTGTGTTGGAATGTAGCACTGAAGTCTATCAAGTGTTATGATAGCCTTACGGCAGCAACGCCATTGTGGCAGGATGGATAGTTCCTTCAGGGATTTGTGCAGTGGGACTTGATTGGCATCTCAATGCTTGGAGACGTGCGACCATATGAAATCCTTTGTGGATGTCAAGGTAGAGGAATCCTCACTAGATACCTCATGATTTTATCACCATCTTCAGTTGAGGCATGTCTTGGTGGCTCATGCGGATAGATTGGGAATGATCCAAGATAGTAATTCCTTAAAAGACATACCAGTTTTAAGCTGAAAAAGGTATTTCACAAATTTACTGAGCTCTGATACTAAACACACGACCCTCTTGCACACCTCCGTAATAGATGGGACTTAGACGTGGGTAAATTCAATGGCACACGGTGTTTTGTGGTGTCCTTTTGTTTGCGCCTCATCAAATTTAAACATTTGCCCAGAGACATTACTCACCAAACTGTCTCTGGTACATGGGCAGGGCACTAACGCCTAAGTGAACCAGAACTAGACGTAAAGCTGTAGAAGGAAACTTTTTCCATATGATCTGGTCATGCCTGATCACAATGAGGTACGGGGAAACTATAGGGACGCAGAGGCTCCTACAGCTCCAGATAAACAAGGGGCATGGACGTCTGTGCAAAAACGGAGGAGCTGGTTTACAAGGCTCAGGGAGCTAGCCAAAAAAACAAGAGGATTTGGGAAGGGTGGTGGGTCCGTTCACAAACCTATTTCTCTCCTCAGTGCACTGCATTGACTTGAGTGCTCTAGATTGGAATATACTGTATGATGTAATGGGCTCTTTAATTTACTTGAAGTGCTGTCTGTCACCTATCTCATGTTATTCAAGTTTGAAAAAAAGGTTGAAATATTTTAGTAAAAAAAGATGTGCTAAATGGTTGTGATAATAAAAGCATAAATGTAAACTGTACATGTGGCTTATGTGAAAAATCTTTAATTTACATAAAGTTTTGTCTGTCACCTATCAGATGTTATTAAAGTTAATGTGAAAATTTAACAATGGTGGAATTCATGATGTGTTTGCAATGTTTCCTGAGTAAGAGGACGCCGCGCTGCAGTTCCTACACTAGAGGAATTGTCCATTTGGGGTAAAGTAATGAAGTAACAGATACATCTCTGACCGTAACATGTATAACACTACAAATTGACAGACTAGTAAAATACAGTCATTCAGTTGTAGAATTTTCTATCTGGTTCTCCTGTTCTGAAGAAGACCCGTTCCAAGTAACCCACAGTCGAAACATTCGCAAATCTTTATGCATGGCCACTTTTTCAAATATAGGCACGTTCCTTATGCTGTAATTTGTATCTTGGAGATTGGAATTGGAATGTTGTGACCATTGCATTTTCACACATACAGTTTACTTCACTTTGCAACACTTTCACTGCACCTTTACCAGGAGCACCTTTGTCTCTCTAATTAATTTTGTAAATATCAAGTTTTCCTCCAAAGCTTAGAAAATTTCTTCAAGAAATCCGAAAGAACCTTTGCTTCCATATTCTTCGAGCATTGCTACTGGTTTCAAGGAATAGATGGGGTTGTTCCCTCGCATATTATTCCTTCTGATGTGATATAAGCAGGGTAATCTGAAAGTAAACTACACTCCTTTCTGAAGTGAATACATACATTTTGAAAAGGGCTGTCAGGTCAGCTTGTTATTAAAGCAAAACACTGAACAAATAAAACCCTCAGCACAGGGCCCTGAAATAGATTTATATCCGATTTATAATGAATAATTATTGTACTTTTGTAATTTGCTGTTACGAGGATGGAAGAGACCAGTGGATTTATTTTGTTTGGTTTGAGGCCCACCTGTCTGCTACATGAAACAGGTCACACATTAATGCAGGAAGGAGTTAACCAGGGGCCTGGGATCTCAGATGTGGCTCCTGGACGATTTAGAGAGAAAGCATCTCTTTCCCCATTTTTGGTTTGTGTCCTCCAGGAAGAAGAACCCAACTCTACCAACACAAGACTGGCTCGTTGCCTTTTACCCAAATACTTCAATTTGGCAACAACAGATTTGTGCCAGCAGTGAGCCTGTTTTACCTCAGAGCATTGTAAGAGTGGGTGGAGCGAGGAGGCATACGTTTAATAAAGCTTTTGGACGCTTGCTTAGTTTTAATATTGAAGCTCTGCAGCCCCACACAACAGAAAATAATTGTTAGAGTTGTGCATGAATTTGTAGCCAGACTTAGAGAATATGCCATCGATTGTCAATTCAGGCCTATGACCAATGAACTGATTAAGAATCAATTAATTGTTGAATGTTCCTGCTCAAAAAAATGCAGGAAAGTTTATGGGCTACTAGCATGGTGCCAAAGGATGCCATTGCTATGGGGGTGGAGGTGGATTGGAGGGGGGGAGACGGACGGACGGACGGATGGACTTGGAGCCTGTTATGTTTTTATGTTTTGCACTTTTGGGAAAGCATATGTTCAAGTGCGATTTCCCTTCTCTGTCGGACATTTTGGTGGTTCCACTAATCAGGTTGGTCAGCGGTCTAGCCCCAAGTTACGAGGCCCTATTTAGGATAGCCGGTGAGTGGATGAGTGCAGTGGGCACATGTAGGAGGCTGGACTGGCTTGTAGTGAGTACCAAGGGGTACTTGCACCTTGCACCAGGCCCAGTTATCCCTTATTAGTGTATAGGGTGTCTAGCAGCTTAGGCTGATAGATAATGGTAGCTTAGCAGAGCAGCTTAGGCTGAACTAGGAGACGTGTGAAGCTACTACAGTACCACTTAGTGTCATATGCACAATATCCTAAGAAAACACAATACACAGTTATACTAAAAATAAAGGTACTTTATTTTTATGACAATATGCCAAAGTATCTTAGAGTGTACCCTCAGCGAGAGGATAGGAAATATACACAAGATATATATACACAATAGCAAAAATATGCAGTATAGTCTTAGAAAACAGTGCAAACAATGTATAGTTACAATAGGATGCAATGGGGAAACATAGGGATAGGGGCAACACAAACCATATACTCCAAAAGTGGAATGCGAACCACGAATGGACCCCAAACCTATGTGACCTTGTAGAGGGTCGCTGGGACTATTAGAAAATAGTGAGAGTTAGAAAAATAACCCTCCCCAAGACCCTGAAAAGTGAGTGCAAAGTGCACTAAAGTTCCCCTAAGGACAAAGAAGTCGTGTTAGAGGAATAATGCAGGAAAGACACAAACCAGCAATGCAACAACTGTGGATTTCCAATCTAGGGTACCTGTGGAACAAGGGGACCAAGTCCAAAAGTCACAAGCAAGTCGGAGATGGGCAGATGCCCAGGAAATGCCAGCTGCGGGTGCAAAGAAGCTTCGACTGGACAGAAGAAGCTGAGGTTTCTGCAGGAACGAAAAGGGCTAGAGACTTCCCCTTTGGTGGACGGATCCCTCTCGCTGTGGAGAGTCGTGCAGAAGTGTTTTCCCGCCGAAAGGACGCTAACAAGCCTTGCTAGCTGCAAATCGTGCGGTTAGCGTTTTTGGATGCTGCTGGGGCCCAGGAGGTCGCAAATTGGACCTGAAGAGAGAGGGGACGTCGAGCAAGACAAAGAGCCCTCACTGAAGCAGGTAGCACCCGTAGAAGTGCCAGAAACAGGCACTACGAGGATGCATGAAACGGTGCTCGCCGAAGTTGCACAAAGGAGTCCCACGTCGCCGGAGACCAACTTAGAAAGTCGTGCAATGCAGGTTAGAGTGCCGTGGACCCAGGCTTGGCTGTGCACAAAGGATTTCCGCCGGAAGTGCACAGGGGTCGGAGTCGCTGCAAAGTCGCGGTTCCCAGCAATGCAGCCCAGCGAGGTGAGGCAAGGACTTACCTCCACCAAACTTGGGTTGAAGAGTCACTGGATTCGAGGGACCTCGCTCGTCGTGCTGAGAGGAGACCCAAGGGACCGGTAATGCAGCTTTCTGGTGCCTGCGGTTGCAGGGGGAAGATTCCGTCGACCCACGGGAGATTTCTTCGGAGCTTCTGGTGCAGAGAGGAGGCAGGCTACCCCCACAGCATGCACAAGCAGGAAAACAGTTGAGAAGGCGGCAGGATCAGCGTTACAGAGTTGCAGTAGTCGTCTTTGCTACTATGTTGCAGGTTTGCAGGCTTCCAGCGCGGTCAGCAGTCGTTTCCTTATCAGAAGGTGAAGAGAGAGATGCAGAGGAACTCGGATGAGCTCTTGCATTCGTTATCTAAAGTTTCCCCAGAGACAGAGACCCTAAATAGCCAGAAAAGAGGGTTTGGCTACTTAGGAGAGAGGATAGGCTACTAACACCTGAAGGAGCCTATCAGCAGGAGTCTCTGACGTCACCTGGTGGCACTGGCCACTCAGAGCAGTCCAGTGTGCCAGCAGCACCTCTGTTTCCAAGATGGCAGAGGTCTGGAGCACACTGGAGGAGCTCTGGACACCTCCCAGGGGAGGTGCAGGTCAGGGGAGTGGTCACTCCCCTTTCCTTTGTCCAGTTTCGCGCCAGAGCAGGGGCTAAGGGGTCCCTGAACCGGTGTAGACTGGCTTATGCAGAATTGGGCACATCTGTGCCCAAGAAAGCATTTCCAGAGGCTGGGGGAGGCTACTCCTCCCCTGCCTTCACACCATTTTCCAAAGGGAGAGGGTGTCACACCCTCTCTCAGAGGAAGTTCTTTGTTCTGCCATCCTGGGCCAGGCCTGGCTGGACCCCAGGAGGGCAGATGCCTGTCTGAGGGGTTGGCAGCAGCAGCAGCTGCAGTGAAACCCCAGGAAGGGCAGTTTGGCAGTACCAGGGTCTGTGCTACAGACCACTGGGATCATGGGATTGTGCCAACTATGCCAGGATGGTATAGAGGGGGCAATTCCATGATCATAGACATGTTACATGGCCATATTCGGAGTTACCATGGTGAAGCTACATATAGGTAGTGACCTATATGTAGTGCACGCGTGTAATGGTGTCCCCGCACTCACAAAGTTCAGGGAATTGGCTCTGAACAATGTGGGGGCACCTTGGCTAGTGCCAGGGTGCCCTCACACTAAGTAACTTTGCACCTAACCTTTACCAGGTAAAGGTTAGACATATAGGTGACTTATAAGTTACTTAAGTGCAGTGTAAAATGGCTGTGAAATAACGTGGACGTTATTTCACTCAGGCTGCAGTGGCAGGCCTGTGTAAGGATTGTCAGAGCTCCCTATGGGTGGCAAAATAAATGCTGCAGCCCATAGGGATCTCCTGGAACCCCAATACCCTGGGTACCTCAGTACCATATACTAGGGAATTATAAGGGTGTTCCAGTAAGCCAATGTAAATTGGTAAAAATGGTCACTAGCCTGTTAGTGACAATTTGGAAAGAAATGAGAGAGCATAACCACTGAGGTTCTGATTAGCAAAGCCTCAGTGAGACAGTTAGTCACTACACAGGTAACACATTCAGGCACACTTATGAGCACTGGGGCCCTGGGTTACCAGGGTCCCAGTGACACATACAACTAAAACAACATATATACAGTGAAAAATGGGGGTAACATGCCAGGCAAGATGGTACTTTCCTACACAACCCCCCCCCAAACGAAGGACAATAAGACTAGCCATGACCTGATGAGTCTTCATTGTCTAAGTGGAAATATCTGGAGAGTCCATCTGCATTGGAGTGGCTACTCCCAGGTCTATGTTCCACTGTATAGTCCATTCCCTGTAGGGATATGGACCACCTCAACAATTTAGGATTTTCACCTTTCATTTGTTTTAGCCAAAGTAGAGGTTTGTGGTCTGTCTGAACAATGAAGTGAGTGCCAAACAGGTATGGCCTCAACTTCTTCAGAGCCCAGACCACAGCAAAGGCCTCCCTCTCAATGGCAGACCAACGCTTTTCTCTAGGGGTCAACCTTCTACTAATAAAAGCAACAGGTTGATCCTGGCCCTCAGAATTAAGTTGTGATAGGACTGCCCCTACTCCTAATTCAGATGCATCAGTTTGGACATAGAATTTTTTAGAGTAACAAGGGCTTTTCAGGGCAGGTGCAGAGCACATGGCCTGCTTCAGCTCCTCAAAAGCTTTCTGACAGTTTGCTGTCCATAATACCTTTTTAGGCATTTTCTTGGATGTGAGGTCATTAAGAGGGGCTGCAATGGAGCCATAGTTCTTAATGAACCTCCTGTAATACCCAGTGAGGCCTAGGAAGGCTCTCACCTGAGTCTGAGTGGTAGGGGGAACCCAATCAATAATAGTTTGGATTTTCCCCTGAAGTGGTGCAATCTGTTCCCCACCAACAAGGTGTCCCAGATAAACCACCTTACCCTGCCCTATCTGGCACTTTGAAGCCTTGATAGTGAGGCCTGCCTTTTGCAGGGCCTCCAAAACTTTCCATAGGTGGACCAGGTGATCATCCCAGCTGGAGCTAAAGACAGCTATATCGTCCAAATATGCTGCACTGAAAGCTTCCAGCCCTTGCAGGACTGTGTTCACCAACCTCTGAAAAGTGGCAGGTGCATTTTTCAAACCAAAAGGCATTACAGTAAACTGGTAATGTCCTCCAATGGTAGAAAATGCAGTCTTAGGTTTAGCATCTTCTGATAATTTGATCTGCCAATACCCTGCAGTCAAATCAAAAGTGCTTAGATACTTCGCAGATGCCAGTGTATCTATAAGCTCATCTGCCCTGGGTATAGGGTGAGCATCAGTTTTGGTTACCAAGTTGAGACCTCTATAGTCTACACAAAACCGCATTTCCTTCTTTCCATCTTTAGAATTGGGTTTTGGTACCAGTACCACAGGAGAAGCCCATGGACTGTCAGAGTGCTCAACCACTCCTAGTTCCAACATTTTCTGAACTTCTTGCTTTATGCAGTCCCTGACATGGTCAGGCTGCCTATAGATCTTACTTTTGACAGGTAAACTGTCTCCAGTATCTATAGTGTGCTCACACCAAGAAGTGGTACCTGGCACAGTAGAGAAGAGTTCAGAGAATTGATCTAGGAGATTTATGCAATTATCTTTCTGCTCAGCAGTAAGACAATCAGCCAAAACTACACCTTCCACAAGAGCATCTTGTTCTGTGGAAGAGAAAAGATCAGGTAGAGGATCACTGTCTTCTTCCTGTCCCTCATCAGTTGCCATGAGCAGGGTGAGATCAGCCCTGTCATAGTAGGGTTTCAGGCGGTTGACATGGAGCACCCTAAGGGGACTCCTGGCAGTGCCTAAGTCAACTAAATAGGTGACTTCTCCCTTCTTTTCAACAATTGTGTGGGGACCACTCCATTTATCTTGGAGTGCTCTTGGGGCCACAGGCTCCAAGACCCACACTTTCTGCCCTGGTTGGTACTGAACCAAAACAGCCTTCTGATCATGCCATTGCTTCTGGAGCTCTTGGCTGGCCTGAAGGTTTTTACTGGCCTTTTTCATGTACTCAGCCATCCTTGATCTGAGGCCAAGTACATAATCCACAATATCCTGCTTAGGAGCTTTTGAAGGTTGTTCCCAACCCTCCTTTACAAGTGTGAGTGGACCCCTAACAGGGTGTCCAAAAAGAAGTTCAAAGGGGCTAAAGCCCACTCCTTTCTGGGGTACCTCCCTGTAGGCAAAAAGGAGGCATGGTAGAAGGATATCCCATCTCCTGCGGAGTTTTTCAGGGAGACCCATAATCATGCCTTTGAGAGTTTTATTAAATCTCTCCACCAGTCCATTTGTTTGTGGATGATAGGGTGTTGTGAACTTGTACGTTACACCACACTCCTTCCACATGGCCTTTAAGTATGCAGACATGAAATTGCTTCCTCTGTCTGATATTACTTCCTTTGGGAAGCCCACCCTGGAAAATATTCCCAGGAGGGCCTTTGCCACTGCAGGAGCTGTAGTGGTCCTTAAAGGAATAGCTTCAGGATATCTTGTGGCATGGTCCACTACCACCAAGATAAACCTATTGCCTGAAGCAGTAGGAGGGTCAAGGGGGCCAACTATGTCAACCCCTACCCTTTCAAAGGGAACCCCAACCACAGGCAGTGGGATAAGGGGTGCCTTTGGGGTGCCACCTGTCTTGCCACTGGCTTGACAGGTTTCACAGGACTTACAAAATTCCTTTGTGTCCTCAGACATCCTAGGCCAATGAAACAGGGGAACAAGCCTGTCCCAAGTTTTCATTTGTCCTAGATGCCCAGCTAAGGGAATGTCATGTGCCAGTGTTAGGAGGAACTTTCTGTACTCCTGAGGAATCACTAATCTCCTGGCAGCTCCAGGTTTAGGATCCCCATGCTCAGTGTACAAGAGGTTGTCCTCCCAGTAAACTCTGTGAGAGTCACTGACATCCCCATTAGCCTGTTTGACAGCTTGCTGTCTGAGACCCTCTAATGTGGGACAGGTTTGCTGTGCCACACTCAGCTCCTCTCTGGCAGGCCCCCCTTCACCCAAAAGCTCAGCAGTGTCTGCTTCCAGCTCCTCTGGTGTAGGTTCTGCACAGGGAGGGAATTCTTCTTCCTCAGAAGTAGAATCCACTGTAGAGGGAGGGATAGTAGGAAGTGGTTTGCTTCTACTAGCCCTAGCTTTAGAGAGCACTTGGTCCATTGTTCCAGGATCCAAGCTTCCCTGTCCTTTTTGCTTTTTGGCCTGAGCCCTTGTCAAAGCAAAAATATGCCCTGGGATGCCCAGCATTGCTGCATGGGCCTCCAACTCCACATCTGACCAAGCTGATGTCTCCAAATCATTCCCTAATAGACAGTCTACAGGTAAATCTGAAGCTACCACAACTTTCTTTGGACCAGTTACCCCCCCCCAGTTGAGATTTACAACAGCCATGGGGTGGCTTTGTGTTATGTTGTGAGCATCGGTTACTTGGTACTGGTGTCCAAGTATGTGTTGTTCAGGGTGCACCAGTTTCTCAATCACCATTGTGACACTGGCACCTGTGTCCCTGTAGGCCTGGACCTCAACACCATTTATTAGGGTTAGTTGCTTGTACTTCTCCAAGTTATGGGGGCAAGCAACCAAAGTGGCTAAATCAATAGCCCCTTCAGAGACTAAAGTAGCCTCTGTGGTCTCCCTAATCAGACCAACCCCAACTAAGTTACCAATAGTGAGCCCAGCTACTCCCTTGGATTGGCTATTAGTAGGTTTGCTCCCACCACCACTGCTATTAGTAGGGACACTAGGTGTAGCAGTAGGGGTTGTAGTGGTAGGAGCAGTGGTGCCTTTCTTTGGACAACTGGGGTCTGTTGTCCAATGGCCTTTTATTTTACATAAATAGCACCATGGTTTCTTTTCCTTGTTCTGATTAAAGGAGGATTTGGACCCACCACCCCCACCAGAGTGTTTTTGTGGGCCTGATGAAGACTCATTTTTAGATCTATCCCCACCCTTGTCTGAAGACTTACCATCCTTCTTTTTGTTGCCATCTTTGTCACCCCCTGTATGAACTTTTCTGTTCACTCTTGTTCTGACCCATTTGTCTGCCTTCTTTCCCAATTCTTGGGGAGAGGTCAGATCAGAGTCCACCAAGTACTGGTGCAACAAATCAGACACACAATTATTAAGAATATGCTCTCTCAGGATTAAGTTATACAGGCTGTCATAATCAGTAACTTTACTGCCATGTAACCACCCCTCCAAGGCCTTCACTGAATGGTCAATTAAATCAACCCAGTCTTGTGAAGACTCCTTTTTGGTCTCTCTGAACTTTATCCTGTACTGTTCAGTGGTTAAGCCATAACCATCCAGGAGTGCATTCTTAAGAACTTGGAAATTATTAGCATCATTTTCTTTCACAGTAAGGAGCCTATCCCTACCTTTTCCACTAAATGATAGCCATAGGATAGCAGCCCACTGCCTTTGAGGGACATCCTGTACAACACAGGCCCTCTCAAGTGCAGCAAACCACTTGTTAATGTCATCCCCCTCCTTATAAGGGGGAACTATCTTGTGCAGATTCCTGGAATCATGCTCTTTTGCAGGATGACTATGGGGAATACTGCTGCTGCCACCATGGGTATCTAACCCCAACTTCTGTCTTTCCTTCTCTAATTCAAAAGACTGTATATCCAAATCCAGCTGTTGCTTTTTAAGCTTCAGTCTGGTTTGTTCCACCCTCAACTTATTGAGTTCCCTCTCTAACATTCTGTCATCAGGGTTGGTGGGAGGGACATTCCTAGAAACAGAGCTATGATGGGAATGAACAGAAGGAGACCTGTCCCTTACAGAAGCCACCCTAACAGCTTGGTTAACAGAAACATTACTACCAGTATGGTGAGAATAAATGCTTTTGCTATGATGTGAGACAACACTATTTATATGGTGTGGCTCATCATCATTACCATCTATGCTAGATTGTCTAGTAATGGGCAGGCTAGGAAGTTTCTTTCCTGAATCTTTTCCTGGGGGAGTCCCTGAATCAGATTGAGAACTATTAGGTACTTTTTCAACAGACGGGGCACCTATGGCCTTATCCTGTTCTCTAAGCATGTTAAGTAACAGTTCCAAGGAAGGATTCTTCCCTACACTCAAACCTCTCTCTATACAGAGACTCCTTGCTCTTTTCCAGCTAAGGTTGTCATATGCAAGTTTGGACAGATCACCATTTTGGCCTGTGCCAGACATTTTTAGAGAGAGATAAAGTGATAGAAAAAGAGAAAAAAGTTTTCAGAACTTTTTGGAAAGACAGAAAAAAAACTTTTTAAACTTTTAAGAACTTTTTGAAAGTTTAGAGGTACTTTTCAGCACTTAGAAAAGAGTGAAAAGAGGAAAGGCAAAACTTTTTGGCTATGTGTATATACACTGACCTTGTTTTGTATATTTTTCTCTTATGAAAAGTACAATGACAAGAGTGGTAAGTAGTCTCAAGCACTTATCCCACCACTGCACAACCAATGTAGGAGGCTGGACTGGCTTGTAGTGAGTACCAAGGGGTACTTGCACCTTGCACCAGGCCCAGTTATCCCTTATTAGTGTATAGGGTGTCTAGCAGCTTAGGCTGATAGATAATGGTAGCTTAGCAGAGCAGCTTAGGCTGAACTAGGAGACGTGTGAAGCTACTACAGTACCACTTAGTGTCATATGCACAATATCCTAAGAAAACACAATACACAGTTATACTAAAAATAAAGGTACTTTATTTTTATGACAATATGCCAAAGTATCTTAGAGTGTACCCTCAGTGAGAGGATAGGAAATATACACAAGATATATATACACAATAGCAAAAATATGCAGTATAGTCTTAGAAAACAGTGCAAACAATGTATAGTTACAATAGGATGCAATGGGGAAACATAGGGATAGGGGCAACACAAACCATATACTCCAAAAGTGGAATGCGAACCACGAATGGACCCCAAACCTATGTGACCTTGTAGAGGGTCGCTGGGACTATTAGAAAATAGTGAGAGTTAGAAAAATAACCCTCCCCAAGACCCTGAAAAGTGAGTGCAAAGTGCACTAAAGTTCCCCTAAGGACAAAGAAGTCGTGTTAGAGGAATAATGCAGGAAAGACACAAACCAGCAATGCAACAACTGTGGATTTCCAATCTAGGGTACCTGTGGAACAAGGGGACCAAGTCCAAAAGTCACAAGCAAGTCGGAGATGGGCAGATGCCCAGGAAATGCCAGCTGCGGGTGCAAAGAAGCTTCGACTGGACAGAAGAAGCTGAGGTTTCTGCAGGAACGAAAAGGGCTAGAGACTTCCCCTTTGGTGGACGGATCCCTCTCGCCGTGGAGAGTCGTGCAGAAGTGTTTTCCCGCCGAAAGGACGCTAACAAGCCTTGCTAGCTGCAAATCGTGCGGTTAGCGTTTTTGGACACTGCTGGGGCCCAGGAGGGACCAGGAGGTCGCAAATTGGACCTGAAGAGAGAGGGGACGTCGAGCAAGACAAAGAGCCCTCACTGAAGCAGGTAGCACCCGGAGAAGTGCCATAAACAGGCACTACGAGGATGCGTGAAACGGTGCTCGCCGAAGTTGCACAAAGGAGTCCCACGTCGCCGGAGACCAACTTAGAAAGTCGTGCAATGCAGGTTAGAGTGCCGTGGACCCAGGCTTGGCTGTGCACAAAGGATTTCCGCCGGAAGTGCACAGGGGCCGGAGTAGCTGCAAAGTCGCGGTTCCCAGCAATGCAGGCAAGGACTTACCTCCACCAAACTTGGGCTGAAGAGTCACTGGATTCGAGGGACCTCGCTCGTCGTGCTGAGAGGAGACCCAAGGGACCGGTAATGCAGCTTTTTGGTGCCTGCGGTTGCAGGGGGAAGATTCCGTCGACCCACGGGAGATTTCTTCGGAGCTTCTGGTGCAGAGAGGAGGCAGGCTACCCCACAGCATGCACAAGCAGGAAAACAGTCGAGAAGGCGGCAGGATCAGCGTTACAGAGTTGCAGTAGTCGTCTTTGCTACTATGTTGCAGGTTTGCAGGCTTCCAGCGCGGTCAGCAGTCGTTTCCTTATCAGAAGGTGAAGAGAGAGATGCAGAGGAACTCGGATGAGCTCTTGCATTCGTTATCTAAAGTTTCCCCAGAGACAGAGACCCTAAATAGCCAGAAAAGAGGGTTTGGCTACTTAGGAGAGAGGATAGGCTACTAACACCTGAAGGAGCCTATCAGCAGGAGTCTCTGACGTCACCTGGTGGCACTGGCCACTCAGAGCAGTCCAGTGTGCCAGCAGCACCTCTGTTTCCAAGATGGCAGAGGTCTGGAGCACACTGGAGGAGCTCTGGACACCTCCCAGGGGAGGTGCAGGTCAGGGGAGTGGTCACTCCCCTTTCCTTTGTCCAGTTTCGCGCCAGAGCAGGGGCTAAGGGGTCCCTGAACCGGTGTAGACTGGCTTATGCAGAATTGGGCACATCTGTGCCCAAGAAAGCATTTCCAGAGGCTGGGGGAGGCTACTCCTCCCCTGCCTTCACACCATTTTCCAAAGGGAGAGGGTGTCACACCCTCTCTCAGAGGAAGTTCTTTGTTCTGCCATCCTGGGCCAGGCCTGGCTGGACCCCAGGAGGGCAGATGCCTGTCTGAGGGGTTGGCAGCAGCAGCAGCTGCAGTGAAACCCCAGGAAGGGCAGTTTGGCAGTACCAGGGTCTGTGCTACAGACCACTGGGATCATGGGATTGTGCCAACTATGCCAGGATGGTATAGAGGGGGCAATTCCATGATCATAGACATGTTACATGGCCATATTCGGAGTTACCATGGTGAAGCTACCTATAGGTAGTGACCTATATGTAGTGCACGCGTGTAAGGGTGTCCCCGCACTCACAAAGTTCTGGGAATTGGCTCTGAACAATGTGGGGGCACCTTGGCTAGTGCCAGGGTGCCCTCACACTAAGTAACTTTGCACCTAACCTTTACCAGGTAAAGGTTAGACATATAGGTGACTTATAAGTTACTTAAGTGCAGTGTAAAATGGCTGTGAAATAACGTGGACGTTATTTCACTCAGGCTGCAGTGGCAGGCCTGTGTAAGGATTGTCAGAGCTCCCTATGGGTGGCAAAATAAATGCTGCAGCCCATAGGGATCTCCTGGAACCCCAATACCCTGGGTACCTCAGTACCATATACTAGGGAGTTATAAGGGTGTTCCAGTAAGCCAATGTAAATTGGTAAAAATGGTCACTAGCCTGTTAGTGACAATTTGGAAAGAAATGAGAGAGCATAACCACAGAGGTTCTGATTAGCAAAGCCTCAGTGAGACAGTTAGTCACTACACAGGTAACACATTCAGGCACACTTATGAGCACTGGGGCCCTGGGTTACCAGGGTCCCAGTGACACATACAACTAAAACAACATATATATAGTGAAAAATGGGGGTAACATGCCAGGCAAGATGGTACTTTCCTACAGCACACCAAAGACACTCCAAAGGCAAACCTGTCTGCGCCCATCCATGACCGCCAGGGGCCAGTAACCCTGGTCGTTTCAGCCAGAAAGGCTTTTGTATACCACAGAGCAATTAAAGACCGGACGCCCCGCAAGCTGGATTCTATGAGTAAGTCCTTTGATATGTAACAGGTGTAAATTTGCCTGCCTAACCTCTGCAAACTCAAGGGTGGTAATGGCCCATACTGACTGACCACTAAGGGCTCTGAGACAGGGCATAGCACTGATCCTTGTGTGGATGCAGCCCATGGAAAGCACCATCATTTTAAGGAGTTTAACTTTTAGTCTTTTAGTCTCCCCAGTCACCAGCATATGGGATATCAATCCTGATGCTTTAGTTCTTGCCGAGGCCCCCAAGGGCACACAGGGAGGTGGTGTACCTCTCTTCAGGACGTAATGGCCCCTCATATTCTGAAATCTGCGAATTTCACCCTTCTCTGTGAATCTAACCTTCATTTGAAAGATGTAAAGTGTTATTTGAATACCTCTTTTATGGAAGACATAGGGGTCCTTAACCTGACTTTATGTAAATTGGACCTCACTCACATGGCCGCCCATATTTTAGACCCTGCCTTCTCCAATGTGACGGATCTTACCACAGACCCTGGGCGTAACACCCCCCCTCCCCCCCCCCAGGACCTTACCTTGCTTCGATCTTTTTTCAGTACCATTCAGTATTAGAACTCAGATGTACGCTTTAGCTACACAGCCTCGTTCCTCAATTAAACCAAGGAATTGGTTGAAATTGAGTGTTGCAAATTTGAATGAGCAGCTGTATAACACCAGGCCTACCATTGAACAAGAGAGTGATTTAGTTAATGCTCTGGTTCATGATTTGCTTATGGAAGACGTAGCTACTACTTTACCAGCAACAGTCAAACACTCAGGACTGCTTCACTTGCCTGCATCCTGGTTTTATGAATTGCTTAAGTCTGAGAAAAGAGTTGTAAGGTCCTAGAAAGACTTGGGAGAAAGTCTTATGCGTAGGAGGCAAAAACCAACTACAGAGAGGCGTTAAAACATTACCATAGTCTCTGTGAGTCTGCTCGTGCAACATATTACTGTGGAATTCTTTCTCTTCCTGTATCACTTAGAAGGTGATGGAGAAATCAGAACATTGTATGCATGAGATGTACTAGTTGGAGCACAAGAAGTAGCTGGGTGACGCAGTACCTAGTAAGGTCAACAGTCGGGTGAATGCTTTCAAAAGGAAGCCATGACCAGTGACCAAAGCGATGAATTTAGACAGTAAAACAAATTGAATATGAGTGGCGGGAAAGGATTAAAACATGTGCTGTAGATGTGTCAGCATATATATTTCAGAGTCCAGATCATGCTTTGACATTGGTGAGAAATGTATGTGAGGTGGGAGAAAGGGCACTTGGCATGTTGTGCGTGGATGGTAAAGCAGGATAGCTAGTGTATTGGAAGGTACATAATGGGTTGAAAGTGTAATGATCCTTGGGAGCATTGATTAAACAGGTGTTTGGAAAACTCTACTAAGTACAAAATGTATGGTTAGAATGAAGGCAGTGGATTTCATGGTTGACTCTGGATTTGTTTACTCAGTTGTTCTGGGATCCAAGTTCATGGCTCATTTGCCCAAAGGGAAGTTATCCCCCAAAGACATCAGTCTTAAGTGGTACTAGAGAAGTTCTAAAGAAGAAACATAGAGGCTCTAGGTTACATGTGGACTGACCTTAGGTATGATAGGCACAGATTTACATTGGCACAGATGGCTCACTCTGTGGGTGTACCAATATGCTCTATACATCATCTTGAACCCAAGAGCTCTAGACCAGGTAGTGATGGCTGATTACACCATTCTGGATGATATTTTGAACACCGCTGCTAATTTTTTGACGGCAAGTTAGCCCTTCTCTGCATGTATCTTTACAGGATCATTCTGAAAGAGGGGGCCATGTGGGTGAGGCACAAAATAGGAGGACCTCCATTAGTATTAGGGAGGAGGTGAAGGGGATGTAGAGAGAAATGCAACGTGAAGGTGTCATTGAAAGCATGAGGGCTACATAGTGGAAAGCAAACCAACCAGGCAAACCAAGACGTTGTTGACATACATTGATTGCTTGAACAGGAACAGAGTAATGGCAGCTTTCCTTTACGAAACATCAATTAAACTGTCAAGTTAAACTGGGGAAAGTACCAAAAGCTAGGCTTGAGAAGCTCTTACCACCAAATCAATCTATATCAAAACTGCCTACTGCGTTTATCAATTCAGAAGCTGTTTATCCGGTTACTCTTTGGTTTCGCATCAGCGGCTAGTTTGTTTCAGAGGATGATGGATAAGATAAAGTTATGTGTTTTTAGGATGGTGTGTTAATTTTTGGATAAACAGTTAAAGACCACAATTTGTATTGAAGAAAGTGTTGGAGCAGCTGGGGCATGCTAGGATCACCCTAAGGAAAGAAGGTTGAATACCTGAGGTATACCATGCCAGCTACTGGGGTGCGACCATGTGAGTGCAGTGGTCCTGGAAAAGAAACGGGTTGAAAAGGACATAAAACTGTCATGGTTGGTGGAGTACCCTAGAAGAGGCTTGATAACATACATCAGGGCTCTTAAACATGTCTCTAGGAACACAAGTAAGAGGTGCAAAATGCCTTAATATAGTTTTGCATTCTGACAATGGCTATTGCTATGAACTTACTGTTAGTCAAAGGTGCCAGTTTCCTTCAAAGGAGTTAGTAGACCCTGTGAAGGTGTGTGCATCTGGTTTTCCTATGACTACGAAGTTAACATAGAAAGGGGACTTACTGTAACAATCTCTATAGGCAGGAAATAATAGTAAGGGGGATACAGGAATTACATTGCGGTAAAATGGGGTTTGCAAATTGAAATACATAAAATATTTGAAACTGTAGAAAAAGGTAACAAGAAATAGATGTGTATCTGTGTGGTATGTCACAGTAATAGGTGACTCCATCGTGTATGAGGCTAAGGAGGCGCCTAGCATAGTGCTGTGAATTATAGGGCACAACAGGTCCTACCAATAGTCTGATGTGCTACTATTAAGAATAATTATGGGAAGGGGGTGTGTGGTCTGAGCTCGTGGTAAATGGCCGCCAAGCCTGGGAGTTTCCTCCGAGGCAAGAGAATAGAGGCAGATTAACTGATTGTAAATCTTGCTGCAGCCTCAGGAGCGAACCACTACATATCTCTAAAGATTTCAATAATGCTCTGTATTTGAACGAGACCGCCTCAGAGATTTGAAGATCCCTGATCCATTAGGAGCAGCCTCAAATGCCTTTCTGATCAAGATGGTGGCTCGACACTCACACCATAAATGGTCACATTGGAGCATAATTGGAAAGGGTCCTGGACCTGATGCTCGAAGGCAGGTACAACTTCCCCATGAGCCAAGCATGAGAGCGGCTTGACTGAATTATGGTATTTGTACTGGGAGAACAAACACAAAAATACAACTGTTCTAGGGCAGTCATCTTTCCATTTCTATCATAAAGGACACCCCTCACCTGAACTAGAGTCACTTCCGGTTATGGAGGTAGAAGTCTCACACACTTCAGTGTCATGCTTCAGCCTTCACGTCTACTCCCTCTTCGGTAGGATCAATGCACCGGGGAGGACTTGGCCAGCTAGCTCCTTTTGAGCAGAAGGGAGTTCTACATAAATGATAACTGGGTAAAAAGACTGGGATCCAGATTTGTAAAAATATCTTGTGTTAACCCCTAGTACTCCCTTTATGAAATGGGGAACACAGGTATTGTTAAAAAACATAAGGTGAAACCACGATAATAATGATTTGTGGTACTCACTCTAGCCAACATGTTTCTGCCCACTCTTATCAGCCCTTACGGGCCTCGGGCATTTGTCAGTGCATCAGATCCCTGTCCATTACACAAATTTTTGTGTCAAACAGCTATAGAGTACCCTACAAAATAATGTGCAAGGAAACACCCAGAAAAGGTCCTACCTTACTTCAGTTTGCATCTATATTAGGCACCTGAAAAACAAAAACGGGTCACCCCAAATATATTTACATTTTTATAGAAACACAAAGCCCACTACCAAGCCCAGTGTTCATCCATAAGGATATACATTTGCATTACAAAACAAACAGTGACACACACTGGTAAAGTTCATGCAACAAATATACTAGAATGCATGTCTGGTGAGCAGAATTTCTGTTAGTAGTACATTCATACGCCCTTACCCATAATTTAGGAGTAACTAGTTTCATGGTCCATTAGTGGGGAATTAAAAAACAAGAACATTTACTACTTAACAGTACTTCACCTGAAACACAGAATATCCTAAGGAAGTTAAAATATGAGTACAACAAATTAATCAGTAGCATGTCCCATAGATGGTTAAACAACTTAAAAGCTATAAAAGTCTGTGAATTCAACAAGGCATGAAAGACTGTGGCCATTCACCTTAAATATAGAAACAACAACTCAGTTATTACGGCTGCAACATCTGAACAAGGTGAAACAACAAAGGACATCAAAGAAATTACACAAATCTTTCATGACAGTTACAGACAACTTCATATTCCTTCTACCAATATAAATACTGAAGTTTGTCAAAACTATCTAAATAATATACATTTACCTAGACTCACTGAGGAGGCACAAGCAAAACTTAACAAAACAATTACTGAATCCGAAATTATTAAGGCTATTAATTCACTAATACAAGCATTGGCAATGCTAATACATCTCGTTGAAGTATTATGACATATTACTGATCAGCATTTGGTGTTGTTTGAAAAGAATACATTGGGGTCGCCTATGCAAGAGGTATTGGCTTTGCCAATATGATTTAGTCATGTTTTACACCAGATTGACAGCTGGCTAAACTAAAGTGGCATAAAGGAGAGTGACGTGGAGTGTCGCAAAGTAGAATATTATGGAGTAGAGTGGGTTGTTATGGCGTGTCGTAGAGAGGAGTGGAGTGGTGTAGAGCAGAGCAAATTGTCATAGAGTGGAGTGGCATAGAGTGGCGTACTGGAGTGGCGTAGATTGTAGTGATGTCTCGTAGAATAGATTGGAGTAAAGTGGCATTGAGTGGCTTAGAGGGAGTTGCGTAGAGCATTAAAGAGTGGAGTAGTGTCGTAGAGTGGCATACAGTGGAGTAGAGTGTTGTCCAGTTTAATGGATTAGAGAGTCATAGAATGGAGTGCTGCAAAGTGAAGTAGAGCGGCCTAGACTGAAGTTGCATAAAGTACAGTGGTGCAGAGTAGATTGGCATAACGTGCAGTGGCTTAGAGTGCACTGATTTTGAGTTAAGTGGTGTTGGGATGCATTGGCGTAGAGTGCAGTGGCGTAGAGTAGTGCAGAGTAGATCAGAGTGGAGTGGCACAGCATAGATTGCAGTGGTGTAGAAGGCAATGGGCTACAGTGGAGTGGTGCAGGTTGGAGTAGAGTGACCCAGAGTGCAGTAGTGTAGATTGAGAGTAGAGTGAAGTGGTGCAGGGTAAAGTGGAGTGCTGCAGGATAGATGTAGAGTGGCATAGAGTGCAGTGGCATGGAGAGCAGTGGTGTAGAGCAGATGACTGGTGTAGAGATGAGTGATGCAGAGTAGAGACAGTGGAATAGAGAACAGAGGTGCAGAGTAGGGTAGAGTTCAGTGGCGGACAGTGCATTGGCGTTGACTGCATTGGTATAGTGTTGCAGAGCAGAGTGCTGTAGCATACAGTACAGTGGTGCACAGTTGAATTGAGTGGCATAGAGTGCAGTGACATAGACTGCAATGGTGTAGAGTGGCATAACGTGCAGTGATGCCGGGTGCAGTGACGTAAA
This sequence comes from Pleurodeles waltl, assembly GCF_031143425.1. Classification (NCBI taxonomy): domain Eukaryota; kingdom Metazoa; phylum Chordata; class Amphibia; order Caudata; family Salamandridae; genus Pleurodeles; species Pleurodeles waltl. Next base: position 1,802,790,693 of record NC_090444.1, on the reverse strand, counting down.
GTGTTGCAGAGTAGTGTATAGTTGCCTAGAGTGCAATGGTGCAGAATAGTTGGCATAGAGTGCATTGGTTGTGAGTAAAGTGGTGTAGAGTACTTTGGGGCAGTGGTTTAAAGTAGACTGGCATGAAGCTCATTGTTGGACTTTTGCTTATGCGGGGTCATCCCCAGTCTTTTTGCCTCCTGCCTCCTATTTTTTTCTGACCTGTTGCTGTTGGCTTTTCAACTCTGAGCACTTTACCACTGCTAACCAGTGCTAAAGTGCATATGCTCTCCGTGTAAATTGTATGTAATTGGTTCTCCATGATTGGCATATTTGTTTTACTGTTAAGACCCTAGTAAAGTGCACTAGAGGTGCCCAGGGCCTGTAAATCAAATGTTACTAGTGGGCCTGCAGCACTGGTTGTGCCACCCACACAAGTAACCCTGTAATCATGTCTCACACCTGCCACTGCAGTGTCTGTGTGTGTATTTTTACTCTGTAAATTCGACATGGCAAGTGTACCCACTTGCCAGGCCTAAACCTTCCCTTTTCTTACATGTAAGGCACCCCTAAGGTAGGCCCTAGGTAGCCCCAAGGGCAGGGTGCAGTGTATGGATAAGGTAGGACATATAGTAATGTGGTTTATATGTCCTGACAGTGAAATACTGGCAACTTCGTTTTTCACTGTTACAAGGCCTGTCTCTCTCATAGGATAACATGGGGGCTACCTTTAAATATGATTAAAGTGTAGATTCCCCTAGAGAGTAGATGGACATATGGAGTTTGGGGTCCCTGAACTCACAATTTAAAAATACATCTTTTAGTAAAGTTGATTTTAAGATTGTGCGTTTGAAACTGCCACTTTTAGAAAGTGAGCATTTTCTTGCTTAAACCATTCTGTGACTCTGCCGTGTTTTGTGGATTCCCTGTCTGGGTCAGTTTGACAGTTGGGTTGTTTTTCACCTCACACCAGACAGTGACACAAAGGGGGCTGGGGTGTAACCTGCATTTCCTGATTAGCCATCTCTGCTAGGAGGGAGGGGTGGAGTGGTCACTCTCATCTGAAAGGACTGTGCCTGCCTCTGACAATGCCGGCTCCAACCCCCTGCTGTGTGTCTGATGACTTGCCTGGGCAAGGCAGGATTTCACAAGTAGGTGTGAGTCCCCTTTGAAGAAAGGTGACTTCAAAGACTAAAATGGGTATAAGAAGGGCACCCAAATCTACAGACTTTAGAAACACTTCTGGAACCATGAGGAACCTCTGCCTGGAGAAGAGCTGATAGCTGAGGAAGACGTGCTGCCCTGCCTGTGACTGTGCTTTGTGGAGCTTTCCTGCAGTGCTGCTTCTGCCAGAGTAAGAGGGCAAAGACTGGACTTTGTGTGCCTTCCATCTTGTGAAGAAATCTCCAAAGGCTTGATTTAGAGCTTGCCTCCTGTTGTTTGAAGTCTCAGGGACAGCAAAGACTTCTCTCTGCCAGCACCTGGAGTCTCTGGAGAGACTCCTGCTCTGACAAGTGGCGCCCAATCCAGTTCCTGGGCCCTTGGAAGGAAAGCTGGTGGAAATCCAAGGAAATCGACTTTGGACCGACGCCGCTGCTGAATCCGGTAACGCCGCCTGCACCTGACGCCGTGACCTTCGCTGGAACGCGACGCTCTTCGCAGGCCCGACGGCGCAGCAGCCCCTCTGAAGTCCGCGACTCCGTGGAAGTCGCCGCACCACGTCGTGACCGACGCCGCTCGAAGTGCGCGGATTCAACGTTTCGCACAGACGCCGCGATTCCCGACTTCGCACATTGGCTTGTTTTCACTCTTCACCAAAGGTACTGTACTTGGGGGTCTACACGACTCTGTGTCCGGCGCCGCTGGTGTCGGCTTGTTGGGAACGACTCCGTCACGACGCCGTGTTAACATCTCATCGAAGCATTTTTGTTTCTAAGCGCTATTTTTGAGTTTAATCTTTAAAAATTCATAACTTGACTTGTGTATGTCGGATTTTTGTTGTTTTGGTCTTGTTTTGTTTAGATAAATATTTCCTATTTTTCTAAACCGGTGTTGTGTCATTTTGTAGTGTTTTCATTAAGTTACTGTGTGTGTTGGTACAAATACTTTACACCTAGCACTCTGAGTTTAAGCCTACTGCTCTGCCAAGCTACCAAGGGGGTAAGCAGGGGTTAGCTGAGGGTGATTCTCTTTTACCCTGACTAGAGTGAGGGTCCTTGCTTGAACAGGGGGTAACCTGACTGTCAACCAAAGACCCCATTTCTAACACTCATGTATAGTGTAAGATACAATCCTTGTCTTGACCAAACAATCTCGACTATTATGTGTCCTAGGGAAGGCAGCCACCCCCTTCCCCATCGAATGCTGTAAATACTAAGTAGGAGTTAGCCGGAACACATGGGAGTCTAACTGGGCCTTTTCAGTAGCCTAATCCCCGTCTGAGTCTATTTGCAGTGTGGCATCCTAGCCTCGATGTGAATCAATGTGTATTAGTGTTTAGGTCATGCCTGCCCAGGTCATCAATGCCTCTGCTGCCTTTGCATCAGTCCTAGTTTTTGTGCTGTGCGCCACCTCCGCATCTGCCCACTCGAGGAGATCATTCCTCTAGGCCACGTCCGTTGAGGGGGGGTGGAATTGAGAGCTGAGACAGTTTTTGGCAATGTGTCTTTTAGCCACCACTAGTCCTACAATCGTATAACATCTAGTGAGGTTTTTTGGGGGGTTGTCCGACGGGTGGCCCAACAAGATTTTTTTTTATAGTTAGGGGAATGTCCCACCCCGTCACCAACTTCAGGTGTGCTACGATCTTGGTCCAAAACTTGGATATTTTTGGGCAGTACAAGATCATATCAACAAAGTTCGCTCCAGGGTCCTACAGCGAGGACAGGATCCAGATCTCGAGGGCTAAATGCGGCAGAGGTGCTCCAGGGAACGATATGCCATATGAATAATGTTATACTGGATTTGTTTAAATCTAGCAGACGTGGCCATCTTGCAGACCCCCTCATTTATTTTAGTCCAATCCTGAGGAGAAACCTGTTCTACACTGTACTATTGTCTCACTTGTTCAAACCCTAGCGGTTTATGGTGTTGGTCTAGTCTAAGCGCACAGTATAAACATCTTCCCCCTGCCATATCTAAGAGTGTGACCATAGTGTAGGTAGGGTCCTTTGCATTGGGAAATGTAGGCCATAATTGGCATGCTGTGGCAGATATTTTGGCATATTGGAGGAATTGTCCCCTTACCAAGTGAAAGTTTGTTTGTGCCTCCTGTAAGGATATAAAACTGCCATCAGGGTAAAGATCAGCTAGCACTATGCAGCCCCCCGCTGCCATTTATCCATTGCCATCACTTGGGCTATACGCCTGAACTGAGATATTATCCAGATATCTAACTCTAATGCAAAGGGGACTTGCCTCTGGACTGTTTTTACTGTTCTTTCCCATATCCTGCCCATTAGGCACATTAAATGCAGAAGTGCTTGGGTATTCCTCCTCCTATCAACAAACCTTCACTCAGTTGGTGACCTTCATGTGATCCTCTAAGAGATGTCTCTCCCAGTTCCACTCCCCATCCAGCCAGGAGATAGCATGTTGGAGCTGGGCCGCAAAGTAATACAACTCCAGATCTGGGACGTCTAAGCCACCCCTATCCCACTCTCTCTTGAGGGTGGCCAAACTGACCTGGCATCGTTCGCCTGGCCATGGAAGCTCTACCAAGAGGATATACAGCTCTCGGAACACATCCCTTGGGATTTCAAAGTAGGAGCCCTGCATAAAGTAAAGACATCTGGGTAAGATGACCATCTTCACGAGAACTACTTTCCCCAAAAGGGAGAGCCTAAGGGTGTTCCAGAAGTGAATGGAAGATCGCAGTCCATTCAGGACTCTTGCCACATTATTAGGATAGAGCAGGACCTGGTCCTGCATTATATACAGGCCTAAGTATTTGACTTTATCTAATGTCCATGTAAGTTTAGCTTTGGGGAGAGTTTCGAGAGGTTCACCTGTCAGTAGTCCAAGCGAGAACAAAGTGGACTTCTTCGTATTGACTCGTAGGCCAGACACCTCCCCAAATATGCCCATGACATTTAGCAATATAGGGACCAATATATCAGGACGTTGTGGGTAAATCAATGCATTATCTGCGTCTAGGAAGACTATATGTTCCTTAAGACCCACCTCAATACCCTATACCTGTAGAACTTGGTGGAGTCTACACACCAGGGTTTTCATTGCTATTGCGTATATTTAGAGGGACAGGGGACATCCTTGCCTGGTGCCTCTTTGTAATACAATTTCATCTGAGACATAGTAACCAGTACAGATCCTAGCTCTGGGCTCAGTATTCAGTAGTTTGATCCACTGAATGAATATATGGTCTAGTTGCATTGTTTCCAAAACAGACCATACATAGTCTCAGTTGAGGGAGTCAAAGGCCTGTTCAGTATCTAAAAAGGCTAAAGCGTATTTGGCATGCTGGAACTGGAACTGGAGGTGGAGATCAAGGAACATGTGCACGAGATAGTGTATATTACGGAGCGTGTTCCTTTGTGGAATAAACCCTGACTGATCCTCGTGTATAAGGGTTGGGAGGTGTGGAAGCAGACATGCTGCCAGGATGCTGCTTAGAATCTTAACCTCGATTTTTAGCATTTATATGGGTCGGCAGGAACCAGCGTCCAACCGATCCTTGCCAGGTGTAGGTATTAACACAATTATCACCTCCGTCATAGACTGGGGGAGACGTCTAGTTTCCTACACCTCCTCGTACACTTCTACCAGTCGCTCTGCCAAGACTCCTGCAAGAGCCTCATGAAAATCAGATGCCTGGCCATTACTCCAAGGGGCTTTGGCTGACTTTAATGCTCTAATGGCCTCTAAAATTTCTGTTTTACTAACTGGGCCCCTAAGTGTTTGCGGTCCGCCGCTGTGACTGTTTTCAAAGGCAGGGAATGCAAGTATGCTTGCCTAGATGCCTCATCAATGTCAGAATTCGGTTGGGTATGTACCCTCCTTAGGTGTCCCAAAAAGGCACCATTAATGGCCCGTTGGGTATAGATTTCTCGACCACCTCGGTCTCGTATGGACAGTATTGGTTCAAGTGTTTTTTCTGCTTGGATTAAGTGGGCCAACATCCTCCCAGCCTTATCTCCCTCCAGGTACCACCTCCTACGAGCGGTGTTTTTATTAGGTGTATCTAGTTGGAGCCAAAGTTCATTTAATGTATGTTTCAGTTGCTTCCATTCCACCATAAGCGCAGGGGCCTCGGGAAGCCCAGACCCCAGTTTCTCAAGTTCTCTTTCTTGAACCGATAATTCCTTTTCAAGCTCTCAACATCCCCCCATTGAGGTAGCCATGCAAACCCCCCTGAGGACCACCTTCATAGTATCCCACTCAATTGCTCGACTCCCAGCAGTATGCCTATTCTCATTAAAATATTGTGTTAAGGTCTCTTGGAGTGTTGCTCGGAAGGAGTGATCTGTTAGTGCTTCAGGTTGTGGTTGCCATAAGGCCACCCTAGGGGCGTGTCTCTTTAGTATATAAGTAGCAAGAAGTGGGGAGTGGTCAGAAAGGTACCTCGCAAGATAATGCACGTGTGATATGGAATGGAATGCTGTCTCTGTGATAAATAAATAATCTAGGCAACTGTACGTCATTATTGGGGGGGAGAATAGTATGACTAGGCTCTCATGTGCGGGTGGTTTTGGCACCACACATCTACCAATCCAATCGTATGTATGGCCTGGTTAAGTGAGGCAGTCAGACGAGGTTTAGTATTAGTTTTAGGGGCGATCTGTCCATATTGTCGTTGAGCACACAGTTAAAATCTCCCGCCATAATTATTTCAGTTGAGGACAAAAACTGGGCTTCCCCCAACAGTGAGGCCAAAAATTCTCCATCATCGGTATTTGGCCTGTAGACATGAACAATGCATACATGATGGGCATCTAATGATCCTTCCAATATATCATAGTGTCCCCCCTCATCTCAGAGCAATTTATATACTTTAAAGGGGATTCCTGGTGCCACCCAGATGAGCGCTCCTCTCGTGCATCCTGAATATGATGTTGCAAAACTTTGGCCCCACCATCTTCTCCGCAAGGATTTAAGAGAGTCTACCCAGAGGTTTGTCTCTTGTAAGAGTGCTATAGCCACCCCTTAGTGGGATTATTAAGGTACGCGCACATTCCATGTCAAGATTTTATAGCTAGTCCCTAAACCCGCCAAGTGTAATTAGATAGCGGTGTGTGGCCTCCCCCTGTATATGGGGTGCACTGGGAGGATGGGAGGATGCCAATTTCTACAGTGGGTGGAATCCTCACCAATGGACGCCATGCTGTATCATGTCCGGTCTGGTAGTATCAACAGTTCCAACCTTCATCTGTTGAGAAAGAGCATTATAAACTCTGTACAACGCTGGGGATGAAAGCTCCCTTCCAGTCCCACAATCCCCTCTCCCACAGGCAGTAGCCACAGTACCCTCCAAGCACATCAGTTACCAAGAGGGTCAGATACCCCGCCACTGCGTACTCAACCTTGCCCTAGACAGATCGCACCCCACATTGCCCTGATACCCCAACAGATGCAGATGAGCTGTTTTCGTTCCCGGGCAGAATACTGACACTGGCTGCTCCATGGCGTACTCTGAACACAACAACTCAGCTCTATTCCTTTTATTCTGCACTACACAGTCTCTGTGTTCGCCTCCAACACTCTGACTATTTTGGACGTGTTATCTCGGACCATGATGCACACATTATAGACGTCCATTGGACATTCCTGCCCCCACCAGTCCCCACATGGAAACTACCCAAAGACTGCTTCAAAGACCTGGTTTTCGAACAGGAACAAGCAGATCACATTAAACACTACTTCTCTGAAAACATGGGCACTGCCTCGACCACTGCCCTTGAATGGGATGCATTTAAGGCTGTAACTAGGGGAGCTTGTACACAAAAAACTGTGAGAGGCCACCATACTCTAAAGAAAGGTAAAATGTGAGCTGAGCAGAAGCTGGCCAACTTTAGTTGAGATCGCCACCCAGAGCTCGCCCCCCAACTAGCGGAGGCGAAGACCGCATACACAACACTCCTAGAAGACTTGAGATGCTACAATTTTAAAGTGGACGCCTCCAGAGTGCACAAAGAAGGTGACAAAGCCGGCAGTCTTTTAGCCTAGCTTGTTTGACAACACTCTGCGACCCCTCCCATTACTGAAATAGTAGACCTAAGGGGTAACAAGGTACATACCCAAGTGAACGTCTTGCAGGCCTTCATAGACTATTATTTCTCAATATATAAAGCACCACACAACAGTATCCCTTGAGGTATTCCTTGCACATATTCCCTCATGCCCATTCCAGCCTCCACCAAACTTTCACTTTACACGACCATCAACATTACAGATTTTAGGCAAGTAATTCGGGCCCTCCTCTGCAAGAAAACACCAGCCCTCGATGGGCTGCCACTAGAATATTATGGCACCTTCTCCACTTGACTCGCACCCCACCTCGTGGATCTATACCAAGACGTGCTGCGCACAGGTGAGCATCCCTACACATTATGAGAAACCTTACAAGTCTCTATTCACAAACCAGACAAGAGCCCAACCTGTCATGCTTCATACATGCCCATAGCCATTGTGGGCGTGAACTATAAAATACTGGGCAAAATCCTAGCTGACAGAAACGCCCAAATTCTCCCTTGCCTGGTTCATACGGACCTGAATGGCTTTATGCCAGGGCATACTACGTTGAAAAGCAGCCGCCATCTTTTTCACCTACAAAATAGGGTTCAGGGCCTTCATCTGTCTAATACTTGCCCTGGAAAAGGCCTTTGACACGCTGCCTTGGCCATGCTTCTTTGAGGTCCTCACTGGTGTGGCCATTGGACCGTAACTCTTAGCATATACCTGACTGCTTTACACCAGCCTAACCTCATGAGTCAGTCTAGGCCACCTTGTCTCTGCTCCCTTTCCAGTAGGTCGAGGCACAAGACAGGGCTGCCCACTCTCCCCCATCGATTGCCATCTGACTGTGTGCAGAGGGCGGGAAGTGGGTTATTCCATTTGCAGATGGAGTGCACTTGGTGTCCCTTTACGAGGATGACCTGCTTTTATACCTCAGAAATGTTACTATGGATCTCTCTCCGATCTGGTGCACTCTAGCGCACTTTGCCTTCCCCCCAGGGCTCCAGGTGAACTGGTAGAAATCAGCAGTATACCTGCAGTGTCCAGGACTACAACCCTCCGATCTGAGTTTGTGTGATGCTCATCTTCATTGTTGGCCACAAGTGGTTCGATACCTTGGGGTCCATCTATGGACCTGCCGATCTTTTTGACGGAAACTACTGGAAGGTTTTGAATGGGATTAGATCCCAAATCCATTTCTGGCAAACCCTATCTCTGGCGCCTATTGGTTACATCACCTTGGTTAAAATGATTATTCTTCCTTGTCTACTCTATTATTCTGTAAACCTTTCCATTACAACACTGCGCTACTTTTTCGCAGAACAAGATACTCTCTTAACACTTATCTAGAACACTGGCGGACGCCGGGTCACTCTAACTAAACTGCAACTGCAGATAGATCAGTGAGGCCTTGGGGCTCTGTCCTTTGAAGCCTATTTCTTAGCAGCGCAACTACAATGCTATCTTGTTGGACCACTGGCTGCTGTTTAGGGGAGAACAACACTCTGGGGTCCAGTCTGATCCCGGCATTGCGGGTCCTTCTCCTGGAGATGCAGCAACCTTCCTGGACATGGCCACTACAGGTGACGGTGGCTCGACGGTGTATGAACCGAGTGCATTGCCTGTCCTGAGCATTCCATTATACTCCCTGATACTCCCACTAATATGGCTACCCCACCACTCTGACTTCTACTCAGCCCAAAACCTAAAACCGTGGACAGATAACTCGATGCACACGGTGGTTGACCTGTTCCTGGAGCGCAGTCTTCTTCCATTTACACAGCTGGTTGAGGATAACAGTCTCTCAGCAGGGCAGTTTCTCCACCACAGGCAACTTGTCCACACATGCCAAGCACTGTAGAACATGCCAGAGGGGTAACCACCTACACAGCTGGTACTTCACTCCATTCTGCTGATGGGAACTGGCCACCATTTCATTACATGGATACAAAGTGATTGGGGAGCTCACGCACGCCCCCCTGACGACGTTCTGGCGCCAGTGGGAAGACGACTTTGGTAGGCCTCTACAAGACAGAGTGGAGCACAGCGCTCCAGTCCCCTAAGTTTGTGTCCCAAAATTCTCGCTTTAGAAATATACAGTTCTTTATCCTCCATAGAGCCTATCTCATCCCGGCGTGTCTACACCCCGCCGTTTCCCTGACACGCAATCCAGCTGCCCTATTCACGAGGCTCATCTCCCCATATGCTCTGGTCCTCTCCAGCTCTGCATGACTATCGGCGCTCTAGTCGCTCCAAGCTGTGGTCCGATACACAGCTCCCAGATCCCGGCACGTGGGAGGCCAGCTCCCTGGGTATTTTAAAGCACAGCAGGCGGGGCAAGGTATAGGCCCGCTTCGCATCCCTGGCACTCCTCCTCGCAAAGTGAACCCTGACACTGTACAGCCCCCCTCAGAGTCTGCCTAGCACGGTGCCGTGTGCAAGTGGGGTGCAGCAGGAAAAGATGCTCTCCGATAAGAGGAGGTGTGGCGCCTGCGAAGGCGCCTGATATCCCCCCAATGGGCAACGCTTCTAACACATTATCAACAAGAAACGCCTGCCATGGCCCTCACTTCGTAGCCTCGCACCTAACACACCACTCTGATCTCCCTTATATTTTGCGACTGGAAGGAACATAACCCAACACTACACCTCATGCTCATGCAGAAGCCTTCTTGCCTACCTGCCCCTCCTGCCACTCTTCCACTACAATCTTGCGCTTACGACTGCTCGTTCCCTATCACCTCACTCATCCCCAGTTCTTACTCCCCAAGTTATTGTAGTTCCTCATCTGTTGTATCAGGACTCACAACGTCAACTACGAAATCGACACACCTCATAGAATGTGCACAACTTCTCAGAGTGATGTCGTTGTTCTCACTAAACGCATCTGAAAAGTACTTCCTGAAACAGGTTGTGTAATCTTGTATTGTTGAAAGTCTAATATGCATTCTGATAACCCACATTTGTAACCTGCACTTGAAATCGTAATAAACAGATTTAAACAAAATAAAAGTGTGTCAAGAAGATGATGATGGCCCTCACATCAATTTTATCACTAGCATGTTCCCACTCTTGTTATCCTCAATGTGTACAAATCAGCCGACAACTATATCTCTTTGTCGCGATAAGAAAGCAAAGGTTGCAAAGAACAACAGTTAAAATAATAAAGAAGAAGGTGGGGCAACTGTCCAAACTTTTTAAAATATCAACTCGCTTTCTTAATAAAACAAACGATTTACTGGATACAAGATGATCTTTCTGTCTTGCCTCCGTTATGGGTACAAATAGAAAAGGACTTCTAAAACCCACTACCCCTTTAGGTATCGTAACCATGAAACACCTTAAAGTACAACATTCATTCAAGATTTTAAAAGGCGCAATAGAAGCTATCAAGTGCTTAGACAAATTGTCTTGAACTAAACTACGTAATTCCGCTCTCGCCTCCCTGTGAGACAATCCTTCTACTAAAGTCACAGACAAATCTCCTTTGTGGCTGGATTGGATTACCGGAGGTATTTCCTATGTCGAAAATATAAACAATAAATAAGTTCCTATCACCTTTGCTGCTTTACAATCAAAATACAATTTACCTAACCGTGCATTCTAAGAATTCCTTAAACTTAAAGTCGCTCTGAATAAACACCAGAAATCCCAAATCCCAAACATTCCTGATCTAACTGCTAAAATGAAGAAACTTCAATCTCAAGAGTATCCAGCTGCAGAAATATACAAATTACTCACTTCAAATAACTTAAAGTAAATCTTGACATGCAGAGACAATGTGAATCTGCTTTTAATTCCTTAGGAGAGAAGATCCCAACTAAGAAATCATAGACAAATGTTTGGAAATTTGTCACTAAATCAAACAGTTCACCCATAATTTAACAATTTAAATACTGGGCGATTCATAGATGTTTCTGGACTCCAGATAAACTCTTTACACTTGAACTTACCAAGTCAGACAAATGCTAAAATTGCTTAGAAGAAGTGGGCACTTTTGAACACATCTTTTTACCAGTGCACCTCACTTTGGGCCAGATGTAGGAAGCGTTTTGCATGGTGCAAACAGCGAATTTCGCTGTTTGCGCAATGCAAAACCCACATCGCAATGCTCCTTCCCATTTTGCGAGTCGGTAACCAGGTTACCGACTCGCAAAATGGGAATGCGACTCGCAAATAGGAAGGGGTGTTCCCCTTCCTATTTGCGATTCTCATTGCGATGTAGAATTGCTTTGTGACCGCGAACACGGTCACAAAGCAATTTCGCATTTAGAACCCATTTCGAATGGGTGCTAACCCATTCGCAAAAGGAAAGGGGTCCCTATGGGACCCCTTCCCCTTTGTGAATGGCCCTGAATACATTTTTTCAGAGCAGGCACTGGTCCTATGGACCACTGCCTGCTCTGAAAAAATGAAACACAAACGTTTCATTTTTTCGTTTGTGTTGCAACTCGTTTTCCTTTAAGGAAAACGGGCTGCAACACACAAAAAAAAACTGCTTTATTAACAAAGCATTCACAGACATGGTGGTCTGCTGTCTCCAGCAGGCCACCATCCCTGGGAGTGCTGCGAAACGGAAGGGGGTCGCAAATGTCGACCCACCTCATTAATATTAATGAGGTGGGTCTTTGCGACCCCCTTCCGATTCGCAGATGGTGTCAGGGACACCATCCAGCATCCGGGTTTGCGACTCGCAAATTGCGAGTCGCAAACCCATTTGTACGTACATCTAGCCCTTTCTTCCTTCTGAGATGCAAAAAACACAAGACGATAAACAAGATCTTCAAACAGTACGTCACACTTAACCCAATAAACATCGCCCTGGGACCATGGAGTTGTTCACAATCACTATCACTGGACATTAACCAACTTCTGCTCCTACATTTACTAATTGTCTTTGAGTATGAAAACCATCCTCTGAATGGATTTTTTTTTTTAATATCCCCTATCATATATGTTGGGCATTGGTTTGCTTTTCTAAGGACTCCAGATAATACTGTATTTAACAAAGACTTTAATCAATTCTCTGGTTCACCCTCGATCTATAATTAACAAAAATTGAAAACCCCTTTAAAGATCATTTTTGGCCCTATTCTCCCTTCTACTGTACACAGTCCCCTAACATTCCCAAGAGCGGCTTGCGGTACTTTGTAGGGGTGGCGCGAGGGGACAGGGGAAGGGGGAGGATTTTTTTTTTTTTTTAAATACAGTTACCTGCATCGCCGTCTCTGTGCCCACCTCCACGCCACTCGTCTGGCTGCAGGCACAGGCTCCCAGCCTGCCCTGCGGCCAATCCTGATGCTGCTCAGCGCAGCGTTAGAATTGGCTGGGAGCGCCCAGAGAGGGTACTCCCAGGCACACTGGGAGCCTGTGCCTCCTCTCTCAAGCCCGGCAACACAGTGCCAGACTGGAGAAAGCACACTGCGCATTTGTGTTTGGCTGCCCCAGGACGGACGGCCAAGCATGCATGTGCAATAAGGGGGAGGGTGCTGTGCATTTCCCCTCAGTGCTTGTCATCCTCAATGCCCCACCCCTTTTACTACATAACAATAGTAAACTACATTTATTATTGTTTTATAGTAAAAGGTTTGCAGATGCTGCTGGTGGGGGCGACGCTCCTCCACCCTAGCGGAGGAGCCCCGCCTGAACATTCCGTGACCCTATGTCATGAGCTCCAGACACGAACGCTTGATAATCAAGCTATGGCCAGGTCTTTCTATATTTCTATACCCCTTTACCGCCCCTTTTCTCCTATGCTGTTACTGCATCTTCAATTAAGTATTTTAGATATTTGACTATGTTACAGCATGTGGAAATTCTTGTCAAACTTTCAGTGATTAGTGTATGCTTTTATTGCCATACAACTGTGTAATTTTCTTCTCTTGATCTTATCTTCTTTTGACATTATTTTTCTTCTTTCTGAAAAATGCCATTAAAAATAAAAGAATAACTTTGGGAAGTGTGAGGTATGAAAATTTGTATTATGGAAAGAAAAAATGATTTGTTAAAAGGAGCTTGCAGCACCATCTATGAAGTTCAAAACAGCACTAAGGATAGCAGACACAGGCGTAACACAGGCCCCTGCAGCCTTGCAGTGTGGGGGAACCCCTGAGCTCCAGGGGCCCCCTCAGCGCAGGGTCCGTCTTAGACCTGGTTAGGGTCGAGCGCAAAGAGCTCTGCCCCTGTTATCTTTCTTCGGGCTTGTAACCATGCCCATGTCACGCCTATCAGTTTGGTTGGTTTGTGGGCTTGTCTTTCACAATTCACTTGATTTCATTAGTGAAAGGCATGCATACGTCATGCCTTATCTGGTGTTTAGCCCACCTTGAGCGCACCTGCCAACTACTGAAAACATACAAGACTCCATGTTTTCCGTATGGTTTCTGGACTACTTCTTCTCTTTATTTCGCTGGCAGCGCGATCTCGCTGGGCAGTAGCTGAGCGCTTTGCATGACATCGACCCTGTTACATGGATAATTGCACTTTTGCCAGTTACACGGATAATTGCACTTTTAGGGGTTACATGGATAATTGCACTTTTGCAGGTTGCATGGAAAATTGCACTTTTGCTGATACGTTTCACGGCAAATGAACTTCTGTTTCCTTTTGTGTGTCTGATTTGTGCTCATGGCGGCCGTCAGCTTGCTTATGTAAAACTGGTTTACTTTTCAGTTTATGTGGCAAGAAAAGTCCGGTCAGGAGTTTACAGTGCTAATAGCTTTAACTCGAGTAAACACGAGACCCATTGCATCACAAATGCTTGTTTTAGAGTTATGCTCCGCTGGGGCCTGGGCCCAGCCCCATAAGTTATATGGTGCGTGGCATTGCTGCATTCTGCACAACACCCTGCGTGGTGGTCTTTTGCATCAGGGTGGGGCATATGGTGGGGTAGGATAGGGTTGGGCTGGGCTCGATGTTATTGTGATGACGCATGCGCAGTGTAAACTGCACGTGAGGTGGCCCATGGGTCCGGAGCACTGGGACCATAATTTAATTTCCAGCCGCCCGCCTGTGCCGGCCCCTGAAGCTGCAGGTATCAGGTGAGTCGGAGAGTGAGATGAGGCGACTAGTACTAATAGTCCAGTTGCTCTCGCTTACTATGTAGTTTTAATGTCCTCTCCTCCTCTGCGGTGGGTGGGGGCTGCTTTTATTTATGGCCCCGGGCCTGCTTGTGCTGCGGGAGAGACTCGAGCCACAGCCAGCCCATAATAAACCTACTGCCAGATATTGGGAATCAAGGCTGGCATGCAGGCCTGCAAAGCCATTGATTTATGGCTTTATGCTTCCTTTTTGGAGGGTCAGGTCAGAGGCGTAGCTTCAGGGGGGGAGTTTGGAGTGTTACACCCCCCTAAGAAATGTATTTTATGACAAATAGTTGGGCACAGTCTGCTTTCTGTCAGGTATGGTGAGATGTCTGTTGGATTTAATCAGAAATTGTTTACCTACATACAGACAAAAACGCACACACACTCTCTTCATCTCTGTTTTGAAAGTGATCAAAAATATTGGTTATTTTATAAAATATTGTGTTTTCTTCTTCAGCAGGCCTGCAAATCTGCATTTCGCTCCCTTTCCACTGCCCCATAGGCCCCTCTCCTGCTTATCTGATGATGTATTTAAACATGATATGCTAGCCTGATTGACCCCCCCAATCTTACTGACCAAGCTATGCCCCTGGGTCCAGTGACCAGTTGCTGCAAGGGAGAGAGGGGGTGGGGTGGGGTTACATTAATAGAAGCACCGGCTGCTGAGTGTTCCCAGAGTCACACACCTTGTTTATTCTGTGAATGGAGTCTGTGTGTAAACTCAACTTTCTACCTCTCTACTTGCAGAGTCCCCCGTCACCCCCACAGCGTTCTTTCTGCTTATGATGCAAGCGAATCCCCCGGAGCAGCGCTTCACAGCGCTGTAAACGAAGGGAATGCGCGTGACGCTGACAACGAGAGATGCTAAAATGCAAGCCGAAGACCCCTGACGGTTTGAAGAAAGTGAACTTCCTAGTGACTAACCCGGGAACGTGACATCTAGCCACGAACTCCTTCGCATGTTGTTTAGTTAAATAATCCCAACACAAGACGCAGCATTTCTAAGGAGTTCCAATTGCTACACATTTATAATCTATAGTTTGGTCACTGCTTGCAGACTGGTTGCTCAGAGCAAAATTCGGTTAAGTATTTCTCTTCATTTTAGCCTAATTTAAGTAAATTTAGGCACATGTAAACAACAGATAGTGTTTCAGTGTGTTTGCAGTACATGTTTAGCCATTTTCGGTAACCCCCACACACAGGCTCGGCTTAACTCGCCACTGTAAACTCATTCCTCTCCAGCCCATCTCCAGCCAGGCCTTGGCTCATCCCGAGGCTTACGCGGGACATCTTTGTGTCCCTGGGTCGTTATTCCCGGAGTCAGCCTTTTCCTTGCTGTTCCTCTCTGCACACTTGAGCCATGAGCCTGCTCCCTCCCAGAGAGTTCCTTACATTTCTGGACACGGGGTCCCATGATATGTTCCATTCTCACCACGGCTTCTCCCTTCACTGGCGCCCATGTCGCTCTCAGGGTATATTGTACAGTGTGAGGGGCATAGTGTGGCATGGGCACACGCACCATGCCCATCATTCCTCCCTTTCAGGCCCTCCTTACGTACTAATGGGCACAGCAGCGCTGACCGTGCACAAGGATTCTCCCACTTAGCTCCTCACCATACCTTAAAGCCTCTCTGCCAAGCCTACCTCAAACTTGTACAGTTAACACTCCCATAAATACATCCATCCGTTCCATAATCTAGGACTTGCTCCCAAAATAGAACTATTCCCCATTACCACCTTCTCTCGATAGAATAAAATCTTTTCCCCTCGCCCCAAAGGAGATGAGCATTTCTATTGGAATAAGCATGGGAGATTTAAATTAGGATGCTAAATGGCAACATTTTAATGTTTTGCTGCAGGTAGAGGAAGAAGGTAAATGGAAGGGCTTTAGTTATATGCAGGGCCTCTGGAATTATGTGGCAGGAAAGGACAAAATTATGAGGCAAGGTTGACCAAATAATGTGGCCAAAAAAGTCCAATTAAGCATTTACAACTCCAATAGCTCTTACTCTCGCAAATGCGAGAGCTTTTGCAATGCAAATGCTTGTTTGGGATTGCTGCTAGCTACCTCGAAGGTCCCCTGCCTCAGTATATGTTTTTTGTGTGTGTGTGTGTTTGTGGGGAAGGAGGGGGTCGGCTTGGTCGCACAGGTATCTGCTCTAGGGGAATGCAGCGGACTGGAAGAGAACATGAATTTCTACTGGCCAAACGTAGTTTGCAAATATTTTAAAACCAAACATAACCACATGCCCAAATACTTGCTACTATTTGTTAGAATGCACGTGATGCTTGAGCAAATGTCTGGGCGTGAGGACACAGTGTGGATGGGAGCTCATGATGTGGCTCTGGAGTTAAGGCTGATGTCACTGCAAGTGCCTGTCATTGTGAGATAAAAGTGTTCCAAGAACATGCTCATTCAATCTTTGGCCCCTGTGCAGACCACACAGATCGATGATCACATATGTTCAAACTGTAATTATGAGTGTGCGTGTCAAATACATGCTGTTATGACGTGGACTTTAGCAACACAAAAGGATGATGGACGGAGTGCTGAACAATGCAAACACTCACCCCCAGTCACAGATCTGGGTTTAATCCATCGTTCTTTTGCTCACCACACCACCCCAGTTTGGACCCAGCCATATGCAAATCAGTCTTGACCCTGTTCCTCATATGAACAGTCCAGCCCGAACTGCCAAGCCAGGTCCTCCCTGGACCTGAAACAAGCATCCTAGAACCGGTTTCAGGGTATCACCCTTCATCAGCTAGTTCTTTTGCGATGATCTGTATTTATTAACAGAAAACCGGAGGCATCAGCGCAAGATTCTAATTCAGATGTTTAGGCCACACCTATGGCTACATGTGCCGCACCTCTTGTGAACGATTACAAGCATGTACCTTTCAGAGACCACCTCTTACCCCACCTTTTACATCCTATGTAAAACTCTGACCCTTAAGCATGGCAAAACACACCTGCAGAATCTGGATATAAATAAGCACCGGAAAGCGTCTGCAGCCAGTGTGGAGCATCACTCGTTTGCGATGCATTTTCTGCAGAAGCAAAATCTGATGTTCTCTGCTCTGCCACTGTCCTACATACACATGTTTAAATTACCATTGTCTGGAGGTTGGTGAGCCACTGAAAGGTCTCGCCAGAGGCCTGGCTCCGGCTCAGCTTGAGGTCCAGCGCGACCCTTGCTGTAGTGCGCCTTCTGCCTCACGCCACGCTGTGAAGTTATGCTCTAAGAATTAAAGCCAAAGGATTAGCCCTTCATGCTTCGGGTTGTTGAATTGCCCAAATAAACTAGAAAATCTGGGATTACTCCCAATTTTTCCCACTGCGCCTTCTTTTTTCTGCGCCTTCAACTACATGAGTTAAGGACATGTGCAGTACTGTAACCTCATGCGCTGGATTCAGTACACTGTACTGTTGTCCCATGCATAGGCATCCAGGCCACATGCGTTCACTAATGACACTGACGTCGAGGAGGGAACGGGTGGAGAGCGTCCAAGCTCATATTTAAAACAAACATTTTATTAATGCCTCCAATGCTGTGATATGATCTCGTGTACCAAAGTGAAAAGGTAAAGCTTCTGCATGTGAAAAAACTATATTTTTTCAGTTTTGCATGATTCACATGCCAAACATCTTCCTGGCTTAGCTCGGACATAGGCTCTTCGAGACATGCCAAAGCCATGGCTCACCCACCCCTGCATTGTAGCGAGTTTACCTCCTGTCCTGCCAACCGGCACTAGTTATTACTTTTCTGCCCAATCACTTTGTACATCCAGTTTAAACTTTATGAAGTCTTGCACGTTGGACGTAAGCCCTTATTCCATGCCAGGATAAAAGGCTCTGGACAGCAGTTCAATGAATAAACCTCCCATTGTATGTGCCCGCCACGGTGCCACCAACTTCACCCTGAAATGCCATTTCACTCCCTCGATGGGCCAAACTCTTTAGTACAGACGTTTGTAGATTCTTCACTAACCGTAGATTTGTACAATATTATATAATCAAGTTATTGGCTTCAGAAAAGGTAAGCCTGTAATTTATTCAAAACTAAAATACCGTAATAAATGTCCTTTTCCTCTTTATTTTCAAGAGTACTGTAGAATATGAACTAAATCTTCACAATCTGGCCGTAAGCAGTAATTTACTCTGGGACGTAAACCTATACTTTAAGCACAGGACAGCCAAGTATTTGGTAATAAAACTGCATTTAGAAACGATTCAGATATAACTTTCAAGCACACAAATACATTAAAAGAAATACGATGGTTTAAGCCAAATAAAAATAAAATTTTATGAAATGAGTAATTCAAAACTGATTATAATTACAGCCTATTACTGTGCGAAATTGTTTATTAAAATGTTTAAATAATCAAATCAGCAGCTGTGATCCATCCCCTCTCCCGTCTAATGAGGAAACAAGTGTACTTACCAACATTGTCAATAACATTGTGGAAGCCGGTGCACTACAGGCCTCTGCGGCGCGGGGGGGCGCAGACTTTCACGTGGGCACCACACAACCCACAGCCAGTGAATATCTGTGAGGCATGGGTGACCCAGGGGATCCTCCACTCTGTGGCATTCCATCATCATCTGCACACATGGCTTTTTTACTGTGAAGGTTAAATGTCAGTTTTCTTCTAAGTGTAAGCGGGGGCAGCTGCGGCTTTTGAGGTTCTGGTGATCATAATCGGCCTCACTACTGCTGTGGCCATAAACCAAAGGAGTCTACCTCCCTCGCCAGACGTTTTCTACTCTCCGTCCCAGACGTCATCTATCCTGCTTCCCAGGAATTTTAACCTATGGCCCAGATATTTCTACCCTTCCTCTCAACATCCTCACCCATCAGTTCCAGACATTTTCTATAATTTGTGTCAGACATATCAGCAAGACATTTTTAACCAAAATTTGTCCTGGGCACTTATCATTCCTTCTAGACACGGACCACCACCTGCCCCATACTTTTCTACCATCTATCGGCCCAAGACATTTTCTACCATCCATCCCAGACATTTCCACCATTGATCCCGGACATTTTCTACCATCCATCCCAGACATTTCCACCATGCATCCCAGACATTTTCTACCATCCATCCCAGACATTTCCACCATGCATCCCCGGACATGTTCTACCATCCATCCCAGACATTTCCACCATGCATCCCCGGACATGTTCTACCATCCATCCCAGACATTTCCACCATGTATCCCCGGACATGTTCTACCATCCATCCCAGACATTTCCACCATGCATCCCGGACATTTTCTACCATCCATCCCAGACATTTCCACCATGCATCCCAGACATTTTCTACCATCCATCCCAGACATTTCCACCATTGATCCCAGACACTTTCTACCCTATGTGATAGATATTGGAAACCTCCATTCCAGACGTTTGGTTCCCTTTTGTAGCCTCTTACTAAAATGTACAAGCCTTTGGGTTTCTGGTCGCGAACCTGATGAAGCAGAAAATGAAGGTTTTGATTTACTAACGCATAAACGTAGTGCTGAAATAATCATGTGTGACATTAACCGAATTAATAAAGATTGTACGGGGACAAAATGTGCCCTCAGAGTAGTTTGCCATCATTTATACGCGTGCTTTATATAACGTGGCGTATTAGAATTGCACTAATCCGACATAATCATAAACGTGTGCTACGATCTGCTTGTTTGAAATGTTTTAGCTTAGCATTACTTTAGCGGAGGCTTTGGCCTAGTTGCCTGGTCTCACGGTTTAAATGTTCGTATTTTTCCACTGTGCTATTAAACGTGTATTTCTGCTTGAAGCTGTACTTTTCCACAGAGACTGTTCGCATGCTTATCTTAAAGTTGGTGCCAGCATGGCATATTTTCTCTTAAATTCAAGGTCGGCTTGCAGGTGCGGACAATGGAGCCTCTGAGAGTAAGCTAATCGAGAAACAATGTTGCAAATTGCGTACCCATCTCCAAGGATAATGTATGCTTAAGTAAAAGCTTGAGAACTGTCGTTTTTGATTGGTCAATTTGAAGCTAACCTATGAACCCTCCAATGAAGACCCTACAGGACTTGAACTGTTGTCTATAAAACCCAGGTGCACGAGAGGGAAGCTCTCTCTCTCTTCGGACACTACGCCATTTTGACTTCGTAGCTACTATGACCCATTTTGCTGCGACGCCATTTTGAGAGACTTTGATGCTTTCTCTAGTCGAGAGAAAGAGACTTTAATGATTTTTGCCCTAGAGACTATAACTTTGATTTGCCCTTTGCATGAAGTAGTATTCCTATCTTGCCGCCGTGAGGCAATTGCCCCATACACCCCTGCCCCTTTGTCCCGTTCTATGCTGATCGAGAAACGGTACCTGTGAGACGAAGACTTCATTGATTGCTGATTGGAATTGGTAATTATGAAAGGAAAATTGTAAAATTGCATTGTGTTTCTTTTAGGTAACCAACTGCTGATTTTGATAAGGACCCTAGCTAGGAGTTTTCTAAATTGATGTTGCCAAATCGTTTTTGCATGAAGTCCCACATGCTGATGCTAATTTGAGGTTAGATGAGGAATCCATATGTCGCACGATGCAATTGGAGATCTTGTCATGCTGACTAAATGTACGCAATTAGCCCATTACAGATTATCGTATTAGTGCTTTGCATTGCTATTATCGAATGCCTTGTGATTCAAATGCTACATAGATTACACTTGTTTCGACGATATGGACAGCTATTAATGTTCATATATGTTTATCATTTGGTGTTGAGACACATCTATATCGTGCTAGCTTTGTTAATATAGGGAAATAAATTCACTAACTTTGCAATAAACTGGTGTGGTTATTCCTGGCTGAAAGGTCAGGGTTCGCCGAAATGTATTCTGGATTAATTGTTAAGTGTTATGTTGTTCAAGGTGTGGCTTATGTTCGTTATTGATTATCGATAAGAGGTGATTGACCAATTAAGAGTACAGAGAGTTCCCACTTAGTCAAAAGATTCATCGACCTAAAGAGCATCCGAACGCAGGTAAATTGGTACCACGTTCCGCTCTATCAGTAGATGGTAGCAGAGGACGGTTACGTCTTTTGGGACCCTGTATCAGTAGAGTACATGGTGTTGAATTAACGGTTACGCATTTTGAGGCCTCATTCGAGAAGTTGAATTAGATTTTCTTGGATGAAAATAATTGACAAGATGATGATGGGCTAGGTCCACCGCGACTTTCCCGGGATCTCGAAGCTTGCGAATGGAGAGAAAGGAGATGTGGAAACAGCGTTGGCGGTACTAGTGATGGTATGAGTGAAGTTAGGGTTTTGCGCTTGCACAGCTTATTGCCGCAGGGTGTGTGAAAAGGTTGCGAGGGTTTTCTTTTTAAGGATAGCGGAGGTGCGACTCCGAGTGTAGAAGTAGAGAAGTCGTCGAACTTCATAGAGATAGCGGAGGTGCGGCTCCGAGTGTGAGAGTAGGGAAGTCGTCGAACTTCATGTGCGTCTGGCGCTTTGTGCATAAAAAGGTCCACGTGGTTGTTGTTGTTGAGACGGGCCCTGCGAGGTCAAGAGACTCCGGAGTATGTTGATCCATGTTGTGGTCTGGGCGGTTTAGTAGGTTGATCGGGCGTGGTCAACGAGTGGGTACGTGTGTTAGGGAGTGATAGGAACTTCGACTTCGGGCTTTGACAAGATTCTAAGTGCACTAGAACAGATCATTGACAAGTTGAGAGTAGGTCTGCGGGTCAGATTTGCTTGCGAATGTGGGGACTGAGAAAGACCGAATAGCGGCCGAGGCTGGTGAAAGAGATCGAATAGTGGCCGAGGTTAGTGAAAAGTCCCTAAGGTCCTGAAGCGATTATGTTACCCTTCCTGTAGTAAACCGACAGATCTGTTTTAGTTTTTGGTAGCTCGCGATACATGCAAAAAGTTGTTACGGGAGGAACTGAGTGAAGGAGGATTAGCCGCGAGGCTTTGTCAGCCGCAGTGTGTGTGAGTGTGACGTCACTAAGAGCCGCGCTGGGATAGGTTGGTTGGAGAGAAGGGTCGCGCACGGATTGGACGCAGTCCGTGGCACTCGATTGGAAGGGGAAAGGCAGGTGAAGAGTATTCCGGGAATTAAAGTCACCTATTGATTACAAATCTTGTGGAATAACAGTGATCTATTGATTATAAACTTTGTGAATTAAAAGGACGAGAAAATGAAATTCCTTAAAGCATTTAGGAGTGCGATGAAGGGGGAGACTTACATCAAAGCGAGCGTAGGGGAGGAGACGCCGCCCGAGGGTACACCAGCTTACATTGTAATGGAGGAAAAAGGAGTAGCTCCGTGCCTTTGGCTAAAACAATGGCACAAGTGGACAGAGAAACATGGGAGCGTAGCATTCCCGATACATGGGACATTCAATATAAGGGTCCTAGAGAATTTGAGATTCACGATGTATGACATGAAAGTACCTCCAAGGCCAGCACAGTTTGAGGCTCTAGCAATATGGGAACTCATGGCTAGGCAGCAACAGAAAAACAAGTTTGAAACAAGGATGAGGAAGGTAGAAAAGACACTAGCGGATGCTAGGTGGGATAATGCGCAGAAGGTGTGGAGGTCAGATGTATTGCAGGGAATAAAATTGTTCCCCGCAATTACTAAAGATGAAGAGGAGACAGGTAAGAAAGCTACCTGTAAGACAGACAGGAAGAGTTCCAAGGACAGAGAGGACGAGGAAAAGTTGAGAAAAGAAGAGGAGTTAGAGGATGAGGAATTGATAATGGAGTTGTTGAACGACCGTCCACCACCTTATGCAGAGAATGGACAAGGTCCAAGTACCAGTTCTGCCCCCCCGGCATCGGTACAGAACAGGGAAACGCAGAATACAGGAGCACCATCGAGATCTAAGGATCCGAGCTTACTGCTCACTCCACAGATACCGCAGATCAGGAGAATGTATCCAGATGTGCCCGTGTTGAAACCAGCAGAACATTATCAGCCGCAGATGCCAGGGTACTACAGCAGTGACAACAATGGGGGGATGATTCTAGATCCAACCGTAAGGGGCGTACAGAATGGTTACAACCCAACAATGGCACAAGCTGAATCAACTCAGTTTATGATGCCTCAAAAGCAGATGCAGGGAGGAAGTGTTCATGGTCAAATGACGGGGAGTCAGATGGGCATGCCGGCAATAATGGCCCATAATATGGGGATGAACATGCCTCAGAATATGGGAAATGGACAAAATCCAGATGCGATATCACTGCCCATTACTGTAGGTCCAGTGGTACCTTTGTATAGTCAGCCTAACTTAGGTATGAGCAGTCAGGGACAAATGCTGCAGAATGGGACAGAAAGAATGTGCATAGAAAACACTCCAGGGATAACCCCGATAGTGGCTCAGCCAACTGGGTCTGGGTCCTTGATGGAGTTTAGTCCCGTATGCGCTCAATCAACACTGGTGAGGTCGAGCCCCCCACTGATAATACCATTAACATCGAACACTGAAAAGTTGCCACAACCATCGATGGCAGTCGATGTGAATGCTACACTGATGGGGGTAAATGCGCAACAGCTGACACAATGGTTCAACAGTTTAAATTCCACACAAAGTTCAGACAGTGGGAAAGGAGACGATTACTTGAGCAGGATGAGGCTGAACATGGAAGCACAAGAATTGGTGGAAGGGAATATGGGTGTGAACAGGTTAGAATCCTACACGGAAGAGGAGTTGAGGTATCTATGTCCAAAGATCACGAAAGAAGTAAACAAGGTACATAAAAGTTTGCAGGAAGTAGCAGACAGGAACGGGATTGACATAGGCAAGACGAAACACTTGAGCAGGAGCTATAGGTTGGATTTTGGGACCACAGATTTTGAACACATGAGATCAGCAGGCATGAAGGCACACCTTAGAGAATTGTTGCAGAGTGCCCAAGTGTGGAGGTGTTTAGACAAGTGGGAAAGCAGATGGGTAAAGAGGAAGGATAAGAGGAGGGACAGTGCCACAGAGCACAATGAGAAAAGACCACAGAGTAGTGATACAGTAACTATGTTACCAATGAGGGAGACAGCAGGGGGAAAATTAGTACATGTACCATGGCACAGGAGTGATATTCAGTCTTTTACGAATGATTTTCCCAAACTAAGAGAGAAGCCGATTGAGTGGTATCAACAGACTGATAGGTTTGTGAAGCTTGCAAAATGTCTCTGGGAAGACCTGAACACTCTATTCGAGATTGTGGTTCCGGCGGATTTGTGGGAGGATTGCAAAAGAGCTGTAGGTTGGCCGACAAGCGAACCAGAGAGAGACAGAGAGACGGGTGCACCATCACCTATGGTGATGTGTCTGTACTATAAGGTGGTTGAGCATTTGAAGACAAAGGTTGCCGCGAAAAATGTGGATTGGCAGAAAATTGATCGAACTGCCCAAGAGGCTAAAGAATCGATTCATAGTTACTATGAGAGGTTGTTGAAGGCGTTCAAGAATTACAGTGGCACGGAAGCAATCGAGGCGAAAGATATGCTTCATTTTGTGTTCAGATTTGTGGAAGGGCTGAAACCAGAGATAAGTCAGATGATAAAATCGCATTTGATCTGCTGGCAGTCGAAACCGATTGATGAAGTCTTGACTTATGCGAAATACTGTAGCGACGAAATTGAGGTGAAACAGAAAAGGCTGAAAGAGAAGGTGATGATGATGCAGCTTAAGGCGGCTCAGACAGGCTTGCAAGGTCTGCAGGGACTGCAAGGGTTGCCAGGGATGCAAGGGTTCCAACAGCAGGTACCGCAACAGCAGCCGCAGTTGCAGGGAGGCATGGTGTTTCAGCAACAGCAGCCGCAGTTGCAAGGAAACATGGCGTTTCAGCCACAGGGCAGAGGCAGAGGTAGAGGAGGTTTTGTGAATAATGGCCCGGATTTGAACACTGTTGTGACGGGTGTGCAGGCAATGAAAAAGGTGATGCCGTGTCATGCGTGCGGAAACGTAGGTCACTTGAAACGCGAGTGTCCGATGGTGGTGCAGGAAGGTGCAGGTGCAGGTGTAGGTGTTGGTCAGCAAAACAATGATGTCAATGCATTTCAGACAATGAGAGGACAAAAAATGAGAGGTCTAAACCCAAATTTTCAGACCATAAACCAATTGCAGGGATTACAACCTATGCAGCCGCAGCAGATGCAGATGCTCCGTGTGCAGATGACGCAAATGCAGCCGATGCAACAGCAGTTACCTTTGGTACCTAATCAGCAAATGCAAATACCTTTGGCACCAATGAGTCAGCAGCAAATGATGGTTCCTCCACAGGTAACGGGTCAGGTAATGAGCACAAACGGCACAGTACAACAGTTCCCATTACACAGTGAGAGTGGAATAAACAATGTATGGGAGAGTGAAAGCTCAGAAGAGGAAGGAGATTGTGTGCTTGCGGCATCCCTAGAAGTTGATCAAAAGGGTCCGTACGTAGAGGGAAGAGTAATGGGTCATCGCGTCTCATTCCTGGTTGACACGGGAGCCACACGTTCAACAGATAAGAGCAGTGAAGTACCAAATTTGCCACTCTCGGGGAGGACAGTTCAAGTGGTGGGAGTAGCAAACAGGCATCTGACGAACCCAATAACAGATCCGATACCAGTCAACATTGGTAACTATCAAGGGGTACATCAGTTTGCAGTATGTGACTCAAGCCCGATTGCACTGTTAGGAAGAGACCTATTGTGCAAGTTGGGTTGTTCGATAATGTGCTCGAACGAGGGAATAACAATACAGACGAGCAGTGATGGGGAAGAAGAGGACAGTACAGAGGGCGATGAAATAGAAACAGTTGACGAAGAGTATCCTCTGATTTGTCTTTTACCAATGATAACTGAAGAAGATATCCCAGCAGAACTACGGGAAACAGTCGGAGAGAAAGTGTGGGACATGACAGGGAAAGAGGTGGGATTGATGAAAGGAGTAGAACCAGTAAAAGTGATGGTAAAGCCCAATGCGATCTTTCCCCAGACCCCACAATACCACATGCCACAAGATACCCTCATGAAAGTTGCCCAACTTATTGACGAGTTCGTGAAGCAGGGAGTACTGAAAGAAGTATTAAGCAGCCCATGTAATTCACCGATAATGGGACTAATAAAGCCAAGTGGGAAAGTCCGACTTGTACAGGATTTGAGGAAAATAAATGACATCATAATAAAGTGCTGCCCTGTCGTACCGAATCCAGCTGTGATAATGTTTCAGATCCCTTGCGAAGCTGAGTGGTTCTCAGTCATCGATTTGTCACAAGCATTCTTTTCTGTGCCTCTTCATGAGGACAGCCAATTCCTCTTTTGTTTCAAATTCCTAGACAGAGTATACAGTTGGTGTCGAATTCCTCAAGGGTTCTCTGAGTCACCGTCGATATTCAATCAGGTTCTAAAGAAAGACTTGGAAGAGTTAGAGTTACCATTCGAGTCAACCTTAGTACAGTACATTGACGACTTACTGGTTGCATCAAAGACAGAAAGTGGCTGCACAGCCGATACCATTGCTCTGTTGAACCATTTGGGAGGGAATGGACACAAGGTGTCTCCTTCCAAACTGCAGTTCTGTCAGAAGAAAGTGAAATACTTGGGTCACCAGATAGAGAAAGGATCACGGAGAATAATGAAGGAAAGAATTACAAGTGTACTTCAAATGAGTCCACCAAAGACAAGGAAGGAGGTGAGGAAGTTTTTGGGAATGGTGGGATACTGTCGCCAGTGGATTCCCAACTTCTCGTCTCTAGCAAAGCCTCTACTGAAATTGACCCAAAAGGATGCCTTGGATGAAATTGAGCTGAAAGGAGATGAAATGGATGCTTTTGTGGAATTAAAGGAATGCATGTGCAGGGCTCCAGCTTTAGGTATGCCTGATTACACGAAGCCTTTCACATTGTTTTGCCATGAACGTGATGCATGTTCTTTGTCTGTCTTGACTCAAGCCCATGGTGGCGTAAACAGACCAGTAGCGTATTTTTCCGCTACTTTGGATCCGGTTGCAGCAGCACTCCCAGGGTGTTTGCGCGCCGTAGCAGCAGTTGGTATCAGCCTCACTCAGAGTGAAGGAATAGTGATGGGACACCCAGTAACAGTCATGGTCCCTCACTCAGTTGAGATACTTTTGACCCGCTCCCGAACACAGCACATGACTGGAGCAAGACTCACAAGGTATGAAACGACTATTCTGGGCTCACCGAATGTGCAGCTGAAAAGGTGCACTACGTTGAATCCAGCTACCTTGCTTCCTGGAGAAAATGCTGAAATTGAGAACGCTGAAGACGTCGAGCATGACTGCCTTCAGGTGACTGAATTTTGCACAAAACCCCGACCGGATATCAAGGATACAAAACTTGATGAAAATGACCAAATTCTTTTTGTTGATGGTTCATGTCTAAGAGATGGGGTGGGAATTTTGAAAGCAGGATATGCTGTATGTACTGTGACAGTGGTCTTGGAAGCGGGATGGCTTCAAGGAGTCTATTCTGCACAAGTAGCAGAACTTGTAGCCCTTACTAGAGCATGTCAATTGTCTGTATTGATGAAAGTCACCATTTACACTGATAGCCAATACGGGTTTGGGATTGTGCATGACTTTGGACAACTATGGTCACAGAGAGGTTTCCTGACTTCTTCAGGATCCCCAGTGAAAAATGGGGAGAGAATAAGGGAGTTGTTACATGCCATTCAAGTACCAGCTGAAGTTGCAGTGGTAAAGTGCAGTGCTCACACGAAAGGACAGGACTATGTGTCTTTGGGAAACGCCTATGCAGATCAAGTTGCAAGATTTTGTGCCTTGAACTGTATGTTGTTAAGGGATGATTGGAATACAATAAGTGAACCAGAACTTGAACCAGCTGAAGCATTTGCCTTGAAGGTCGTAGATACAATAGAAGAACTAAAAGCACTACAAAGTAATGTCAGGGAGGATGAAAGAGATTCCTGGATTAAATCACAATGCATAAAAAGACAAGACGAGCTATGGGTTTCACATGAGGGAAAATTTGTTTTGCCAAATAGTCTCTTATCACAGCTTGCGCGGTTCTATCATGGGCAAACTCACCTAGGGAGAGATGCCATGATAAGATTGTTCAAAACTGATTGGTTTAACCCCAGATTTCGCCAAGCTGCGGAAGCAGTTTGCCATCGATGTGTCACTTGCCAACAGATGAACCCAGGAAAGGGAACAGTTGTGAACGCGAGCCACATTGGTAGGGCAAGCGGTCCTTTTAGCCGAATGCAGATGGACTTCATTGAGATGCCTGTGCATGGAGGTTTAAGATATGTGTTGGTGATTGTGTGCATTTTTAGTCATTGGATTGAGGCATACCCCACACGTAGAAATGACAGTCTTACAGTTGCCAAGCTATTATTGAGGGAGTTAATACCACGTTTCGGATTCCCGATCTCTTTAGAATCAGATAGGGGAAGTCACTTCAATAACGAGGTGATGAAGTTACTTTGCGAAGCACTGAACATTGAGCAAAAGCTGCACTGTAGCTATCGTCCTGAGGCATCAGGACTGGTGGAGCAGATGAATGGTACGCTGAAATCGAGAATGGCAAAAATATGTGCATCAACAAATTTGAAATGGCCTGACGCATTGCCCTTAGTACTAATGTCAATGAGAAACACTCCGGATAGAAAAACTGGATTGTCTCCGCACGAAATTCTCATGGGCAGGGCTATGAGACTTCCTGCAGTTCCCGCAAACATGCTTTTGAATATTACAGATGATATGGTGTTAGACTACTGCAAAGGTCTGGCTGACGTGGTTCGCTCTTTCTCTCACCAGGTGGAGGCGACCACCTTGCCACCGATCCAAGGTCCAGGACACACACTGAAAGCAGGTGACTGGGTCGTAATAAAGAAGCACGTGAGGAAGTCGTGTCTGGAACCCCGTTGGAAAGGCCCTTTCCAAGTGATCCTGACGACAACTACCGCTGTGAAGTGCGCGGGGGTTCCCAACTGGATTCACGCCAGTCATACAAAGAAGGTGTTGTGTCCCACAGATGAGGAAGTTGAAGCGCTGAAACTACCAGTGCCTGATAAAACGGTACCAAGTGCTGGGACAGAACAAAAGCGAACTGAAAGCGAACAAGCAACAGCAGAAGAAAAGGAGATATTATTGGAGAACGAAGGGTCTGACTCACTTGGGGAAGACCAAGGAGAAAGTTCAGACAGCGACGACGAAGCTGCAGGAGACAAAGAACCTGATGCAGCTGAGGGTAGCAAAAAGCCTGAAGCAGCTGAAGGTGACAAGGAACCTGAAGCAGCTGAAAGTGATACAGAGCCTGAAGAAAATAACGGTGACGAAGGGCTCGAGGAGAGTGAGAAGGCAGGAGAGCCTGAGCAGAAGGGGGCTTTCCCAGGAACAGACGATACAGAAAAAGAAAAGGAAAACGTGACTGATTCCCCTGAAGGTGGGGACAAAGAAGAGCAGAACGAAAGAGTTCAAACCTCTACAGAAAAGATCGCAGGTCCATCAAACGGACACGGTGCAAAAAGAAGACTAAGTATCTCACCGATAAAAGAAAAGGGTAAAGAAGGTTTGAGCGAAGGAGGAAGGCCGAAAGTGAAAGAGAAAAGAAAGGAAGTGACCGTCGTGAAACAATCGTCAAGTGAAGAAAAGGACTTGGCGAAGGAGGAGGGTGCCAGCGAAGCAGAATCCAAGAGAGAAGCAAAATTGAAAAGGAAAAGGATACCAAACAAGAGGTATTCCGGTCCTGAATGGGCATATGCAGTCAATGATGATTGGACTGATGAGTTTGTGTCTCTAAGCATCGAGAACGAAGAAGAAGAAGAGATACCAATAGAAAAGAAAAGTTTCATAGACTCTGTTGACTGAAACGGTAGTAAATGGCATTGCTTGCTGCAATCTAACGTGAGATAAACAACCGGCTGAGACATTGCTAAACCGAATCGAGACAAATGCTGCAAACCGAAAAGTGACTGGCCTTTTGAAGAAGACGGTGTGAACATTGTGCTCGTTCAGCTTTGTAACTGAATTGCTAAGTAGTTTCATTTATAAGTGCTTCTAGTTCTCTGATTCTATACAGATCATGCCTGGGTACGCTATGCAGAATAATAGAAAGAAATATTGTAAATACGTGTGTATAGGCTTGGTACTAACATGTGTACTAATAATAATGGCAATTGTGTTTGGAATGCATGGGAAAGGTGAGAAGGAAACTATTGCTGCTTCTACTATTGCTCCTGTTACTGTCACTGAACTAACACCATTGAAAAGACTAGCAATGGATGAGAGGCTCTTGCACGATAAGAAGGAGCTTTCGTATAACGTTTTCTATCGCTTATTAACAGAGTATGTTGAGACTATGGATGCGAAAGATTGTTATGTGTGTACCCAGATACCGACATCAGTAAAGGAAGGGGTGACTTATCACCACATGCCTCTTACGTATGGGATTACATGTAGTATAGTAATGTCTAGGTTTTATGGTCAATCTAACATACAGTATTTTTTCTCAAATTATGATGTTACCTTTGCTTATGTTCCTATAATAGCGCAGCTAAGCGAGACTGCAAAATATTGGGATTACAAAATTATGAGGGATTTTTTCGAGCCAATGCAACCTTTTGAAACGGCTCATGCTCATAGGGAGAACCTTACTTGCTCCGTCTCTGCTGTAGAAATAAGCTTTTTAGATCGCACAGATGATAGAAGGGCTCAAATGAAGGCGAAATTAGAAAAAGAACTGCATAAGAGGACTTCAGTAGATAATTATGATTTTGCTGCTATAAAGACACAAGGGAAAATAGCTTTAGATGCTTGGCATGTAGGGAAGTTTTGTATATATCGAGGTGAATCTTACTATGATAATATTTTTGTAGGAGCGAGTGAATGCAAACATACGTTTATCTTTAAGGCCAAATGGACATTCATGATGGACGGACTTGACCCTGTCATTCCAGGGGTGTATTACATTTGTGGGCATAATGCCTATTATCGTCTTCCAAAGGGATGGTGGGGAAGATGTTATCTGGGTATAGTGTTTCCAAAGGTTTATCAACTGGATGACATATCGATGATTGAAAAGACACCTGGATCCCACCGTATCCAGAAAAGAGAGACCGCAGCTGCTGTGGTAGGTGATATATTTGGAGCCATGATTCCTTCATTAGGAGTTGTGCTGAATTCCATCAAAATAAGAAAGTTGTCTACTATAGTGGATAACATGTTGACAAAATTTTCAGGTGCTATAATCCTGATGGATGCTGAACTTGCAGCGGAAAGAGCTATGACTCTTCAAAATAGGCTTGCTTTAGACATTCTTTTAGCAAAAGATGGAGGCGTTTGCAAAATGATTGGTGCACGTCACTGCTGCACCTATATACCTGATAATAGTGTGAAAATTAAAACTATGCTTGCTAATCTAACAAAAGAAAGTGCAGATTTGAAAGAACTGAAAGAACCAGGAGTGTGGGAGAAGGTTGGAAAGGGACTTGCTTCAGTGGGACATTGGATTGGGGGAATTTGGAATGGAATATTATTGAAAATAATAGAAGGGATATTAATAGTGATAATTTGTGTATTTGGAATTTGGGGAATAAAAAGGGGAATAATAATGATTATGGAAAGAATTAAAAGAAGAAAGGAGGAGAAAATTATGAAAAGAATGGCAGAAGAATACAAAGCGCAAACTAGGGGAACTAAAAGGAAAAGGGAGCTGACAGAATTTTAATGGGATAAAATTTGTGGGCTAAATTTGTGTGATGACAAGTAGTCATCAGAGGAGGGATTGATGAAGCAGAAAATGAAGGTTTTGATTTACTAACGCATAAACGTAGTGCTGAAATAATCATGTGTGACATTAACCGAATTAATAAAGATTGTACGGGGACAAAATGTGCCCTCAGAGTAGTTTGCCATCATTTATACGCGTGCTTTATATAACGTGGCGTATTAGAATTGCACTAATCCGACATAATCATAAACGTGTGCTACGATCTGCTTGTTTGAAATGTTTTAGCTTAGCATTACTTTAGCGGAGGCTTTGGCCTAGTTGCCTGGTCTCACGGTTTAAATGTTCGTATTTTTCCACTGTGCTATTAAACGTGTATTTCTGCTTGAAGCTGTACTTTTCCACAGAGACTGTTCGCATGCTTATCTTAAAGTTGGTGCCAGCATGGCATATTTTCTCTTAAATTCAAGGTCGGCTTGCAGGTGCGGACAATGGAGCCTCTGAGAGTAAGCTAATCGAGAAACAATGTTGCAAATTGCGTACCCATCTCCAAGGATAATGTATGCTTAAGTAAAAGCTTGAGAACTGTCGTTTTTGATTGGTCAATTTGAAGCTAACCTATGAACCCTCCAATGAAGACCCTACAGGACTTGAACTGTTGTCTATAAAACCCAGGTGCACGAGAGGGAAGCTCTCTCTCTCTTCGGACACTACGCCATTTTGACTTCGTAGCTACTATGACCCATTTTGCTGCGACGCCATTTTGAGAGACTTTGATGCTTTCTCTAGTCGAGAGAAAGAGACTTTAATGATTTTTGCCCTAGAGACTATAACTTTGATTTGCCCTTTGCATGAAGTAGTATTCCTATCTTGCCGCCGTGAGGCAATTGCCCCATACACCCCTGCCCCTTTGTCCCGTTCTATGCTGATCGAGAAACGGTACCTGTGAGACAAAGACTTCATTGATTGCTGATTGGAATTGGTAATTATGAAAGGAAAATTGTAAAATTGCATTG
This sequence comes from Pleurodeles waltl, assembly GCF_031143425.1. NCBI lineage: Eukaryota > Metazoa > Chordata > Amphibia > Caudata > Salamandridae > Pleurodeles > Pleurodeles waltl. The sequence goes on along the minus strand of NC_090444.1, from coordinate 1,802,757,742 downwards.
TGTTTCTTTTAGGTAACCAACTGCTGATTTTGATAAGGACCCTAGCTAGGAGTTTTCTAAATTGATGTTGCCAAATCGTTTTTGCATGAAGTCCCACATGCTGATGCTAATTTGAGGTTAGATGAGGAATCCATATGTCGCACGATGCAATTGGAGATCTTGTCATGCTGACTAAATGTACGCAATTAGCCCATTACAGATTATCGTATTAGTGCTTTGCATTGCTATTATCGAATGCCTTGTGATTCAAATGCTACATAGATTACACTTGTTTCGACGATATGGACAGCTATTAATGTTCATATATGTTTATCATTTGGTGTTGAGACACATCTATATCGTGCTAGCTTTGTTAATATAGGGAAATAAATTCACTAACTTTGCAATAAACTGGTGTGGTTATTCCTGGCTGAAAGGTCAGGGTTCGCCGAAATGTATTCTGGATTAATTGTTAAGTGTTATGTTGTTCAAGTTGTGGCTTATGTTCGTTATTGATTATCGATAAGAGGTGATTGACCAATTAAGAGTACAGAGAGTTCCCACTTAGTCAAAAGATTCATCGACCTAAAGAGCATCCGAACGCAGGTAAATTGGTACCACGTTCCGCTCTATCAAACCCGTGCCAGGGGCTGCAAGACACGTTTTCATACGATTTGTGTGTGTGGGTTTTGGTGCCCCTTTGCCTGCAAGACTGTGTCTGGCCATCGAGCTACTTGCATTTACATGCCCACCCTCTCGCGATGTCCTGCCAACTTCACTCTCACTTCCGTTCATGCACAGTAAATGCTCAGCTCCTCTTCCGTGCCCGATGCCAAGTGCTCTGCCACGTATCATGTTTATCGAGCTGTATCCTTGTGCTCGCCTCTTACCAGGGCCTCCTTTACCTCCCCAGGTCACTTGCTGCCTCTTGTTAGGCTGCCTTTACCGGATGGGAGATTGTTGCATCCCTCAAGGGCCGGTGCCATCCAGAGGCGTGTGAAAACATGGGCAAAGTGGGCTTTGGCCCAGGGCCCTGGCCTTTCAGGGGCCCCTGATAGAACCAGCCCTGTCCTGCAGAGTCTTACCCTTCTGCCCTTGAATGATTCTTAAACAGATTGTTTTAAATACCATTTTCCTTTGCTTTAATTTCAGTGTTGGTGATATGTGGGTGTTTATGACAGATATTTTGTAGAGAAATGTTGTGTTTGTTTCCTGCAACACCATAAAAAGTTTCTTTTAGATCAAATCAGGACCTCAGAAATGAAAAATAGGAGAGTATCACAGAGATTAATTGCAATAATATTAGTGATCAGCTGCTGTGTTACAATATTGAAAACACATTTAGAATTTGTACGAGTGTGTCTGTGCACTGTCAGTGGTAGGTGGTGGGCCCGGCTCTCAAAATATACCAGATTTTTGGGCGGTGGGGCAAAGTGGTTGCTGGTGGTCCGAGTCCCCACGGTGGGGGGCTCTCCATGTACTTTGCAGGGCGACCCCCTCAAATTTAACTACACCACTGATAGCAGATAGAAGGTGTGAGCAGGTAACAATATAGAGAAGACAGGCTTACAATTTTGTGTACGATATGACACTTTTAAGGTTGAACAAAAACTCTAGGACGGTATATAATAGTTATTGTATTGTTAGACTGAGCATTACATTATCTAGTGTCATTGAAATATTAATAACAAGCATATCCAGCAAATAAGAACTTCTGCTGATAGCTTGGGAAGTGGCACAGTTGGAAGCAGAGTGGCTCTACAAGTGTACAAATACTATGCTTAAGCAGTCGTTGCAACTATTACGCAGATGGTATTTTTTAAGGTTGAACAGAAATTCGAGGTCAGTCCACAATGGTTATAATGGACATTGTATTGTGGGATATCAACACGCTGTTCATAATATAGGGCCTCATTACAACTTTGGCGGGCGGGAACTGCTGCCCGCCAAGTTGTAACCGCTGTGCGGCCGCCAATGCGGCTGCACTCCCGCGGTGCCCATTTTGACATCCCAGCTGGGCCGGTGGGCGGAAACCGAGTTTCTGCCCGCCGGCCCAGTGGGGATGTGGGCCGCAACATGGGAGCCGGTTCCAAATGGAGCCGGCGGTGTTGCGGCCGTGCGACGGGTGCAGTTGCACCCGTCGCGCTTTTCACTGTCTGCAGAGCAGACAGTTAAAAGCTGCATGGGGCCCTGTCAGGGGGCGCCTGCACTGCCCATGCCAGTGGCATGGGCAGTGCAGGGGCCCCGCGACTCCCCGTACCGCCAGCCTTTTCCTGGCGGTTAAAACCGCCAGGAAAAGGCTGCCGGTCGGGGACTCGTAATCCCCTGGGCAGCGCTGCTAGCCTGCTAGCAGCGCTGCCCAGGTGGATTATCACCGCCGGGGCAAATGTGGCGAGAAACCGCCGGCCGCGGCGGTGCGACAGCGGCACAACCGCCGCGGTCGTAATGACCTCGGAAGCACCGCCAGCCTGTTGGCGGTGCTTCCGTCATTTCGCCAAGGTTGAAATGACCCCCATAGTCTGTAAAGATATTTTTCTATTGGAAGTGTGTCAGGTGGTGCTTTGGGAAGCATTTCTGGATGCTCTGGTATCATAAGCTGCTTTTACCTAATGGATCAATAGTGATCATTGGGGGAGCTCAACGACGGGTGTCCCAGGGTCTCTGCTCCCTAGCGCCAACAAGTCTATCATTTATATATGTGCAGCCAGTATAGAGCCATTAACTGGTAAAATAAGCATTAGCACAACATACAGGAAAGAGATTAGTCAATAAAATAGGACAACTCTGATAATCAGCTTGGCAGCAGTATATATTTAAAGAATTCTATCCTTTATACACCTTCATTGTACCATCACTCTAAGCTCTGTTCACTGTTTTCACCTTGTAAAATGACAAGGGTCTGGTACCCTGACCTGCTGAACAGACCATCTGCTCCCGCGTCATCTACCTCTTCAGGAAGAGCTGCACTCTCAACAGGCCAGGGTTCCACACCCAAGCCTCCACAACCCACACCACTGGCCTGGTATCCGCAGAGATTGAACGGAACCAGCTGGGCAGGTTTCATCTACCCGAGGAAGTGGTGGGAGCCATCTTGACTGCTTTGAGTCCCTCCACAAATCTATTCTGGATGATGGTCAATGGTGGAAGACCATCGTAAGGGTCAGTAGCTTCAGAAGAACGGCTGTGCATAGGCTCAAAAGGCGCGCACATAAAGAAGGTAAGAGCCAAATTAAGGTCCCACTGCAGAAACATAAAACGTCCAGGAGGAAACGTATTTGTAAACCCGTTCAAAAAACACAACACAACTGGTGACTTGAAATAGAACCTTTAGTGTGCAGCGGATGTCAATGAACTGCAGGTGCCGTCAATGCAGTCACCATACAACACCTTCTTTTCTAACAAGCTAGTACTTGGGCATCCTTTCTGACGAAAGGGACGCCACCTTTCCATGTGGATAATTCATCATACTCCATACTTTTTCTTTTCACCACAGCTCTTCAAGGAGGAGAAGCTTCATCTGTTAGACGCCAACAAAGCCATCAGCTTGTATGTTGATCACACTAAGGAGCACTGGGTTGAAGACCTGCTTTTCGTGGTGTTCATTAGTGTTGAGAAAAGAAGAAAGGTCCAGAAATGGATCTTATCCAGATAGATCGTTTTTTGCTAGAAATATGCTGTGCTTTGGTCCAGCAGAAGCCTCCTGAGGGCCTTTGGGCTCCCTCTACCTGAGCCAAGACTGCCACAACCGCCTTGGCAAGGGGTGTCGTGGATCTGGACATCTTCCAGGCAGCTACATAGGTGTCCTTCCACAGTTTCACCAGGCATTGCTGCCTTGAATCTGAGGTCCACTGGGAGAGCCATTTTGCTGGTTCTGTCCTGTATGATTTCATGGTGTGAAGTCCACTCAACTGAACCTCCATCTTTTTGTAGGTACTGCTATTCAAAAGGTGAGGACTTTGAAGTTAGAATCATCATCAGAAAACAAGTTACTTACCTTTGGTAACACTTTTTCTGGTGGATACTGTATTTAACTAAAGATTCCTCACCACCCTCCTGTCCTGTGGCGTGGACGTCAAGGTGTTACTAATATTCCATAATAGATTCTGCACACTGTCACAATTCAAATCTGCAGCTGTGCTTCACCTTAAAGGATGCAAAATGTGTTTTTTGGAAGACTAATGCCAGTGTGCAGGGGTGGCACTGAAATACAGTGTGCCATCACATCTGGAAGCGGGATAAGGCAGCTGCAGCATCTGATGGCGCCACCTATTAGCGCATGGGAAGAATTACTGGAACGGCTCGCATATCCAATCTATTTAAAAGTTGATAATCTACAGTTGGCGCATCAACCAGAAAGCGGATTAGTGAAGGAAAGTAACTTGTTTATTAATGCAAAATGTTTTATTGTTAAGCTGAACCCAGTAAGGGCAGTGACCTGTGAGATCAGCTTGCCCTACTGACAGTGGGTCCAGCATAATAACATGTACAAATGTTTGCAAAATGTAACAGTTTGAGGGTACTTGTAATGCTTCCAGAACGCCCCCTGATTAGATGCAAATACATACAGAAACCAGACCGCAAAACTGGTATCATTTCAAAATAAAGTACACAAATATATTTGCAACTTGAAAAAATGTTTTGCAACTTTAGATGCCATTTCTCTGAGGCATTTAATAAAATATGTTTGATGCATGCCAACAGCTAAAAAAAGATTAATAATGGAAAATTAATGTAAAGCCATTATCAGCAATACTGTGGCCAACATGATTTCACTAGAGTTTACATCAGTAGGTCTGGAAACAATACTTATACAACCTTTTGTGAATTTCATTTTTGCATAATCAAATATGCAAGGGTATATTTGGTCATACAAAACTGCTGCAAATTCACTTTTCCTAATTACCCTTTTCCCCATTATAAAAAAGCTGAATTTCCTTAAACGTGTTAGTTTGTGGGTGTGCACAGGCTCACAGGGAATTCCAACCACAGAACTACTGCTTCCTGCCGGCTTGTAGCCCCTGGATATAGGGATGTGGAAGGTGGCAAAATCAGGGCCTTGCCAGAATCCAAAACCTGATGCAATATGAGTTCTGGCACAACCAGAGAGGCTAATAACAGGGCTATGATATAATGCGCATGCTGCCACTACTTCTCACCTCACTCAAAGACACCAAAAGGGACAAGTGGATTTTTTTTTTACAAGACAGGTATATGGATGAAACATCCTGTCCCTTGGACAAATATGTTACAAGATTCCAAATCTCTGCAGGGAGAATATTTTCTCAGTAGAGAGCGCAGAAGTCAGTGTTATCTGAGCAAAGGAATGAAAAAGTGTCCTAATAGTCTCCAGATGAAAGCCGCAGATGAACAGAAGAAGGGGAAAATCAGAGTTAAGGGCCATATTTATGTCCTGGTTTGCTTCGCTCTTGCAATGTGGCACAAAAGCGACGCAAACCTTAAGTGAGATTTATGAAGCCATGCAAGTCCACCTTGCGTGGCCCTGCGTGGCTTCATAAATCTCGAGTATTGTAACGCAGCTCAAATTGCTGCATTACTTTACTTTGCACCAGGGAGGTGTTTCCATGGGTGTTGCCTGGGCTTTCCTACGCAACCTTCATGTTTTTTGACACATTCCCAGATCTACAAGAACTTACCTGGGAATGCTCCAAAAAGATACACCTCCTGAACAGAGGCATAACATGGAGAAATATGTTTATTTCTCCTTGTTTTTCCTCACTCTGCAGCATACATAGAAAGAGAAAAAAACTCTCAGGGTTGCTTCTGTGCAGGAAGGTGTCTTGCCCTGCACAAAAACATTCCTGCATGCAACGCAGGCACTCCTGGACCATGGCGCAAGGGTAACTGCATTGGTGCTAGACTTTCAAAAGGGTGACCGTGCAGGGGGAGTTGGATAAATGAGACGCATTCCTGCCCTTTCCCTGTGATGGAAAGCAGTGCACCAAGGTGATTTACTATGCAGCCCTACGCCACAAAGCCCATAAATACGGTTCTACGTATGCACAAGCGAGGCACGCTGCAAGCACAATGTTATCCACGGTGAGCAGAAGGTAAGTCAGATTGAATGGCGGGAGACAGAACTTATAAGGTAAAAAAGCAAGAGTACAAAAGCAAATGACAGCAGTCGAGGAACTGGAACTTGTTGAAATCTTCATTTCTTTTTTTGCTTGTAAAATTAAAAAAATATATAAAAAGCTTGTGTTGGCAAAGCATCACTGCCCACCATCATCCCACCTCCTTAGCATTCTTACACGCGAAGGGCGTGGTGGAGAAAGGTATATATGTAAAGTCGTCCAGAACTAAAAAGCAGTGAACTGAGTGATATTCTTTAAAGCATCATTGTCCCACCACATGGCTCCAGCAGCAAGCGAGGTTTGTGCCTGAGACGTCTTACGCATGGTCAACATTTAACATGAAAGGGTCCCAGGTCTCAACGTGGGCAGGTCAATGGTGTGGTCGTGATTCCAGTTCTGATAGGGTGTGGATAACAGTTCCAAAGACACTCTGGATCCATGTGTGCTGCACAAAGTATAAACTACTCACTAGAGTTGCTCATGAACTGATAGCCTTTTGACTGACTGATGCGATGTCCTGGCTGGCAGGTCAAGGTAAGTAGATTGTGGCTGCCCAGTGGAAGACATGGCCACATGGTGAAAGGCCACTTCCTTCAGAGAAGCGCCACCAGGTGCGCGTGTGTGTGTGTGTGTAGGGGGGGGGGGTTCTGAAAGATGGGGGACAAGACTTCCACTACTGAAGTCACTACAGTACCCACTGATATGCATTTCAGTTTTATTTAACTTATATGACTCAGACATGCTTGTGCATCTTAAGAATAGGGAAACTCAAGTATAGTAGAAGGTGGTGGTGATTGGATAATGATACCAGCCAGGTTTTAGTAGCCTTTCAGGAGGCCAGCAGTTCAGTAATGGCCCACGTCTTTGCTTCCAGGTGAGGAAAAAAAGCAACTAGCTGTTGCTGGAGTAAACCCTTCCCTGGGAAAGTGGAGCCACATTTATTGGCCTGAAGATGGTGGTAATCTGGAGTGATGTTCTTGAGTCGGTAATGGTTCGATTGGGAGCCGCTGTAGAGGATGACGGGCCAGAGCAGCATGAGACCACTTCCTAAGGCCAAGACAAAGTGAAGCTCCAACTTTTGCAACTTTAGCTTCAGAAGTGTGGAAGCTCAGTCCCAAGGGCTGCTGGGTGGTAGTGGTGGGGGGGTCTGTTGTAGGAGGAATCAACAGGAAGATGGACAACTTGAGAAGTATCAGGAGAGCCGCTTTGTCACTTACGACATCATTTGAGTAAGAAATGCCTTATGCAAGTACAAAAAACCTTCACAAGATACCTGTCAATGTGTGGGATGTATCCACTGCTGTACGTTGTTACAGTAAGGCCCTGGGGAGTTCTGTTAGTGGTGGAGCTCCATTAAAGCAACAGTTCAAAGCCGCCCTAGGGAGTCACAAGGGAGCGACATTACATCTAAAGGCCTCAACTAAGGTCCTCATGGTAGACGATGGGCAGTGCAAAAATAGTGCGATGTTGCTTTGCCTGGGACTTTCACTTGAGTTCCAAGACAATGTGGCTGAGTTCTTCTGTGTGTCATAAAACCCTGAGGTGACTGCCATTTTAATGTTCACATACGACAGAGGATGTTTTATTCCTTATAATACACGGTTAAAGTATCAGTCGTCCCCACGCCTCTCTTACATCCTTGGCCCAGTGCTCTGTCTGAGCGAAGAGATCTACAGGTTACTTATGTGTTGATTAAATCTCTACTGAGAGAAATACACATCAAGATGACATTTCTATTTTCTTGTACACATGATATTTAATAGTTTACTGTAAGCTACTATCAAAGCTAGATTTATGTTTTGCAGTGTGTTGAAACCTGCACATAGATTCCAGCCCTCCTGTACTGAACTCTAGATGTGAGATACGGGTTCGGGCCTCGGCGTCGGCGCAACGTCCTGTAATTCTGGGTAAATCACTTAATCTCCCTGTGCCCACAGACAGCGCCTTGAGACCCTCATGTGCTGTGATTCTGGGCAAATCACTTAGTTTCCTCGTGCCCACGGACAGCGCCTTGAGACCATCCCGTCCTGTGATTCTGGGCAAATCACTTAATCTCCCTGTACCCACGGACAGCGCCTTGAGACCCTCATGTGCTGTGATTCTGGGCAAATCACTTAATCTCCCTGTGCCCACAGACAGCGCCTTGAGACCCTCATGTGCTGTGATTCTGGGCAAATCACTTAGTCTCCCTGTGCCCACAGACAGCACCTTGAGACCCTCATGGATGATAAGCCACGCCATATAAATCTAAATTTCAATATAAGTAGTGCCTTAATATATAAAGAATGTGGATTATTAGGAAATAGAGTTCAGGAGAATGGGAGCTGGAAGGCCAGCCTTTACTTCTTTAAGCATCAGTTAGTTTTCTGCTCAGTGAACTGTCTTTCACTGTCTGCTCAAGGAGGCATTGTAATGTTACCACTCAGCTGCTTTCAGTTATTACAAGAGCAGTAATGGCATGTTCACAAGGGAGTAGTGCTGACACGGGTAGATCGTAAATAATAGGAACATTTATGTTTCAGATTGGGATTCTACCTTGTGTGTCTTAAATGTGCGATGAAGTATGGAATACTGTACATTATAACGATATTGTAAGTAACCAAGCAGTGCAGGGACGAAATGGAACAAGTTGCAATGTTTTATAAAGTCATGGAAATACAATGTGACTTCAAAAACCCTTTTTCCACATGGCAGCAGATATTTGATTTATTTGATACAAGATCTGCCCCAATTAAATCCTTAGTTTCTTGCCACTGGTAATAGGAGATGTTCTGGTTGTTGATAATGTATAATAAATGTGTGAATATAACTCCATCATTATGCCGCTGGACATTTCTTGCAAATGCATACTCCTAAGCAGTCTCAAAGCGTCCTTTGTGCTTTGGAATGTGTGGATAAGATTGTGATACAGGCATGCTGCCCTAAAACGTGGCACTGGAACAAATAAACTTTTTAACTTTACCAGTTCTTGAGTAGAGTTTCAGAACACTAAGGTCAGATGCAAGGGTTCGGAAAGGCTACAATTGAATGTTCTGCCCAGTGATGTGCTATTCACAGTGACAGGGGACATTGTGATGTCACAGCTGGATCACAATAAAGGACTGTGTCATTTTCTTCTTAGAGATGACGAATGACGTCAAAACCAGACAATAACAAGGAAGTTATAGACAAGTTCTACACGGGGATTGCAGGATTCCAGACAATATTTATAGTTACCTACTGCTGGGTAGCTGTGAGCACTGGAGGGCTCTGAGGGACACCGTGGGGATGCAGAGGGGCTCGGTGCCTGGGTGGCAGTGCACACTGGTAACCCTGACTCAATACTTCACGTACAAGAAGGCCAAAGGCCAGGCTGGCCTGGGTGCGGTGTCTGGGGGGTCTGGGGGGAGGAAGAGCTCTGCCACTGGCTGACAGCTCCCCAGCATTGGTCTCACTCACGATGGGGGTTTCTCTTTCTGTAAAATGTTAGTGAAGGGAGCCCTAGAAGTGTTTTGTTAGCTGTGTAGCCGCTAAGTTACTCACTGTTTACATTTTTATGATGGAAATAGTGGATACAAGTGATTTTGAACTTCGTGTTTATAGTTTAAAATGACTTCTTTCATTTAAAAAGTTTTGGAGTAGGATGATCAGAGCAGGGGATGTTCCCCTTTTTATTTTAGAGCTTTGCCCTGGTGTCGCAGGTGTGCTGGGGCGCCCTTTGCTTTTAGGAAGCAGGCCCCGGGTTCCTCTTGGTGGGCACAAGTCACCCTGGTCTGACACTGCCGTGACTTCCGAGCAGTGAATGCCCCGGTTTTTAAAGTGCTCTTGATTATTAGAACTTAAAGACGCGCCACCTTGGTGCCGATGACCCCTGCGGGGCTGGACCTTTGGCACAGGGGGTTAAGGAGTCCCATGCATCAACCCTGCAGCTTATCTGCACCGAGCAGCAACCGCGGCTGCCCATTAAAGGAGCAAAGTGCACTGCAGGGCAGCCCCGGAGCCTGCAAGGAGCCCAGCAGCCTAGGTGTGGCGAGGGAGCGCGTCCTGCAGAGATCTTCAGCCACGGCAGGTAGGGGACGACTCCTAATTCCGAAATAAACCACATCTGGAGACTGTGCAGCCGAACCACAGGGGGAGGGGCAGCTTGCAGCCAGTCTCTGGGCAGACAAACTCTCTTACTGAGTTATTAGTATGTGTGTGTCGCCTCTGTGTGATGGAAGGCGCACCTGCCCCACACAACACAACCAATTCCAATGTAAGGACCCCGACTGCCCTGGACCCCGGTACACAACAGGCAGTCATGCAAACACGGGGAGCGGATACGGGGTACATATAGGCAGGATCACCCACACCAGAAGGGGAGGGGGTCTTGGAAGTATTTCTTCCCGGCCTATACTCTCGGGCTCCCCTGCGGCTTTTCTGAGAGTGCCCTCGCCCACTGATTGGTGACATGCTTCATCACAGGGGCGCCACAGCACCCCGGTGCAGAGCAACACTTCAGAGGGGAGCAAAAGATAGATCATACGGGTAGTTACCCCAATCTTTAAAGGGATCCTCTATCCAATTTCCTTAAGCCTGTCTAAGGGGGTGCCCCTACACTTTAATATACCCCCCTCCCTCCCCGTAGGATTAAACACTTAAATCCGAGGTGGACTCGAGGAAACTGACATCCTGCCCCCCACTCTGCTTGTCATGGAATACTCCCACACCTGTCCCTTCCGGTGTATGATTGTGGTTGTAGTGGGAGGGCCAGGGAAGAGGCAGGCCTATGGGGAGGTCACACCAGGGCCAGGCGCCCCTCACACCACTGAGTGCTGTGGTAAACTTCCTGACAAGTGAGAGGCGCCTTGGTTACTCTTAAATGAGGGACTTTATGAAACAGAGTGTTTTTATTTACTGTAAACAGATGTCTTCCGGTCATGACATCCTCAGATCTGCAACCCCGCCAGAAAGCATGTGGCACATGACGGGGGGGGGGGGGACAGAACCCTGCTGTGTAGCCGCGTGCACACCCGCACATCTTTGCACAGATGTTGTGCACAGATGACACGTGTTCCCCTAAGACACTGACAGCCGTGGACCTGAAGGCCGAGGGACAAAAGTATTATTGACTCGACTAGAGCCGCCCCTTTCAGATGTGTATCTGGGCACCAGCAGCGTACATCTGGTGTGCTCAGGGTCACTGAGTACCAGCGGTTGATGGGGATCTAAACCCACGGAATACCAGGGGAGACAGACTCCTGGGAACAGAGACCTGCATGGGCACCTAAACACACTGAATACCAGCGGAGACGCAACCAACTCCTGGGGCCAGAGACCTCCATGGGCACCTAAACACACTGAATACCAGCGGAGAGGCAACCAACTCCTGGGGCCAGAGACCTGCATGGGCACCGTAACACACTGAATACCAGCGGAGACGCAACCAACTCCTGGGACAAGAGACCTGCATGGGCACATAAACACACTGAATACCAGCGGAGTCGCAACCAACTCCTGGGACAAGAGACCTGCATGGGCACCGTAACACATTGAATACCAGCGGAGACGCAACCAACTCCTGGGGCCAGAGACCTGCATGGGCACCGTAACACACTGAATACCAGCGGAGACGCAACCAACTCCTGGGGCCAGAGACCTGCATGGGCACCTAAACACACTGAATACCAGCAGAGACGCAACCAACTCCTGGGGCCAGAGACCTGCATGGGCACCGTAACACACTGAATACCAGCGGAGACGCAACCAACTCCTGGGACAAGAGACCTGCATGGGCACCGTAACACACTGAATACCAGCGGAGACGCAACCAACTCCTGGGACAAGAGACCTGCATGGGCACCGTACCACACTGAATACCAGCGGAGACGCAACCAACTCCTGGGACAAGAGACCTGCATGGGCACCTAAACACACTGAATACCAGCGGAGACGCAACCAACTCCTGGGACAAGAGACCTGCATGGGCACCTAAACACACTGAATACCAGCGGAGACGCAACCAACTCCTGGGACAAGAGACCTACATAGGCACCTAAACACACTGAATACCAGCGGAGACGCAACCAACTCCTGGGTCTAGAGACCTGCATGGGCACCTAAACACACTGAATACCAACAGAGACGCAACCAACTCCTGGGGCCAGAGACCTGCATAGGCACCTAAACACACTGAATACCAGCAGACACGCAACCAACTCCTGGGACAAGAGACCTACATAGGCACCTAAACACACTGAATATCAGCGGAGACGCAACCAACTCCTGGGGCCAGAGACCTGCATGGGCACCGTAACACACTGAATACCAGCGGAGACGCAACCAACTCCTGGGACAAGAGACCTACATAGGCACCTAAACACACTGAATACCAGCGGAGACGCAACCAACTCCTGGGACAAGAGACCTACATAGGCACCTAAACACACTGAATACCAGCGGAGAGGCAACCAACTCCTGGGGCCAGAGACCTGCATGGGCACCGTAACACACTGAATACCAGCGGAGACGCAACCAACTCCTGGGACAAGAGACCTGCATGGGCACATAAACACACTGAATACCAACAGAGACGCAACCAACTCCTGGGGCCAGAGACCTGCATGGGCACCGTAACACACTGAATACCAGTGGAGACGCAACCAACTCCTGGGACAAGAGACCTACATAGGCACCGTAACACACTGAGTACCAGCGGAGACGCAACCAACTCCTGGGACAAGAGACCTGCACGGGCACCTAAACACAGTAAGTACCAGTGGAGGCAACAGAGTCTTGTAACAACGGAGGTGCACAAGGGGCCTAAATACACTGAATACCAGGAGACAAAACAGACTCTTGTAACAACAGAGGAGCATGGGGACCTAAACACACTGAGTAACAGGAGACACAACAGACTGCCGGGACAATAGAGGCACATGAGGACCTAAACTCACTGGATACCATTGGAGACAACAGACTCCTGTGACACCAGAAGCGCATGGCCACCTAAACTCACTGAATAGAGTATTGTGACAACAGAGTTGCACGGGGGCCTAACCCCACTGAATACCAGTGGCAACAACAGACTCCTGGGACAACACACTGAATCGCAGAAGACACAACAGACTCTAGTAACAACAGAGGTGCAAAAGTTACCTAAACACTCTAAGTAACGGGAGAGACAACAGACTGCTGGGACAATAGAAGCACATGGTGACCTAAACACACTGAATACCAGTGGAAACTACAGACTCTTATAACAACGGAGGTGCATGGAGATAAAACACACTGAACACCAGAGAAGACACCAGAGCCTCCTCTAACAACACAGGTGCCTGGGGACCTAAAGACACTGAATACCAGTGGAAACTACAGACTCTTATAAGAACAGGCGTGCATGGCCACAGTAACACAGCAGATACCAGTGGAAACACAAGAGACTCTTGTGACAACAGAGGTGCATGTAGATAAAACACACTGAACACCAGAGAAGACACCAGAGACTCCTCCAACAACAGAGGGTCATGGGGACCTAAACACACTGAATACTAGTGGAGACAACAGACTCTTGTAACGACAGAGGTCAATAAGGGACCTAAACACACTGAGGAACAGGAGAGACAACCGACTCTTGTAACAACAGAGATGCATAATGGACTTAAACACACTGAATATCAGCAGAGACAACAGACTCTTGTAACAAAAGAAGAGCATGAGTACCTAAACACACTGAATACCAGAGAAGGCACAAGAGACTTCTCCAACAACAGAGGGTCATGGGGGCCTAAACACACTGAATACTAGTGGAGACAACAGACTCTTGTAACAACAGAGGGTCATGGGGACCTAAACACACTGAATACCAGTGGAAAGAACAGACTCTTGTAACGACAGAGGTCAATAAGGGACCTAAACACACTGAGGAACAGGAGAGACAACCGACTCTTGTAACAACAGAGATGCATAAGGGACTGAAACACACTGAATATCAGCAGAGACAACAGACTCTTGTAACAAAAGAAGAGCATGAGTACCTAAACACACTGAATACCAGAGAAGGCACAAGAGACTTCTCCAACAACAGAGGGTCATGGGGGCCTAAACACACTGAATACTAGTGGAGACAACAGACTCTTGTAACAACAGAGGGTCATGGGGGCCTAAACACACTGAATACTAGTGGAGACAACAGACTCTTGTAACGACAGAGGTCAATAAGGGACCTAAACACACTGAGGAACAGGAGAGACAACCGACTCTTGTAACAACAGAGATGCATAAGGGACTGAAACACACTGAATATCAGCAGAGACAACAGACTCTTGTAACAACAGAGGAGCAGGGGGACCTAAACACGCCGAATAGCAGTGGAAACACAGCAGACGTGAGGAGCACCATACGTGGCATTAGCGTACAACCTCAAAGAAGTCATCCAGGGAAGAGAAAAACAGAGTTCTCTTTGCCCAGTCATACTTTTCTAACAATCATCAACAAGAGGGATTTCAGAATGGTCCTTTGTTTTATTATTATGTCATCTTTGACTTTGTGACACATGGTGACATCATTCGTCACCTGTCCCCTTCATCTTTAATATAGTAGCTCAGATTTGAAAGAAGTTCTATTCAGTACAAGGCCAGCCAACACGTCATAGTTCAATTCGGATCACTTATTGTGGAAAGGCTGGTTATTCTCACCAGCCCTCAGCGGCTCTGTTACCAAGCAGCAGTTTTCCCAAAGGCACCAACATTTTCTTTATCTATAAAAAACAGCCAGCAGACAACAACGTAACAAATGAATGTGTTTATTGTTACTCGCAGAATACATCAAACAGATGCTACCTCTGTTTAATAAATTCGCGTAATTAAGACGTAACCCATGAACTTTATTATTTGGTGCCTCCAGGGGGCACAGCAGAACCTCATGGAGTCGCAGCCTCAACAGAGCTCAACAAAACCAGCCCAGCTGCCTTCCAGTCCTATGGTTCCTTCTTCCCACCATGAAACCAAAGGCTGAATGATACCCATCCTTCTGCTGCCGTCTACTATCCCAATGCAAGACCCTGGTCAAGGAAAAGAGGTTACAAATTTATCAAAAGTTGGTAAAACAACTTTGTCATCTTTTCAATAATGTCAAAACTGGCCACAATGATTGTTGGACGGAAGACTGAATATCTGCTAGTGTTTGCAAGGATCTAGTGTCTAATTTAGTATTCCGAAGGTCAGTCCTGTAAAGTTCCGCATCCCCATTTGATATTCTTAATAAGCAATTATGCAGTGCATCCTTATGTGGTGAAAATGTTATCTGGAATTGAATAGTCAATGAGCTGCTTTGCATGTCAGAAAGGGCCAGATGTAGTAAAGAAACATTTTGCGACTTGCAAATAGCGAGTCTTAGCGACTCGCTATTTGCAACTCGCAAAATGTTATGCAGAACGGTGTCTCAGACACCGTCTGCGAGTCGGTATGGGGTCGCAATGACCCACCTCATTAATATTAATGAGGTGGGTCGCAAATTGTGGCCCCATACCGACTATAGGCACTCGCAAACATGGAGGCCTGCTGTAGTCAGCAGACCTCCATGTTCGTGACTGCTTTTAAATAAAGCATTTTTTTTTTTTTTTAAGTGTAGCCCGTTTTCCTTAAAGGAAAACGAGCTGCACTTAAAAAAAAAACCGAAACCTTTAGTTTCGGTATTTTTTCAGGGCAGGCAGTGGTCCCTTGGACCACTACCTGCCCTGAAAAAAATGTTTTGGGTCCATTCACAAACTAGAAGGGGTCCCATGGGGACCCCTTCCAATTTGCGAGTGGGTTACCATCCACTTGAAGTGGATGGTAACTGCGATACCCTTTGCGACCGCATATGCGGTCGCAAATGGTATTGCATTCCACTCCGAATCGCAAATAGGAAGGGAACACCCCTTCCTATTTGCGATTCTGAAATGCATATTGCGAGTCGGTCCGACTTGCAATATGCATTTCTGCATAGGGAAATGCGTTTAGCGAGTCGCAAACGGCAATTTTTGCCGTTTGCGACTCGCTAAACGTTTCCTGCATCTGGCCCTAAGTATGTTATGTATGTTTTGGTATAGTGTATCACTAGCCCATGTGTGGTGCATTATGGGGGTGCTGTACATCAAGAGTGAGGGAGCGAGGGTACCTCAATAACTGATTGTATACATAACGGGGGCAGGAGTGGGGGAGATGGAGGCGTCTTCTCTGCATTGTTTTCCAGATTCAGAGATGGAGACAGGAGATTCCTTATCAACGAGGTCCTCCTTGAAGAACTGCTTCTGGAGAAAGGTTCCCTACGTTTTTCATTTTCGTATTTCTCTACTCCAGCAATCGTGTGGCTGGCTCCCAGGGACCTCGCAAGCCTAAGGCAGTGTAAGCCTGAGAGAGCTCATTTGAGTTCCAGGTAAAGCAGGTCCTCCAGGCCAAGCTCACAATGCAGGCACCATCACCCACCGTAGATTATTTTTGATATATACAAAGTATGTCCTTCGGAGAGGGGGGCAGTATAAGCACACAGGCTTATTTCGGTTGTACAGTAGATAAGGTGAGACCATCTTGGCATTCAAAAGATGGTGGGAGTATGTAGGTGGTATTTGTACTGCACAAATCTAGCCAAAACGCAAAGATAAAGTGAGGGAGTAATTGGGGGTGCAATTGACTTCTGAGAGTGTAGTTGGAGTATTACTTCATCGTAATGGAGTGTTAATTGTGGAGTTTTTTCTGCAGCTCTTTCTAAAATTGAGGCAGGGTTGGGTGGTCCTAATCTGCACAAGGGTGTCACTCGTGAACCCTGGTGCATAAATGGAGAAGGCCTGTTGCTTTGTTTTTTTCTGTTTTACTCTTCTTTTCCTTGGTGTCTCCACTGATGCTTTGGCTGTGAGTGCCAATGTAGGTGTCAAGATTTTTAGCCAGATAGGAGGGGGTGTTGGTCGTAGTGGTTATGTAGATTGTAGGAAAGTAGCACCTTTCTGACATAGTTACCCCCACGTTTTGCCTGGTGTCAGTGTGTTTAGATTGTAGTACACTGGGATCCTGCTAATCAGGACCCCCGTGTCAGTGTTTTCTCCCCTAAAGTTAGTAAGTACCTTTTAGACGCCACAATGGGCATACAGGTGCACCCATGTAAGTCACTAGTATATGGTACTTAGGTACCCAGGGCATTGGTACACCAGGGGTCCCCCATGGGCTGCAACATGTATTGTGCCACCCACGGGGGCCCATGCAAACTGTGACTGCAGGCCTGCTATTGCATCTTGTGTGAAATGGTGCATGCTCGTTTTCCTCCTTCTTGCCCTTCTATTGACACCATATTCCTGTATTGCGTTTAATTATGACCTTTTATAAGCCGAGTTGCAGACAGAAGAGGCACACAGAAAATCCCTCCCCTATTGTAGCTGCTAAAGCTGGAGGTTCACAAGACCCTGAGTGAGTTTTCTGGACCTTCATGTTATGTGGCCAGTATTAGCTTACAAGCGGTAATTCATTACCCTCTGCCATCCTGCACAGACAAACTGGCTGAGAAACTGCTTGAGGTTTTGCTGGAAGAACTGAGGCAGGGGACGCTACTGTTCACTATGGGAGAAACACTGATCCCGAAACACAATAGGGACCTGATTGATCTAGGTGGCCACAGCCTACACAGACACCTGAGATGTCAAAATACTTAGGAAACTGTTTACAAATAGGGTGTTAGTGGTCATGACATCGCTTGTACCTCACAGAAGTACAATGTATGATTTATGACACCTATCTCATGCTCCGCAGATGTGTATGTTACAAAATAGTTATGCACTAGCAATTTTGGATACTGAAAAGGCATATGTTTATTATGGTTTTGTTGTAAAAGGGGCAGGGCCATGGGGCGTGAGAGGGCTCTAGGGGGATTGCACAGCACTCCCCTCAGTGCGCATGTATGTTTGGCAGGCCTTCTCAGGCTGGCCAAACACACATGCGCCCTAGGCTTTCTCCAACCTGGCACTGTGTTGCCAGGTTAGAGACAGGAGGCAGAGACTTCCACTCTGCCTTGGAGCACCCAGCCAGGGCACTAATGCTGCTTTCATTTTGCTGGCAGGATTGGCCACAGTGCAGGGTGGGAGACTGTGCCTGGAACTTCTGGCAGCAAGAGTAGTGGATCAGAACAGAGTGGCAGGAAAGGCCCATTTAAAAAAAATATATAATATATTTTGTTTTTCGTTCCACCCCCTCCTGTGAGCCGTGACTGAAAATACATGGGACCCTACGGGGGCCAAACCATATACAAAGAAAGTGGTATGAGATTGGAGGTACCTAACAAGGGTAACTGTGTTAGAATCCCAGGGGCTGGGGGAGTAAAATATTACCAGAGGTAAATATCAGAAATCCCACAAGTGGGTGCCCGGGTGCAGATTTGTCATTGAGCCGGGTGTCCCACACAGGACAGTCACAGTTGGATTTTTATGGATTCAGGACCCTTCCCAGTGGACCCAGAGGAAACCAGTTGTCACGAAGAAGGTTTGATAGTGCCCACACCCATGCACACCCAGAAGATAGGAGTAGCTACACCATGAAGCCCAGGTGCATAGGGGTATAGTGACGTTGGAAACCTTTGTTGGAGTCAATAGAAGCCTTGATTGTCCAGCTGCTGTCACGACCCGTGGACCAGGTCGGTGGAACCCAAGGGTGGATTCCAGCCGTGAAGAACCTGAAAAAGAAGGAGACAGTGTCCAGACAACTCGGAGATGTCCAGGCAGGTGCAGGTAGGCAATGCTCACCCTTTTGGAGGTGAAGTTCCTGTAGGAGGGTGAAGGAAGAAGTCCAGCTATGGAATCCATGGGATACACGAAATCCTTGGAGTCACCCATGACTTATCCCACGTCGCTCGCTGGATTGCAGGAGGGTTAGTGGCCAGCAGGACTACCAACAAGCCATTGCAAACACAATTAGTTGCTGCAAGGAAGATTGCAGGTTTTTGAAGACCAGCAAGATCCGAGTGACGACCAATGGAAGGGAGTCAGGGCAGGCCTTCAGAAGAAAGGAATGCCAGCTGGAGTCGGAGGAGCCCCCACGAGTGGCCCACTGGCAGGAGGCACTGTTTTGTTGTGCTGCAGGGAGGCCTCAGCAGCACAACAAAACAGGAGTCCCATGTCGCAGGAGCTGCAGAGTGGAAGCTCAACAAGCCTTGGTACTGGCAACAGTCACAGAGAACAGGGGATACGTCCTAGTGGCTGCAGTAAGGGTACACCGTCTCCCAAGTTGGTCAGTAGACAAGGTAGACACGGAGAGGACCATAGAACCACCACCTGTGTCGCAAAGCCTTTCGATGTCCGTGGGACAGCAGGATCCACCAGCCAGTCGTTGTCGTCTTGAGGTGCCTGCGGATGCAGGGGAGTGACCCCTTCACTCCAAGGGAGATTCCTTCTTGCTTCTTGGACGCAAACATAGTCCTTGTGACCCTAGAGGATGCACAGCCACAGATGTTGCAGAAATATTGCAGGAGCTAGAGAAACAATGGTGGAGTGGGAGCCCTCCCAACTGGATACAGTCTTGTTTCAGTTCCAAAAGCAGTCCAGCAGCGGTTCTTTCCTTACAATGTACAGGCCACACTATACAGCCATATGACCACTCACAAGGGGTCCCTGCACTCCAGCACCTGAGACCAGAAGCTCCAGCTCAGGAAGTGCTGAATAATAAACCTTTCCTGTGGGTCATGTATTCAGTACTCCCAGAGAGTTAGGGTGACTTTTGGGGCAGCCTTGGGTTTGCCTCACCTCCAGGAGCCCCCACAACATACTAGGAAAACATTGGTGGCACCCCTGCCAATTTTGGAGCATGATATAGCAAAGGAAAATATGAAAATGAGCCCTTGTAGTGCATTATGGCAGGCTTACCTTCTTCATGAATGTTAGAATGTTAGAAATGAGGTCTCTAGTTGGCAGTCAGATTGCACCCTGTCCAAGTAGGGACCCTTATTCTAGTCAGAATAAGAGAGATACCTCCTCAGATAATCCCTGCTCACCCCCTTGGTAGCTTGGCATGAGCAGGCAGGTTTATCTCAGAAGCAATGTGTAAAGCATTTGCACATAACACACAGTAACACAGTGAAAACACTACAAAAGGACACCACACCAGTTTTAGAAAAACAGGCAATATTTATCTAGGTGAAACAAGACCAAAACGAAGAAAAATCCAACATACAGTAATAAACATATGAATTCTGCAAGATTTACTAGAAAAAACAGTTCCTTGATGTCGATAGCTCCACCTGGGGCTATCATGGCGTCCCACAGGTCACTGTGCAGGCAGCAGCTCGGTGACGGCATCCAGCAGCGTCGGTGAGACCAGGGCTGCGGTGTGAAGCAGGGCAGTGTGACGTGTGGTGTCCACAGGTCATGGTGCAGGCAGCAGAGCTGTAATCGGTAGGCCCAAGTCAGCGGTGCGGGACGGGATGGTAAAACGTTACCCTCACAAGCGTCCACAGGCCACAGTGCAGGCAGGAATGCCTGGTGATGACACTGGAGTCGATGGTGCTGGCGTCGGTGGACCGGGGCTGCGGTGCGGGACGGGACGGTGCTTTATGCGCCTCGCAAGCAGTGTCCACAGGCCACGGTGCGGGCAGCAGCATCAATGTCAGCTGGAGGGGCGTTGTCCGGGATGCCCAGGCTGCGGTGTGAGCAGGAGATTCTGGAGTGTGGGGCCCAGAGGTCGTGGTGTGAGCAGCGGCTCGGTGAAGTCGTCTGATGATGGCGTCGGTGAGACCAGGGTCACGGTAAGAAGCAGTGCAATGTGACTCTGTGCGGTGTCGGCAGGTCACAGTGTAGGCCAGTGGTGTGGTTGCCAGTGTTGCGGTGGTTTCTGCTCTTGAACAGCACAAAACACACAGTTCCCAGTGCTGTAGGTCAAGGAAACTGAAGTCTTTGGTGTCCCTGAGACTTCCAACAGGAGGCAAGCTCTACTCCAAGCTCCTGGAGAACTTTCTCAAGCAGGACACACAGCAAAGTTCATCCTTTGCACTCTTATCAGGCAGAAGCAGCAACTGCAGGCCAGTCCAGCAAATCAACACAGCAAAGGGACAGTACTTGTCCTCCAGCTCTTCTCCTTGGCAGAGGTTCCTCTTGATTCCAGAAAGATTCTAAAAGTCTGGGGTTTTGGGTCTTCTTCTTATACCCTGTTCTGCCTTTGAAGTTGGCAAACTTCAAAGCAAAGTCTCAAGTGTTTGCAAGATCTTTCCTTGTTCAGGCCAGACCACAGACGCGCACCAGGAGGCGAAGAGTGCATTGTGTGAGGGCAGGCACAGTCCTTCCAGGTGTGAACGAGCACTCCTCCATTCCCTCTAGCTCAGATGGCTCATCAAGATATGCAGGCTACACCCCAGCTCCCTTTGTGTCACTGTCTAGAGGAGAGGTCTGAACAGCCCAACTGTCAAACTGACCCAGACGGGGAATCCACAAACAGACAGAGTCACAGAATGGTTTAAGCAAGGAAATGCCTACTTTCTAAAAGTGGCATCTTCAAACTCACAATCTAAAAACCAACTTCACTAAAAAATGTATTTTTAAATTGTGAGTTCAGAGACCCCAAACTCGGTATTTCTGTCAGCCCTCAAAGGGAATCTGTGCTTTAAGGTTATTTAAAGGCAGCCCCAATGTTAACCTATGAGGGAGCTAGGCTTTGCAACAGTGAAAACCGAATTTGGCAGTATTTCACTGTTAGGACATGTAAAACACACCAGTACATGTCCTACCTTTTGTATACACTGCATTCTGCCCATGGGGCTACTTAGGGCCTACCTTAAGGGTGCCTTACATGTACCAAAAGGGAAGGTTTGGGCCTGGCAAGTGCATACACTTGCCAGGTCGAATTGGCAGTTTAAAACTGCACACACAGACACTGTAGTGGCAGGTGTGAGCCATGTTTACAGGGCTACTAATGTGGGTGGCACAACCAGTGCTTCAGGCCCAATAGCAGCATTTGATTTACAGGCCCTAGGCACCTCTAGTGCACTTTACTAGGGAATTACTAGTAAATCAAATATGACAATAAGGAATAAACTAATCAACAATACAATTTACACAGAGAGCATATGCACTTTAGCACTGATTAGCAGTCGTAAAGTGCCCAGAGTCCTAAAGCCAACAAAAACTGGTCAGAACAATTAGGAGGAAGGAGGCAAAAAGTTTAGGGATGACCCTGCAAAAAGGGCCAGGTGCAACAATGAATATATGGTTAGCATGTATTTTCTTGCTGAGCCTGTAGCCAGGCACAAGTTTATTTTTTTTATGTTTCCATTTTGACAAGAATACGCCAGTTCCACCCAGGGCACCCACAGGCTGTTTGCTTTTAGTTTCTTTTTTAACTGCTTTGTGGGAAGCCCACACCCTTGCTGTTGAGCTTCCTCTTACATGGGGCATAAGAGGGCCCGAACCACTGGCCCTGGAGACACTCATCCTAGTCCTGGGAGTCAGCTGGAGTCAAAGTCCTCAGTCCATCCTTGCAGGCCATCAGGTGGCATCTCCTTTCAACTGGACTTCAATCTGCTGTTGTCACTCCCAGGTTCAGGGTATTTTCATCTGTCTCTCCCTTGTGTATGCGTTTTTAGGTGGGGATGGAATGTCTAAGGAGCCTGGTACACCTGGCCAATTCTAGGATGCCACATCATTCTTCCACCCCGTCCCATTCCTACTGCACAAAATTCTTCGACAATCCAAAATGATGACTTCAAGTTGTCTCTGGTAAGAGCTCCCCAGAGAAGCTCAGCTCTGATCCTCACTAATACAACTGCCTGTTCCTGTCCCACCAAAACCCCAAAGCCCCTCCTGAGTTGGCTCCCAAAGGCCTGGACTTCCTCCTTTGTTTCAGTGGGCCTGGGCTGTCCCAGCCCAGGTGCAATGTGACAAGCTAATTATCAGATGCAGAATTCCTCCCTAACCTTTTCCTTTCCCAAGAACTGGATCAAGTACTGTTAATTGCACTTCTGGTTGTAAGGCCTTTTATCCCTGAGCCGCGATGCAGGCCCAGTAGTGGAGAAAAAGGCCTGGAATCTGATTATGAGCTGAGCTGTAGAAATATGACAAATCCTAAAGTGCCATAAGATGTGTATGTGGGTTATTGGGGACTGTTAATCAAAACTTGGGGTACATGTTTCTCCTCAGATTGAGACTTTTGTCTCTATGTGTCCAAAGTGAAAAAACTACAGATCTCAGTAAGCAATACAGTCCTACACTGTGGATGCCCACTCACATTATAAGGCCTACCCCTGATCAGTATCAATCCCTGAAGTGTCCCTTCTTCGACTGGCTGCCTTTGTGCAGATACTGGACTGTGCATGATGTAGTTTCACACGCACAGCACACAAACAGTGTGCTCATGTGTTCACATGTAAGTAGCCCTAGGCCTCTTACCTAAACTGTACTGCAGCCGTCTTATCTTGAAACGTGGACAATGGCGGTTAGCACGCGCAGACCAATTACCATGAATTTGCTGTGAGCAAGAATAAGGTAGGTACAATCCTAGAAAGATTTAATTTTGGAAGGAAAGCGCAGAAGGAGGAAGAAAAAGTAGACAAATACATTACATTTTTGAGGAAACTATCATTATCTTGTAAATTTGGTCCTCTTAATGAGGAACGCATAAGAGACCAGTTTTTTTTTTTACACTTCAAACCAGATAAAATCAGAGAGGAGCTCTGGTGGAAGGATGAGCTGCCCTGTGTGTGATGTCATTTCTACTGCTAAGGATGTACAGAACATGCTTAGTTGTGTTGAAGAATTGAGATGTCATGATTGGAGGAAGGTGGATACGAGTGTTGTGGAGATGAAAAACAGGCGTGTTCGAACAAACTGCAAATTGCATTAAAGGGGAACTGTTTCTGGGGAATCCTTTCTAGGCTAATGACACCTGTAGGGATTGTCTGACCTTCAAGGCTGTTTGCAGTTATTGTAGCTAATGTGGTCAGTTTTTAAAAGTTTTGCAGGCGTGGGGGGAAATTGAAATAGTGTTGAGGAAATGCGCTTCAGGTAGGTGGAGGGTGCAAGGGCAATCCCACTGACAGAGTGAAAATTGAAGATGTGGTCCTGACCGACCATCTTTTAATTGCAGGTTCACAAAAAGTGCTATGGTGGAAAAGTGTCTTTGAAGATGGACATACATCCTGGGGGTATAGAGGGAACCTGATTAAAGTGATCAGGTATTTTGAAGCACTCACTAAGCATAAGTGTCATTTTGCCTGAGGAAACGTCTATGTTGCATTGAAGAAGGGCAACATCCGAGGCTGGCCCATACAGAAGGCTTTGTGGGGATTTCTGAACCTAATGCTGGAAATCAGGAGTGTGTATATGACAAGTGATGCAGGGCTGTGAGGACTCACCAAAGCAATACCCAAATGTTTTCAGGTCAACATTAAGTTATCTCAAGAACTATATTCACCAGATTAAATTGAGAAAAGGTGCATCTCTTGTTGTGACGGAAGACAGGAGTATGCCTTTGAGTAAGGGGTGGCTGGTTACTTTGGATGAAGGGGCTCCGCCCACTCAATTTACTTCTAAATCAACTGGCGGAATCAGACCCATAGACCCTGTGATGTAGGGTCACATGCAGTAAACAGATACACTGGGCGTGCTTTAGCTGTACATGCACAGTGTACCTGAGCACAGGACCATTTTCTTGCGCATTTTCCATTTTCTGAGAACTAGAGCTTCAGAACAATGGTCATGCCTCATTTCACAAGTAAATTGGCCTTCCAGGACTGAGAGCTTTACCACAGGGATCCAACCTCCTCCACACTCACTAGAACTGGCTCCTGTAATCAGCCAGCTGCGGTAGAGTTGGGTGAGCTATTGAGAGTTTGAGTCAGGCTCGATGCCAGATGCCTGGCTCTGGCTCAGCTCGAGCTGCTCTTGGACTGTGTTCGACCAGAGAAAGCATTAACCTTTGATGCAAAATGAGGGACAGAGGAGATACCCTTTTAGTTGCTGAACTAAACAATGTGAATCAAGAAAACCTGTAATCAGTCCTGGGTGTCCATCTCGCAATCTGTGTGGTGTTTGACAAATAGTTTATTTTACTGAGACTCCTTTTTCTGTACAAAAAATTATGTTTACTTTTAAAGAATATAATATTGTACCATCTGGGCTTATATGGTATACAATTAAAGTGACTTTGAAACAGGCCCTCAATTTCAAAACAATAACTGTAAAAGGTAATCCACGAGAACAATGCAGTCCCTATTTCAGTTACTCATTTTAGTTCTTCTTGCGTTCATTGAGTAGTTGCTTTTTCTTTGGGATTTTTCAAGCATCATATGACTCTTTTAGGGTGCCTAGTGTGAACTGGCAGGGTGAATTCAGGTTGTGAGTAAGTGTTCATGATAGGACCAGAAAGACAGCTCTAGAGCTGAAGCTAAAGGCAGTTCGCGATTCTCACAGTGCTTGCCAGTGAATCATAAAGGTGTTCAGCCGAAATGCTCATCCAGTCCCTGATATGGCCCCTCTGCTGGGCACACAAAAGCAATGCTCACATATGTGCCAATAGTAATTATTATTTAAGTGAAAATGTAAGGGAGGTACACATCGGATACAAAATTGACAGCCACAAAGGGAAAAAAAGGCTGTGTTCACTGGTGAGGAGAGTGGGTGTGTATGCAAGAGCGCATGTGAGTGAATGGGGAGTGAGTGAGCACAATCCTTGGTGATTGAGAATGAGTGTGGCGAGTGATGGAGAGTGATGAGAATACACGTGTGAGAATATGTGAGAGTGGTAATAAGAGCCTAGAATAATTTGGGTTAGCTAGCATCACTTGCTGTAACTCAGTGCATGCATTATGCCCTAATGGTTTCAAAGAACACCCTATGCCACTGCCTTGAATGTGCAAGAGGCAGTGAAACGTGAGCTAATGAGGCTGTGCAAGGCAGGGATACCTGTGGAAACAACTGAATGGTTGCCTCCTGTGATGGTGGCCTGCAAACCTAGTGGAGACATTAGACTATGCACAGATCTCAGAGACCTGAATGAAGATGCTGTAGAGGACAAATTCCTTCTTTCCAATCTTATGGAAATGCTGCAGTGGGATCGGATAACCAGTTCTTCACCAAAATATCCATCACTTTCATAGGGTCCTTCAAGTTTCTGAAACTGCTGTTTGGGTTGGTCTCAGGGGCATAAGTCTTCCAGAAGATCATGTACAGTCCGGTGGGGGATCTTGTGGGTGTAAAATGCTTCCAAGAGGATGTTCTGATCCATGGGAGCTCATGGGATGAGCACAATCAAAGAGTGCATTTGGTGTTGAAACGACTGGATGATGCCAGTCTTACTTTAAAGGATGACCGGTGCAAGTTTGGCAGACAGGAGATCACATGGGTGGGAGCAAGAAAAGAACTTGTTGATTCCACATGTAAATTAGCAACACCAGAAAGTAAAGAGGATGTGGTCACCTTCCTTGGCACAGTCAAATTTTATAGTTGAAATATAACTAACATCAAAAGAAAATCTGCTCCCATGAGGTAGTTGTGTAAGAAGGGTGTG
Source organism: Pleurodeles waltl (assembly GCF_031143425.1). Classification (NCBI taxonomy): domain Eukaryota; kingdom Metazoa; phylum Chordata; class Amphibia; order Caudata; family Salamandridae; genus Pleurodeles; species Pleurodeles waltl. The sequence goes on along the minus strand of NC_090444.1, from coordinate 1,802,731,206 downwards.
GAATTTGTGTGGAGCAAGGAATGCAGAACTGAATTTGAGTTGTTAAAGTGGAACTTGCTGGATCACCTAACTTTCCATCATTTGTGCCAGGAACACAGACAATTATTGTAACTGACACAAGAGATAAGGGGCTGGGTGTGTTGTTACAGAGGCTTGGTGAAAATGAGAGGTGAATACAGGTGCATCTAGTGGCCTCCATGGCACTGTACAGAACTGCTATGTGATTGAGGGGGAGGCCCTAGCAATAAGATGAGTCTCAAGAAATGCTGGGGTTTACATCTTCGAACCTGCCCTTCTGCCCCACCACAGCAGATAGTCGTCAGTTGGAGGCATACTAGACTCCTTTTCCTTGCCTACCTGGCGCCATATAGATGCCTTCATGGACAACTGGTCGTTTTGTTTTTAGTTATGTCCTGGCTGGGAAGTATTCTTGGATGTAAAATATTGACAGACTCTGGCAAAATCTATGCTGTGTTGTATAGAATGCAAATCTATGGCCAACATATTACACACAATTCTCTTCAGGGAGCACACTTCCCCAAGCTATTTTTCTTTAAACCTGTGATCAGAAATTACACACATATATCGCCAGCAAGTGCATTAACCACTTGAACTGCCTTGATATTATAGCCTCTGGCTTGCTAGATACATCTCTACAGTATATGCTTTCAGTCGTTTCGCTATTTTAAAATGCCTTCTTTTGTAAGCAACTAAGTAAGCTAAAACAGCTTCACAGACTATTTCTTTGGGGGAGAGTCTGTAAAGGTAAAAAGGCATATGTATTCATTGATGTCCCCTATAGGAGGCTGGACTGGCTTGTAGTGAGTACCAAGGGGTACTTGCACCTTGCACCAGGCCCAGTTATCCCTTATTAGTGGATAGGGTGTCTAGCAGCTTAGGCTGAACTAGGAGACGTGTGAAGCTACTACAGTACCACTTAGTGTCATATGCACAATATCATAAGAAAACACAATACACAGTTATACTAAAAATAAAGGTACTTTATTTTTATGACAATATGCCAAAGTATCTTAGAGTGTACCCTCAGTGAGAGGATAGGAAATATACACAAGATATATGTACACAATAGCAAAAATATGCAGTATAGTCTTAGAAAACAGTGCAAGCAATGTATAGTTACAATAGGATGCAATGGGGAAACATAGGGATAGGGGCAACACAAACCATATACTCCAAAAGTGGAATGCGAACCACGAATGGACCCCAAACCTATGTGACCTTGTAGAGGGTCGCTGGGACTATTAGAAAATAGTGAGAGTTAGAAAAATAACCCTCCCCAAGACCCTGAAAAGTGAGTGCAAAGTGCACTAAAGTTCCCCTAAGGACAAAGAAGTCGTGTTAGAGGAATAATGCAGGAAAGACACAAACCAACAATGCAACAACTGTGGATTTCCAATCTAGGGTACCTGTGGAACAAGGGGACCAAGTCCAAAAGTCACAAGCAAGTCGGAGATGGGCATATGCCCAGGAAATGCCAGCTGTGGATGCAAAGAAGCTTCTACTGGACAGAAGAAGCTGAGGTTTCTGCAGGAACGAAAAGGGCTAGAGACTTCCCCTTTGGTGGACAGATCCCTCTCGCCGTGGAGAGTCGTGCAGAAGTGTTTTCCCGCCGAAAGAACGCCAACAAGCCTTGCTAGCTGCAAATCGTGCGGTTAGCGTTTTTGGATGCTGCTGTGGCCCAGGAGGAACAAGGAGGTCGCAAATTGGACCAGGAGAGAGAGGGGACGTCGAGCAAGACAAGGAGCCCTCTCAGCAGCAGGTAGCACCCGGAGAAGTGCCAGAAACAGGCACTACGAGGATGTGTGAAACGGTGCTCACCCGAAGTTACACAAAGGAGTCCCACGTCGCCGGAGACCAACTTAGAAAGTCGTGCAATGCAGGTTAGAGTGCCGTGGACCCAGGCTTGGCTGTGCACAAAGGATTTCCGCCGGAAGTGCACAGGGGCCGGAGTAGCTGCAAAAGTCGCGGTTCCCAGCAATGCAGCCCAGCGAGGTGAGGCAAGGACTTACCTCCACCAAACTTGGACTGAAGAGTCACTGGACTGTGGGGGCCACTTGGACAGAGTTGCTGGATTCGAGGGACCTCGCTCGTCGTGCTGAGAGGAGACCCAAGGGACCGGTAATGCAGCTTTTTGGTGCCTGCGGTTGCAGGGGGAAGATTCCATCGACCCACAGGAGATTTCTTCGGAGCTTCTGGTGCAGAGAGGAGGCAGACTACCCCCACAGCATGCACAAACAGGAAAACAGTCGAGAAGGCGGCAGGATCAGCGTTATAGAGTTGCAGTAGTCGTCTTAGCTACTTTGTTGCAGTTTTGCAGGCTTCCAGCGCGGTCAGCAGTCGATTCCTTATCAGAAGGTGAAGAGAGAGATGCAGAGGAACTCGGCTGAGCTCTTGCATTCGTTATCTAAGGTTTCCCCAGAGACAGAGACCCTAAATAGCCAGAAAAGAGGGTTTGGCTACCTAGGAGAGAGGATAGGCTACTAACACCTGAAGGAGCCTATCAGAAGGAGTCTCTGACGTCACCTGGTGGCACTGGCCACTCAGAGCAGTCCAGTGTGCCAGCAGCACCTCTGTTTCCAAGATGGCAGAGGTCTGGAGCACACTGGAGGAGCTCTGGACACCTCCCAGGGGAGGTGCAGGTCAGGGGAGTGGTCACTCCCCTTTCTTTTGTCCAGTTTCGCGCCAGAGCAGGGCTAAGGGGTCCCTGAACCGGTGTAGACTGGCTTATGCAGAATTGGGCACATCTGTGCCCAAGAAAGCATTTTCAGAGGCTGGGGGAGGCTACTCCTCCCCTGCCTTCACACCATTTTCCAAAGGGAGAGGGTGTAACACCCTCTCTCAGAGGAAGTCCTTTGTTCTGCCATCCTGGGACAAGCCTGGCTTGACCCCAGGGGGGCAGAAACCTGTCTGAGGGGTTGGCAGCAGCAGCAGCTGCAGTGAAACCCCAGGAAAGGCAGTTTGGCAGTACCAGGGTCTGTGCTACAGACCACTGGGGTCATGGAATTGTACCAACAATGCCAGGATGGCATAGAGGGGGCAATTCCATGATCTTAGACATGTTACATGGCCATATTCGGAGTTACCATTGTGAAGCTACATATAGGTAGTGACCTATATGTAGTGCACGCGTGTAATGGTGTCCCCGCACTCACAAAGTTCAGGGAATTGGCTCTGAACAATGTGGGGGCACCTTGGCTAGTGCCAGGGTGCCCTCACACTAAGTAACTTTGCACCTAACCTTTACCAGGTAAAGGTTAGACATATAGGTGACTTATAAGTTACTTAAGTGCAGTGTAAAATGGCTGTGAAATAACGTGGACGTTATTTCACTCAGGCTGCAGTGGCAGGCCTGTGTAAGAATTGTCAGAGCTCCCTATGGGTGGCAAAATAAATGCTGCAGCCCATAGGGATCTCCTGGAACCCCAATACCCTGGGTACCTCAGTACCATATACTAGGGAATTATAAGGGTGTTCCAGTAAGCCAATGTAAATTGGTAAAATTGGTCACTAGCCTGTTAGTGACAATTTGAAAGAAATGAGAGAGCATAACCACTGAGGTTCAGATTAGCAGAGCTTCAGTGAGACAGTTAGGCACTACACAGGTAACACATTCAGGCACACTTATGAGCACTGGGGTCCTGGCTAGCAGGGTCCCAGTGACACATAACAAACATACTGAAAACATAGAGTTTTCACTATGAGCACTGGGCCCTGGCTAGCAGGATCCCAGTGAGACAGTGAAAATACCTTGACATACACTCACAAACAGGCCAAAAGTGGGGGTAACAAGGCTAGAAAGAGGCTACTTTCTCACATCCCCCGACCCGTACATGAACAGAGACACAACTCGTGCGTTCCCTGGGCTATTAGTTTCCATCCTCAGTACTGTCCAACCACTACATGTTTCTATTCATATGGGCTTATGCTTAAGGTGTCATACAGCTCTTCACCGCCAGAGGCGCTCTTTCTACCTGCACTACGTTCTTGCCACTTTTGACCTCTATGGTGATGCACACAGTAAGTACTTCCTGTAACGATCAGTTCTCAGCCTCTTCGTTGCTCGAGTGATCCAGACGGGACGGGTGATGCTTCGGAAAGGAGCTCACCGGCTCCCGGTGTGCACGAGGGAGCCCGTGAGGATGAGTTCGGCGGTCGCCAGGTGACAGCAGCGCCGGTGCTGTCAGTGCCAGGTACCGTAGTCGTTCCGTGTGTCCCTTTTTAGTGTTTACTATCCCAGAACAATTGTTAGAGGGGGGCGGCTGCGTGACGCTTGAGGGGGGGGGAACCATTGTGGGGACGCTGGGAATTGTAGTCTGTTCTTCCATGCATTGTGAAGGACATATGTAATGCATCATCATTGTTTCTTGGGCAAAAAGTAAAGACCCTTAAAGGGTCCGTACAACTGTCATGGCTCACAACTCATCCAGTCCTGTTTTTTTTGCATTCTGGGACTTGTAGTTCCGCTATAAAAAAATCTACATCTACCACCCTACCATTTGTTCACTTTTTGCAATTCACGACCAGCCAAAAGGAGAAATGTATTCCTTCAGGATTGGTAGGATTCGTTTTCTACATAGCAATTTAGCCCTCCGCTTGCTCTAAAATCACACCGCAATAATCCAGACAGCTCTCACATACTGTTTAGCAGATTTCTCCATGTCCTTGCTGTGTTAGATTTAGGAGGGGGAAATACCTAATTTCACTGCTTTTCCAAATATTTTTACTGGCCTACTGTAAAAATAAATGCCAGGCAAGGTGAAACGACAGCCAGGTGGCAACCTTATCCCCAACTTGACCTGCTGTCTGCTAGATACTTGTGTGAGTATTTCAGGAGTCATTGTAGTCAGTGCCCACTCTTCAGTAGTGGGTGTTATGTCATTTACTGCCTGATCACACATCAGGGAGCTGGATGAGCATCAAAAAATGCTGCGAGGGGTGTTGCAGTGTATGCCTCAGAACTGGCAAGGATTACAATGCAATTTTCTCTTAGAATGACATAATTTATATATAGTTCTTGTGACACTCTATAACGATTTCAGGGTGTTTTGGTGGCATTCGGGGAAAGATTTACATTGTGACCAGCAGTTTCAAGCCTTTTGAGTCGAACTCCTTGGTTCGCGAGCTGTACATGCCCTTCGCTTGACTCAAGTTAGCAGCTTGAGGCAGTGGCGTTCTTTGATGCTACAGGCTGTTTGTCCTTGGCTGCTGTAGTGCATCAGAGTCATTTACCTGCAACCGAAGACCCTACTTCTCGACTGTGGGCAAAGGTTGTGTAGAAATCACGCAGAGCAGTGAACGATGTGACTCCTTGCAGGCACATACGCAGGCACCCCTTTAATCACAAACTATGCAGGATTAGTATTTTGGCAACCAGTTCGGATTGATATCAGAAGGGGGAATGTGCCTTCTTAGAAGTGGAAAAGTAGAAAATCCATTGTTGTGTACGATGTAGTTGATACATTAAAGTAAATATCTCCACTGACAGTTCTGTTGACCCTCTCCACTAAGCCAATGAAATGGAGAGCATATAAGGGAGTGCACGTATGTTCAGTCCCATTATTAGACAATAATTCCTCCATCAAGGCTCCCAAAGTAGTGTTCTTACTAACTTTAGTGGTGGTTTATCCTAGGGGGCCTCAAGCAGGCTGATTATTATCACATCTGATACCAAGGTATTTGGAGTTTATCAGATGTGATAATGATTGCTTATTCTGAATTTTGGGGAATAACGTGACGATTTGGGTGGTTACCGTACCATAATCCATATGCTGTGGTAAATACTGTGCCTTTTCTCCTTGTAAAATTCCTGCAGGTTTTATCTGTCGAAATTTACCAAAGCTTTTTTTGGTTTTAACCTAAATTCACTAAACTTGAGATGAACTTATGTTTTTGTAAATCAAATTATTAGAAGACCATTACTAATTTTTTCTTGAATAATTTGGGGTTTGTATTGCAGTGGTCAGCCCATATTGGGGTTAACCTCTTAACTATCGCTACTCTATTTAAATGCAGGAGAGAAAAGACTGGGTTTACTGCAGAAAGGTGGCTTTGCTTGTATGTATGCATGTATGTATGTATGTATGTGTTGGGGTTTATATGGAGCAAACTTAAATGAGGAGCAGTGGCATGTATGTGTTTTAAATGTTTTGGGAACAGATTCTATTTAGAGCAATATAATCACTAGGCCGCACGTGCTTAGCATGGGCATTTGGTGTCAAGCCGTTATACGTTAAGGTGAAGCTGTTGCCAGCCAGGTTGATACTTCGGACCAAGAAATAAAATAAGAACATCTGGATATGCAAACGTTGTGCACCATGGTATGCTGGCTATACAGTTTAGCTGCCTGTGGAGGATTTCAGCGCCAGCTATTCCAAAATCAGAAACTAGAAGGTCATGTGCGCACCTGAATGGCTGGAAAGCTTGGATGCTCTCGAAAAGGTTCTGAACATTACTCCAGTGCAGAGTGGTTTTTATCCTAAACAACCCTGTAATGTTCACGGCAATGTTTTTATATGAGGAAGTGGGCTGTATTGAGCCAGATGAATGCAGTGGAGTACAAACGCTTGCACAACTGAATCTGAATAAAAACCTTCTACAGTGACGGAGAACATAAGCACCGTGGGCTACAAGCTTGTACGCATACAGGTCCTCTGTACGTCAGCCTTCTGGTGTGGTCGTCTAGACCTAGAGACGACTGATGGGTCTGATTGGCAAAGAACATGAACTGCAGCAAAGAGTCTCTGATCTCTTTGATTGGCTAAGAGGGCTATTTAGACTAATGATTAAGATAAAACATTGCCTCTTAACGCTGTATCACTGGGTGGACATATTTACTGGTGTCTAACTCAATGCAGTGGTTGAATTCCTGCTGCGTTGTTGACATCACTCTCATATAGCATTCTGCCATTGATATGTAAGACTGAATATACTGTTAACCAGATGAGTGATAAGATTGTATACGTCCGACATGTGAGTAATATAGATATGAAGACCTGTCTTTCAAGACTGCAAAGCCTTTTGATAAGATTTCATAGCAGTATCTGTGGGAGGTACTTGAACTTATGAATTATGGACCGTGGTCTAGGCCGTTGATATTACTATACCCCAGATCTCCGACGAGAGGCAAGACAGATGATATGAGCTGAGTTGGAAGTAGAAAGGGACACAAAGTAGGGTTGCCCCAGAACCTCTGGCCTGTAAACCCTTAAAATTGAACATAGAGGTTTCTGGCAGTGCACATGCCAGACGACATACTTGTTAATGTACAAGACTGAGCGTAATCATTGGGAAAGCCACTAATTATAATTGAATGTTTTGCGATGTTGTCAGAGCTTCGGATCAATGAAAACAAGCCAGTTCTGTTTCCATTGGGTTCATTAAGACCAGTCTTGGGAGCATCTCAGCTGCATTTAGTTTTACCTTGGGAACAAAGCTCCTTCCGATACTTAGGAATTTGCGTAACGCGCACAACCAAGGCATGGTATAAATTTAACACATATAAGATCAAATCAAAATATACTCAAATCCTTTGACTTTTAGCAGAGGTCACAGCTGTGTTTTTCCAGCAGGATAGCAGTAGCTAAAATTCTTCTTCCTTGCTGCTTTTTTTTCTTCCAGTGCTCTCTGTACACTTTGCCGACCACAGTGTTTAAATAATTGCATTGAGTTCTTTGGCTTGGAGGTGAAGGGAGGGAGATGGACCTTCTGAGTCCTTCTGAAGAGGAAGGATGTAATCCATTTGAGAGTGTTATCTTGGATGCCTATCCGCTGGAGTCTTTTGATCAGGTTGTGGTGGGAAACAGTGTTCTAGGCCGCCAAGAGGTCGAGGAGGATTAGGGCGTCTCAGTCTCCTTTGTCCATGAGCGCTGTGATATCATCCGTGGCGACGACCAGGACAGTTTCTGTGGTGTTGTTGTGAGCGGAAAGTGGATTGGGATTCATCCAGAAGGTTTTTGTTCCCTAGGTATTCCATGAATTGCTGGGAGATAGCCTTTTCGAGGTCTTTGGTGAGGAAAGGGTGCTGTAAGATCGGTCAGTAGTTTTTGAGCTCGTTGGGGTTTGCAAATGATTTGTTGAGGAGGGATTTGATCTCGGTGTGTTTTCAGCAAGTAGGGAAGGTGGCTGAGGTGATGGACTAGCTTGCTGGTGATAGTGCTAATACCAAGGTTGAACCTTTTGTGTGGGCTGGGGGTCCATGGGGGATCCTGATTGGATGGAGCACATTATGTCGGCGGTGTCCTGTGTGGTGAGCTGGTTCCAGCTGGCAATCCTGTTGGCAGCGGGGTCGTCTACGGGGTCTGAGAGGCTGAGGTTGTCATCAGCAGTGGGTTGGGGTTTGAAATTCCTTTAGATGGTTGAGATGTTGTCGTGCATAGAGTGTTGCAGCGTTCCTGGGAGGGGGTGATGATGTTTTCAGTTACTGAAGGGTTGGAGAACTCCTTGATGGTGTCGAAGAGTTCTTTGCTGTGGTTGGCACTGGCTTCCATGCAGGTAGCTAAAGTGTCCTCTTGGTGTCTTTCAGGAATCAATGGTACTGGATGAGTGCAAGCTTGGTTGTGGACCGGTCATTGGGCTTCTTGGTGGTGCACTATCTTCTTTCCAGTTGTTTGGCGGTTCTCAGTTCCCGGGGTGTACCAGCTGGGTTGTCTATTGGGTCTGGAGAGTTTGCTGGGAGGGACTCTGTCGGTGCTGTTGCAGATCCAAGTTGTAAAGTTTTTCACAGCTTGTTCGATGTTGGAGTAGGTGTCGAGGAAGGGAGTGGGGAGGAGTTGAGGGCATCAATCTACTTACTCTCGGATACCCTGTTCCAGCTGCAGTGGGGGGTTGTTGATCGGTCTGGTGGTGTGGCTGGGGGCTGTGGCTTAGGTGAAGTGGACGATTGCGTGGTCTATCCAGGTGAGACCGTTGGTGTGACTGTATTTAACTCTGTTACTGGTGGTGAAGATGGCGTCTAGTGTGTGTCTGACGACGTGTATGGGGTCGGTTACAATCTGAATAAGGCCGATGTTGTTCAAACTGTCCAGAAGGTTGACAGTGTTGGCGCTGTTGGAGTCTTCGAGGTGGGAGTTGAGGTCTCTGAGGAAAATGTAGTGTTCGGTGTTGATAGCTTGGTGGGGGGATGAGGTTGGTAATAGCATTGCAGAGGGCAAGGGGCGGGGTCCTGGGGTTCTGTGGGTCAGGGTGTCTTTGATGGTGGTTCTGCTGTCAGTTCTGAGCTGGAAGTTAAGGTGTTCCATGATCGATGTGTTGTCATCAGTGATGGTGGTGCAGTAAATAGACTCCTTGTGGATGATGGCCATTCCACCTCCATATTTGTTGATGCGGTCACAGTATATGATCTTGTAGCTTGGAGTGTTGCCATGGCGATGTCAGGTACAGAAGCAGGGTTGAGCCAGGTCTCAGTGAGGAAGATGATGTCAGGAGTGGTGATGGTGCCCCATACCTCGGTTGCATGCTTGCAGAGGGATCAGGTGTTGAGCAGGTGGCAGTCGAGTTGTTGGGGCGTGGGGTGGTAGTGGTGGAGTATGCGTCTCTGCAGCAGGAGAAGTGGCAGCTATGGCAGGCGAAGGTGCCAACTGTGGAGCCAGGGGAGGTGCGGCAGCAGATCTTGTCACTGGGTCTGTAGTGCAGGGCGGTGAGCATGGCTCCAGACTAGCAGTGGAAGGTGGGAGATCCAGGGTTCCTGGTGCTGGGGGCGGTCCAGGCACGGACGGGTGCAGACGGGCTTGCATTGGACATGCCTGTGGTGTGCCCGCTGTGCAGCCTCACTGCGGCCTCCATTATGTAGGTCCAGGGAGGGGGGGTGGGGCGCAGGGGAGGCGGGAAAGCAGGAGGTTGGAACGGCGAGTCTAGCTGAACAGAGGGCACAAACGGGCATAGAGCAGACTATAATAACCAATAATAGGAGGGCAAAACTGACCAAAAACAAACAGACACCGTCACAAATGAACAGTCAGGCACCAAACAGCTGAGAGACCAAAACTAACAAAACAGTAAAAAAAAAAAGCAGGGACACTGACACTGGCACTCGGCGGTGGGTGCAGAAACAGCAGAAATACAAGGTGCGAGGGGGAGCTGGTGTGGGTACCTCAAACATTAGCATTACTACAAGATTCTGTTCAAGGCAGAGCAGAGATCATTGGTTTAAACCTCACAAGAGAAGACGCTGCCACTGATTATGCTAAAGTGGGAAACAGACTGAGCTAGATCCCATGCAACACAGGAAGGGGGGTGGGATGTTAGAAATATTACATAACGCAACCAGCAATGCCAGGATTAGACGAACACACTTTAACATTGTTCATAGGACCCATATTATAGCTGCTGTGCTGTGTAAACTTAATCCAGATACGTTTTACGTCCCCTAACTGCAGGGTGGGAAATGAAACTTCTTTTAATTTGTCCTGAACATGCTGGGCTGCTTATTGGGGTAAAATAATAGATAGATATCAGAAATGTGTTCACAAGTCCCTGACAACTTGCCTATTGGATATTAAGCCAGTAAGATTAAGAGAAGAGTTGTGCAATTTTCCTCACTGACATTGTTTGGCTAGACACTGCTCTTGAACAGGGTCCTGGGGGTACTTGACAGACCAGGGATGTTGTAGAGAGGTCTGTAGCCGAAGAGATACATATGTAAATGTATAGGACTGATGATAAACTACATGACGAACTGTTGGACTGGAAGGACAGTGTCTGGATTGTCATATATCCCCCTGAATGTCTTGTACTGTTTATGCCATACCAAATACTGCTTGTAGGGCTCTTAGTGTTTACAATATACTAAATGGACTTGTATAAGCGTATAAAATAACTACCGTATGCTGATGTTGAACAATAACACTTACTCTCTGGAGCTCAGAGTATTCTGTGAATGATACAGATGGGTAGGATTGGGTATTTTCTCAGCCAAATTAGACACCACTATTGTGAATTTTTTTTCAAAGATATTTTTATTAACATTTTCACTCAAACAAGGACATTACAAATATAATATTCACAACTTGAGACGTTGATTACTTCCGCCAAATAATATAACAGTCAGGACCTTCCGTGTATTTTACATTTAGGAGATAAGTCGCATTTGGTTCTGGATGTCAGTATCACCTTTAAACTTTAAGTGTCCCATGTACATTTGGTATACATAATTCGTATCTGATGTCCAGGGAACTATTTACACGATGGTGACTAATTGGGGCGATTGTCCACTGTGTATAGAAAGAGCCATGATATCAGGCAAATACAAACCTACAGTGCACGCATTCACTGTAATTCGCGGTGGCATGGGAAGTTGCCTCCAGTAATGAGAGCAGGTATGTTAAGGCATCCTCACAATCAGTCCAGATCAGATATAACTGTCGTCTGCTCTTTCACTCTTATATTACACTCCCTGTGTATAGGTGGTCCCCACGGAGTCCGCCAGTAGTCAGTGATATTATCCCAGTGTGCCTGGTGACATTTTATTGTTAAGAAAAAATATTTTAAAAAATAAACTTTTGCTCACAGTATGTGGCAATGTTGTGTAACATTAGGTCCCAATCCAGATAATGTCTAAGGAAATGGCACTGTGCCACCCAGCCCTGGACACTGATGCGGCGTACACCGTGGCAGAATTATGCTAATTCCAATAACACATTCCATCTGACATGGTCTGGCTGCTACCCTAGTTTGCCTTGTAAATCCCTTTGCTTTATACACATGAACAAATATAATTGTCTAAACTTTTCATTCACGGTTAATCAGTAAGTGGCTTTTCAGTGGCACTCTTTAATGGTTGCAGGTGTGCTTGCTGGCCCTGCCCTCCAGTCACATTTCCTTTCCCTCTGTTACAGGATCCCCCGAGCTCTGCTTCGCGATGGACTGGCTGCTGCCTGAGCTGTGTGGGTCCAGCCCCTCAGACCCGCTTCCAGTCTGGGAGAGCGGCAGCATCGGGTACTGCTTCAACCAGCTGCTGCTGAATGCCCTACCACACCTGCTGCTGGCTGTGATGAGTGCCTGCTATGTGGGCACTCCCAGGTAGGTAAACACCCATGTAAAGACTCCCAGCGCTGTGTGTCTCACCACAGTCTGAGTCCTCCCTGGCAGACAACTCTCTTACAGACAGAGCCCCCCCAAACACCCCAGCTCGGTAGGTCTGTGTCTCGGAGACACCTGAGCTGCTTCCGGTGGACACTTGTCTCACAGGTAAATACCCCAGTAATTATGAAACAGGATTAATCTACTATCCATGGAAACGATTCGCTGAGCTGTTCCAATCACCTGTTTCCTTCTTTGCCACAGATCAGCATCTCAAAGGGTCTTCTAGCTTCATGTATTATTTACTGCCCCATCCTGACCCTTCGCCCGGAAGCTGTCTGTATCCCAGTGGAGACTGTACAACTTACTGTGACTGGCACATTCCCATCAGTTTGCAACTTGCGCACCTTGCAGACAGCCTTCTCCCCACCTGGTAGCCTACTTGGTCACATCCATACCATGTCAACCTTAACTTCCATATTAAAGTTGGCGTTTTTCGGATCTTTGGGTGTACATATAGGTTGCATGGTTTGTAAAGGTCGCCAGAACCTTCGCGACAGCATTGTAGAACTGTATTACACGTTTCATTTGATCTGTTTTTCTATTACGTGTTTATTTTGCTGAAGTTAGATTGAAAACAATGTTTTTAAATGAAAATATTAAAAACAGTAAGGAAACTACCTGACTGTACTCCTTGTTGTAAACAATATTACGTAATTAAGAATGCAGTGTATGGAGATAACTTGGTTTGCTTCGTTAAGAAGTACATTCTGGCTGTAGAAGTCAGATTTTTTAAGCTGTTGCAGCAACGCAGAGTAAGGAGTGGACCCTGATTTCAATTACAGTGTTCAAGCAATAGACAGCTGTTTAAATAATAGACGGTGGTTAAGTTTATAGATGTTTTAAACTACTCCTGCAATGTTCAGCCAACACTCGGCCCTAACTGCAATTAAAATATTCAGGTTTTGTTTAGCTGGCATTAAGAAGTTGCCTAATTATAGGCTGGTTTGGGAATGTCATTGTCTAAATGCAAGGGACTAGTTAGGGGGAGGGATAAAAACAGACAGAATCCAGGGCGGTCATTGGTTGAAATCCACATTTCACAAGTGTCTATGAAAAGACATCGGCTGATTGTTACTTCTGAGTTTTAAACCACGTTATCTAGTGTAATAAAAGCACCTCAACAAGTAACATACTTTTTGCCATCTCTTTCTCCCTCTTATTAGTCCCATCTCTGATCTTCTCCATTTACCTGGAGCTCCCAGTTCCTTGTTCTCTGCGTCCTCCATTCAGTGCTTTGCTTCCTGTCGTGTTCACTCTTCGTTTCCCTGGGCCTCCTGACGTTTGCTGCACTCTCCTTCTTCTGTAGTTGCTGTCTCTTTTAATGTATCACTCTCTGTTGTCTTTCTTGCATAATAATTCTCCTCTGTATTTGTTTTTTAATATTTGTAGATTTCCCGGATCCGAAGACCTTCCCAGGCCTTCTTGGAAGTGCCGGATTGCTGTGTCTTTTCTGTTTGCCCTCCTCTCTGTCATCAACATCATCTTGGGGGTCGTCTTTCCCCAACAGGGAACTATTTCGTTGAAGGTGTTAGTTGGAGGCATCTCAGCTTTGGCGTGGATCACTCACATCGTGGCGCTCCTCAAGCTCTACAGGTCAGCCTATTGCATCTACAGAGGCCCCTGGGCACTGGTGCCTGTGGTACTCCTTCCCGTGCCAACACTGGTCATCACATTAGTGTGGTACAGCCAGAATGGATTGGCCTCTCATCCCCTTCAAGCTGGGCCCATCATGAAACTCCTCATCACAGGCCTCCAGCTGACCTGCCTGGCTGCTTACCTGCTTGCATTCTTGGCTCCGATTCCCACCCAGCGAGGTTTTGGCTCCATCAATGACCCCTCAGACCACGCACCTCTTCTTATTGATTCAGGGGTTCTACTGCCCGACTGGGGATATTTTGGGGAAGACGGTGAGAGCTGGCTCTCGCGCTTTTTCTATCTTTGGCTGAACCCTTTGATGCAGCGTGGATATCAAAAGAAGCTGAATAGGCCACAAGATGTCTACCGCCTGCCACGCCGCCTTCGTACTGTATCCATCAGACAACGCTTCAATGCCTGCTGGCGTGCAAAGATGGCTGCTTCAGAGCATGTACCCGGTGTTACCAAAGGCAGCGGTCGAACTGGAGATAATTCCCAAGCACCTACAGAGGGTGTGAACAGTACTTTTGCCACACCACCAGATTTCCAGAAGAAGGTGCATCTCCTCTCAGTGCTCAATGCAACCTTTGGTGTCAGATACTACTTGCTGGGGCTGCTCAGGCTGGCAGGTGGCATGCTGGCCTTCGCCGGCCCGCTGTTGCTCAATTTGTTGGTGAATTTTATGGAGACTCGACAAGAACCATTGAGCCACGGAGTCCTGTTTGCGGTTGGGCTCTTCGCCAGTTCGTTTGTAGGCGCTGTTTTGCGTAATCAATTCACCTATGAGGTGAACAAGGTGATGCTGATGGTTCGAGCTGCTGTGGTCTCTGCCATCTACCGCAAGGCCCTGCGTGTGAACGGCACCACACTGTCTCACTTCTCCACAGGAGAGATTGTGAACTTCATGAGCACCGACACCGACCGGCTCATAAACTTTTGCCCGAGCTTCCACGAGCTGTGGAGCCTCCCAGTGCAATTTGCGGTCACTCTCTATCTGCTATACTTGCAGGTGGGGGTGGCATTTCTTGGTGGACTGGGTATTGCCTTATTGCTCGTGCCCCTCAACAAGTACATTGCAAATCGGATAATGGCCAACAACAAAGAGATGCTGGCACACAAGGACTCCAGAGTCAAGGTAAGGTTATTGTTTGAATCAATTGTGATGCTAGAGTAAGAAGGGGATGATGGGACGGTACTCTAGCGAGTGGGTAAGAGGATGATTCAAGAGCAGAGTTGAATGTGTGAATAAGAATCTCATTGGAGGCTCATGGGTTGAGGTAGATTCCTTTTAATTTGATGAGCTCTTGGGTCATGTTAGGAGTTAAGCCTCATATACACTAAGGCGTTTTCCTATTGAAAGAGAATGGGGAAAACCCTATGGTGCACTAGGCCCTGAGGGACAGATGTATCAAGCGTTTTTGCATTCGCAAACCGTGCGAATGGCTGTTTGCGAATGCAAAAATGCCTTTCAGAATGTATGAAAGGCAGTCGCTATGCAATTTTAGGGATTCGCTAAAATAGCGACTCCTTAAAATTGCGACCCCGTTTAGAGAATCGCAAATTGCGATTCTCTAAATAAGGAATCCTTATTTGCGATTTCCTAAGCACATGTATCAAGCTTTTCTTTAATGCGAATTGGGCATTAAGGAATCGCAATTACCACCAAATACAAGTTGGTGGTAACCATGTGCAAATTTTAAAAATGCATTTTTAAAATTGACATGTAACGTACAGGCATGTGTGCGCCTTACATGTCGTAAGCTAATTTTTGGGGGTGAAGCAAAGGGGGACTTAGGCCCCCAGCACCCTGGGGTTTGCATTTCCCAAATTGCGAATTCCAGTTAGGAATTCGCAATTTGGGAAATGCAAAAAATTCGCAAATATGGCCTACAGGCCAATAGGTGCGAATGGGGTCAGAATCACTGTTTGCGATTCGGTAATAGCATTTGCGATTTTTAAGAAATCGCTATTACCGAATCGCAAATATGATACATACCGTTTTGCGACTCTGAAGTAGCGATTTCTTAAAAATCGCTATTAGAGAATCGCAAAATAGTTTGTTGATACATTTGGCCCCAAATATCTACAACACAAACAAAGGGTGAAATGTGAAAAGATTTTTGATCCATTCGTCAGTGTGAAGTTTTGAACATTACATCACTGAAATAGTTTTACATTGGTTCACTCTGTCAGAAAACGATTCATATAGATGGAATTCTCCACAAATTCTTGTATCCTGTGGTGATTTATTATTGCTCTCGTGAATTTAACCTGTACATTAAGCCACTGGGAGTGAACGCAGCCAACAAGACAATGCGATCCACCCCACTGTATGCTAAAGTGTCATTGGCTATTGACATCTTTAAGCTCTGATCCTGCCTGGACATCATTTAAACTGGATGTATGGAGTGTAGCTGAGCATTGACTCAAAGATGGCTGAGTTTGTCTCTCTAAAAGGAGACACCACGAGACCCTCATCCAGGAGTATTGCAACTCTCTTAAACTTAAAAGGTTTATGTCCCCCTCTTGTACAGCTTCCTCTAAATTCCTTGGTTTTCTTATTGACCCTTTTTTGTTCTTCAATCACCATATATGTACAAAAGTACAAACAGCATGGTTCCAGCTTACCTTACTGTTCAAAATCAGACCCTTTCATCTTTCGAACTACGCTTGCTCCTCATTTCAGACCCTCATCTTGTCACAGATCGCCAGATAAAGCACACTACTCAATCTCACAGAGCACTCACTGACACCAACTAAGGCTGTTTTTCACATTGCTGCTTGACCATTCACCAGGCACAGTAAGTTCAAGCACATTTCCCCTGTAACAAAACTGCATTTGCTCCCTCTGTAGGACAGTATGTTGTGTGCTCTATAAGGCATTTCATTTGAGTCAGCTCTACTACTTTACCTTAAAGCCTACCTTGTCCAGTGGCTCATGGGCTGCTGAGAGCTCATCCTTAGCCACACTGGAAATCCAGTAGACTCTCAAAGAAAGGCACACCAACAGGCTTTCTCAGCATATGGTCCAAGACTTGTGCATTATAAACAGTCCCAATAAAATAAACACACTTAACTATCCATCATGTTACCAGCTGTGTGACTGATCCGAGGGGTGTCTCCTCCTTTTCATGTGTAAAACAATGCCTACATTAGTTGTGAACTGGCATAGTGTGAAAGCATCCGCCATAGGTACAGATGAAAGTCTCCAAGGAGGATATGCTTTGAGGATGTCAAGATTTGTGGTGGGCAAAGATCATTGCACTTCTTCACGAATGAGAGCTCGGCCGGGTGGCTGATGCAGCAATAAGATGTTATGTATTGAAAGCAGGATGGCTGATGTTCTGGTACCTGTTTTTTTTTAATCCTTTCCATTGTGATGCAGTTAAAGTAGATGTTAATGATCCCCGCCCGTGAGTGTGTGCAACCGAAGAGCAGAGACAATATAAGGACAAGAGCTATGGTTCTGTGCTACTGAAATTTAAAAAGGTATCCTGAGTAGGTTCTTTGTAGGAAGGGATCTTGTACGCTGTTAATCCCAAACACTTATTGGGGGGGGGGGGGTTCTTAGGGCAATTAGGGAGGGAGCACCCAACTGAGAAGACAGCTTATCTATAAATATTAAATGCTTGTGGCAGCAGTGCCTAGTCAAGGCTTCTCTCTGGTTCACAGGTCAATAGAATCCCGCTTTAGCAGGTGAGAGCTTCCCTGCTCAACCTTCGCTCCCTCTTTGCGGTGGGATATAAAACCAAACTTAACCTGCTTTACCTGATGTGGAGGATGCAGAGGTGTTGGGCAGGCTTGCATAGATATGTGCATCAGCTGCATTAATGGATTGTGAAAATGCACTGGCAAGGTAGAAGAGGCATTTTGACAGAATATATTGCAGGACAACAAAAGGAGGCCTCATTCCCCATCAATCTTTGGACCCCCAGCAAGCAACAAGGATTGATGTAACATGATACTTCTCACAGGTACCCCCCCCTTTCCACTGTGCACCTTTCACTGAGAGAGTGATGTGTACTCTTGCATTCGCTGCCAGTGCAGCCAACTACACTGGGAGAAGTCTTCCTTATTCACTGGAAAATGCCATTTCCCAAGGATCATACTTAGCACAACAGAATATAGGTTACAATTTAGGTATTTCTTCTAAGTTGTAAATGTAACATCTACACACACAGACTCTGGGAGAGTTACAGAGATTGTTTAGACCTAAACATAGCCTCCCTATAAACAAATGACACACAACAAGTACTAAGGTCTTTACTGCCAAAGGAGTGGTACTTCACTTACCCTACTTTACTTGTGGGAATCGAATAAGAATTGGATAGGTCACCTCACCCACTGTTTGTGTCATGCTTTTTCATTGGTGACCCATTCCATATGGATTTGTGATTAGCACAATGGGTCATCAATCCGTATCATTTAGCCAACATGTCTTGGCCATCAGTATTGCTCTGGCCTTCGCCAGGGCTGTTATAATCCCTGCCTAATCATAAGTGCAATACATGCTTCAATGTGAAATGTGTTACTCATGATACCTGGTCAATTGTGTTAAGGATCGTGTCAGGAATAATGGGCTAGTCTTGCACCTTGGCTATGGTGAGGGGGCAACTCCCTGCAGACACACTCGTAAGGGACAGGTACTGCTGGCAACCTGTGAGGGCCCTTGCTTTTCCAAAACTGGTTGATGAGGTTTCTTTCTGTGACCCAAAGCTATTGCTGTCTTCGCCAGAATACAAGAGGATGAAGTGTTTCCTTTTTTACACCTAATGGCAGCCCTTAGGTTTGTTGGCCTCGGTGCTCCAATGTGATTTCTGCCGCGAGATACTGGGAGCTGCGTTGTTTAATTTACTTAGAAATGAGAATCGGGAACTGCAATTTCCTGATCCAGTGTGATCCTGCTTTCTGTATTACCACTATGGACAAGATACCAGCTACTTCTGAGGAGGCTCCTTCACCGGTAGCCCTACAGCATATGATTGATGTAGCGATGGAGTCTGCTTTTTGTTAGGACTGGAACAGGAAGACGGTCGAGGAGGTAATTGTAGGAAGTTGGCTCTGTATATAGTATCTCAAAGTGAGAGATAGTGTGCACAGAGTCCAGGGGTTCCCCTTAGAGGTTGATAGTGGCAAAATAAGATAATTCTAATGCTCTGTTTTGTGGTAGTGTGGTCGAGCAGTAGGCTTATCAGACGGCAGTGTTAAGCATTTGTTGTACACACACAGGCAATAAATGAGGAACACACACTCAAAGACATGACTCCATGCCAATAGTTTTTCTATAGAAAAACATATTTTCTTAATTTATTTTAGAACCACAAGACTCAAGATTTGAAGTAAATACATAAAATGCAAGGTACTCCACACAGGTAAGTAAGGAACTTTGAATTAGAGCAGTAACATACACAGTTTTAGTTCAAATGGCAATAAGCTATTTTAAAAGTGGACACAGTGCAAAAATCAACAGTTCCTGGGGAAGGCAAGTATTGGTTAGTGTCTCAGGTAAGTAAGACACTTACAAGTTCAGTTTCCTGGGCATAGGCAGCCCACCGTTGGGGGTTCAAGGCAACCCCAAAATTACCGCACCAGCAACACAGGGCCGGTCAGGTGCAGAGGCCAAAAGAGGGCCCAAAACACATAGGCACCTATGGAGAACAGGGGTGCTCCGGTTCCAGTCTGCCAACAGGTAAGTACCTGCGTCTTCGGAGGGCAGACCAGGGGCGTTTTGTAGAGCACTGGGGGTGGGGGACACAAGTAGGCACACAAAACACCCTCTGCGGCACAGGGGCGGCCGGGTGCAGTGGGCTTAGCAGGTGTCAGGTTTTCAATAGAAATCAATGGAGGGACCCGGGGTCACTCTAGCGGTGCAGGCATGGCAGAGGGGGGATTCTCGGGCCAGCCACCGACTGCGCTAGGCAGAGGGCCGCCTAAGGGTCACTCCTGCCCTGGAGTTCGGTTCCTTTTGATCCTGGGGGCTGCGGGTGCAGTGCTTGGTCCAGGCGTGGGGTTCTTTGTTCCAGGCAGTCGCGGTCAGGGGGAGCCTCTGGATCCTCTCTCCATGTGTGCGTTGCTGTGGATGTACAGGGGGGTCGTCTCAGGTTACTCACGGAGTTGCAGTCTCCTGGGAGTCCTCTCTCCGGTGTTAGTTCTCTGGAGCTCGAGCCGGGGGCATCGGGTGCAGAGGGTGAAGTCTCATGCTTCCGGTGGGAAGAGTGAGTTCTTTAGAAGTTGCAAAAAAGTTGCAAAGTTGTTGCTGTTTTTGAACAGTGCCGCTGTTCTCTGGAGTTTCTTGGTTCTTCAGTTCAGGGCAGTCCTCTGAGGCTTCAGAGGTCGCTGGTCCCTGTCGGATGCGTTGCTGTGCAGGTTCTTTGAGTCTGGAAACAGGCCAGTAGGGCTGGGGCCAAGTCAGTTGTCGTCTCCGTCGTCTCTGCAGGGCTTTCAGGTCAGCAGTCCTTCTTCTTTGTGTAATTTGCAGGAATCTGATTTCCTGGGTTGAGGGTCGCCCCTAAATACTCAATTTAGGGGTGTGTTTAGGTCAGGGGGCAGTAGCCAATCGCTACTGTCCTTGAGGGTGGCTACACCCTCCTTGTGCCTCCTCCCTGAGGGGAGAGGGGCACATCCCTATTCCTATTGGGGGAATCCTCCAAAACCAAGATGGAGGATTTCTGAAGGCAGGGGTCACCTCAGCTCAGGGTACCTTAGGGGCTGTCCTGACTGGTAGGTGACTCCTCCTTGTTTTTCTCATTATCTCCTCTGGACTTGCCGCCAAAAGTGGGGGCTGTGTCCAGGGGGCGGGCATCTCCACTAGCTGGAGTGCCCTGGGGCATTGTAACACGAAGCCTGAGCCTTTGAGGCTCACTGCTAGGTGTTAAGCACCTCCACCCAGTGCAGGCTTTGTTTCTTGCCTCAGAGTACACAAAGGCTCTCACCCCAGGGGGTCAGAAACTCATCTCAGTGGCAGGCTGGCACAGACCAGTCAGTCCTGCACTGAAGGATTGGGTAAAATACAGGGGGCATCTTCTAAGATGCCCTCTGTGTGCATTTTGAAAAAATCCAACACTGGCATCAGTCCGGGTTTATTATTCTGAGAAGTTTGATACCAAACTTCAAAGTATTCAGTGTAGCCATTATGGAGCTGTGGAGTTCGTTTTTGACAAACTCCCAGACCATATACTTAATATGGCCACACTGTACTTACAATGTCTAAGAATAGACTTAGACACTGTAGGGGCATATTGCTCATGCAGCAATGCCCTCACCTGTGGTATAGTGCACCCTGCCTTAGGTCTGTAAGGCCTGCTAGAGGGGTGACTACCTATGCCACAGGCAGTATTTTGTGTGCATGGGATCCTGCGGGGGATGCCTTGTCGCCTTTGCCTTTTTCTCCCCACCAACACACACAGTCTGCACTGGCAGTGTGCATGTGTTAGGTGAGGGGTACCTTAGGGTGGCACAAAACATGCTGCAGCCCTTAAGGACCTTCCCTGGTCACAGGGCCCTTGGTACAGCTGGTACCTTTTACAAGGGACTGATCTGTGTGCCAGGGGTGTGCCAACTGTGGAAACAATGGTACATTTTTAGTGAAAGAACACTGGTGCTGGGGCCTGGTTAGCAGGCTCCCAGCACACTTCTCAGTCAAATGAGCATCAATATCAGGCAAAAAGTGGGGGGTAACTGCAACAGGGAGCCATTTTCCTACAGTAATGTTACAACTTTTCCTGTTGGCCGCCCTGTACGTGACTGTATGGTGCACTGTTAAACATTTGCTCAATGGTATGCAAGCGTTTGCTAATTCCAGTATAATTCAGAGCTTTATGCAGGCTGGGTCCCTCCAGGTCTCAGACTCTGGTAATTAAAAGCAGACATTGAAACAGGTCCATATTTGTCCCTGTATTCATTTCATTACATCAAATGGCAAAAACACTGATGGATTCCTAACAGTGACTGTAATTTTTTTTATATTTCTCGTTTTATTTAATCCTGCACTCCCTAAGAGTTTTAACTATTTTCAGGATGTTTTGTTCCTGTATTTATTTATTTATTCGTGTAGCATATTACTCTTGGATAGTGCATGCTTTGAAATGAGTCACTTCCAAGTGTTTATATTGCCCATGATTGAGAGCGCTGGAGTTGAGGCTGAAGGCTCTGCGAGGTTCTCAGTGCCTGTCAGTGGGTCAGGGTCCATTTCATATGACTTTTATTTCGATCACTAGGATCATAAAAAGTACAATCCTCAAAAATAAATAGTACATAACCAAAAAACAAAATCCCACAATCGAATATAAGTAAAAATACCGTAATATAAAACACAATCTAATAAAATCACGTTTTAAGACCATAAAGAGTCAAAGCATCTGGAGACTCAAAGTGGCGGTGTACAAGCTGATGTGTTTCTTGGCGACTTCTTGCTCAGTAAACAAAAGATTAAAGTTTTGTATATAACAAGAAGTGTCCAGTGCAAAGCCAAATTTCCCTAGTATTAACAGCCATAGTAATACAAAGTAACTGATTTCCTAGTATGTGCTAAAACCAAAAGTGACTCTGTGATAATTCCGTTACAAGAGAGGGGGGTAAAAACAGGAAAGCACAGATAAACACATTAAGGGGGTCATTCTGACCCCGGCGGTCTAAGACCGCCGGGGCCAGGGTCGGCGGGAGCACCGCCGACAGGCCGGCGGTGCCCCGCAGGGCATTCTGACCGCGGTGCTTCGGCCGCGGTCAGAAGAGGCAAACCGGCGGTCTCCCGCCGGTTTACCGCTGCCCTTTGAATCCCCCATGGCGGCGCAGCTTGCTGCGCCGCCATGGGGGATTCTGACACCCCCTACCGCCATCCTGGTCCTGGCGGTTCGCCCGCCAGGAACAGGATGGCGGTAGGGGGTGCCGCGGGGCCCCTGGGGGCCCCGCAAAGTATTTCAGTGTCTGCTAAGCAGACACTGAAATACGCGACGGGTGCAAACTGCACCCGTCGCACCCCTGCAACTCCGCCGGCTCAATTCTGAGCCGGCGTCCTCGTTGCAGGGGCATTTCCTCTGGGCCGGCGGGCGCTCTTTTGGAGAGCGCCCGCTGGCCCAGAGGAAATGTCTAAATGGCCGCCGCGGTCTTTTGACCGCGGTGCGGTCATTCAGCGGCGGTAGCTTTCCGCCCGCCAACATTAGAATCAGGCCCTAAGGTATTTACAATATTTTTAGGCCAATGCATTTACGGCTATATAAAAACATCCTTCCCCCCATGTTGCTCTGTTATTATTATTATAGTAAAAGCCGTAGGCACAATTCAGGTACCCACACCAAGCCCTCGCTTTCAAGGCACTTGGTGCACCTTAACCATAGTGCCATTAGATACTTGGCCATACCAAACATGATTACTCTGCTTGTGTTGATTCTCAAGACTCTGAGAGCGTCTCAGGACCTCCTGGTGCCCAAATTCTTGCAAAAGGGCACAACCCACTTGACCTGAAGGTTCTGAGAACAAGGACAAAAAAAATAATATATGTTCCAGAGATTCTGTACCCCATTTGCACACTGGACACTGGTCATGAACCTCACCCTTTCTGAACCATTGGAGTTGAGCACTTTAGTGGGTAAGGTGCTGTGCCTAAACTGGAGGTGTAACTTACATGCTAGAGTTGGGACAATTTCATCAATGGTCGCCTCATAGGGTGCTACAAACTCCCAGTAATGTCCCTTGATCCTATCTCGTGGGATCAAGCTCATCGATTCAGGGGAAGACCAATAGTTAACAAGCCCCAATTTCTGGAAGAGGGCCTTTAGGGTTCGAAACCAGGGGATTTTCTCTGCGCACTGCAGAACCATAAGATCTCTTATACCTTCTTGATACGTCTCAAGGGCTGAGGTAGTCCACAGCCGATGCCAGAAAGTTAGAAGCCTGCATTCTATTCTACATGAGATCTTTCTCTGTGCTAGATCTAAGTATACTGGCAAAAGCAGAGTACTTTGGGGAATGTTTAATATAGATCTCAAAAACCTGTGCTCCCTAATATCTATTCTATTACTTTTAGAACTTCCCCATACAATTTGGACCGCATTGCCTTTGCGCTGTAAATTTCGAGTGCTGGGGCAATTCTTCTGGATGAAGTCCTCTGGAGAATCTTGGCTATATTTGCAGTCTGACGCATTAGGGATAGGTGAAACTTCTCCAACTGTAGAGCCCAGCTCAGGTTGAGTGTAAGTCTGATGCCTAAATAATCGAAAGCAGCTACTTGATCCAAGTGGGTGTCACCCACTAGCATGTGTCTTTTACACCAACTCACCTTGTGATTAGAAAAGAACATATACTTGGTCTTGGCACTATTGAGCTCCAAGTCCCTCTCGCCTCAAAAATAATTAAAGAGGTCATCTGGAGCCCTTGCTGGGATTTAGAAATCTGCAGGGTGTCAACGAAGAGGAGAGCTGGACCCTCGTCTCTCCCCCTCCCCCCAAGTTTGGGCGCATTGCACCCATTGATACAAGGGGAGAACAGGGTGTCGGCAAGGATGCATCGCTGCCTGACTCCAAGATCTATCTTGAAGGGTTCGGTCACCTGTCCATCCTCCCCCCCCATCTGACTTGGGCCATATTATCAACATGCAACCTTACCAAGATGTTCAATAGGGAAGCAGGAATGCCCATTTTCTCCAACACCCTCCAGAGCTTTCCCTGGGGGCCAAGTCAAAGGCCGTGTGTAGGTCAACAAAGGTAACAAACAGCTTGCCCTTGTTGATTAGAACCTCTCTCCAGTAAATGCAAGAGAAATGGAAAACCTGATCAGAGATACTAATGTTAGCTGTAAAGCCCGCCTTCAAATCAGACAGGACACCCTCTTCTATTATCCAGTCCTGCAGATGCGTCAGCACTTGTTTGCAAAAAATGTTTGTATGGAATCAAACAGGCTGATAGGTCTGTAGTTCCCTGGGATTGCCTGACACCCCTTCTTGTATATTGGGAGTATTACGCTAGTTTCCATGAGGTGGGAATATTCAGTGCGGAGAAGATGGTGTTGAATAAGATATTTATATATGGACCCCACACTTCCATGTTTACTTTATATAAGTCATTTGTAATCCTATCGGGATCAGGGGCACGGGCAGAGATGCAAGAATCAATTGCTGCCAAAGTCTCTTTTATTGCAAACACAAGGGGGCTCGAATTGTTTAAATCACCCTTAACTAATGACACCCAAATGTCTTACTCAACAATACTCTTGTTTGTATACATCTTACTAAAGTGGGTCACCCTCTCGTCGGATTGAACACAAAACTCTAACTCGGTTTTGGGGCCATTTAGGCAGACTGAAGCAGTCCTCCAGAAAGATTTGTTGTCTTTAACAGTCATGGCTTCTTGTAAAGAAGTCCACAGGAATTCTAATTTTTATCTGAAGCCAAGACCTGCCTGAACCTGGTCACGCACCTCATTATATCTGGACGTGAGTTAGTCTTTACTGCAGTTAGCTCGATGTTGGCTATCCTACAATGACAGTTGTACCAACCATTGTACTTCTTGAGACCCTTCTTCCTCCTTGTGCAACCTTTCCTAGCAAATCCCCGATTTGGGAAAACAGTGTCGGGGTTAGTGTGTGGTAGTCCCTATTAGATCTATTAACCACTACCATATCAGAAATGGCTGGCTAGAGCTTCACATCAACCAAGAAACAGTCAAATCTACTGTGGTGGCCCGACCTGTTATATGTCACTTTACCTAATCGGTCTGAGGGAGTCCTACCATTTATAGCTCTAAGATCATAGCTAAGCATTAGTGCTAACAACTTGGCTGCTTTAGGTGTCAGTCTCACACTCTGCAAGTCTGCTTGCGGAATGCACCACTGATTGTCCCATTAAATAGTGTCAGAGGAAGCAACTGTTAAAGGTTCAAATGTGGTGTTCAAATCTCCAGCCACCAAAGGGAATCATTCCCTATGTATTCTGATAAAGATTGCTCTGGTATATTTCTAACCCTGGTCTCCACACTACCTGTTACTACTGTATTCTAAACAATATATTTTTTTTGGGATAGCCCTGATGGGAGCACCAGCAAACTGCCAAAACATCAAGGGAATCAATGGGAATTGTCCTAATTTTACATTGCAATGCTGTTTTGATCCAAATCCCTAGCCTCCCTGAGAGTCTGCCCCTTCCACTCTGATTGATTGAGTGATTGGTGTTAATGTGGTTCAGTCATTTGTGAAGAGCAGCACTGTCACCCCTAGGGGTCTCTGGGCGCTGGGGCTGCTAAGTCTCTGGCGAAGGGCCAGGTCTTGAGTTGTTTTTGGAATTCAGTCAGTGAGGCCGCTGTTCGGAGGCGGAAGGGGCTTTTCCAGGACTTGGCGACGATGTAGGAGAAGGAGTGGCCACCTCTATGGCAACAATGGATGCGGGGGCTGCTAGGGCAAGAGAGATGGAGCGCAGGTGTCTTGCGGGCAGGTGGAAATTCAAGCGGTGGCTGATGTAGACTGGTCCTTGATCGTGGAGGGCTTTGTATGCGAGCGTGAGGATCTTGAATTGGCATCTCTTCTGGATTGGGAGCCAGTGGAGGTCTCTGAGGTGGAGGGTGATGTGGGTCCTTTTGAGCAGGTCAAGCCAGGATGAGTCTGGTCGCGGTGTGGTCTGGAGTCGTGTCAGTAGCTGGGGGGGGGATTCCGTCATATAGGGCCGTAGTTGAGGCGGCTGGTGACAAGGGCCTGGGTGACGATCTTCGTGCTGTTGGTTGGGATCCATCAAAAGATTTTGCAGAGCATGCGAAGGATGTGGAAGCAGGAGCTGGGCACTGCGATGACTTGTGATTTCATGGTCAACTGGCTGTCTAGGATGATGCCCTGATTGCGTGCATTGTCTGTCGTTGTGGGTGTTGGTCCGAGTTGTATCGGCCATCAGCTGTAGTCCCAAATGGCGGGGGTCTTCCGAAGATCAGTACTTCTGCTTTGTCGGAGTTGAGTTTTAGGCTGTTGTCTCTCATCCATTCGGCTACGTTGGTCATGGCGTTGCAAAAGTTGGTTTGCTGGGTTCGGCAGAGGGCTTCTTTAGGAGGGTCTTACCTCTGCGTGTTTCCAGCAGGCTGGTAACGTTGCTGTGGAGATGGAAGTGTTGAGGATGCTTGTGAGTTCCGTGCTGACAGGGTTGGATCCGAGGTTTAAGAGGTGGTGGTGGGAGGAGCTAGTGGGTGCCCCGAAGTGGATGGAGACATGATTGTTGTGGGTGGTGAGCGAAGAGCCGGTGGTGATCATTGGGTTGGTGTTCACAAGTGGGTTGAGGTTATCGAGGTTGACAGTCTTGGGTTGGGGGTTGAAGTTGTTGTAGAAGGTGGCAGTCTTGCTATGGGAGTAGTCCGAGAGGGTGTCGCAGAGTTCTTGGAAGGTGTGGATGGTGTTTTCTGTGGCTGACGGATTGGAGAAATTCTTGACTATCTTTAAGCGTTCTTTCGTGTGGTTAGCCTCTGTATCGATGCGGGTTGTGATGGCTGCTCTCTTGGTTTTCTTGATGTGGTGGTGGTAGTAGCTTCTGAGGGCGGCTTTGTGTGCGGCTGCGTTGGAAGGGTCTTTTGTGGCTCACCATCGCATCTCGAGTCAATAACAGTTGCGCTTCGAGATTTTCAGCTCTGGGTTGTACCAGATGGCTTGTTTGGTGGTATGTTTGGGTTTTGCTGGTTTCAGCGGTGCAACTCTGTCGGCGCATTTGGTGATCTAAACGGAGAAGTTCTGGGCTGCTTGGTCAGGATCTGTTGGGATTTCAGGATGTGTGTTGTTGAGGGCTTGTGTCCATTGGGTCTTGGTGACCCAGCCCCAGCTGTGGTGGATGGCTGTGTGGTGTTTAATGGTGGTGTGTTGGGTGTTGAAGATGGTGAAGTGTACGATGGAGTGGTCAGTCCAGGTAAGTTCTGTGACGTGGAAGAATTTGATTCTGTCGCTGGAGGTGAAGATGGCATCTAGGGTGTGTCCAGCTTTGAGTGTGGGTTTGGTGGCCAGTTGGGTGAGGCCAATGTAGTTCAGAGTCTCCAGGAGGATGGTGGAGTTGGTGTCGTTTGGGTCATTGATGTGGAAGTTCAGGTCACCCAGTAGGCGTAGTGGTGGGGGTCGATGGCTAAGGGGGTGATGAGGCTAAAGATAGCATTGCTGAAGGTTGGGTAGGGTCCGGGAGGTCTAGAGGCGAGGTTACCACTCATAGTGGTATTGACATTGGTCTGCAGTCGGAAGTTGAGGTGTTCCATGTGGGTCATTGGGTCGTTGCTGGTAATAGTGCAGCAGATGGTTTCCTTGAAGATGATTGCAATGCCTCCTCTGAGTATGTTGGGGCAGTTTCGGTGTATCATCTTGTATCCATTGGCGGTGGCAGATGCGATGTCAGGGTTCAAGGAAGAGTTTAGCCATGTTTTGCTGATGAAGGCCATGTCGGGTGAAAGGGTGGAGATGATGTCCCAGATTTTGGTGGTGTGTTTGCAGAGGGAGCGGGTGTTGAGCAGAATGCATTGAAGTGCTTTTAGGGCGTTCGTGGATTCCATGGTGGAGTGGTCGTCCAGTGTGGGTTGGTGGCCCAGTGTAGCAGGAGAAGTGGCAAGTAAAGGCTGTTTTGGTTGAGCATGGAGAATATACGTAGCAGATGATGTTGTTGAGCCTGAGGTCCACGGCCAGGACCTCCTTGGAGATGTATCATGGGATGGAGCACGGACCAGGGGTCCTGGTGCTGGGCGAGGTCTAGGCGCGAACAGGTGCAGACAGGTTTGCCCTGGTTGCGCCTTCTGCATACCAGCAGCGCACCTGCACCGCGACCTCCATGAAATAGTCCTGCGAGGTGGGCGGAGCCGGCCAGGAGGCGGAAGGGCGGGAGCGGCAAGGTGGTAAAATCGTCGAAAGAGAGAGAGATGTGGGGACAGGGAGCAAGTGGTTGCTAAGGCAACCCTAAAAAGCAAAAAGAGCAAATGCAGAGTAAGGGTGGGGTTGCTGGGCAACCCTAGGCACAATCTGGGGTGGCAAGTGTGAGCATGAGGTTGTTAGGCAACCGAGCAGTGCTGGGTTCATGTGCCACAGTGTAGAGTGGCAGGCGGGAGAGCGAGGTGGCAGGAGGAGCGCAGTAGCCAGGCCCGAGGGTCAAGGATTGCTCATAGGGGCCGCGCAACGGCCTCTATAAAATAAACTTGGGAGGTGGGCGGGGCCGGGCGGCGAGGCGGGAAAAGCGTCAAGAGAGAGATGCGGGGATGGGGAGCAAGTGGTTGCTAAGGCAACCCTAACACAGCAAAAAGAGCAAATGCAAAGGAAGCGTGGGGTTGCTGGAAAACACTAGGCACAATCTGAGACTGCAAGAGTGAGGTTGCTAGGCAACTGATCAGCGCTGGGTTCCTGTGCCACTGTGTAGAGCGGCAAGCAGGAGAGCGAAGCGGCAGGGGGAGTGTGACCAGGTCTGAGGGTCAAGGACTGCTCACTAAAAGAATTGAACCCACTCCTGTGAAAGGGGGTCAGACACCATGGTGGTCAGTATGACTTTGGCAGTCTTCCTCGAAGACCGCCAGTGCTGGCGGTCTTCCGCCCACCATATTACGGGTACTGCTAGATTCCCGCCACACTTTGGGCAGAAATCCAGCAGTAGTCGTGGTGGCAGTTGGAGGCGCTGGGACGGTTCTACCACCGGCCTTGCCCCGCCAGAAGGACTCCGCCCACCGTATTATGTGCAATAATATGGCCTGTCAGTGTCCTCATGGCGGGCGCTGCCGGAGGTGGAAGCACCAGTTCCCTGCCGGATGACCTCCTTCCGGGACCAGGTGAGTTGATTGTTTGATGTGGGGGGGATGGTAGGGTGGGGGGTGTTGTGTGTGTTGTCTGCGTGTGTGCATGCGTGTTTGCGTGTGAGTGTGCATGTTTGGATGGGTGTGAGTTAGCATGTTTGGATGGGTGTGTGCATTCATGCTTGAATGCGTGTATGAGTGCTGAGGTGAATGCGAGTATGGACGTGTGGGAGTGAATACGTGTATGTAAGTGTAGGTGAATGAGTGTATCCGTGGTGCGTGTGGGTGTCTGTGTGCCTCTATGTGGGGAGGGGGGTGCGGTACGTGGACGGGGGTTTGTGGATGGGGCGCTGTACCTGGAGGGGGGTGGGGCGGTTTTGTGCTTGCTGGGGGGGTGAGGTGAGAGAGTCGTCTACTGGTGACAGGAAAGAAATTCCCTGTCACTGGTAGCCTTTCCACCAGGGTTTTTGTGGTGGTGTTACCGCCGCGGAAACCCTGGTGGAAAGGCGGCTCCTAATACCGTTGGCGGTCTTCTGTGGACCGCCGGGTCAGAGATGCTCATCTCGGCCCAGCGGGCCTGACTGCCATGGCGGTATGAGTGGGGATGTGGCGGGTTGGCAGAGGCCAACCTGCCACACTCATAATGTGGCAGTCTTCACCGCCAACCTGTTAGCGGTGAAACCACCACCTTTGCCCTGACGGTCAGGAGACTCCAGGGTCATAATGACCACCCATGTCTCTTGGAAGAGGCAGATGTCATGGGAATCTACAAATTGGGCCCATTCCACTTCCAGTAGTAGTTTAAAAATCCCTGCTACATTCCATGACAAGATTTTGAGAGGAGGCTGCTAGGTCGAGAATACAGTAGAAAGATCTCCAGTGGTCATCTCACCAACAAGATTATTAGTCTCAGGCTCACCCTGCCCACTAGTCATAACTGACAGCCTAGGAGGTGTTAAACAATTTATGTCAGAGCAAAGTCAAGGAAGAACCCTAGGGTCCCACTATCTACGTCCTCGGCTCGGAGAGGGGCTCCACCTAAGTCCAGACTAGCATCAGCTGGCTTGGCACAGTATTTGATCAAATGTAGGCATTAGCTTAAGAAATAATAAGTGAATCTAGATCCATAAGACCACCAACTACGGTCTTATGGAAAAAGCAAACCATCACCTCATCTTTCAACGAGAAACCTCTTGTAACCAGTGTGTGACTTTGTTAGTGATTGATTCACGATCTTCCTTGGCTCCTGCAGTCAACTCGGGAATCTGGTTAAGGTAAATTGCAACCAGATGATACTCTACCTACCCCCGAATATAGAACCAATTTTGCACGAGCCCTGTGGGCTGCTTGTATGGGTGCTCTCCACGGGGGATTTGCACAAACCTATCTACTCCTTCTCTTGTCTCCCTCCTTAGGGATCCTATTCTGGAAGCAACAGACTGTACTTAGGCAGTGGACGGGGATAGCGTGGGGCTTGGGAAATCTGGGAGTGTTTCCCAATAGGGGCTGTTGGGCTAGGACAGCATTGGACGGAAGGTGGGGCTCCTCATTTCCGTTGTCATTGGGTTTCCCCACCCTTTCACCTCCATAAATTGTGTTGAAATTAGCGAGGTTAGGATCTAGTTTCCCATGCTCCCTCCCTTCCTAACTCTCCACGGCCTACTTCGAAGGCGTGAACACAGTCACTCCCATCAAGCTACAGAGAACTGAAGAACACTCCAAACTGGAGATGCTGATCACCACCTGTCGAGACCCCTTGTTTAAAACATTGTCGGGGCAGAGGATCGAGAAGCGATTACAGCACTCATTTACTTCATTACAGACAGGGGCCTCTCTTTGACAGCCTTTGTGATGGTACAATATTCCGCCCCCTCCAGTCTGCGTTCCAATACACACCTGACATTTACTAAACATTAGAGGTACGCTGTTAGTAGACACCACTGTAATGGTTTCAGTAATATTAGTGCCAGAGGAAGGGTTGGGATTAATGATGTTCTCACATTCGGATAGGAGGTTATCAATCCTGTCCATTACACAGTTACCTGCTGCTGAGGATAAAGTCTTCTTTTTCACTTTAGAGGACTCTGAAACTCCTTCCGCTGCATTCCCTTTACCCAGTATAGGAGTGAGGGGTGGAAGCAACCGCTAACACACAGACAATAACATCTGGGTAAAAATGCAACAGTTACGTCACCCTTTTCCACCCCTAATAAGGGTGTAACTTGTAATAAACATAGGGGCCTGTGCATGCACTAAACCTTCCTCATTTCCCAGGCAGAGACAGCGCAGATAGAGCTCCACTCCCTCCTGTCATCTCCACTCTCAAATACGAGAAAGAAATGGGGAGCTAGAGGACGACAATATAGATCTATCCAATGCCAAAGGTCAGTGGCTCCTGTATTGAACAGTTCTACCCAGGCTCTCCTCTGGTAAGAATTTAAACAGAATATGGAATCTGCGATAAAGGAAAGTACCTTGATTAGGAGAAAGTGAGGCCACAGCACAAAACAAAGGTTGAAGTCTCAAACTAAGAAAACCGAGGGGGGTGGGCCAGCCCTGCCTCTTCCTGGCGCTGAGGGGTGCAGGATGGGCCCGCCTTTGGCCCTGGCGCGGCCTGCACACGTCCCGCGCTGCGAGAATGCAGAGAAGGGAGTCCTCGCCCCCTTGGAGCACAGACTGCACCTGCGCCTCCAGGCACGTTGTTGGATGGGGGAGTGAGTCCCCGGAGATCTTTGAAGTCCGGTGCAATAGTATACCACCAAGAAAACTTTTGATGTGTCGTTCACTTTTTTCACCCCACTTAAAGCCCTAAATATAGTGCTTGTAAGAATAGTTGCCTATTCAGAGGTTTTTAATAAGCGGCTTCTAACATGGCCTTGATGTTAAGCTGTTTAGCTATAGTAGTTATGTTGATTTTTATTTTCTCTTCCCTGTTTGTTTATTGTTGATTATATACAATACACCATTAGCCTACTGTTGAGATCGGTGATTAAGCTACTTTACAATATTGTAACTTCTGTAACAGACTGCTCTACGTATGTAAAATTCAAATAAAAAGACACTGGTAAAAACATTGGGAAAGAGTTCCTTTTCCCTTTGGAGCTTGGCTTTCACCAGCAAATTGTGTGCAAATAGAGCAGTTAGTAGCCTCTACAAATCCTTTCTCTTTTAATTGTTGCATATTGTCTGATCTTCCAAACTAGTGGTAACTTTATAAGATCAAAGATGGGTAGTAAGAGCAGACACTCCTGCGCCATGCTTCGAGAAAGAGAGCCTTGCTGGACATTTAAATTTGCCAAAAATAATCCTGACTAGTTTTCGACCTGAGCTGGCTCTATGGAGTACTGTGGTCTAACTGGGCAAAATCATTTTCTGCTTAAAGTAAAAATAACATAGTGGGATTGTGTTTTGTATCACAATATCTATGTAAGGATCAGCCTTCTGCTTGCTGTCCGCCTTGTCATTTTAGTCCACTTGCTTCGGGTGAACCAATGCTGAAAGCACCTTTTCTAGTCCCACATCAATTATTTACAAATCGATGTCGGCAACGCAGCTTAGCAGAGCAGTAAGAGCTTCAGCCTAGTAGATCTTTACCTGTTTTATGAGTTGATACCAGAATGGATCCAGTCATAGATTTGTTTCCTTTCTTATTTCCTAATATGAATTAAGTGCTGCTAAATATAAAGCAGGGTTCATATAGACCTCATTGAAGCCAGGTGCTTAGCTACTGAAGGTTTTAGTTGATAGCTTCCCTCCATCCTCTAGTTATCCTCAGCCTATTTCCTTTTTTATTAAAGAACTTCATTGGTATTTTCACAGATATGCAAGAGAATATGCATGGACACTGTTCCTGGTAGGACATGCTGCAGTGGTGGGCGCAACATGAGTTTTTTGTAGGACCAGGTTAATGTTGAAGCACAAATCTCTCAGGTATGCCATCTGGATCACATGCACTATGAGGTCAAGTTTGGCAACCCTTTGCAGGTGCTGACTAATGAACTGACACTGTGGGAAAGACACTTGTTTCGTAGATGCATAGATTTTTATTTATTTTTAATATATTTTATTAACATTTTGTTATTATACATTTGTGTTTCGGTTCAGAGTAATCACTTGCACCGGTTATACATGATCACATAAGCTGCTCACAGTTGTAGCATACATTACTCGTGTTACACTGTTAGTTCTTGCGGCGCCCCTAGTGTTGTTTGTGCATTTATCGGGTTCTGACGCTAGTGCTTTAAGCCCCTTGACCCACTACGCTGAGCTCATCATTGGTCTTAGTGTATTGGTTTTATGCCATTTTTATACGTAACAAATTTGTGGATAAAAAACCCTTTCCTATTTACAACTTGGAGAGGGGATCATGGGAAGTGAAGATCGGAGATAATGGGGGGGAAAGGGAGACTAGGAGGGGATAGGAAGGGTAGCCAAACTAAACAAAGGGTCAACTTTACAGCATTGTATGGGTGATACTTGTAGTTAATGTTCTTTAAGGAGCTGGCGCGCTATGACAGCTTTAGGGGGCCATGTCCGGGGCGCACCAGTGTGTGAGTGGGGTAGGAATCTGCTCTTTCCGCCTCTTCCATCCCCTTGATCCTGAGGCATTGTGGGTGGTGGCGGTTCGTGTGGCTTTTTTTTTTATCGTTTCTACATGTGGTCCTATTGTCAGTACAGGGACCTCAGGGCACCAACCGGGCAACCTCCTGTTCAGGACCACCCCCTGAGGCAAGCCGCTCCCCGGACACCCCTACATCAGTGTCTGTTGTTCTCTTGGTTAGTGCGTCCCATGTCGTCACCAGTTCTTCCCAAGTCGGGGCGGTAGGTACAAGTCGGACGCCCTTGGCTTCCTCGGCTTTCAGGACCTGTAGTTCGGCCCTGGACCATTTCGTAACATCCCTTTTCCAATCGGTAAGCGATGGGCAGGCCGGGGCCCTCCAGCCCCTTGAGATCAGCCTTTTAAAGTTAGGTCTAGAAAACGCCCTCTTACTTTCCCCTTTAAATCAGTTGGCCTGAGTCCCAGCAAACACAGGTCCGGGGTGGGCCTTAACTCCACTCCGAGTAGCCGGGATAGGGCAGCCAGTGCCTCCTTCCAGCCGGTCTGGAGCACCGGGCACCCCCACACCATATGGTCAAAATCTGCCTCGCCCCCCTGGCATCTTGGGCATGTCCTGGGGGTACCTCCGTAGATTCGGAATAGTCGGTGCGGTGTGAGGTACGTTCTGTGTAGGTAGTTATATTGGATGTAACGTAGTCGCATGTTACGTGAGACCACCGGGGGTATGCTAGTGCTTTGCTCCATTCTGATTCGGTCAATTCCCTCCCAATGGTGCCTCCCCATCGCTCCCTCAGGGATTGCAAGGAGCCCAATACTGCATGGGCCTGGGCCTGGTAAATTTTAGCTATCAGGTGGGGTTCATCCCCCGATGTCAGCAAAAGGTGCAGTACCCCGTGGACTGCGGGCTCTGCGTTTATCGTGCACCAGTGATCTTTCAGGGTGTGATCCAGCCTCCCGAAGAGTAGGAACTGGCCCCGGGGAACACCCGCTTCCGTTAGGGCAGAGAAATCCCCCAGTACCCCCCGTTAAAGAGGCTGCTCACGGTCTCGATCCCTGCTCTTGTCCATGGGCCAAGTCCGAGGCTTCCCGGGCACAGTCCCCCAGTTCCCAGGACCAGCGCCGAAATCGGCAGAGCCGGAGAATAGGGGGGGCCCATTCCCACTCTTTTCATGCACCTCTCCCAGCATGCCAATGCAACACTCGTCATTATGTTGCTACCAGGTAGGGCTATCTTCCTACCTATCATGCGTGCCACAATCCATGTTGCGTCTATTGTCCCCTGAGGTGTGCACAAGTCCAGTGGTCCTCTGCCCGACATCCAACTAGATACCCATTGTAGCTGGGATGCCAAGTAATGAGCCTCAAAGTCAGGGGCGCCCAGTCCTCCCATTTGAGTCGGTCTGCAGAGGGTTGTAAGTGCGGTGCGCCTACGACCATCATCCCATATTAGTTCCCTTAGCAGCATGTTCAGGTCGCAGAACCATGATGGGGGGATCAGCAGCGGTAGGTTTGCGAAGTAATAGACGAGTCGGGGAAGCATAATCATTTTGGACAGTGCCACTCTAGCCATTACTGTAAGTTTCAAATAACGCCAGAATCCCACCGAGGACCTCAGCGATCGCAGTGCCCTTCCCAGATTACCCTCCCTGAGATCTCCCAGCTCGTGGAATATCTGGATACCCAGATACTTGAAGGTTCGGGGAGCCCAGTTCACGTCTGTCGGGCATGAAGCAGGACGCACGCCATCAGGAGACAGAGGGAACACGTACGTTTTGCCGCGGTTTAGGCGAAGTCCGGAGACCTCGCCAAAGTTCTCTAAGACACTGAGGGCCCAGGGGAGGTTGCTGTTGCCGTCCCCAAGGTATATTAGTATGTCGTCAGCATACAGGGAGACAATATGTTCAGCTGGTCCGCACATTACCCCCCATCCTGCTCTCTCCTCCCGCAGTCGGCTCGCCAGAGGCTCAATCGCCAGGGCAAACAGAAGCGGGGAGAGGGGGGATCCCTGTCTGGTTCCACGAAGCACTGGGTATGCTCTGGATATAACTCTACCCGTCTTCGCTCTTGCCAGTGGGGACGAATATAGTAGGTCAACCCAACTCACCCAGTTCTCACCTAGGCCCATCCTCATCATCACCGACCTCAGGTAGTCCCACCTAATTGAATCGAAAGCCTTTTCGAAGTCCACCGCTAACAGGAGCCCGGTCGGTGGAATCGATTCTCGGGGCATGTGC
Source organism: Pleurodeles waltl (assembly GCF_031143425.1). Classification (NCBI taxonomy): domain Eukaryota; kingdom Metazoa; phylum Chordata; class Amphibia; order Caudata; family Salamandridae; genus Pleurodeles; species Pleurodeles waltl. Next base: position 1,802,694,973 of record NC_090444.1, on the reverse strand, counting down.
ATGATAGAGAAAAGACGTCTAAGGTTTAGGGAGGTGCTGCGGCCCGGAATGAAGCCGTTTTGATCAGCGTGAATCAGCGTGGGCATATGAGGGAGCAGGCGGTCGGCCAAGATCCTGCTAAGGATCTTAAAGTCGCTGTTCAGCATTGATAGTGGGCGGAAATCTGTCACCGAGGCTTCACTGTTAGTGGACTTAGGGAGTGGCACCACCAGTGCTTCACGCATCGTGTCTGGTAACTCACCGCATCGCAACGCCTCCGCGTACATTTCCGCCAAGCTTGGGGTTAACAAGGATCTATATTTTTTGTAGAAGTCCATGGGGAGACCGTCTGTTCCGGGGGTCCTCCCAGGGGCCAGGTGCGCTATTGCATAGTTGATCTCTTCTATAGTCACCGCACCCCCCAAGCTGTCTCTGTCCTCTGGTCTCAGTGCCCGGAGCGGGGTCTGTCGCAGATAATTGTCAAAGGTCTCTGGCTCCAGGCTGCTTGGTCTACTATACAGGTGCATGTAATAATCTCTGAATGCGTCATTGATGGGGCCTGGGCTAAGTCTACGGTTTCCCTCTTTGTCTGTTACACTAGTGATGGGTTTGCTGCTCCCGCCCGGGCGCACCAGCCATGCCAGAAGCCTGCCCGACCTCTTCTCCTCCGATTGCAGGGATGCCAGGTATTTCTGCATGCTATGACATCTGAGCTTTTCTTCGGCTTGGGAGTGTTCTCTGCGGGCACGGTTGTATTCTTCCTCCTCATGTGCTGCAAGGCCCAGACTTAGCTCGCACTCGTGTATGACCTGCTCTAATGCAGTGAGCTCCTTTTCTAGTGTTTTCCTCACCCCTACTGACTGCCCCAGGCAAAAAACCCTCGTCCCCACCTTGAGTGTCTCCCACTCCACTGCCCTGGAGGAGGTGGATCCCTTATTGATCTCTATGTGTTCTGATATGTAGTCTTGTAGTGCCTCTCTATACGCTTGATCCTCGAGCGCCGCGGGGGCAAGCCGCCATGACGGTATGGGGGGTCTATCCTGCGATGTCCTCAGTGTTAATAATAGTGGGTTGTGGTCTGAGATTGTTCGGGCTAGGTATTCAGAACGTGTCATACCTCGGGCCAAGCCTGGGGTGCAGACCACCCTGTCAATTCTGGTGTGGACGTGGTGGAGGCCCGAGTAGAACGAGTAGTCCCTGTCGGTTGGGTGATGCACCCGCCATATGTCCACTAACCCCCATGAGTCAAGCCATTTGACCAAGCTTTGTGCTATTTTAATTGATGTAGCTCCCTGTAGTGGTGGGGTGGATCTATCCATGTTTATGTCTAGTACTGCGTTAAAGTCCCCACCTATTAGTACCTCCCCTGTATGCTGGCGGGTAAGGTGTCGCGATAGGCTCGTCATGAATGAAACCTGATCTTGGTTAGGGGCGTAGATGCAACTCAGGACTAATGGGGTCCCATGTAGTTTACCTTCCAATATCACAAACCTACCCTCCTTGTCTATGTTTGCGGTTTCAATTGTCAGAGGGACACCTGCTCTGATCCATATCATTGCGCCCCTTGCATAGGCTGAGTACTCCGTAGCGAACACTCGCCCTCTCCATCTTCGTCTGAGTTTCTCTCCCTCCCCTGGGGCTAGGTGGGTCTCTTGTATCATTGCTATCTGCACCCCTCTTCTCTTTAGGAATGACAATATTCTGTGTCTTTTGGCCGGTGTACCCATCCCCCTGACCTTCCAGGTTATGATATTGTAATCTGCCATCCTGTTCTTGGGATCTGACAATTGGAGGACCAGTGCACCCGGCATTTCAATCTACCCACTGCTGAGCTCGCCCCTACATTGTGATAACGTTCAATTGCCCATGCTGTTGGATTAACTCGGAACTGTGAACCCCAACTCCCCCTCCCCAGGGCACCCTCGGAACTATGGGTAGCCCAAAAAAACGTGCAACGGTGCGACTTTACCAAACACATAATTACAGTACTCGCCAGCCAAGCCAGACAGGCGAGAGGTATAGTCAGGGGGGAAGCGGCCAGGACCGGAGGGGCCAATCATTCGTCCAGTTTGTTATGTCTTCAGGCCCAGTCGCGCAGCCAGGTCAACCAAGCTCGTCAGCTGTTTGTGGAGTCACCTTTGGTGCCCGGGACGGGCTCCCCGAGCCCCCGGCGGATGACACTATTGTGTCATCGGAGTCCACCTCCGAGCCCTCACGGGAGGACACCTCGCAACCGACCTGGGCCGCCGCCTCCAGTGACGCTCTTCTGCCTGTTTCCCTCTGAGTTTTCGTCGGGGCCAGGTGCGGGCGATCCCCGGGCCTCCTCCTCCTAGTTGCTCGGCGGGTCCCGCCAGCTCCAACATCCGTCAGCGCTGGTCGTAGTGTTTGGGCCCCGCGCCTCTCGAGCCAGTCCCATGCCTCCTCCGGGGATTGGAAGAAAGTGGTCTTTCCATCCACGATCACTCTCAGCCTTGCAGGGTATAAGAGCGAGTATTGGATCCCTTCGGTTCGTAATGCTCTTTTGACCGCTAAGACTGAGGCTCGCCTGTTCTGGACCTCCAGCGTAAAGTCTGGGAATAGTGTTACTTCTCCGTTTGCTACCTTGAACGGGCCCGTTTCTCTGGCTTTCTGTAGGAGAATATCCCTGTCCTTGTAATGCAGTAGTTTAGCAATTACGGCACGGGGGGTCTGCCAGGAGCCAGTGGTCTTGATGGCACGCGGTGAGCGCGTTCTAACGTGTAGTAGGGAGTCAGGCATCCCGGCGCAACCTCCGTGCTCAACCATTTCTCCAGGAATTCTACCATGTTCTCCCCTTCGGACCCCTCAGGAAGGCCCACCACTCGTACGTTGTTCCTTCTATTCCTCCCCTCTGCGTCTTCAGCGCGTTGTTCAAGTCTTGCTACTCTGTCAGCCAGTGAGGTTACTTCCGCCGCCATGCCTTTCTGCCTTGGGGTTATGTCCGCCAGCGTAGCCTCCGTATCTTTGACTCTGTCGGCCAGCTTGTGATGTTCGGCTCTCAGGAGACCCACCTCAATCGCGACTTGGTTGATGTCTTGTTGCAGTGTTGACTTTGTGTCCTCTATGGCTCCCAATATTTTGTCTAGGGTGTCTTGAACTTTGGAGTGTGGCTGGCTCAACAGTTCCGCTGCGCCGTTCCCAGGGGGTGTTGGGGGTTCCATGGCTCTGCCCCTATGTCGGCCCTTGGGGGGCATCGGTCCGACCAAGAGGTTTGTCCCGGGGAGGGGGCCGGATGCCGACCTGGGCGCTGTCGTGGGAGTCGCCGCCGAGATTCACCCCGCGTTTTAGGCTCTGCAGCTTTGGTGCTGTTTGTGGTCGTCGCTGGGTGGGCCCTGGGCGCACGGCCGGTTGTGTTCTGCTTCAGGGGGGTGGGGGGGCTCCGGCGTGGCCAGCCGCGAGTATTTACCGCCCCAGGCAGTGCCAACCCCCTCGCCTGTCCCCGCTGGCAGGGCCCGCCGTGCCAGCTGGTGTCAGGCGCGCGGCGCCGTCAGGGCAAAGTCGATCCCCCGCTCAGCGTACCCACTTTTCCGCTGGTGGCACCAGTGTGCTCGTGGGTGTGCTCGCTCGCCTGCGCCACACGTGCGCACAATGGCCGGTGGTGTGCCAGGATATCACGCTGGCCCCCAAATGGCGGTGCGAAGTTGTCTGCGCCTCCTCTAAGGGGGAGATAGGGGGTGTCACTCACCCTTCCGGCTATCCTTCTGCTGGTTGCTGCCAGGGAGGGCCGCCCGCCGCTTACTGCCACTGGTCAGGGTGTCCATGTGGGGCAAGTGCCTGTGCTCACGGGGCGGCCCCATTGAGATCAGGGCCACACCCGTTTTACTAGTTTTGGGCGAGGCGCCCCTTCAGGGGGGGCACCAGCAGGTCCAACGGTGTCCCCGCAGCGTCGCTAGGTCCCGCCTCCAAAATCCGGGGCTCGGACGATTTTGCCGTCTTTTGGCGGCAGCTCCTCCCGTGCATGCCGCGGCCCGCTACTCACGCGAGGCCGCGGCTTCGGAGGTGAAGAAAGGCCACAGGTCTCCTCACCGCCTGGGCAGCCTCGCACGGGCTGCAATGTTCTCCGGGCTCGATCCGGGGGTTCCGCCGCTCCGCCCACTTTCCGGCAGCACGGCCGGGCGGTTTAGCACTCCAGCGGATTGTGCCGGCGCGCTGGGCCGGGGTTCACGAGCTGGCCCCTCCAGAGCCGAGCTCTCAAGCGACCGCCATTGCCGGAGTCCTGGCCACGCCTCGTAGATGCATAGATATGTACAATTCGGGTATCTCAAGCACATTCTAAGATGATGGAGAAATATGAAGTGCCTGACTGATCTGGAATAATGGACTGATAGAACCAGAGTGATAGAGTTCGATCACACATCTGAACAGGGCCCTGTCAGGGACCACCAACAAACCAGTGACCAAGCTGAAGGTCCGACTGGAGGAAATGCTGGAGGTGGAAATTAGTGATAACTAGCCCAGGATACTAGAATAAACACTGCCCGTCTTCAGCAACTGCAAGTTTAGGTTTATACAATTTAAATACCTCCATCAAACTTACCTCACATCAGGCAGACTGCGACAATTTTAGCATTAACTCAGATTGCTGCCCTAGAAGCCGTGTGGATGACTCCAGTTACCATATGGTGTTGAAATGTCCTGTAATGAAGGATTTCTGGATGAAAGTAGTTTGTGACATAAACAAAGCTCCTGGAGGCTAACTCAATAGAATCCTCCCAACATGCTTGCTGGGGAAATTCCAACACACCGGTAAGAGATAACATGAAAATAGATTTGCCGATCTAGTGTTGGTCTTGGCAAAAAGCAAGATCATGATGGGTGGGCAAACCGTCCATGTAGCTGATGACAAATTATGGCGAGCGGATGTGCTTGCTGAGCTTCATCTGAGGAGGTATTCCCTGTATAGAGAAGCCCTTGGTAAATATGCCACCCTGCATATCTCAAAACTGATCCTGGAAAAATGTATCTCAAAATATGACAGGAGTGACTTCTGAACCCTACTGACTGGCTGCAAAGGAGGTCCCTCCCATCTGGAAGACATACTGGGAGAGAAAAAATGCACATCTGTGAAACAAATTGTTGGCAGACATTTACGGGAACATATAATTTTTGAAGACCGCTGACCCCGGCAAGACCTTTGGGTACACACCTGGGCAGAGGGCACCTCATAGAATAACAGTGCCAGATCCATCACAGACAACATATGTGGAGAAAAATACACAAATGCAAGCCCCACAAAGACATTACACCCTCTCTTGCATATCCTTCACATGTGCTGCGTGGCCTCGTGACCCACCACCCACTGATTTCAACACCGAAAACGTCCACGCATCACCACACCATAAACACCACAGATGTTGGGAAATGCAGTGGAGCCACTTGAGGCCAAATCGTGCTCAATTGGTCTAATTGTGCTGATTGTACAATTATGCAATTTAAAATCTAAAGAATTTGTATTAAAAAAAAGACTTCCATGGCTCTCGTATTTTGACGGGTGTTATGGCGCAACCCCATGGTTTGTAAATAGGTACCTTCAGAGCAATACGTTTATCCATGCCAGCTATCCATTTCACAACTTATGACACATCTTCAGCCCACTACTTTTGAGCACCTCACATTTTTGTTAAGCCACAAGAAAAGGAGGAAGTTTCCAATGGACACATCCTTTGCCCTGTCTGTTGATGGTAAGGTCCTATCAGGTATGATAGGTATGACTTGGGGTGAGTGTTTGAAAAGTTTCAACACTCCGTCCATCATTTTATTTTGTGTTGTGATGTTGCCTTGTGTGCCATAAGTGGCTAGGATATGCCCAGCCATGGCTGATGAGGGGTCATACCCCGAAATAAGTACCAGGATGCTAGTTTCCTGGCCAGAGAGGCTCTGGCCTGCAGTTCGGGCTGGACTGTTCCCATGGGGGACAGGGCCAAGACTGATTTGCATATGGCTGGGTCCAAACTGGGGTGATGTGGTGAGAAAAATAACGATGGATTAAACCCAGATCTATGACTGGGGGTGAGTGTTTGAAAAATCTCAACACTCCGTCCATCATTTTATTTTGTGTTTGTATTGGTATTAGCCAATTTTATCCACAGGCAAGATTTATCTTTAAGGGCGTCTCTCGATTCCTAGAGGCCTAGTTGGTCCTAGTTCTTTCCAAGCCCTAATTTACACCTTGTTGTCTTATAGCATTTTTGCTCTTTGTTTCATAAAGTTTCCCTTACACCTTTCCTGGATCTGGCAGGGTAAAGGCCTAGAGAGTGAGGCTGTTCCGTCCAGTTTTATGAATGAATCTGTAAATGATGAGAGCACTACTTGAACGTTTATTGAGGATGCAGAGGGTTTTTCTTTGGGTGGTTTGTGTCCTGCATATAAATAACTATTTATTTCTCCTTATTCTCTCACATGATATTCTTCAGCCTAGAGTTCCCCAGTCTTTGGTGGGTATTGAGTCACCTTTCAGTGTGAAAAGAAACGATGAACAAGATCTGATCCACACCAAAACTAATTTACGTAAATGTGTTTGTAAAACGATTGAAACAATAACCAAATGCTTCATGAAATACAGTACAAAATGCCAAATGCTTTTTAAAATACAGTTAAGACCAGTAGCCCTAGATGAAAGTTGACTTAAAGGCCAGTTTACCAAGGACTACAGGTTATTAGTAAGTAGAGAATTTGTAAATTGTAAGCATCGTATAGCCAGTAAAAAGGAGGCATATGTGGTATGCTTTGGAGATTTGGAGTCATCCTCCTGTTAAAACATTGATACATGTAGCCCCTAATGACTTCTTTATAAAGGAGGATGGTAGCACCCAGCATGTTCTCTTTAGGCAACTTTTTCACATATGATGATCCAGACCAATTCAATCCAGCAATCCAATGTACCCCACTCCAGTCCACCCCATTCCACCCACTCTAATCTACCACAATCCACTCCAGTCCAATCCACCCAACACCAGTCCACCCCATTCAATTCTAACACACCCCATTCCAATCAAACCCACTCCACTCCAATCCAACCCAGTCCATCCCACATCAATCAATCACAATCTAGCCCAATACAATCCAACCCTCTCCAATCCAAGTCAACCCTATTTAAATCCACCCACTCAAATCCATTCCACCCCATGCAATACAATCCACCCACTCCACCCCCACCCAATACACCCCAGTACAATCCACCCACACCACTCTAATCCATTCCACTCCAAACCAATCTACCTTAATCCACTCCAGTTCAATCCACCCCAATCCAATCCACCCTACACCAATCCACCTTTTTCCAGTCCAACCCACTCCAGTAATCCACCCAATTTAAATCTAGTCCACAACACTCCAATCCAGTCCAACTCTATCCAATCTAATCCACCCCACTCTACTAAATCCACCCCACTCCAGTCCACCCGACCCACTCCAACCCACCCAATCCGATCCACCCCACCTCATTCCAATCCACCCCACCCTAATCCACCCAATCAGTCTACCCCACTTCAGTCCACCCCACCCCACTCAATCCAATCCACCTCCCTCCAGTCCAATCCAATCCACCCCACCACATCCCCCACTCTAATCCACCTATTCCAGTCCACCCCACTCCAATCCAGCCCATCCCACCCCACTCCAGTCCACCCCTCTCATTCCAGTTCACCTCACTGCAATCCACCCCACCTTAATGCAATCAAATCCAATCCACCCCACTACAGTCCAAACCACCCCACTCCAGTCCACCTCACCCCATTTCAATATGCCCCACTTCAATCCAGCCCATCCAGTCCACCCACTCCAGTCCGCCCCACTCCAATCAACCCCACTCTTCTCCAATCCATCCCACTGTACCCCAGTCCAATCTACCCCCCAAGTTCAATCCACTGACTCCAATCCAATACATCAAGCCCACTCCAGTCCACCCCACTCCAATCCAATCCACTCCAGTCCAGTCCAATTCACCCCACTCCAGTCCAGTCCAATCCACCCCACTTCAATCCAATTCACCGCACTCCAATCTACCCCACTCCAATTCAATCCAATCAACCCCACTCCAGTCCAATCCAATCCACCCCACTTCACTCTAATTCAGTCCGTCACAATCCACCCCTCCTTTATCCAGTCCACTTCAATCCAGTCTAATCTACCCCACACCCCTCCACCCAAATCCAGTTCACCCCACTCCATACCACTCCACTGCGGTTCTATCCACTGTAATCCAATCCACCCCAAGCTATCACTCCAATCCACCTACCCTAATCCAATAAACCCCCATTCCAATCAACCCCCATTCCAATCAACCCCACCCAGTCCAATCCTCCTCACCCCATTTCAGTCCACTGCACTCCAATCCAATCCACCCCATCCACCTCACTCATTCCAATCATCCCACTGCACTCCACTCAATCCACCCCACTGTACCCCGGTCTAATCCATCACACTCTACTCAAGTCCAGTCCACCCCACTACCTTATTCCAATCCACCCTGCTCCACCCCACTCAACTCCACCCTACTCTATGACACTGCACTCTACAACACTTGCTGTCACTGATCCACTGAATTCTACTCAACACTATGACACTCTACTCCACCTACTCCACTCCACAGCACTCTACTCCCCCCACTCTGCTCTACGACACTTCAGGCCACTAACTTTTAGCCAGGCTGAACAGCAGCCACACTGGTGTACAACATGGCAAAAACTATTGCCAAAGCCAATAGCTCTTGAATAGGTGAGGCCTACTAGCTTTGCCAATGCTTGATTGAGTTGCATTTCACGACAGCAAAGACACATACATGCACAAGGGCATTCAGTGCAGCAGCTTGTAACATAACAAGCAATGGCAAAGCCAGTAGGTCAGATTTTAATGTGGTCATGAACTGAAACTTTCTTTGAACCTTTCGCTCATTCTACTCTCACCTCTTTCCAGAATAGCCTGAAAGCACTTTTTGTGGCAGTGATCATTTTAGTTACTTGTTGTTTTGTCAATTGGCAAACCATTCACTGTGATTTCTTTGGGTGTTTTTTGCGGTGGTTTTGTTGCCGTCCACAGGGCAGATCAGAGATTGAGGTTTAAACTCGGCTTTCCCACATGTAACAACACTGTGCAGAGGAATTCTGGAGTTCGTGTCAGGCTGTAATGGAAATTGGAGATTATGGTCTGTCACAGTGACGCTCACTGGTGATACCCTTTGCTGCTGTATTTATTAATTTGCTTGAAGATCTTCTGGTCTTTTGGCCCTCCTCTCCTCTTTTGCATTTTGTTTGACAAAGGGGCGTGCATATGTGGTGTTTGAAGGGCCCTCCTGACCATCAAACTGGCAGACACTGTAGAACTCTGATAGGTAGTAGGGGTGAGGAAGTGTTGATATGTTGGCTTAGATAACATGAGATGGGTGTCTACTGTGATTGCAAGGGGATGAGGGTGTCTATTGGGGCAGGAATGTCCCCTGCAGGCTGTCACACATATAAGGCACCATAACGGCAGTCTTGCCAGAGAGGTATGTGAAGGAATTGATTACATTAAGCTCCCAGACTGACTTCTTCCAACTTTCCTGTGTTTGAAACTGGTTGGCAGCACAATGTTCCTTTCTAAATAAATTCCAACAATTGTCTTAAATCTTTTTTGCCTGTTAGCTGCATTATTTCAATCAATCGTCTTTGCCAAAGGTGACGTTTCGATGCAAGGATTTCATTTTTATATTCTTTTATCTTTTAACTTCTATAAGGAGAAGCATATTTAAGTAATCGATGTTGTACTGGTTCTGAGTCTGTCAAACAGCTAAATTAAGCTCATACAACATGTGCTTCACAGCTTTGACCCACAGGCGTTTGGCAGCTCAGCTACTTCCTTCATTGACACTATCTGGGGGTTTAAGCCCTTGCTTCAACCAAATCCGTACCCATAATACAGTAGAAAGCAATGCTGAATGGTTGTAACAGACACAAATACAGAACGCAACAGAGTTTACCTCACCCCCAGACCGGACACTTGGGCATCTTTCCTACCCCTCAACATTAATAACACTTTAGATACTTTCCTCTCCATATATTAAAGCAGAATTTGAAGATTCTGTGGAGTCCGGGACAGTGGAGTTGTGGGGCTTGCCGTTGAGCAAGTGAGCCTTTCCCCCCCTTCCTAAACTTATAGGAAACATACTGGCAAGTATTGTAAGGTGGTACAGACTTAATCCAGCACACACTTATAAATATTATTGTGGATGTATCAGACCCTTATTATTTTGTCTGAAAGTGTCACTTTCATGTACTATGCACTTGTCATGAACGTACCATGGGCGATAAAGAATAATTCTAGGAAAAGCTATCCAGAATGTTGCAGTGGTGTGTAGGCTCATGGTGGGTGGTCTTTTTGCCCCTAGAGAGTGGTCTGTAGGCTGACGGTGAGCCTCTACTAATGTCCATTTAACATAATGAACATCCAAATAATGTCCATTCCCTAATGCTTACAACTTGTGTAAATGCTGGATGACTTGGGCAGCTAGATAACTCAGAAGCAGATATTGTTTCTAGTCGCTTGTAGCTTTGGGTGTTAGTGGAACTGTGGCACCGTGTGTAATCCAGGAACACTCATCAGCACTTGTCTACACCACCGTATCAGGAGGTGCTGGGAATGATCTGATTCAGAGTCCTTCAGTTCTTCTTTGTTCTTTCCTCCCCGCAGCTTATGACCGAGGTCCTCTACGGGATAAGAGTCATAAAATTCTACACCTGGGAAAAGCACTTTGCAGCCAAGGTGAACAACTTCCGGAAGAAGGAGCTAAAGAGTCTGCGGGCCCTCAAGTACCTGGATGCTGTGTGCGTGTATCTCTGGGCGGCTCTTCCGGTGGTAATCTCCATCCTCACCTTCATCACCTACGTACTTCTAGGGCACGAGCTCACAGCCGCCAAGGTTAGTGGAAGAATGTTTTGGCATCTCCTTTTTTTTCCTGCACCGCTTCTGTCTTTTACTCTCTCTGTGGTTTCTCGCATGCAGCTGTTTGCCCTCAGCGTCTTTACCATTGAGAGAATCCTCCGCTCTGTCAGACCTTTTCTTTCTGTCATCGCCCCACCATCATTTTTCCTACCTATTCATGTCCTCACCTTTTTATCCTTTCTTCCTGTCCCTCTGACAGTGCTCACCTTGTTTTCTATCATGTCTGCCCCTTTCACTGCCCATATCCTTCTGCCCTTCCTGTTCCTCTTACTGCCCCTCTGACTAACCCCGTCTCTCTGGTTCTCTCCTTTCCATATGACTGCAACGCACCATAACTATTGCCATTCTCTTCCCCGTCGCGCCCTCTGACTCAGTCCATCTTTCCCACATCCGTTCACCTCTCCCAATCGAGCCTCCTTGGGGATTCTCACGGACTTCTCTTCCCCACCCAGGTGTTCACGGCGCTCGCCCTCGTTGGGATGCTGATCCTTCCTCTCAATAACTTCCCATGGGTTCTGAATGGGATTTTGGAAGCCAAGGTGTCCCTGAACCGTATCCAGCGCTTCCTTGAGTTGTCGGATCAGGACCTGGCAGCCTATTACAGTGCAGGTAAGATGGGGAAGGGGAAATGACCAGCAGACCTTCGTTTGGGGGCAGTATGGCTATAGAGTACTCTCTGAGGGACGTGGTGATAATGTCATCTATAGGGTACATGTTGGGGTAGAAATGCTGTCTTAGAAACAATGTCTACAAGAATGTCCTTTGCTGGGCTGAGAGTGTGGTGGATAAGTCATCAGAGGGCATGTCACTCCCATTTGTGATTGCCACAATGCAGAGGACCCAGGGTTATTTAAGAATCACATATTAGCAATGGATGCTACCTCCAAAGTTAGGGAGTTGCGGACAGTGGGAAGAACCTCTGGAGTACAAAGCCCAAGTCAGGCTGCTCTTTGAGTGGCATTGAGTTGGGTCACAATCTTCCTTGATGGGCACATGAAGGAGTTTGAGCGTCTTATGAGCGTCAGTGCCTTTGCACGTGAATGCCTCCTAGGAGCACCGATCCAGGTATGAGCACTGTCTGAGAGGTACCCAGCTAGATGTGGGTGTCTTCTGAGGTCACTGGCCTTTTATAAATGCCTTCTAATGGGCACAGAGTATAGTGTAAGTGATGCCTGATTGGCACAGAGGAGAGTGTGACTTATCTCTAAGGGACACTTTGGTGGTCATTACGAGTCTGGCGATCACTTGACCTCCAGACTCGTGGTGGCAGACGGTCTGCCACCAGTGCGGCGGTCCGAGCGCCACATTATGAACATGGCGGTCGTGCCGCGGTCTGACTGCCAGGATTAGTTATCCCAGCGGTCTGGCTGTCCTAATCCACCAGGGCAGCGCTGCCCTGGGGATAACGACCACGTGCTCCGCCAGCGATTTCATGGCTATAACATCGCCATGAAAAGGCTGGCAGAGAATGGCTGCACTTGGCATGGGCAGTGGAGGGCCCCCCGGGACAGCACCCTCGCATTGTTCACTGGCAGCTTTGCACCCTGCATCCTACAGCATTGCCGCCGGATCGATTATGAGCCGGAGTCAATGCTGTAGGCTGTTTCCCACTAGGCCAGCGGGAAAGTCGCAATGGGCCCGGCGGGGAGGTAGCTGCTTTATCGGCAACTTCCCAGTCAGAAGTTCTGCTTGCCGCAGGTGGTTGTTTAGTATCTATGGGGGTACATTGTAACTCACTCGTAAACAATGCAAATAAATGGAGACAGACATGCTGGGTCTTGGTACAAAGTGCTTGCCTATGCATGGGGTCCTTTCACTCAGCACCACTGTGCAGCACTTCTTAACAGCAGCACTTAAATATAGGTTCATAGAACTTAATAGCTGAAGGGGAGGTGTCAGGTGATATAGAGCAAACTATGAATGCCCTTTATGGGGTGAGAATATGATGTAAACAATCTCCCTCGGGGCACCGAATGGGGAGTAAATGCCCTTGCAGAAACTCGTCTTGGAACATGAATGAAATGGATAAAAGCTCAGTAAAAATGCCCTCTCAGGGTAACTGACTAGGGTCTCACTGCTCTTTGTTGCTGCAAACGTCAATTTCCTTCCATCAGCACATAGATCCCGGAGCCTAGCGAGGTCCTCCTCTCATCCTGAAATACGTGGAGCTGCCAGCTAATGCTCTATTGTAAATTCAAGCATATTCAAACTGGGTTGGTGAATTGGGGCAATAAATAGATGGACGCTCAAAAAATTTATTCCAGTCCTGAGTTCTGGGCAGGGTCCCTGGGACTCGCTTGAATCCTACAAATTACCTGCGGGGAGGTATGGCATTCTTGTAACAATGTTCCCTTTGTATATGTCATTTGTGTTCCTCATTGTTGTCTCTCTGCTGGCAGTCTACTCTCGAAGTGCAATAATATGGTCACTGACAAATCCTTTTGATGACACAAACTTTAAGTGCCATGAATGGACCTCCAGTGCTACACAAGAATCACAAACAAATACATCAAAACTATCTCTAGATGCATCTGAACTGTGTAAATGACTTGGGGTGTTGTAACATTATTTTGGGACTTTCTTTTCCCTTTCTCAGATGCTCCCTTAGATTCCAGCTCAGCGCTTGAGGTTCATAATGCCGTATTTTCATGGGTGCCTCCGGGCCTGGCCAGCGATAGTGTGCGTGTGTCCAATGAGGAGCAAGGGCGGAAAGGGGCCCTAGAGGCAGTCATCGAGCACCTGGCAGTGAAAGAGGTGAGACAAAGAGGACCCAGGTTTTTACTCTTCACCCAGGCTTTGAAGACGTGTAATGTTGGGTGGATTGACTCCAGTAGAGTCTGATCAGTTTTACTGGCAAGTACTGTTCCACATATCTCTGCTTTTAAAGTTGTCTGCTAACCCAAATTCTAGTTCCCAGACCTGACTTCTCATGTGTGTGTGCCTAGAGGGCATCCCAGCCCATGGTGCCCTAACAGCTACATTTCTAGACAACAACCAGCCTTTTGCATGACGTGGGTATCTGAAGTTTGATGTCCCCAAAGACCTGTGACCAGTAGAGCTCCTGAATGGGCTCTTCCACCTACCAGAGAGTCATCTTAGGGCATCTGACCCCTTACAGCCAGTTTATCTTGACATGTGACTTTACCTCTCCAGTTAAGTTTTTAAGATGATTAAGTTTACTGCTTACTGTTCAGGATCAGACACACTGGGGGCTATTCACAAAGGTATACTTGCATGTGAATATACCTACAAGTGGAAGTTTACTCTTATACTTTTGTGTAACTTTACTGTGTTTGACTATTCACCATTTATGCAAAGTTACTCAAAGTGTAGACTTACATCTTCCCAGCCTAGGAAATAGGGGTTTGAATCAATAAAAACCTCAAATATGCCCATTAAGTTACTATCAATAGGGACTTTGCAGCAGTTTTTAATGTTCCAAACACTTGCGAAGACCTCCCCAATCGGGGCAGATGTCTCAATTTAGCAAAGTAGAGGGAAAAATATAAAACTTTATTAAGCTTTAAAAAAAATAGGAAAATTGTGTTTATCTTCACTATTAATATTAATTGTATACATTTTAAATGTAGAACAATATAAAAAAATGTTACAGCGTTAACAACTTAATTTGAAATTAAACATTTAAGTATTTTTTTATTTTTTATTTTTGCAAACAAACTTTCTTAGCATTTAATACAGTGGCAGAGGACAGTCAGTGCTGTATACCCATAGAATCATAATGACATAAACGTCCACGGGTTTATCAACCTCCCTGTCTATCAATAGCCCAAAAGGTGCTGCCACCCGCATATCTTAATTTCTATTGTCACCTTCCCCCTGTGTATCTAACTAAAGGTCTTTTTGTTTGACAAGTCCTATCTGTGACTGGCAATCACATCTATTGAGTGTTTTCCCGTCACCTATAGTATGCCCTGAATCCATGATTGCTCATCTCTTTCCCCTGGAGAGTCAGATGCTTAATGAAAGTAACTTGGCTATCCAGTTGTAGTACAATATATGTGACCTCGAGACACCAGTGGTAAATGTCAGCACCAACCATACAAACTTCGCAGTAACCACTGATTACATAGAGCCCAAAGAACAATCCTTCTGTCACAACAATCCTTCTGTCACAACAATCCTTCTGTCACAACAATCCTTCTGTCACAACAATCCTTCCGTCACAACCATCCTTCTGTCACCGTTCAGCTGGCACTGGTTCCTTCTTGGGTTGCCGATCTGTCTCTGTGTCAGGGGTCTAGCTGGGTAATTTCGGGACAAGACTGAAATACAGGGGGTGGAGTGAGCTCTCTGTAGGTAAAAAAGATTTCCAGTGCCGAGGTAAAACATAACAGTAAGTGTTTGAAGGCTGGAAGGAAGTGGGCACTGAGGCGGAGCACCGGATTAGGCAGGGACAGGCTTTGATCAGGAAACTATAAGATAACACAAGT
Source organism: Pleurodeles waltl (assembly GCF_031143425.1). Lineage (NCBI taxonomy): Eukaryota > Metazoa > Chordata > Amphibia > Caudata > Salamandridae > Pleurodeles > Pleurodeles waltl. The sequence continues at coordinate 1,802,679,608 of NC_090444.1, read as the reverse complement.
TCTGCAACAGAGGGGAACAAGGAAGACGACAGACAAACTATCATAAATTTATAGTTTATATGCGCCTTGGCTAGTGATCTCTCTTTGAGGTGAAAACATCTTATATGAAAGCAAGGAGCTGATTAATCTCAGAGTTCGAGGAGACACCCAGCAGCTCCTATAGAGAAGGAGCGGAGGGGGGTTCTCTGTGCCAGAGGCACAAGCCTTGGGGTTTAACTGGCCCCCATGGAAGCTTTAACAACCAAAATGACTGTATAACCACAAGACAGGACGGCAGGAAACAAAACAAGGAGCATCAAAATAGAAACTGGGCTCAGGGATAATGGATGGAATCAGGAGCAGAGCTGGAATACAAGGCCTGAAGGAAAGGAGAGGAACTGGCCCACGAAAGGAGGATGGGGATAAAAGTCAGGTTTAGGGCTGAAATACAGAGAACACAAGGCAAGGAGTGTACATGTAACTGGATAGACCAGGAACAGTCCAGACAAGACTAGGAACAGTGACAATCACAGAAATAAGGATACAAGAACAGAAGAGATAGAAACAAAATCAAAAGACAAACCAAGTATAACAACAGCAAGGACGTGATGGAGCACGAGAGGACTCGACAAAGTCTGGAGGCTCAGAGGAGGAGCATAGATGCGGTGAGAGAGCCAGGTGCAAGGAATACGTCAGGTGCAAGGAATCAGGGAAAAAGCAATGAAGGGATGGCTGAACTGGGACTTGGAAAAAGTAGGCCCAGGGATTCTATGAGCACCAGACAGGGAATAGGAAGGTCTGGGTAGGAGTGTGGATCTGAGCCAAGAAAGGAAAAGTCCTGAGTGCAGATATAAAGCTGTCAGAATAATTATAGGATCCAGGAGCCAAGCAAGTGAGCGGGGAACCAGCACCAGGCGTGATGTAGGGAGGGTCTGAATACAGAGGGAACTACGAGGACCATAACTCTTCGTGGAAGTGGAACAGGAACCTGGCCTCAAAGGTGAAGTGAAACTAAGTATGGTAAGAATTTATGTGAATGGCCGGTTCTCAAAGGGCCCTCGTAAGTTACATCTAGTGGCAGAATGCCACAATCCTGACGCTATGTCAGTGTGCAACAGTCTGGATATATATCTGTCTATTGCAGTCTCTGTATGGCTGGATGTATATATGTATGATAGTCATATCTATTGCAGTTTTTCTACATACATACATATCTGGGGAAATGGAAATGATTGACCACAGAACAATCATTTGCGGGGTAGAGGGAATCAAGGGATTGAGGAAAGAGCATTGCTGTCTTCAGAAAATTCTAACATCACAATGAACAGAGTCAATGTGTGTTTTGACTAAGCAGCCTAGATTAGGCTTTTATAAAGCAAAAACGTTCACCCAGAGGGGTGTCTTGATGCTCCATTGAAAAAACAAAAGCTCAAGTTACTATTCACCTGTCAGCAAGCACTGAAAAATAGAGAAAATTAATTTAAGGAACTGAAGGAAGCAACCCCATCGTCAAGGCCCCTTGGAACTTCTGCAAATTCTGTTTACCACTGTGGTCACCAAGCAACTCTGGCCTTCTAAAGATTTCCTCTTATGTGTTGGAGCCACCACCAAAAAGAATTGATGTAAAGATCATTAAATGGGGACCTGGTCCATACAGCTGAAAAAGTTGACACAGAAAGGAAGTTCCAGTGGCATAAACCTTTTTGTATGCCAAATGACCCAAGCTGTGCCTCACAGACGAGGCCTCAGAAGGCCCCCATTGATCTGGGGTTGCTTGTGTTTCCTTCCGGAGGAGACTTCACCTGGCCGTTCGGGTGGACTGTTCCCTCGGAGAGCAGGATCAGTAATGATTTGCAGAAGGCAGGCCTCTGTCTAGAGGGGCACAGCGGATGAAAAACAAGGGGTTGGATTGCTACCCAGATGACTCGCAGTGTTTAGACTAACTGCAAGCATTACTGCATCACGTTTCATGTGTTTAATAAACTGGTTTACAAACTAGGCACATAAATTCAAACACCACACATTCTATGAGTGATGATCAGTGCAAGGTGGCCAGAGCAGCAGAGACATGATTTCGTAATTAATGTATCTTGATCTAACCTAGCAGCTAAGTTTTGAACCAGCTGAAGCTGACGACTCAAACACAAGGGATGGTCTACATACACTCAGTTGTAGCAATCCAGCTTTGCTGAAATCAAAGAAGTTAGATAGTGAAAAATGCAACATGCGTTTTAATGTACACAGCTGGAAGAAAACAGAAACTGACCACTGTGTTGATTCGGTCAGTTATAGACAATGGGGAGTCAGTTTTGTGCATCTGGACTTTTCACATAGGTCACAGGAGAATGTTATGAACCCAGATAAGGAAGCCAAAAGGTAATCCTAGAACGGGGAGAGTCTCAGTAGACAGTCTGTCTTTTCACTGTTCATCTGTTCATGGAGAGTGTACATCTAGTTCTCAACAATGGACAAGCAATCGTGTAAAATGGAGAGTTTCATAATAATTTGGGTGTCATCTGCGTACATAAAAAGTTCAAAGCTGAATGACTGGATTAGATGTGAAAGAGGTATCTTGCAAATTAAAGAGGCAAGGGGACAACATAGAGCTCTAGGCAACTCCATAGGTTACTGTTCTGACCATGGAGCCAAAAGTGGAAAAATACACTTTTTGGGTTCAGTATGCTAAGTCAGAAAACGAAGACCACACCATGCCCTGAAGACGAAGTCTAGCAAGCAAGATTTGATGGTTAACAGTATCAGATGGTTCTGAGAAATCCAATAGGATCAAGGTAACTGAAATATCAGCATGCTGATGCAACCTGTACAAGCAACTATATAAACAATATATGTTACCAACTGTAGGTTGGCAGGAGGTAGTTATAATTAGGGCCATGTTTCCATAGAAAACATTTTTTTTGTCTTTCCTATATACTTGCCGCCGTTTGACGAATCTTTGCAAAATTCCAAAAAAGTGTACCAGAGAATCTTGTTGTGCATGGGAAGTTTCAGGGTGATCCGTCAAGCGAGGGCCGGGAAAAAGGGGAGGACACAAAAAGTGCATTTCTAATTTTAATTCCCATAGGGATTTTAGACACAACTACAGCCCGAACTGCTGGATGGAATTACACTAAATTTGGTAGAAAAGTAGCTCTTGGTCCAGAAAAAAGTGCTTTTTGCTATTTGGTGTATTGGTTTTTGAAAGCCCCTGGTATTGCCACCTCCCCGGCATCCACCACCTTCCTGGGGCAAAACATTTATTTTTAATTGGCAAGGCTTGTATGGCCTCCCCCGCAGCCCCGGCGCCCACCACTCCCGTGGGGCTAAGTATGCAATTAATGCGAGGGGGTCCCCATGCTGAACGCCACCACCCCCAGCAGCCCTGGGGACTGCCACCTCCCTGGGTCAATTCATTCTACTTAAGGGGTCTGAAATAAAATAAGATGGGGGGCCATCACGGACCCCTGCCCCAGGGGACCGCCACCTCCCTGGGGCTAAAAAGAAATGCTGGCCACCCTTGTGGAGCCAATAATGACCCTGGGGACCACCAAACCCCAGGGCCAGCTCCTGCTATATCCCGGGGGGACCACCCCTGGGACATAGCTGTTTGCTCTGACTTGGCGGGAGCTTTGACAGGCTTTTTAAAGTTTTAGTTTAAAAAATGCCATGTAAAGTAAAATTTCTGATTATTTATAATTTATTAAAAATTATAAAGTTATTTAAAATGATGAAATACAAACCCACTAAAATTTTCAAAACCAGGTTATTAAAATATTATATCCTAAAATTATAATTCTTTTTTATTTATATGTAATTTGTTTCCATTAAATTAATATGTATTATTAAAAAGTTGAAATAATCTATTTTAACATTATTTCCTATGGAATGCTGTTTTAAGTTCCTGCCCCCATTATTTCCTATGGGAGGCTGTTTGCAGTACCAAAGTGCAGTTTGCGAAAAGCAATGGATTTACCCTTTTGTGGGTGGTGCCGGTTTCTCTATAAGCCCCTCCTTAGCCCTCCCCTAACCCCCTCTGCACCCTTTTCTAAGCCTCTCCCATTTAGTAGTAGATGGTGCCTATTTTGCAGCTACTCCCCCGGTCCCTCCTGCATTTACTACTAAGTTGTAAGCTTGCAACTTAGATGTGTGAGCATCTCCCCATTGGAAATATAGATATTGGAGAGGTGGAGATTTCCACATGTGGGTTTGTGAATTGCATTTTGTTGTAAGAAAGTAATACTACCGTAGTACTACTTTAAGTACTACAAAATGTAGTTTGTGTATCAGGCTTATAGAAAGAAGGGGTGTGGGAGTATGTGGGAGGGGTCAAGCTATAAAACTTTAAGGTCCCATATTTATTGATCACAGATCAAAAATTCTTCGAGAACTATTCCTTATCCAATGTAGTCAGCCTCAACTGGGATCAGGTGGGGCAGCAGGGCAGAAAGGCTGTATTCTTGCAGAATGTTCCTCAATAATTGGAGGATCCTCTAGACGTGGCCATGCTCGGTCATCAGAGCAGAATACATGCTAGTTTCTTCAGCCAATACTTGTTTCATATATTCGACTAGGAGGTCGGGTGCACCAGCAGGCTCTGAAGACCCAGGAGTGGAATCCTGGCCTAGTTGTGATTCTGTGCTTCTGAACTTGGCCTAAATCGTGGACGTTTGCAGATTCATCTTGGTGCTGGACCACCGACATGCAGCTTTCAAGAGGGATTAGCTGATTCATAGATGAAAGCCAAAGCCCAGCTGACTGGAAGGACTTGCTCAGGCCAGCTTGATGAAGCACTGAAATATACAAAAGTGATGGGTGGTGTAGGAAGTTGGCTCTGTATGTGCTATTTCAAAGTAAGGAATAGCATGCACAGAGTCCAAGGGTTCCCCTTAGAGGTACGATAGTGGCAAAAAGAGATAATACTAATGCTCTATTTTGTGGTAGTGTGGTCGAGCAGTAGGCTTATCCAAGGAGTAGTGTTAAGCATTTGTTGTACATACACATAGACAATAAATGAGGTACACACACTCAGAGACAAATCCAGCCAATAGGTTTTGTTATAGAAAAATATCTTTTCTTAGTTTATTTTAAGAACCACAGGTTCAAATTCTACATGTAATATCTCATTCGAAAGGTATTGCAGGTAAGTACTTTAGGAACTTCAAATCATCAAAATGGCATGTTTACTTTTCAAGTTATTCACAAATAGCTGTTTTAAAAGTGGACACAGTGCAATTTTCACAGTTCCTAGGGGAGGTAAGTATTTGTTAGGTTAACCAGGTAAGTAAGACACTTACAGGGCTCAGTTCTTGGTCCAAGGTAGCCCACCGTTGGGGGTTCAGAGCAACCCCAAAGTCACCACACCAGCAGCTCAGGGCCGGTCAGGTGCAGAGTTCAAAGTGGTGCCCAAAACACATAGGCTAGAATGGAGAGAAGGGGGTGCCCCGGTTCCGGTCTGCTTGCAGGTAAGTACCCGCGTCTTCGGAGGGCAGACCAGGGGGGTTTTGTAGGGCACCGGGGGGGACACAAGCCCACACAGAAATTTCACCCTCAGCGGCGCGGGGGCAGCCGGGTGCAGTGTAGAAACAAGCGTCGGGTTCGCAATGTTAGTCTATGAGAGATCTCGGGATCTCTTCAGCGCTGCAGGCAGGCAAGGGGGGGATTCCTCGGGGAAACCTCCACTTGGGCAAGGGAGAGGGACTCCTGGGGGTCACTTCTCCAGTGAAAGTCCGGTCCTTCAGGTCCTGGGGGCTGCGGGTGCAGGGTCTCTCCCAGGCGTCGGGACTTTAGGTTCAAAGAGTCGCGGTCAGGGGAAGCCTCGGGATTCCCTCTGCAGGCGGCGCTGTGGGGGCTCAGGGGGGACAGGTTTTGGTACTCACAGTATCAGAGTAGTCCTGGGGTCCCTCCTGAGGTGTTGGATCGCCACCAGCCGAGTCGGGGTCGCCGGGTGCAGTGTTGCAAGTCTCACGCTTCTTGCGGGGAGCTTGCAGGGTTCTTTAAAGTTGCTGGAAACAAAGTTGCAGCTTTTCTTGGAGCAGGTCCGCTGTCCTCGGGAGTTTCTTGTCTTTTCGAAGCAGGGGCAGTCCTCAGAGGATGTCGAGGTCGCTGGTCCCTTTGGAAGGCGTCGCTGGAGCAGGATCTTTGGAAGGCAGGAGACAGGCCGGTGAGTTTCTGGAGCCAAGGCAGTTGTCGTCTTCTGGTCTTCCGCTGCAGGGGTTTTCAGCTGGGCAGTCCTTCTTCTTGTAGTTGCAGGAATCTAATTTTCTAGAGTTCAGGGTAGCCCTTAAATACTAAATTTAAGGGCGTGTTTAGGTCTGGGGGGTTAGTAGCCAATGGCTACTAGCCCTGAGGGTGGGTACACCCTCTTTGTGCCTCCTCCCAAGGGGAGGGGGTCACAATCCTAACCCTATTGGGGGAATCCTCCATCTGCAAGATGGAGGATTTCTAAAAGTTAGAGTCACCTCAGCTCAGGACACCTTAGGGGCTGTCCTGACTGGCCAGTGACTCCTCCTTGTTGCTTTCTTTGTTCCCTCCAGCTTTGCCGCCAAAAGTGGGGGCCGTGGCCGGAGGGGCCGGGCAACTCCACTAAGCTGGAGTGCCCTGCTGGGCTGTGACAAAGGGGTGAGCCTTTGAGGCCCACCGCCAGGTGTTACAGCTCCTGCCTGGGGGAGGTGTTAGCATCTCCACCCAGTGCAGGCTTTGTTACTGGCCTCAGAGTGACAAAGGCACTCTCCCCATGGGGCCAGCAACATGTCTCTGGTGTGGCAGGCTGCTGGAACTAGTCAGCCTACACAGACAGTCGGTTAAGTTTCAGGGGGCACCTCTAAGGTGCCCTCTGTGGTGTATTTTACAATCAAATGTACACTGGCATCAGTGTGCATTTATTGTGCTGAGAAGTTTGATACCAAACTTCCCAGTTTTCAGTGTAGCCATTATGGTGCTGTGGAGTTCGTGTTTGACAGACTCCCAGACCATATACTCTTATGGCTACCCTGCACTTACAATGTCTAAGGTTTTGTTTAGACACTGTAGGGGTACCATGCTCATGCACCGGTACCCTCACCTATGGTATAGTGCACCCTGCCTTAGGGCTGTAAGGCCTGCTAGAGGGGTGGCTTACCTATACTGCATAGGCAGTGAGAGGCTGGCATGGCACCCTGAGGGGAGTGCCATGTCGACTTACTCGTTTTGTCCTCACTAGCACACACAAGCTGGCAAGCAGTGTGTCTGTGCTGAGTGAGAGGTCTCCAGGGTGGCATAAGACATGCTGCAGCCCTTAGAGACCTTCCTTGGCATCAGGGCCCTTGGTACTAGAAGTACCAGTTACAAGGGACTTATCTGGATGCCAGGGTCTGCCAATTGTGGATACAAAAGTACAGGTTAGGGAAAGAACACTGGTGCTGGGGCCTGGTTAGCAGGCCTCAGCACACTTTCAATTGTAAACATAGCATCAGCAAAGGCAAAAAGTCAGGGGGCAACCATGCCAAGGAGGCATTTCCTTACAGGTGGCATGGTTGAATTACTAGTAATTACTTGGGCTTCATCCCAGTCCATCATTCTTTTACCCACCCTGCCACCTAAGTGGGACTCAGCCGTATGCACATCAATCTTGACCCGTTTTCAGTAAGACCTGTCCAGCTCGAACTGCCAGGCCAGGTCCTCCCGGAACTGAAACACAAGCAACCGAGGACTGGTTTCACCCTTTTTAGAGCTCATCGACTGGGTATTGCTTAGTCCCAGTGCCACAGGGTACATAGGACCCTCAACTATGGCTTTTATGTGAGACTGTGCTGCGGCAAAGTGACTCTTGTTCTAGATCGTTACCTCATATCTCTCTGCCTGTTAATATGCTGGAACTGTTCCCCACTCAAAGCTTATTTCTTAGATGTGAGGTCAAGCACATCCATCTGGTCCATCACAGCCATCCACCAATACTTGCAAATCAGCTATTTGTTCCTTTTCAGGGCCTTTGATCTTCCTTTCCTCAACTCCTTCTCTCTCAGCAGCACAGCTAGTGCCATGACATTGCAGCTCAGTGGTATGAGGGGCAACTACATGGTCCCATTTAGACACGTTTTACCTTCTGAAACTAGGGAGAAGTGGTTCACTTTCCTTGTTGGTCTTGTCGATGACACAGCTGCTGCGTCACTGTCTGTCATGTTCTGGTGCAGGCGCAGGCCACGGGCTTTGTGGGTGCTCGCTATACTGTGCAGCGATACTGATTCCGAGGACTCCAGCAGATCCAAGCCACCAGACCTGCTGGGCATAGGTCTGTCTTAATGTTCCTCACCAGAAACCGCACTAAAGACTGCAGCTGTCTTGGAGTGATCAGGGGCCATCCCATGAGAGTGGGGCATCAACTGAGATTCCTTTGAATCAGGCTCATCCCTCTAGGACCGGTCCATATCTGTTTCTCTCAACTCTTGCACCATTTACCATTCTTTGCTTTTGTTAAATGTCATTTCGCTTATTGATTTTTTTGTTTTGTTTTCCCCTCCTTTAGGGTTCCCTGGTTGGAATTGTTGGAAAAGTCGGCTGTGGGAAGAGCTCTCTGCTTGCAGCAATCACAGGGGAACTGAACAGGTAACACTATCACAGTGCCTTATGCTCATCCCTGTGAGGAACACAGCCTCCCCCCCCTCCCTTGTCCTCTTCTCTCTCTTAAGGGGCTTGAAAACAATAGGCAGCAGGAAAGGGAAACTCCTCTGAAGGAGAATACAACTCAACACTGCACAATGAAGTAATGCAGTCCAGAAACCATCAGCCTAGCTACAAATAGAACAGACAACAGCTTTCTTGAAGCAGCAAGCAGTATTGTACTGTTGTATGGAAACGGAAGGTCCATTCTGCTAGAATGGTATTTTGTTTTCCGCTAGAAGAGTAAAGCCCCTCAATCTCCAGTTTTGCACCCAGTCCCTCACTCAAAGGTTGTGACTCTCTTTGGTTCTTTATTTCCATCTTGATTTCTTCTATTGTAAACAAGTATGTGTGCATCTTTACCAGAGAAGAGACATCACCAGTCAGTGATGGAGCACAAGGGCATGTTTGCAATTCACGACTACAGCAGCGAACCACGGCCATCCATGTTATTTTGGAAAGTGACTTTTTGTGTGATCATAGTCCTAAGCTATTTACTTTGATGGCTTTGCGCAGGTACACAAATTGTGTACTCTACTCACTTATCTGCACCCTTAGATCCTCATAAGTTTTGCTACCTGGGCAGAAATTAGGAAACCAGAGACTGGAATCACCTCATTTTGTATGTTCCTAAAACCATAAAAGCCAAAACAACACAACATGCTGGACCCTCTACTGTGAACCTCTGTTCTGGGTCACATAAGGCATAATGTTAGTCTTCTACCTTCCAGGAAAGACATAATCGACAACTATTCGGGCTTCACTTCCAGGACTGAACTCACGTCACCACTTCCCTGTTCTTTTGTTTGTAGCTGTCCTCAGTACACTTGTTTCTTGTAAAGCGCTCCGTTACCGGGAGTCTAGTTCCATGCATACATACATACTTTAAATAACTCAATTAATCTTTCCCAGGGACCCAACCCCTCCTATAGGCCAGGACTGCACAAGTGTAAAGTAAAGTGACCCAAGTGTTCCTTGTTTTTCACCCGCATTACTCAATCATGTATTGAAAACAAATCCCAGCAACAAACTGTTAGAGGAAATCTTACAGATGATTTCAGTTCTCTGGGAGCATCCCCTGATTAGGCCAGTTAGTAGTCAATCAGTGGACCAAATATCAGGCCCTCTGCCTTGACTCCCATCCAAGGGCCTATGAAGGGTGAGAGGGACTTTAGTGAGTTGTTTAGCTGTGGCATTGTTATAATGACATTGGAACATTCTGCCTGCTGATGGCGGAATGTCCTCAGTTAAACATGGTGAAACCGAAAGATAAGTAATGGAATGTTGGTGTTAAAGGTCTGTAGCAGTCATTATTGGCCTTCTCCCACTTAATTGAATTCCATAGTGCTCTCAACGTTTCATTTTTTTAATTGTAGCATTATTAGCCCGCTGCTACGGACTATACCGGTTGTTAAAGGCCCAGAGCCCTCATTATAGGCTTGAGACACAGTTAAAGGCCTATATCGAAGGAGTAGGCATTTAACAACTAGTAAAGCTTGATGCAGAAAGGCTATTCAGCTAATACAACATTCCACCTACTGAGGGTAGATCATTTTAAATTAAAAGGGGGCAACAGATAAACATTGGAATGATGAAGCATTCATCAGCTGTTGTTGGTCCTTCCTAATCCACTCCATTGTTTTCAGGGGATATCTCAATATTCCAATGTTCTAGTATTGTTTTAATCCAACAAAATGGACTGAATGCACCAGTTCTTTGCAAACCATACACTAATCACAACCTTAGAATTGCTTGCTCCATCTCTTTGAGGTGCTTTATGTATTCATACTGGATCCCACACTGTGCTTAACTCCTAATGACAACCAACTAATATTTGTATTTGACATTTGTGAAGTTTCTTTCTGCTAACCTTGTTACTTACTGTGTGCTTTCTTTTGCCCTATATCACATCTTGTGGGGAACTTTAGGAAGGGTGGCGTCATGTACATCTCAGGCCGGGAACAGGGATTTGGCCTTGCAGCGCAGGAGCCTTGGATTCAGTTTGCCACAGTGAGAGAGAACATCCTCTTTGGAAGAGGGTTCAATGCACGCTTCTACCAGGAAGTGATTGAGGCCTGTGCGCTTACGGATGATCTCAATGTGAGTACCCATGAACTGAAGGTTGCTTTTTAATTCACTCCACTATTTGCTTCACTTTTCCCTGTAGTTTTCAGAAGTGGTAATTCAACAACCAGAATCAACACTAAACACAGGTGCTCTCTCGTACAGCCCGGGGACGTTCTACCAGAACAAGGCGTTCTACCATCGGGTTGCTGTTGACTCCCTTGCCAGGTTCTGTCACACATCACTGAGGCTGCATTGGGCGAGAACATGCATGTAGTTGTTCTAGCTTCCTATTGTTCTGACTTGAAGCTTGTTCTTGTTGAGTGCCTCCGGCCTCACCTCTGAGCCAGACTATATTCAAAAGCTAAGCTGCTCTGATCCGCCCTTTTGTATGAATTTCTGTTGCTGTGCAGATCACACTGCGCCTCCCCTGAGTCACACTTTAAAGACTGATTGTGCACTGGAGCCAATTAGATGAACTCCAGTTTACTGACACTAAACATAGATAAAACCAAAACTGTAGTATTGCAGAATCAATCTGCGTGGTCACACAGCTGGTGGCCAGCCGAACTTGGCCCTTCCCTCATCCTTCCTCCTCCTCATAGACTTCAGATTATTTTTGATGAACAGCTCATATTCATCCTTCAAGTAGGTGTTCCAACACATGTTTCTGCATGCTTCACATCATTAATTTGCTTCCAGTTAAGCACAGAAAGAGAGTTGTCTAATCTGCTTTACTTCACACAAAAAAAAAACTAACACATGACCAATATACGCAGTCCAGTTACATATCACCAACCCTGTGGCAGGGCACCTTGTGCTTCAAATTACATTTAACATCTGATCTGGCCCACAACCTCAGCGCTTAAGCAACAGAACTTCAAAGAGCACACGGCAATGGCAGGGGTTTAATCTAGCAATTCAGCCAGTGTAGGTCATCCTGTATAGGAAAAGAAACAGGGAAAGGGATGTTGGGGGGGGGGGGTGGATTCAAGGGGGAGGGAGCAAGTGAAGGGAAGAAAAATCCCGCACCGTCAGAAACCTCCGTCTAGAAATATCCAGCGCGGCAGGGCTGTGCCACTCTGCGCCGACACTAAATCACAAGCTTAGGCTAGAGCCATAAGGTATGTCCGGAGGGGAGCCCACACATCTACTGGACGGGAGCCAGGTGGCATCATTTCCCAGTAGGCCGTCAATTGCTCCAATCCATCCTGCAGGGCGCCTGCCTTTTTGCCCAGCACATAGCCACCCTGCGCTTCGCCAGCACCAGTAGTAACCCCACTAACTTCCTGAACTCAGGCTGGATCTCCTTTACATGCCCTAGGAGAGCAAATTTGGGGGTGCATGGTGCCCTCACGCCAGTCATTTCCTCAATTGTGCCCAGCACCTCATTCCAGTAACCTCTCAACCCACCACAGTTCCACACCAAGTGCAGGAAATCCGCATCCGGTGCCGAGCATCTAATGCAACTTGCATCCACTTGAACACCCATCCTCCAAAGGCGCTTCGGCAAATAGTATATGCTGTTCAGGAATTTAAAATGGTTTAAGGGCAGTCTGTAATTGGGGGAAAGATCTCACATATGCGCACAGCAATATTCGCCAAACCTCATCTGGGAGGGCTTAGCCCAGGTCTGACTCCCATTGCGACATAGCTTTGGGGATCACTGAGGGTGCAGATACCTGCATACTAGCATACAGGCCAGTGATGAGCCTACGTGGCATCGTGGCTGTTAGAAATGGGGTTTTTGGTTGGCAGTCAGGTTGCCCTCTGTCCAAGCAAGAACCCTCACTCTAGTCAGGGTAAGTCACACACAATCCAAAATCAGCCTGTGCTCACCCTCCGGTAGCTTGGCACGAGCAGTCAGGCTTAACTTAGAAGGCAATGTGTAAAGCATTTGTGCACTAAATCATACAACACCATAGCATAACACCACAAAAATACACCACACAGTGTTTAGAAAAATATATAATATTTATCTGGGTATCTTCAGGTCAAAACGATCAAAGTTGCAATACGAATTTGTAAAGATATTACTGAAAAGTGATATAAAGTGTCTTAAGTCTTTAGAAAGTAAACAAAGTCTCTTTCAAACACAAAGTACCTGGTTTCTGGTGGAAAATCTCCTCAGAGGGCCACAGGAGAAGAGGTACGTGGAAAACTGGTGTGTGTGTCGATTTCTCCTCAGCACACACGGACTTGCGTCGTTATTTTCCACGCGGGGAGTCGTGCGTCGTTTTCCGGCACGCGGACAGTCTCTTACTGTGGTTTGCGGGGAGTACCAGATGTCCCGGGTCTGTGCGTGGATTTTCCTGCTTGTTTTCCGGCTGCGCGTCGTTCTGCGGGGCTGCGCGTCGAAATTTCAATCTCACGGCAGGCGTCGCGTCGATTTCTCCTGCGGAGTCGGGCGGCGTTGTCCTTGCGAGGCCATGCGTCAAAGTTTCGATCTCACGGCAGGCGTCGCGTCGATTTCTCCTGGGAAGTCTGGCGGCGTTGTCTTTGCGAGGCCGTGCGTCAAAGTTTCGGTCGTCCCGAAGGCGTTGTGTCGATCAGCGTCGGTGTGCGTCGTTTTTCTTGCCGCGGAACAAGCTGTGCGTCAAAGTTCGGTGCACGGAGCGTCCAAGAAGAAGAGAGAAGTCTTTTTGGTCCTGAGACTTCAGGGAACAGGAGGCAAGCTCTATCCAAGCCCTTGGAGAGCACTTTTACAGCCAGACAAGAGTTCAGCAAGGCAGCAGGCCAACAGCAAGGCAGCAGTCCTTTGTAGAAAAGCAGACAGGTGAGTCCTTTGAGCTGCCAGGCAGTTCAGCAAGGCAGCAGACCAACAGCAAGGCAGCAGTCCTTTGTAGAAAAGCAGACAGGTGAGTCCTTTGAGCAGCCAGGCAGTTCTTCTTGGCAGGATGTAGTTTCTGGTTCAGGTTTCTTCTCCAGCAAGTGTCTGATGAGGTAGGGCAGAGGCCCTGTTTTATACCCAAATGTGCCTTTAAAGTGGGGGAGACTTCAAAAGAGTGGCTAAGAAGTGCACCAGGTCCCCTTTCAGTTCAATCCTGTCTGCCAGGGTCCCAGTAGGGGGTGTGGCAGTCCTTTGTGTGAGAGCAGGCCCTCCACGCTCCCAGCCCAGGAAGACCCATTCAAAATGCAGATGTATGCAAGTGAGGCTGAGTACCCTGTGTTTGGGGTGTGTCTGAGTGAATGCACAAGGAGCTGTCAACCAAGCCCAGCCAGACGTGGATTGTAAGGCACAGAAGGATTTAAGTGCAAAGAAATGCTCACTTTCGAAAAGTGGCATTTCTAGAATAGTAATATTAAATCCGACTTCACCAGTCAGCAGGATTTTGTACTACCATTCTGGCCATACTAAATATGACCTTCCTGCTCCTTTCAGATCAGCAGCTGCCACTTCAACAGTGTATGAGGGCAGCCCCAATGTTAGCCTATGAAGGGAGCAGGCCTCACAGTAGTGTAACAACGAATTTAGGAGTTTTACACTACCAGGACATATAACTACACAGGTACATGTCCTGCCTTTTACCCACACAGCACCCTGCTCTAGGGGTTACCTAGGGCACACATTAGGGGTGACTTATGTATAGAAAAAGGGGAGTTCTAGGCTTGGCAAGTACCTTTAAATGCCAAGTCGAAGTGGCAGTGAAACTGCACACACAGGCCTTGCAATGGCAGGCCTGAGACAAGGTTAAGGGGCTACCGAGGTGGGTGGCACAACCAGTGCTGCAGGCCCACCAGTAGCATTTAATCTACCTGCCCTAGGCACATGTAGTGCACTCTACCAGGGACTTACAAGTAAATTAAATAGTCAATCATGGATAAACCAATCAGTAGTACAATTTACACAGAGAGCATATGCACTTTAGCACTGGTTAGCAGTGGTAAAGTGCCCAGAGGTCAAAAGCCAACAACAACAGGTCAGAAAAAATAGGAGGAAGGAGGCAAAAAGTTTGGGGATGTCCCTGTCAAAAAGCCAGGTCCAACATGACCCCCTACCAGCCTAAAGCCAGGGGAGAACAATCACTATCCTGATGTACTTCCCTGTTTGAGGCGACAGAACAAGGACCCAGGCCCATAACAGCAGGGGCATGCTCCAGTTCTTCGCCTTCCTGACTCCAATTGGATCCCTCTGTCCATACTCTCAGGGCCCACTAAGCCAACCCATGGGGAACCTTTCTCCTTACCTGCGGATCCCATCTGTGCAGCACCTAACCTTACTTTGCTCACAGATGTATCCCAGGAGCAGGATAGTACCACCATGACCAACACAGTGGTGTTGCCCACTCTACCCCCGGGGTGTGACACTTGTCCCCTCCCCAGGGATAACTCTGTCCACCCGGACAGCAAGCCACAGTGATTACTGACAGCTGCCAGGGATGAGAGCCAGGCCCCAGGCCTCTCAAAGCTCTCCAACCACTGTGGCTGTGGAGAGTGGGGGGCGGTAGCCCCAGGTGCTGGGCACCCTTTAACCACTCTCCCTTCCACCAGGTCAGGGATGACAGCCTGAACCTGGTCCTCCCCTCTGGGGCTCTGTACCCTCCCTCCTGGAGCGGTACCCCCAGAGTCAAACATGGTCAGGGTGCTTCCCGAAGTCGCCCTGTACCATTCCTCCACCAGTGCAGGGCTGTTAACCTGCAACTGGCCCTCCAACCTGGGGTCTGTACCTTCAGGTTGGACTAGGGCCCGGGGTGAGGCTTCCCTCCCCCTGCCCTCCCTTCTGGGGTCCAGCACCCTCCAACTAGGAGTGGCCTCCTCAGAAGACAACATGGTAGGGGCACTGTTATCAGTAGCCCCTCCCTCCAGGTCCGGGGGGACACCCTGAACCTGGTCTTCCAGCCCAGGGTCTGTACCCTCAGACTGGATCACTGCCTGTCAAACCAGGACTTTCTGGGAGGCACACCTACCCCCCACCAGGTCAGAGTTTAACCTCTGCACCTGACCATTCAACTCAGAGTCACACCCTGAAGTTGAACAATTGCCTGGCACGCCAGGACTTCCTGGAGGGCACACTGACCCTCCACCAGGTCAGAGTTTAACCTCTGAACCTGGTTCTCCAACCTAGGGTCACCACCCTGAGGTTGGGCAACTGCCTGGCACACCAGGACTTTCTGGGAGGCACACCTACCTCCCACCAGGTCAGAGGTTAACCTCTGAACCTGGTTCTCCAACCCAGGGTCACCACCCTGAGGTTGAACAATTGCATGGCACGCCAGAACTTTCTGGGGGGCACACCTACCCCCCACCAGGTCAGAGTTTAACCTCTGAACCCGGTTATCCAACCCAGAGTCAGCACCCTGAGGTTGGACAACTGCCTGGTACACCAGGACTTTCTGGGGGGCACTAGTACCCCCCACCAGGTCAGAGTTTAACCTCTGAACCCGGTTATCCAACCCAGAGTCAACACCCTGAGGTTAAACCATTGCCTGGCAGGCCAGGACTTCCAGGGAGGCACACCTACCTCCCACCAGGTCAGAGGTTAACCTCTGAGCCTGGTTCCCCAACCTAGGGTCACCACCCTGAGGTTGGGCAATTGCCTGGCACGCCAGGACTTTCTGGGGGGCACACCTACCCCCCACCAGGTCAGAGTTTAACCTCTGAACCTGGTCATCCAACCCAGAGTCAACACCCTGAGGTTGGACAATTGCCTGGCACAGCAGGACTTCTTGGGAGGCACACCTACCTCCCACCAGGTCAGAGTTTAACCTCTGAACCTGGGTCTCCAACCCAGAGTCACCACCCTGAGGTTAAATCTTTGCCTGGCATGCCAGGACTTCCTGGAGGGCACACTGACCCTCCACCAGGTCAGAGTTTAACCTCTGAACCTGGTTCTCCAACCTAGGGTCACCACCCTGAGGTTGGGCAACTGCCTGGCACACCAGGACTTTCTGGGAGGCACGCCTACCTCCCACCAGGTCAGAGTTTAACCTCTGAACCTGGGTATCCAACCCAGAGTCACCACCCTGAGGTTGAATCTTTGCCTGGCATGCCAGGACTTCCTGGAGGGCACACTGACCCTCCACCAGGTCAGAGTTTAACCTCTGAACCCGGTTATCCAACCCAGAGTCAGCACCCTGAGGTTGGACAACTGCCTGGTACACCAGGACTTTCTGGGGGGCACACCTACCCCCCAACAGGTCAGAGTTTATCCCCTGAACCTGGTTAGCCAACCCAGAGTCACCACCCTGAGGTTGAACCATTGCCTGGCAGGCCAGGACTTCCAGGGAGGCACACCTACCTCCCACCAGGTCAGAGTTTAACCTCTGAGCCTGGTTCCCCAACCCAGGGTCACCACCCTGAGGTTGGGCAATTGCCTGGCACGCCAGGACTTTCTGGGGGGCACACCTACCCCCCACCAGGTCAGAGTTTAACCTCTGAACCTGGTCATCCAACCCAGAGTCAACACCCTGCGGTTGAATCTTTGCCTGGCATGCCAGGACTTCCTGGGGGGCACTCTCACCCCCCACAAGGGACACACCGTCCCCAAGGGCCACACAAGAGTCTGGTTGGCGCAGGTCTCCCGACCTCTGCCCATCCGGCAGAGTCTGGGTTTCCCCCAAACCAGAAACGGTTTCACCTGGGTCATTCCTGGGGGGCTCTGCTCTCAGAGCTGTCCCCTGACTCTCAAGGTCCTCCACTGGGGTCTGCAACCCCCTCTCAACCCTATGTCTGGACTTCTGCACCCCCTCACTAGGAGGGGTACTGCCAGACACCAGAACTGTTGGGATGCTGGCTACAGTCACCCCCCCCCCAAGTTCTTCTGACACTGCGGGGCTTCCCTCAAAAGGTGGCCCTACGGTACAGGCTAGGCTTCCCTCCTGGTGTTCCCTCATGGAACCCTCTAGGACCTGGGACCTACCCGGGACACTACAATCCTTTCCCACCTCACTCGGTTGGGAACTACCTGACCACTCCCTTCAGGAGCACCCCCAAATGCCTCTTCAGACTCTCTGGTACTCACCCAGAAGTCTGCCTCCATTGTAAGTTCCCTGGGGTCAGAGAACTCACACTCCACCTGGTGTTGGCGTAGCTCTGGAAAATAAGGACCAGACATATGCTCTCCAGCAATTACATCATTCTGCCCTTCACATGTATTAACCACAGTACCCTTCACCCAACCACCCAGTAACTCAACCTTGGAAAAGCACTCTACCTCACCCTCCTGAGACTGGTGAGACAGTATCTATCTGTCCCTGACACTCAACCCATACTCTTCTGGGATGTCTCTACACTCTATATCCAGGACGTCCACCAGGGGGGAACCCTTTTCTCTGTCACTCTCTGCTAGAGTCAGTAAAGTGTCCCTCCCCCCAGTAGGAATATGACTCCCTGTGCCAGTTCCCCAATCCTTCTCAGGGACCCTGTGCATAACGGGAACTACCTCATACCTTTGAACCGCCTGGGGTGTGTCAACTCCCTTCTTCAAGTTGGGCACCACATCTCTGGGCTTGTGCCCTTCTTCAGCAGTACTAGATGCAAGATTTTTGCTGCCACCATCTGAACTGGACTCAGCCCTTCCGGCCTCCAGTTTCAGCTCTTTACAGCTCAGCTCTTGAGCTGCAATCTTTTCTTCTTCCAGGGCTAAGAGTCTTTTTGCCTCAACCCCTGCAAGATACTCCTCTAATTGTTGCTCCTGTCGCCTTTGACTTCGGAGCCATTCATCTATCTCTGGGTCTCTTTCCTCATCTGAGTAGTCTTCCTCCTCATGTGAGCAGTCTTCCTCCTCATGTGCGTAGTCCTCCTCCTCATCTGAGGGGTACTTAGTCATTTGGTTTCTTGCTGCCTCTCTCTCTGCCCATCTTTCCTCCCCCCAGACTATGTAGTTATGTAGCATCTCCGCCTTAGTAGATCTCCTTGCTACAGGAAGGCCCCATTTTCTGCAAAGCTTCCTTAGGTCAGCCTTAGTGAGGTGGTCAGTACGAACAAAGAATGAGTAGGTAAGCAATCCCATTCTGATAAGATCTTACCAGCAAAAACCAAAATCCAAAGTCCAAAATATCAATAGTATATCCAGGAGGACATCAGAGAATCAAAAGCCAAAAAAAAGATGAAAAATCAAGTTGACCTTCAACTGTGGGTAGGTAGTGAAATACTTAGCTACTGTATGTCACTGCACAAACACAAGTCCTATCCTCACCGCTGATCACCAATGTTAGAAATGGGGTTTTTGGTTGGCAGTCAGGTTGCCCTCTGTCCAAGCAAGAACCCTCACTCTAGTCAGGGTAAGGCACACACAATCCAAAATCAGCCTGTGGTCACCCTCCGGTAGCTTGGCACGAGCAGTCAGGCTTAACTTAGAAGGCAATGTGTAAAGCATTTGTGCACTAAATCATACAACACCATAGCATAACACCACAAAAATTCACCTCACAGTGTTTAGAAAAATATATAATATTTATCTGGGTATCTTCAGGTCAAAACGATCAAAGTTGCAATACGAATTTGTAAAGATATCACTGAAAAGTGATATAAAGTGTCTTAAGTCTTTAGAAAGTAAACAAAGTCTCTTTCAAACACAAAGTACCTGGTTTCTGGTGGAAAATCTCCTCAGAGGGCCACAGGAGAAGAGGTACGTGGAAAACTGGTGTGTGCGTCGATTTCTCCTCAGCACACACGGACTTGCGTCGTTATTTTCCACGCGGGGAGTCGTGCGTCGTTTTCCGGCGCACGGACAGTCTCTTACTGTGGTTTGCAGGGAGTACCAGATGTCCCGGGTCTGTGCGTGGATTTTCCTGCTTGTTTTCCGGCTGCGCGTTGTTCTGCGGGGCTGCGCGTCAAAATTTCGATCTCACGGCAGGCGTCGCGTTGATTTATCCCAGGAAGTCGGGCGGCGTTGTCCTTGCGAGGCCGTGCGTCAAAGTTTCGGTCGTCCCGAAGGCGTTGCGTCGATCAGCGTCGGTGTGCGGCGTTTTTCTTGCCGCGGAACAAGCTGTGCGTCAAAAAGTTCGGCGCACGGAGCGTCCAAGAGGAAGAGAGAAGTCTTTTTGGTCCTGAGACTTCAGGGAACAGGAGGGAAGCTCTATCCAAGCCCTTGGAGAGCACTTTTACAGCCAGACAAGAGTTCAGCAAGGCAGCAGGCCAACAGCAAGGCAGCAGTCCTTTGTAGAAAAGCAGACAGGTGAGTCCTTTGAGCTGCCAGGCAGTTCAGCAAGGCAGCAGGCCAACAGCAAGGCAGCAGTTCTTTGTAGAAAAGCAGACAGGTGAGTCCTTTGAGCAGCCAGGCAGTTCTTCTTGGCAGGATGTAGTTTCTGGTTCAGGTTTCTTCTCCAGCAAGTGTCTGATGAGGTAGGGCAGAGGCCCTGTTTTATACCCAAATGTGCCTTTGAAGTGGGGGAGACTTCAAAAGAGTGGCTAAGAAGTGCACCAGGTCCCCTTTCAGTTCAATCCTGTCTGCCAGGGTCCCAGTAGGGGGTGTGGCAGTCCTTTGTGTGAGAGCAGGCCCTCCACGCTCCCAGCACAGGAAGACCCATTCAAAATGCAGATGTATGCAAGTGAGGCTGAGTACCCTGTGTTTGGGGTGTGTCTGAGTGAATGCACAAGGAGCTGTCAACCAAGCCCAGCCAGACGTGGATTGTAAGGCACAGAAGGATTTAAGTGCAAAGAAATGCTCACTTTCTAAAAGTGGCATTTCTAGAATAGTAATATTAAATCCGACTTCACCAGTCAGCAGGATTTTGTACTACCATTCTGGCCATACTAAATATGACCTTCCTGCTCCTTTCAGATCAGCAGCTGCCACTTCAACAGTGTATGAGGGCAGCCCCAATGTTAGCCTATGAAGGGAGCAGGCCTCACAGTAGTGTAACAACGAATTTAGGAGTTTTACACTACCAGGACATATAACTACACAGGTACATGTCCTGCCTTTTACCCACACAGCACCCTGCTCTAGGGGTTACCTAGGGCACACATTAGGGGTGACTTATGTATAGAAAAAGGGGAGTTCTAGGCTTGGCAAGTACCTTTAAATGCCAAGTCGAAGTGGCAGTGAAACTGCACACACAGGCCTTGCAATGGCAGGCCTGAGACAAGGTTAAGGGGCTACTGAGGTGGGTGGCACAACCAGTGCTGCAGGCCCACTAGTAGCATTTAATCTACCTGCCCTAGGCACATGTAGTGCACTCTACCAGGGACTTACAAGTAAATTAAATAGTCAATCATGGATAAACCAATCAGTAGTACAATTTACACAGAGAGCATATGCACTTTAGCACTGGTTAGCAGTGGTAAAGTGCCCAGAGGTCAAAAGCCAACAACAACAGGTCAGAAAAAATAGGAGGAAGGAGGCAAAAAGTTTGGGGATGTCCCTGTCAAAAAGCCAGGTCCAACAGTGGCCCTGTGCAGTAATTCCAGTGCCTGGAACGCCAGTGGAACCACAGGGAAATCCAGGTAGCGCGCATGCACCACCGCTTTAATCTGCAGATATGTCAAGCAATACAGGGCGGTATTATGGGGTTTGCAAAGCGCAACCTCCGGGGAGATAAACAGGCCCTCTGGGTACCATGACCCCAGAGTTGTCAATTGCATGTTGTGGAGGTGCGCGCGGATCTCTCCCCCCTCAAACAACTGCAGACTCAGAAGCTCTAGCACCGGCATGGAGGGCGCATACATATCCGCAGCCCCGTTCTGGCGCAAGAATGACCACCAGGCCTGCGCTGGGCATGTGACCGTGTCTACGCTCGCCCCTTGCTACCTTGGTGGGCAATAAATAGCGCCCGGGAGTCAGTGAGGCTATATAGAGTCATGTTCCGGAGCCAGGTGTGTTAAATATGTAATGGGATGAACCCAGAAATGGGGAAAATGTGCCTGGGCACAGTTATAATATAATTCCAGGTCTGGAGGCTGCCAGACCACCCATCTCGAAGGTCTGAATTACCATTTCCCATGAGATTCTTGGCTGTTTACCCGCCCAGACAAGTATTATAAGTAGCAATCTGAGTCACTTTAGAAAGATAGCTGTGAAGGTGAGGGGAATAGTGATTGTAGGAAGTTGGCTCTGTATATACTATTTCAAAGTAAGAAATAGTGTGCACAGAGTCCAAGTGTTCCTCTTAGAGGTAAGATAGTGGCAAAAAGAGATAATTCTAATGCTCTATTTTGTGGTAGTGTGGTCAAGCAGTAGGCTTATTAGAGGGTAGTGTTAAGCATCTGTTGTACACACACAGGCAATAAATGAGGAACACACACTCAAAGACTTACTCCAGGCCAATAGGTTTTTATATAGAAAAATATATTTTCTTAGTTTATTTTAAGAACCACAGGTTCAAGATTTAAAAGTAATACTTCAAATGAAAAGTATTTCACTCAGGTATTCTAGGAACTTTGAATAATCACAATAGCATGTACAGTTTTGACAATAATGGCAATAAGCTGGACACTGTGCAAAAATCAACAGTTCCTGGGGGAGGTAAGTAAATGTTAAGTTTACAGGTAAGTAAAACACTTACAGGGTTCAAAGTTGGGTCCAAGGTAGCCCACCATTGGGGGTTCAAGGCAACCCCAAAGTTACTACACCAGCAGCTCCGGGCCGGTCAGGTGCAGAGGTCAAAGAGGTGCCCAAAACACATAGGCTTCAATGGAAACAGGGATGCCCCAGTTCCAGTCTGCCAGCAGGTAAGTACCCGCGTCCTCGGAGGGCAGACCAGGGGGGTTTTGTAGGGCACCGGGGGGGGGACACAAGCAGGCACAGAAAGTACACCCTCAGCGGCACAGGGGCGGCCGGGTGCAGACTGCAAACAGGCGTCGGGTTTTGTATTGAAAGCAGTGGGGAGACCCGGGGGTCTCCAATGATGCAGGCACAGGGGGGGAAGGCTCCTTGGGGTAGCCACCACCTGGGCTAGGCAGAGGGTCGCCTGGGGGTCGCTCCTGCACTGGAGTTCGATTCCTTCAGGTCCTGGGGGCTGCGGGTGCAGTGTTGGTTCCAGGCGTCAGGTCCCTTGTTACAGGCAGTCACGGTCAGGGGGAGCATCTGGATTTCTTCTGCAGGCGTCGCTGTGGCGGCTCAGGGGGGGGGGTCAACTCTGGCTACTCACGGGCTTGCAGTCGCCGGGGAGTCCTCCCTGAGGTGTTTGTTTTCCTCAGGTCGAGCAGGGGGTGTCGGGTGCAGAGTGGAAAGTCTCACGCTTCCGGCGGGAAATGTGGGGTCTTTAAAGTTGCTTCTTTGTTGCAGAAAGTTGCAGTTTTTTTTAACAGGGCCGCTGTTCTCAGGAGTTTCTTGGTCCTTTAGATGCAGGGCAGTCCTCTGAGGCTTCAGAGGTCACTGGTCCCTGTTGGATGCGTCGCTGTTGCAGTTTTCATTGAAGTAGGGAGACAGGCCGGTGGGGCTGGGGCCAAATCAGTTGTCATCTCTGTCTTCACTGCAGGGCTTCAGGTCAGCGGTCTTTCTTCTTTAGGTTGCAGGAATCTAGTTTCCTAGGTTCTGGGGGGGCCCTAAATACTGAATTCAGGGGGGTGTTTAGGTCTGGGAGGGCAGAAGCCAATGGCTACTGTCCTTGAGGGTGGCTACACCCACTTTGTTCCTGCTCCCTGTGGGGAGGGGGGCATGTCCCTAATCCTATTGAGGGAATCCTCTATCCACAAGATGGAGAATTTCTAAAAGTAAGAGTCACCTCAGCTCAGGACACCTTACGGTCTGTCCTGACTGGTGGTAGACTCCTCCTTGTTTTCCTAATTATCTCCTCCAGCCTTGCCGCCAAAAGTAGGGGCAGTGGCCGGAGGGGCGGGCATCTCCACTAGCTGGGATGCCCTGTGGTGCTATAACAAAGGGGGTGAGCCTTTGAGGCTCACCGCCAGGTGTTACAGTTCCTGCAGGGGGAGGTGAGAAGCCCAGTACAGGCTTTGTTCCTGGCCACAGAATGACAAAGGCACTCTCACCATGTGGCCAGCAACATGTCTGGTGTGTGGCAGGCTGGCAAAAACTAGTCAGCCCACACTGGAAGTCGGGTATGTTTTCAGGGGGCATCTCTAAGATGCCCTCTGGGTGTATTTTTACAAAAAAGTCCACGCTGGCATCAGTGTGCATTTATTGTGCTGAGAAATTTGATACCAAACTTCCCAGTTTTCAGTGTAGCCATTATGGTGCTGTGGAGTTCGTGTTTGACAGACTCCCAGACCATATACTCTTATGGCTACTCTGCACTTACAATGTCTAAGGTTTTGCTTAGACACTGTAGGGGCATAGTGCTCATGCACATATGCCCTCACCTGTGGTGTAGATCACCCTGCCTTAAGGCTGTAAGGCCTGCTAGAGGGGTGACTTACCTATGCCACAGGCAGTGTGAGGTTGGCATGGCACTCTGAGGGGAGTGCCATGTCGACTTTGTCATTTTCTCCCCACCAGCACACACAAGCTGTGAAGCAGTGTGTATGTGCTGAGTGAGGGATCCCTAGGGTGGCATAAGACATGCTGCAGACCTTAGAGACCTTCCCTGGCATCAGGGCCCTTGGTACCAGGGGTACCAGTTACAAGGGACTTTCCTGAGTGCCAGGGCTGTGCCAATTGTGGAGACAAAAGTACAGTTTAGGGAAAGAACACTGGTGCTGGGGCCTGGTTAGCAGGGTCCCAGCACACTTTCAAATCATAACTTGACATCAGCAAAGGCAAAAAGTCAGGGGGTAACCATGCCAAGGAGGCATTTCCTTACAGTGACAAACAAGTCTAAAAATTTGGGCAAGATTATCATCTTAGTCATAGCTACGCGGCCAGTCAGCGAAAGTGTCAGGGAGCGCCAGGCCGGGACTTTATCCTCCAGCCACACAATGGCCCTTCCATAGTTTGCCGTCCATAACTCATGCACCTCTCTACTAAGCCAGATACCAAAGTAACGAACAGGCTCAGATGCCCAGCTCAGGGGGGAGTCTGATTGATATTGGACTGTAACGTCCGACAGGGGATGAACCACTGACTTAGCCCAGTTTATTGTAATACCCGAAAGATTACCGAAGTGCACAAACTCCTCCACGATGGTGTCTAAATGGACCTGTGGATCTCGTACATACAAAGCAACATCATCTGCGTACATGGACACCCGAATTGGAGGCTTGGAATGCAAGCCCTCGGTTATGATGATGTTGCCTCAGACGCGCCGCCAGTGGCTCCATTGCCACCGGAAACAGCAGTGGCGAGAGATTGCATTCCTGCCTAATACCTCTGGCCACCGGGAAGGGGCCAGTCGCAGTCCCATTAATTCTCAGTCTAGCTGTGGGGTTCGTGTAAAGCAAGCAGATTAATTGGATACTTCTAGGACTCATCCCCAATGTGGCCAGTAGGCCGAACATGTAGGACCATTTGAGGGAGATAAAGGCCTTTGTGGCATCAAGGAATACTGCTGCAGCTTAGTCTTCTGGATCCACCATCCGGGCAGCTGCAAAAAATGTACAGAGGTATTATACGGCTGAACGACCAGGCACAAAGCCAGATTTTCCGGGAGAACCAAGGTCGAGAGCAGTGGCTGTAGCCTGGCTGCAATCAACTTTGCTAGGATCTTATCAACATTTATGAGCAACAGCGGTCTGTATGAATCACATAGGCAAGGGTCTTTGTCAGGTTTCAGTTTAGTAACAATAAGGGCTTCAAGGAGCGAGGGTGGTAGAATCCCTTCCTCTAGTGCCTCCGCGTACATTTCCAGCAAGTGCAGCTCTAACAAATCTGCATATTCCTTGTAAAAGGTCGCCGTAAGCCCATCCAATCCTGGTGCTTTGTCTCTGGGCAAGCCACATATAACCTGCGTGATATCCTCAACTGAGTATGGGGTGTCTAGATATTATCTATGTGAGTTCTTCATCCAAAGCAGACTATTGTCTTCTAAATACTCTGTGTAGGCAGCCTGATCCGGCGTCTCTGGCTCATTATATAAAGAGATATAAAAGTCTGTCATCATTCTCTTAACTTCCTCCATTCCGACGCAGCGCACGCCGTGTGTATCTTTGACCTCAACAATGTAATCCCCTGACTATGGTTTGCGCAGCATTGCCACAAGTGTCTTACCAGCTCTTTCGCCCTCCCCTTACCTTCTCGCCTTAGCTTCTCTTCCCAAAAAGCAAACCTCACGCAGATCTGCTTCCTCGTACTGCAACAGCTTTTCCCTCGTCTCACCCAGAAGAGCACCATCCATACCTA
Organism: Pleurodeles waltl; assembly: GCF_031143425.1. Classification (NCBI taxonomy): domain Eukaryota; kingdom Metazoa; phylum Chordata; class Amphibia; order Caudata; family Salamandridae; genus Pleurodeles; species Pleurodeles waltl. Next base: position 1,802,653,816 of record NC_090444.1, on the reverse strand, counting down.
CGCAAATGCACTTTTCCAGCAATACCAACTGGGTCTCCCAGTCCACCAACTTGTGGCGGATCGACCGGAGCACACTATGTTGCTTGGCAATACAGACCCCCCAATCACAGCTTTGAAGGCCTCCCATAGAGCACCAGCAGATGATACAGAGCCCTTGTTAATAGTGAAGTACTCCACTATAGCCGTCTGGACCTTCTCCATGAAGGCCTGATCTCTCAAAGCCTGCTATGCAAGCGCCATGTAAACTCCCGGCGAGTCCCTCCTGGGACCACAACGCCAGCAGTATTGCAGAATGATCTGACAGAGAGTGGGCCAGGTGCTCGATCCTCTCGGTCCAGCGTTCTGCATCTCTTGTCCCAAGACACCTATCTATACGTGATCAGCTATTATGCACTGTGTTAATGCATGTACCCTCCCTGCACGTGTCATGTTTCGCCCTCCATAAATCTACAACCGTGTGATCTGAAATAATAGCAGACAAGATCTACGCAGCTGTCTGGTGCTGAGGGCACATGCGACTATCTCGATCCGCCACGGGCTCCAGCACTACATTAAAATCGCCGCCACAGAGCAAGGACCCGGCACCTAATGAATTTGCCATACTCCAGACCTCCACAAAGAACTCTGGGTCGTCCACGTTTGGGCTACACATCGACACGAAACAAAAGGGCTTGTCCTGAAGCGTGCCCTGCAGCATTACAAAACGACTGTTCGAATCCTTGAGCACTCGCTCGATGTGCCATTGCAGTCCCTTTCGTAAAATCAGGCCACACGTAGCTCGAGTATGTGGCCATTTGGCACCCCCCAATCCAGCCAGGTGAGTTTTTTGCAGCATACATATATCTATGGCATGATGCTGTAAATATGCCGACACCAGCCGCATCTTCTGAGAATCATTTAGCCCCCTTAAATTCCATGACAAACATCTCACTGTGGCAGACCAACCCTGTGTTGTAGTATGGCAACCTCCAACTCAATTCTGCAGCGGTCACCACCAGCGTAACTTCTAACAGTGTTGAATGCGTGAGCAGGAAGGGAAAGGGGAGAAAATACAAAGGGTGCATCTACAAACTTACGAACCAACGTTCCGCCACCCACCCACTACCTTTGCTGGCCCCCAAATGGGCAAGACCATCCTTTCCCCCATAAACAATGACATGTGCAAACCCCATTCCCAGAAACACAACTATTCACTTGGACTCATCCACAGGGCATTGGTATGGCCACAAGACCCACCCATTTTGGGGGGGTGGGCAGGAGCCATAGCAACATAAGGTACCATTTAGGCCGGTTGTCACCGAATCACAATTCAAGAGCAGTGCACTACAACTCTCAGGATCCGGCCCGATCAGGTATGCGATCAACATTTATGCAGTATCTCAGTCATTATCACTAAGATGGTTCCCACCATCTCCATTCTCCTGTGCGCTGGCTGGGTCCACTTTCCTAGGAAGAGTTTTCACAAACGTAGGCGCCTGTTTTGGGTCCGTGAATAAGTGCAGATTGACTTTATAGTGTATTCTCAACTTAGCCAGGTATATGAGGGAGTATTTCGCATCCGTTTGACTGAGGGTATGCTTGACTGGGAGAAATGCCCGGCGAGCCACCTGTACCCCAGGGGTATAGTCTGGGAAGATACTTGGGGCCAGATGTAGGAAACTCCCAAATTGCGACTTGCAATTTGTGAGTCCCTGCGACTCGCAAATTGCAAGTTGCAATTTGGGATGCAGAAAGGTGTCTCAGACACCTTCTGCGAGTCGCTATGGGGTCGCAAAGACCCACCTCATTAATATTAATGAGGTGGGTCGCAATTTGCGACCCCATAGCGACTCAGGGCACTCACGGGGATGGAAGCCTGCTGGGAACAGCAGACCTCCATGTTCGTGACAGCTTTTAAATAAAGCAGTTTTTTTTTTCAAAGTGCAACCCGTTTTCCTTAAAGGAAAACGAGCTGCACTTTGAAAAATAAACCAAAACCTTTTGTTTCGGTATTTTTCAGGGCAGGTAGTGGTCCATTGGACCACTGCCTGCTCTGAAAAATTATTTTTGGGTCCAGTCACAAAGGGGAAGGGGTCCCATAGGGACCCTTTCCCGTTTGCCAGTTGGTTACCATCCACTTCAAGTGGATGGTACCTGCGAGTCCATTTGCGACCGCTTATGCGGTCGCAAATGGAATTGCATACCACTGCGACTCGCAAATAGGAAGGGAACACCCCTTCCTATTTGCGACTTGGAAATGCATTTTGCTAGTCGTTTCCGACTCGCAAAATGCATTTCTACATAGCATAGATGCATTTGCGACTCGCAAACGGCGATTTTCGCCGTTTGCGAGTCGCAAATTCGTTGCTACATCTGGCCCTTAGCGTGTTGTTCTTGTAGACAATGGGTTTGATGTTGCGGGCAAGGTGCAACACCGTATCTCTGTCCCTGATTAATTCCAACACCCGTTCCATTTGGAGAATTCATTTGCCCTCCCCGCACCGACCAGCCTTCCAGTCTGAGGTGCGGGATTCCACCTGATCTAGGCGGGTGTCATGATCATCCACCCTGTCCTTCAAGAGATCTATACAGTCTGTGAGGTGGTCTAGTTTGGCATCTATGCCTGCCAAGCTTTGCTTAAGGTCGACTGTGACTCATCTTGCTGGGGCAGCTCTGTGTCAACCATCTCTTCCACCTGTTTGCTAGCATGGCTGATCTTTCTCTTGCCCTCAAAAGACAGTTTGGCTTGCTTATTGTCCGCTTTCCCCATGGCACCAAGTCAACGTTCCATGCCTGAGGAGAGAGACCTCCTGATCGAAGTTTGGCCCAGTGATGAAACCGATGTTGCCTGTCCCCCAACTCAGTTCCCTCCAGTCACATCAGCACGCTGTGGCATCAAATCTCATTTCCTTCCACTCGTGCTGCCTGCCGGTAGGGACCGCAGCCCAGTTATCACAGTTCACTGTGCATATCACCGATGCTCCTCCACCAATGCCCTGCAAGCCGGCTTGTTCACTCCTCACCTCTCCCTCCGGTCGGGCAAGGATTCACTGCCCTGCACATCAACCGCTCAGCGGATCTCCGAGACTCTTAGGGGCCTCCACGCACCCCTCGACTGTCAGGCGCAGCTGAGCCCCACACACCCAGGCTGGGCACCAAGATCCTGCTGCTGTACTAGCCAAGTCCTTGTATTTTTTTCCTCAGGGGCCAGCCAATTATCCGTTCCGTGCCTCAAACTTCACCCACAGGCCACGGGGCTCAGCAGCTCCTCTGGCAGCCACCAGCTCGACAGGCAAGGGCACCGCCACTGGTCCACTCCAGCGCCCCAGTGCCCAGACTCCAGCCGCACAGGGCACCCCACCTCCGGGCCTCCTCATTAGGCCTGGGCAGAAACCGGTCCCACGTGCGCCTGCCCACCAGCTCCGGCTCCGGCTCCGGAGACCCAAACACTCCTGGCCGCAGCACTCCTCTGCCAGCTCCTCCACCCTCAAGCCCACCACCAGGGTCGTCACCGTCTGGGTGCCCGACCTGGGGAGGCCGCGACCAGACCCACTGTTCCATCAGGCCCACCAGGCCCGATCCCGCCAGACACCGCCAAGCCAGCGTCGGGACCCAGGCGCCTTCACTTTCAGTAGTTCAATAGAAAGTTGCCCTTCACGATGGCACACCAAGTGGCCCGTGCCCAGATTACAGCAGGATTAATGCTCCTGCCCCATGGAGCCTCACAGAGTGTCGGCCATCTTGCGGGACGGCCAGACCACACCCCTAATCTGCATTAGTTAAGACTTGACTACTGCTATTCTCTTAATTTCAGTCTTGAGTCTACTTTACAAATAGACTGCAACGTATATAAAATGCTGCTGTTTAGATAATCCGAGGTTTGAATGAAAGAGCCTACATTTCTTTTCATTTGTTCTCTGTGTTTGGGCTGCATAGCCACAAAGGATGTCAATTTAAAACCATTGGCATCAGCTAAACAGTGTTTTACCTATCTTCCTGCATGGTTTCATTACATATTCTTCAGGTCTCTGCTGTCTTTGGAGGATAACCTTGTGATCGTCCCTTGCTTTCGCCATGCTCGAATGGGAGGTAGAGCTCTTCGAGGGCTCACAGCGAAAGCTTGGAACTCTTTCTCTCGCCGTACGTGCTAGGACTGATCTTTTGAGCTTCCCGAAATATCTGAAAACTTAACTTTTTGGACAAGTTTCACACTAATCTCTAGGTTCCATTTAGAATAAGTATTGTAAACATAGCACCAGGACAGGGTGAGAGGTAAAGGGCATTTTACTCCTATTCTTGCCACCAATATCTGCGTGTATGAATGGTCCATTCCGTCTGTGAGTCCACTCCCCTGAGTACCGGTAAGGCCCTAGTCCCATGGAAGTGCTAGGCACCGTAAAGTGCTATGTGAAGTGCAAGGGTGTGTAAAATGCTATGTGAAGTGCAAGGGTATGTAAAATGCTATGTGAAGTGCTAGGCTGTGTAAATTGCAGTGTAAAGTGTTAGGCTATGTAAAATGCCATGTAAAGTGCCTAGGGTACGTAAAGTGGAGGAAGATCAGTGAGTGAGCAGGGCACGGTATCCCCGCAAGAGGCTGTATGTGATGCGTTACCTAGGACGCTGTTGCCCACACCATCAGCACAGGATCCTCACTATGCTGATACAGTTGCTCACGCTACCTCTGAGCCTCAAAGACTGACGTGACCTTATCTAGCCTTAAAAAGCCTAAGGCCCAACTGGCCAGATGGGGTGAAACACATACTGGCCGTCATCCTGAAGCATACCACTCTGTGAGTTCCACAAAGAGGACCCAAGCTATGACTGTCCTAATTTATGTTGTGGTTGTGTAAATATTGTGAACAAGATCATAGGGAAATAACTGAAAAAGAAATAAAACACATAACTTCCCTCAATTAAACTTGTTGACACTTTTCTAGATCTTTGCAACATTGTTTAATATTTAAAAGCAACAGTATTTAAGCACTATCAGAATTCAAAATACACCAACTTTTGCCTGTTCCCACCCTCCTTCTGCTGTATATAGCTTAGCTCCTGGACCCCCTTTCCATTGCGTTATCAAAAGCTTTAGAATATGCATTGTTATATGAAATTGTTCTCAATCAAGTGTGTTTAAAGGGCTACTGATCATTTATTTGCTATAGCCTAGAGATTGGGTTTTGCAGGAAGTACCCTGTTTGTAAACATTTGGATTGTGATTTCTCCTGTTACAGTGAGTACCTCTAGTGGAAAAACTGCCTTGATACAAGGAAGAAGCTATAAGACATTATTTCAAGTGCACAAGTGTTGGAAATGACAGTTCATAAATTTTCTGAAAATCATTCATGTTGGTATAATGCTTGTTGACTGTGTTATTTATAATATGAATATTGGCAATCCAGGAAGTGACTATATAGCAGTGAGGCCCCAGTTAATGTCATCTGTGCTTTGGATGAACCTCCTTAAAAGGGTTAGAAAGAGAGGACTTATTTCTGTGACTTTCACTGTTGGTGCGCCCTACGAAGACCCACAAACTAGCCACTGGGGCAGGTATTTGTGTCAGCTGAGGCATTGGGATTTTGTATATCAGCCTATAGGGAAGCATCTGGAGCAGTCCACACTTAGAACAGTGAGACTGACTTATACAGAAACCGCGTCACTTCACATCCAGACCATCCATTGATGCTGCTGTCAAGATTGCCTATTTCTTCTGTCTGCCGAGAAAAAGACAGGGCTTCGAAATAGGCCTCTATTGCTCTTCTGTAATTTATTTTTTTTTAGAAATAATGTAGTGACTAAAACATTCTGTTTCTGGGTTCTTAAATTTGTACTAAGGTAAACTGATGATACTGAGGTGTTTTGGGATGTATTTGTCAGCTTTTGTCTGTTTTCCCGGGACCTTTGGTGCTGTCTAAAATCAATCATTTGCAGAATGTTCTGACCCTAAAGACTTTCCTATGCTGTTTTTTCCCCCTCAGGTTTTGCCAGCTGGCGACCAGACTGAGGTGGGGGAGAATGGAGTAACCCTCAGTGGGGGACAGAAGGCTCGGATTGCCCTGGCCAGGGCAGTTTACCAGGTGAGTTAAAGAGAGCAAATTCAAAAACTCTTCAATTATAGGCAACTTGTAAAGGAGCACTCGCTACCCATAGACCTGAAATAGAATGGGAGAATCTCCTGGTTAGAGGATGGGAAAGTAGTAGTTTGGTTTGGCTTTGTAAAGGCAAAACAAGAGACTACACACTAAGGAGAATTACTCAGAAGATGTACAGTGATTGTTATTCTTATTGCCATTAGTGATTATATTTTCCTTTATAATACTAAAGAAATTGGCCTGGTAATGTGATCCTTACCATTGCTAAACATTCCCATATTTCGGTTGTTAACGCCCCCTTGATTGTTGTAGTTATGTGTATCTTATATGTTCTGCGGTAAAATGGAAGTCTCTGCAAGAACAGAAAGGCTTAGTGAATTCTTCTGTTTTGTTTCCTGCCATCATACTAATCCTATCAGCCATTCTGACAGCTGACCTGTTCACATCACACTCTTTTAAATGCTGTTGCTTTGCTTTCAAAGAGTTTGGGCTCAGGAGGTTTCCCAAAGGTTTGGGTAGCAGTGCAGCTAGAATGCAGAAGAGCAGGAAAAATAAACAAATGTGTGCCTTTCTTCGAACCCAAAACAAATCCAGGGGACAGCTAGTGAGATCTTGACATGTGTTGCATTATCTACGAACTTTACATAAAACTACAGATTCACTTAAACACAAATATTTGTTGAGGTCACGCCGGCAAACATTGAAGCAGTGGAAATATTTGTTAAGACCTCCTGACTCTTGAAAACCAGCTGGGAAACTTTAACCTAGTTTCTTTTTAAATCAGTTGAGAAACTGAAACATTTGTCTTGATGAAATATAATTTGGAAGCAACAGGATATTTCACTTTTGCCTACGAAAAGGAAAAAGATTAAGAAATTATAGCGTTACACTATTTTAAAGTGTGATTATGAGAACATTAAAGATCTTCAAAACTATATATTGTGCAAAATTCTATGGGACAGTGCAAAAGTAGGAAAATAAATGCATACTTGTACATATTACCAATTTCTTGATGGCACCCCAAGTCTTCTGGTCTAGAACTGTCAGCCGTGCAAACACAGTCAGGATGGCAGCACTCTGGAACCAATTGCTTGCCCACTTGTGATAATGCAACCAACTTTTGCCTTTCAGGAAAGGTTTGAAAACCTGGCTTTGTTCCCACTAGATCAGTGTAGCTCTATTCTCTTAGCGCCAGGACACTTTTAGGTAATAGAGAGCTTCAGAAACCCAGTCTAACTTACATTACCACATATGGACATGCTTATGACCAGTCCAAAGTGATTGTGTGTAGGATAGTTGTAAGCACTAAGGATGTTGGAGGTGTTAAAAGTATTTTACATTTCCCCAAATTAATATAGCGGAGGAACGAAAATGTCTAAAAGTGTACCACAGTATGTGGCATCAGATACTGCCATTTGTAAACTGTGGTACAGTTATATGATGTACTTTAATAAACCCCATTTGAAGTTTGATGTTGGGTTGTGAATCCTTATACTTGCACATAGTTGGCCTGAGGCAAGATGCCGAATTGTAAAAGATGGACTTAGATTCATAACGTTAAAGCAGAGCCTTGTGTGTTTTCTGGTGGCCCAACCTGAATGCTGGTTTCTCAGGGGGAGAGCCCATGAATTTATACAATGAGTATATGATGAAAAATCTCTGCTAGTCAGGAAATTGTTTTTGATTTGTGATTAACTCTTTCTATTCCACTTTCTCTTTTCTCAGGATAAACAGATTTACCTACTCGATGACCCTCTAGCTGCTGTAGATGCTGATGTTGCTCGCCACCTGCTTGAGAAGTGTATTTTGGGGATTTTGAAACACAAGACCAGAATCCTTTGCACCCACAGAACAGAGTTTTTGGAGAAAGCAGACACTGTAGTGCTGATGGACAATGGGAAAGTTTTACAGATAGGTAAATACTTTTGCTCAATGTTCTGGCAGTGGAGAATTGTGAACAATTCAAAAGAAAACATAAAAAAGTGAGGAAAACTGAGTTGAGAGTTACACCCTGTACAAAAGCTTTACGTCTCCATTGATAAATATAAATGTATTATGGTTAAATGGTTATGCCCAGCTTGGGATTATGGTTAGGAAGCAAATGTATAAAGCAGGCGACAAAAGACAAGTTAAAAATGGAGAGCAATTGAGGTTAAGGTGAAATCCAGACATGTTTAATAAAGTCGAAACCAGAAGTGTGTGGTGATTTTAAATCCAGAAATAGCAGAAAAAGGAAATAAAATAACGACAGTCTAATAGTGAAATGCGGACTAATAGTATAATCAGGTGCTATCCATAAGTCTGTAATGAGGTGTTATCCAGAATCATGTAAGGACCTGTAAATGTGTATGCCTGTAGTGAGAGGAAATCCGATATGGTATAATGACATCAGATCCGGAGCAGGGAATGAGGCAAGATGTAGAAGCTGGGATTGACGTGCAATCAGAAGGATATAATGATGTGAAATCTAGACGCATGTAATAAGGTGAAGTCTATACATATATCTACAAAGTTGAAAACCAGAACTGTGGAAAAAATCAGAATACAGGAGCATGGAATGAGGATGATTACCCTATAGAGGAGAAATTCATACATGTTTAATTAGGTGAACTCCAGAAATCTAGAAGCTGGAAAATGAGAAATATTATGAAATTTAACAAAAAAATCTAAGGTGAAATCTAAAAACGTCTAAACTTAGGAAAGTAGTTCGGTTGAAGAGATACATAGCAAGAGTCTATTGAGATAAAATTCTAGTCCAGAGAAAGAATGCAATCTTTAAATGGCCAAATGTATAGAAGCGACCATTCCATCAAGTGGTTTGGGAAAGGCACTTTTTTAGAACCCCCCCTTTTTCTTGTCCCCCGATTGATGGATCACACTGATGATGGATCACACCGAAACTTAGCATGCACAACAAGATTCTTGGGCACACATTTTAATAACATTTTCGTGAAGATTGATCAAATGGCGCCAAAGTTATAGGCAAGTCAAAAAACACTTTTTCTATGGAAACTAGCTCCATGTGTGTTTCTGTCTGTCTGCCCAAACCACTTTCACCCTAGCTGCCGATATTGATATTCGCAGGCAGGTGCCAAGTCCGGTGAGGGTATTCTCGCGTCCATACACTGAAATTCTGGCAAAAAGGTTGGCATGCACTCATGGGGTAAAAAGATTCTTCTTTATTTTCTCAGAACAGAAAAACACAAATGAGTTTCGGCTGATGCCTTTCTCATTGTGCGGCATTCAGTAATTTGGAGGCCATTTTGAAAACCATAAACATGAATTGATTGGACAAACATATGTTGAAACAAAGGAAGGGCCATATATACATACGCGATCATAATTACAGTTGTAATGGTGGCCATCTTAACATTCTTCCCATTTAAAAAATCGTACCTGAAAATAAATGGTCATACGATCATCATCTCCACATGTATTTGTCAATGTTAACTAAAAGTCTGACGCAGTGGCATTCCTGGCGTCTTTTGTTGAATCACGCCCTGAGGGGGCAAATGGGCATTTGCTATCACAACTGTTATTTTAGTGGCGGCCATCTTAACATTCTCCCCAATTTGTAGCACTCATAAACAATTCATCTCAAAATGACAATCGTAATTTCATCATCTCCACATATAATCACAAACATGAATTTACATTGTAGGAAATTCTAAAGCAGTCACGTTATGATCACACCCTAAATGCGCAGATGCAGCAGGGTAGAAATAATTGAGAAATTCCATAATGATCCTGCACGTCTCCTCAGACTTATAAAAGAAAGGTACAAAAGAAACAAAACAGTAATGTTACCAAAACACATTATAGCCCATAGTTATTATACTACGAATGTATAAGTCCTCACAATCGTTATAGCGGTCATTGTGACCCTTTCTTCATTTATGGTTCAGGTTTAAATACTTTGTTAGTAATGAAGATTAATGAGTTCATTAGCTCAACATTATATAGCAGGATGATTTACCTGAGCCTTGTCCAGCAATAGTGTGCCTGTGATTTTGTCTAGCCAGGCAGCCATATCACGAGAAGCAAGTGCATAAATATAAGACAAACATAAAAAGGAAAGAAGAAAAGAAATCACAAAATCAGTAATTTGAGACTCATTATACTCACATACTGCTATATCTACACCAAATCCACGATAGAATAGATTTTTCTGTGTTCTAAACATTCTAAACTCTGCAGTATACTACATATAGAATGTCGAATGTACATTTTGTAAAAACAAAGTAAGAGAAAATATAAAGATAGTAAACTTTACCCAAATATTTTTAATAATAGCCACCGCTTGAACCTTTGAGAGTGAAATCTTGTGTATACCTTAATCAATGTTACGTCCTACCCTATTTGCTTAAATGTAAAGCTTGCTCCTTATCGCTATTTAGACCCCAAGGTATTTTAGTTTGTAAGTTTATTAAGTCCCTTGACTCTAACCTTCTTAATTTGAAAATACAATCCCTTCCCCTTTCCCTTAGAGAGTAATCAACCTGTCAATGGAATGAAACAACTCAGTGTCTTCCAGCAGGGTGTGATGGATCTTTATTTGTTATAGTTCGCATGTGTTCTAAAATGCATTTCCTATTAGAGTGTACTGTACTCCCAATGTATTGTTTGTTGCACGGACACACCAGACAATAGACTGTCTAATCAGAATTGCAATTCATCAAGAATCTCAACTTGACTGTTTTTTTCAGGCCTGGTATGCGATATTCACTATTGGCTTGTCTTTGTTAGATTGAATGTTATGGGTATTGAAATTAATAGGTACTAAAATATCTTTCAATTATGTACTTTGTTTATATGTCACTAATGGGTGGCATGCTAAATCAGTGCCCAAAATGTTATCCGCCAGCAAAATATGCCAATTTGTACAGAGGATTTGATATATCTTCTGTGTGTTCTCTGAAAAATTGGTTATCATCTTCACTTCTGGTCTCCTTTCTCCCCGTTGTTTCTCAAATAGTAAATCCTCTCTCTTGATCTGGTGTACTCTACGTGCTATGCCTGTAGAATCCCTTTTGGATACGCACATAACTCAAACCTCTTCTTAACATCTTTTGCCACTAGATCATACTCCGTGTCCCTGGTACCGTTTCTTTTTGCTCGAAGCAGCTCCCCAAAGGGGATGCTCCACGTCACTCTTTTAGGATGATTATTTCATGCATGCAACAGAGAGTTCCCTGCGGTGGGTTTTCTATATTGTGGCGTGCAGATGTTTATATCAGGTCCAGAAATGTTACTTCTACTGAGGTCATGTAACTCGTGAATTGTAAATTGAAAGTGTTATAATTTAGATTTGAAATATAATCCTGAGCTGGCACTATGCTTCCTTTCCTTTTAATGAAAAGGTCATCGATATATCACCCCCATAATATATAGTGTATATATGTGTGTGTGTGTGTGTGTGTGTGTGTGTATATGTATATACATACGTACTTAACCAAAACGATAATAAGCACTGATAATCGCAATGAGAAGCACATAGAAGCATCAGTGTTTTTGAAGGCATTCTGGCAACAACAAGAAATGCACAAAATATAAACTACAAAGTACTATACGAGTATTATAGTGGCTTATACCGAATTCAGCATATTTTCCCCGGCATTTTTCATCACAGCACTCGGTTACTCCTGACAGTAATATTGGCTTCTAAATCAACATAAAAGACCACCTAGCCTGATGGCACAATATATGGACTCACTCTCCAGTAGTGGTGATTAAGGGTAAGAAAGAAGAATCTTACTAAACCACACAGGATCTGTCGACCCACATAAATTGTTAACAGATAAACAATCCCACCATCTTAATCACAACTCCATACCTGTTACTCTGACTAAATAAAGTGACATTAATTTTATGAGCACAATGGAAGAGAGATTAGCTAAACGGATTCAAAGAGCTGAATTAACTTTTGACATCTCCAGCAATTCTCAAAATCAGGGGCAATCTGCGACAAACGTGGGCATGACTCCGACAAATAATGTAAAACACATGTTTTTACAATTGGAACGTCTTATGAAAAAAGAAATTTCTAAAAGTTGGGAAATAATGACATTGAAAAAATACATACAAGTAGGAAGAGTCCCGAGAGGATTAAGGATTTTCATCTTACCTAATCACTCTGACATAAGTCTGGAAATGCTGGAAGAATGGGGCTTGAACACTATGGAATGCTCGAAACGAATGATGGAAATTTTAATCAAATATGCTGAACGTGACATTGAACAATTAAGGTTAAACATCAAAGAACTAGAAGAACAAATAGCATTGTCAGACCAAGAGGAGGACAAAGAAAAATGTAAAAAAAACATGAATACCTTTCTTGACAAATACGAAAACCAAGTTGAGGAACGCAAAAAAAGTAAATTTCTAAGAGACGCACAAGATTATGAATCGGGACGAATTCTTACATTTGCCAAAAGATTTGATATTCTGAAACAACAACTTTATGCGGGCAACATAGATTTGAACCAGACCAAAAACACAGAAACTAGCGGATCGGAAACAGATCTGAGTGAAGGTGAAAGTATAAGCAAAAACACACGGAAAACGACTTTTTTAGACGAAATGAAACTGGTATACTTGGACCAGACAACACCGAGGAGCAGAGGAAGATCCGGAAGAGGCAGAGGCCAGGGGTGGCAAGACCCCACAGGAAGAGGAAGACGAGGCGGAGCAAAAGGAAAAGACTACATGCTACGCAGCCGAAAAGATAATTAACTCCCCAGCATTTTAAACTTGCAGCTGAACAATCAGAAAATTTGATTGTCAACTTATCCAATTATGTATTAAGCAAAGTTGAAACACAAGTTCTGTCAAAGGGTCTAAGTTTCTGCCCGGAGAGACATCATGACTTTGCCCAAACAAGAATTGATCTGTATAAATTTACAAGGAAACTAAAATTGGCAAAATATTTTGCTAAACTGAGTCCTACTGCGAAACCAGAAGCAGGCCACGTACATGATGAACTAGATTTAAATATCGAACAAGGCATTGATGTAAAAACTATGTATGATTTGACATAATTTGAAAGATGAAGAGCTGACTGAAACAGAAATATTAGCCACACTGGGTATTGAGATAAATCATAGGGTCAAAACGAAATTTAAACCTAAATCAAAATTCTGCCCTTCTTTATCGCCAGGAAATAAAATTGATATATTTCATGATCTGGTGACCAATGATCTAGAGAAGTTACAATCCCCCCAGAAAAAAGATAGGGAGAATTTGACGCAAGAACAAAGACAGGCCTTGAAAGGTCTAATGGAGAACCATACAATAGTGATCAAACCTGCAGACAAGGGGGGGAATATTGTAATTCTCAACAAGGATGACTATGTGGAAGAAGCACTGAGACAATTGAATATGCATATGAATTATTGCAAATTAACGCATAATCCTATCAGTGATCTTATTTGGGATTTAAATGAGAGGTTGGAAAAATGGTACTCAGAAGGTTTGATTAGCTTTGATGAGAAAGTATACATGACAAATAATTATCCAACTATGCCAACAATCCATTTCCTACCCAAAATCCATAAAACCTTAGATAAACCTCCTGGCAGGCCTATTATATCAAGCTGTGGTTCACTATATGAAGGTATCTCAAATTATATAGATCACTTTTTGGCCCCAATGGTAAAAGGTCTGAACTCATATATACAAGATGCTGGAGACTTTCTAAGAGCATTGGATGGCGTAGGATGGCAATCTGACTATTTGTTGGTAACAATAGACGTTGTGTCACTATATACCTCCATTTCACATAAGGTGGGGATAAATGCAGTGAAATACCTTTTGTGGCAAAAAAGCATCCACTTTCTCAAACATTCTGAGATGCTATTAGAAATGATAGATATATGTCTCAACAACAATATCTTCTTGTTTAATCATCAAATTTACAAACAAATCTGTGTTACAGCGATGGGAATGACCTTTTCCCCTAGTTATGCAAATCTCACAATGGGGTGGTGGGAGAAGTCTGTAGCTTGGGCTCAAGAGAATGATAGATACTTAGACAAGGTGATCATGTGGCTTCGCTACATAGATGATTTGTTCTTGATCTGGCAGGGAACGACAAAAGATTTCGAGGAATTCTTTCATATACTGAACCACAATGACGTAGGGTTACAGTTTACATATAAACTTAGCGATACCCGGATCGAATTCCTAGCTGTACAAGTACATATTGTAGCAGGAACATTACAGACCACATTGTATAGAAAACCCACCGCAACCAATAGTATTTTACATGGTACTAGTTTCCACCCTACATCTTTAATTAGAAGTATCCCTTATGGTGAATTTATCCGTATAAGAAGAAACTGTTCAGATGAACAAGATATGAACGAAAAATTTAGTGAAACCCGACAGAGGTTTATCAATAGGGGATACACATTAAAATCTGTTAAGTTAGGGGAATCAAAATCACATGCGAGACTTCTTTTGTGGTGTATGTTTTAGAATGTCGCTGTGGTCTCAAATATGTGGGCAGTACCACATGCCCTTTAAAAAAGCGCATCTTAGAACATATAAGGGCAGTACAAAATGAAGACATGTCTTATGCCATAACGAAACATCTCAAAACTCATCCAGATCTGAATTGGATGACCATGAAATATTATGGTATAGCAGCTGTATATAAACATGAACGAGGGGGTGACAGGGTACAAAAACTAAGACGCTTGGAGTCCAAATATATCATTAAATTAAAAACCAAGATGCCCCATGGAATTAACTACGATGAGGAGTTATACAGCCACCTGTGATATTGTAATAGTAACTACAGCCAATTGTACTCACAGAAAGTCATAGATAGACGACCAGGAACTTAATAATAAGGGGAATAGCATCCCCGTAGCGACTGGAACGTTATAGTGTGGCTGTTGTCTATCTATTATGAGTTACAGAAATCATGATAAAAATATCTTGAATACAATGTAACATGCATGGAGGAGTAGTAATTAATTGCTTATTTCATTTACACTGTATTATCACATATTTGTTTTGAATATTCTGGGTATGTATTTACTCACTTGTCTTCTTATAGTTGCATTAGTAACACTTTTATGATAAGTTTACTTTATCGGTAATATGCTATGGCACTAGATATGTTATATACAACTACAGATCCCAGAATGCCACATAAAGGCATAGCTTAGTGGAACAGTATAAATGGCACATGTTTTGGAGTAACAAATTACCGTGACCAAGACCGTGAAGGTCGAAACGCGTAGGTATTAGGTGGTGGGATGTTTCGTTATTGAAAATAAAAGTGGATTCATCACAATCCTGTGAGTGCGGCATTTTTAACCTAAGTGTTAAACTGGTATAATGATTTACGGGAATAGGTCCTTCCCGGATGCCGGCACCGACGAGTAGAGCGCGCCTCCTTTTGTGGATCTGTTTGAGCTTAATATATAAAACAAAAAGTGCAATCAGATGATAGTGTGTATTGTAGTGAAGCCCTGCTTTTTCTCTTTTTTCTGTGCTGACTTTATCCCACATACTTGTCACACCCTTCGTTTTGTTGTGATTCTCTCATATTTCTTTCCCGTATTATTCCTTACCTTTGCTGCACCATGTGTTTCATTCTTCCTTTTTGTCATCTCTCTGTGTCTCACATGTTCTTGCTAAAACTTGCAGGGACCCCAGCTGAAATCCTTCCACTAGTTGAAACCACCCCAAAGCAGAGAGAGAAAGTCACCAAGAAGCTGGAGAAAGGTGAGTTTGCGGTGCTCTTGGTATGATTCCGAGCTGCACTGGTGCCATCCACCTATTTAACTACACTGGGGGATTTAAACCTTCCAGTAGCTGGTGTTTCAAGCTCATCACCTCACTCTGCTTCTTTCTTTGTGTGACACATTGTTTTATGAATCAGGATCTTTATATTTTATTTGTTTTTCAATTAACTAGTTACAATTACAAGTACCATAATAAAAGTAATCCGTTCCCCTTTCCTGCCCTTTCTCCTTTTGCCATCTTCCCTGCCTCCCCACCCTGAAAGATCCACAGTGCAATGCTTCAGATCCCAAAAAAAGTAAAAAGAAGTCTTTGTTACGCAGTCTGATCTGGATTTACAAATCCGAATGGCATGGTACGAGACCCCCGTCCTCCCTTGCGTCATTGTCCGCCCCTCCCTGCTGCCCATTTGCGAGAGACAATCTGGGGACTTTACGAGTCTGGCCCAGGTGAGCAGTCTGAAATGATTTGTGAAATAAATCCAATAGCATTCGCCATTGTTCACTGAATTCTTGCTCTGTGCCTGCGATGCTAAGAGAGATCGTTCCCCTTCCTGAGATCTGCCACCGTCTGTGATGCCAGTTTACCTCTGCTAGAGGGTCTGCTCAGTCACGTCTGCCTAGGAGTACCTATTTTGCCACCAATGGGAGCATCAATACCAGTTTCCCGGTCCCCCTCCCGAGCCTCAGTTCACACTGGGTAGCCTCCCCAGGAGAATGCTTAGTGCTGAGTATAGAACTATTATTGTTATTATTTGTGTTATTATTATTGTTATTACTATTGTTGTTATTATTATGATTATTAATTTATCTTAGAGCCTTTATTCAAGGTGCGCCACCTACGAATAACATTAAGGGCACATTTCAGTAAATAACGATGAAAAGTCCCACACATGCCAAGATTCCCTCACACTGCTGCAGTTTGCAGGTGTCCTGAAGACAGATAGTGAGGTTGTTCCAGAAGTGTTGTGCAAGGACTGTAAAAGGACAAAATGTGCGGAAAAGCAAACGCTAAAGAAGCTTTTTAAGAGAAAAAATCGCATTCGAGCGCTGCCTGGGAACGAGATCGGGGTTACTTTATTCCAGATAAGACCTGGTATTACTGCTGCTCCCAAACCACACTCGCTTCCAGTAATCAGAGGCATAAGCTTTTACACTACAAAGTTTTGCACAGAGCATGCACTACCCACCAAGCATTAGGTAAACCGGACCCCACTAGTTCACACCACCGGCCCACATGTGGAACGGCGTAGACAGACTCTGCACATCTTACATGGAACTGTGAGAAGTTTAAAGCATATTGGGATGGAATCTGTGCCGCATTATCTCTTGTACTTGAACATCTGATACATCCAGACCACATGATAGCCCTACTGGGTTACATCAGAGCACTGCCCATGGGCGCAAGGAGACTTGACGCCATCACGCTACTTTTGGCTAGGTTGCGGGTGGCGCTCTATTGGGGTAGTAGTTCACTTCCTACTATAACTGCCTGGCTGCAAGATATGTCTTTTTGTGAAGTGAATTCTGAATTGTCCACCTCCTTACAGCCGAAAACCTCTAGGCCCAAGGATATATGGCAGCCACTTCAAGACTATTTACAGACAACTGATCCTCTCTCAGCGCGGGACTGCTCTGGCGCAGATACCCTCGCACCATCTCACCCCTCTCCAGATTGACTTAACCACGGGCTTACCTAGTTAACTTTTTCCTATCGAACCCCATGTCATTGGTCCCGCAATGCCACACAGAATTTTCTGTTGGACGTTCAACTCCCTCTTAGTTGATATTAAATTTACCTCCCTCATTGTCTTACCTCATTCTATCTGGCCTCTCCCCCCTCAATCATTTTTCTTTATTGATATCATCGTCTGTGTCTCCATTGGATGTAGAATGTCAGATTTCTAAGTTACTCTTGTGGCTCATGCAAATACTACTATTAAATATAGCTTTTAAAAAAAAAAGAAATAGAAAGAAAGGGTCTGGTTGTATGGATTTTAGTTAGATGCAAACACAATTTCTCAAATGCAGCATAAAGGTGTTCATAAAAACACATTGTCAAGTCGAAAATGAATCCAAGATTTCGAGCTGAAGGAGAAAATGGAATAGAGTTTGAAGAAAAGGGAATAGAAGCAAGGTAATTATAGCTGAGGAAATAGAGAAGAACATCTAATTTTTTTAGGGTTGCATTTAAAGAAATGACAACATCCAGTATTTGACAGAAGAAATTGACAGGCAATGATCTGATTACTGACAGAATTAGTAAAGGAAGAGAATTGGAAACAAGGTCTCAGAACCGTCAGCATGGAAATGAAAATTAAAACTAAAAGAAGAGATAATTGAAGCTAAAGAAATAGTGTAGATGGAGAACAGAAGTGGGCCAAGCACAGAGCCTTTGGAGCATACAATAGAGCACAGAATAGGAGGCTGCCCTTTTCCCCACAAACTATGAGGCGGTTAGTGAGATAAGATAATAATCATTCAAGAACAGTACCAGACATCTCAAGATTAGAAAGAGAGGGAGTAAGAATTATACTCTACCTTGTCAAAAGCAGGGGAAGGATCAGTGAAGATAAGAATATAGAGGTCTGTTTATTGTGATGAGTGTGAAGTACAATGTTAGATACAGAAACAAGTGCCGACTCAGTTGAATAGCTAGGACAAAAGCTAGACTATATAGATGAAAGGTCATTGGTCTGAAGAAAGAAAAAGAGCTGGGAAAAGACAATATGTTCGAGTATTTTTGAAAGCAATAAATACAAGTTGAGAAGTAGGCCAAAAGTTAGAAAGATCATTGCCATAGGTTTTAATGATGGCAGAGTGCCGGGATACAAGCAGTGATGATATCCAGATCCTCGACAGGTGAGGTAGATGGACATGGTGGGTGATAGATAATGAGAGGAGTCAGAGGTGTAGACTGAGCAAAAGAAATATAAAGTGCAATTCAAATGACGGAAAAGATGTAGTAGTTGTAGAAGCAATCCATTGACGGTGATAGAGTAGCTCAACTGCCCTGTCCACTCCAAGTGAAAGGAAAAAGAAAATACTGAGTTGTAGTTAAGACAGCTGAGACAGTGGAATCATTCTCACCTGGCCATGTTTCAATAATGCGCAGACATTGGAGTTTTAAGGACAGAAAGATGTCTAAAGCAGTGACATGTTTGTTAGCTAAAGATCTGACATTCCAGAGACCTGGCTGAACATTAGGAGGTGAGTAAGTGTCAGTAGATGAGGATAAATACACCTAGCTAATACTGAAGTCCAAACTCTACAGCTTGTGATTCTGGTTACCTTCTTGAGGATCTTCCCCTAGAACCAATGTGTTCTGCCCTTGTAGAGCGTTCACCTCCTGGCACAGATCCATTGGCAGTCATTGCTCTTTTGGTGGGATTCTGTGTCCTCTAAGTTATGGGTGTCCTTCTTTACTTTCTGAATACCCTAGTCTGTAGCGGGATGTTTTCTTCTTTTTAGTCTTTGGGACGGCTTATCCATGAATCTTTGGTGATGGCAGAAGAATCTTCCTCTAAAGCCTAAGAAACGTTTTTGATCTTCGCTTCTGGTCACTCCTTTGATCATGAGACCAAGATCTTTACTTTTGCTTCCTTTCTCTGATTTGCTGTTGCCATCATTTAGTGCTGTTAAACGGAAGCGAGGCACAAACATGAAGCAGTTTTGCCTGAGAGTCCTTCTTGCTAGCGTCAGACCCTTTACTGACTGGTGTAGTTTGCGGCTCATCCACTTGCCACTGCTGTGCTCCTGGGTCTCCCTGCCTCATTCGCTTCACCCCAGCGTAGGGTATTTAAAAGTACCAGGAGTTCTCCTCTATTTTCGTGAAAGTGGATAGCTGAAGGGCACCAGATGTGCTTTCCTCAATTAAGGGTTGATTATAATATGTGGCCTCTCTTTTGTCCTTTGATCTGACTCTGTCACCAGTGACACCACTGATTCCCAGAGTTGTTCAGTGGGCTTGCTGATACTTTGACTTTGGTGCTGGGCTATATTGCTAGAACTCAGCAACCACTACCAGGCTTTCTTTTCCGCCTGGCTTTCTCCATGTCTAGGGCACTTCTGCATTATAGTTCCTAGCCTCCGGGCCCCACAGTTTACAGATCACATTGTCCCCACCCACTATGTTTCTGCCAGTACCTTGTCTACTTGGGGCCTTAAGAAATTCTGATGCAGGACCTCACCACGTCTCCACTGTGCCCGTTGGTATCGTACCTTTTTGTGGCCCCTGGGCCTGACTCCTCACGATTACTACAGCCTTATTGCTGTGCCCAGGGCTGTCATCCATTTTGGTTTTCTTCACCATCTCCTGGGAGTTCTCACACCTCTGTTTCGTGCGTTCGCTGGCGGATGCATAGTCCATCCACAGTAGCTTGAAACGTGGGCTTGAGTGCCAGGTTGGAGGATCCCCCTCTGTCACTGCGCAGCTCTGGAGGCCTCCTCCTTGTTTTTACCAGGGACTCCGTAGCGTTGAGCTCAAACTAGCTACCCCATACCTCCTTCATATTGGTTCAGTAGGGCAAAGAGATTGCAAAATACTCTAGATAGGTCTAATGCCGGCAAGCCAAGGCGAACTGTTCCATGTATCACTCTATGCCGGCCTAGGTCACACCCTGTGATGTACCTTTTTAACCTTGTAACTATGTTTACCTTCTTTATCTCTCATATCTCATAAAACAGCTTTTTATTCATATTTGGAACATGGGCAGTGTTTTTGTGTTCTTGAATGGCATTTTATCCCCTTCTCATTATTTTGGATTGCAGCAGGAAAGGGGCCAGTAAGCATGAGAGACACCAGCTGCTTGGTACTTGCAGTTGTTCCATAAATTGTTTGAAGTAACTATTCTGGGATACATGTGTACACCAAGATTCCTGACCATTATATTTTGGTTCTTCAGCCTCCGAAGAGCTGAGCATAGAGGAGGAAGAGGGCGCGATGGAGCTGGAGCACCCAGAGGGACTGGCCATGGCAGCGGAGGAGGAGAAGAAGGAAGGTGCAGTGGCCTTCATGGTCTACGCCTCATACTGGAAGGCCGTGGGCACCTGTCTGTCGGCCTCAGTCCTCCTGGCACTTCTCTTGATGCAAGGTACAAGGCAGGGAAGGTGGTCGCGCCATGCTGCCTGGATAAGTGGTCATTGACCAAAGGAACACGTGTTTTTATTAAACTCATTCAGTGCAAGGAACTTGTCTTATTGATATTTGACATTCACCAGCACATCTATGCCACACATACATACACACAACAGATAAACTTCATACATGCGCTAGACATGGCAAAATTATGGTCACTAATTGTGACTTCCTAACCAGCAGACAGTCTCCCTGCAAGAGTACAGGTAAAATAAAAAAATAAAACCTGTTCACTTGGACCATGTGGCGTAGGTTGAGGGAGTCACTCACAATTGGAAAGAGGGTAAACTTTAGGTGTCAGTGAGAGAAGAGAGATTTCCAAAAGCCATGCATAGGACTTTTGGCCTAAGTGTAGGAGAAGGGTGGGCCCACCTCAACCCCTGGAAGGGCAGGGGTCAAACATAAGGCACTTTTCTCCAGGAAAAACAAAGGGCCTGATTTAGAGTTTGGCGATTTATGACAGATATCCCATCTACCTGATTACAAGGATATAATACACTTGTAAAAGGTAAATCTGATATCCATCATGTTTGTGACTGCATACTTGTCCTCCAACCTCTGTTTTCGGCCCAAAGTCTGTAAACAGTCTCAAGACAATATTTTCATATTTTTTATCCAAAGCAAATTTTCTTTGGTGATATAACATTAGTGTAAACCTACAATACAAACTTAACCCTAACTCAAACTATGCTCTGCTAAAGGTTTGTTGTGTACAAAGGTCCGTGTCCTGCCTCTAGTATCAGTTGGTATTGGACATTGCTGGTTTTACGCGCATCCCTCGATCAAGCACTCCTTGATTGCTTAAAACATTGTCCCACTGTGACAAATCTACACAAGACTGTCTAACAGCTAAATATCCCCACTTAAGTTTGATCTCGGAAATTGCATTCAGATTGTACAAACCCCAAACAATACATTTTCATTACAATTTCCTTTAACAATGTGTTATAAGCGTGAATGCAAATGCCATTGTACTTGAACCATGGCCAGTCAATACTGACAAAGGATACACCTCGGGCTGGGGTAAAGATCCTGTAACCAGCATCCATGGACATGTCCAGTAGCACCACTGTGAGGTACATTGTACACAGCATGGGCTCCTGCCATATCTGGTCCAGAACACACTGGGTGCAAGCAAAGGCCGTTCCTTGTGGGTTGTAGAGGCAGGAAGACTACCCACACCCTGCGCACAGTACCCTACTCATTCCAAAACCAAATACGTACTCTTACACAACATTGTTAAATATAAACTGTTAACCTTTGACTATCTGTATTATACGTGAAATTGAAAATTCCCAGTAAAAATATGCAGTGAAATCTATTAAGTCAATGGGACTGCAACATTTTTCTCTCTGTATCGCCCCTATATTGTATATGTGTGGATTGCCACTTCATGACCACTTTGTGTGACAGGCCAGTAACTAATGGTTAGTGTTACTTCACTCTTTTTGCCCTTATTATCTTTGTAAAAGATTCTCTCTGAGTCTCTTTGTAAAAAATATCTATTCTTCATAGCCATGTTGTACGTGTGTCTGTGTGGTGTGGGTTTGCATGCAAGAACTCATGCACACGTTCTGACTTGGGCTGCCTCTGGCAGTGTGTGCCACAGGTGTAGCTCAACTTTGTACCACTCATGTTCTATGTTGAGGGAATAAAGCAGCATGAACTCAGCCAACCACTTGAGGATAGACTGATCAGCAGTGCCTTTGAACATTCTCTGTGTCCCTATAGTATGACAGACCAAGAGCAACCTAGCACTGAGGCACACAAAGGTTAATGAAAGAGTTAGTACTGAAGGAAGAGAGAGGTACACTCTGGGATTATAGTAGCAGAAAGGCATTGTGAATGCTGAGGAGTCGTGGTAGAGTTGGTGCAGAATCTGAATGAATCGATGAAGAAGGAAGAGTAATTTCACAGCTGGGACTGCCTTTTCAGACATAATGCCTAGGAAGAATTACTGGACTTGCAATAACTACTGGATGAAGTGTGATTGTAGCTCAGAAGGTGAAATAGTCCAGCCTTACCCCCAGGCGTGAGATAAGATTCCAAGGAAGGTGTTTTGTCATTATATCTTTACCATCCATTAATACATCTTCTCCCAAGTGCACACTTCATCATCTTCCCTTCTTTTCAGCCTCCAGAAATGTCTCTGATTGGTGGCTGTCTCACTGGATCTCCAACCTTCAGACAAAGACAGGAAACATCTCATTGACTGAACTTGGGCCCTCTGGTTTTTCTCCACAGCTGCTTCTCTTCTTCCCAGGAGGCCTTGTGTAAGTAAAGATCCTCTTGTACCAGTCCAGGACTAATGCCTCATCCGGAATAGCTGAATTTAAGGTACATCTGGGCTGTACTCTCAAAAGTGCTCTTGAGGTGGAGCCCTCATGTGCACCTCTGGGGCACTTTGGTAATACACAGATGTTTGTGTGGCTTCTTCTGTAATACAGATCACGCTGGTGCACAAGTAGCACCTGTGTGATATAAAGGTGGTGTCCCCTCGTTTGCAGGGCCCCATGGAAAGGAGGAAAATATTTGCCTCTGTACACATGCAGACTGTTTTACCTCCCATTCATGTGTGCAGTTTGCTTGTCTGCATAGACTGTCTGCTTGAATGTTTTCTACTCCTGGGACGTGGCTCTCCAGGAGTGATCGCTGTTCCACTGAGGCCCACCTCTAAATATTCTGAGCTAACTGTGAGTGAGATACTGTCCTCCCTAGCTTGTCCCTTGCATGTCGATGTAAAACATTGCTGCCATATTGTCTGTTTAAATTTGTACAGTTTTTCACTTCTTCTGACTTGGGAAGGCTTTCAGAACTAGGAATATGGCTTTTAGTTCCAGGAAGTTGATGAGTTTGTTCTGACCATAACCCCCTTACTCATAGGATATTCATGTGCGCTCCCCAGCCTGCCATTGAGGCATCCATGGTATGATAACTTGTGGTTGGGGAGCTTTAAGAGGTCTCCCCCTTGAGCATGTTCACAACACTCCGTCACCTCCATTCCTTGCTGGCTTTGTCTAAACGAACCACAAGATCCTCCCATGTGCCTGATGTCTGGTCCCACTGATTGTGTCACAATCCCTGCACTGGTCTCATGTAAAGTGAAGCCCTGCATTGAGAATGAGGTGAATGCGGGAGGCCTTCATCCCTAAAAGCTTCATTACCTTCCTCACCGTCAGAGATTGTGACGTCTGGTAGAGGTGAACTTGAGCAAGTATGGCCTGAACACTTGGTGTCGGAGGATAAGCCAGTGCCGGCTGTGTGTCGAGGTCTGCTCCCAGGAGTGTTTTCTTGGTTTGTGGATGTTTTTTCACAATTCACTGTGAACCCCAGCGCATGCAGAAGGGACACTAGCCTCATCATGCTCTCCTGGAACAGTTGGAATGTGTCTTCCTTCACCAGCCAATCTTCTAACTGTGGCAAGACATAAATGTCTTCTGAGGTGTGTGACTACCATTGCCAGTGTCCTGATGAAGGCCTTTGGTGCAGACTTTATTCTGTAGGGCAGGACCTTCAAATGGTAGTTTTCCCCTCCCATTAAAAACTGAGGTACTTCCTTTGTGAATGGATATATGGAAGTAAGCATTCTTGAGAAATAGAGTAACTGTTAGAAATGGGGTTCCTGGTTGGCTAGAGTATGCACCTCAGCCAGGCAGAACCCACCACTCTAGTCAGGACAAGAGAGGTACACACCCAAGATAACCCCTGCTCACCCCCTTGATAGCTTGGTACGAGCAGTCAGGCTTATCCCAGAGGTAATGTGTAAAGAGTTTGCATAACACACCCAATACAAGTGACACAATAAATACACCACAAAGGATACTTCACAACAAGTTATATAAAAATACACTGTATTGCGCAAACATAAATCAGCATTATACAAAAACAACAGGTATCAGTAACATCCTGCTGCAGGAGCAGTTGTAAGAACATCACACAAGTCACTAGTACTCTGCGAAAGTAAGCAGTAGTCAGGTAAACACATGGGTTACTGGTTTTCTGCAAAAAGAAGCAGTTGTCAGATCATCATCATTCTGAATGCACAAATGCGGAGAAACATTTCGAAGTTGCCAATGTCGGGTAAAACAGTATCATCAGGGTAAATACACATAGAATGAAAATCTTCCCAAATGGCAAGAGTCATATTAGGCCGTATCATGCATGCCAATAACAGGAACCAGCGCATGTACCATAAAGCATCCCCATATGGCATATATCATAAACACTCCCGTAGAAACACCCAGGGCTTGGTGCACCTGCACCTCCATTACATGATAGGTGGTAAATACAGGGATTAACCACCAAGCACTTGTCCCACCATACTCTTGTATGTGGGCCACTGTGCATTTGCGCACCTTTCAGGGGGCAGCAAGGGAATGGCAAAACAAGGCACTTTCCAGGTAGGCGACCCCACTTCTCTAATGGGGGCCACCTCGTCACCGAATGGCAGGGGAAACCATCTTTGGGCTCCCCCGCGTAGAGATCCTGGCTGGGGCTGCTGCTCTCAGGGATGTGGCCCTGGGAGGGGAGGGAGGGACAGCTTCTGCCAACTCAGTCTCTCTCGTCCTTGGAGACCGCGCGTCCCCCCCATCCAGCAACCTGGCCTGGCAGGGGAAGCCTCCTGGCTCGGGACCACTCCCAACACAGAATCATGCCCTCCAGTCCTCTAGGGCCGAGAGGACTCTTTGCCCGTATTTTCCTGATGGGCGAGGAGACCTCTCCCGATCTCCCCGCAGTTACTACTCAGTGAGTCCATGGCCCGTGAGTCCACAGTACGGCCTCCACTGGCTCCAGGCAGCTCCTCGGGAGGCTGCCTCCTTCTCTGGCAGCACGGGCACCCACCAGGCAGCGTGGCAGCTTTCCTCTCCTCCATGCAAAGTCCCCAGAGTGCAGCCTAGGCCACGGAGGTGATTGCACCATAGGAGGTGCCTGCTTGTGCCCCAGGGGACACTGGACGGAGCGTGCTTGTCTGCCCTGGCTCCTGGCCCCTTGCGACCTCTCCCTGTCAGAGGGGGCACATACCAGGGCACACACACTCAAGCCGGTCACAGTTTAAAGCAACAGCGTTCTTCATGTACTGCATGGACCAGAGTGGAGAGCTCTGGTAATTGGAAAGAAATAAAGTGCTCTTCATGCCCCGGATCAGACAAGACTAGCGCTAACCTCAACAACAAAAGGCAACTCATAACTTGAAATAAATGCACATTCTAAACATATAGGAATAAACTTTTGAGTGCTCATACACTGACACACATCGTTGCCTTGATATGTACTTCCGGGTTTACAATAGTAGACCCGTTTTAATAATGAACAAACAATTCAGTGGGGCACATCAACAATCAATATCTAAACTATTATATTATCAAAATGAGATGACATGAGAGAATCTAGTATGAGCAAACTAAATTGCTAATTGATAAATCTTCCTTTTCTGAAATAAACAATAACTAACCAAAGAGAAAAACCATGTACTCATATAAAACTAACCAAACAGAAATGTCCATGCAAATAAAGAATTTTAATACAAAAGAATATATCATATTATACACATAGACATATAAACATATATACACAACATGTAAAAAAAGAATGAAAAGCCATCAGCCTACACATAAACATATAAACATATATGCACAAAATGTAGAAAAAGAATGAAAAGCCATCAGCCGACACGTGTTTCGTCCTGACTGGACTTCTTCAAGGCTGAGAGAATCACAACATATAACAATCAATTATAACAAATATATATATATACAATATATACAAATATTAAAATAAATACACATCCAATATTTTATCCTTTCCCTTTCCAAAATACACAAAACTGATAAATTCTTTGGTCAATTAAGTACACAAGCTCTTAAAAGTGCATATTATTTATACTATTTCTCTTGGTTTGAAGCTACACAAGAAACTTCAGAGAAAAGGAAGAAAACCACCACCACAACCTCAGTGGTGAAGTGTTTATTTGAAGTATCCAACAATATATTTCCCATGTCCCCAAGGATAGGTCTGTTAAAGCCACAGCGATAGTTAGCCATGCAACATGCAAGCCCAAGTGTAAATGAATTTCTTTTTCGTTGGCATTTGATCAATTTATGTCTACAATTTCTTTTCTTTCAAACATAAACTACTTATAGCCCAGAATAACCCCTCATTGTGTAATGGTGAGGAAAGAGAGTCTAATAAATATATACCTTTATTTGCTTCTATGTCCGTATAATCATATACCATTTATCATCCTCTATGAAGAAGGAGGGGGAACGTGATAATTTAGTTACTCCCATTTCACTTGGCAAAATTTAAGGAATGCCAATAAAGTGTACTGTAGTGCAATTACTGACCTGTTTTAATCATAATCAGTCACTTCCTTGCTGTCTTCAAAATGAATCTAAATTACAGGAACCGTAAACCTCATGTATTGAGGAACCAACTGAAATATAAATAATTACAATAAATCCAATGTCCTCCCTAAAAGGAACTCAATTCCTATGTGATCATCCTTTATACCAATGTCTCCACACTATCATGGTAATGGAGCCAGCATTCTAGTAGTGCTCCGTTTTTCATTGAATTCGCAAATCTCATGTATTAAGGAACCAATTGAAATACAAATAATTACAATAAATCCAATTCCCTCCCTAAAAGGACCTCAATTCCTATATAATCATTTTTTATACCAATGTCTCCACACTATCCTGGTACTGGAGCCAGCATTCTAATAATGCTCCATTTTTCATTAAATTGCATAGAATACATTACCCAAACTTCTACCATACACTTACCTATATGCCTCTCTCTCTGTTCTTAAATCTCGTCCCTGTTCTATTTCCCGATGTATCTCAGCGAGAGCATCGAGGGCCTCTGTACCTCGTCTCACTCTCCCCGACTTTTCCAAAGGAAGTGTACATCCCTCGCCGGCATTTTGCGCGCCACATTAGTACTCAAACCGAGTTCATTAACACTAACAACGGACAGAAGCTTACCCATAGAACCACGGCGGCCATTTTGAAGTGGTTCCTATTGAGTGAAAACTAACACAAAGTCAGGACGAAATCTCGTCTATATCGTATGTAGACATTCTAAGACGACGATTTCAATACTTCAAATCCTTCGCCGTTATTTAAACACCGCGTTAGCACTCCAACATAATTCATTAGCCGGAAAAGAAAGAAAAAACACCTGCCTATGGAACCGCGGCGGCCATTTTGAAGTGGTAAATATTTTATAAATATTACCCCCCAATAAAGACAAATTGTCACCTATTTGCCAACCAAAGAAATACATTTTCAACCACCCAATATCATGATGGTAAAGTAATTTCTACCCCCAGTATGTACACAAATGGCACCTCAGTGAACATATAGAGTGAAGTCGTAACCGGTCTTCCCAACATATAGAAAATTCCAAATGAGAAGGGAAAGAACCCTCCCTATCTTTCAAGGACACGAAATAGAAAGGATATTGACAAAGTTAGTGACTCATATCATTTGTGTGTTGTTCTACATTCATAGTATGCCAAATGGATATATTCAGAGGAAATGGTACAACTCATCATCCAAATTCATGCCCATTTCAATCGTTCTTAATTTGATAATCCATTTTGCTTCATTTTTACGCAAGTCCAATGTTCTGTTGCCACCCCTAGCGTTAACCGGGATTTGATTTATACCCATATATTTTATTAATGGAACCTCAGTTACTGGATGTTTATCTTTAACATGCCGTACTAGCAGTGATGCTATGTCATAATTTCTTAGGGCTCTGATATGTTCTTGAATACGTTCCTTCAAGGGCCTTATTGTGCTGCCCACATATATCTGGCCACATATGCATTCCAATATGTATACCACAAATTTCGTATTGCAGTTAATAAAAGTGGAGATTTTATATTTGTCACTACCATTGTAGCTGAATTCAGTGGTTTTATGCAATGCCATACTGCACATATTACAATTACCACACCTATAGAAACCCGCAATTTTATTCGGAAGCCATGTTGTTTTACTTTCCATTAGAGGTGGTAAGAAACTTTTACAGACTTCATTTCTGATAGTTTTACCTCTTTTATGAATCATTTTAGGTTTCTTAGGAAGTAAAGCAGCAAGTGTTTCATCTGTCTGTAGAACATTCCAATGTTTACATAGAATGTGATATATATTGTGACTGTTTTGGCTATATGCCGTACAAAAACTCATTGCTCTGTATGGTGAACTATCTCGCATCTTTGTCTTTTGACCCAGTAGGGTGGTTCTACATGTTTGATCAATCTTTTTCCTTGCTGTTTTGATGACACGCTTGGAATAGCCTCTCTGTGTGAATCTATCTTCCAATTTATTTAGTTCTATGTTGCATACATTGGGATCGCTGCAATTTCTTTTCAATCTGGTCATTTCCCCAAATGGGATGGCTGAAATTTGACTTTTAGGATGCGCACTTTCTGCATGTAATACCGAATTGCAGGCTGTTGGTTTGCGGTAAACTTTCGTATGAATCTTATTATCTGTGACGGATATCTCTAGATCTAAAAAACAGACTTTGTTCTTGCTGAATTCATACGTCATTTTAATATTGAAGATGTTACAATTAATGTATTCATAGAATTCCTTTAATAGTTGTTCCGATCCAGTCCAGATCATTAAAACATCATCAATATATCTTCCCCAGAAGAAAATGTTGTCGGTAAATACAGAGGGGCCCTTCTTCCAAACATGTATTGCTTCAAAGAAGCCCATATATATATTCGCATATGAAGGAGAGAACCGTGAACCCATAGCTACTCCTTGTGCTTGCTTGAACCACTGCCCCTCATGTAAAAATACATTGTTTTCCAATGTAAATTCAATCATACATAGTATCATATCAGTATGTTCCATGTATGATGCAGATCTCTCAGACAGAAAATGCCGTACTGCTTGTAAGCCCTTATCTTTAGGAATACATGTGTATAAGGAAGATACATCTAAGGTAACCAGCATCATCTCTGGAGTCCAGTTCACGTCCTCCAGCTTACAAAGAACATCCTTCGTGTCCTGTAGATATGAAGGAATGTTTTTCACAACAGGCTGCAGATAGCTATCAATGAACTCGGAAAGTCTCTCCGTAGGCGCTCCTATTCCCGATATTATGGGTCTGCCTGGTGGTGAAATGGCACTCTTATGTAGTTTAGGTAATACATATATACAAGGTGATGTAGGATAAGGATTGAAGATATATTTGAATTCAAAATCAGAAATTAACCCCTGATTGCACCATAAGAGTAATAGTTTTTCCAATTCATCAACAATCTTTTTAATGGGATTACATTGCAATTTAATATATGCTCTACTATCAGATAGTTGTCTATCTATTTCCTGAACGTAGTCTGCTCTATCTAAAATCACAATGTTTCCCCCCTTGTCTGCCTCTTTAATCACTATATCGTGATTACTTCCTAGTTCCTTGAGAGCCAATCTCTGTTTATTTGTTATATTAAACGATTTGTGAAAGTTGCCACTTTTAATTTGTTTTTGTAGTTTGCACAAATCTTCTTTCACCAATCTCCCAAATACTTCTATGACATTGTTACTGGGTAATTTAGGGGTAAAGCTAGATTTAGGTTTGAGGCCACTATTTAAAGATGTATCCTGAACAATTTTGAGGTCATTTAATAAGTCTAGCCTGTCCATGTTGTTATCATCCATATTTTCTAAGGTGAGTAAAAGTTCAATGTCTGCAATATCTTTGATAGTATAATTACTCACTGTAGTACTCATTGTGGTGTCTAAAATTGTCTCTGTATGCTTTTCTGTCTTGTCTGCAAAATATTTTTTGAGTTTCAACTGTCGAAGAAATTTAAAAAAGTCAATGTGTACTTGCGTCATGTCACAAAGATTAGACACACAAAAACCCAATCCTTTGCCTAACACCTTAAGTTGTTCTTCAGTAAGAATATGTTTGGATAAATTCACAATCGAAATGCTGCTACAATCCTGCGCAGCATCTACTAACTTTTTGTTAGATGCCAATATCAATTGTTCTTGATTCTGCTCCTTGCTGCTCTGGTTTGCATCCCTATAGCTGATTGGTTTTTGACCTCCTCTTCTCCTTTTGCCTCTACGTGTTTTGGCCTTGCATTTTGAAAAGGCTGGTTGTAAGCATTTCTCTTGTTTCCTAGTCTGTACCTTTTTGCTTCCTGTAAAAAACTATTGGTGGGCATTTGGTCATCATTGGAATTTGAATTGGTATTATCACTTGATATACTAGTGCTATCTGATTCATCTGATGTTATTGAAAAATCTGATTCATGGGTCACAACTCCCAATGTGCCCTTCTCATTTGTAGCTTGTCCTTTGTGAATGAAATTATCAAATTTCCTAGCGAACGTATAAATTCTGCCACTTTCATAATCTCTATCATCTCTTCGTAATTTTGCCATTTTTTTATTCCTGATATATAACTGATGTTTATCAAGCACTTCTTTCAAAATCTTGTCATTTTTTATTTTAACATCTAGCAAATTTAGGGCCTTGATTTCATTTTCTAATTCCTGTATGTCTTTTAATAGTTTTTCCCTTTTTTCCTCCGCATGTTGTATTAAAATTGTCATCATGCCTTTCGAAGTCTCGAAGAGCAATTGTTCCCACTCCAGCATGTGTTTAACCGACAAGTCGTCAAAAGTAGGGAATATAATTACTCTCAGGCCCCGAGGGACCTTTTTTTCTGTGATGTATTTTTGTAAAACTGTGGCATCCCACCATCGAGATAATTCCTGTTTTTTCAATTTTTCTAAATGTAGATATTTAGATCTCATACCTTCTGGGCAATTGCCTATTCCTTGGGAAACATTACTAGTATTTGGAGTATGTGAGAACATAGCATGAAAGATCTTGTCTCTCTCATCATCAAACAATGCCATTTTTTCGGAGTGCCTATTCAGCAACCCCTGCAGTATTAATCTAGTACTTTACGAAGTGCAAATAATCAATATGAACATATACAATCAACAACAAAAGGCAACTCATAACTTGAAATAAATGCACATTCTAAACATATAGGAATAAACTTTTGAGTGCTCGTACACTGACACACATCGTTGCCTTGATATGTACTTCCGGGTTTACAATAGTAGACCCGTTTTAATAATGAACAAACAATTCAGTGGGGCACATCAACAATCAATATCTAAACTATTATATTATCAAAATGAGATGACATGAGAGAATCTAGTATGAGCAAACTAAATTGCTAATTGATAAATCTTCCTTTTCTGAAATAAACAATAACTAACCAAAGAGAAAAACCATGTACTCATATAAAACTAACCAAACAGAAATGTCCATGCAAATAAAGAATTTTAATACAAAAGAATATATCATATTATACACATAGACATATAAACATATATACACAACATGTAAAAAAAGAATGAAAAGCCATCAGCCTACACATAAACATATAAACATATATGCACAAAATGTAGAAAAAGAATGAAAAGCCATCAGCCGACACGTGTTTCGTCCTGACTGGACTTCTTCAAGGCTGAGAGAATCACAACATATAACAATCAATTATAACAAATATATATATACAATATATACAAATATTAAAATAAATACACATCCAATATTTTATCCTTTCCCTTTCCAAAATACACAAAACTGATAAATTCTTTGGTCAATTAAGTACACAAGCTCTTAAAAGTGCATATTATTTATACTATTTCTCTTGGTTTGAAGCTACACAAGAAACTTCAGAGAAAAGGAAGAAAACCACCACCACAACCTTAGTGGTGAAGTGTTTATTTGAAGTATCCAACAATATATTTCCCATGTCCCCAAGGATAGGTCTGTTAAAGCCACAGCGATAGTTAGCCATGCAACATGCAAGCCCAAGTGTAAATGAATTTCTTTTTCGTTGGCATTTGATCAATTTATGTCTACAATTTCTTTTCTTTCAAACATAAACTACTTATAGCCCAGAATAACCCCTCATTGTGTAATGGTGAGGAAAGAGAGTCTAATAAATATATACCTTTATTTGCTTCTATGTCCGTATAATCATATACCATTTATCATCCTCTATGAAGAAGGAGGGGGAACGTGATAATTTAGTTACTCCCATTTCACTTGGCAAAATTTAAGGAATGCCAATAAAGTGTACTGTAGTGCAATTACTGACCTGTTTTAATCATAATCAGTCACTTCCTTGCTGTCTTCAAAATGAATCTAAATTACAGGAACCGTAAACCTCATGTATTGAGGAACCAACTGAAATATAAATAATTACAATAAATCCAATGTCCTCCCTAAAAGGAACTCAATTCCTATGTGATCATCCTTTATACCAATGTCTCCACACTATCCTGGTAATGGAGCCAGCATTCTAGTAGTGCTCCGTTTTTCATTGAATTCGCAAATCTCATGTATTAAGGAACCAATTGAAATACAAATAATTACAATAAATCCAATTCCCTCCCTAAAAGGACCTCAATTCCTATATAATCATTTTTTATACCAATGTCTCCACACTATCCTGGTACTGGAGCCAGCATTCTAATAATGCTCCATTTTTCATTAAATTGCATAGAATACATTACCCAAACTTCTACCATACACTTACCTATATGCCTCTCTCTCTGTTCTTAAATCTCGTCCCTGTTCTATTTCCCGATGTATCTCAGCGAGAGCATCGAGGGCCTCTGTACCTCGTCTCACTCTCCCCGACTTTTCCAAAGGAAGTGTACATCCCTCGCCGGCATTTTGCGCGCCACATTAGTACTCAAACCGAGTTCATTAACACTAACAACGGACAGAAGCTTACCCATAGAACCACGGCGGCCATTTTGACTTATTAAATGACCTCAAAATTGTTCAGGATACATCTTTAAATAGTGGCCTCAAACCTAAATCTAGCTTTACCCCTAAATTACCCAGTAACAATGTCATAGAAGTATTTGGGAGATTGGTGAAAGAAGATTTGTGCAAACTACAAAAACAAATTAAAAGTGGCAACTTTCACAAATCGTTTAATATAACAAATAAACAGAGATTGGCTCTCAAGGAACTAGGAAGTAATCACGATATAGTGATTAAAGAGGTAGACAAGGGGGGAAACATTGTGATTTTAGATAGAGCAGACTACGTTCAGGAAATAGATAGACAACTATCTGATAGTAGAGCATATATTAAATTGCAATGTAATCCCATTAAAAAGATTGTTGATGAATTGGAAAAACTATTACTCTTATGGTGCAATCAGGGGTTAATTTCTGATTTTGAATTCAAATATATCTTCAATCCTTATCCTACATCACCTTGTATATATGTATTACCTAAACTACATAAGAGTGCCATTTTACCACCAGGCAGACCCATAATATCGGGAATAGGAGCGCCTACGGAGAGACTTTCCGAGTTCATTGATAGCTATCTGCAGCCTGTTGTGAAAAACATTCCTTCATATCTACAGGACACGAAGGATGTTCTTTGTAAGCTGGAGGACGTGAACTGGACTCCAGAGATGATGCTGGTTACCTTAGATGTATCTTCCTTATACACATGTATTCCTAAAGATAAGGGCTTACAAGCAGTACGGCATTTTCTGTCTGAGAGATCTGCATCATACATGGAACATACTGATATGATACTATGTATGATTGAATTTACATTGGAAAACAATGTATTTTTACATGAGGGGCAGTGGTTCAAGCAAGCACAAGGAGTAGCTATGGGTTCACGGTTCTCTCCTTCATATGCAAATATATATATGGGCTTCTTTGAAGCAATACATGTTTGGAAGAAGGGCCCCTCTGTATTTACCGACAACATTTTCTTCTGGGGAAGATATATTGATGATGTTTTAATGATCTGGACTGGATCGGAACAACTATTAAAGGAATTCTATGAATACATTAATTGTAACATCTTCAATATTAAAATGACGTATGAATTCAGCAAGAACAAAGTCTGTTTTTTAGATCTAGAGATATCCGTCACAGATAATAAGATTCATACGAAAGTTTACCGCAAACCAACAGCCTGCAATTCGGTATTACATGCAGAAAGTGCGCATCCTAAAAGTCAAATTTCAGCCATCCCATTTGGGGAAATGACCAGATTGAAAAGAAATTGCAGCGATCCCAATGTATGCAACATAGAACTAAATAAATTGGAAGATAGATTCACACAGAGAGGCTATTCCAAGCGTGTCATCAAAACAGCAAGGAAAAAGATTGATCAAACATGTAGAACCACCCTACTGGGTCAAAAGACAAAGATGCGAGATAGTTCACCATACAGAGCAATGAGTTTTTGTACGGCATATAGCCAAAACAGTCACAATATATATCACATTCTATGTAAACATTGGAATGTTCTACAGACAGATGAAACACTTGCTGCTTTACTTCCTAAGAAACCTAAAATGATTCATAAAAGAGGTAAAACTATCAGAAATGAAGTCTGTAAAAGTTTCTTACCACCTCTAATGGAAAGTAAAACAACATGGCTTCCGAATAAAATTGCGGGTTTCTATAGGTGTGGTAATTGTAATATGTGCAGTATGGCATTGCATAAAACCACTGACTTCAGCTACAATGGTAGTGACAAATATAAAATCTCCACTTTTATTAACTGCAATACGAAATTTGTGGTATGCATATGTGGCCAGATATATGTGGGCAGCACAATAAGGCCCTTGAAGGAACGTATTCAAGAACATATCAGAGCCCTAAGAAATTATGACATAGCATCACCGCTAGTACGGCATGTTAAAGATAAACATCCAGTAACTGAGGTTCCATTAATAAAATATATGGGTATAAATCAAATCCCGGTTAACGCTAGGGGTGGCAACAGAACATTGGACTTGCGTAAAAATGAAGCAAAATGGATTATCAAATTAAGAACGATTGAAATGGGCATGAATTTGGATGATGAGTTGTACCATTTCCTCTGAATATATCCATTTGGCATACTATGAATGTAGAACAACACACAAATGATATGAGTCACTAACTTTGTCAATATCCTTTCTATTTCGTGTCCTTGAAAGATAGGGAGGGTTCTTTCCCTTCTCATTTGGAATTTTCTATATGTTGGGAAGACCGGTTACGACTTCACTCTATATGTTCACTGAGGTGCCATTTGTGTACATACTGGGGGTAGAAATTACTTTACCATCATGATATTGGGTGGTTGAAAATGTATTTCTTTGGTTGGCAAATAGGTGACAATTTGTCTTTATTGGGGGGTAATATTTATAAAATATTTACCACTTCAAAATGGCCGCCGCGGTTCCATAGGCAGGTGTTTTTTCTTTCTTTTCCGGCTAATGAATTATGTTGGAGTGCTAACGCGGTGTTTAAATAACGGCGAAGGATTTGAAGTATTGAAATCGTCGTCTTAGAATGTCTACATACGATATAGACGAGATTTCGTCCTGACTTTGTGTTAGTTTTCACTCAATAGGAACCACTTCAAAATGGCCGCCGTGGTTCTATGGGTAAGCTTCTGTCCGTTGTTAGTGTTAATGAACTCGGTTTGAGTACTAATGTGGCGCGCAAAATGCCGGCGAGGGATGTACACTTCCTTTGGAAAAGTCGGGGAGAGTGAGACGAGGTACAGAGGCCCTCGATGCTCTCGCTGAGATACATCGGGAAATAGAACAGGGACGAGATTCAAGAACAGAGAGAGAGGCATATAGGTAAGTGTATGGTAGAAGTTTGGGTAATGTATTCTATGCAATTTAATGAAAAATGGAGCATTATTAGAATGCTGGCTCCAGTTCCAGGATAGTGTGGAGACATTGGTATAAAAAATGATTATATAGGAATTGAGGTCCTTTTAGGGAGGGAATTGGATTTATTGTAATTATTTGTATTTCAATTGGTTCCTTAATACATGAGATTTTCGAATTCAATGAAAAACGGAGCACTACTAGAATGCTGGCTCCATTACCAGGATAGTGTGGAGACATTGGTATAAAGGATGATCACATAGGAATTGAGTTCCTTTTAGGGAGGACATTGGATTTATTGTAATTATTTATATTTCAGTTGGTTCCTCAATACATGAGGTTTACGGTTCCTGTAATTTAGATTCATTTTGAAGACAGCAAGGAAGTGACTGATTATGATTAAAACAGGTCAGTAATTGCACTACAGTACACTTTATTGGCATTCCTTAAATTTTGCCAAGTGAAATGGGAGTAACTAAATTATCACGTTCCCCCTCCTTCTTCATAGAGGATGATAAATGGTATATGATTATACGGACATAGAAGCAAATAAAGGTATATATTTATTAGACTCTCTTTCCTCACCATTACACAATGAGGGGTTATTCTGGGCTATAAGTAGTTTATGTTTGAAAGAAAAGAAATTGTAGACATAAATTGATCAAATGCCAACGAAAAAGAAATTCATTTACACTTGGGGTTGCATGGCTAACTATCGCTGTGGCTTTAACAGACCTATCCTTGGGGACATGGGAAATATATTGTTGGATACTTCAAATAAACACTTCACCACTGAGGTTGTGGTGGTGGTTTTCTTCCTTTTCTCTGAAGTTTCTTGTGTAGCTTCAAACCAAGAGAAATAGTATAAATAATATGCACTTTTAAGAGCTTGTGTACTTAATTGACCAAAGAATTTATCAGTTTTGTGTATTTTGGAAAGGGAAAGGATAAAATATTGGATGTGTATTTATTTTAATATTTGTATATATTGTATATATATATTTGTTATAATTGATTGTTATATGTTGTGATTCTCTCAGCCTTGAAGAAGTCCAGTCAGGACGAAACACGTGTCGGCTGATGGCTTTTCATTCTTTTTCTAGCGCTAACCTCATGCTGGAGCAGTGAAACACAAAGTGCTCTTCACTCGCTGGAGGGAGCCAAAAAGGGTAAAGGGGGGCGTAAACCACTCAGCCCGTGGGGCCACTGTAGAACACACGGTGGGGGCAAGCAGCAGGCCAGCACATCAGGGTCTGTAGAGTCCAGTTGCAGTCCTTTTTGTGACCTAGCAGGTCACAGGTCAGCAGAGTCCAGCAGCAGTCCTTATTGTAACCTAACAGGTCAGCACAGCAGCATGACAGTCCCAATGGTGGTTTCCTGGCAAGTTCCTCCAGCAGCATCTGGTTCCTGGTCCATCAGTGTCTCTTCTTGTCCACTAATGTGGGGACAACCCCCTGTACTTATACTCATTCTCTTCAGCCCCCACAAAGATGGGAAGGGGGGTTCCACCCATCACTAGCCAGTTCCATGAATGACCCCCTACCCTCCAGCACTGGCTGGCGACATCCGTAGGGGGCAATTGAGGCATTTGTGTGTGACTAGGGCACAGCCTTTACGGATGTATGTGTGCCCTGGCCCTACCTTTCCCAGCCTAGGAAGACCATTCAGTATGCAGATGTACTCCTGTTACACCTCCACCCTTCCTGTGTACTGGCTGTCTGAAAAGTATGCACAAAGTCCAGCTGTCACTCTACCCGAGACGTAGAATGGAGTCAAGCTTCAAACGCACCAGAGTTATAAGCACAGAGAAATGCCCACTTTCTATAAGCGGCATTTCAACAATGGCAATAAAAAAATCCACCTACACCAGTAAGCAGCATTTCTCACTACCATTCCAAACATACTAAACATGCCCACGCTATTCCTCATAGATCAGAAGATAACACTTAGAAGTATGTCAGGGCATTTCCAATGAATTCCTATGAGAGGAGCAGCACTCACAGTAGTGAGAAACTAAATAGCTGTTTGTCACAACCGGGATATGTAGTTCAAAAAGGCATATGTCCTACCTTTTACATACACATTACCCTGCCCATAGAGCTATGTAGGGTCTACCATAGGGGTGACTTAGGTGTAGTGGGAGTTTAGGCCTCGGCAAGTAGTTTGACTTGCCAAGTCAATGTGGCAGTATACTACACATGCAGACCCTGCAGTGGCAGGCCTGAGACATGTTTGGAAGGCTACTTCTGTGGGTGATGCAATCTGTGTTGGAAGCCCCCTAGCAGCATTTAATTTACAGGCCTTAGGGTAAATTAAACAACCCAAACAGGTGGAAACCAATTATACCAAGTTGTTGGGAGAGCACATGCACTTCAGCACTGATCAGCTGTGATAAAGTGCCCAGAGTACTAGAGGCAATCAAAAGAGTGACAGAAAAATAGAGGAAGGAAGGCAAAATGTTTGGGGTGACCTTGTAAAAAAAGCCAGGTCCAACAGTAATTAAGTAGTCCCCTTCATCTAGCAAAGAGATTACATCTTGTAATGTAGTAATTTGAAATCTTTGTGTCTTTTTGTACCTGTTCATGAAGCGCATGTGTACGATAGGGTGCATGGTTTGATCTTGCTTTGGCACAAGAAAGTAAATTGGGTACACATCTTTGTTTCTCTCCGTTCTTGGCAACTTTTTTACTACCTTCTTTGCAAGGAGCTCTTGGATCGCATTGTGTAGGAGTTGCATTCCTGTAGCGCTGCCTTTTTGGTTGTTTTGTTGGTGATTTCTGAATGAACTCTATGCAGTAGCCAAAACAAAGGCTATTTACAACCCATTTGTCTGTCGAAATAGCTTCACGGTTTCTTAAGAAGTCCTTATTTCTCCCTCCTATAGGTGTGGTGTCACTAAGGGGAGTAAAGATTGAGTAACTTGGAATCAATTAATCAGTATTTGTATAGCGTAGCACTGTCACCCCAGGGGTATCTGGGCACTGGGGTCTTTAGTTTCTTTCTGAAATCCGCGAGGAAGGGTGCTGTTTGAAGGTGGAAGGTGGAGGGGGAGGTTGTTCCAGGTCTTGGTGGTGATGTAGAATTAGGATCGACCAGCGCTGCAACTCCAGCGGATGCAGGTGTATGTGCGAGGGTTAGTAAGGAGTGCAGGTGCCTGGCGGGTTGATGGAAGTTTATTCAAAGTTTGATGTAGGCAAGTCCTTGATGATGTAAGGCCTAGTATGTGTGCGTGGGGATATTGAACTGACATCTTTTCTGGATGGGTAGCCAGTGGAGATTTCTGAGGTGGGGGTGATGTGAGTCCATTTGGGGAGGTCCAGGATGAGTCTGGCTGCAGCGTTCTGTATGGTCTGGAGTCTTTTGAGGAGTTAGGTGGAGATGCCAGAGTAGAGTGCGTTGCTGTAGTCGAGGTGGCTGATAATAAGGGCGTGGGTGACGATCTTTCTGGTGTCGATCAGGATCCAAGTGAAGAGCCTGCGGAGCATGAAGAGGGTGTGGGAGAAGGAGGAGGTAACAGCGTTGATTTGTCGCTTTGAGGATTATGCTGAGGTTGTATGCCTACTTTGGTGGTGTGGGTGTGGGTACAAGTTCCGCTGGCAACCATCTATGGTTCCGGATGGAGGTGTTTTTCCTGAAGATCAGTACTTCTTTCTTGTCGGAGTTGAGTTTGAGGCAGTTGTCTCTCATCCAATTAGCTACGTCGGCCATGAAGAGTGTTCTGGTAGGAGAGGGGTCTTCTGTGATCGAGAGGATGAGTTGAGTGTCGTCTGCATAGGATATAATGTTGAGGCCGTGGGATCCGATGATTTCCATCAGGGAGGTCATGCAGGTGTTGAACAATGTGGGGCAGAGTGATGATCCCTGGGGTACACTGCAAATGATATTCTTGGGTTCGGAGGTGAAAGAGGGCACCTGGATATTCTGTATGTGTCCTATAAAAAGGGAGGTGATCAATTTGAGGGCGTTCTCCTCTATGTTGAAGTTGTAGAGCCTGTTGATGAGGGTGTGGTGCGATACGGTGTTGAAGGTTGCTGAGAGGTCAAGGAGGATGAGGGTGGCAGTCCCCCTGCAGTCAAGGAGGGTTTTAATGTCATCTGTAGCTGCGATCAATGTGGTCTCTGTGCTGTGGTTGGCTCAGAATCCTGAATTGGGGGCGTCAAGCAGTTATTCTGTTCCAGGTATTCGGTGAGCTGTTGGTTAATGGCAGGGTAGGGGAGCAGAGAGATCGGACCAAAATGTTGTAGTTCACTGGGATTGGCAGAGGGCTTCTTTAGTAGGGGTTTAATCTCTGCATGCTTCCAACTGTCTGGGAAGGCTGCTGTGGTGATGGATCTATTGAGGATGCTGGTGAGTTCCATGCTGGTTTGATTGGTTCCAAGGTTGAAAAAATGTTCTGGGGCATAAGTCGGTGGGTGCTCTAGAGTCTATGAATGACATGATGGCTGTCGTGGTCTGAATGGTCCATGTGGTGATTGTTTGGCTGGTGTGCGTTTGTTGGCTGAGACTGTTGAGGTTGAGACGTGTATCGAAGTTGTTGTAAATGGTGGTTATCTTGCTGTGAATGTAGTCCAAGAAGGTATGGACGGGTTCTTGGGAGGTGGTGAATTGTGTTCTCTGTAGCTGCTGGGTTGAAGTATTCCTTGACTATCTTGAATAGTTCTTTAGGGTGGTTGGCTGCTGAATCGATGCCGGCTGAGCTTTCTTGATGTGCAGGTGGTAGTTGCTGAGGGCTGCACTGAAGGTGGCTCTGTCTGCAGGTTTCCTGATGCAGCAGCAGCATTTCTAGAATTGGCAGCAGTTGTGCTCAGTGGTTCGGGGCTCAAGGGTGTACCAATTGGCTTGTCTTGAGGTTTTGTTGGCTCTTTCTGGCTTCATCGGGGCAAGACTGTTGGTGCACTCTGTAATCTAGGTGGAGAAGTTCTGGACGGCTTGTTCTAGGTTTGATGACGTTTTGGGTGGGGTGGTCCTGACGGCCAGAGTCCCCTATGTCCCAGCTGCAGTGGGTGGAGCTGTGGTGTTTGGTGGTGGGGTACTGTCCGCCGGAGATGGTGAAGTGAACGATGGAGTGGTCAGACCAGGTGAGTTTTGTAATGTGGTTAAGTTTAACTCTGTCGCTGGAGGTGAAGATGGGGATGAGTGTGTGCCAGCTTTGTGCGTGGGTTTGGTGACCAATTAGTTGAGGCCGATGTTGTTCATGTGCTTCAGGAAATTGGTGGAGTTAGCTTTGTTGGGATTGTTGACGTGGAAGTTGAGGTAGCCGAGTAGGATGTAGTGATTGGAGTTGATAGCTAGACGGGCAATGAGGTTGGAGATGGCATCACAGAAAGCTGGTTGAGGTGCCGGGGTCTGTATACGAGGTTATCTCTTATCGTTGTTTTGACGTTGGTCTGTAGTTGGAAATTGAGGTGTTCCATGTGAGGTGAGGGCTCATGAGTGGCGATGCAGCGGATGGTTTCTTTGAAGATGATGACGATGTCTCCACCATGTTTGTTAGAGCTATCTCTGTGTTTCATCTTCCATCTATCGGGTGTTGCGGTGGTGATGTTGGGTTTTGAGGAGGAACTGATCCAGGTTTTGGTGATGAAGGCTATGTTGGGGGAGAGGGTGGTGATGGTGTCCCAGACTTCAGTGGTGTGTTTGCAGAGGAATCGGGCGCTGAGCAAGATGCACTGGAGCCGGTCAGGGTTGTTCATGGTCTTCCGGGTCATTGTGGCACGGGATCCTGTGTGGATTGGTGGTCCTGTATTACAGGAGAAGAGGCAGTGTAGGCAGGTGAAGGGTCCTTTGGTTGTTCAATGGGAGGAGGTGCAGCAATTGTTGTCGCGGCATCCAGGATCTCGGCTGTGTAAGTGGGAGGCGTTAGGGTCAGGGCTTCTGGATCTGAGCATGGTCCAGACATGAACAGTCGCAGACAGGCTTGCCTTTGGCATGCCCGCTGCACGCAGGTGCTCTGCTTCTGTGCTGCGGCCTTCATTAAGTAGGTCCTGTGGTGGCAGGGTGCTGGGTGGCAGAAGGTGGGAGGAAGCAAACGGTGGGAAGCGGGCCGGAAAGGGAGACAAGAACAGGGCAACAGTAGGAGCAAATAGACTAAAGCGGCAGCAGGGTGAAAAGGCAAAAACCTCAGACAGAGGGCACAAGGGCACAAAGGTCAGCAGAGGACATAAGAGCGATGAAAGAACATGAGGCGTGAAACCGGCAGAAGGGGCAAAAGGATGCGGGAAGCGAGCAGGAGAGCGAGGTGAGAACTGAGAAGAAAATTATAAAGTAGAAAAGATACTAAGCAGCAGCCAAGATAAAAGGCAGACAAAGGGCACGAAGGCATGAGGGTACAAAGGTGAACTGAAGCAAAGAGACGAAGGAACAAGAAGAGAGAAAGCGGCAGACAGAAGGCAAAGAGGTCAAGAAAGGACAGGAAAGCAGCAGAGACAACAACGAGGCAGCATGAAAGAAAAGCCTGGATGCGGAGTGCAGGGCAGTGTCAGGAGACCTGTCGCGGGGTGCACCGCAGTGTCAGGAGACCAGTTGCGGGGGAGCTGGCACGAGGACCTGCTCAATGGGGTCCTGCTGCCGCCTCTACTAAGTAGGTCCTGGGGGGGGCAGGGAGCTGGCTTGCAGGAGGAAAGAAACAGCCGGAAGCAGGTGGGAAGGTGAGGTGAGAACAGGGCAACAGTAGGAGAAAAGGGAATAAGGCAGCAGCAGGGCAAAAACATCAGACAGAAGGCACAAGGGCTCAAAGGTCAGCAGAGGGTACAAAAGAGACAAAAGAACACAAAGAGCAAATCTGACAGAAGGGACAAAAGGATGCAGGACACGAGAAGCAGGCGGGAGAGCAAAGTGGGAACCAAAAAGAAAAAGAGACTTATCGGCAGCCAGGGCAAAAGGCAAAAAAGCAGACAGTAGGCCCGAAGACACAAGGGCACAGAAGTGAACTGAAACAAATGGACGAAGCAACAAGAAGAAATAAAGTGGCAGTCAGAGGGCAAAGAGGTCAAGAAAAGACAGGAGAGCAGCAGAGACAACAACGAGTCGGCAGGGGAGAAGAGTGTGCACAGCAGTGTCAGGAGACCTGTTGCAGGGGGGCTGACACGGGGACCTGCTGAATGGGGTCGCGTTGGAGCCTCCATTAAGTTGGCCCTGGTGTGGGGGGGGAGGTGGTGCTCACTAGGTGGTGGGAGGAAGGTAATGGCAGGAAGTGGGTGGGAGAGCGAGGTGAGAACATGGCAACAGTAAGAGCAAATTGACTAAAGCAGCAGCATAGCAAAAAGGCAAAAACGGCAGACAGAGGGCACAAGGTCACAAAGGTCAGCAGAGGGCAGAAAAGAGTCGAAGAACACGAGGAGTGAAACCGGCAGAAGTGGCAAAAGGACACGAGATGTGGGCGGGAGAGTGGGGCAAGAACTGGAAAGAGAAGGAGAAGAGAGACTAAGCGGCAGCCAGGGCAAAAGGGAAAAAGGCAGACAGAGGGCCCAAAGGGACAAGGGCACCAAGATGAACAGAAA
Source organism: Pleurodeles waltl (assembly GCF_031143425.1). Taxonomy (NCBI): domain Eukaryota; kingdom Metazoa; phylum Chordata; class Amphibia; order Caudata; family Salamandridae; genus Pleurodeles; species Pleurodeles waltl. The sequence continues at coordinate 1,802,609,643 of NC_090444.1, read as the reverse complement.
CAAAGGAACAAGAAGTGAGAAAGCGGCAGACAGAGCAAATAGGTCAAGAAAGGACGGGAGAGCAGTGGAGACATCGACGGGCAGCAGGGGAGAAGAGCATGGAAATGGAGTGCACGGCGGTGTCAGGAGACCTGTTGTGGGGAAGCTGGCACAGGGACCTGCTTGAAGATCTGAGGTGGATCCTGTAGAGTTTCAGCCCCTTGATTTCCCTCTACCTGAAAAAAAAAGGGCGTTTCAGCTGTTGTGGTTGCCACTCTCCATGGCCTTGAAACTGGCTGCATCTAGACGGTTTTTGGCTCTGTGAAGCAAACTGTTGAGCGAATGCGGATTTACCTTGAAAAAATGAAAGACAAAAGGCATTTGGCAAAGCAGGAACAGTCAATTTAATTAAACGCAGTGGCTGGGAGAATAGTACAGAGTTGGTGTCTGAGAACTGTCTCAAAGTCCATTCGTTTCATAGCGCCATTTTATACATTTTCTTGAGGTGCAATAAAACGATTGTATGCTTTCTGTGGGGGAAAGGAATCTAGACCTATTCACGAGGCCATAAATCTGACTATCTGAAAAAGTGTGCTGGTGGGTCCCGACCTTGCGTGGACAAAGTATGGGCCAGGAGGTAACATGCCTAGATGTTCGGCATGGGGAGCATGTGATCACTGCATGTAGTGTGCGTGCTGTGTTCTGGCTGAGTGTTCCTGACTTCATGTGGTATCTAACTTTATGGTGCTTTGGGAACGTGCACCCCTCCGGCCAAATGTCTTTTATTGGGGCGAGTCTCCTAGGACATCTGTGGTGTTGCTGCCTATCTAGGGAATCGATCTGGGTTTTCCTGTTTGCGTGTTTGTCTACGGGCTACATGTCACCCCACCTGTGATCTGTCAATCAGTTGCTTCAGCCCTAGGTCGCAGGGCTTGCCTGACCACATATTTCTGACTCTGGGTTGATGGAGAGGTCATGTCGGATGTATTCTGCAACAGTGATGCAAGTTTCTTGTTATGTTGGCACACATGGCGCACATTGACATTGTTTTTATGCATATTAACAAAATGTTTGTCTTGCCTGCCCTCTTTTGTCTTGAAAGTGCCTCTTTTAAAGGAGAGTCTAAAGATCTGCAGGGCCCCCAATTCTTTGGCAGTTGTGTTTGACTTTTTTATTTCCGCCAGCTCTTGGTCTATTCCTGTGCCAAAGAGCTGGCTTCCAGTGGGAGGGTCTGTCAATAATTGTTGATTGTACCTCGGGCTTAAACCCGGAGATGTGCAACCATTCATGTCTACTCATGAATGTTCCTGTATCTAGCTGTCTACTTGCTGTATCTGCAGTATAAAAGGCTGGTTTTAGGCATGAATTTACAATGTTTCCCTCCTCTCAATGATGCTCTTCACTTTTTTATGGTACTTCATCTGGAGGTGTGACATAAGATCTTACATATGCACTCAGTATTGATGAACATGCCTATTTAACAGCACATTGGAATTGGTGATCTGCCAGTGTGAGGCTGCAGCTCTCTCCCTTGTCTTTCCTACAGCCTACATTGTTTTGCTTTCTTTGTCTTATGGAGGTCCCATGGAGGCTGGGGACATTGCTTTTCCCTTGCTGTGGAGACAATCAGTGAATCTGCAGGGGTGTGGAATTTAATAAAATATCTACTTGTCCATGGGACTTGTCCTGTAAAAAAATCTACTGGTCCTTTTGGTGCCATGTAGTGCGGCAACAAATTATGGCAGCAATCTCATTATGTAAGGGTTCTGATAATAGCCTCTCTTGTTATACCAGGGCTACTACCATAAAAGGGCTAGAATACTTGCAATTTCAATCCCATCTATAGCAATTTCCTTGGTTTACCACCTTTCCGCAAATCTACATACTGGGGATGGAGGCATCAGTAAGCAATAGTTCAAGGTCTGGAAAGCCTTTCAATCTGCAAACCTACTAACTTGCATGTTTGAAGGATTTTCACCAGTTCTTCTGTAATCTTTCCCATAATGAGAAATGGTTGAAATGTACTCCTGACAATGGCAGAAGTAGAAGTTCTTCCAGGCTTGGGAAAAAAGTGATTATAGGGAAAGTGAACTTGTGAACGTTCAATAGATTTTCACATGGGCAAATCTACACATGCATATTTGCTCATGCTAAAACACAGTTCACAACTATTTTCTAGGATAATTATTTCCTGGTCTACTTCTGCAAGTTGTTGTGAATTCATGAAAGCCACTAAATCAAAGACATATACCATGGGTGCACTTTTTTTAACTTTCTTTAAGAATTGGATCCCTAATTAGGCCTGGCATTAACAAAGACATTTTGTTTTAATTAAACTTCTATTTCCCTCTCTGTCTAACAGCTGGTTTTGCTGTGAGCCATCACATTATTCTCTTACACAAGGAGCATGTTGGCGCACAGTGATTTTGTTCAGTGCCAGGAACTACTGGGGCAATCAGTGGTGTAACGAAACTGGAGGGGGCCCCCTTGCAAAGAACATGGAGGCCCCTGCCTCCAGACTCACTCAGGGCAGGTGCTGTGCTGAGAGGGTCCCCAGGGAGGGAGGCTGCAGAGCCTTTGTTACGCCACTGTTGGCAGTGTGTGCTTTTTGAGACCAAAAACGTTTATTTTTATTTTTGACAGTGTGTGTTACAATGATGAGGACCTGGCAACTCCCACAACTATAAAGTGTTACAAATCCCATGTCAAAACAAGACATGCATTGACAAAACCAAAAGACTCACATAAAATGTTGGCTCAGTTGGCTTTGCCCGTGCTGGTTTATTTTCATGCTTCCCATAATCTTATTGAAAATGGTTACACCGGTTTTCCATTAAGAATATTTTTTGGAGATATAAACATGCATCAACACACTTTACTAAATGACGCTTCAGAGAAATGGCACCTAAAATTTCATTTTAGCGAAATGTATTTATTCCTACTGGCATTTGTTTCTGACCATTTTATTTTGAAAGCAAAGAATCATCACTCTTGCTTACAAGCTTCTGTAAACCTTTGGATTGAGTCAGAGAGCATGTTTCTTTGCCTCATATTGTTAAACTTTTCAAACATATTTGTACACTTTTTTTTCTGATACCACTGTCAGTTTTACAGTGTGACCTTAAAACGTTTATTTACATTGCTTACCCCAATAATGAAGGCTTTTCATTGATAAACCATAAATACAAGTTTGAACAACATTAACCTATGGACACACATATTACCCCAACTGCAGACAGTTCCCTTCTCTCTAAACTGACAGCGTTTGTGCTGCAGGGGGTTGGGCCTACTTATCCCAAGGACAAAATAAACATGAAAACGTGTTGCCCTTGACCTCAAACAATATGTCCTGGTTGTTGGGCGACAGGAATTCCACATCCCTGATCTGATTCAACATGCCCCTAGATATATTTAGGGACTTGTGATGAGACTCTACATTTTTTCTTTCCTTGGTGTAACTGCCCCGATGTCGCTGCTGTGGTAAGAAGTTCCATGCCCGGCTGGGGAGCATGGGGAGATATTGGTTCCTCTTATACGAGGGTGTAATTGTCACAAGATGAAAACATGTCTCCTCCTTTTCCTCCTCTATTACAATTCCAAAGCGCTCAGCTGTCTTCTTGACTATCTGTTGTTATGTGGAGATATCTTCCGGGGGAGAAGGTCTTGAAGAATAAGCTTCTGCCTTCTTCGAAGGCGAATCGGTCTCTACGTCTTCTCACAGCATTTCATTCCGTGGCTCTTCTATTTCTGTATCCTCTGGTTGATGCCAGAGATACCTTCCTAATGTTCCCCTACCTCAGTGTCCTGACCCGCGTCTGTGATTTCTTCCTACCTCTCTAAGATTGTCTTGCAGATTTTCTTAAAGCCTATGAGTCGAGGTTCATAAAAAAGAGGCATGGATTCCCCAAAGGCTCTCTTTTTCCTCATAAGATTCTCGATCTCGACTTCCAAAGCACTTTTCTTTTTCTTGGCATTGCAGACATCGGAAATCTTAGGCTACCCCTGAGACTTTTCTTTCGAGGGCGCCCTTCCCTCCTTCCCTTTTCACGCTTGATTGTCCTGGGAAATTGATGCGCTGCCTTTCAGCGTATTCTTCCTGATGAATTTCTCTTTCCCGGTAGGAAGAGAAGTGCTCTGAGGTCCTTCGACTACTAGTCTCCTCAGTGTCGAGGGCTTTGCCTTCGGTGACTCTGATGCATTGCTCGAAGGACCAGGCTTCAGTGGTCCCAGGCATATGCTTGACTTCCTTGCCTATCGATGGATCAGCTTGTTTACAGGCATGTAATTCTGACTGAAATTTATTAGATCATTTAATTCAATCAGAAATCATAAACGCCAATGACCATACACTCTTTCAAACCTTTTTTGAATAAACTTTAAATAATCTGCAATTAAGGGATCTGTGGTCTGCCTCAGTCTCTTTTAACGTATCAAAAAAAGTCTTACTAAAACATGCCTTCACTTTTGTTCCTGCAAGATAAAAACGAGCTGGCAAAGCGTATGGATGATTATCAATAACTATTTCACCCTTTCTAATCAACCCTACCTTGGCACGTTATTCAAAAGCACTAAAAAACAAATTAATGGTGTATCATTTTGGAAGCGTGCCTACCTTAGATTTAATTCCATCATGGTCTAAATCAAGGTTGAGTAATAACTGTACATTATGTAATCAAACCGAGGAGACAATCATACACTTTGTTTGTGTTTGCCATCCCCTAGTAAACAAGCACTAGCCAATAGGTCTCGCCTATGGAAGAGCTATAGTCTTTGCCAATATGGTTCAGCCATGGTTTACACAGCTTGGCAACTGTTCAGCATGGCTGAAAGTGGCGTAAAGGAGAGTGGCGTGGAGTGTCGTAAAGTAGAGTATCATGGAGTAGAGGGTGGTGTTATGGAGTGGTGTAGAGAGGTGTAGAGTTAAGTAGCGTGGAGTCGAGTGGCATGAAGTGGCATAGAGTGGAGTGGCATAGTGTTGTGGAGTGTCATGGAGGGAGTAGAGTGTCAGTGGAAGGGCGTGGAGTTTTTTGGAGTTGAGTGGTGTAGAGTGTCGTGTGTTATCGAGCAGAGTGAAGTGGCGTAGTGGGTGTTGCAGAGAGTGGACTAGAGTGCTGTACAGAAGAGGGGTGTGTGCTGTAGAACGGAGTAGATTGTCATAGAGTGGACTGGCACAGAGTGGAGTAGTTTAGTACAGTGGAATGGTATAGAGTAGCGTAGAGTGGAGTACAGTGTCGTAGAGCGGAGTGGCATACAGTGGCATGGAATAGAGTGGAGTGGAGTAGTGTGTCGTAGAATAAAGTGGAGTAAAGTGGCTTAGAGGGAGTTGCATAGAGGGACGTAGAGTGAACTAGTTTCATAGAGTGGCATAGATTGGAGTAGAGTGTCAGAGTGAAGTAGAGTTTAATGGAGTAGAGTCATCTAGTGGAGTGTTGTAGAGTGGAGTACTGGAGTGGTGTGGAGTGGAGTAGTGTGTCGTAGAATAGAGTGGAGTAAAGTGGCTTAGAGGGAGTTGCATAGAGGGACGTAGAGTGAACTAGTTTCATAGAGTGGCATAGATTGGAGTAGAGTGTCAGAGTGAAGTAGAGTTTAATGGAGTAGAGAGTCATCTAGTGGTACTGGAGTGGTGTGGAGTGGAGTAGTGTGTCGTAGAATAGAGTGGAGTAAAGTGGCTTAGAGGGAGTTGCATAGAGGGACGTAGAGTGAACTAGTTTCATAGAGTGGCATAGATTGGAGTAGAGTGTCAGAGTGAAGTAGAGTTTAATGGAGTAGAGAGTCATCTAGTGGAGTGTTGTAGAGTGGAGTACTGGAGTGGAGTGGAGTAGTGTGTCGTAGAATAGAGTGGAGTAAAGTGGCTTAGAGGGAGTAATATAGAGGGACGTAGAGTGGAGTAGTTTCATAGAGTGGCATAGTGTGTCAGAGTGAAGTAGAGTTTAATGGAGTAGAGAGTCATCTAGTGGAGTGTTGTAGAGTGAAGTGGTGTACAGCAGTGCTGAGTAGATTGACATCGAGTGCTGTGGCTTAGAGCGCACTGGTTTGAGTAAAGTGGGGTATAGTGCAATGGGGTAAAGTAAGTAGAGTGGCGTACAGCAGAGGTGTAGAGTAAAATGGAGTGGCATAAAGTGTAATGGCGTAAAGTGGAGTGGCACCTGGTGGAGTAGAGTGCAGTGGCGTAGATTAGGATGTTTCAGAGTAGAGTGAAGTTGTGCAGGGTAAAATGGAGAGGTGCAGGATATTGTGCAGCGGTGTAGCGTGGAGTCGCATTGAATGCAGTGTGTGGAGTGCAGTGGTGTAGGGTAAATTACAGTGACAAAGAGTGTAGAGGCGTAGAGTGCATTAGCGTAGAGCTGAGTGATGCAACATGGAATACAATAGCATAGACTGCAGTGGTGCAGAGTAGCGTAGAGTTCATCGGTGGAGAGTGCAGTCTTGCACAGTAAAATGTCTTAAAAGTGCAGTGGTGTAGAGTGCATTGGAGTAGACTGCAGTGGCGTAGAGTGTTGCAGAGTAGAGTGCTGTAGAGAGCTGTGCCATACTGTACAGTGATTCAGAGTCGAATAGAGTGGGATAGAGTGCAGTGACAGGGTGCAATGGTGTAGAGAGGCGTAGCTTGCAGTGGTGTAAAGTGTTGCAGAGTAGAGTATTGTGCCGGAGAGTGCATTGGTTTTGAGTAAAGTGGTGTAGAGTACAGTCGGTAGAGTACAATGATTTAGAGTAGGCGGGCCTAGAGCGCAGAGGCATAGAGTGGTGTAGTGTGATATAGAGTGCAGTGGTGTAGAGCAGATTGTTTCAGAGTTTTAGTGACGTGGAGGAGAGTGAAGTGATGCAGAGTAGAGTGCCACAGACTGCATTGGCGTAGAGTGGAGTGGTGCAGAGTGCAGTGGGGTGGCCTAGACTGGAGTGGTGTAGAGTGCAGTGGCCAAGAGTGCAGTGGTGTGTAGTAAAGCAGAGTGTATTGGCTTAGAGTACAGTGACGCAGAGTAGAGCACAGAGGCGTAGAGTAAAGTGCAGTGGTCCACTGTAGATTAGAGTGGTGTAGAGAGCGGTGGCATAGAGTTGCATAGATTGGTCCAGTGGCAGAGTGCAGTGGCGCAGAGTGCAGTGGCGCAGAGTAGAGTGGCAGAGAGTGCAGAGTTGAGTGTTGAAGAGTGCAGTGGCATAGAGCAAAGTGGTGCAGAGAGCAGTGGCTTGAACTACAGTGACAAAGAAATAGAGGAGATGATATCCTTGTGTCTTGTAAAAAAAAATGAAATGGAAGCTGTCATTTATTACAATCTGATGGCAGATTGTTCTTGTGCGACTGCACCGGCTGCATAAATAGAAAGAGTGACATATGTGCATGTGCAAAAGGTAGGGACAGGAGAAAGAGATATCTGCTAAAGTGTTATAAAATATTACTGGTAAAGGGTTGTTGTTGTTTTTCTAAAGAACACATTGGCGTAGGTTAGAGGTGATAATGCATGCAGGTCAATTCTATTTTAATGAAAAAAGTGCTCTGTGGCAGAGGTAGCGTGTCTTGAGTTGTAAAGGTATTAATTAAATATGCAGCTGTATTTTATTGTGGAACAACAAATTATTATTGTTTACTGATCTTATTTTTGCATACGGTGTTGCTGGTAGGTGTTACCTATGTAAGGTGTTACCCTACAAATTTAGCTTTAAACCCAGATATCATTCACTGATATCGGTGGTGTAGGAGGCTGGCCTGGTGTGTGGTGGACACCTATGGTGTTGTCACCCTATACCAGGTCTAGGTGGCCCCTATTAGTGAGGTGTAGACAGTGTCTAGGAAGGGCTCTCTACAGGTAGCTGTGGATGAGCAGCCAAGACCTGTCTAGGAGACATGCAAAGCTTATGCAATACCACTACAGTCACACAGCACTTACACACATGAAAGAACCACACAGTGTTAAAAAAATAAAGGTAATTAATTATAGTAACACAAATACTAGAATACTGAATAGGCAATACCCCAACTGGAGGTAAGTAAACACACTATTGTATACACATTAGCAATCAGTAAATAGCATAGAAAGCAATAGGCATTGGTAAAAGCAATAGCAAATAGTGAGGGGCCTAAGGGAGGGCCAAACCATATATTAAGAATGTGGAATGTGAAAGACAGTCCCCCACCCAAGGATGTGAAATCAGGAGAAGGGAGCTGGAGGAACTATGAGCCCCAAAAGGTAAGTACTAAGGTGCCGCCCAGGGTCCAGGATAGGAGAGGTAAGTACTTGGTTTTCCCCAATGCCAACAGGAGGAAGAACCCAAAGGTGGATCCTGACAGAAGAGGGCCTGCAAGGAAAGGGGGCTAAGTCCAGTTCGAGATGAAGTGTCCCGTTGTGGCAGGAGCCACTACCCAACCTTCTGTAAATGCAGGACCAGGTGGACGGTGTGTGAAGAAGGTTAGCAGTGCAGCCCAGAAGTGGAAGAGGAGTCCCAGGAGTGATGCAAGTGATGTTGTATGTCGTCGTTCTAGATGCAGTCAGTTAGTGGTGCTGGAAAATCACCAACAAATGCAGAGGATGGAGAAGTAGGTTTGCAAGGCTAAAGAGGACCAGCACGGTCCAGGGGACTCGACCCATGGAGGGGAGTCAGAGGTGAACCTCAGCAGCTGGGAGAGTCACAAGAAGAGGCAGCCCCCACAGGCAACCCACTGGCAGCAGGCACAGGAGTCGCAGTGAGGCCCACTCGGCACACCTGAAGAAGAGCCCTACGTCGCTGGAGCAGCAGGCAAGAGCCTTTGCTTTGCAGGAAGGTGTGCTGGGGACCAGGGCTACACAGAGACTGAAGATCCCATGGAGGAGGAGCAAATAAGCCTTGGCAGCTGCAAGAGTCGCGGTGCACCTGGGTACTGTCCTGCAAGGAGAGGCAAGGGCTTACTGTCTCCCAAATTGGACAGCTGGTAGAGAGGACCAAGGGGACCACTCCAGACCACCACCTGTGATGCAAGATCCATGCAGTTCAGTAGGAGAGAAGATCCATGCAGCCGTTCGTTGTTGCAGCTGGTGCCTGCAAATGCCGGGGTGTGACTCATTCATTCCAAGTGAGATTCCTTCTTGTGCAGGCTGAAGACTCGCCACCCTCCGAGGATGCATAGCTAGGGAAATGTTGCAGTTGCTGGAAGGGTCTGGAGAACATTTTTTGCAGAGAGGAGTCGTTGCTGAAGTTGCAGATTGTTGGTTCCTGAAGAATCCAGTTGCAGTCCTAGTGACCAGAAGATGAAGTAAACGATGCAGAGGAGTCCTTGTGGAATCTTGCATGTCGAATCTGAGGACCCACCCAAGAGGGAGACCCTAAATAGCCTAAAAGGTGGTTTGGTCACCTGCAAGGTGACCACCTATAAGTAGGGGGCTGTGACATCACCTGCCTGACCTTGCCACTCAGATGCTCCTAGGGGCCTGTGCACAGCTTGGATTCAAGATGGCAGAATCAAGTGGCCACTGTGACCACCTATCAGTAGGGGTCTGTGACATCACCTGCCTGACCTTGCCACTCAGGTGCTTCCAGGGGCCTGTGCAGAGCTGGGATTCAAGATGGCAGAACCAAGTGGCCACCTGAAGGAGCTCTGGGCATCACCAGGGGTGGTGTTGGATAGGGGAATTGTCAGTCCCCTTTCCTTTTACCAGATTCATGCCAGAGCAGGGACTGGGGTCCCTGGACTGGTGCAAACTGGTTTATGCAAGGAGGGCACCAAATGTGCCCTTCAAAGCATACCGGTAACTTTGGGAGGTTACCCCTCCCAAGCCATGTCACACCTATTTCCATGGGGAGAGGGTTTTGCCTCCCTCTCCCACAGGTAATCCTTTGTTCTGCCTTCCCCTTCTTGAGCTGGTCAAGCAGCAGGAGGGCAGAAACCGGTCTGGAGGGTGGGAGCAGCGCGGGCTGCTTGCAAAACCCTAGAAGACTGGTAGGAGCAATAAGGGGGGGCTAGAGTGCATGGAATCATACAACCAATACTGGCAACAGTATTGGGGTATGATTCTGACATGGTTGATACCAAACATGCCCAGGTTCGGAGTTACCATTATGTACCTGGACACAGGTGGTGACCTGTGTCCAGTACATGGGTAAAATGGCTTCCCCGCACTTACAAAGTCCAGTGCAATGGAGCTGGAGTTCGTAGGGGCACCTCTGCTAGTGCAGGGGTGCCACCACACACAGGTACCTGCACCCTGCCCTCTGGGCTAGGGGGGCCTACCATAGGGGTGACTTACAGTGACCTGGTGCAGTGACCTGTAGTGAGAAGGGTGCATGCGCCTTTTCACGCAGGCTGCAATGGCAGGCCTGCAGGCACATTTTGCATGGGCTCCCATGGGTGGCACAATATATGCTGCAGCCCATGGAGAACCCCTTGTGCCCCAATGCCCTGGGCACCTAAGTACCATATACTAGGGACTTACACTGGGCACCAGTGTGCCAATTGTGGGGTGTGTGAAGTCCTAGACAACCAAATTTAAAGGGAGAGATCACAATTACTGGGGTCCTGGTTAGCAGGATTGCAGTGAAAACAGTTAAAACATACTGACAGCAGGCAAAAGTGGGGGTAACCATGCCAAAAAGAGGGTACTTTCCTAGCGGTGGTAATGCACTTGATAGGGTAAGCAATGTTGTATAAGCCAGGGCTGGAAAAGTAATAAGAAGCGAGAGGCCTGTTAGTGTTGCTTATGTGATTTAATAAGTGAAAGACAAGGTCTGGAGGAGCATATATTTTTAATTATTGTCGATGGTGAAAGTGCATGAAGGATGCAGTGTAATTGTTGTTAGAGCGTGTGGTGAGGTGTAAGTAGTGTCGGGCAAAGTGTTAAAAGAGCCTAAAGGCAGATTGTGAAGCTTTGAAGTTGAAGAGGGGCTTGGGAGTGTTAGAGCTGTGGGTGGGTGGAGAAGGGATTCTCCGAGTGGCTCTAAGATTGTGGTATCTGTTTGTTTAGAAGTAGCAGGAAGGTTAGTGTTACTCCTTGCTCAGATGTGCATAAAAACACAAAGGAGTGGAATTACTGTCCTAGAACCAATAGACTTGCTGCCTAAGTAAAGGTTAGGACTTTGTGAAAGCATGGGGGAGTGGGTAGGGGTGAGGTGAATCTACAGACAGAAGAGAAAAATGTGGATGGGTGAAATGAAGTTGTGGTTTATATTCATTATGTTTGTGTTGGGCATGTTGCCACTGTGCCTGCTGCACAAATGTAAAGTCTGGTAAGTGTAGTTGAGAGTGACAGATAAACAGAGAGGTGTGTTGTTGGTGTGTGAACCCCAAAGCAGGGTGATAAGTTGTGGTGTTAGTAAACAGTAGCCATACTTTGTATTTTAACATGGAACTAGGGTCAAAATGTGGTATCTCCTAGTGAAAGTAAAGGAATTGTGTTCTTTTAGTCTTGTTGAAATGTATATTGAAGCATTAGCATGGGTTTAATGTTTCCATGAGTTATTATTGTCCTGGTGTCGCTGCACTTGCTGTTTGAAAATAAAGTAAGTTCCTGGAAGCGTGTGTTTAAAGAACAGGGAAGGGAGAAGTGGTTCAAGGTGCTTAGAGGAGCAGTGATGGGGTGTTGTTTGTAAAACAACAACTTTGCCTTTTGCCTGTGCTGAACTTGTCACAGTGTAATTTTAGGACACCTGTACATGTTTAGCAGCGTGTGCACATTGTCTGCTTTCATTCTAATCAGCAACATGTAGCCAGAGTTGGGGCTTAAATAATCTGATCCTGGCTGGGTCCAGTCTCAAGACTGGCACTTAGATGCAAATGTAAAGGATGGGAAATAAAGGCTCTAAGCTTGTTATCACTTCACAAGAGCTTAAGAGAGACATGCTTTTGACTCTGGTCAGTCCCTGTTTATAAGAGAAATGCATACATTGTAAGAATGTCAGATATTTTGGTCTGTCCTAGTATCTGCACAAATAACAATGTAAATAACACTGTTTTATTTCTTTTATAGCTCTACTAATCCCAGTGCAGGGTGTCAGAGCTCTTTACATAACACACATATTACCTATATAGCTAAAATACAAATCTGTCATCTGCATTTTCTGTGATGTGCTTTTTAAGGGTTATGTTACAGCCTCGTAAATGGAGCAGAGAAGGGGCATGAGCGGGGTCCATGGAGAGTGTAAACTGCATTACTCTTTCCTAGTATCGCTCTCACTTTGAAGTCAGCCAAAAGCAAAGTAAACACCAAGCTCCCTCGAAGACACAGTTTGACATTTGACTTCTGTCTTTGAATGCACAGCAAATATGACAAGATAAAGAAAGTAAGTTTGTTGAAGAATACACTAAACATGGTGTAGGAAAAGGGAAGGACAAACTGAACCTGGAGAGCCTAAAGCAAATAAAGCCAGCAAATAGAAAGCCAGAAAATGTGAGTTACAAACCACAAAGCCAATTTTAATCAGCAGGTGGAATGCATCCTAGGTCAACTTTCTGAAAAAACCCAAGATGTGTTCAGCAAACCAGACAGCTACGCTGTCTAGTAGGCTGTGACTTATCAAAAGCAGAGCCCTTTTAAGGCAATCATTCAACCTAATGAGGATACGCCATGATAGCATCACTAACTGTGATCAAAACCAGCTTAAAAGCACACTTTGTCAATTTCTTGTGCTTAACAAAAACAACTGGAATGCCATACTTGAAGACACATATGTTACAATTTGAACATTTACATTTTGTAGTACATTCTTTTTCCTCTTAACCTTTTGTATTCTTTCACATGCAATAGTTTTAACTTTAACTTTGCATGTACTACATGAACATTTTTACTAGGAATACTCCTCTTGTTTCCATTTTCAAAAACAACTCTTTGGACATCAGCACAAAAGTTGTTTATCACGACTGACCTGTGAGACACCCTATGGGCACATCACAGGTGTGTTTCTCTGAGGTACACAGCAGACCATCAGCCTAGTTACAGGTGTGTTGCTCTGAGGTACACTGCAGACCATCAGCCTAGTTACAGGTGTGTTGCTCCGAGGTACACTGCTGACCATCAGCCTCTTCTGATGTTTTTAGACCTTACACCCACACATGTGAGGGCTAAAATTACCAATGATGAGACTAAGGCAGTTTGGTATATACCAGAATCTCATGCCTATTGTGTGTCTGTGAGGTAGATTTATTTTTACCTGCCTACATTGTTGTTCAGCATTTAGCTGCCATGGAGTGCTCTTCCTTCAAATGTCTGCTCAGGGCGCCTTTGCAATGCCACTCTGGGTTTTTGAGTACTACAAAGAGGAAGATTGCTTTTGTTTCTCTTGGGTTTGAACAAACTCTGATTGCACTTTCTGAACTAAGCAACTGTGCCTTCTAAAATGAGGTGAAAGTGCAAATGCTAAAGTTTATAATTTAATAACCCTCAATTATTGTTTGTTTGCACATATGATTGATACTGGAAATGTGGTACTTTGATTTAGACCCCCTTGAGGCAGTATGTGGCTAGATTCCCATGTACTGGACATTTCTCTTCCTCAGAGAGCATCTTGCATGTTTTCTTGGTAGTTTTATAATCTCCCACTTGGTCAAGCAGTATGACAGCCATCATGCGATCTGTGACAGAATGCAGTAGCAGAGATGTACATACAGGATGAAAGGCCCTTCTTCTTGTGAGCTGTGAGGGCCTTCCCAGTTCCCTACTGTGCCATTCCCTAATTTCTGTCCCCACTGTTGATGTCTCCAGGTCCCCGGTCACAAGAGTGCACTCAAGTTACCAGAACAGCTCAAAGGAAGTGGACTTCTATCTCACAGTGTATGGCGCCATTGCTGTGGCTAACACCGTCTTCACGGTCCTTCGTGCATTCCTCTTCGCCTTTGGAACCATCCGCGCAGCAACAGTCATTCACGGCAAGCTGCTGAGGCGTGTGCTGAAGGTAAGCGGAACCATCCCTGCAGCAACAGCCATTCACGGTAAGCTGCTGAGGTACGTGCTGAAGGTAAGCGGAACCATCCCTGCAGCAACAGTCTTTGACGGCAAGCTGCTGAGGCGCGTGCTGAAGGGAAGCAGAACCATCCCTGCAGCAACAGCCAGTCACGGTAAGCTGCTGAGGCGCGTGCTGAAGGTAAGCGGAACCATCCCAGCAGCAACAGTCTTTGACGGCAAGCTGCTGAGGCGCGTGCTGAAGGTAAGCGGAACCATCCCTGCAGCAACAGCCAGTCACGGTAAGCTGCTGAGGTACGTGCTGAAGGTAAGCGGAACCATCCCTGCAGCAACAGTCTTTGACGGCAAGCTGCTGAGGCGCGTGCTGAAGGTAAGCGGAACCATCCCTGCAGCAACAGTCTTTGACGGCAAGCTGCTGAGATGCGTGCTGAAGGTAAGCGGAGAGAGCAGCAGCATACAATGCAATCTGCCTCCCAGCAATTGGCTTGGATTAAACATAAAGAAACTAGTTTTTATTTGTCCCTATCTGTGCCAGAGTCAGTAGTTACACCACCGTGCAGAGAAGGGAATATATTATTTTGTAATATTCCTGGAATGGAAAGTATGGGAAGACCTGGCAGATCCCAATAACTCCTCAAAGATTTTGTACTAATTATGATTTTCTCCTTTCCTAGTCAAGTGCATTTCCACCGATATGCCAATATGACTGACTGAAATCTGGGTTTAAATATAAATTTCTAGGGAATTAATTACTGCTGATACTAGCATCTGGAACTTAATAATATCTTTGGGTGTTCTAGTGCTGTGCTTCTTAACCCGTCATCCGGGGACCGCTGGGGATCGCAAAGCCTGTCCAGGGGGGTCAGTGATGGCTTAGAAAATTAGATAATACTAACAGAATAACAAAGTGTATATAAATAAAGAAGCAAAATGTGCAGTTAATTTTTTTTTAAATCTTCTGTAAATGTAATGGAATTTGAAGTTGGAGGCTAAAATTTAAATTAGTATCCTAAGATTGATTTGTGGGAGCAGAGCAGGCGCGGAATATAGTATGGATAATGAGTGGCATCAATCTTTTTTAGAGAATCTTCAACATTCACGTTAAAATCAAAATGTGTTTATTTTTATATTTGATTGGGATTTAAATACATTTTTTTTATAATTTGTGTATTTATTTGGTGGATACTTATTTCTGTTTTTTGTGCATTGTTTTGCGGCTTAAATTATTGAAAAAGCTTAAGCTGATGTCCTCTGCTTCCAGTAATGACTCCGTGAAGGTCCCCAGATTCCAATAATGGTTCGGGAGGGGAGAATCCTTGGGTTCTAGTATGGTTACGTTAGAGCCCACAGAAGTTAAATGTTTAAAAAACACTATCCTACTGGAGATTATCTGAGGCTCCCAGCTCTGAGTTTGTAGGCGAACATGAGGAGATTGCTTGTCTGGTGTTACCGACCATCCCTTATGCACTGCTTTTTCAGACAGCAAAATATATTTTCTTTTCATAGCCCTCATCTATTACTTAAAAGTCACTGCTCAAAGACTCACAACAACAGAGGACTTGGGGCCTGATTTATATATTGGTGACAGATATCCCATTCGCCGAATTCAAAATCCCATTAAATCCTATGGGATTTAGATTTCGGCAGATGGGATATCCATCACCGTTGTGGTGGAGTAACACGCCCGCAAATATCTAAATCAGGCCATCTGTCTTTTCTAAGTACAAACCTTTCTCATCTGCACAAATCTCCGTGTTTCTGTGGGTAAAACCCTCCTGTTGCCTGGCATCTATGCCCCTAGCTAGTAGGCTCTAAAACATTTGCTTACCCTCACAAGAATGGTATTCAGGAGCATCAGCATAGAACAGCAGGACTGCACGTCTGCTTGCTCAGTTGTTACTCTTAAAATGGCACCTGAAATGCCAAGCACAGTGCAGTGACAAAGGGAACTCGATGCAGCGTCAATTTTAAAAAGTAGAATGTAATTGTTGGTGTGCTGAAGCAGGTGATGTTAAGTACATGAATGAGCAGACCCACTGATATGCTTTCTTATATATGTTTTATCCTATAATTTGGACATATAGGGATTTACATTTTGTGAGTTCTTCTTTACATAAATATTGATACTACCTAACAAATATTTAAAAACTGAGCGCGTATTTATAGTTACAGAAAGGAAGAGGGACATATTAGTTCTCTGCGGTAATTCTTTTATAAAAATATTGAAGATGACAACACTGGTGACCAAACAGTGGACAAGGGGATGCGTGTATTTTTCAGCCAGAAGAGAAGGGGAGTGGACTGCATGGCACATCATCCAACAGCCGAGATACATAGTATTGATGGCCCGCTACAGAAGACATTTTTCAGAGAATATCCTTATTGTCAGGAGCAACAGTCTTTTTTCATGATGTCCTTTCATCGGGATCATTCTAGGAAACATACATTTAAACTATGAACCCCCATCTCAGTCAAGGGAGGCGCTTCCTAAGCTACTTCTGTCCATGACAAAGCGTTGTGTGAAACCTCTGGGTTCTGGTGATCAAGCATGATGGATGTTCTATTCTGTTCTCCTTAAAACTCCTTCCCATGCAAGTTGTGGCCATACGACTGTACTATTTGCAACCAATATTTTGTGACCAGTAATCACTATTTTTGCCACTATTAAAATATTTTTAAGAACCGACCAATGTACTAGTAGGTTAGTTCTTAAGAAACTGAATCATTGTGGGTCGGAATTCCACCTATGTCGTGCACATTAATGAGGGCAGTTGCATACTGAGAACCACTACAACTTGGTGCCTTAACAGGGATGGTGACTTACTGGGGTGAGCAGACTACCATGCTTGTATTTGCTTTTAAATAAAGCAACCTTTTCTGTTTTTTAGATGCTGCTCTTTGTTCTTAAAAGAAAAAGGGCAGCACTGAAAACAAATAAGTTTTGAAAACTTTTTTTTAGGTGTGGGCAGTGGTTCTGTGGACAACTGCCTACTCCTAAAAATCGTTTTGACCATTCACATTGGGAAAGTTGTCCTTTGGGGACCCCTTCCCATTTGTGAATGGTTACCACTACCTTTCAGTAGCTGGTAAAATATGAATGTTTTGCTACAGGATTCTGGCCGCAAAGCATTAATACATACCATAAGGAATCAGTATTTGGAAGGAGTGACCTAAACATGCCCCTTCCAAATACTGATTTGGTATGGTTTCCTAAACCCTTTTAGCAATTCAGTAACCTGTTACCAAATCACTAATTTGGTTTAGCACATTTGAAAAACACATTTACTGGTTGCAAACCCTGAGATTTACTGATTGCCAGGGTTTGCGGCCACTAAATGGATTCGAACATATGTGCGTAGTTGATTTGACACCTTCCTCCCCCTCTACCAGAGGCAGAGCCATTGGTGGCGTTGGGAAGACATTGCTACCAAACAGAACGCGATATTTCGAAGGATAGGTTTAGAACGATGTCTGTAAATCAGATTTTCTCTTCCTCAACAGAGTGAAAATGGATCTGTACTTTCATCTCATACATTGTCTATTTTCTTACAGCTGTAAAAAACAAATAGAGAAAGCTCCTGCTTTAACTTACAGAAATACTCCCAAGCTCAGAGCATCTTCCAAGAATATTCTCCTTTGTCTCATTGATCGGCAGCCCCAAGTGTTTTGTGTGCACCATGTTGATGCTCCCTTGGGATGTATGTTAGACTACCACCCGTATTTACGGTAGGACAGGTCTTCAAAGAATATGACCACTCTTTCTGAGGACACTGTACTTGAGTGTTATCCAGACAGTCTGGAAGTCACTCCTCAGTGACCATCAGATGACATGTAATTAAGTAGCCATAATTAGCACATGCCTTTGGAAAGAACTTCTGTCTACAGACAAGTGCCCCACTCTGCTTGATTGAGAGTGTCTAGGAAATGTGACTTCACTGAAATACAGACCCTTTCCTTGCATGACTGATCATTAGTATAGACTCATTCTGAGGGCCTTTCGTGGCATGCTGTGCCAGGCGGTGGTTACTGCGCAGTACGCTTAGTGAGTGCTGTCATTTACCTAAATAACACTCTCCATCATCAGTGGCTAGTGCGTTCTTTACTGTACTTCACGGGCAAGTAAAAACAGCTAAATTTAACCTATCTATCCAACAACCAGAATGTGCTTGAACCGCCTGAGGCCCAACAGTATGATAGCATCTAAGTGCCAGGTGTTAGATTGCAAATATAATTGACTTTCTTACAATTCATATCCTAGGGGCTTGCTTTGGGTAGAGGCTGGGGTCTCCAGGAGTGCTTGCCTTCTTTAGCAACACATTTCCTCCTGGAAATAGTTCTGGTAAGTAAGCAAGTGATGCAAATGGATAAATTCTGGATTTAGCTTTGATCTTAGACCAGCCTTGGCGCCAACCAAACTCGCCGCTCACACAACTAGGATATGGCCCACCAAATATTCTTTGGTGCTGCACCAATGTCATGGTGGTTAAATCATGGTGGCCCAAGTGATCACCTGAACGCATAAGGATACGGCACAGTCTATCAGAGGTGCAATAACTGCAGCCCCAACAACCCCGGAGAGCCAGTATGCACTATATTGGTCCTTAAATGCCCCTCTCTGCTCCAGTGGCCTGAATCCCACAAGCCACTAGTGGTAGTAAAATGTATCCGGTGGAGTGGTACCTGTAGAAGACTCTGGCTCAACCAGGGCTTACTGGGACCTTGTAAGTTAGGTCTAGGTGCTGAGCAAATCCCACTGAGATCTTCCAGTCATCTGGACCAAGTTGGCACCTCCTGGCACATCATCCTCACTCTCCCACACTCCTCTGTATATTTGGCAGTGCGGAATGTTTAATAGACTTGTGCAGATATCTTATATTTGCTGTTGTGTATCATTGGTGTATGTTCATTGAAATGTTGCACGGCATCACCTCCGACCCAGAAATAACTATATACTTGGTGTTACGGTTCTTTGGTATATCCTGGTGGTAATCTGTATACTTAATGGTGTAGATCATCTGCTAATCTGCATCCTAAATTGTCATGACTACTTTAGCTGTCCAGCACGCAGAGTGCTGGGGTTGATTAAGGTGGTGTCCAATGGAACGGTACAAAAGTGGCATGGGGCACATTCGTTTTAAAATATGGATTTTTGTTATACATGTTTGGATAAGATTTGAAAACAAACGCACCTGGAAAAGTAAAAAAAAAAATCATTTGATTTCTACTATATCTTAGGCCCCGATTACGAGTCTGACGGTCCTGGGACTGCCAGACTCACAGTGGTGGTTGGACAGCCGCAGCTGTGGCATTCAGACCATCACGTTCTGAGGGAGGGCAGACCCGCCAACCTACTGCCGTCCTCGCCAGGATCCTAGATCCGACGGGCTGACGGTGGACCTGGTTGTAATTAGCTTGGGTGGCACTGAAGTCAGTGCCACCCTGCAGATTACAACCTTGTTCTCCGTCAGCCTTTTCATGGCGGCCACGAAAAGGCTGGTGGGGAACAAGTGCAGGGATCTCCCTGCCCAGCACCCTTGAAATGCGATGCAGACCGTGCGCTCTTCCAGGGTGCTGGTACCCCCTGGGCGAGGCAGCATTGCAGCCTCCGGGTCTATTATGAGCCGGCGGCAACGCCGCTGCACCTTTCCCCCCTGGGCTGAATGGCACAGACCTCGCTTTCCACCAGTCAGCCCAGCGGGAACGTCGTAATGGGGCTGGCGGGGAGGTCACCAGCACCGCAGTGACCTCTCCGTCGGCAGTTTGGCGGATGGATGTTTTGGTCCATCAGACTCATAATCAGCCCCTTAATCTGTTAGAACGAACAGCTGCAATGCCGTTTGGCTACCCTGCCCCCCCTGTACATATCTGAGCAAGGTAGCAGACGCCACTGTGCGTCACGTGAAGAGAGGAGCATTAGTGACACCGTCAGTATTCGTTATTAGAGGTACAGACCATCCATGTAACCCTGTGTTGAAGGGGCAGACTTTAAAAAGGGATAGTTTCTCGGAGAGGATCAAGAAAAATGGAAAATTTGTTTATGATGCACTTCCTGGTGATTATTTATTACTTACATGTTATGTCCTCATGCACTTTTGTATTGGTGGTAGGTTTGTCAGATTCCACAATATGCACAAGATAGCCATATATTTTTTATTTCTAGTGACAAAGATGCTATATACATTTAATTTATTTTACACTTTTAGCTTTACTCAGATATGTGTGTGATTCATTCAAAATGGTGACAAGTGATGTGTTTGTGTGTAAGATATGTGAATTATGTTGTCTTTGTCCATACGATACATAAAGCAAAAGTTCTGTAGCTATCCCATGTGTGCTGAGGGTTCGGACAATCATTGACATGTACAAATATTTATGAGGATATAAGATTTAAGAAGAAAATATTCAGGAAGGGGCACTTGAGCATATTTCGTTTACTGTTCACCTTAAGACGTATAAAGAACAAATTTGACTTGAAAGCCGTGGTGTGCTTGGCATCCTCTCTCCCTTTTACAGGCCACTGTGACTTTCTTCGACACCACGCCAATGGGCCGCATCATTAACCGCTTCTCATCAGACCTGTACTGCGTGGACGACAGCCTTCCCTTCATTCTGAACATCTTCCTGGCCAATGTCTTTGGTCTTCTGGGCATGGTGGTGATGATCAGTTACGGTCTACCCTGGATCGTCCTGGTCATGGTGCCGCTGGCGGTTCTGTACTTCTACATCCAGCGGTACTACCGCCACACCTCGCGGGAGCTGAAGCGGCTGTACAGCATCACCCTGTCACCCATCTACACCCACTTCTCCGAGACCCTCACCGGGCTGAGCACCATCCGTGCATCTCGGGCGACAGACAGGTGAGAGCAGAAAAAAACACTAAAATAAAACAGCCAGGAACGTACTGATTATATTCTCTCTGGTTGGTGTTCTTCAGAAGTTGATTTAACATTGGCAACCAGAATGACTAGTGATTTTTTTTTGTGATGAAAAGTTGCGAACAGTGCAAAAAGCACCAGTATAGGTGGATGCATTGTTTGTATGGTGCAGATAGTGTATCCAGTGAAAATACAGAGCACATAATGATGTTTTGCATACGTAACAGCACCACAAGTCTCGATAACAAGATGTTTATCCTGCCAAAATCAAACCAAAATGTTACAATAATATTGAAAACACTGCTACACCTTCACCCTGACCAATCAAAGTACATTCTTCCTATTGGTCTATTTACCATGTCATAAAAAACATTTGTTCTGTTCCCATTTTTTTTTTCCTTTTTTATCTTTTGTGTATCAGGTTTCCCTCTCATTCCCCTCCCAAAGCATTCTTGCATTCATGTTTTTATGAGAGTGCTGAGCTTGGCCGCCTCGTTTGGGCTTGGGCCCTATATGGATAAATACCCCCGTAAGCAATATATCAAACCAGGAAAGACGGCTACACTCCACGAGATAATGGTGAAACTAGACCGCGCTGATATCCGGTGAATCATGCAGCCCAAGAGCAGACATTACCCCTGCCATTCGCTGACTCACAATCCTTACAGCAGACTAGATTGCATACTAGTTGCCAGAGAGTTTAGTCCCGAGGTATGGGGCGGCCAGTACCTAAACAGGTTCTTTTCCAACCCTTCTCCGTTATTGTTAAGCTATGATGGAGGTGTGGGACAAGGATGAACGCTGGCATGGCGGTTGAATCCAGAGGCCATCACCAACAGTGCTGTCAGATCAGGGCAAGCCTGGAGGGATATCTAGAAAACACCTGGGGATCTACGCATATTGATGCAATGGAATGGAAGGTCCTAAAGGCAGTGCTCGGGCGCGAATGCTTGATTAAAACATATAGAATAAAGCAGCATCCACAATGCGTCCTGACCCAGCAGGAGACTAGATTAGTGCAGCTTCAAGTGCAGAGAGATATTGATGCCGCGCAGGCGTGAGCCAGACTGTAGCTTGGGGCCTGATGTATATCTTGGTGGTAAGGATGCTCCATCACATTGGCGATGAGTATCCTTACTGCCAGGATAATGGCATGTCTGACCGATTTAAATGCAGGTAGGCTATAGTTTGGCCACGGCCCAGAACAAGTTTGATGTCGCCAAACTTCTCCGACTGCTTGACAGAGTAAGAGGCGTCAGAGAATTGTCTATATATCTGCCCACCTAGCTTAGATGGGCAGACATATTGTTGTTTTTACTGCCTGTCATCACCAAGCAAACCCTGGCAGTAAGGGGCAGTAAAATACTAGAAATTCCCCTCTTACTATGGGAGATAACTCCCTTAGCGAGGGTGGTGTTAAAAAATAGGTTAGACAGATGGCTCTAGCATTTTGACAGAGCCATTTGTCAAACTTAACAAAGCATTATTAGGAACAGCTATGACTGCGGTTCCAGTCAGTGCTTTAGAACTGACTGCCAGCTTCATGGTCACCTCTAAATTTGGCACGTGGGGACTTAGTCAGGGCAATAGAGTAATATACTCTGTTGCCCTGACAGAGTTAACCCCGTCCACCAAATAAATCAGTCCCTTAGTCTGGATATAGCAGACACCTGGTACATACCAGATAAACATACATTGAGATACTACAGGCAAACACTACACAGGGAAGGGAACAAATCAATACATTCTTGGCCTGGATTCATAAAAGAGAATCCCCGCCTCCATGATATTGGCCTGATGGGTCAAGAGCGATGACTCACCCTAGCATTAATGATACCCTGTCAGTATATCTGGCCTGTCTACGCGAAAGCATCACAGATTGAGACATACCTCAAGCCCCTTGGACTCCCAAGGTCAACTCTGTAGGACGCAGAAGAACTGGAATTATAAATTACTATGGAGGAGTTCGCTGCAGTTTGAGCCTACCTGCAGGTAAGCCTCTTGGGGGGATGGACTCCCCTCAGCGTTCTACCAAGCGTATGTAGGAAGAGACAGGCACCTAGAGGCATGCTTGGAAGTGAGACAGCGAGAGAGACTGTTGAATTCCATGAGGGAGGCCATTGCTGTAGTGGTGCCCAAACCTAAGAAAAACCAGGTGGAACGTGGTTCATACAGGCCATTGTCCATGCTGAATGTGGATATGAAGATCCTTTCCAAGATATTAGCTAATAGTGTATTAACCAGGATTCTGGCCTTTGTCCATGAGAACCAACGTGGTTTTATCCCAGGCTGCAAAATGCTTATAAACATAAAACCCTACACCATGTCATTACCTCGACAGAGGAGTCTGCGGATGACTGCGCCTTAGTAGCACTCAACATTGAAAATGCATTTGACTCCCTTAGCTGAAAGTACATGTTGAAGGTTCTCATTAAGATGGGAGTTGGCCCAAGTATTCTGCAGTGGGTGAGGTTCCAGTATAAGGATCCAGTCCCCAAAGTCAGGTTGGGTGACAGAAAACCCAGCAGCTCGAGAGTAGGGGAGGACGACCAGGCAGGGATGCCCACTGTCACCACTGTTGTTTGTGTTAGCAATGAAACCATTGGCAATATAGGTTAGGCTAGAAATGCAGCCACGGAGGATATGAGTGGACAACATACTCTTTGTGGTCTCCCTATATGTGGATGAGGCTTTGGTGTTCTTGGTTTGACTCTGGGATTCTGTGCCCATTCTCATGCAGGACAAGTTTGCAGACGTCCCAGGGCTATATATTAAGAAACAGAAGACAGTACAACACCCTTTAGCAGATCTGAGAAAGACAATACAGTCAGAACTACCTGATATGGTACTGCAGTGGCAACGGATGGCGTTCCTCTACCTGGCTGTATGAGTGTCCCGTGCTGCTGCATTACATCATGTGTATAATCTTTGTAGGATCTTAAAGGGGCTTGGAGCCTCCATACTGTAAAATGCCATATACCCTGTCTTGAAACATGTCTTCTGAGAAATAGTCTGCTAGCCTTACTGTTGTGAGTGTGAAAGAGGAACAGAGTTGTCTGGAGGTATTAAAATTGGACAAAGCACTGGAAGGGTTGATCCTCCATGACCTGCAGCTTTATTATATTGCTGCACAACTGCAGCATGCTGCAAAATGATGTGATAAAGGCCTGAACTGGGAAACCATACTCCTGCAAGGCACAGAAGCAGATGGAACCATGCCACTATGCCTGAACTTCATCTCTTATGTATATGAGCACAGTAATGTTGGTTTATGTTGATGTCACGTTGGATGGGTGAAATATAAATGTAAACTTAAGGTTTTTTTGATAGTATGTATTTGTAAGGGGTAATTCAACCTACAGCTTTCTGAATGGGTTTTGCCTGTAGTTATTTCCTGCACAAAATCCATAGATGTACATTTATGTGCCAACCCGTGCACTTTTAATAGGACTATCCTCATTAATTGCAGTCCCAATCCCCAAATCCATGATGTTGGCCAACCTCGGTAAATCCCACCTGTGCTTAGTGTATTACCAAATTCTGATTGCTGTTGAGCCACAAAAACTAATCACATTTGTGACTCCATTTAGTGTGTACAAGCATCTACATCTGATGTTTTGGCTTGCCTCAGCTGCAAGTGTATTTCATTAATGGACATCTTGATTATTGATATCACAGCAGTCAGATGTTCCAGGATGAATCCTTGGTTTTTGCATAGAACCCTGTTAAACATAATGAAATTCTGAAATGTATGTTGTCAGTTCTCAAAGATAGAGACATGACAATGAGCCATGAAAAGGCAAAAATTCTACCTAGAATGTATGATATTGGATCACTCCATCACATCTCCTTGGATCCAGTCAAAAGTTCAGTATGATCCATGCTATCAGGGAGGCATCACTACCTGTTGATGAAGATGCTTTGTGTAATTTTCTTGGGCTAAGCGAGTATTATGCCTGTTTCGTGCATGACTATGCTTTGGTTGTACAACCCTTGAGATAGTTGTTTAAGAAAGGAAGAAGGGCTTGAAATTTGAATGGTCATCTGAAGCCTCCATGGCACTGGAAAAGTTAAAAAATATAGCTGTGGAGGTATCAGCTTTGAAACCATTTCTATCTGGTGAAAAATGTATCATCACCGTTGACTCTTGTCTAGATGGTTTCGGTGCCGTCTTAGGACAACATTTGTACACTAAAGAGAAGACTATTGCTTTTGTGTCACAGCTTCTCGATCCGGCAGAAACTCATCAAGTCCCTACTTGCACACAGGCTGTTGAGAAATTCAAAACTTACATTTTTTTGCAGCCTTTCAGATAATTACAGACCACCAACCACTTTGTTGACTTAATGAGTGGTAATGGTGTTTGCACAGTTTCAGCTAGGTTGGTGATACCATTTAAACTTCAAGGATACAGATCACGTATGTGCCCGGAAGGAAAAACTTTGGTGCGGATAATTTGTCCCATATGCCCCTGCAGGATAGTTTACCTGAAGTGAATGTACAGGATTGTGAATGTGTGGTGGCTGCCTTGGATGCAGAGTGTAATGGTGTGCTTACTGAGGCCGAATGATGTGCTGCCTACTAGCAGGACACCACACTGCACGAAGTCATGAATAATATCAAGCTCGGCTGGCCCTGAGGATAGGTATTTAAGTGCTTAGTTGATGAGTTTATGCCCAGGTGGTAACTGAACGTATCTTTGTCAAGGAATGGTCAGGAGTCAAAATATTTTCATCCCACCAGAAAAACATGTTAAAGTTGCGCATGAAGGTCACTTAGGTATGAGATGCACTAGCAAACAATTGAAGCAATTTACTAGTGACCATTGTTAGATGCACGTCTGGTACGAATGGTGAATAATTGGCCTGAGTGTTTGATGTCTAAGGAATACTGGAAACAGCAGAAAAAAACATTGCATGCTATGCCGGGAGGCTCCTGGGATAACATGACTTTGGACTTTTCAATTGGTATAATTTGCTACCTCTGAGCATGAAATACATGACCGTCTTATTAGCCTATTAGTCTGAATGTCTTTTCTTCTCGTTTGTTGAATCTGCCAACAAAGGGTGTGTGATCAAATTCCTTTTTAGTATTTTTGGTGTTGAAAGTTCACCTAAGAAAAATGACACTGTTTTTTTTTATCAATGTAGATGCATCATTTTTGGGGTTTGGATGGTATCAAACACTTGCATGTTGCCTTGAATACCCTGTGTTGACTGAGCCAACCATTTCCTCAGAGACAGGGTCCAAATGACTGTAGCAGCCTATCTTGGCATGGGTTCCCATACGAAGCAAAAGGTGTGGGGGTACATCACAACTCTACGTAGCACTACTAATGCCTCCTTTTAAGTTATTGAGGGGAAGAGAACTAAAGACAACACTAGTGAATTAATGCTTCAAAGTCTGGGTGTGTTGACAATGTTGATGATGATTGTGAGATGCTTGAAAGGCCTCTCAGGAAACATACTGCTGCTAAACAATATTCTGATAGTAAAAGAAGGTTTAGGTCCTGGGAGGTAAATTGTGGGGGGCTATGTGCTGATCACAAAACCTCACAAAGTGTTAAAAAGGAGATCAAGGTTCACCAATCTCTGTCAAAGTTCTTAAAATCTCCAGGGTTGGTGTTGTGTTGAAGGTTAAATGATGGTGAAGTAAAATGTTTTTTTTTTTTGTGTTTTAATGAGCAGTTCAGGGGTATTTGTGAGTCTGTGTGTTGTTCTGGTGAATAGTCATTTAACTGGTTGGCATGAGGCGGGGACCGTCCTGGTTTGCATAAACATGTAGACCATGGAAAACTGCGTGGGAGCCACGATTGTGATCTTAATTTAAGTTTAACAAAAGAAGAAAGCCATATCCTGAGTGTACTTCATTTCACTCTTGACAACTCTATGGCATTATAACAACTAGGCTGTCGCTTCCTATGTGAATACTAGGTTGTATACGATGATCTATGGTGCGAATACTGAGTTGTCCTTAGCGTAGGTATTGGGATGCTGGCTTGTCCATACATACGCTTGTATGAATCATGCTTATTTCTTACTTTGAGCTGCTGAAATTCCGTTGTTGCTATATTGAGCTTTCGGAACTCTGTTGTTGTTTGCTTTGTGGGTTGTGATACTCTTGTCTGTCACAGTCTCCGACTGTTCTTTCGTTAACCAGGTGAATTGTGGTCCATACATACACCTCTCCAAATGGGTTGTTATTCTTGTGTTGACCTGTTGGGAAGGTATTTTTGTTATCGTAACCTGTTATAAATAATGGTTAAATCTTTATTGAACTTTTACACTAATCTGTAAATTCTGTGCCCCATTGAGGTTTGAGCAAGATAATGAAGAACGTCTGGAGAGGAATCAGCGCTGTCTGTACGTCAGTAATACGGCCATGCAGTGGTTGGACATACGTCTACAGATGATTGGTGTCATCGTAGTTACGGCCATAGCAGTGATAGCAATCGCGCAGCACCAAAAGGAATCTGGAGATCCAGGTAGATTCAGTGACCATCTCCTGCCACTAGTGTTGCTCTTAGCCCCATCTCCTCTCCGCCCCCATGGTGTCGGTGAACTTGCTTCCTATAATGCAATTGTGCTCATATTCTACTTATTTAAATACTTGACCTTTACTCTCTTCCATTAATATGAGGTTATTAACCCATTTGTTAGGTCTGGTGTTAGCCACAACATTTTATATGTATAAAATACTTACTTACAGGGGCTTTCAGCCTGCACTCTTTCTCCATTGGTCTACTGCTGTGTGATTCAGATTTTAAATCCTCCTGCTACAGCTTATACCATCGGGCAGTGGATGAGCCTACTTAAGATATTGGCTAACTTCACTGCGAGTGACAGATTTCTGCCCTTTTACAAGCAGCACATCCACAGACAAATTAGTTCCCTTAAGTGCCAGTAACTGCTATTGCATTGTGTTTTGCTTTTAGCCAATGCTTTTATTTATTTATTTTTTAGACTGATGAGGTTCCAGCAGCTTCCTCAACAGTAATGTTTTGCAAAAACCATGACGAAAACGCATTGACAAAGCCAAATGGCCAACACAAGACCTACTGGCTTTGCCAATGCTTGTCCTGCACTGTAGACTGAACGCCAGCTTGCACTTTGATTTGCAATGCTATGATCTGCTGTGATATTTATTTATTTTTAGTTTTTACGTGGTGCCACTACCACAGCTAATTAGTCGGACAGTGATGGTAAAAAGCTAAATGGGGAGACAAAGCCTTCTCAGTGGCAGCCGTCAGGCTATGGAATTCGCTCCCTCTTAAAATGAGAGAAATATCTCCCTTCCTGCCATTTCGAAAGCATCTAAACACTTGGCTATTCTCGCTGTAGGTGGCCGTTCCGCATCAGCCTCTTCTTACTTGCCTAGCGCTTCAATACCTCTGGTCTGAATGCGCTCTATAAATAACTAAACACCGTAGAAGGAAAAGCGGTAACAACAAGAACCAAAACTGATTGAGATGATAATCCAGAGTCAACAAGAGTTTGATATCTGCTTGTTATAGAAGCCTACGTAGCGCATCAAAATCCAGGTTCAAGGGAGGCAGGTTTACCTGGGAGGTTTATACATTTGTTTGTGTTATTCTTTATATTCATAATTGTACTGTTTTGCACTGGTTAGTGTTTATATTCAAAGTGTTTGTCTCAAGGGCGCTTGTATTTTGTGTTGGAGCTGAGAGAGGATTTAGAGGGACAGATGAGCAGAAGTTTGAGAATTGGCTCCTGTGCGAGTGAGTGGCCACCAGCACCTGTATCTTGGATTAAATTTAACTCAAGTTACTTCATTGTCCTTGTCTTCCTACCGGGTTTAATCCTGCACTGCAGTCCAGGCAAACCGTTTGCAGCAACTGTCCATGCTGCATCCTGGGCATCTGCTGCTTCTCTTGAACATGTTTCTTGGATGAAAAAGATGTTGTTTGGAAATATGCAATGTGTCGATTCCCTAATCCAGTTGTCTTTCTGTTTATCTAGTTTGTACAGAGCATTTATCCAAAGTGCTAGAACACAGAATAATAAATTTAAGCATTTATTGGCAACAAGCCAGAGTTTGGGTCAGTCACAGTCAACAGAGGTAGAGTAACTTAATCATGTTGGATTTAATTACGAAAAAGATGGTAGTCACCGTCCATTAGAGAAAGACTGGCTGTGCATGGCGGATTGGTTCTTTGGTGGCAAAACTCCCTCCGTGGAGCACGATGTATTTTAATACTAAAATGATGGTGGTAGGGGAAATACAATCCAGGGTAAGACCTACCTTTTCTTTGGAGCGCTTAAAAATTGCAGAAAGGATATCTGAAGAGCTATATAGAAAATGGTATAATTATGGAGTTATGAATGAAGCAAATTACCGATGGGCGGATAGTCGGTTAGCAGATTAGATCGAGCGGGAAAGGCAAATGACTTAACATTAAATAACAATATACAAAGGATGACTTTGAAAACAAAAGGAAAACTATGAACTACTACAGTGGAACACATTGGAAAAATCATAAGCATTAAAACTGAAACTTAAAAAGAGTGTGTGAAGACTGTACTGAGGCATACAGACCTAGAGAACAGAGCTAAGTAAACAAACGAAAATAGGAGTCTGCAGGAGAGATGTAGCAACAGGAAAGGGTACTAAAGGACGAAATCTTTTCAACTGGTTTGTAATTGAAAATCTGGGTAACGGATGAGATCTGACTATGAAGCGCCAGGGAAGAGTTGCTGGTAAAGCCTGTACTGAGCGAGGGAGCACTGGGAATCTTGGCCTGTTGCCAGCAATGCTTGTCGCCCCCATGACGCTTGTTTGTGTTTGACCTGTATCGCGTCCAAGGTAACACTGTACTTGCACCTTGGAGTCTTGTTAGGCCTCATTCACATAGCTTAAGGAAGTGGGGTCCTTTTGTGTAAAGCGCTACATTTAATGTTGAAGTTCCTCTTCCTCCAGGACCTACATAGATATTGGGCATATTACTTGAATCCTTTTGTTCATGTATTGGTCTGCGCACTGAGGTTTTGGTAATTGCATTAGAAGGTATACGTATCAGCTGAACTTCCCTTTTTCTGATGGCTGAAGCTCTGTTGCCTCCACCAAACCTGGTAACCCCAACATTTCAGGATCATGCAGGTCCCCTCACCGAAGTGACACGGGTTTGTTTTCCTCTGTTCCCACAGGACTGGTGGGGTTGGCGCTCTCATACGCCCTCTCTGTAACCAACCTGCTGTCAGGCCTCATCTCAAGCTTCACACAGAC
This sequence comes from Pleurodeles waltl, assembly GCF_031143425.1. Lineage (NCBI taxonomy): Eukaryota > Metazoa > Chordata > Amphibia > Caudata > Salamandridae > Pleurodeles > Pleurodeles waltl. Next base: position 1,802,579,687 of record NC_090444.1, on the reverse strand, counting down.
AGAGACCATGATGGTGAGCGTGGAGCGAGCCGAGGAGTACTCTTCAGATCTTCCCATGGAGCCGCAGGCAGACGACCTCCAGGTATTTATGCTTTGTCTCTATAGCCACCAGGTGCGGGTGCAAAGTGGTCTGCACCGTCTGCCTGACCTGAAGATTCCCTATTGTGGTTTAGAGTAGCGCTCTGAAACCAACCTGTGGGAGTGCCTGTAGGATCCTCTTGCCACCTTGAGGACCATCGGTTCAAAGAATTGCAGCAAAACTTCTTCAAGATGCACGAGAAAAGGTAAGCATGTTGCACCGTGTCAGTGGTTACCTGTCCTGCTGTCCTGGTGGGCTGAGGAATTGTCCAAAGGTACCACTCTGCAGTCATGAATCCTGTTGGACAGCAGAATGTTCATTCTGTACACAAACGTGAGCTCTCTGTGTGGGTTTCCCTTGGAGGAAACATCTACCATAGCTCTTATACATTGTACGATCGTGTTTTCCTGTACTCTTTCACAAGCGTTTTGGTTGGAAGCTCTGTACAATCATTTTTCCACACTTGCTTTTAAAACCTCATCATAAATCTAGTTTCAACTCCAGACTGGTACATTTACATGCTGAAAAAAGACTGGATGGGGACGGGAATCAGTTTTTTATATCTTATGAGGTGAGGTTCTAAGCCTGGCCAATCTCATCATGAATTGATTTCCACACTTCTAACAGAACTGGAGCAGTAATCATAGATGGTGGGCTTTTCAGCTAGACAAAGGTGTGATGAGGGACAAGTTCAAAGTTCTATTTGTGTCCAACACGAAAGGTAAAGTGGTATGATTGAGCAATATGACAAGTGTCTTTTTAATCCCTAAACTGCCAAGTGACTGTAAAATCTATAAAATATTTTTTTCCTGGGAGCCCGTGTCCACCAACTTGCATGAGTGTGACACTTGACGTGGCGTCTTTAGAGGTTTTTTTCAAAACAAGTTTATTAGGCTTGAAAAACACCATGTATTGACAATCATATTATACGTTACCTCAGTTGTACGCCATGCACGTCTGTATGGAGTTTTAAAGATAATTTTGGATTAAGCATAGAATAAAATGAAGATTCCCCTAAGAGCCCAGGTGCCATCACTAAGGGTAGATGATGTAAATGGCCTCTGTCTACCAGCCTCATCCACCCTTCCAGCTGAGTAAATATGACGGTGAAGAAACCATAGGCTACTGCTGGCCTTCAGGTCCTTACCGCAGATGTGCAGACGCTACAGTGGTTATAGAAGATGCTCTGCCCCTGTCCACTGAGCTGCTTCAAAATCTCTGTCTTAGCACTTACATTGGGTCTGTGGGTGCTGAGACTCGGGTCAGTCCGCGCACTATCTAATGAGGCCCAGTAGACCGCGATCAATCTGCACTCCATGAATAAAACATTTACTTGCTAGAAGCAATCCTCAAGGAAAACGGAGCTACTTCTAAGAGCGAGAGCTGCTGGGCTGGAACACCTGGCAGAGCCGGCGTAAACGAAGCAATATTGGGTTCATCCAAAAGACAGTCTGGGAAGTTTGCACCTAATAATCGCAGAGTTCATGGAACTTCCACCTAGAGATCAGCAGATCATTTACTTTGAAATGAATAAAAAAGATCTGCAGGGTAATAGATCAGTGATTCTAGCACTGAAACATCACTGTCCCCACCCACCCTCACAGACCACGCACGAAACCCCGGTGTCATCCTCGACTCAGCGCTCACCATGACCAGACAGGTCAACTCCGTCGTATCTACCTACTTCCACACCATCCGACTCCTACGGAAGATCTTCAGATGGATACCAACCGACTGCCGAAAGACCGTGACACATGCCCTGATCATAAGCAGACTTGACTATGGCAATGCCCTCTATGCTGGCACCTCCAAGAAGAACCAGAGCAAGCTGCAACAAATCCAGAACACCGCCGCCAGAGTTATCCTGAGCACCCCCATCGAGAACACGTCACAAGACATCTGAGAGACCTCCACTGGCTCACACGATAAGAGGATCAACTTCAAACTCCTTGTACACACCTACAGAGACACTCCACAACATCTGACCTGACTACCTCAACCACCGCCTTACCTGGTACTCTCCTTCCAGACCTCTCCGCTCCTCCCAGCAGTGGCTCGCCAATGTACCCCGCATAAAGAAGTCCTAGGCTGGAGGAAGATCTTTTACCTACCTGACAGCTAAAGGTTGGAACACCCTACCTCTCTCCCTTAGACAGTCGCCATCGCTACCTCAATTCAGGAAGGACCTCAAGACCTGTCTCTCCGATGAACCCCACAGCGCTTTGAGACCCTATGGGTGAGTAGCTCTAAAAATACTTGATTGATAGATTTTTGCCAGTCTTTGCATCCACTCTTGTTGAAGTGTGCTGGATTGATACATTTGACAGCGCAAGGCCTTAGCCAGGTTGCTTTGCAGCCTCTACACATACACTTCATTTCCATGGACCTTGTCAAGAGTATATTTTGCTTCTTATTAGCAGTCCCCCTCCATTGAAAACTATGTTGTTGCATTTAAGACCGCCTATCAAATGTTGGTTTTCTAAACAGCATTTTTTGAAGTCTCAGCGAATCACTGTGCGATCGCTTCCTATTTTCATTGTCTGTCTTTCAGTAAACTAGTCTGCCACAACATCCTCCCCTTTCCACTGTCCTTGCTGTTTTAGTTTTTGCTTTGTGTGATGTATAAAGAACTGTGGTAGAAAAGCATCTCAGCTAGATCACTGTGAAGACCTTCTGAGATATAAAACACCAGCAGTGGCATATTCGTGTGTCCTACTTATATGCATAGCATTCCAAGCTCACACTTGTATTTGGAACATGCCTTGCTCTGTAGGGTCTTACATAAGCCTTGTCATGATGTAGTGGAAGCCCCGAGTTATCTCTGTGAGAGGAGTGGGCGTAGAAGTAAGGAGATGTTACTCATCTGACGTAACTATGGTAGGGTGGTCGCACAGGCCTTATTCTTTTATCATCACTTGCCTGATAGTTGCAGCATCTCTCGTTCTGACTAGTTTCATGAATGAATTGCAACTGAGGTTTAAGGAGTTCACGAAGCCAGGTGTGTTGCAAGATTTCTTGGCAATGTGGGCTCAAACCTTAGGTACATGAGCAAATTGCAGTAAGTTCCATGTATGAGGGGCTGGGGAACGATCTCAGTTGTCTACATTATTTTATTCATAAGCATGCAACAAACAAGAAACAAAATCAATACAATCTGGACCTTGTTGCCTGATATGGTGATGTGTAGTTACAAAACATTTTGCTGTCTTTCACTGACCTTTTTTCTCTGTCTGCCTGTCTCCCTCTCTCTCAAAGACTGGGAAATGAATCCACAGCCTAGCATCCTCCCTTCCTGAACTCCCACGAGGACCTGGCCCAGAATGCCATACACAGCCTTGCTGCTTTATTTCTCTAACTTCCAAGAGGCAGATTCAAGTTCTTTCATTAGATGGCAGAGGGAAACAAAGGAATTAGCAACCTAAAAAGAGTCAATTGGCAAAGGCCCCACATATGGATAATTTTCTGTTTTCCACTAAATGGAAGAGCATACTTGAATTGATGGTACTTTGTATCCACGGTGGGACTCCGCCACACCTGACAGAGCATTTTGAAGGTGTTGTTGTTGCCATGGTATATCACAAAAGAGTTTTCCTGACTGTTGTTTTTAATTAAGCTGGATTGCACCATGTAAGTTGTGGAGTATTGACAAAATGTGCAGCTGCCACTGCAAAGAACGGAACTTCATTAGCAAGGCTTCTGTGTAATCCATTTCCATTGTTTCAGGTTTCTTCAGATTGGCCAAGCCAGGGTAATGTGGTGTTCCGGAATGCCTTCTTGGCGTATCGCCCTGGACTTCCGAATGCTCTGGATGGAGTGGACTTTACTATTTTCCCTGGTGAGAGAGTTGGCATTGTTGGTAGGACTGGTTCTGGGAAGTCGACCATCTTCCTGGCATTGTTCCGCATGATGGAGCTGGACAAGGGGCAGATCCTCATTGACAACGTCAACACGCAACTAGTTGGCTTAGAAGCACTGAGGTACGATTGGTAGAGTTTATTTGCACGAATGCTGACAAGAAAGTTTGGCCATGTCTATTGAGTTTGTTAGACTTGCACAAGTCAAGATGGGCAGATTGCAAACACAAGGTGTAATAAGCCTTTAAATAACATGATTAAAACACTGCAGCAGTGGGTGTTAATGAATATTCAAAACGAGTGTTAACATGTTCCAATGCCGGTATAAAAAAACACATCTTGGAACCTTGGTCCACATTACAAGTGTCCTAGAGGTGCACCGGCTAAACTTCCTGGAGTTCTTGGGACCCTGAGGTTGTACTGACAAATTGGGAAATGACTAGTTGCATCTATAATTCTGGGTCTGATTCACAGGTAATTCCCCATTCCTGCCCGCAGTTTCCTCTGGAGTTTTCAGCTGCTTTAAACAGCCGAAAGCTCTGGAGGATGCAAGAGAGGTCCTTGGTGGTTGCATCCTCATCAGACATTCTAGGGCACTCGTAGCGAATCCTATTTAATTAATTATTATTGCCTCTTTTTAAATAGAAAGGATTGTTTCTGTAAATACTACCATGTCAACTTTACAAATTGTACTGCCATGCATGGAAGGTTGATTTGAATATCTCTGTCCTCGGAGCAGGGCTACCTATTGGTAACCCTCATAGCTACCAAAACCTCTCACCATGGAGTAACCGATTGCCCAATTAGAGTATGCAACTACGTCTTGGCCAGAGTAGCTTCTACCTATTTTTGGGTGGGAAAGCAGAAGGATGGTTTGACAAATAGCCTAAAAAACAGAAAGTTCCTAGTCTTTCTCTCTCTCTGTGTCTGTCTCTCTCTCTCTGTCTCTCCCAGTTTTCGGAGCCTCTGCTACAACATGGGGAGCCTTGAGGGATTATGCAGCAATGGTTACACATACACTGAGTGTGCCACGAAGTAAAGAAAATCACTCTTCGAGGCAGAAAAGTTAGGGGGGGAATCTTTCCAGATGACTTCGATTAGCAAAGTTCACATCCACCTAAATAATTTCTGTTTCTTTCTCAAGGTCCAAACTGGCCATCATTCCCCAGGATCCGTTTCTCTTCAGTGGGACGGTTCGAGAAAATCTGGACCCCTGGGGGGGTCACTCAGATACTGAGTTGTTTGATGTCCTGGAGCAGTGCCACCTGAAGGAGGTGGTGACTCGCATGGGTGAGTCTGACGTTGGTGTTAAGCAGACACATGGGCTTTAGGTGCTATGAACTCTGTGGTAGGTGCTTGTGTTCCCATGATATCTGGCAATTGTATTCACATATATTATGTACCTTATTAAACTAAAATGTAACAAGCATTATAATAACATATGTTAAAAAACTGACATCAGGTTACACTTAGTGGTTTTTGCTGTGTAGCCTAGGGACAATCTGATCCACCTGAGTGGACGCAGGGCGTAGTTCCTTGTCTCCAAGGCACAGGTCTCAGAGTAGCGCAACCTACAAGCTACTTGTTCAGCGTTTAGGACCGTTAACTCTAAGGGTTCCCACGTATAGCTACTACATCGGAGAATCATAACAAAGTGCCTCCACCTCATTTTACTCAAGTCCAGGAAATTGGAATTCTTTGTATTCCTCCTCGCCCAAAATGCTCTAACGCAGTAACATGTTAACTTTTCCTTCTTCTAGGTTAAAATTTGTGCATCTGATCGCCTGTCACACTGAGGGACATATTAAAGTTAGGCTTGTCATAGAGCCTTTACTGATAGCAGTCTGGGATTGGACAACTAATAAGGCGGAGAGTCACATACATGCTCACTTAGCCCGTATGGCTTACATCACTTACCCTAGCGGCTATAATAGAAACTTGATATTGACCAGAAGGAGCAGGATGTCACCTTACTCCCTCGGTTCGTCACTCACGTTGTTCTCTAAAAAACACTTATTGGGCATCCATGCCGAAGGACTTCACCCTTTTGGTAAGGACATGGTAACAGTTCAGTAGGAAGAGTTTGGGAACCAACCTCTCCTCAATTCTCTAAGAAAACAGACTGGGGAATTTTGTTACTCAAGATGTACCCCAAAAATAATGTATGCTGGTAGACTTCCAGGACACAACCGTAGAGTCCGTTGCCCTTGGGTTGACATGCCTTTCTGTCCTGCCTATCAGCAGTATATTGCCTGCCAGTTCTGGGTCAACACCCCCCCAGGGTTGGCTCAAAGGATCATAGGTCTGTCCATCACTGAGGCAGATGGAAATCTGCCATATTTAGAATTTCTAGTCAGGGTAGTGGAGAGTTATTTACAAAAGTGGTTTAATCCAACATGATTAGTAAACTATGTCAGAAAACTTAAAAATGCAAGTGTGTGTTGCCTGTATTTCAAATAGCAGTTGTTAGTGTTTGAAGTATAAATTGTCGAGACCCATAGATCTACTCTCTTTAACATTCTGTTGGGCAGTACTTCCCAAACTTTTTAGAACCATGAACCAATTTTTACATCTACAAACATTGGCAACCCAGTTAGCTTTAATGGACATGGCGTGGGTGATTTTTACAATTTAACTATAGCATTGTATGGTAGCACACTGCCATTTACAGACATTGAATTGGTCACTAAATTTGTACAGGCATGCAGTTTTACTGATAAAACTATATTGCACACAAATTATATTGTGTGGAAATCGGGTTTTAGCTAATATTTATCATTTGTGCATCATCAAGTAAAGTGTATTGATTGTTTTGATCCTATTACAATCTTTCTTTCCATCATACTTCAGAATTACAAGACACTGTGCTTCATTTTTGCTTGCCTAACTACTGAATGTGTACAGTTCATTTACATATGTTTACATTTTTGTTGACTGTTACCAGACAATTACAAACTTCAGTCTTTTCTTTCACACTCCCTGTAGCCCAGCAAGATTGTTACAGAATTCACTTTACTTGTCCTTCTCTGACTCCAAAGTGAGAGGAGTTTGTAAATACCAATCTTCATGTTAAAAAAACAAAGCACCAGTATGTCAGAAGACATAGCCTGATCTTTGACCTCTATTTTTGAAGTTCAGCAGATGTGACAAGATAAATACAGAATATAAAGGCATCTCTATGTATTGCTTAGACTTTGGTGACCCACCAAAAACTGGCTCACGACCCACCAGTGGTCATGACCCACAGTTTGGGAAACCAGGGGCGGTCGGTAATTTTACTAGGTGGGAGGCCACACATGCACACTCGCACACACTACGGCATCCACACACACTCCCATTCACAGCATTCACTCACATGCATGCATCAAACATAAAAAACACATAAAACGTACCTTCTTTATAGAGAGAGAAGCCTCGGACAGCCTAGGAGTGTTGGCTGCTGCCTTCCCTCACAAGTTGACCTAAGGTCAGTCCATGAATGAGGGTATCAGTCCCTCGCTCGTCAGAGTGGGACGGGGGTCAGTGAGACTGCTGACCCCACCCCATTCTGTGATGAGGTGTCACTGATTGATCAGTGATGCTCCTCCTTGTCACAACGGGAAGTGCCTCGAAGTACTTTTGCCAAGCTGAGGAGGTCACACCCAGAGGCCTGTGATATCCTCAGGCTGGCAAAGTTCATCTCAGGCAACCAGAAGCATGTGCTTTTAGCACATGTGCACCGCCTGGCTACCTGAACAAGAAGAAAGTCTGGCAGGCTGACCTTTGAAAAGGGTGAGGTGGTGTGGCCCCTCAGTCCATATGGACAAAACCCTGCTGTAGGGTAATTCTCAGCATGCAAGTGACACTAAACCTATCTTACTAAAGTATCTAAATCAGGCCCTAAGCTTTTGTGTTTTGTGTACGTATTGAGTGAGTTAGATTTGTTGTGCATAATTCAATCTATGTTTTATGCCTTAAATCTTAAATTGTTTGTATTTTTTCAATTAATGTGTTAAGTCTTTTGCACAAATTGGATTCCACTAATGGACATTCCTGCCTGAAGTGAATCCGAGGGAGCCACTGTTTGTTTAGTAGGTGGATAAGCATGTAGCTGTAGTAATTGGAGACGTGTCTTCTCAGGGGTAGTTGCAGAGGGCTGATAATATGTTGTTCTGGGTTTCTGCTTTCTGCATTGTCTCTTTGCAGCCCTCTCTTTGGCTCACGCAGAGTATAGCATTTTTCACACTGATAAACAGAAGATCTTCCATAGCATATTATTTTTACACCTCTGTCATTTCCAACACATCTAACCCATGAGTGAAAATGAAAATAATTTTAGTCTCATAAGCCAGTTTTAACAGTCTTGATATTTTTGGGTGTTTACGAAGTGATTTAGAAAACCTTTGGAAAAAAAGTAAAACTCAACAGGGAGCCCTCTCTCTCCAGCTTGTGCAGCTTTACAAGGTTACGCAGGCAATAGATGAAGATGATGTTGAACACAATGGAGGTCTGCGTTGAAACTCCCTTTCCTGCATAACAGCAGCAATGCCCAGTGCACTTGTTCCTTCTGCACTGTGATTGGATTATTGTTTGTCAAACAATGGCAAGGTTAACTCCTGCTGGGTGTTTTCTTTCTTCTTGCAGGTGGCTTGGACTCGGAGGTAGGAGAGCGAGGAAAGAGTCTGTCGATGGGACAGAGGCAGCTAGTGTGCTTGGCAAGAGCCCTCCTCACCCAGGCCAAGGTATGTAAACAAGCTATCATGCATGCCCTACTGCAGACACAATTGTTGTCAGTAGTTGTTGAAACATGTTGGTTGTCATCTTTTTATGGTTCCTGAGTGGTGCATTTTTCTGCAGAGTGACCAGTATGGGGTCTGGTGTAGGGTTTATGCAGTGTTAGATGGCTTTAAATAGAGCTGTGCTTCTGTTCGAGACTTTGCTGCTTATGTGGTTGTAGTAGGACATCTTATCTCTGTGATGTCACTGAATGTTGTGCAGGGATTCTTCTGAGCGTTGAGGTCTTCCAGGAGCTGTGAATATGATAGTTTCTTTGGCCTCTGTTTAGCATGCTGTTGTCCCGCAGCTCTTGGGACAATGAAAAGCTCTCTTGAATTCCAGGGAGGGGGGCTCCAGTGATACACAGGTGCCACATTCACTTAGAGCCTGTAATTGAAAGGGTCAAGCAGGATGTTTGTTGCCTGTGTGCTGAGGCTGCTGCAGAGGTGGTCAGACCTTCCTGGAGGTCTTTGAGATGTCCTTAGAGCAGCGCCATTGGTGCTGGCTGATGGATGTGGTGCCTGATGTTGGTGATTTCTAGCAGGTTGAGGAATGATGCGTCCCTCGCGGCAGCATCTTCTGGGAGGTTGGATCGGCACAGGTCTGTATTGTGGATGCTATTTTGAGGGGGTCATAGATTTCGGGGAAAGAGGGGATCCCTGTTCCTGGGAGCCTGTTGCTGAGATGCTGTATAATCCTTCATCGGTTCCTTCGTCACAGATTTCTGTTCTGTATTTGCAGTCATCTTACGCCGTCCTTTCACCTTCCAGCTTTCTTTCTGATATCTTCTCTATCCAAGGTTTTAATCTCTTAAATATTCTTCCTTTGAACTTATCTTGCTTCTTAGTTTAATTTTACATCCAGTTTTATCACTACTCTGATTTCTGTTTCTATAACTCGTTATATCTTGCTGGTATTTTCCTATCTTTTGTTCATAACAGTTTTAGAGCCTTAATTTTAACAATGCACCACATGTCACTCCCTTTACAGTGCTATACCTATTTCTCTCTGACAGCGCACTGGGCGAGCTTCTGTTTGTTATTCACTCTTCTTCAGCCCACAACCTCATGCATTCAATATGCTTTGGTTACTACCTTTGCTCCATGCCCTGTGTTTCACTCTCCTTTGTACGGTCACAACCCACCCTAGGAAGAAGGAATGTGCAAAGTCAGTCAAGTTTTGCAAAAGTCCAGACTTTCACAGTTTGCAAAGTTTCACAGTTTACTTTCATCCTCTCCCCTGCAAACTTCTCCTTGTTGCTAGATAATTCTATCTGCATAGCACAATAATGTTTACTTTAATCGTGCCAAGGTGGAAAATGTATCCAGACTTGATTTTTAAATCTTGCTGATGTACAATGTACGAAAACATTATTTCCTACAAACCAAATTTGTTAGCATTCTAAGGAGATTTGTTACATAAGTTGTTGCAAAAGTAGACATTTTCATGCAGATCTGACACATCAAAAACTTTGCAAACATAAAAATATACGTTTTTTCAAAGTCAATTGTTAAAATTGAAAAAATGTTTCGCATAACCCTAGCTGCTACTGTCTAGTTCTGAGTGTTCGTTCTCTGCTGTCAACGAGACAGTTGCATTATGCATGTCTGTTCTGTGTTAACCACCTCCTTCCTGCGTATGATCTCTCTCCCTCCATGCTCCTGCAAGTTAAATCTCTCTTTCTTGTCCATCCTTTCTACTGAACTCACCCAGATTCAGTTCCTCTCATGAACCACTAGGAGTGATCAGTCTGCCTTGCATTGTACCTTCACTTATATCCTCATAGTTTCATCCCCCCTTCAAGTCAGAGGTACTTTGTACAGATTTAGCCCTCATTTGCTTAAATAACTGGACTGTTTTCTCATCTCTCTAAAAGTCAGGGGATCTGTAAGAGAGGAAGCTCCCCCCATGACCTGATGTGTGATGTATGGGGAAGTGGAATGCCTGGTGTAGAAAGTTCACCTCAGCCCTTTTAAAGTTCCGTGATCTGGTCGCTGGCATTCTGATGCTGTATTATAGATCTTCATCGACTGATAGAGCTGAGTGCAGTAGATGCTTTTTTGTCAAGAAAGTAAAGTGGAGGAAAACTAAGAAGGCGGAGTAAACAAAGGGTCAATATTTAGATTTTTTCTGTCCTTTTAAGGGAATATCCAGTGTTGTTGTGAAGCCCTGGAATAATGAGTCGTTGATGGTCACTGGGTGTGCTTGGATAGTGGCAGTCTGCAGCACAGTGTGCTGTGTTGTGAGACACCCCTGTCCTCACAGTGGTACTGCCATCTTTGTCATACAGCTTTACCTACTGAGGACTTCTAATGTGATGCCATATCGTGCGTAGCAAAAGGTTGAGCCAATAGTGGTGGCACTGATATGAGACTCCAGTGAAAGGAGGATATGCAACCATTTTCTTGACAGGTGATGGAGCGCTTTGAAAGTAGGGGTGAGAAGTAGCTCTGTGAGGTGTGACTAACTCCATGCGAATAACTCTGCATGCGCACAGAGTGCAACCGCTTGCATCCATGATGTTGTGATTTACCAACAGCTGCTGAGGATGTCCTAAATACCTTGCCTGGGTCAGGAGGCCTTAGATACAACTGTGAATCATCTACAGATTGATGTGTATGTGTTATTTACAGTTCCAGATGGTCAGAAACAAACTTCTCATGAAATCATGGAACCTCCACGTCGAAATGGCGTTAAAAAGGACTAGGGAGGCCTTTTTAGCAACCAGGTGAACCAATCGTAGCCAGGTTGCAAGGTCACCAGATTCATCTCAAGATGTTTTATTATTGTGTTATGGTGGAGTGTATAAAATGATGCTGACAAGCTTAGCGATACAAGCATTGCTATCTGGTCACGTTCCCACATTTGCACGACTGGATGGGGCACTCTCTACCTTCTCACTGGCCAGTCTTCTCTTCACCCTGTCTTCTTCCAAAGACATGATGGTTGTTCACTGATGTCCTCACCTTTACCTTCTCTGTTAGGTCCTGTGCATCGATGAGGCCACAGCGAGTGTGGACCAGAAGACAGACCAGGTGCTGCAGCAGACCATCCGTGAGCGCTTCGCTGACAAAACCGTGCTGACGATCGCCCACAGGTACAGAGGGTTCCTCTCTCACGCCCTCAAATGTACAGAGATAACTTATCCTGTGAACACTCCCAAAAATAATGTTGTAAAACACCTTCAGTGTGGCTAAAAAAAGAATCTAATTTATAGGAGGCCAGGAAATGAAAACCTGGCAAAAAGCTGTGGATTTAGCATCTGCCAACCCGGCAGCATATCACCCTGATTTTAAGTTTGGCGAGTGTCAGATATCCTGTGATAGGGAACTCTTTCAAGTCCTTTGTTACACCAAGATGTAGCAGTAACTCTTAAAATTAGTGGCGGATCAGCTACCTGATGAACAGTGACAAATTTGACAGTCTAGTACTCAGACGGTGGTGAACTTTAACAAAAAGGTAAGAGTAGTGCTAGTAACCTGCTAGGTAGCATCCTTATGAACATATGGGGCCCTTCTGCCTACATTCCTAGTATCTGCATTTTTTGGCAGGATCTCCACCAGGTTTGGTTTTCCGTGAAAGTGACTCTAGACTAAATGTCTCCTGTGGTGTAAGAGGTGACCACATTGGTGAGGAAACCTCCTCTACTTGAAACAGGCAACTTAAATGTCAGTCCAGCACTGGGGAGGGCAGAGCTGACATGAACATTATACATGGCCAAGGACTTGTAGTAGGCACAAGCCTGGTGCCAGTGTATGTCCTTTGGAGGGATTGGGACAGTGAGGGGGAGTCTTGACAGGAGGGGAATGAGCACTAAACAAGGCTTTTCCAGCTAAAACTTTGTGGTTGTGCTGGGTTCTTCTCCAAGTCTTCATCAGAACCTGAATTCAAATATCTGCCTATAAGCCTGTCTGCTTTTTTTTTTTACACCCCATACCTTTTGAGCTTATGGGTGTGTCTGTGTTTAGAGATACCCTCTGACGTGTTTTTCTCTGTTTCTCTGTCCCCAGTGAGGACTCTTCTCTCCGTCACAGCTAGAAAGAAATAGAGCGGCACTGGGACTGCAGTAGCTGTGAGATGACTGTGGACAAACTTGTCTTCTAGTTGCCTGGCTCCAGTTAGTTATTTGACACCGTGAGGTTCTAATACCAAAGTGCATCAAAACTTTTAGTAGAGAACATTTTTGTTGTAGCAGGTGCAGCTGGAACACGCGGTGCTGTACAAAGACACGTCTGGGTCTGGGGGGCTAATGGAGACCATGATAGGAGGAACATCTGTGTTTTACATATATTTATACATTTTTACAATTTGAATCTAAGAGACAGGAACTGGTTTACACTGAATCACATGATTTTGTAGTCAAGTGCTGCAGCCTGATTAGAATCCAGGTCCCTGGGTTTCAAAGTCAGCATCTGACCACTAGATACACCTCTTCCTTAGACAAGGCCATTATGAGGGCCAGATGACCACACGTGAGTAACCCCTGCAATCTATATGGCTAGCATTGCTGAAAGCACATTGTGTCGCTTGGTAATAGTAGAATACCACAAGCTCTCCTGCAATTTCTGATATTTTATTGCGTTGTGACTTATCACATCCTCACTGTCCCACACGTTTTGTCTTGCAGGTTAAACACTATCATGGACTCAGACCGGGTGCTTGTGATGCATGCTGGGAAGGTGGCAGAGCTGGACTCTCCCAGACTCCTCTGCGACAAACCGGATTCGTTCTTTTTCCACTTGATCCACAGTGGAGAAAAGTGATGAGCTGTTGACACTCTGGCTGAGGCTTCCTGGGGAAGACTAGGTTTGTCACCGAGTCTGGCATCAGGCCTGAGATCCTGGCTGTTTACAGACAATCTCTGCCTACTGCAGGACAGCCAGTTTATTCCATCTCTGTCAAACGAACTGTAATTCAGTTCTTCGCAAACTTCTCTGCTGCTCTGAAGCACTATGCAAAGATGTTGATTGGTTGGTGATCATGACGATGCTCTACCCGCACGCTGTGGCAAGACATGCCCTTCAAAGGACAGTTGGAAATAAGTGTTTACAACTCTTTGTAAGATGGGCAGAGTCAGCTCCTTTCTTCCCCACCAAGTACATAGTAAACTATTAACAGATGCAGATACTGTCGACAGCAGCAAGCAAAACAGCATCTCTCACCATCCACCGCTTACTGGTAAGGCACATCAAGACACTTAAGAGAAGAGGGTTAAATTCTCTTCCCAGGAGTGATGCTCAGTAGAGGAAAAACCACTGTGAAGAACAGTCTACAAGGTTTCCATGTATTGATACAGCTGTAAGAAGCATGCAGTCATGGGTCTGCCTTCCAGCCACTTTCTTCTGCCTCATCTGATGGGATTTTACGTTTGTAGGTAATGATCTGGTGATTCGGTTGGGGTGCTAGTTCATTTTTGGAGGTCTTGTATCATCTAAAAAACGGACTCTTATTAAAGAAACAATGTTTCTCAACGTGGAAGAGTGCTTATTGCTAGAGATCTAAAGAATGTGGTTGGGAAATTACTTTTGCAATTTCTATCCTCTTTGAATGAATGGGTACCTTTTCTGATGGATTCTTCTAACTGCAGATGCCTCACCTTAGAATACTCCCCAAGTGCTCATCTGCATCCGGAAAAATGTCTTCACTGGTGGTCCAGGGTGCAACTATGTGATGTTGAGCAGCTCTGCACTGGCTCCCAACCACCCTGGAAGTAATGGAGTGAAGCTGCATACAAGTGCCTCTCCAGCACACTGACTTCAGTTCGTTTCTTTCTGCGCCTTGACGTGGATCTGAAGCTCCGCGCCCCATTTTGTTGGTCTTCCAATGACTTATAAATAAAATTTTAGTACGCTAGTCCAAAAATAAACTATAGGGTTGAAACCATACCATAACTCGAAGTTGTGCGATAAATGCACCCTCATACACCCAAAGGTGATATGGCAGTGGGAGGCAAAACTGAATGTTGAACAAACACCAGAAGAATTTGTGGCCTTTGTGCAACTCCCACTCCCACCCCAGGTCACAGGCGCAGACGCCGTCCTGCTTTTGACGCTTTCCACAAGCAGCCAAGTCAGCACTAAATGCCCTCTGGTAAGTCTAAGTTAAAGTTGCAAACATAAACAAGCGAAGCTGGACTCAACCCCATCCCGCCACTTTGAATATAAAGAGAAGGCACAAGGGCGTCATGAAGTGAGTTGTTCACTCTCGAGTGGACCGTTTCCTCCTGGAGCCGTTTCCTCCGCTGATCTTGGTGCTCCCCGAGTTTCTCGGGCCATTGGCAAAGCAGCAGCAGATTGAATCTTTAAGGGAGGCCATGCTGCAGGTTTTCTCCTGTGCTTTTGGCTCCTTCTGGCACGTCTCCGGGCTCCAAGGAACTGAAGGGGCCCCACAGTCAGGTTAATATCAGCAGATCCTTCCTCAGTGCCGTCTGACCCATCGGGTCCCACCTCTGGCCCCAAACCGACTCCAATACAAGCTTCCACTATGGCTCAAATATTTGCACAAGGCCTTTCCACATCGATGATGGTACCAAAGTCACTAGAAGATCTAGTGCTGATTGAAATATTAGACACTTAACATCTCCATCTTGACTAATGTTGTGCTACAAGGTTATAAAAACTCAACTAGTCAACCTACATCCTGACTCCAACCCAGTGCCAGCAGAGGCGTCATTATTTTTTTGTCTTACTCTGACCAAGAGGATGATGATAGTGGGGATGGAGATGGTTTTCTCCTCCTCATTACCCAGATGATAATTTTACGTGGATTTAGAAGAGTCCAGCATATTTGACAACTAGACTAAGCCCCAGATGCTGGGTGGAAGAAAGTGCTTCCTTTGCAGTGGTCCGATGGGCAGCTGAGGTCATAGATTTACAGCTGCCCTCAGCCAAGACCCAAACGAACATCCTTGCAGACATTTTGCATCCTGGCCAGTCACGTCTGAGCCTTTGCTCTCTTTTAACGAGGCCCTCTCTAAATCTTTGATAGCTACCTTGTCAAAACCTGTTCCTGCCAACCATTGACTAGGCAGGTGGGCAGACATCTCAGACTGGCTCCTGGATATCCTGATTTTGTTTACTAAACGTCCATGTAGGAAAGTGCCTCTTTTGACATTGTCACCCCACCACACACGTTTTCCATGGTTTATGGGGCAGTTCTGACTGAAAGTGCACTGGGTCCCTGCCAGATCTCTTTCCCTGAAACTGCACAGTCGTTTTTCCCAGTTGACAAACCTTTAAGCTGCCACTAAGTCCCAAGTAAATGGTACCCCTGGTACCTAGGGCTGCAGCACAGTTTGTGCCACCCTCAGGGACCCTCTCACCTAATTGCAAACATTGCTGCCTTTGCAGGCTGCATGTGTTGGTGCACACTTAAAATGAAAACACGGCACACAGCCTGTGTGCCCTGTCCCAAGCACATTGCATGCAATATATGTAAGCCACTCCTCTGGCAGGCCTTCCATCCCTAAAGCAGGGTGTATTATTCTGCATTTGGGGGCATACCTGCATGAGCAGATGTGCCTTTGTCGATTCTCAGACACAGTCAATGAACAGTGAAGCCATTTTAAGTACATGTGCAGTGCTAGGAAGTGGTCATAGGAAGGGCGTAGTCACCCTAAAGGTGCATTGCCTACCACCTGGCACTCCCTGTAAGCCCCTAAATTAAGTATTTAGGTGGCACCCCTGAACCCTAGAATTAGTTTCGTGCAACCTAAGAAGAGCCGGACCTGTCGTCAGCAGAGAAGACTGAAGACACTAGCTGACTTGGCCCCAGCCCTACCAGCATGTCTGCAGCCTTCAAAGAAACCTGCACCAAGAAGACAAACATCCTGCAGCCTGGCGACCTCCAAAGCCTTGGGAGGACTGCCTGCCTTCAAAAAAGGCCAAGAACTCCAGTGGACAGCGGACCTCTCCAGAAGAAACCATCTTTAAAACGAGGAAGCCTGCCTAAGGAACCGCGAAACCTGACACCAGAAGAGGCCACTACACCCAACACCACTGGCTTGAGTCCAAGTGGCCCACCGATCCAGTGAAGGTTCCCCAGATCTTCCGATCAAAAGTCCACTGGGGCTGACCCCTGCAGGACTCCCAGCAACACCTGCAGCCTAAATCCAAGGGCTCCCCCTGACCTTAACCTGCCTGGTGAGCTGATTCTGATGCCTAAAGACACCCCTGCACCCGGAGACCCTGGGCCTTGGGAAGCTGAACCGTCAGTGTCTCTACGACCCCAGGAATATCAGCTTACCTGGGTAGCTGTGGGTTGACCCCTTCCGGTCTCCTGACCAGAGCCTGCAGTCTGTTTCTGGAAGTCATCTCCTCCATTGGATAACAATGGGCACCTGATGCTGTGTTAGCACTCTTCACCGCCGCTGAGGGCGTAAGTTTGGTGCTACATTGTGCCCCTCCCCCTTGTACTTACCTCAGTACGAGGAGATCGACCCCTGACCCAGCGTTACTCACCTGTGAGCAGCGCTGCAGTGGATACCCCCTGTCTCCATTGGATAGCATTGGACGCCCGACGCTGTGTTGGCACTCTGCACCAAACCGCCTGCTGAGGGTGTAAGTTTGGTGCTAACTTGTGCACCCCTTCGCCTGCCCCCGGTGCTCACCTTAACCCCCAGGCACCCACCTCTGCCAATGCGGGTACTTACCTGTGAGCAGCGCATCAACACCCCCCCCACCCCCCACCCCCCACCAAGCCTCCATTGACTAACACTGGCACCAACTCCAACTTTGACCGCTGCACCCAGCTGTCCCCGAGCCGCTGTGGGTGCACCTTTGATAGCAACCTGAACATTGCCAGGTCCTAGCCTACAGCCCGGAAGACTGGGACCATAAGTTGTGTACTTACCTTGAAACCGCATCATTGTTTTTCGCCTATAGGTTAACATTGAAGAAGTTTGAAAATTGCAGTTGATTTTTTAAACAATAAAGTATTTTTAACTTAAAAACTGCTTACCTTATAACAGAATTCGTTGGTTCAAAGCATATATAAAAGCAAATGTTATTTTTCTAATTTGGTCTCAGATTTATTCTTTAAGTGTGTGTCTCATTTATTGCCTCAGTGAGTACAATAATGCTTAACACGACTCCTTGATAAGACTAACTGCTCGAACACACTCCCACAAAAAGAGCTCTACACCTATGTATTTCTGCCTCGGCACATCTTTGGCGATCTACTGGACTCTGCACAGTGTACTTCATTTAGTGCACTATATAGAGAGCCAGAGTCCTACAATCCGATTCTAGAGAAACTTATAGTTTAGTCTTTAACCAGTAAAGTGAATCATAATTCATTTCCCATGGCTCCTCCGGATAAGGAGTCCAAGAGGTTTGAGGCTTTTGGCAAGCATATGTTTTCCTTTGCCAATCTAGCATTGTAGTTGGTTAATGATGCCTGTCTGTTCGGTTGCTGCACACATGCCCTGTGGGACATGGCCAGTGAGATCTTGCAGGCGGTCCTGGGAGATCTTAGGGCCTTCTTGGCTCAGACAATGTATTGATGGTCTAGACACTCCCAAATATGTTATCCGTGATGCCACAGATATTAGTGATTGCTGGGGGAAGTCTCTTGGCATCAGTGTTGGTGATCACTGACACACGCAGAAGTGATCACATGATTTTTCACCAACGTAGAAGGGTCTCTCATGGATATGCCTTTTGATGAATCACACTTTTATGCTGAAAAGAAGATTTTGCATTGCAACGCTTTAAGAAAAGTAGAGCCAGCGTGTGCTCCCTGGGTCTGTTAATCCCTGCCAAGCAGTTTTCCACCAATTCAAAAGGTTCACGGGCTATTCCATAGAGTTGGCATATAGGCAAAGACAGTTTCCCCAACCAGTTCAGCAGTCACCCCAGCCTTTTTGAAGCCCGGGGCGTGGGTCTGGCATGCACCATAGCGGCAAGCAGGGGTATCAGTCCTCCCATTCCTCTTCCTTTGTGCAAAAGCCACCCAACTGCTTTAGTTCATCCTTAATGGTGCTTGTCCATCCAGAGGGGACAGGATCCAGCACTTCTTCCTAATCTGGCGATCCATCATGTCCTACAGATGGGTCTTACTGAGTGTTCAGTGTGGCTATGCCCTACCTTTTCTTTTTGACCTGCCTAGTAATTCCCACACATCAGATAGAATTTCAGAAAACCACCTGTTCATTCTTCTGCAGGAGCTGTTATGATTACTCTTAAATGGTGCCATTGAGAGGGTAATGGACTCTGATGGAGAAGGTTGTTACTCTTGTTGTGCCAAAAAGGATGTGTCTCTGGTCTGTTTTAGACCTTTGACCTCTAAATTCCTTCATGTGTAAAGGCAAATTAAAAATGTGCACACTGGCCCAAATCCTGTCTGCACTGAGCTGAGACTTTCAGGTTATGATTCCAGTGTTTCCGCCTTGGTCCTGGATCTTTGTGGCTTCTTAACCTCCTGCAAGCCTCCTTGTCAGCTACACCAAGTGCCATATGTGGGTTCTGCAATCAAGTATGACGTTCCAATGGGCTTAGAACTGAGAAAATGTTACTGATGTCATCCAAATTTCGGAGATGACTTGCAATCTGAAGTAGTGCCACCTCAAACAGAATTGGTCCAGTGGCAGGCCCCTCTTCCTCCCTACCCAGAGTGGATGTGTATGCATCCTGCTGGCTGGCTGTGCAATCTGGGGTAGGTGGAGATCAGAGGTCTCCAACAGAAGCGTAGCTCTCCATCAATCTTTTGGAGTTGTGGGACATTCGTCTGGCTCTGAAGGCCTCCCTGACATCCATCAGAGGGAGGCTGGTACTGTTTCTCAAGGACAACACCAGTGCCTTTTGGTTTAGCAACAAACTTGGTGGAGTGGGGTCCTGGGGCTTGTGCAAGGAGCTGGTTGGAAAGCCTGGATATTTCTTGTATCGTGAACCACCTGGCAGGGCCCTTTTATCCATAGCGGACGAGTTGAGCAGGTGGCATCTGGCAGATAACAAGTGATGTCTACATGCCGAGGTGGTAGAGCATCTTCCAACAGTGGGGAAAACTCTGGATAGATATTTTCGCCACTGTCAAATGTGGAATCTCAAACCTTTTGTGCGTTGGAGTTTCCATTGTAACTATTTTTGGGAGATGCATTCCAGCTGAAATGGAACACAAAATATCTATATGCCTTTGTGCCCCTACTTCTCGTATCCTAAGTTATAAAATAGATCAAGAACAACTTGACCAAGTCATCATAGTGTCTCTGGGCCAGACTGGGCCAGGAGAGTGTGGTACCAGCATTTCTGGGTATGAGCAGCTGTCCCCCAATCAGACTACCACTTTGGGAGGTTCTTCTGAATCTGCATCAGGGCAGGGTTCTCCACCTGAATCCCTACATGTGAGGAGATGAAGTAGTGGCAACTGACTGCACCTGAGGTGGCAGGCTCCCTTCTATCCATTCATCTATCTAATAATGCTGGAGGCTAAGGTGAATTTGTGGCCTGGTATGGTGCTCGTAAGATTGATCACCTACCAACAAACTGTTGCACATCCTTTTATTTGTTTTATCTTTAGCCCAGCAAGGCCTTGCCGTGGGTACTGTAAGGAAATGCCTCCTTGGCATGGTTACCCCCTGACTTTTTGCCTTTGCTGATGCTAAGTTATGACTTGAAAGTGTGCTGGGACCCTGCTAACCAGGCCCCAGCACCAGTGTTCTTTCCCTAAATTGTACCTTTGTCTCCACAATTGGCACATCCCTGGCACTCAGGTAAGTCCCTTGTAACTCAGGTAAGTACCAAGGATCCTGATGCCAGGGAAGGTCTCTAAGGGCTGCAGCATGTCTTATGCAACCCTCACTCAGCACATGCACACTGCTTCCCAGCTTGTGTGTGCTGGTGGGGAGAAAATGACTAAGTCGACATGGCACTCCCCTCAGAGTGCCATGCCAACCTCACACTGCCTGTGGCACAGGCAAGTCACCCCTATAGCAGGCCTTACAGCCCTAAGGCAGGGTGCACTATATCACAGGTGAGGGCATAAGTGCATGAACACTCTGCCCCTACAGTGTCTAAGCCAAACCTTAGACATTGTAAGTGCAGGGTAGCCATAAGAGTATATGGTCTGGGAGTCTTGTCAGTCACGAACTCCACAGTACCATAATGGCTACACTAAAAACTGGGAAGTTTGGTATCAAACTTCTCAGCACAATAAATGCACACTGATGCCAGTGTGCAATTTATTGTAACATACACCCAGAGGGCATCTTAGAGATGCCCTCTGAAAACATACCCGACTCCCAGTGTAGGCTGACTAGTTTTTTCCAGCCCGCCACACACCAGACATGTTGTTGGATACATGGGGAGAGTGCCTTTGTCACTCTGTGGCCAGGAACAAAGCCTGTACTGGGTGGAGGTGCTTCTCACCTCCCCCTGCAGGAACTGTAACACCTGGCGGTGAGCCTCAAAGGCTCACCCCCTTTGTTACAGCGCCACAGGGAATCCCAGCTAGTGGAGATGCCCGCCCCTCTGGCCACTGCCCCCACTTTTGGCGGCAAGGCTGGAGGAGATATTTAGAAAAACAAGGAGGAGTCACCCACCAGTCAGGACAGCCCCTAAGGTGTCCTGAGCTGAAGGAACTCTTACTTTTAGAAATCCTCCATCTAGTAGATGGAGGATTCCCCCAATAGGATTAGGGATGTGCCCCCCTCCCCACAGGGAGGAGGCACAAAGAGGGTGTAGCCACCCTCAAGGACCGTAGCCATTGGCTACTGCCCTCCCAGACCTAAACACACCCCTAAATTCAGTATTTAGGGCCCCCCAGAACCTAGGAAACTAGATTCCTGCAACCTAAAGAAGTAGAAGGACTGCTGACCTGAAGCCCTGCAGTGAAGACGGAGACGACAACTGCTTTGGCCCCAGCCCTACCGGCCTGTCTCCCAACTTTGAAGAAAACTGCAACAGCGACGCATCCAACAGGGACCAGCGACCTCTGAAGCCTCAGAGGAATGCCCTGTGCCCAAGGACCAAGAAACGCCTGTGAACAGCGGCTCTGTTCAACCATCTGCAACTTTCTTGTAACAATGAAACAACTTCAAGGACTTCACATTTCCCGCCGGATGTGTGAGACTTTCTACTCTGCACCCGACGCCCCTGGCTCGACCTGCGGAAAACTAACACTACAGGGAGGACTCCCGGCGACTGCGAGCCCGTGAGTAGCCAGAGTTGACCCCCCTGAGCCCCCACAGCGACGCCTGCAGAGGAAATCCAGAGGCTCCCCCTGACCGCGACTGCCTGTAACAAGGGACTCGACGCCTGGAACCAACACTGCACCCGCAGCCCCCAGGACCTGAAGGAACCGAACACCAGTTCCGGGTGCGACCCCCAGGCAACCCCCTGCCTAGCCCAGGTGGTGGCTACCCCGAGGAGCCCCCCCCTGTTCCTACCTGCATCGTTGAAAAGACTCCCTGGCCTCCCATTGCTTTCAATACAAAACCCGACCCAACTTTGAACCCTGTAAGTGTTTTACTTACCTGTGAACTTAACAATTACTTACCTCGCCCAGGAACTGTTGATTTTTGCACTGTGTCCACTTTTAAAATAGCTTATTGCCATTTTTGTCAAAACTGTACATGCTATTGTGATTTTTCAAAGTTCCTAGAATACCTGAGTGAAATACCTTTCATTTGAAGTATGACTTGTAAATCTTGAACCTGTGGTTCTTAAAAATAAACTAAGAAAATATATTTTTCTATAAAAAAACTATTGGCCTGGAGTAAGTCTTTGAGTGTGTGTTCCTCATTTATTGCCTGTGTGTGTACAACAAATGCTTAAGACTACCCTCTGATAAGCCTACTGCTCGACCACACTACCACAAAATAGAGCATTAGAATTATCTCTTTTTGCCACTATCTTACCTCTAAGGGGAACCCTTGGACTCTGTGCACACTATTTCTTACTTTGAAATAGAATATACAGAACCAACTTCCTACATTGGTGGATCAGCGGTGGGGTACAAGACTTTGGATTTGCTGGACTACTCAGCCAATACCTGATCACACGACTAAATTCCGAAAATTGTCATTAGAAACTGATTTTTGAAATTTGAGCTACTTTTCTAAATTTTTTAAAGTCCTGCTAGGGCCTTGTGTTAGTCCCTGTTAGAACTTCTTTTAGAGTTTAAAAGTTTTATAAAAGTTTGGATTAAGTTCTAGAGATAGTTTTAGATTCTTAAAAAGTATCCCAACTTTTAGAGAAATAATGTCTACTACACAAGAGATGGTGGTGGAGCTCAACCTCGCCCCTTACATGCATCTTAGGATGTCAGAGTTAAAGACTCTCTGTAAAATTAAAAAAATAAAAACTGGATCAAACCCTACCAAAGTACAGCTCCAGGAGCTTTTGGTAGAGTTTGCTAGAGACAACCCCTCTGAAGACAACCTTACAGAAGGGGAAGCTAATGACCTGGAGGATTATTTCCCCCCTCCTGTCCTAGTTAGGGAGACCAGGGTTTCTCAAACCCTGACTCCACAAGTGATATTCAGAGGTGCTGCTTCTCCCACAGTGTAGTCCAACAGCTCTGGAAGCCTTGAGGGCAGCCTCAATGAAGATGACCTCCTGTTAGCCAGGATGGCCAGAAGATTGGCTTTGGAGAAACAGCTCCTAGTCATAGAAAGGGAAAGACAAGAAATGGGCTTAGCTCCCATCAATGTTGGCAGCAACTTAAATAGGGTCAGAGAAACTACTGACATGCCAAAAATCCCCAAAGGGATTGTAACAAAATATGAAGATTGTGATGATATCACCAAGTGGTTCACAGCTTTTGAGAGGGCTTGTGCAACCAGAAAAGTAAACAAATCTCACTGGGGTGCTCTCCTTTGGGAAATGTTCACTGGGAAGTGTAGGGATAGACTCCTCACACTCTCTGGAAAAGATGCAGAATCCTATGACCTCATGAAGACTACCCTGATTGAGGGCTTTGGATTCTCAACTGAGGAGTACAGGATTAGGTTCATGGGGCTCAAAAATCCTCGAGCCAGACCTGGGTTGATTTTGTTGACTTCTCAGTCAAAACACTGGATGGTTGGATTAATGGCAGTGGTGTAAATGATTATGAAGGGCTGTACAGTCTGTTTATGAAAAAGCACCTTTTAAGTAATTGTTTCAATGATAAACTGCATCAGCATCTGGTAGACCTAGGTCCAATTTCTCCCCAAGAAATGGGAAAGAAGGCATACCATTGGTTCAAGACTAGGGTGACCAAGACTTCCACAGGGGGTGACCAAAAGAAAGGGGTCACAAAGACTCCCCAGGGAAAGAGTGTTGAGCCATCCAAGGGAAAAAGTAAAGAGTCTTCTACAGGGCCCCAAAAACCTGCTCAGGAGGGAGGGTCCAAAGCCTCTTCACAATCCTCATTTGGGTACAAGGGTAAACACTTTGATCCCAAAAAGGCCTGGTGTCGTAGCTGTAATCAGCAGGGACACCAAACTGGAGACAAGGCCTTTCCCAAGAAAGGTTCCACTTCTACTACTACTCCAGTTAGCACTGGAATAGCCAGTCTCCAGGTGGGATCAACAGTGTGCCCAGAGCAAATCAGGGTCCACACTGAAGCTACATTAGTCTCTGAGGGTGGGGTGGACCTAGCCACACTAGCTGCCTGGCCCCCTAATACACAAAAATACAGGCAGCAACTCTTTATTAATGGGACTAGTGTAGAAGCCCTGAGGGATACAGGTGCCAGTGTCACAATGGTGACAGACAAACTGGTTTCCCCAGGACAATACCTGACTGGACAAACATATCCAGTCACCAACGCTGACAATCAGACTAAAGTACACCCCATGGCTGTAGTAACTTTAGAATGGGGAGGGGTTACTGGTCTGAAATAGGTGGTAGTCTCCTCTGCTATCCCAGTAGACTGTTTGCTTGTAAATTAACTCAAAACCCATGCAGCCATGCTGGGTATACCTGAACTGGTGTGTGTCAAGACAAGGGCACATTGCAAGGCTCAGGGTGAAAAAGAGGTGTTGGATTCTGGAATAATGGCCCAACCCTCCAAGAGAAAAGGAAAGAAGACTGGGGAACCAGCTTCAACACAGCAAAAGAAAAATAACCTCTCTTCTCAGGAAGAAGTTCTATCCCCTGAGGGAACTGAGCCTCTGGAGTTGGAACCTTATCAGGTTGAACTCTTGTGCCCAGGGGGACCCACAAGGGAACAGCTGTGTAAGGGGCAAGAAACCTGTCCCTGTCTTGCAGGCCTTAGGAAGCAAGCTGCTGAAGAAACAAAAGGAAATGTCAGTGGAACCCACAGGGTCTATTGGGAAGATGGACTCCTTTACACTGAGGCAAGAGATCCCAAACCTGGTGCCACTAGGAGAGTGGTAGTGCCTCAGGAGTTTAGGAAGTTAATTCTGACCTTAGCCCATGACATTCCACTTGCTGGGCCTTTGGGACAAACCAAGACATGGGAGAGGTTAGTCAACCATTTCTATTGGCCCAACATGTCCCAGAAAGTAAAGGAGTTTTGTGCCTCCTGTGCCACCTGTCAAGCTACTGGTAAGACAGGTGGCCACCCAAAGGCCCCCCTCATTCCACTTCCAGTGATGGGGATCCCTTTGAAAGAGTGGGAGTGGACATAGTGGGTCCGCTTGAAACTCCCACAGCCTCAGGGAATCAGTATATCCTAGTAGTAGTGGATCATGCTAATAGGTACCCTGAAGCAATTCCCCTTAGGTCCACTACTGCCCCTGCAGTAGCCAAAGCACTCATTGGTATCTTTACCAGAGTGGGATTTCCTAAGGAGGTGGTTTCTGACAGAGGTACCAACTTCATGTCAGTTTACCTAAAACACATGTGGAATGAGTGTGGGGTGACTTACAAGTTCACCACACCATACCATCCACAAACCAATGGTTTTGTTGAAAGGTTTAACAAGACATTGAAGGGCATGATCATGGGGCTCCCTGAAAAGCTCAAAAGGAGATGGGATGTCCTCTTGCCATGTCTGCTTTTCGCCTACAGAGAGGGGCCTCGAAAGGGAGTAGGGTTTCCCCCTTTGAACTTCTGTTTGGCCACCCTGTTAGGGGACCACTAGCTCTTGTGAAAGAAGGCTGGGAGAGACCTCTTCATGAGCCTAAGCAAGATATAGTGGACTATGTACTAGGCCTACGTTCCAGGATGGCAGAGTACATGGAAAAGGCAAGTAAAAACCTTGAGGCCAGCCAACAGCTCCAGAAGATATGATATGACCAAAAGGCTGCTATGGTTGAGTTTCAGCCAGGGCAGAAAGTCTGGGTTCTGGAGCCTTTGGCTCCCAGGGCACTTCAGGACAAATGGAATGGCGCTTACCCAGTGCTAGAGAAAAAGAGTCAGGTCACCTACCTGGTAGACCTGGGCACTAGCAGTACCCCCAAAAGGGTGATCCATGTGAACTGCCTCAAACTCTTTAATGACAGGGCAGATGTAAACATGTTAATGGTTACAGATGAGGACCAGGAAGCTGAGAGTGAACCTCTCCCTGATCTCCTCTACTCTGACCCTAAAGATTGCTCAGTAGATGGAGTGGTCTACTCAGACACCCTCTCTGGCCAACAGGAAGCTGACTGTAGGCAAGTCCTACAACAGTTTGCTGAGCTCTTTTCCCTAACCCCTGGTCAGACACATCTGTGTACCCATGATGTGGACACAGGAGACAGCATGCCTGTCAAAAACAAAAGTTTTAGACAGTCTGACCAAGTTAAGGAAAGCATCAAAGTGGAGGACCACAAGATGCTGGAATTGGGAGTCATTGAGCACTCTGACAGCCCCTGTGCTAGCCCAGTGGTCTTAGTCCCCAAACCTCACACAAAAGATGGCAAGAGAGAGGTGAGGTTCTTTGTGGACTACAGAGGGCTTAATTATGTCACCAAGACAGATGATCATCCCATCCCAAGAGCAGGTGAGTTAATTGACAAATTGGGTGCTGCCAGATACTTAAGTAACTTTGACTTAACAGCAGGATACTGACAAATAAAAATGGCACCAGGAGCAAAAGAGAAAACCGCATTCTCTACACCTGATGGGCACTATCAGTTTACTGTGATGCCCTTTGGCTTAAAGAATGCCCCTGCCACCTTCCAAAGGTTGGTGAATCAAGTCCTTGCTTGCTTGGAATCCTTTAGTGCAGCTTATCTTGATGATATTGCTGTCTTTAGCTCCAGCTGGCAGGATCACCTGGTCCACCTGAAGAAGGTTTTGCAGGCCCTGCAAGCAGCAGGTCTCTCTATTAAGGCATCTAAATGTCAGATAGGGCAGGGTACTGTGGTTTACTTGGGACACCTTGTAGGTGGAGGCCAAGTTCAGCCACTCCAACCCAAGATCCAGACTATTCTCGACTGGGTAGCTCCAAAAACCCAGACTCAAGTCAGGGCATTCCTTGGCTTGACTGGTTACTATAGGAGTTTTGTGAAGGGATATGGATCCATAGTGACACCCCTCACAGAACTTACCTCTAAGAAAATGCCCAAGAAGGTAAACTGGACTGTAGAATGCCAACAGGCCTTTGACACCCTGAAGCAGGCTATGTGCACAGCACCAGTTCTAAAAGCTCCAGATTACTCCAAGCAGTTAATTGTGCAGACTGATGCCTCTGAACATGGGATATGAGCAGTCCTGTCCCAAACAAATGATGATGGCCTTGACCAGCCTGTTGCTTTCATTAGCAGGAGGTTACTCCCAGGGAGCAGCGTTGGAATGCCATTGAGAGGGAGGCCTTTGCTGAGGTCTGGTCCCTGAAGAAGTTGAGACCGTACCTCTTTGGTACTCACTTTGTAGTTCAGACTGACCACAGACCGGTCAGATGGCTGATGCAAATGAAAGGTGAACATCCTAAACTGTTGAGGTGGTCCATATCCCTACAGGGAATGGACTTTATAGTGGAATACAGACCTGGGACTGCCCATGCCAATGCTGATGGCCTTTCCAGGTTCTTCCACTTAGAAAATGAAGACTCTCTTGGGAAAGGTTAGTCTCATCCTCTTTCGTTTGGGGGGGGGGGTTGTTTAAGGAAATGCCTCCTTGGCATGGTTACCCCCTGACTTTTTGCCTTTGCTGATGCTAAGTTATAACTTGAAAGTGTGCTGGGACCCTGCTAACCAGGCCCCAGCACCAGTGTTCTTTCCCTAAATTATACCTTTGTCTCCACAATGGGCCCAACCCTGGCACTCAGGTAAGTCCCTTGTAACTGGTACCCCTAGTACCAAGGGCCCTGATGGCAGGGAAGGTCTCTAAGGGCTGCAGCATGTCTTATGCCACCCTAGGGACCCCTCACTCAGCACATGCACAGTGCTTCCTAGCTTGTGTGTGCTGGTGGGGATAAAATGACTAAGTCGACATGGCACTCCCCTCAGAGTGCCATGCCAACCTCACACTGCCTGTGGCACAGGTAAGTCACCCCTCTAGCAGGCCTTACAGCCCTAAGACAGGGTGCACTATACCACAGGTGAGGGCATAAGTGCATGAGCACTATGCACCTACAGTGTCTAAGCCAGACCTTAGACATTGTAAGTGCAGGGTAGCCACAAGAGTATATGGTCTGGGAGTCTTGTCAGTCACGAACTCCACAGTACCATAATGGCTACACTAAAAACTGGGACGTTTGGTATCAAACTTCTCAGCACAATAAATGCACACTGATGCCAGTATGCAATTTATTGCAACATACACCCAGAGGGCATCTTAGAGATGCCCCCTGAAAACATACCTGACTCCCAGTGTAGGCTGACTAGTTTTTTCCAGCCTGCCACACACCAGACATGTTGCTGGCCACATGGGGAGAGTGCCTTTTTCACTCTGTGGCCAGGAACAAAGCCTGTACTGGGTGGAGGTGCTTCTCACCTCCCCCTGCAGGAACTGTAACACCTGGCGGTGAGCCTCAAAGGCTCACCCCCTTTGTTACAGCGCCACAGGGCATCCCAGCTAGTGGAGATGCCCGCCCCTCCGGCCACTGCCCCCACTTTTGGCGGCAAGGCTGGAGGAGATAATTAGAAAAACGAGGAGTCATCCACCAGTCAGGACAGCCCCTAAGGTGTCCTGAGCTGAGGTGACGCTTACTTTTAGAAATCCTCCATCTTGTAGATGGAGGATTCCCCCAATAGGATTAGGGATGTGCCCCCCTCCCCACAGTGAGGAGGCACAAAGAGGGTGTAGCCACCCTTAAGGACAGTAGCCATTGGCTACTGCCCTCCCAGACCTAAACACACCCCTAATTTCAGTATTTAGGGGCCCCCAGAACCTAGGAAACTAGATTCCTGCAACCTAAAGAAGAAGAAGGACTGCTGACCTGAAGCCCTGCAGTGAAGACGGAGACAACAACTGCTTTGGCCCCAGCCCTACCGACCTGTCCCCCAACTTCGAAGAAAACTGCAACAGCGACGCATCCAACAGGGACCAGCGACCTCTGAATCCTCAGAGGACTGCCCTGCACCCAAGGACCAAGAAACTCCCGTGAACAGCGGCTCTGTTCAACCATCTGCAACTTTCTTGTAACAAAGAAACAACTTCAAGGACTTCACGTTTCCCGCCGGAAGCGTGAGACTTTCTACTCTGCACCCGACGCCCCCGGCTTGACCTGCAGAAAACCAGCACTTCAGGGAAGACTCCCCGGTGACTGCGAGCCCGTGAGTAGCCAGAGTTGACCCCCCTGAACCCCCACAGCGACGCCTGCAGAGGAAATCCAGAGGCTCCCCCTGACTGCGTCTGCCTGTAAGAAGGGACCCGACGCCTGGAACCAACACTGCACCCGCAGCCCCCAGGACCTGAAGGAACCGAACTCCAGTGCAGGAGCGACCCCCAGGCGACCCTCTGCCTAGCCCAGGTGGTGGCTACCCCGAGGAACCCCCGTGCCTGCCTGCATCGTTGAAGATACCCCCGGGTCTCCCCATTGCTTTAAATACAAAACCCGACGCCTGTTTGCACTCTGCACCCGGCCGCCCCTGTGCCGCTGAAGGTGTACTTTCTGTGCCTGCTTGTGTCCCCTCCTGGCAGACTGGAACCGGGGCACCCCTGTTTCCATTGAAGCCTATGTGTTTTGGACACCTCTTTGACCTCTGCCCCTGACCGGCCCTGAGGTCCTGGTGTGCTAACTTTGGGGTTGCCTTGATCCCCAAAGGGTGGGCTACCTTGGACCCAACTTTAAACCCTGTAAGTGTTTTACTTACCTGTGAACTTAACAATTACTTACCTCCCCCAGGAACTGTTGATTTTTGCACTGTCCACTTTTAAAATAGCTTATTGCCATTTTTGTCAAAACTGTACATGCTATTGTGATTATTCAAAGTTCCTAGAATACCTGAGTGAAATACCTTTCATTTGAAGTATGACTTGTAAATCTTGAACCTGTGGTTGTTAAAAATAAACTAAGAAAATATATTTTTCTATATAAAAACCTATTGGCCTGGAGTTAGTCTTTGAGTGTGTGTTCCTCATTTATTGCCTGTGTGTGTACAACAAATGCTTAACACTACCCTCTGATAAGCCTACTGCTCGTCCACACTACCACAAAATAGAGCATTAAAATTATCTATTTTTGCCACTATCTTACCTCTAAGGTGTATCCTTGGACTCTGTGCACACTATTTCTTACTTTGAAATAGTATATACAGAGCCAACTTCCTACAGGTACTATTAAAGATTACTTGTCAGCCCTTTCGGCTTTTCTGCTTTCCGTGGACTTACTGTTGTTTAAATCACCTGGTGTGATGAGACTTATTGAAGCTTTGAAACACATGTTCCCTCCCAAGCCGTTTGTGATGCCACATTGGGACCTTAACTTGGTCTTGACGTTTTCACGTGTATGCCCCTCAAGCTGATTAATGGTTGCTCACAGAATCTCTTGCATTTGAAGATTCTTCCTCATTAAGATCCCATCATCTCATTGTGTGAATGAACTCCAAAAGCTTTTAGTGCAACCACCATTCACCACTCCCTTTCTACTTTTTTCATTCCACCCTTTAAAAGAGGAGTAGTCTCCTTTTGCTGGACCCCAAAAAGACTTTGAGCTTTTACATTGATCTACCGAGGAATACCATTTGGACGATCAGTTTTTATGGTATTCTCCGGGGCGAAAGAGGGGAAGGCGGTGCAAAAGAGGATCGTGTTGAGGTGAATAGTCTCTGCAACAAGATCTGCTATGCACCCCCCGAAGGTTTGCGAGTCCATTCAACCAGGGCTAAGGCTGTTACCACTGCAGTAGCTCATGACACGTTGATGTCTTTGACATCTGCTAGGCTGTAATGTGGGTGTCAGTGCAGACGTTCATAAAGCACTACTGTATTAACGGCCGGGTTCGGGGGAAGGGCACTTTGCCTACTCAGCCCTGCAGAACGTTTTGGCTTGAGTCCACTCCACAGACCCTCCACCTGGGAGGTACTTCTTTGGGATCTATTTTAAGGTGAATAATCTGCGGTTAGGAGTATCCATCAGAAGAACAAGCTACTGACCTTCATCAAAGCTCTATCTAGTTGATACGCTATTGAACTGCAGATTTTTCACTGTCCTCCCAAGACCCTGCTCTGTGCAGTCGCCTCTGTTTACTATGTAGAAAGGTCAATGTTGGAGATTAGCAAATTGGTATTAGCAATTTTTCATGCTTCAAACAAGGGAGTGGAAAGGAAAATAAGAAACTGAAATCGATGCACGTGTGGCGCTTATATGCAGCTCTACTCAGTCACTTCTGGGCAGTACGGAGCAACGCGGAGCCGCATGGCGCCACCTAGCAGCGCACAGGAGCAGTACTGTAGAAAAGTTGACGCACCCCATCTGATGACGTGGAGTATTCTAAGGTGAGGAGTCTGCACTAAAAGTATCCACCAGAAAGAGTTTTACTGAAAATAAGTCACTTGTTTATCAGCGCACATTGGTACTAGCAATAAAGTAAATTTAGATGGGGGTGACAGCAATCTAAAAAAGAGGTGAATTTTTAAGGCTATAATTAGGAGCGATGACTAGAAATGCAGTGAAGGGTGATCTGTTGTTCCAAGGTTTTGGTGCTAGTAATGAAAAAGTTCAAGCTGCCAGGCAAGAATGTCTACAAAGGACCATCACCTTATAAAGGGGAAGCCTAACTAAGAGGAAACAGAGGGAGATTGTATATGATTTGGGTATGAAAGACAGGTGCTCCTGTGCCAGCAAACATTCAATGAACCAGGCATAAGATTTGAATTCATTTCTTTTCTCAGAGGGCAACGTGTGCAAATTGCGATGGCCAACTGTCGCATGATAAAATCTACATTGCCAAAAATCAGTCTTACGTCCACATTTTGCAGAAGTTGAAGTCCGGGCAGTGTTTTTGCTGGCAGTCCCAGGTAGCATATATTTGCATAGTCCAGTCAAGATAAGACAGCTGTGCCAACCACTAGAGCTTTACACTGCTGTGGAATTACAGGACGTATCTTCTTTGAAGCCTTTAGATGTAGGAAGCAAGTTGCTATTCCAAGACAAGGTCCTTATCAGAACTAAACCTGAGATTGTTAACTAGTCCTGCAGGGCAGCAGGTGCACCTAACCGACTGGGCACCTCTGTTTTGTCTGTATTTAGTTTCAGCATAGTCTTTCTCATCCAAGATTGTATGGCCAAAAAAGCAGGATTGGAGAGTATGCTGAATCTTCTTAGGTCAATCAATCAATCAGGATTTGTAGAGCGCAGCCAAACACCAATGAAGGTATCCAGGCGCTAGGATTCTGCTGCAATCAGTCAAAGAGCCAGGTCTTGAGTCTTTTCCTGAATACCTTGTGGGAGGATGCTGTACGGAGGTGCAGGGGAAGGTCGTTCCAGGCTTTGACTGCGATGTAGGAGAAGGAGTGTTCTCGATGTGCTTCGACGGATGCGGAGAGTGTGAGCGAGGGCGAGGGAGGCAGAGAGCAGATGTCTGGAGGGTCAGTGGTATTTCAGATGGTAGTTGATGCATGCTGGTCCTTGGTCATGGAGGGCATTGTCGGCAGGTATCAGTGTCATGAATTGGCATCTTCTCTGGGCGGGGAGCCAGTGTAGGTTCCTGACGTTGGGGGTAATGTCGGTCCGTTTTGGGAGGCTGATTCCTGTGTAGAGCGCGTTGCCGTAGTCGAGTTGGCTGGTGACTCCTGCTTTTGTGATGGTTTTCCTGGTGTTGATGTGGAACCATCTGAAGATCTTTCAGAGCAAGCTAAGGGTGTGGAAGCACGCCGAGGTGACTGCGTTAATCTGACATTTCATGGTGAATTTCAGTCACAAGTGTCATTCACATAAGACATACATTTGAAGCCAAATAATCGAATGATGTCAGTCAAAGGCTTCACATTTATATTAAACGGAATGGGAAGATAAAGCTGATCCTTGGGGCAAACTGAGTTGATGCTAACCTGTTTGTATAAAGAGTCAGTGATTGTCTCGTCCAGAGAAAGATTATGAAAACAAAACCAAAGCAAGAGCTTTGCCACTGCAACAGCTGCCAACTGATCAATAAAGATGGAATGATCGACCATATCAGAGGCATCAGAGAGGTCCAGTTAGGTGACCCCAGTGGGGCATCCTCGTCTAGAATGGATACTAGTGCTCTCTCTCTACCCATTCCTGGGCAAGAACCAGTGTGTGCTTGTAGCCGGGCAATCCCGGCTACGAGGACAGCAGATGACGTATCGGCCGAGGCCGATACGTCATTTCCGCGTCTTCCCGTTGCCGGGGAGACGCAGCTCGAGGGCGGAAGCCCGGACGGCGTTGCCCGGGAAACGACGTGTGTTTCCCGGGCTGCAGACAGCAAAAAGGAGGTCGCACAGACAGGAACGAAAAGGAGGAACGCGGAGAGGGGAATACCCGAGGAAAGCAGACGGAACACGGAGGAGACAAGACAAGGACAGAGCGAGGAGGAGGAAAGGACCAAGGAAGAAGCAGACGAGGCACTGGAGAAAGGAGAGAGAGAAGGAGAGCTCCAGAACGAGGAACCAGGAGACCAACGAGAGGAACACTATCCAGCCAGCCACGGCCCTGGAGGGTCGTGGCTTAGCCAGGTACGGTCCTTTTGGACAAGAAAAGGGAAACTTGAAGGTAAGGGACTGGGGAGGGGTCATAGAGGAGGGTTGGAAAGGGAGGTAGAAGGGAGGGCACTGTAACTAAACCCACTAGTGTCACAGATACCCACACTAAGATTAGAGGTGTGCCCACTAGTCCCCTGCACACTCCTCACTGGCACCAACCCCCTCCTATTGTGTGTACCACCTCCCAGTCCAGAGCTAAAAGAAAGGAAAAGAACCCTAATTAAAAACACAATACTTACCTTAGCGTTTTTCCTTCTATTTCCGGCACCACCCTGGATTTTGATGAGCGAGCTGGACAGCTGGGTCACCTGTGAAATAAGGAACACAGAACATATAATCACGATCCTGGGAAGAGATACAAAAGAAGAACACAAAGACTAAGGAAGACGATAACACTTGGGATTTCGTCTGTCAATCATATTATTATTTCCAAATACTTAAAAATAAATCACTTACCTCTAACTAACTAACGCCTCAGTGGTCTTCATACTGTTCGACCTGCGACAGTGGTATCAGAAGTGGGATAATACCTGTGTAGCCTCCCCGCAGTGCTCGAACAGTATAACCATGAGTGAACAACCCTCATTGGAAGATATGATAAAGCAATTGGCCGAGGGCCAACGTCATCTCCAACTGGTGTGGGAAGCCCACCAGCGAGAGGCCAAAGAGGACAGGGAAGCGTTGCAGTCAGCTTTGAAAAGTCAGGAGACCATTCTTGCGAATAATCAACTGGTCCATGAGTCGGCCATGAAGAAATTGACTGAAACCATTGCTAGTAGCAAAGTACATCCCAATGTTCCAAGTTCTGTATTACAGAAATATCAAGACGGAGAAGACCCCGAAGCCTTTTTGACCAATTTTGAGAGAGTGGCATCATCCGCCCAATGGCCTGAGGATAGATGGGGTCAGTATATCGCCCCCTTACTTACAGGGATCCTACAAGCAGCATATCAAGCAGCAAACCCGGGTGGAACCACGCCGTACCAAGAGATAAAGACTAGTATCCTAGAACGTGTGGGACATGACACGGAATACTATAGGGTTAAATTTAGAAAAATCAAATGGGGACCGAATGAAGATCCCCGAACCTTTTATTATCGGGTAAAGGATTTGGCATTAAAATGGTTGGGTTCTTCCGGAAATAGTAGGGAAGAAGTAATCCAAACAATTGTCCTGGAACAATATTTAGAGTCCCTACCTACCACCACTAAGAACTGGATCCGCCAACATCCAAAAGTGACTACAGACATGGCAATTGATCTAGCATGTGCTTATCATCGCTCCACTGATGTGAGAAATATAGCCACCCGACCCATCTTAAAACCAGGGCCTTCCACTCCTAAAAGTACGACAAGAGCCTTTTCGGAAGAACCAGTACCGCACCGACTTCCTCATCCTCCACCAGTAGCAGGTCCCCAATGTTATAGCTGTGGGGAATGGGGCCACATTGCCCGCATGTGCCCCAGAAAACAAGACAGTAGTGAGCCCATGGAAATCGGAGTTACTAGGCGACGGGTACTGTGTACCGGAAGAGGTAACCAAAAGTTTAAACAACTTTTGAAAGTCAATGGGAATACTATATGGGCACTTATTGATTCGGGGTGTAGCCAGTCGGTGGTAAGAAAAGATATAGGGCCAGATGTAGGAAGGAAGCAATTTGCGAGTTGCAAATTGCGAGTCCTTCCGACTTGCAATTTGCAACTCGCAAATTGCTATGCAGTACGGTGTCTCAGACACCGACTGCAACTCGCTATGGGGTCGCAATGACCCACCTCATGAATATTCATGAGGTGGGTCGCAAATTGCGGCCCCATAGCGAGTATAGGCACTCGCTAACATGGAGGCCTGCTGTAGTCAGCAGGCCTCCATGTTAGCGACCTGCTTTTCAATAAAGCAGTTTTTTTTTTTTTTTAAATGTAGCCCGTTTTCCCTAAGGGAAAACGAGCTGCATTTCAAAAAATCCGAAACCTTTTGTTTCGGTTTTTTCAGGGCAGGGAGTGGTCCCTTGGACCACTCCCTGCCCTGAAAAAATATTTTGGGGTCCATTCACAAAGGGGAAGGGGTCCCATGGGGACCCCTTCCCGTTTGCGAATGGGTTACCATCCACTTCAAGTGGATGGTAACTGCGACTCCATTTGCGACCGCATAAGTGGTCACAAATGGAATTGCATACCATTGCGAATCGCAAATAGGAAGGGAACACCCCTTCCTATTTGCGATTCGGAAATGCATTTTGCGAGTCGGTAACGACTCGCAAAATGCATTTCTGCATAGGAAACACGCATTTGCGAGTCGCAAACGGCAAATTTTGCCATTTGCGACTCGCAAAGTGCTTCCTACATCTGGCCCATAGTCCCCCTAGTTGGTGAAAGAACTGAACAATGGGTGAATATATGTTGCATACATGGAGATAAAGAACAATACCCTTTATACAACCTCACCGTAGAATGGGGAAAACACCGGGATACTTTACCGATGGGAGTAATGTCCAATCTGATTGAGGAGTGTATCATTGGAACTGATTATGAACATTTCCAAGAAATACTGGATTACGTTAGACAACCCACACTGACACAGGAGTGGTGGAGAGACGCTCCTTTTTCTGATAGCAGTATAGAAAGTCCCACAATCCGGAAAAGGTTATCACGCCGAGAGAAACGAATGGAGAAATTGAATTACTTGGGAAAGGAGAAATCAGGACCAAACACAAGCCTTATTGCAGAGACACATGAAGTCCCTGTCAGTTTTCCCCATCAACAAAGAGGAGATCCTTCTCTCGCTCACGCCTGGAAGTCGGCCAGGGAAGAAGAAACCGAAGAGGTGGGTCCCTACTTCCTCATTAAAAACAACCTCTTATATCGTATAACCACTACCGGTACCGGAGAACAGAAACAACAGTTAGTGGTACCCGAGCATTATAGAAATCAGGTCCTAACGATGGCACATTGTCAACCTGGGGGCGGCCACTATGGAAGGGACAAAACAGACGAATACCTTCTTAGACGGTTCTATTGGCCGGGAGTATTTGCCCACATACGTAAATATTGTTCCCAATGCCCCAGATGCCAACTCACTGAACCTGGTAGGCCTAAGAAAGCACCTCTGATGCCCCTCCCCATTATAGATATCCCCTTCAGTAGGATAGAAATGGACCTCATAGGACCTGTAGTACCATCCTCAAAAGGTTATACGTATATCCTAGTCATGGTTGACTATGCCACAAGATACCCCGAGGCCGTTCCCTTAAAAAGTATGACAACGAAGACAGTGGCCCAGGCCATGATAAACATTTTTTCCCGAGTAGGTTTCCCTCATGAAATACTCACCGACCAAGGGACTCCTTTTGTATCCACTCTTATGAAGCAAGTATGTAAAACCTTAGGTATTTCCCAAATCCGTACCTCGGTATATCATCCACAGACGGATGGACTCGTGGAACGATATAACCGAACAATAAAAACATTATTGAAAAAAGTGATTGAAGAGTCAGGGAGAGACTGGGATCAAAAATTGCCCTTAGTATTATATGCTATTCGAACACATGAACAGTCCTCTACAGGACACAGTCCCTTCGAGCTGGTGTTCGGAAGACAGCCGAGATCTCTTCTTGACATGGCCATCGAAACATGGGAGGAAGAGGCAGAAGAAGGGGGAAAGCCTCTTCTAGAATACGCCCATAATTTAAGGTCACAGCTACAAAGTCTATGGGATACGGTCAAAGTGAATATGGAACAAGCTCAAAATATTCAAAAACAGTATTATGACCGAGGGAGCAAGTTACGGGTGTTACAACCAGGAGATCAGGTTTTAATTATGCGTCCAACCTCAGAACAAAAATTACTTGCCAAATGGCAGGGCCCCTATAAGATAATAAGAGCAGTCTCTCTGGTTACCTACCTGGTGGAATTATCAAATTCTCCCCAAAAATCACAGATCTATCACATAAATCTCCTTAAAAAATTGGGGGGAACCAGATCCCCCAAACCCTGCTAGAGTGTTGACGGGATTACTATGTACAAATAATAAGTCAATTATCGAGTTGTGTCCAACAGAACACAGTAACGGGAAAGATCTACCCCAAGTAGATGAAACCTTAACACAAGCAGACAAAGAAGAAGTATACAGGTTAATAGAGCACTTCCGGGATTTCTTTTCAGCATTACCAGGAAAAACCACTTTGATAACCCACAAAATAAGAACCATGCCAGGGAAAATTGTGAGGTTACGGCCATACCGTATTCCTGAGGCGAGGAAACAGATTATGGAGGCCGAAGTACAGAAAATGTTAGAACAAGGGGTAATTGAACCATCAAATAGTCCCTGGTGCTCCCCGGTTGTGCTAGTACCAAAACCCGATGGTTCTATTAGATTCTGTATTGATTTTAGGAAGCTTAACGAAAATTCCATGTTTGACACATATCCCATACCCAGAGTTGATGACGTATTAGAAAAACTAGGAAAAGCCAAATATATGACTACCTTAGATTTGACAAAAGGATATTGGCAGATTCCCTTAGCCACAGAGGATAAAGAGAAAACAGCGTTCGCCACACAATCCGGTCTGTATCAGTTCACGGTACTACCCTTTGGTCTCCATGGAGCCCCAGCCACATTCCAGAGGTTAATGGATAAACTCTTAAATCCCTTCCGGTCTTTTTCCGCAGCTTACCTAGACGATGTAGTAATCTTCAGTGAAACGTGGAATGATCACCTAAACCATTTATACCAAATTTTCCACACTCTTGTCACCGCAGGATTAACTGCTAATCCTAAAAAGTGCATCATAGGTACACCCGACATATCCTACTTGGGCTACAAAATTAGCCAAGGGAACCTAAAACCTCAAACAAAAACAGTAGAGGCCATACTAAACACACCTAAACCGACAACAAAGAAAGAGTTACGATCCTTCTTAGGGTTAGTGGGCTATTATAGAAGATTCATACCTGATTATTCTACATTGGCCGCCCCTCTCACAGACCTTCTGTCTAAATCCCATCCTAATAGGCTAGCACCCTTTTCAGAGCAACAGGAAAACAGCTTTGAACAACTAAAATCCTTCCTAACCAAAGACCCGATACTCCGATGCCCGGATTTCTCGAAACCTTTTCATCTATATACTGATGCTTCAGATGTGGGTTTGGGGGGAGTATTGGCCCAGCCTGACGGGGAAGGTAGGGAGCATCCCGTAGTATACGTCAGTAGGAAGCTGTTTCCCCGGGAACAACACTACCCGACCATTGAGAAACAATGTCTGGCCATAAAATGGGCCGTAGATACGTTGCAATATTACCTTCTGGGTCGGCCCTTCATACTTTTCACGGATCATGCTCCTCTCACGTGGTTGTCTGCCCATAAGGATACCAACTCTCGGATATTATGATGGTTCCTTGAACTGCAACCATTTTCCTTTCAGGTCCGTCATATACCTGGTCGCCAACAGGCCCCAGCTGACTATTTGTCTCGTTTCCCTGACGCTGCTCCGGTCCTCGAGCAGGACCGTTCCTTGGGAGAGGTATGTAGCCGGGCAATCCCGGCTACGAGGACAGCAGATGACGTATCGGCCGAGGCCGATACGTAATTTCCGCGTCTTCCCGTTGCCGGGGAGACGCGGCTCGAGGGCGGAAGCCAGGACGGCGTTGCCCGGGAAACGACGTGTGTTTCCCGGGCTGCAGACAGCAAAAAGGAGGTCGCACAGACAGGAACGAAAAGGAGGAACGCGGAGAGGGGAATACCCGAGGAAAGCAGACGGAACACGGAGGAGACAAGACAAGGACAGAGCGAGGAGGAGGAAAGGACCAAGGAAGAAGCAGACGAGGCACTGGAGAAAGGAGAGAGAGAAGGGGAGCTCCAGAACGAGGAACCAGGAGACCAACGAGAGGAACACTATCCAGCCAGCCACGGCCCTGGAGGGTCGTGGCTTAGCCAGGTACGGTCCTTTTGGACAAGAAAAGGGAAACTTGAAGGGAAGGGACTGGGGAGGGGTCATAGAGGAGGGTTGGAAAGGGAGGTAGAAGGGAGGGCACTGTAACTAAACCCACTAGTGTCACAGATACCCACACTAAGATTAGAGGTGTGCCCACTAGTCCCCTGCACACTCCTCACTGGCACCAACCCCCTCCTATTGTGTGTACCACCTCTCAGTCCAGAGCTAAAAGAAAGGAAAAGAACCCTAATTAAAAACACAATACTTACCTTAGCGTTTTTCCTTCTATTTCCGGCACCACCCTGGATTTTGATGAGCGAGCTGGACAGCTGGGTCACCTGTGAAATAAGGAACACAGAACATATAATCACGATCCTGGGAAGAGATACAAAAGAAGAACACAAAGACTAAGGAAGACGATAACACTTGGGATTTCGTCTGTCAATCATATTATTATTTCCAAATACTTAAAAAAATAAATCACTTACCTCTAACTAACTAACGCCTCAGTGGTCTTCATACTGTTCGACCTGCGACAGTGCTGCATCTAACAAGTTATAGGTCTCATGGTGGCAGGAGAACCATTTGGACAGAAGTTTTTTCTCCGATTTTGCCACGACTGAAAGCAGTGACGGGAGAGGATGTGGCGAAAGGGCCAGAGCTGCCAACTTTGTAGCTGGGGAACCAGGTTCAGGTCTTGGCGTCAGCTCAACATCTTGTGATTCTGGGCAAATCACGTAATCTTCCCGTGCCTACCAAAAACGAATGTCCTTGTGTAACGTAACTGGTGCTAATGTAAAGCGCTCCAATACCTTCAAGTTGAGTTTGTGCTATATAAAACCACAAAAACTAAATTTTTCTGTAAATACTTTCATCGTAGGCTCCAGAGTGGGTTTCTTATGAGTTGGGGTTAACGTCACTTTTATGCCAGCAACAAAAACCAAATTCTGCAGAGAAAGAGGTGTTCAGAAGCATGGAAAGCGCAGCATAGAAATGGGGGAACACGGTACTCAGCACTTAACCCGGGCAGATATCATCATTGAATTGTGACTTAACGAAAGAAAGCAACAAGCAGGTTTGAGGATCTTTGATCCGGGGATAGCATCCATCAACATCTCTCTCTGCTGGGAGATTCTAATGTGTCCTTATCTTGGTGCATGAATCCTTTTTAACTGCATCATAAAGTCACAGTATTTGATCATTAAAAAAGGGGAACATTTTTTGCATAATTCTCGGCAGGGAGGCGTGGTGCTGGCCACACACT
This sequence comes from Pleurodeles waltl, assembly GCF_031143425.1. Lineage (NCBI taxonomy): Eukaryota > Metazoa > Chordata > Amphibia > Caudata > Salamandridae > Pleurodeles > Pleurodeles waltl. Next base: position 1,802,538,830 of record NC_090444.1, on the reverse strand, counting down.
GGGCTGGCAGTCCTCTGACCACCTCCGGATGCTTGTGGCTTCTTGAATCTGATTATCAGACTAAGCAGCCTTGGCCCGGCTCCCAGAACCTTGGACACATCTGACCTACAATTGGTAATGCTCCATTTGTATTTTCTTTAACATAAATACTGAATTAATTTAGGAAAACTGACCTGCATTTCTTAGACAGCTTATTATTGGGGTTCTTGTGTGGTGGGAGGGGAACTTCCTTGCTCCAGGCACATCTCACTTCCTCTGTTGCACATTGTACTCCCATCTGCATCCACCTGTGGGGCACCTTAGCCACCCCAGCTTGCACCCCAGAATGTGTTGTCATTCCTTTATTAAAAGATAACACCGGTGGGCCGGGAGGTAGCCTGATGAAACTCTTTTTAGGGTCGAGCCTGCGAGTGCGTGCGCTAGTTTTAAGCTGGTGGCGGTTCTTCTGATGGATACTTTTAACCACGGTGACCCCAAAAGCTATGCTGGATCATCTCCCGCATCGGGCCCAGTGCCTGGCGATGTTCTAGGGGTGAGGAGCCTGTGATTAGATAGCGTATCCACCAGAAAGAGCATTACCGGAGGTAAGTAAATTGTTTGTAGCAACGTCTAGAAATACTGTGTAGTCTACTATGATTTAGTTTCCTTTGAAGGTTTTACCTCACCCTTGGAATGGCCTTGGTATTAGTGGAAGAGGAGCTAATGACTCTGTTGCATGCAAGTTAACTAAATATTTTTCCTTTTTTGGATGGCTTTATGAACCAACAAAATGATGTTTAATCTCCCTCATGTGAAAGTGCGCGTCCATGTGGCTTATGTTTTCATGATGTGGTACTTCTCTTAACTGGTGCCGTAGAATGGGAGAGGGGGCTTGATGTTTTTTAATAACTGGAAGTGTGAGACGGGATGTTTTGGGGGCCAACATAGTGGGGTTTGCCGTTAGCCAAGTGAGAGACTGAAGGCCACTTAGAGAATGATGCCTTACTTGACGACGACAGAGGCGGGTGGTATTTCTAGCTAGCCTCTGTTGGCATTTCCATATTTAAAGGCAGGAATATTGTTAGCCTTGCATGTAAGTGGAAGTCATAATGGCTCCCTATGATTCCTACCTTAGAAGTAGTGATTGACTGGGTGCCCGGAGAGCTGGGAAAATTCAGCGCCATATTCACTATTCTCATCTTCTGAGCTGGTTGCTGGAGCTGCCCAGTTAGCTCTGTTCCTGAGATGAACAATAAACTCTCTGCCATCGGTACCCGTGCAGCAGGTGGGTAAAAGTAGCCAACCAGGGGCCGTATCACGTAAAGGGGGGAGGGAAATGTAGGTTTGCACCTGCTTTGCGTGCCCCCGGGACACTTTGGTATGACACAAGGTGCCGCAGACACTTGTGCAGACCCTTCTGTAATACAGCTTCCGCTGGCCCTCATATAGCAGCAGCGCTATCACCAGAGGGCGTTCGCTCATTTGCATGAGGGCGTGGTCCCATGCGCTTGAGGGAAGCCCTTTGCCTCTGCACCCGCGCCCTGTTATGGACATCGGTGCAGAGGCAAAGAAGTTGTCAGGAGGTGCACTGCCAGTGCGCCCCCTAGTGGCAGTCCTCTGGAGGGGGGAAAGGAGGTCCCATGGACCCCCTAGACATCCCCCTGCGGGGTGGTGCAGTCACTCACTGCATCCGCCTGCAAGACATTCTGTAATCCCCCCTAAAAGTGCAGTCTGCAGTGGTGGCCGACACAAAATAAAAGTGGTGGGGTGGGGGTGCGTGGGCAGCACAGGTTGACTGCGCAGGTGGACGGTTTAATAATAAATAATAAAAATAAAATACACTTACCTGGTGCTGCCGGCTGCTTCGCGCTCCTCTGCTTCCTGGTCCTAAAGACTCTCTGTGCAGTTCCTGCGCTGCTCTCATGCTATGACCAAGCATGAGAGCAGCAAGCGGATTGGCCTGAGTGGGGCTGGTTTGCCGCTCGCTCAGGCACAGGGAGCCTGTGCTGTCAGATACAGCCGGGATGGAGAAACCTAAGTGTGCGCGTCTGTTTGACCAGTCTAGAACAGCCGGCCTAACAGACATGCGTAGTTGAGTGCACTTACTCCCCCTCTCCCTCTCCCCCCTCTCACGGCCCCGCCCCTCCCTGCACAGGCTGGCTCAGCCAGCACTAGAAAAATAAAACAATAGTTAAATATTTGATTTTCCTGCTGCTGAGCCACTGGGGCGACGCTCCGTCTTCATGGCGGGGAGCCGCCGCTGGGGAGATCCGTGCTTGGGGAACGTGAAAGAAACCTGCCTATCACTTTGGGCTCTGACGGCGCTCCCCAAAGTCTTCGCGTAAGTGGAAAGGTAGGACTCGAGGCGCTATAATAGCTGACCAAGCCATTCCTGAGTTCTTCAGCAAAGAGCCCACGAGGGCCTGGCTCCGTTTTGATCCTCTCAGTGACCACTGATGACGTTGCCCTGAGTAGTTATAACTCTTTGGGTCTGTATATGTGAAAATGGGGTGTAAAAGATGTTCTTGGACCCCATTAAAATGATATAGCAGAACCGTGCCAGCCCGTCCTCCTGGCTGCCCGCCTGACGCGGCATCGCCCCCGCTTCCCTCCGAGGCACGTCCGGGGCTGAAAGAGGAGGACTCGGCCGAGGTACCCGCAGGGACACTGCCACCCCGGGCTTCCTCGTGCCTCGACCCAACCCTGCGACCTGCCCAGCTGCAAGCACACACCTGTCCAGTTAAATGCCCCTCAGGGCACCGGGTATGCCCTCCGACAGGGGTCTGGGACGCCCCGGGCGCCGGGACACCGCTCCTCGGAGCGCTCAAGTGCATCTTTTCCGTGGTACTGGGCTCCAGGTTGCCAGAGCAGAGGCGTCGTGAATGAATGAATGGATGAGTAAAAGGGAGAGTGGATGGATAAAGGTAGGGATGGATAACTAAAAGGATGGATGGGTGGATGGATGGGTGGAGTGCAGGGTGGTCGTCACCCCCCACTTTAGCAGCTAAAGTGAGGGTGGAGTTCTTGATGGGCTGCTCCTGTTTGTAGCAGACAAGGCTCATAAATAAACTAAAGGGGTGGTTGGTTGGATTGGTTGAGTGAAAGGACTGATGATAGGTGTGTGAGTGAAAGGATGGATTAATGGATGGATGGGTGAATGAATAAGTGAAAAGATGGATGTAATTTATGTAAGAGTTAAAGAATGAATGGATGAGTGAAAAGAAGGGTGGTTGGATGGGTGAAAGTGTGCATGGATGGATAAGTGAAAGAATGGATGGATGAATGAAAGAGGATAAATGGATGAAAGGGTGAGTAAGTGGATGATTCAAACGATGGATAGATGATGAGAGAGGATGGATGGACTAGTGAAAGGGTGGATGGATGGGTGGACAGATGGACGGAACAAAAGGGTGGATAGGTGGATGAGCAAAAGGATGGATGTACAGATGGATGGATGAGTGAAAGAATCAATGCTGGGACGTCATGAACCCCACTCCCCACCCCCCCAATTTTAGAAGCTAGAGTGGGTGAACTTCTTGATGAGCTTCTTCTGTCTACAGCTCGGCAGACAAAGGGACGTTAGTGAGTGAAAAGATGGATCGATGGCTGTGTGAGTAAAGTGGATTGGTGAGTGAAAGGATGGATGGATGGATGACTTAAAGGGTGGATGTGAGGATGGATAAAGAAAAGAATGGATGGATGAGTGAAAGAGTAGATGGAGGGATGAAAGGATAGATGGATGAGTGAAATGGAGGGTGGATGAATGGATGAGTGAAAGGGTGGATGGATGATGGATGAGAGAAAGGATAGATGGGTGTATGGATTGGTGAGTGAAAGGGAGAGTGGATGAACTAATGGCTGGGATGAGTTAAAGGAGTGGTGGACTTATGGATGGAGTGAAAGTTTGGAATGATGGAGTGAAATGATGGATGGATGTGGATGGATGAGAGAAAGGATGGATGAATGAAAACATTGGGTGAGTGAAACAAGGGTGGGTAGATGGCTGGATGGATGAACGGGTGGATGGATGAATGAGTGAAAGGGAGGGTGGGTGATTGAACGGGTGAATGGACTGATGAGTGAAAGGAAGGGTGGATGGATGGACGAATGAGGGAAAGCATGGATGGATGGATGAGTGATTGAATAGATAGATGGATAAGTGAACGGGAAGTGGTTGGATGGATAAATGTTTGGGTGGAAGGATGAGTAAAAAGGATGGATGGATGATTGAGTGAAAGGGAGGATGGGTGGATAGAGTACACGGATGGATGGATGGGTGAAGTGAAAGGATGGATGGATGACAGAAAGAATTGATGGAAGAGTGAAAGGGTGGATGAGATGGATGACTGAAAGGGTGGCTGGATAGATGGATGGATGAATAGGTTTGGAGATGGATGCGTAGGTTTGGATATGGATGGGTGGATGGACAGAATGGTGAACAGCTGAATGATAGATGAAAGAAAGAATGAATGGATGACAGAATGTAAAGATGACATTGTGGATATCAGTAGGTGGATGGAAGGATGAATGGTTAGGTGCTTGGATGGAAGAGAGCTCTTCTGGCGAGGGTTGTGACGACTTGCGTTGTTTTCTTGGTGCCATGAGAGCTTAATTTCGAAGTGGGGGATATTTTAATTTTCTGGCTACTCCTTTGCTGGGTAGAGAGGGCAGCAGCCCCTTTCTGGAAGAGGCCGGGGCAGTGTGGGAGCCCCTTTCACCTCAGAACACAGCTCTGGGGTTTCCGAACCCCATTCAAGGAGAACCGTAAGTGTCACACTAAATGAGGACAAACGGCAGAAACCTTGTTCAGCCCTGCCAAGTGCCACGCACCGCAGGTTAGGCTAACACATTTTAATGCTTATTCCCGCATCCCTGCAGTGTCACGCATTAGTGCCCTTCATTGGTTGTGGAGTCTGCACAGACAGTGCAGCTCTCCTGAGACATGGGGAGGGGGACTTTCTGTCCATACAGTACTTGCTCTTTACAGCTTCCTAAAGCCTGAGGAAACAGTCTGTATTCTACACAAGTCCAAACGTCTTTTATACGTGCTTAATGCAAGACAAACCAACCTCCATGGGCAGTGGCATGTATTACAGAGAACATTCTTATTAATAGAATAAACATGTTAAAGATGTTGTGGTTTCCACTGAATGGCACAGTGTGTGGGGCGGTTGAGACAAGATTACAAGAGCCATGAAGTAGGGTTTGGAGATGGTAACATGTCAGTGGAACAGCCAGTACAAGACAGTGTAGGAATACTTCTACAAACCTGCCTTAGCCATCTTGACGATATATCCAGAAATCCAGAATCACAATTTTTTGTGGCCAAAAATGTGTGTGTGGAAGCTGGGATTCCAAGGTTTGGTTGTTTATACACACCTTCTTGTCAGCATAAACTGTAGTGTCCGCTTCTCCAGGAGCATCCCAACTCTGTGCCACAGAAAAGAGATGGCGTGTCCCGTGTGTCCTGCGCATTCAAGGTTTGGCCCCTTTATCTAGGCTTTCTCCAGCCTTTTATTCAAGTACCAAGCCATTCCTTTGCCATTAACTGGTCTGACGCCGGCACCTTCTATGCTTGAAGTCCACCAGAGACTGGACATACATTGCAATAACCTCTACCATTATACATCACAACGTTTCTGTCACTCCAGGACACCTCGCCCAATCGACAATTTAGCAGATTGGGTGACTGTCACAAACGTGACGGAAATCCCATCCACCGTATTACAATTCCATTATGTTCTCTGGACATTATAATACGGTGGGCGGGATATCTGTCAAATTTATGATGGAGGAACCTTTCCGCCAAAAACTCTAAATCAGGCTCTAAGTCTCGTACAATTGGACGCGTTAGAAGTCACCCAAATGAAACTCTCTCCAGTCACTTCCAAAGCCATTTGGCGGAAAAGAATCCAAAATATAATCCAGATCCGGCAGAAACACTCGATAATTTCATGCCAAATCCATATTGTTGCAGTCCTGTATGGCTAAAAGCTACCCTGTATTTTCAGGTTTCATTCACCATTTGGCAGAACATCTGCGTAAGCCCCTCAATGTTTCACCGGTAAATATATTTGTAATACATGGGACCCTGCAACCCGTGTATTAAATCCCATCTCTAATGTTTTAATAAGCCAAGTTGTGTCGTCTCTTGTCACCTGTAATAAGAAAATGATAGCCACTTGACAGGCCCAGTAGCCATGCAAGCCGGGTCCAATGCAACATTGGCATTCAGGGCCTCATTTACAAGGATTGATGCATCGCTGTGTTCCATTAGCAGTGCGTCAAAAAAACGTGCTGCGGAAAGACAGGTTACAATGCCATGGATGTGTCATATTTACAATACGAGGCACTATGGTGTAAGGGCCCAAGGACGTGTAAGATATTCTGATGCATCCGAGGGAACTCTGCTGCAACGCATCAGCCCCAAAAGTGGCGCATTGCTGAAGATGGCCTTACAACCAACGCAATCTCAGCAATGTGTCAAAAATCAGAGGCGATGCATCAGTTCTGGCTGACGCAAGTAGCTTATTGTGTGGGGACCAAACATAAAAGACTGTAAATTGGTGGAATAGTACCTTCTATGCTCTTACATTAGTCTCGGATGTCATGTATGCTGTATGGCTATGTCACCTTACAGTGGACATAGTCATCTTACGTGTATGTAGAGACCTGAGTATGTATGACATAGTGAGTGACAGTGTAATGTGAGTGAATGCAAGTATATGTTTAATGTTAAGTAGCAATACACGTATTGCCCACCTTATGTGTGTACTTACCTGTTGTCCTATGGAGTACGCTGGCCTAGACTTGTGGACCCATTCCTCCCTGGAGAAGTGACAATCCTGGCCTGTCCCTTCCATGGAGTACACATTGTCACATTGCCTTGCCACAGTGGATGATGATACCACAGGTGCCACGGTCCCAGGTTGGTCAAGGTGTCCTACAACATGATTGTCGCATGTGTAGACCACTAGTAGTAGAGGGGATGTGAAATGCAGACATTTTCAAGTGTGTAAAGTAACTTCAAATGGGCAGATTCCTGTTACGAAGCCACTGTGCCAGTTCCTATGCCTGGGTTGAAGAGCTGTAGGAATTGTGACGCATTCAAGGCTGAGTGCGATGCATCTCAAAGATGCGTCACACATTGAAAAACTTGTAAATATCACTGCTTCAGTTCTAAGTGGGTTTTTACGAGGGAACGCCTACTCTGCATACATTATAAACTGCTTGGCACAGCCAGTTCCAGCTCAGATGTTTTTTGACACAGGCCATCCAAATCTGACGCATTGGGCGCAATGTGTTGTTTTGTAAATATGGGGCAACATGGAGCAGAGAATGGGCAGCCGATGCGTAAAAACAATTATGCAACTGCGGTGCAAGCTCCTTGTAAATAAGCCCCTTAGAGCTTATAGGCAACACAGCAGTCCTTCCTCACCGACCACCTCCGCACAGCTAAGGCTAAGCAAAAACTACAGAAATCTTCTCTTCTTCAACTAATATTAGTCTCCTCAGCCTCAATGCACTCTTAGACCTGGTCTGACATGCTGTATTTTGTATTGTTCTATAGACAGGCAGTCTCCTGTGTTATGGACATAACCTTTAGTTAGCCCAGGGGTCAGTGAGAACAGGTGGGCAAAGTGGACCAGCACTGTCCCGCTGGACAGGGGTCAGTTCGGAGGCAGGATAAACTCCTTTCATTGAGGTATATTTCTCTGTTCCATGTAGCAGGTCAATCATCCTCTACTTGGTCCGTGGCTGGAAGTAGTACTGACTGCCACGCCACCCTCCGCAGGTGATGCTTCAGCTCAGTTACTTGGGATACTATTTAAGTTTTCGTGGTGGCACCTATGGCAACCAGGTAGAACGGAAGTGGATCTATTGATGACTTTGTAGGAGTTGTTGCTTACCTTCCAAAGCTTGAGGCCAAATCTGTTCTACTGTCCTTCTCGATAACCTTGGGAACCTCTCAGAGAAGCCATTCCTTCATGAGATTTTGGCAACCGTAAAGAGTATCTAACTTCTTCTGCATTTACGCAGCCTTCTTTATAAGAAGGCCTGGCACACGGTCTGCAACATCACCAAAGAGACAAGGCTGTGTCTGTGGCACCCATATAGGAGGTCACGTGCACCTAACCCTAATCCTTTCTGAGATACCCAGCAGGCACAGTAGGAGGATGTCCCTCCTCTTCCCCAGTGGCTCCTCGTAGGATATATTAGTGGAAAGATATGGAGGAGTGGTAATTCACACCACATTCCCCTCACATGACCTTGGCATACATGGATCTGAAGTTGTTTCCTTTATTGGAAACCACAGTCCTGGGAAATCTGGAAAAGACAGTCTTGGCCTCCTAGGGGCACTACAGCGGAGTCCCAGCAAGATATGCCGGTTGCCTGAGGTCCAATGGGGATACCGAGTGCTTGCCAGACTTATTGCAAGCATTCTTCTCATCGCCTTTTGTGTGCATGATGTATCGACCAAAGAGGCCAAGTGTTTACCCAGGAATGGGTCCCTTGCTCATTGTGCCACTGGAACCAAGCTGCACCCAACTGAACCGGTCCTAGGTTGGTTGTGCACCAGTTCCGGGAGGACCTGCCCTGGCAGTTTGGGCTGGACTGTTCCTATTGGAGCGGGGTCAAGACTGGTTCACTTATGGATGGGTTCAAACTGAAGTGGCATGGTGGCCAAACGAACGATGGGTTGGAATGCAGCCTGAGCGAATGCCTGTGGTTAAACATTTTGAAAGCATTCCTCTGATCACCTTTTGGGTGTTTGGTGCTGGGGGAACCACATCATCTAGTTCCAGCTTGTCAGCGGGAATTGCAACTTCTTCATCCCTGAGACCAGGAGTAGCAGGAACATAGGCAATATTATGCAGTCACATGCCCTGGCACCTTCTAACCAGCCCGGCTCTACTGTCCACGTCCTGTAAATGTGAGTGCTTGGAGAACCCACCGCAGACCCATATAACTTCCAGGAAGAAACACCAGAGTAGACTGTCACGGTAGATGGTTTCTGCATCTAGGAAACACGGTATCAAGAGCAGCTTTCACTGTGTGTCAGACATCCAAGTGCACGTTTGAGGACCCTTTGTACTTTCATGAGAGAAGTATTGATCCTGCCCCAGCCCTGTCACCCTGTCTCTGTAGTGTAGGGACCTGCAACAACACTGGATGGGACCCAGAAACAGGCACTGGCATTCAGTGGATGACCTCATTTCATCTAAAGATCTCTGATGTACATTCCTACAGTGATGAGCAGGATTGCTTACAGGCTCAGGAAACATCAGCCTGCACAATTTGTTTCGCAAGTAGAGAATGAAAGAAGAATGTGGAAGGCACTCATGCGGGTGTAAGCAACACTTCACCTGTGCATGTGCTGTCATGCTCTCTAATCAACTGTTGCACAAACACTTCATTCAGCACAAACATCCCCCATGTTCCTGGACATAAAAGTGCCAGGGGCGGCACCAGCATTCCCAGCCTTCGCTCCCACAAGTCGGCAATTGCCACTCCCGCCCTCCAGGCACCAGGAATCATTTTTTAACTTAAGGCATTTGCCATGCACACCTGGAGGCTTTTGAACAATGTTTGTCTGTGTTGGTTTCTCAATGTTTGTTCACTCAGTTGGCATACTGTAATACCCAGGGAAGGTTACTAGGACACTTTCGGTCTGATTACAACTTTGGCAGAGGGGGTTAATCCGTCCCAAATGTGACGGATATCCCGCCCGCCGTATTACGAGTCCATTATATCCTATGGAACTCGCAATACGGTGGGCGGGATATCCGTCACATTTGGGATGGATTAACCCCCTCCGCCAAAATTGTAAATAGGCCCTTTATCTGGAATCCCAGTAGTTTATTTTACAGTGTGTTCTTTGTCTTATGGTTTTACATTTTTCCTCTAGTATCAGAGTGTGTGCCTCTCTGTACTCTGTGAATATCATCAAAGGTACTGTGTATTTGCAATCATCTTCTCAGTTTTATGAACAATATCCAAAAGTGGTAGCCAGCTTCTGCCTGACTTTACTGTAACTTTTAGAACTGACCTGGAGAGAATAATATTTCTCCCATGTTACCAGCTCAGATCTACCATGAGACCTCCAGATCATGTTAAAATAATCCCTTCATGGTTCTCTTCAGCTGCAATTCCTGTCCCATTCCTCTGTGGCAGCAGTCTATCACGGTGTGATGTTTGTAAAAAGTTAAGCTGGAGCACCCACAAGATCATCCAGGATTAACACATCTATCATCAACAACAATTCAAAGGCACCAAAAACCAGCGCCAGGAATGACTCCTACAGGTAGTGGAAAAACTAGACCTTGACAAACTCAACTCCCTTCTCGAAAGCACCCCAATATATATGCAACCTCAAGACATACACACCTTCTACAACTGGATCTCTATTGCACTGGACAAACAGGTAATAATGAAGAACACATCCAGGGTTACCCACAAAAAGAGCACCACATGGTTTAATGACAACATCAAAAGAATTAAAACGCACCTCAACATGCTAAATCAATAGATGAACAAAGACATACAACAGTAAATCAGAGAATAAAGACCAGCCATCAGAACAACAACAAAACAACACTGCCACCTATTCATAACTGAAGCCAACTGCTTTGCTAAGGAACTCCACAAGATTCTAGTAGAGATCTGCAATCTAGAGTTAAAAAAGAAAGAAAAACCACAATATCAAGACTTGTGCAACAGAATCGAGCTAAAACTTTGAGAGAGAAAATTAAGGAAAACACACCCAACAGCACCCAACACATGACCCGAACACCATAGAAAGATTAAAGCAACCCACCACCACTACATTCTTTCAATACCCTCGCATAAAAAAAGATTTCCTTGACATTCTCACCGTAAGCAGACCACCAGGATCACTTTCAGACCAGGCATTTCCAAACATCTTTAAAGATATCCTTCACACAACCCGTGCAGAGGAGGTAGCTAGATGTTTACTCAACAAGTCCCTCCAACTAGCTTTATTCTAACCCTGAAATCCTCCTACATTAGGCCATTCCTCAAAAAGTAAAACCTCGACCCATCCAACGAAGCAAACTACAGGCCTATATTAAATGGACCATCCCTGAAAAGGAACTTGAGGCTCCTCTAACAACATCAAGAGAAGTCAGAAACCTAGACGTAACGATGGATTCACATCTATCCTTTATGACTCGTCAACAATGTCACGGAGTGCACCCTGAACACAATGAAAACACTGCGTCTCATTTTCCTATTCCTTAGATACCAATAAAAAGCACAAGCCATCCTCACTCTTGTAATCTTTACGCTTGACTACGCCAACACGCACCCAGGTTCATCTTACGTAAAATTTAGCTAGTCCAAAATGCTGCCACCAGACTCCTCTTCTGCCTTCACTCAAGAGAAGGCTTGACTCCAGTCCTGCAATCACGTTACTGGCTTACGATGGAGCTGGAAGGGCTATATTCAAGGCACTCTGCATAGTCCACAGAGCCTCCCAATGAAAAGCAGCACTATACCTACAAATTCAATTCAAGCAGTAGAAACAAAATAGGACACTGTGCTGCAGGCTTGCACCACAAATCACTATACCACCTAACCATAAGAAATCAGCAAGCCTGGTGTACAGTGAGGGTCAGGAGAGCAGCACATCGTGCGCATGAATACCCATGTTGCGCACTGTGATTCAAAGATCACCACAATAGTGCTGCAAATGTAGTGCACCCTGATCACCACCTGTGACCCGGTATGGTTGGTAGAGCATCTTCGCGTGTGTAACACTGCCCTGCACCCTGAGCTCCCTGGTCGTACAGTGAGGGCTGCCACCATCACCCTCAAACACCCTCACAACAGCAGCACCTGTTCTCCATCCTTAACCCAAGGCCCACACTAGAGTGGCACATGTGAACACTGAGCATCCGTGGTAGCACAAAGAGGATGGGGAAGCGCCCTCATGAGTGCCGCCCAGGCTCTGCACTCTGTGCTCCCCCGACACACACACACACACACACACAGGCTGTATCCAAACACTACTATTACTGAATGAAGATGTGATGTGGCCAATCATAGTGCAGCATATCAGGCTATGTTCTGCCTCATATACACCTTTGCAGCTTGCATACTTCTGAGTTTCAATCTTCCTCTAAGTACTTTCCTCCCTCCCTAGCATCGCTTTCCCTTGGAATAGGCAGAGGCTCCCTCTGCATCATAGCTTGAGCTAAGTGGGAGAGTAGGGAAGAGGCTGACCATTCTCTGACCCCTTGTTGAGCCTGTACAGCAGCATTACTGAGGGGGAACTGAGCTGCTGATCTGTTCACAGAGAGAGAGGGCATGTGCTTGATTATGACTCTTGGGAGGCATTTGAACTAACAACTCTATTGTATACGAGGGGATACATGGATGCCATGCTGTTTGGTGATTTCCATGAGCACAGGCGGGCAGGAAGATGGGCTGTGTTTAGAGAGTGCAGAAAGGGCACCGCCAGTCAGAGCCAATAACGCTCCCTTCTCCCTGTCTGTCCACATCTCGAGCTCCCTCCCATCTCCAGTTTCCCACCATGGATTCCCTTTTATGATACAGGTCTTGTTCATGGGACACGGTGACCACAGCGGACAGGAAGCTTGCGGCAAGACTGGCTGTCCTGCCCGCTTTGTGGTGGGTGACAGAGTGCCCCTCTATCGGAGGTGGCTACTGTGATAGCCAAAGAAGGAGACCCAGTGGGTGGGATTCCACCTAAGGGGGAGAGTTACCCTGGGATGGCAGTAAGCTGCGCGTTTGTTCCTGAACCTTGTTGATGGAGGGGGGGGGGGGGGCGGGGCAGCATTGTCATCTATCACAGTTACAGTGTCTAGGGAAACTGCTGAGCTGCCTGGGATTCAGCAGCACCCGCTGTGGGCTCGTAAGAAAACGTTTAGAACCCTGCAAGTGTATAACTATAACTCATCACTTAGGTAGTTAGAGTCACAGATCAATCAGGAAAACATGTTTTTGCTACTAATAACTTTGAAGTCGCTTGATGAATCTTCCCAAAAATGTCCAAAAAGAAGTTTATCCACCTCTGCTCCTTCCTCAAAGGTTTTGGGTTGATCCATGAAGAAAAAAGGGGGTGGGGTGGGGGGAGGTCCAAACATGTTTTCCCTTACAGTTTTTGACTCATGTCCTAAAGTAGCTATAATTCGACCTCTTATCATTCACGGCTAATTACCTCCCATATTACATCACTCATGACCTGTTCCATGACATCATGGTTTATATGACTGCAAAAATGAAATTACATCATTGATAACAATACTGTGCATGTGTGGGGTGCGACTTATAGTTATTTTCAGACATGGGTTATAGTTATTTGAAATGACTATAACTGATGAACTTCAGTGGTTTTGGTTATATAAAACGTTATATTTTAACTGACATTTGCACCTATTACATCCATTTAGCTTATGTTTCTTTCAGTATATATATATATACATATATATACAGTATATTATTTTTTTTAACAGACTTGTAGTTACTAATCTTGTCTTTCAGTTCTCAAAAAGCCAGACTCTTTAGTTGCACGTTCATTTCTAATCTGAATTGCCCTTACGTGATTGCTACTTTAAAAAAAAACAAATCACAAGTCCAACAAGGTATGATCTTTCAACAGTGTGACATCTATCCAGACAGCCAAACTCTGGAATTAATTGCCTGCCACAATAACAAGTATTCACAATCACCTCCAGTTCTGGAAACTATTAAGGTTTGGGCTCTTTCCATCAATATAAACTCAAACTTCTAATTTTAAACCTCACAAAGTGGTGCATTGTTAAACACAATTGGACTCTCACACACACTCTCTGCAACACCCCACTTGTATGTACTGCTGTGTCATGTTTGGAGCTTGTCTTTGAACCCCATGCATCTTAACCATGGCCGTCACAACGGGGTGGGTGGTTGGGGTGTTAGGAGCAATTTATACTCCAGGCCTTGAAAATGCACGACCTCTTGGTTCTTCAGTAAACGTTATTTTTAGATTTTTAGGTCACAGCCAACCAGACAGCTAAAAGACATTTTGGGGAGAGTCAGAAAGTTGACCTAGGAACGCATTCTGCCCGTTGCTTGCCATTGGCTCTGTGGTTCGTAACTCACATTTGCTTGCTTTATATTTGTTGGCTGTATTTGTTTTAGGCTTGCCAAAATCTTATTCACAATATCCTTCCAAGTGGTCCCTTTCTGTAAACAGTGCTGTAAATCTTGTTCTTATCTTGTCACATTTGCTGCGCATTCAAAGGCGAGGTCAAATGCCAAGCGCTGTACTCCAAGGTCGCTTGTGTACCCTTATTTCTCTGACTTCAAAGTGAGAGGATTTATGTGACAATCCTGCGGGATAGAGGAGATACAAAATAGTTTTCTTCTGCCACACAAAAACATTTAAATGAACTGTGTAAGTATTTCACAGTATATCAATATTCTGAATGCACAAATGATGCACATTTTTTGTTTTTTTCTGAAGTGTGTTGGAAAAAAGTACTTTAATATGATCAAAATAATTCATTAAACTAAATGATGCAATTTCCACACATTTCCGTCTGTGCACTGTATAGTTTTGTTAGTAAAACTCTATGTCTGTGCAAATGTAATGGTCATTTCAATTGAAAATGTGCTGTCTGTAATGGCAGTGTGCTACCAAACCATGAATACTCTACTCTAGGTCGCTCCACTCTACTCTGCACCACTCCACACCACTGCACTGTACTCTGCACCACCCAAAGTAATTGCACTCTGCACCACTCCACTCTACCTCACTGCACTCTACTTCTCTTTATGTTACACCTCTCTACTCTACCCTGTGCCACTGTACACCACTGCACTTTTTGCCACTCTACACCACTGCACTTTTTGCCACTGCACTCCAGTCTAGGCCACACCAATCTCCTCTGCACAACTCCAGTCTATGCAGCTGTACTCTACGACACTCTGCAACACTGCACTTTATGCCACTACACTCTATGCCAATACCCTTTACTCTGTAACACTCAACTCATACTCCTGCACTTTTCGCCAATCCACTGTATGCCCCTCTAATCTACTGTGCACCACTGCACTCTACGCATTTGCACTCTATCCTGCACCACTTAACTCTACATCACTTCACACTACTCTGAAACAATCTAGTCTATGCCACTGCACTCTGTCACTCTACTTCACTCTGTAACACTCCACTCATTGCCACTGCACTCTACACCACTCTACTCTTAACCACTGCACTCTACGTCAATGCACTCTCCATAACTGCACTCCGTCACTTTACTCTAAGCCACTACATTCTGCTCTGCATCACTGTACGCTACGACCACTGCTCTCTGTGTCACTCTCCTCCACTCTTCTCCACTGCACTCTGACACTCTACTCTGCAACACTGCACTTTCTGCTACAGAATTCAATGCCACTGTGCACTTCTCCACTCTATGCCACTGCACTATATGGCACTATACACTACACCACTCTTTGCTACTCTACTCTGCACCACTCTACGCCACTGCACTCTATGCCGCTGCTCTCTGCATCACTCAACTCTACGTCACTCTATTTTGCACCACTTTACGCCAGTCTACTCTACGTCACTGCACTCTACTCTACGTCACTGCACTCAACGCCACTCTACTCTAATCTGTGCCACTCCAGTCAGCACTACTCTGCCACGCTGCATTGTAACCCACTGAATTTAATGCCACTGCACTCTACGCTCCTATACTCTGCAACTCTCTACACCAATCCACTCTACATCACTCCAGTGTATGCCACTCTATGTGACTGCACACAGTGCCACTCCAAAGCACGACACTCTCTGCCACTCCACTCTACAATACTGTGCTCAACTCCACTCTATGACACTTCACGCCACTCTTCTCCACATCATTAACTTTTAGCCGTGCTGGACGGCAGCCACGCTGGTGTACAACATGGCTAAAACACATTCGCAAAGCCAATACCTCGTGCATAGGCGAGGCATATTGGCTTTTCCAATGCTTGTTAATTGTAAGCAAACCTCCCGTATTTATACTTTTTTTAGCGCCGCATTTGCGCCGCTTTTTTACGCAAAACGGCGCAAACCTACAAAATACAATGGTATTTTACAAGTTTGCGCCGTTTTTGCGTCCAAAAACGACGCAAATGCGGCGCTAAAAAAGTATAAATACGGGCCCTACTGTCTTCAGTATTAATTAGCAGTATACGTAGAAGCCCCACTAGATGGCGCCAATGCCTGTTTTTCTCTTAATTAAAACTCAGACAGAGGTACAGAACAAATCACGTTGCTCTGGCCGCGGAGTCTCTTGTTAACTTGGTGTCCTAGAGCTATACAAACGCTCCAAAACAATTCAATCACACGTGCCAACATTTTAGAAGCGGTAAAACAGATTTTAACAAAATAATCGGGAGAATGTAATTCCCTCACTGACTTCTACTGGAAGAGGGGCAATTTCAAGTGGGAAACAGCCAAAATAAAGACTTGTTTTTTTTTTTTGCTTCAAAAAAATCGGTAGACTCCAGCCTGTATCGGGTCTATTGACATGTATGTACAATACCTCTGAGAATTATTGTTCTTCACGAGACGAGTTTGAGGATTATGGCCCGTCTCTTATAAACGTGGGCGTGGCATCAGATCAACTCAAACCCCCCAAAGTAGCGGGCGGGCTTCCTCGGCTCACTCAAGGGCTCTATGTAAAGAGCATCCTTCTCTGGCCTCTGGTCCCATCACCTTCTTAGTCTTTCTTCTGTTTCCATGCTGGATTGTGGGGATAAAATAGGACTTGTAAGTAAAAGGTAAAGAGACAGGAAGTGTAGCATGGTAAAAAGAAAGAGTCACGAAGACTAGGCAGCTCTCTGGCAACAAGGACCACCACAAGAGGTTTGAGGGGCAGCCTTCGCTGCTTGCCACAACCCTTCCATTCTCATGGATGGCTTGATGCATATCCTGCTTATGTAATATAGTCTTAATGACGTCAGCTGCCACTAGGTGGTGCCATAAACTGCCTCAAAATATATCTCGAGCATTATTTTTAGATCGCAGCCTACTAGACAGCAGAAAGATGACCAAGGAATGCATTCTCCCAGTCACTTGCCATTGGCTTTGTGGTTTTAACACAAGTTTTCCTCCCTCCTATTTGCTGGCTGTATTTGTTTTAGGCTCTCCAGGGTCAGTTCGTCCTGCCCGATGAGAAAGCTGTGTTCACTGAATACTTCCACGACCTCCTTTTCTGTCAACAGGTCTTTAAATCGTGTTCTTATCTGTCACATTTGATGGACATTCAGAGACTGAGGCCAAATGTCAAGCTGTCTTTTCGTGGTAGCCTGGTTATTTTGTTTTGCTTTCTGCTGAATTCAAGTGACAGCCTTTATAGGAAAGAGGAATGCAGCCTTTCTCTATCGAGCCTGTATGTGCCATTGTTAGGTCGAGCCTAGGCAGCATGCATCGCTGCCTGCAAGACATATTGTATTCAATCTATGGGCTTTAACCACGCCCACTCTTGCCATTTGTTCTTTGTTGTGCTTGTCTTAAATGCTTCCTTTTTATTGGTGCCTCTGTCTAAATGTCCCTCCTTTGTGTGCTTAGTTCTTTCCCAGGTGTTTTCACTAAGAGAACATTTTTGTTGGCCCTCACACTACATTCATGCTTCCTCCTGTTACAGCGTGTGATGGCCCCTCTTCCCTCCTCCCAGCGGACTTCACTGATTCTTTTTGCTGGCCATCTCTGGCCATCTGTTGCCTCCTTGCTCGCACCCCCTCCCTCTCGTCCTTCCTGAGCTGATGAGTGCTTTTTTTACAGTCACTCTGACCTCACCCGTGCTGCTCTTTAAACAAATGCATTTATTTGTGATGGTTGTCTTTTGAGGTTTCTGTCCTCCATGGGAGTCTGCGTGCCAGCCTGCCGGTGTTAAACCCGCCTCATTAGCGTTTATTGACTTCCCAGTAGTGATCCAGTAACAGGGCTTTTCCTGCTGTTCCTAGGACGCTGTTCCTGGCAAATGCATTATCACTCTGATTGCAGAGCAGGGGTGGATGGCAGTGAAGGGTTGTCACGTGATCTTATGCGGACTGAACTTGTCCATCATACAAATACCACACACGGAAGACCATCTGTCTGTTAGATGGCATGACAATGCAGAAAATCTTTTGAAAATGCATTAAATCTGGGTCACTCTTGCAAAGCATCTTGGGCCACTGTGAGCACTATCTGTCAGTCCAAAGTATCCAAAAAACACAGTACTAATGGCAGGGAAAAGCCGAGTTTTTAGGTTTGTAATGATTTCCAGGTGCCATATTTCATTACAATAGGGACATGTGTTTACTGTGTTCGATGTCACTGCAATGGGAATATTTATTTAATGTGTCTGTCATCACTGCAATGGGGACATTTATTTAATGTGTCTGTCATCACTGCAACGAGGACATTTATTTAATGTGTCTGTCATCACTGCAATGGGGACATCTATTTAATAGGTCACTACAATGGGAACTTCTTTTAGTGTGTGCCACTGCAATGTGGGCACTTAGTGCGTCTTTCACTACAACAGGGACATTTAGTTAGTGCGCCACATTTCTTTGCAATGTTGATATTTGTTTTGTATGCCTCATGTCATTATAATTTTACATTCAGTATGAAGGGCCACTGGAATTATGTGGCAGAGAGGACCAAATTATGCGGCAGGGTTGAACAATTTATGTGGCAGTTTTGCATTTACAACACCAATATCTCTATCTCAAGCAAATGCGAAACCTATTGCATTGAAAATGCTTGTTTATATTTTATTTTCGAAATACCAATCTCAAACGTTATCGTTTTCTTCACCTGCACAAAACATTTGCAATTTTTTTGCAAAATTCCTCTTCTTTGAGTCAATTCAATTTAATTTGTGAAACTGCCTTTTTAGGAATTAAGTACGAAACAGTATTTCAGCCTCAGCTTCAGCTTAATATATAGTGATCTTGTGCAATTCACACTGTTTATGGCCCATTCACTGTCAAGCACAGGATAAGATCTTTTCGCAGAAAAGAGCCAGCCACATTGTAACGCAATTTAACAATGCTTGGCTTCACTTGATGTGTAAAGTGTATGCTTTATTTATGACATCTGTAGCAACTTGTTTTGGAGAGTTGAATAAGCTTAAAGACTCCTTTTATGAAAGCTTTTTTCTTTGTTTACCTACAAAATAATTATGTATTCTGTCTGCAACTCTGCCTTTTTTGGAACACATACATAACTAGATATAAACAATTTCCTCATGTTATCTTGCTGGCCATAGGGCCATGATTTGGATGGTGCAGGAGGTGCAGTCGCACAGGGGCCAAAAGCTCTAGGAAACCCACCAAACACTGATTAATGCTATATGTTACCACTAGGTAAGCAGTCACGAGCGCAGATACCTTGCAGGCACTAGGGGCCACGATTTGGACGGTGCAGCCGGTGCAATGGCACGGGGGGCAAAAGCTCCCAGAAACCTGCCGAGCATTGATTATTGCTATATATTGCCGCTGAACAAGCGGTCACAAGCACAGTCACCTTGCAGGCACTAGGGGCACGATTTGGACGGTGCAGCAGGTACACTGGCACAGGGGCCAAAAGCGCTAGGGAACCCGCTGAGCACCAATTATTGCTCTATTACAATACTGAACAAGCAGTCACAAGTGCAGTTACCTTGCAGGAACTGCATGGATGGTGCAGAAGGTGCAGTGGCACAGGGGACAAAAAGCTCTGAGAAAGACACCGAATACAGATTATTGCTATATGCTACCACTGGGCAAGCGGTCCCAAGCGGAGTTACCTTGCAGGCACTAGGGGCCATGATTTGGATGGTGTAGCAGGTGCAGTGGCACAGTGCCCAAAGCTCCAAGAAACCCACTGAGTATCAATTATTGCTATATTTTACTGCTGAACAGCAGTCACAAGTGCAGTTGCCTTGCAGGCACTGTATCAGTGGAGCAGAAGGTGCAATAGCACAGGGTCCAAAAGCTCTAGGAAACCCACCGAGCACTGATTATTGCTATATGTTACCACTGAACAAGCGGTCACAAGCTCAGTTACCTTGCAGGCGATAGGGTCATGGTTTGGATGGGGCAGCAGGTGCAGTGGCACAGGGGACAAAAGCTCAAGGAAGCCCACTGAGTACAGATTATTGCTGTATGTTACCACTAAGCAAGCAGTCACAAATGCAGTTAACTTGCAGTCACTAGGGGGGGGCACTATTTGAATTGTACAGCAGGTGCAGTAGCACAGGGGCCAAAATCTCTAGGAAAACCACAGAGCACTGAGTATTGCTGTATGTTACCACTGAACAAGCAGTCAGGAGTGTTTTTTTCATTCTTTTGTAACCATTGCACCCATAGCCTAAAGCATCACTGGTAACAAAAGCTGTAACCTATTGGACTTTTCTGTCTACCTACAACTTATGGTACAATCAGTGCATTTATATGGCATATTTTGACCGTTTTTTTGTGGTCCTAAAATGCTTCTGAATCTGGACACAGTAACACCTTCGCAAACGTATTTTCCATTCTATAACATTAGCACATCAGCCGTTGTAAACACTATATAAATACTCATAACTTACCACATGGCATTCGGTACCAAGCAGTGGGAAAGCCAATAGGTCTCGCCTTTGCAAGATCTGTTGGTTTTGTCAATGTTTTTTAGCCATATTATACAGCGGCTTAGCTTCAGTGCAGCATAACTGGAAAAAAAAGTAGTCTAACGCGGACAATACTGGCTGTGTGATGCAGCTTTTTAACATTACTTTTGGCCATTTGCATCATAGCTAAAAAATATTAGCAAAACCAGTCACTCACACATAGTCAAGACCTATTGGCTTTGCCAGTGCTTGTTATGTTGAGCAAGGTGCCTGTGTGAGGCCTGTGGCCCGCATCCCACAAAAGCTTTTGACAAGCCTGTGGCAGCCCTGCATTCAGCAGCACCGAACTCCAGCCCACGCTGCACTGAGAGGTAGTCCAGGTGCCCTCACGCCAGAGACCCCACAAGTGCGTCTTAACTGGCATTAGCTGAGGCAGTCGACTCGGCCTGATGCATCACTTATTGGGGGTGCCCTACCACCCAAGACTATCCCGCACATACCCACCACAGCCCAGCCGCCTCTGGACAACCCTCCCTCCACAGAGGTGAGTCCTAGTCAAGCAGAGCCATGTTCACCACATTACTGGAGGGGTCCAGGCCCTGGTCACATGTGTAGCGCTTTGAGACAAGAGGGTGGGCGTGGTCCATGGGGTGTCCACCCGATAAGCTGAAGGCCAATGGGACAGACCCAGGTATGAGGGCAGGCCCCCTGACTCCAGACCCATGGCTCAGCCATTCCTTTAATAATTTTCTGTTAGTCAAAGCAGCCAAGCTGCCTTTCCTGGAGCCCTGGAGGCAGGAAGCAAGTCCATAAAATAGATGGAGAGTAACAAACCTAGGCAGTGATGCCTCTCCATCACTGGGAGGATTGTCACAACCTTAACACCCCTCCCCTCCCCCCCCCCACCCCACGCAGTCACAGCTGCGGCACAACCTTTGCAATGTACATTAAACATGCATGTAAAATGAGATCACAAGGAAACCGCTAGTGCAGGAAAAGTCTGAAAAAATAAATTAGGCTACATCAAAATAATTTACAAACTTTTTATCTGTGTTCCAAGGCGTTGGCGTCCAAGTAGGGAAGCCAATATTGCTCTGCACTACTGTTAGCCTATATATTTATTTAAATCATATAGAATTATAGATTTAGGTGATGTGTTATGTCAGCTAAACTCATTTATGACACATTATAGAAAATGTGCCACGGACACACATACAGTTTCAGATGTAGGGATCTCAAGTTTGTGAACATGTTTCGCTTGTATTCATGCCCTGAAGCAGCCATTTGTGCCAGCCACGTAAAAATAATAACCTCGAAATTACTAACGGAAATGAGGAAAAACATAAAGCTGTTATACCTGTTGTAAATCACATGGATATTTTCCGCATATTATATGGAAATCTGACACAAAGTCACAACATTTTAAAGCAACAAAGGAAAGGTAAGCTTGGTTAGCACATTTAAAAAGGATGCTTTCCAACAAGTCAAACATGCTTCATGTACTTAATGTGACTGTTTTGGTGCTAGCATGTTGATAAGTAAAAGAAAGATTTTCATTGCAGAATTCTGTGTCTCCTACTCCACCCTGCAGCCTTTAAATTCACTAATCGTTTTATTTTACACCTGGCCTTGCACAAAGCAGGCGCCTGGCAGTATTCCAAGGCATCGAGCCTTGGACAGGCCCAGTCAGGATAAGCAATGTAAAAGTTCTTGCCTGATCTTTGAGTTCTTTATAGAAAACCTTGGTGAGGGCCTGGCCCATGTGACCAAAGAACTTGGCACCTATGTTCTTTGTCCCACTTCCACTCTTTTCAGCTAGGGTTGGACTGGGGCAGAAAACAGGCCCAGGCACCAAAATAAAAGTGCCCCCACCCCGCATTAGTGGATTAGCTGAAAAAGCGGCCCATGTCTCTGAATTCGGGCTGTTTTGAACATGTAAAGACAAAGGCTCATATTTATGGGCTTTGTGGCGCAGGGCAGCACAGCAAGTCACAGGGAAAGGGCATATGGAGCATTCCTGTCATTTCTGCCTGCGCTGGCACCCTTGTGGCAGCCTAGCACCAACACAGGCAATCCTAGGGTACCTGTGTTACATGCAGGATTGTTTATGTGTGGGAAGGGACACCTTGCTGCACAAAAACAATCCTGAGAGGCAGAATGCAGCACACATGGGAAGAGGAAAAGCAAGGAGAAATAAATGTATTTCTCCTCATTAGGCCTCACCTGGGGAGACGTAGATTTTTGGTGCTTTCCCAGGTTTACAAGTTCTTGTAAATCTAAGAATGTGTCATAATCCATGGGTGTTGCTTGGGAACACCCACACAACACCCGTGAAAACCCCTCCCTGGTGCATAGTAATGTAACAGAACGATTTGCGCTACATTACATTATTCGAAAATTATGAAGCCCTTGAGTGGCTTAATAAGTCTCACTTAAGGTTTGCGTTGCTCTTGTGCCAAGTTACCTAGTGGAAGAGTGACTGAAACTAGGCCATAAATATGGCCCACAGTGCATAAGTATTTTGCAAGGTAAGGGATGTTTTGTGGATTTGAGTATGCTGCAGACAATTGTTTGTTTTAATATCAGGGAAGTCAACAGTAAAAACCAGGCCAGCAGACCATAAAACAGGCCACCAAACAGCCCAAAAGACAGCCCACATACTGACTGGTCATAGCAGCCCAGCAGGCACGGCTTGTCTTATAGGCCAGTCTGGCCCTGTCAGTAGGCGATTTGGTGCGGAAAACACAACACTGAGATCCAGGAGGCTCCCTGCACTGCTTCACAGCTCTCGACTAGAAGCAGAGGTGGGTGAGCCACTGAAATCTTGAGCCAGGTGCCTGGCTCCAGCTCAGCTCAAGGTCCTCTTGGATCCTCGAGTCCAAAACGAGCCCAGATTTCATGTGGCTTCTGCCCGTGACCCACCCTGTAATGCCATGTACCAAGAAGTTAAGACACAGCCGAGACATGTGTGTGAAAGGGCAAGAGAGAGAGATACCCGTCTAGTTGCTGAATTGCACAGAGTGACACCGCAGAATCTGAGATCAATCCTGGCTTGCCCAGTTGTGCAAATTTTGAGATCATAGACAAATATTTTATTTTACTGAGACTTCTTTTAATTCACATTAATGAGAGCACCCTCAAATACGTCATCGGGATTTGAGCTGTAGAAAATCCTACTGTCTATGATTTAGTATACTAAAATGTTGTTCCGTGTATCATAAGAATCTCTGCCACACACAACTAACTTGCCTCGTAGGTCACAAATGGCATTGTCCTCATGGCTGGGGTCAGAAATTCATAGATTTTAAAATCTATTTCTTTGAATAAATACTGATCAAGGCAGTGATACAATCTGATGTACTACTGTGAAATACCTCACAGCGTTAGATAAATACTTTTTGGAACTTTGAAGAAACTTTGGTTCCACTATTTCAGAGCTAAGACTGACCCATGGCTCGGCTCCGACTCAGCTCCTTGTTAATTAACATGTTGGGCATCTGCC
Source organism: Pleurodeles waltl (assembly GCF_031143425.1). Taxonomy (NCBI): domain Eukaryota; kingdom Metazoa; phylum Chordata; class Amphibia; order Caudata; family Salamandridae; genus Pleurodeles; species Pleurodeles waltl. The sequence continues at coordinate 1,802,514,743 of NC_090444.1, read as the reverse complement.
TCTGTTTAGGATGAAGCACAGAAAACAGGAGACTCAAGTGCCCCTCTTCGCATTCTGCGGGAGGGGGTCATTTTTTTTGTTATTCCACTGCCCCTGTACGGTCTTACGGGTGAGCGGCTCCACCTTCCCTTCCGTCACATGCAGTGCTTTAATTGGGCAGGTGCTTTCCGGTACTGAGCACCTGCACTCTTTTAGTTTGAAAGGAAGAATACCTGCACTCCTCAGCACTGCTCCAGTGATATTAATGGGGGGGGATACCAGCCATTTCCTGAAGCGAACGGCCACTCCGAATATAGTGTCTGATGTAGAACTCGGCAGGTGGGTGGCTCCCACACACATATTGCATCCGAAATCTAAATTCTTTAGAACATAATGGGATTTAGATGTCGGCGGACGGGATATCCCTCACGGTTGTGACGTAGTAACTACCCGCCGAGTTCTAAATGAGGCCTAAGTGATTACCAGCGCTTTTCTACATTTCCATTGAAAGCAGTGGTTACGTGGCCTGCGGGGCACAGGGCCCTGCCTGCCTGTCTCCCTTGGCGGATCGTGAAGGGGTGACGGTGCACTTTAAGTGGAAATTATAGTTAACACCTTCCCACGTCACCGATAACTAGTGGAAGGCAGATAATAAAAGTATATGAGGCTGTTCTGTGTAGCCGAAGTGTGGCAAAATTCCACTATCAGCCACGAGGTGGCGCTAGAGCTCAATGTTGACTCGTCCTCGCTCACGGATGAAGGCTCCGGGTCCCATTCGCAGAAAACTGGAACTCTCACCCGAGGCCCTTAGATTTCCTCCCTCGCCTGGCTTCAGATTCACGACTTTCCTTCATTCACAAGTCTTCCCAAGAGTATTCCTGGAAACGTGTAACAGTCGGAAAACTTTTCTGAATTCCCATTTGAGTCTGTGCAAAGGCGTTTCTGCAGGATTAATTGCCCATACAATGCGTGCGAAAACCCCCTCGTTTTTCTGTAATTGCAAGTTGCACTTTGTTTCATTTTTTTGCACAGTGAACATATTTTTCCCTATTGAGTATCCCTCTTCCCCTTAACCCACCACCGCTTCTGGGGGGTATTCTTACCATTCTTACCCAGGAAAGGGTTTTACTCCTACCCTTGACTGGAGCAAAGCTCGGACCATTTCTATTGGTGGGAAGGGGTCGCAAACACGGGTGTCCAAAGCTGCAAACTGTGCCACCACCCTGCTTTGTACTGCACATTCCCTGCACCAAGAGTAGGATGTGCACTTGCGTAATAATGCACATGCGTAATATTACCCCATAGAGTGATAATATTGCGCAGGGGTAAATCGATTTACAAGTCCTAATTTGCCTTTGTGAATATCCTGCACTTTTAAATCAAGCCACCTTATGTGTGACTTGAACTCACCTGATCTCTGTGAGTCAACCGCAGTGTGCCCCTGTGTTGGTCATTTGTATCTCTTGACATGTTCCCAGTGGAGTCAACAGGGGCAGCCCTCAACATTTTGAACAGGTGCAGCACAGAGGCTGAGATTGCACATTGCCAGGTGTGACCCCATCTAAACCTTTTCCAAGAGGTGCCACCTGTGTGCGTCTGCAGGGCATAGTTACCCAGGCTGCGGCTGGACTGCTCCAAATAACACCGACCTACTAGGTATCGGCTACTTCTCAATGTGTGGAAAACCAAAGAGTCAACCCCCTGCAAAGCTATTAAGGTATCCTACCAGCCCATTGGGCACAATTCCCTGGCCATAAAGAACAGGTGCACCCCTCGTTGTCCCTCAAACGCTGCTTTCCATTAAAACATACCTCTCGTCTTTGTGCATGACGCACCCGGCTTACTCCTTGCTCTCCAGTTCAACGTTACAGACTCGCTCCATCAATCACTGTTTCAATGCCCCACCCACACCTGCCAGGGAATCACCTCCGTCCAAACAACCATACTGCCAGCCCAAAAAGCCTTAGGGCCTAGTTTAGATATTGGCGGATGGGTTACTCCGTCCCAACGGTGACAGATATCCTGTCTGCTGAAATCTAAATCCCATAGGAACTAATGGGATTGAAGATTTTTGGCGGACGGGATATCCGTCATTGTTGTGACGGAGTAACCCGTCCACAAATATCTAAATCAAACCCTTAATCTCCTCTATGTCCCTTTTCCTACTTTTCAATAAGGCCAGTCCTTTACGCTGTACCAAATCGTTCTCCCCCAAGTGAATCACTAACATGTCTGGGACGACATTTGTGAGCATTGGCAGTAACGCTCCCAGCGCAGCCTCCTGTATCCCACCAGTCTATTTGCATCCTCATAATATCAAATCCTTACCCCCTGCTGTAATAACCAGCGATGCTGGCCCAGCAACATAACATAGAGGAAAACTGTGAGGACGAATGTTATATTACTCAGCTATGACCACCCAATTAGGCTGCATGTTGTCTCTTAAAGCAATCTGAATGCCATCTCCCCAAATTTCTAATCACTCTCTCTGAACAATCCCTCTGACTGGCCTCAGTGTCAGCTCCATTAAGAGACAAATGGGTGCCAAAATCCACCACAACCACCAAACTAATTTCTTCAAAACTAATCACATTACGCACAAAATTTGAAAACTTGTTATTGGCAACCCGTTTGTTTGTATAAAAACTTTCATACGTTTGCCCAAACTCTTCCCATGAAATTCTTGCAATCTTCTCACCAGCATATCACTCCAACTGGGTGCCGTGCCATACATACCTCTGCCTATACCTCTCCAATCAGCTGTCTCCAACACCCACAGCCGTATAACATCTGTCGACACCTCAACAACCTTCATCATCAAACCACTTTCCAACTTCACCCTACAATCTCGTCTGCCGCAATTTTCCGTAGAACATTATCCCTGCCAACTTCCCTGCAATAGTAACTGCTGACAATCTTTCATCAATTACATCCATTATAAAATTGACCACATAATCACGCAGCCTAACCTGTACGCCCTCACTCTGTGGCCTCCACCTGTCCGCTCAGCGCGCTAACCTGTTAGGTTGTGTGATCCTGTGGAATGAAGCAGACTCAGAGAAGCTGGGTCCCACCTCCGCCAGGTGACCTCCACAGTCCGAAGGCCTGATCAGCACCTGAGGCCGAGTCTGCCCCCAGGGGAAAGGGGATGGGATACGGAAAGAGAGAGGGATATTCAGGTCTGGTTGATCTGTCTTACCTGGTCAACTCTCTCAAAGGGCATCCTTCCTATGGTGTCCCGACTGTCCTTTATGATGATTGGGTGGTTTGTGTTATCTGTACTGAAAGGCGAAGGGCATGTTAGTGTCCACCCACTATCTACTGTATACCCCTACTCCCTGCTCCCCGGCTCCGGGTGTAATCCTGGCCTTACCTTGTCATTTCTTCTCTATAGGTCATTGTCCTTTGCTCTGGGTTTTCAGTTTTGTACTTTTGACTGGTTTCAAGAAAGGGAACACTACAATTTAGCTCCTTTATGACTAAAATAACATGTGTTCATGCCCCTCTGTGATTCCTCACAAAATTATCCGACTCCTCTTTTACTTTTACTAGATTCCTAACATCCTGAAAAAGTCCCCAAACAGTACTCGAGAAATGGTCTCAAGGTGTGTTGGTTCTTTCAACTTCGAAAGTCTATCACTGGAACTGTTCTTTAACTTAACTTATCAGTGGTCTCTTCTTTCTGGAGTCTATGGCTCGTGAATGTGAAGATCCCTCAATGAGTATGCCAAGACGGTAAATATGATGCCTGCTTATTGCGCAGCACATGCACGCAATATAATTTATCCAAGGCAAGTATCTATTGGTGGTTGCTCTTTTTTTTTCTTTACAGGCACAGAGGTCAGAGATTGTCGTGAAGGATCTCCAGGCATCATGCCGAAGCATGTAAGCATTCGTGTCTCTAAGAAGGTCCCAGCACAGGGCAGGCATAGCTTATGTATCCAGCTACGCCCAAGATGGCCGCCATTTTCACAAGAGTTGGAAATCATGCAAGAATGTGCTCCAGGGGGATTGCCATAATGTGTGGGTGCATTTTTCACATGCCCCCTTAGGATTTTGCTCTACATTATCTGCACTCTCTGGTGGCCTTGTCTGTATGTGTGCCCATTATGCACCCATGATACCACCTTGCCCCCGATGCTAAGAACTCCATCCATGCTTGGCAATATGCTCTGCACGTGGAACCCGACAATTACCCTCATTGATCTGTCTGCCAGAGCTAGGTGTAGGTGGAGTCTCATTTCTTTCACTTTTGCAGCAGTGTGTAAAAATATTTTTTATTGCCTTTCAAGGAGTAACTTTTCAGGACCTGTGATCGAGCCCTTAACTTGTAAAAAAATAAGTGCCAGGGCCCTTGCCAGGAGGCACCGCAACTTGTACCATCTATTGCCCCTGCCAGCGCTGTCAATGACACCACCAGCACAACTACTGACCTTCACACTCTTACAAGTGAGACAATCCAGACTATTCCACGCCACCCAAAGCTATACAGATGGCTTGGGAGGCACGCATTACTCTTTCTTAATGTTTATTTCATTAATAAGCAACTGTTGTGCTCATCTCTAAATTATACGAACAGCGCCATCATGTGGCAGACTACAATAAATGCCGGTGTTGACAATTAAGTGCTGTTGCCGAGCACCGGAAGCCACCAGCTCAAATTAAGCACTGCTGTGGTCACCTTAATCTTTCTCAAAACTGTTTTTGTCAGAGGCCTCTAGAGACTGGTACAAATCTTTATAGAAATGGGGAAATATATGTCCAGTTAATCAGTAGTCTGGGTCTTCATGGAGCTTCCACCAATAACAATTGAATACTCATTGCGTGGGCACGGCCCACAACTGCAACATTTAATGCAAAATTAAAATTTTAAACTATTAATCATAAAGAGCACAGAAGGAGCCCAACACTTCCTTTTACCTCCCAGGATAAAATAGTTGTGTACAGCACGTACGATATTACAGTCAACAGAATGAACGACTACTTTGTGCAATAAAAGGTGACCCTGATAAATTCTGGTCACACACTACTTCGCTTTTCTTGCTATTGCCCCTGTACCAACTTCAAGGCCCATATTTATACTTTTTTAGCGCCGCATTTGCGTTTGACACAAAAGCAGCGCAAACTTACAAAATACAAGTGTATTTTGTAAGTTTGTGCCGCTTTTGCGTTAAAAAGCTGCGCAAACGCGGCGCTAAAACAGTATAAATATGGGCCTAAGTCTCTTTCTAAATCACTACTCTCTACACTATTTCTTCCTCTCTGCCTAAACTCTTTGGGGCATATTTATTAATGTTTTGCATCCCCCTTGTGCCATGCAATGCGGCACAGGGCGACGCAAAACCTATAAAGATATTTCCCAAACCACGTATCCACCCGTGGATTTTGAAGCATCCCCAGATTTACCAAAACTGATGGACCTGGGGATGTGTCAGGGAGGTGCATCTTCCCAGGAGAGGCGTAACGAGAACAAATATCTCTGTTTCTCCTTGTTTTGTCCTCTTGATATGTGTGCTGCAAAATGCAGCATAAGTACAAAGAGGAAAAAGCCTTAGAGGTGGCCCTTCTTGCACAAAACTGATCCTGCCTGTAACGCAGGCACAACGCACCGTGGTGCAAGGGTTCCTGTGTTGGCGGTGGGCAGCAGTTTGTGCCCCAGCGCAGGCAGCGAGCAGGAATGCACCAGACCTTCAAAGATCTCATACATTCCTGCCCTCTCCTTATTAAGCAGCGCATCCAGGTGCCATGCTGCGTTGCGTTTCGTGAAACAATGATAAGAATGGCCCTTTGTGTTTGCCTCACTTCTCTGTCTCACCCTCACACTTCTCTGTCTACTTACCAACTCTCTCTCATCTCTATCCCTGCCTGTCTCTTTCCCTGGACCTCTGTCCCTCTGCCTTCAATTACCTGAGACCCTCTCTCACTCTGGTGTCCCCAGCTCACCACTCTCTACACTTCTCTCCCCCTTTCTCTTCACCTCGCCTTTCTCTTTCATGCATCGTCACTGCCTCTTCCCTCTTGCTGCATCACCCTTCCCCTCTCTCTGTTTATCTATTTGTACCTCATAGCTCTGCCTGCCAATCACCAAATCCCCACCCTTCCCTGCACCTCACTTCTCTATCTACCCTTCCGTCTGTCTACATCTGTCACCTCTCTCTACCCCCATTCATGGTCCGTTCTCTTCCTCACCTCCTACAGTCTCATGTCTCTTTCCTTACTTCACTTCGCCTCTTCTGACTCACTCTGATCTCATCTTCAAATACCTCCCCCCTGTCTCTCGATATCCACATCTTTACGCCTCCTTCGCTGCTTCTGCACCTTTTTCCCTATCATTACCTTTGCTCTCTTTCTTGGTCTCTACCTCTTTCTGTTTTAGGTCAACTCTCTCCACCCTCTATCTAATGCTTTCTTTATACATCTTTTATCTGACATCTGTTTCTACCTCTCTGTACCTCACTTTTCTTTCTCTACTTTACCCTGTCTCTCTACCTCTGCTTCAATCCTACCTCTTTCTCCGACTCACCTCTTTTGTGTCCACAGCTCATCTCTCTTTTAAATCTTCACTCGTCTCTCTCTGCCTTTTATCTGCCCCACTTCCCTCTTTACCTGACCTCTCTTTCTGTACCTCACTTCTTATTTCACCTCTCTCCCTACTTCACCACTCTCTCTCTGCCTTACCTCTCTATGCTTCTCCCTATACCTCACCTCTTTGCATCTCTCTGTGCTTCAACCTCTATCTCACCTCTTTTCTACCTAACCTCCCAGTCTACCTCCCAACTCAACATACCCCTTCCCTACCCCTCTCTTCAATTCTTTATCCCTATCTCTGTACTAAGCTCTAATAACTTACCTCTCTCTCTTCTCCTTCTGTACCTACTGCTTCCTATTTCCACCTCTCTCTATCTTTCTACATTTTATATCCATATCCCTATACCTCATATATCTCTATCTTCCTTATACCTCTAATCACCTCTCTTGCTGTACAGTTCTGTTTACCTCACTAGACTTCCTGTGTTCCTGATTATTCTTATATTTTAAGCAATGGAGTGCCTTAATTTTCTCTTTGGCTGTAAGAATACCAGTTACAAAGGGGGATTATTTGTGATTATAAATATCCAGCAATAAGCATCAGAAAGGCACCTTAAAATAGCCAAAAATAGGTAATACATTTTAAAGAGGTTTCAAACAGAGGGCTCCAAAATATGTTGTGGCCAGGACCCAAAATCTTAATGTCACTGCTCAATGGTAAGCATTCCTAAATACTGGCTTGCATGCTTTAATAAAACTATAAATGTAATTTTTTTCTTTCTAAGTAAGTTTCTAGCCCTAGACCTTGGGATGGCAGAACCCTTCCGCCCATCTCATAGCAGTCCACCTTCTTGACATCTATGTAAGTACCCATTTTTAGGTCAAGCTTTCAAGACCTATTGTACATACTTTGTGGGATTACAGCCCACCACTGATTTTCATTTGCTTGTTAAAAATTGTTACTTGATAGTAGTCAATCCTTCTTCTTTGTCCCTCCTTTTTGTCTTTCATTTCGTCTCATGGAGCAGGGACCAAGTACTGTATCTTTATGCTTTGGTTGTTTTATCTGTTACTTTGGGGGACTATTTTTTTATTTTTTTCTGCTTGTGTTACATGGTGGGTGCATGTTTTGCTTCAGGCTTATAGTGGCTTGCATTGTATTACAGCACTCGTCCCTCCCACTTCTTCCCCTGTCACTGACATTATTTTGTATTCATCCTGAAGACAGCTCCAAGGCTCGGTTTGAAATGGAGAGCAATTTATTCTTGTGGCTTTATCTCTGCCCCTTTAATTTTCTCATTACTATAGCCAGAAGAGGCCAGCTGTTGTGCTCCGATTGGAGCTGCTGTGACAGGGGTGCTCTTCTGCTCGTGAGTGCAGGAGCGCTCTCTTATCCATGTTTGTATCAGCATGATCCCACGAGTCTGCTCTTAAAATACACTTTTTATTTAGACAAATATTTTGCATGCATAAGGAGAAAGAGGCACAAAAACATTCACAAAAACACTGCAATGGCAACTCTCAGCCCCACAGGGACATGTCTGGCATTGCCTCTTTAACAGGTCCCTTGAAACTGCCCTTGCTCTCTTCGTCTTGTCTTTTTGGGCATGATTTTGTAGTTTACTTACAGGGAATCAGAGCGAAGGGAGGCCGAATGATTTATTGCAGAGAAATGATAAAACTTCATTCAAAGCATGGTCAGTTTTTTTTCCTCATTTTATCAGTCTTTTTCCTTGTCTTTCATCGTATAATGCGTGCAGTAAACAGATTTTAAATGTACCCTATTATATATTTGTTTGCATATCTCACCCACTACCCCTTCTTCCTTAGGACCTTATTGACACACATACGCATACGATTACAAATTCACAAGCGGCTCACACTCCTTATATACACAACACAGGCATACACAGAGTGGGAAGAAAGAATGACCCTTCCTTGTCTTGCACATTCAGGCACTGCGTGAATCCAGTATTCCTGCTAAACAGTTTTTGCAATTTTTGGGCTGGGGTTTGCCTTCTCCTAGAATCAAGATGGCAGCATCTGGAGAAAGATGGAAGAGATGTGACTCTGGATTTAGATGCAAAAGGTGACTAGTTCAACTTGCTGCACACACCAAGGCACTCAAGAAGAACTGAGTGATGGTTTTGTGTTTAGTGTGTAGGGCAACTTCCTGGATTCGAGGAGCCTGTGTAAATTCAGGGCAGTCCTTCAAACTGTGGAGCAGGGTGGGCGGCGAGAGGTGGGCATCCACCCTGCCCAAAGGTATTCCCAAGGTGCAGGGGGCATTGGCAAGAAGAAAGAACAGGGCGTCTACCAGACAGATTGCATGAAAATAAAAGTTTGAAATGAACATTCATGTTAACTTTTCTTGCATCCCAACGCCCCTTAAACGATTTTCACCCACAATATTTTTAATTCCACTTACAGGATTAATTGACTTACAGAAAGTCAGCAGTGGATATAATTCTTTCATTGTGTTCCTAAGACCTTCTCTGAAAATGTTGGCTCGTTTGCTATAGTTCACATTATATATATTTCTTGTTACAAATTAAAAATTGCTACTATTTTTGTATTTCTTGGAAGAAATATCCCTAAATCAGAGTACAATATTTAAGCATGCTAACAACATATAACGCAATAGCTGTGGGAACACATTACCATTTTTGTGTAGATGTACTTCACTCAGTCAGAGATGGGGTCATAAAGGATTATGTGCCAAGGGCTGATACCTGCCTAGACAAACTCTCAACCTGAACTCACTTGCAATGCCACCTCACGCACTCCTCATATTCAAATCCACATTCTGCCAAGTCAAGACAAACACTCATGGGCTCCACAATAATATTTTATTTGAGAAAAATGTACATCAATTTCATAGGTCAGCATATTAAAAAAATAGTATATCTGAAAGGGCACAAATAATAAAACGAACATTTGCATCTCTGTGCTGGTACATTTACAGGAAGCGCTGTGCGGAGGGCTCTCTACAGCGCTGTCCTTAGGGGCAAACACAAAGTCTCAGGTGCGCAAGGTGAAACGTCACCATGCTTTCTCCGTGCGTCAAAATGTGGCATATTGGTAAATATGAATGTTCATTTTTTTATTTAACACTCCATACTGAGGCTAGAAAGTTTCTAAGCACTCCCATTGTTAGCAGACAAGAGAACTAAGGCACAGGAAAAGAGCACATTACGGGCAGGTACGGATTCCAGAATACAAACTCTGGCCTCCCGGGCAGAGCTTAAATTGAGCCAGTGGCTCCGGTGCTCGGCATCGCCACTTAGTTGTCACACCGGCCCATAAGAAAGTCTGCCACATGATGGCGCTGTTTTGTGTAATCTAAAGATGAGCAGAACAACAATTGCCAAATATGCATTGTGAATCAAAACGACTAATTTCTGCCTCCAAGCCCTTCTTATACCTTTGTGGGCTGGAATAGCCTGAATTGTAAAACTTGTAGGCCAGAGATGGCTAATAGATGTGCAAGTGGCAGCGCCGGCAGGGCAATGGCTGGTGGTAGCTGCAATGGCCACCTGACGAGGGCCCTTGTACTGATGTTTTTATTTTATTTTATTTTTTTACAAATTAAGCACTGCTCCTGGATCAATGATCTATCTTAACTGCTAGAACACATTTCTTCTCAGTTAATCAGAACAACGAGCATAGAAAGAACTTGTTTCTACTGAACATATATTACTGGATTATCAAAAGCGAACGGAGAAAATTTGTACATGCTGCAAACATTCTGTCTTGACTGTGCGGAAGGTTAGAACGCATGTCCACCTCATATACAGACATATTTTTTTAGCTCAGTTCACAGGTTAAGCTAAAATCTGTTTTCCTTGGTTTTATTTTTGACTCTGACGCAGGTCGCTGGGCCTTTTTCAACCTGGAAGCTCTTGCACTGTATCAGCACGCCCGTCCACTCAAGGCACAGCGGTATTACTATGTATCCACTTGAGTTGTTACATTAGTACCAGACTGTTACAGCTTCCAGTTCAGGTGAGTCTATTGCAGTACCAATCAACAACTTTTACATTACAACGGAACCGTTCAATTCAGAGTGCCACCATTTTGAAATCCTTTTCGTACACGTTCATTGCTGCAGCATTCGAAGATATAAAATGGCCACCTTCCTTCTGTGCCCTCGGTTGGATACGAGGGATATAGGAGTGTGCATTGCAAGATGACAGGACTCCATATAACACAGCATGAAATTAGGAGGACGATTGAGGGGCCAAAAGGGTGGTTTTCAATTAGCTGCACCAGCAAATGTGAACTATAAGGGGCCTAAACATAATGAAAAAAACACTGGCTTTGCTGAACTCAGGATTTTGCTCAAATTTAATATAATTATTAATGGTCTCTGTCAACATGCAATTATTTTAATTTTCAAGCTTGTTCTACTGCTACCTAAATGGTGAAATGAAAGGTTATCAGCATGGTAATGGATTGAAAAAGGTTTCATTGTTAAGTTATTTTTACCTGCGTAACTCGAAACCAGCCCATTGACATGCTGGGCATGCCCTCTGCTGCTGACTGGCAGCAGATGACTAGAGCAGTGCCTTGACTGGACGCTCCAAAGTGCACATGCCACTTTGACTGGCTGTTTTGCGCTGGCCAAAGTGATATGCACACTTTGAAGCTCTCCACTCAGATGTCTTAAGACAGCTGGGTGGAGACCAGGCACCTCTAGGGCCTGATGCAGCATCCAGCCAGGCCGCTCCATCCAATCCAGACGCTTCTCTCAGCTGGTTAACAGCATGAGAGCAGCATCTGGATTGGTTAGGGGAGCTCTTCTGGCATCGAAGAAGAAGAGTACTGAGGAGGTCGCACAGCATGGGGCTTTTTTATTCATTTTAAATGTTTAATGCATGTGTGCATGTCTGTAATGCATATGTGTGTGTGATGCATGTAAGTGTAGTGGTTGTGTTTATGTTGTATTTTGTGTTATGGTGTGGGTTTTTGGAGGGAGGGGATGGTTTACTTCCATTATTTTGGAGGAAGGGGATGTTTGTTTTTGGGGGAGGGGTAAGAGGTGGGCCCCTTCTCTTGTCCCACCACTTTCAAAGGGTACAATCCGCTGCTGCAAGTGAGTATCAGTGCTTCAATCGACATTATACATTGTTACTTAGAAGAGTTCACCTGACCAGAATTGAGACACTGGACTGGTCTTCCGTATCGTTCAGATTCTGTTGTCCACCACATTCCAATTCATCTCACACATCACCCTGCCCCGAGAGGCGGTCCACCATGGTATAGGGTTTATTTTCAAAGGCCCAGTTTTAAATTTTTGTGACTTAGTGGATAACTCTCAAGTTTGAAGGTGAATTTAAATAATAAGGTTCTTGTGAGCAAAGCCAAAGAGAAGAATAAAAAGCTACCGCCGTTCACCAAAATGTACTGGTTGCAGTGGAAGGTGAGATAAATTATTTAGATTTTTCTGACTTTTCTCATCTGATTCTTGATCCTCTGTAATGTGGGCAGTAAAACTTTACCAACAAGTAAATCGCTAAATGAATTATGAAAAACATGGGCAAAATGTTACATAACAGAAGGATATGCTGAAATGAAAAACATTAAAAATTCCCTTTAAATGCAACCATGATTATTTAAGATTGCCCAGCAGGACGATGGCTGGAATAGCCGCGAGGCGGGCCCAGAGCCGGACAGGTCTTTTCTTCTACCGGGCATTTCCCAGGTGGGCTGGATCCCTTGGAGGTGAGCTTTGAAAGCTCAGGTCCCATCCTGGTGCCTCTGTCTCTTACCCCAGCTCCTGAGGTTAATTGCAGCAGGCACAGGAGGCTTCAAGAGACAGCAAAGTAGAGGGCGGCAGGGGTAAGGTAGAGAGAACAGGGCGAAGAGAGGAAGAAGAGGCGGAAAGGGAGAGTATGGGTGAATGGAAGAGAGAGATATCGGGAGGACATGAAAGGAGGTGAGCTGGTTTGAGCATTTTTTCCAGGGCTGCTTTTGGTTCCCCAGTCCAGGCCTGGACTTTCCTTGTCTGAGTTAACAATCTGTAGATGAATCCTCTGAGTTACTAAGAAAATTAAAGAAACCCGTGTTACGCAGACTCATCTTGTTGGAAGACTTCGCGATTTGAACTAACACGAACGGCCTGCAAGTTATGCGATATCCTGATGAAGCCTACAAATAAGGAGCAGGACCAGCATGTGTATGGACAACAACACTTTGAGAATTGCCTGAAGAGAATAGGAGCTTTTGGGAAACAATGAATAAAAGTGTAATGGGCAATGAATTAAGAAATTGCATTAACTTAAATGAATCCCCTCGCCAAGATTGATTATTTTAGTGTGAATGAGAAGTGTACTTGGGTTAGATGTCTTTATAGTTTTGTATGATAATTTTATACATGTATAATGTGGTCATCTTTTGATATTCATTTCATGCTTTAGTAACAAAAAATCAGTTCTGCTTATGAATTTATTGTATGATTAACTAAAATAAAATGTATTAGCTATAAGTGATTCTCCCTTTCCAAACTGTAGGATAAATCTGGTCAGACTATTGCTTGGTCAGATATACATACTTAAGAAAAAAATGCATTACTGTGTCTAGATATCACCAGGAGTTATAACCCTTTTGTAAGGAATCTCTTATAGGCTGTGGGCTTCATTTCCCAGAACAAGGGACTATGTGGGGAAAATAATTCAGAGATACCCCCCCCGGGCCTAATTTACTATGTGTGGTTGGAACCCAGGCACATAAGTGCCCTGTATCCACATCTGGGCATAGCATGAGGAGAATATGGACTGAATAGTAATCTAACTCCACTTTTGAAACCCTGCAGTCATTGGCTGAGAGTGGCTGGGTCTTGTCCGCCTGTCCCTCAGTGGAAGTGCCAGGACATCCGTTTTGCAAGAAAGCAGCTTCGTCGTCGAAAAAAGTCACATTTGCGTCCTTACCAGATCAGCAAACAGAAGGCATTCTATGCCGTATTTGACAAACTTTAATGTTGGAATTTGAGACTGTGGAAAAAACTCGATTTGTGGTTACCTGCATGATAAAGCAAACAGCTGAGAATCCTGGTCAGTTCACACCAGCGATAACTGTAGGGGTCAGTGTGGTAATAGCTTACCATGAAAGTCAACGTTACATTTAAATATTTCTGTGGTGTATAAGCGCGCGTTCTGGATAAATGGATTGTGCGGCACTGGTCCCTGAATATGTGCTCAAGGAGAGTCTCTTCTGTTCTTTGCCGACAAACTCTTAAAAGTAGATGTGCACCTGTTCTTCTCGACTGATTGATCTTTTCTGTAAATAACCAAGAAGCTTCATAGCTGTCCTCGCCCACCACCCCTCTTCCTGGGCCCTTTCCATAAGTAAGGTGACCCCTGTACTGAAAACTCATGGTGTTGTGTAAACCCACTGGATCAAAAGTTTTGAATGTTTTTTGGTAGAATGCTTGGGTTTTGAGAGATTTCGCTACAACGCAAGTTTTCCCAAAGATGATTCTGATGCCAACCTGGTGGTGAATGGTGGTTCAACTTCTAAAATACTAGGCTAGTGCGGTCTGCCCCTCTGGCGGACCTGACACCATCTCATTTCTGCCCATCTTCCGCTCTTCGTGTATGCTGCAAGTACATTGTGGTACTCAGGTTGTTCAGTAAGTTGATCCTCTATGTAGTTCAAAGGATTTGGGAAATTGAGGATACAATAGTGTTCATAGAAACATGAGCTATGTCAAACAAAACCATGGGAGCCATGAATGATATCGCAGTTGAATACCTAGATCTTGCAGAGTGCATCATGGTATCAATTGTGCTTTTAGCACTGGTGACTTAAGAACTGGGACCAGGAACACAGATCGACTCGCCGCACCCTCCAGAGATGAATTAAGTTGAGTTTATAATAAAATAAAAAATACAAAAGAAATGTTGGACAAAGTCATTTGGAATTCTACAAGAGTTAGTAAACAGTATGACTGAAAAGGCTGGACAGCGCCTGTCTGGTACATTTCATGAATAGAAGGTCTACTATTGAACAGGATCCCACGTCCCCAGAATGAGCCGAACACCTGTGTGCTTATAGTCAACGGTTCAGGCTGCCACATCGCTTGCATAGTGCACCGACATTTGCCGGAGTGTTTGGTCTAGGAAGATGGAAGTCCTTGTGTGCGCTCATTAAGTGCCACAGCTCTACTTAGTGCATCAACGGATGGTACCAACATTGTAAGGCAACACCAACCAATGCCAGCTCCAAAACACAAGTGGGAATGCCTTTGTCTTGTTTAACAACCTTGCATCTGGCATTATCCAAGAGAGGGCTCCAGTGTCAGACCACCATACTTGTTCTATCCAACCGAGTTAGTTCTCAGACAAATTCTTCCAGGTCAGAGGCCAAGTCCCTCAGGCTGAACATTAGAACCTCTTTTTGATGGATAAAAATGGCGCAAACGCTGAGCAATGACCTCTGTCTAATCAACCTGGGTCTGCTTTTTCCATCCAGAGACTGATTCACCTCTGCAGAAACTCATCCAATGCTGGCTTTGGTGAAAGCCTGGAAGAGTCATTGGGCCCAAATGGCAGATTCTTCCTCTCGCTTCTTATGGAAACATCTGTGAGTACCAGGCCTCAGAGCTCTGTCGTCTTCCTGATCTCTGTCATAGCTGTATTCAACATTTGGACTTGACACTCCTCATCCTGAGCCTTGCCAGCCCTGCCTGAAGAAATCTGGCAACAAGCAGACCTATGGCGCCCTCTCCTCTTCTTCCAAAGAACCAGTGCTATTGTCAGCAGGACCAGCAAGGCAGTCAGTCCACCAAACACAACCAGCGTTAGCATTTGTGGCGCTGTGAGACCCGGGTCTCGCTGGGTAACCACTTCCTTCACAGAGATTTTCAACAGTCCACCATTCGGTTTTTCGCTGGGATTGGAGCTCCGGCGCCCCATGTCCACAGTCCTGATTGGCTGGAGCTGCGTGATTTTGGGGTAATCATCTGTCGTGCCCCGCGCTGGGGTGAAGTTTTGGCTATCCTTGGGAGCCAGTCTGTTCATTGTGACATGAGTTGGTACAGGAAGTAGAACTGGTGGAACCTCGCATGTCTTTCCAGTGAAGCCGTTAATGCAAACGCAATCGTAATCATTAACACGGTCATAACACCTGCCACCATTCTGGCACGGGCCGTCCACACAGTTGTCAATGTTGATAGTGCAAAAGCGGCCTTCGAATCCAACCTGGCACTCGCAGGAGAAGCGGTTGATGCCATCATGGCAGGTAGCGCCATTGGCACAGGGGCGCATCAGGCAGTCATCTACATCCAGTTCGCACAGTTCCCCGATGTAGCCCACCAAGCACCTGCAGGTGAAGCTGTTGGCGTAGCCGTGCTCGTCCTGACAGGATCCACCATTCTTACACGGTGACCTAGAACAGCATAACAAAGAAGAGGTCATTGGTGTGTCGCCATCTTCAAAAGACAATTCTATCAGCAAAAAGTAATGCACCATTTTATTTACATATATTTGGTGTTTTTTGACTGCACCATAGGTTACCATACAGCCACCTCAGAGCATTCAAATTAACAGAAAAAATAAAAACAAGGACTTATTGTATAAGAGTTCCCGGTCTTCCATTTTTTAATCACCATCCATGCCGTAACACTCAAGACATCGGCTCCTTCAAATGACTAACATGGTTTAGTATACCTCTACATAAAAAGGCACAAAACTTTGGGCCTGATTTAAATTTTGGCGGACAAATTACTCTGTCACAATGGTGACAAATAGCCCGTCCACCGAAATCTAAGTCCTGTTAGATCCTGTAGGATTTACATTTCAGCAGACAGGATATCCGTCACCGTTGTGACGGAGTAACTTGTCCGCCAATTTCTAAATCAGACCCTTACTTTGATCTTTTGCCTTCTCCAGCTGCATACAAAGGCGTACCTTAACAACCAACCTAGTCCCTTATTCCCCAAACTCTTATGTACACTATTGGCCTCCACATCAATGTCAACCTTCTTTGGCCAACTTGATCAAAAATATAATAATGTAACAGGCAAGTTATCTATGGTGAGTGGCCACAAATTCCTGTGCTCTGCTGGAAGTTCCATCATCCATTCGCTGCACTAAACTGGAATTTGAGTCAAGACCTTATTTATTAATTTTGTTCACTCAGATTGGAAACATTCAGCGCTATGTGCCTCTTGTATATCTGGTTGCAAAATACTGCCCGCATACTGCGGCCATTACTTTTGCGACAAGTAAAGATTTTAAAGAGCCCATGTACTAATAGCTCGGTATTTAAAAGACAGACATGTAGTTGGTCGCAGACCAAGCTTCTTCATGAATATTAATGAGATTGGTTGCAAATTGAGACTCACTGCAATTGGAGACCATCACTGGTATGGTGGCCTGCTAGCAAACGTTCCTTCACGTGTAGTTGAGAGTTTGCAGTGGTCCGTGCACCACTGCCGACTCCCCAGCAAACTTCTTTTAATATTCTTAATGTGGTAGGGGATCTTAAGGAACACCTTTCCCTTTTGCAAACAGGTTGACCCCTTAATGTGTTGCTCGTAACTTTTTATCGGTTTACAACCACTACTTATGTCCTACACCATTGGTTCCCAACCTGTGGTCTGTGGACCCCTCGGGTCCATGAAGCCTCAGCGGGTCCGCGACTGCTTAGAAAATTAAATAATATTAACAGATTAGGTGCCCAGATTTCAGTAATGACTTAGTAGGGGGTCCCTTGATTCCCATAGTGATTCAGTGGAGGTCCCTGGGTTCCAGTAATGATAAAATGGGGGTCGGCAGAAGTTAAAAGGTTGGGAACTACTGTCCTAAACCACTGATACATATAAATAGGATTCCATAATTGGAAGGGACGCCTACAACATGAGCCTTCGAAATAGTGATCCCTTATGCATTTCTAAACCCATTGTAAAAGTCAGTAGATAGTTAACAACCCCAAAAATGGCGTTAGTACATTGCAAAAGCATTTTTGTGGTCACAAACTCCAAATTGGAGGGATTACAACCAAAAAGTGCTTTGTGTAGCTGACGCCACATGACTTACAGTGCTAAAATGTAAAATGTAAATTTTGCACTTGTATAGCGCACTACTCACCCGTTAGGGTCTCAAGGCGCTGTACTCATACCGCTATGGAACCCCTCCTGGCTTTTCACTGTGAGGCACCCACTCCTGGGCACCCCCAGGGTGAAGCCAGGCATCCAAGCTTTGTTGGGGCCGTTGTGGAGATTAAGCAAGCTATTGCCCAGAGTTGCAGAGTGGGACCCATGAATTAGATTAGGCACTGAGGCGAGAATTATCTGGTCCAAGGGAATTGAGCCCAAGACCTGCCGAAGCGGGACTTGAACCCTGGTCTTGAGCCAGATCTTTGCTTCAGGGTCTGCCGCTCTAACCATTGTGCCACACTTCTCCACGGTGCTAGGAAAGTGAAGCATGAATGAAGTGTCTGTTGAGTTTGTCATTATGCTGATAGCACTAGTGCAGTGCCACGCGTGCATGTTTCATGGTAGTTTGTTTTTGATGTGTCTGTCAACTGGATACGGACTACTGATAATGAGTAACTTTTTCTCAATTCTTCACATTGACGAAAATGGGGACGGGGGGTTATCGAACACTGAACACTTTAGTAGAACTATATATTCCCAAGGTATGCTTAAAACTGCTAAGCTTGCAAAGAACTGCCAAGCCAAGTTGAAGATTGTCTTTGCACTGTGGTGCCCGGAGAGCAGTGTTCACCCCTATTCATAGCCACTATGCCATGCGGCTGCCCAACAAGTCTCCTTGGGCTATATAGGACATTGTTTAGGGAGCAGCATTTATGGGGCACCTGTGTCCACTGAGTGGTACAAACTGCTGTTACCTCCTTGGGGACTTTTTGGCTCTAAGGTTTCACATGAATTCAAACTTCTCTTCTGGTATACAAACTGTAAATACTACTCCATGGTAACATTTATTATGCTGTCCACATTACAGATACTCCCACCTAGAATTATCTGAAATGTGTAAATAGTCTGTAAATTCATACATTTACAATTGCCATTCACGCGCAGAAGGAGGAGGCGGAGCAGTGCCTCGCCCTCCTACCGAGCGGCTGCTAGCGGGCTGTGGTCTTTGGATGCTGAGGAATATTCTGGCAAGAACAGAAACGATTCAAATAGGGAGCAGAGCCGACACCACAGGCAATGTCTGGCAATGGTAGTTTTTAGGTCGAGCGCGCGGGCGCTGTGGCCTGTTCCAATCTATCTGTGGGCGTTTAACCACACCCACCGCACGCCCATCACTATCACTTGTTCATGGGCTTTCCTTTTAAAAACCCTTTGTAGTCATTGGTAAATGCTTAACATTTGTCCCTCCTTGGGGCAGTTTTGTTACCGCCTTGCCGTCAACCCTGTTACATGGATAGTTGGACATTTGCCGACACGTTTGACTGCGAGCGAACTTTTTTTTCCTGTTGTGTCTCTCCTTCGCACTCATGGCAGCCATGGTGCTTTCAATTGGCTCTCTTACGTCAACTGTTTTACTTTTCATTTTCTATTTATGTGGCAAGAAAAGTCCAGTTAGAAATTTACAATACCGATAGCTCTAACTCAAGCAAATGCGAGACCCATTGCATTGCAAGTGCTTGTTTCCCTCCAGTGTGACTTTCCAGAAAACAGACAAAAAGGCTCAATTAGAAGAAAGGCAGAATTCCATGCAGAGATTCCTGGTGGGTGGAATTATTGTTACAGGCTGGTATCCTGCATGGATCCCAACTATTATGAGTTAGACTCCTGAAACTGGGGGCACACGCACAGAATTCCCCCATTTACCACCCGCTGTGAGCAGGGACTTATGGGTTCAGTGGCCTCTGTGCAGGGCGGGGCTGGAAGGAACCGGGATCAGGGTGCATGGATGGAAGCGGAAATGTGCCCTGGCAGACGGGAGCAGTGCATGATGCCCCATTGCCGTAGAAAGGCTGGGCAGCGACGGGACAGTTGCTTCACTGTTCTTGCAGCCAAAGTCCCAAACGATTTTACCGGCTGGAGTTTCTGGGTCTTGTGTGATCATGCGGAGCAGAATCCCACCTTGGAATTCCACTTTGCCCAACTGGCAATTAAGCCAAAAGTCTCCTGTTGTTGGAACATGACAGTCTTTCCTTTCAGGCAACTGACCCTTCATGCTTGCCTTGTTCTTTAATGCTGTTTTATGAAACATGCACTGCATGTCAGGGAAAGCAACGTAGAGATTGACGGACTGTTGATCGATCCGCTATGATATTTTGATCGACCACTTTTCAGACACATCAACATCCCAATGAGAGCCAAAGCTTTTACGTACTTCACAGAGAAGAGATTTCCACGACTGAGCAAACTCTCTATAAAGGCCATGTGGGTAAAAGCCTGGTGAGCTGACTCTCCTGAAAATTTGCCGGGACCATTTTCAAGAGGTAGGACCAGTGACCTAACTTAGTCCAGGCCAGGAGCTGCAGCGTTATGGTGACCTGAGTTTTTGAGTAAACCGTGAACAGTTCCACAGCTTGCTACAGGAGTGGCATCCACGCCCTGGCACTCCTGTCTGGATTACTGTAACTCCCTCTTCCTCAAAACCCAAAGCAGGCCTCAGAAAATTGAAGCATATTCCACCTCTGTCTCCAACTACTCCACTCGCTCCCTATAAAATTCCAAGCTCAATTAAATGTATTTATTGCAAAGACCTTCCAACTAGGGATTTGCTCTACCTGGCAGATATCCTCACCCCTCTTTGCCTTCACTAACCCACCGATCCGTTGCTACCAAACTCCTGATCATCTTGGTACAAAATCTCAGCTTGGTAGGAGGCCGCTAGCTCAGAGTCGTCCCACCTATGGTACCTAACCAAATCACTTCTGCGTTTCTAATGGTCTTATTGCCTTCAAGAAAAATACTCACAAAACATCTTTTCCTCAAGGGCTCCACAGCAACTGTTCACACCCGTCCAAATACCTCCCCTACTGCTTAACCAAGGTGCCTAACCCCTTTGAACCACCTGCCAATGTTAGGGCACTTTCCATTCTGACATTAGGGCTACAGTGCCTGAACAGGTGTTAGGTGCACATACGGTAAGCACCGCTATAGAAAACTTAGGGGCATATTTAAGAAAATACATAGTGCAGTGCCACTTTTCTTGCACCCCTTAGACCCCGCTAACACCACCATGTGTGCGCCGTATTTAAAATATGACGCACCATGGCGGTAGTTAGGATACTAGCGTCAGAATTTTTTATGCTAATCCTGCAAAGCTCATTGAGGCCCATTGTAATCAATGGTGTGCCTCCTTTTAACGCCTGCTCTAAGCAGGCGTTAAAAGTGCCGAAAAAAATGATGCAAAGAAATCTGTCAGAATTCTTTGCACCATTTTTACGGCCCCCCTCACAGGGTAACGCCCCCTTTGCATACAGTATGCCTGGTGCAGGCATAATGTGGCACAAAGGTTTACAAAGTAGCGCAATGCATGCATTGCGCACCTTTGTAAATATGCTGCGGGGATTTTGGCCTCGTTGGGCCACATTAGCGTAAAAGAAAATGACTCAAGAAGGCGCTAGGGGCTCTTAAATATGCCCCTTAGTACGTAGATCCTGGGACAAGGTTAAGCGTGTGCCCCTCTTCTTGGCAGCATGCATCACAATAACTGCAGATTACTCTAAACGGTCCCTCATCCCTAAGACAGCAGCAGCCTGAGGAATATATTAGGCCTGGGCAAAACTTGCTGAGTTTGGCTCTGTGAAATTCCACGGGGTTACATAAAAACTCTGCGCGATTCCGCAGAGTTCTGCATGCAGCCAGAAATCGGCACGTTGTGGTGATTTTCAGCATCAGGTGCTAGTTCCACGCTAGAATTCAGTGCAAATGGCACCATGTGCTGCACCAGAAAGCGCTGCCATTCAAGTTAGTTTTGCTGCCGCTCAAGTAGATTTTCTACTCAAGCGGCAGCTTTCCCAACGCAAACGTTTGCAACCGCTCGCATTGGGAAAATCGTGCCAGATGGGCTCTTAGCGCCTGAAAATTACGCTAGGGGACACCAATTCTTGGTCGTGCTTGCCAAGTTACTACTGGGGAGCCGCACATGAGAAAAAACTCTGCCACCCAGCGGTCAGCAGAATTTGGATGGAACTCCAGGTTACATGCTTAATGCGGAGTGGCCAAACCTTCTCCAACTCTGCCTGCAGAGTGGAGTTTATCGCCAAAACTTAGAATATATGTCACCCACCTTCAGGACAGCAGAAGGGTTGTAGGGTGGTTTTTATATGACATTTCCTACTGACCTTCTCTGACTCCTTTTCTACTTGACATTTTTCGTGTGGTGGGCACCACCCGGTTCATGGTCAGGTCTGATACAAATATGAGAGAGAACTTGTCATACTCGATACTACGGTGGAAGAAGGACGAAGAAAGTAGGGTGTCTCCATGATGCTGTTTGCAACACTTTGGAGCAAACCAGTCACCACCCACTTGTGTGGTAGAAATTACTTTATGAACACATGAAGGGAACCTAAAAGTATATGATTCACCTTGAGGGGGAGTGAACAAGAGCACGCCATAGGACTTGCTTCTTTCCTGCAAAAGAGTTCTGCTTTTGCGGAAAGAGGCAGTCATCCCCGGAGCAGCAGCGATACAGTGAGCTGAGATCCTGAAGTTACAGTGGTGGTGATTTGTCAGTTTATGCAGGTAGGAAGGAACAAAAACATTCACCAGGTAAAGCCAACTCAGGTTCTGCGGGCCTAGTGGGGGGACCCTTGGATGCATTGTGGCGCCCAGGATCAACAGACTGCGGATGGGAGGTTCTAGGAAAATGTTATATGTGCTTTCATCTTAGGAAAGATTGAAGGTACTGCACTTGGGGTTCAAAATGATGTCCCTGCTGTCAATCTATAATCCAGGGCTAGTTGGTGTTCTGGAGGAGCTGCCTGGGAAGGTGACCCCAAGAGCCAGGGCTTCCAGTCAACATTACAGACCCATGTGGACAGTATCCTCATCCTAGGGTTAGGGCCTGATTCACATCCCGGCTGAGGGGTTACTCTGTTGCAATTGTGACGGATACCCCGTCCACTGAAATCTAAATACCACAGAAAACAGTGGTGTATAGGTTTTGGCGGACGGGATATCCCTCACCGTTGCGACACAGTAACCCCTCTGCTAAAACCTAAATCAGACCCTTATTCTCCACCAGGTGCGTGCACACATTCACATACCCCGTTAGTTTGAAGACCTAGATCTCATCGCGTGCTGTGACTTATTTATATCATTTATATTTACTTACTTTTAGATTTGTATAAAGTGCAACATTCACCAGAAGGCATCTTGGTACTGAAAAGATACACACACTCAATATGGAAGTTTCAGATGAGAACAAAAGTCCTGCTCCCACCTAGTGAGGGAAAGGCCACCTTTTTAAGGTTTTTCTAAACTTTGGCAGGTTGGGTTTGGTCCTGGTCACAAGACGGCGAGAGTGCCATTTAGTAGCTGCAACAATAGAAAATGCTCCGCCGCCAATCAAAGAAAATTTTATTTTTGGAACCCGAAGAAGACATTGATCGATTGACCTTAATGAGTGATGAGGTAGGTACCAGCTGACATAGTGGGAAAGTCTGGTTCATATTTGATCATTGAGGGCTTTACGTACAGACAAATGCTTGAAAATAAATTGATATTTCATGCTGTTTCTCTGTTTAACCTCCATTTAATTTGAGCTTGTTGTATAACCTCTGATTTGTAATCTTATTTGGACACTCATGAAGATTGTGGCACATTGAGCTAAAGGAACTCATATGTTTGGAACAATATGGATATCATCCGCATACACGAAGAATGAAAAAGCAAACATCACAGTATGTTGGGCCACTAGGATAATATAGATATTAAAGAGAAGCGTAGACAGAACAGAACCCTGAGGGGCACCACACAGAAACAGCCCAAAAGAGGAGGCATAAGGAGACAAACTTGATGATTTCTGTTTTGTAGAAAATCCGTAAGCCGGGTTAAAGTGGAAACTTTAGCACCGAAAGCACCAAGTCTTGTGAGCTATGGAGTTGAAGGCTGCCAACAGGTCAAGAAGGACCAAGGGAGCAGAAAGCCCCTGATCTGTAATTCAGCACTAATCATCCAAGGTGGGCACAGTGATGGTCTTGGTACCATGACCGGCATGGAAACCAGCCTGGATTGGATGCAAGAGATCACTGTCCTCCACAGCATCAGACAGCTGATTAAAGAAGGTGCGAAATAAGATGGTATTTTGACGGCTTGTCTGGATTTAACAATGTTTTTTTAGGTGGAGGCATTCATTTTTCCTTTCTCTCAAAAAAAACAGGAGATTTGAAGGGACTTCGAAAAAATCCATTCAGATAGACATGAAAATCAATTTGAGTTTGGGTAGAATACAGTGTTTTTTAAAACTTTAAGCTGAATGAATGCTCAGTTTATGGTAGTCGAAGGAGCGTAGACCTTCCCGTTAGGTGTCTGGTGAACCAGCGCTAAATTACATGATTAAAAATAGCAAGGAAATAGACTGAGATGAGACCAACTTGGTGCAAAGTCAAAGAGAAAACAATTGATTAACTGCAGCACCTTCAATAAAAAAACACCATGCAGCAGAAGGAAACAAATTGGAAGCTGGAGGGGATATGGGGCAATAGTAAAACCTGGGGATGGGTATGTTTCTTGAAAAAAATAGTAAGAGTGAATCAACACAGGCCTTTCCAGTTTCACATCGAAGAACAATCTAAATATCTAAAACCCAAATTATCTGGGAAAACTAGCAACCTATACCAGTTTAGAAGCTTTTGCAACAAAGAGCATTGTTGTTACTGAGCTTGGATTCTTAGTGCCACGCTAACTCCAATACTTGGTGCGATCTATAGCGATGGTTCTTAAAATTTTGACCTCTGTGGACCCCGGAGACCCCTACTGAATCCTTATTGCAATCTGGGGACCCCCACTGAGTCATTACTGGAAGCCGGGGACGTCATCCTAAGCAAAACAATACACTAAAAATACAGAAACAAGCACTCATCAAACAAATACACAAATGATGAAAAATCACAAGAAAATATAAAACAATAACAAATGAATACAAATGAGAAAGTTGGACCTTTTCTAGATTCAACTGAGGTCACACGTTATTCTGTTTGATGCGCTCGCACTGCTCCTAGGTATCAACCTGAGGATACTAACTTAATTGTTAACCAGCAGTCCTTCAAATTTACATAAAAAAATCATTTCAAAATTTTCCTTGTTTATTTATATGCACTTTAATAATCTGTTAATATTACTTAATTTTCTAAGTAGTCGTGGACCTCCTGAGTAGACTTCACGGATTCCCAGGGGTCCCTGGACACACGGGTCTATGGTGCTTTATGTAGTTTAGTTGAAGACACCACGCTTATCAACTCCTACACACACTCCACCTATTCTCCCTGCTGTGCAATTGTGAGCTGGATCTCCTCTCCGTGCCTACATGTGCCACCGCCACCCATCTCCCTCCAGTACTTTCACCTGTTTTAGCATCCTAGATGCAAGACTCATCACACGTCGAGATCCTCTTGAAAGTGAAGGGCCTAGGAAGCGGTGTCCTATTGCTGTGAAATACCTCCACTTTCAACCCCACTGTGTTGCTCAGGACTTTGCTAAAACTGGCCCTTACCCAGCTCGCTCGCACGGCCCGGTCTTGAATTCGCAGTGCTTTCCGTGGAAACCCTCTGGACACACGCAGGAGTACTCTCCCTCTGGGTCATCGATGCACTCAGCCCCATTCTGGCATGGGTTCTGGTGGATGCAGATCTGGACATCTAAGAAGAAAGAGGCAAGGACTCTAGTCAAAGGCCATGGAATGCTATTGCATCTGTAAGATCGTGTTGAGTGTGGCATGAAGGATTAATGGAGAGACAAACACATGAGTGATATTTACTATGGCTGTGTGGCTATTTCCCTGGCCACTGAATTGCAAAGGGGTGCACAGTAACATGCATGCTAGAAGATCAAAAATAAACAAGCACACACCATGGGAGGAATGCATAAACATTGCATTGGACTGAAGAAGGATATTACCAGGCATGGAATTCTATAACTTTCTAACTTCAACAGACTCAAGTAACAAATTTGACAGCACTACGAGAGCAACTAAAGATCTGTGTTGGGTTGCGTCTGTTTTTCGGCGCACCCAGATGCAAACTTATTTTAGGATTTACAAAGCCATGCAAAGCCCGATCTGCATGGCTTTGTAAATAAAAACAAAAAAAGTAACGCAGCGCAAAGCCCTGCCTTGCATCACATAATGTCGGATGGCATTACACTGGTAGAGCATGGACATCCACGTGCATCCACCCTGTATTTTGCTGCAAACCCATACTTACTAATTTCCATTGCAGCAGGGTCAAAACTGATTTGCATATGACTGGGTCCAAACTGTGGTGGCACGGTGGGCGAAAAACAATGGATTTGGACTTGGCCCGGAGTGATTGCCAATGGCTGAGATTATTTCAAGTATTCCATCCATCACCTTGTTGCTGTTGACATCTTAAGTGCAGCGGGTATGCAGAAGCGTGGGTCCCTGGCTCATTGTGCCGCTGGATCAAACTACACCTGGCCGATGAGCTCTTATCAGGGTGAAACTGGTCCTGTGTTGCTTCTATTCCTGTTTTCGGCACATCAGGCTGGACTGTTTCCACTGGAGCAGGGTCAAGACTGATTTGCATATGTTTAGGTCCAAACTGAGATCCTATGGTGGGTGAAAAACAATGGATTGGGGTGCGGCCCGAGCGGTTGCCAGTGGCTGAGACTAATTCAAACATTCCATCCTTCACATTGTTGTCGTTGCAGTCGATGCCCTAAGTGAGACAGGTATGACCAGACATGGGTTCAATGCGCACTGTAACACTGGAATCAAGTTATACCTGGCTGATGATCCCTTACTAGGGTGATACTGGCCCTAGTTTGCTTGTATTCTGGTTCAGGGAGGACCCGGCTTTGCAGTTTGGGCTGCACTGTACCCATGGGGAGCAGGGTCAAGACTGATTTGGATATGACTGGATCCAAACTGAAGTGGCACGACGGGTGAAAAACTATAGATTAGGGTACAACTTGAGTGATTGCCAGTGAGTGAGATTAATTTAAGCATTCATACATCACCTTGTTGTTGCTGCAGTTGATGCCCTAAGTGCGATGGGTATGCTCAGACATGGGTCCTGTGCTCACTTTGCCACTGGAATCAAGTTATACCTGGTTGATGAGCCCTTACCAGGGCAAAAACGTTCCTAGGGTGCTTATATTCTGGTTCAGGGAGGACCTGGCTTTGCAGTTTGGGCTGGACTGTTCCCATTGGAGCAGGGTCAAGACTGATTTGCATATGGCTGGGTCCAAACTGAGCTAGAAGGGTGGGCAAAAAACTATGGATTTGGATTTGGCAGGAAATGATTGCC
Organism: Pleurodeles waltl; assembly: GCF_031143425.1. Lineage (NCBI taxonomy): Eukaryota > Metazoa > Chordata > Amphibia > Caudata > Salamandridae > Pleurodeles > Pleurodeles waltl. Next base: position 1,802,487,815 of record NC_090444.1, on the reverse strand, counting down.
AGTGACTGAGATCAATTCAAGCATTTCATCCATCACCTTGTTGTTGTTGCTGTTAAAATCTTAAGTTGATGTGTATGCAGAAGCGTGGGTCCCTTGCTCCAATTATGCCACTGGATGAAACTACACCTGGCCGATGAGCTCTGATCAGGGTGAAACTGGTCCTAGGTTGCTTCTATTCCTGTTCTGGCAGGACCTGGCCCGGCAGGTCAGGCTGGACTGTTTCCATTGGAGCAGGGTTAAGATTGATTTGCATATTGCTGGGTCCGAAAATGAGATCGTATGGTGGGTGAAAAACAATGGACTGGGGTGCGGCCCGAGGGACTGCCAGTGGCTGAGATTAATTGAAGCATTCCATTCATCACCTTGTTGTTCCATATTTACTAAAGTCAGCAAACATGGGTTTGCCACAAAATGGGGCACCTACCCAATGCTGGCATAACGAGGAGAACCATCTTTCTGCAGAACACATAGGAGGATTATGCCTCTAAAGCATGAAGCATGGGTTAGCTACAGATAGTCATCATAGAGCTCCAGGGAAGGACAAACAGCAAGGCGTTAGGGATCTAAATGTGAATTCATCAGTGAACTGGCAAGTGGCTTTGAGCCAATGTCTGACAGTCATAGCTGTACTATGTATATATATTAGTATCTAAGCAAGATTATTGAAAAAGAGGAACAGTGTGAGGCACCATCAGTGACTTAGGTACAGAGGTAATTCGCCTTTCTTCTAACGGAAGCAGCGATAAACAACGCAGATCTGGCAGCAAACCAAGCTGCTGCAGGTGAACTTACCTCGGTCACAGAACTTTCCAGCCCAGCCGGCCAGACACATGCACTGCCAGGGCTGGTGACACGTTCCATGCAGGCAACCCGGCATCCGGACACACTTCTCGCAATACTCGCCTTCCCAGCCTGGATCACAACTGCAAAAGAACAGAGACATCAGCATAGCCATTCAAGCCTGACCAGCACCTTCTCAGCAATGACTAAAGCAAAGCCAGGGCACAACAAACCATGCAGCCAAGCTGTTGTCACAGACACATGGGAGGACAAAACAGACGGTATGAGACACTAGGGGGCATATTTATACTCCGTTTGCGCCGGAATTGCGTAGTTTTTTTTTACGCAATTCCGACGCAAAACTAACTCCATATTTATACTTTGGCGTTAGATGCGTCTAGCGCCAAAGTCCATGGAGTTTGCGTCATTTTTTAGCGTGGACACCTACTTTGCGTTAATGAGATGCAAGGTAGGCGTTCACGTCTAAAAAATCGACTCCGAGGCATGTGCGTCGTATTTATACTCCCGGGCAAAATTCACGCCCGGGAGTGGGCGGGTCAAAAAAAATGACGTACGGCCGCTTTTGCGCCGATTTTTAGCGCCTGCAAAAAGGCAGGCGTTAAGGGACCTGTGGGCTCTAAAGGAGCCCAGAGGTGCCCTCCCATGCCCCCAGGGACACCCCCTGTCACCCTTGCCCACCCCAGGATGACACCCAAGGCTGGAGGGACCCATCCCAGGGACATTAAGGTAAGTTCAGGTAAGTGTTATTTTTTTTTTTTGTGGCATAGGGGGGCCTGATTTGTGCCCCCCTACATGCCACTATGCCCAATGACCATGCCCAGGGGACATAAGTCCCCTGGGCATGGCCATTGGGCAAGGGGGCATGACTCCTGTCTTTGCTAAGACAGGAGTCATTTCTATGGGGGTTGGGAGTCGAAAAAAATTGCGCAAATCGGGTTGAGGCGAAAAAATTGCCTCAACCTGACTTGCCCCATTTCTTGACGGCCAAGCATCATATCCCCCTACGCCGGCGCTGCCTGGTGTACGTCGTTTTTTTCCACACACACCAGGCAGCGCCGGCGGCTAACGCCGGCTAACGTCATTGATTAAATACGGCGCCCGCATGGCGCTTCAGAATGGCGTTAGCCGGCGCTAATTTTTTTGACGCAAAACTGCGATAGCGCAGTTTTGCGTCAAAAAGTATAAATATGGCCCTGGATGCAAACAACCAGGAGCAAAGTTTGTGAAAAGTGCAAACAAGAAGACCTTAAATAGCTGCCTTGATGTTCTGGAAGTAAAAACTGACATTAGACAACAGCTAATACTAAGTAATTACCAGTTGTTGAAATGTATTTAAGCTTTCAGCCCATCACTTTTCTGTTCTCCTCAGTGAGATGCCATATGTGTAAGTATTATGCCCAGGCTTTTGTCCTGTGATCGCTGCACCATAAGCCACTCACACTGCACCTCACTGATGAGTCCCAACAAGGCGGAAACCAGTCAGGGTTCGGTTTTGATTCAGGTTCAGAGGGAAGAGGCCTAACAGTTTGGGCTGGATTGTTCTATTGGAGCAGGACCAAAGCACATTGAAACAAGGCTGGCCCTAGAAAGAGTGGTACAGTAAGCAAAAACATTATGTAGTGGATTGCGGCCCAGAATAACCATTTGTGGTTGAGAATAAATCAAGCATTTTGGCCATGATTCCCATGCATAACTCTAACCTGAAGCCATCCTGGTTTATTACCTCACACACCATTATTGTTTAAAGAGGTTTGTGAAGCTATGGGACCTGAGTTCATACAAGTTATAGGAAGAAGAGGCTGGGCTACCATGAGGCGCAGGCAAGCAGCAGGCAATCCAAGAGTCCAATAGAAGAGTTGGAAGGTTGTATCTGAATTTTCTCTGGTTCTCTTCTTGCATGGGCCACTAATGTCAAATTTATTTTATTTGGTGACTGTACAGGTCCTGGCATAGGAGGGGCATGAAGGCCTCGGTTGCTGACATCATAAATGAGTCCTGTATCAGCCAATAAAAATGTAACTCTGAACATCACTACCATCGCCATGCCATGCAATGTTCACAATCACTCACCCTTAGCAGTCATATCACATACAACCGCACCTTCTGCAGCAGAGAGGCCATCATTATTGTAGGCCTGCCTGGTCCACATGCGCAAACATTCCACTCTTGGGCCCGTATTTATACTTTTTTAGTGCTGCATAAAAAAGTATAAATATGGGCCTACGTCTCTAATCATTCGCCGTTGCTGGATGATGAAGAGGATTTCCCCCAAATTGAATAAAGAAAATGGGCCATACCTGCACTTGTCGTCCTCGTCGCAGCGTCCGTGGGCCAGATCACAGAGAGCACTGCATTCGTCAGCTGCAAAAATCAGAGCAGCACAAAGTTAGGAGAGATTTTGGAAGGTGTGCACACTATTAGGTAAAGGTATCATTTATTATGGAGGCATCCATTAGATCCAGAAGCAACACTCATCGCCCCATCTTCAACAAGCAACACTCATCGCCCCATCTTCAACCAACAATACTTATTGCCTCATCTTCAACCAACAACACTCATCGCCCCATCTTCAACAAGCAACACTCATCGCCCCATCGTCAACAAACAACACTCATCGCCCCATCTTCAACCAACAACACTCATCGCCCCATCTTCAACAAGGAACACTCATCGCCCCATCTTCAACAAGCAACACTCATCGCCCCATCTTCAACAAGCAACACTCATCGCCCCATCTTCAACAAGCAACACTCATCGCCCCATCTTCAACAAGCAACACTCATCGCCCCATCTTCAACAAACAACACTCATCGCCCCATCTTCAACAAGCAACACTCATCGCCCCATCTTCAACAAACAACACTCATCGCCCCATCTTCAACAAGCAACACTCATCGCCCCATCTTCAACAAGCAACACTCATCGCCCCATCTTCAACAAGCAACACTCATCGCCCCATCTTCAACAAACAACACTCATCGCCCCATCTTCAACAAGCAACACTCATCGCCCCATCTTCAACAAGCAACACTCATCGCCCCATCGTCAACAAACAACACTCATCGCCCCATCTTCAACAAACAACACTCATCGCCCCATCTTCAACAAGCAACACTCATCGCCCCATCTTCAACAAACAACACTCATCGCCCCATCTTCAACAAGCAACACTCATCGCCCCATCTTCAACAAGCAACACTCATCGCCCCATCGTCAACAAACAACACTCATCGCCCCATCTTCAACAAACAACACTCATCGCCCCATCGTCAACAAACAACACTCATCGCCCCATCTTCAACAAGCAACACTCATCTCCCCATCTTCAACAAGCAACACTCATCGCCCCATCTTCAACAAGCAACACTCATCGCCCCATCTTCAACAAGCAACACTCATCGCCCCATCTTCAACAAGCAACACTCATCGCCCCATCTTCAACAAGCAACACTCATCGCCCCATCTTCAACAAGCAACACTCATCGCCCCATCTTCAACAAACAACACTCATCGCCCCATCTTCAACAAGCAACACTCATCGCCCCATCTTCAACAAGCAACACTCATCGCCCCATCTTCAACAAGCAACACTCATCGCCCCATCTTCAACAAGCAACACTCATCGCCCCATCTTCAACAAACAACACTCATCGCCCCATCTTCAACAAGCAACACTCATCGCCCCATCGTCAACAAACAACACTCATCGCCCCATCTTCAACAAACAACACTCATCGCCCCATCGTCAACAAACAACACTCATCGCCCCATCTTCAACAAGCAACACTCATCGCCCCATCTTCAACAAGCAACACTCATCGCCCCATCGTCAACAAACAACACTCATCGCCCCATCTTCAACAAACAACACTCATCGCCCCATCTTCAACCAACAACACTCATCGCCCCATCTTCAACAAGCAACACTCATCAACCGATCTTCAACAAAACCATTTTGATTTACCACGACTTGCAGTGTCACCCACTGGTGTCAGCTCGGAAGCAGTTCACCGACCTTGCTAATACCAGCCATCTTAGTGCAAGAGTTCGGTATGGCCAATGAATGTACCTGGATCACATGCAAGACGTTCCTTGGTCCATCTGCCAAATCATTTAGATTTATTAGGCAAACCTTACCCTCTGCAAAACCATGTTATGGAGACTCCTGCGCTCTGCTAGTGAAGAGCCATCTGTCCAGCAGGGGCATGCAGAAGGTTTTGCAATTGTAGATGTATTTTTCTTACAACTTGACTTTTTGGACCTACATGATACCTCTTTCAGGCCCCCAGCTAATCAAGTACTCTGCCCATCTTTTGGGCTCTCTCAGTGCAAAGAAGGGCTGAGAACCCCCAACAGTGAGCCCTACCTCCTTCTGCCAATTTCCAGAAAGGATGGCACAATTTCAGTACTGTCACATGTGAAGTCTTTTTAGCAGTGAGCGGAGGGATAGGAGCAGAGACAAGGAAGGCATCTCTCAATCACAGCTACTTGCATCAACATTGAGAGCTGGATTGAATATACAGGGTTATTAGAACCTAATGGAGACCAAGCAACAGCGTTCTAACTATACCACATCCAGCCTGGGTAACAGTCGTGATCCGAGGAAAGTATGGTTCACACTTGCCTTGGACTGTGCAGTTGAGACTTGGAGGAAGGAGGGATGTGGGTTGCTGCCAAAAAGTCAAGTACAAATAAGTCCTGTTGTAACTGGGGCACTAGAAATAGAGAATAACTTTTTGTTATTTTTTTTCCTTCGCTGATATGAAGAAGTGAAGCCTGGTTGAGACCCACTATGACCATTGTGACATCTCTGACAGAGGAGACCCGTATGATGTATTTCAGTACCTGTGCCACCTGTCTTGGACAGACTATGGCCCAGATTTAAGAGGGCCTTGCGCCATTCTAACACCACATTAGCGTTATTTTTTTACGCTAATGTGGCATTGGAACGCCCAACACACCGTGCCATATTTACAAAGTGGTGCAGTGCTTGCATTGCTCCACTTTGTAACCCCTTGTGCCACATTATGCCGGCGCTAGGTGGACTGAAAAAATGGCGCAAAGAAATCTAAGGGATTTTTTTGCGTCACCTTTATCAGCATAGAGCAGGCGTTAAAGGGAGGATCTCATTGTTTTCAGTGGGCCTCAGGGTGCTTTGCAGGATTAGTGTAAAAAATGTTGATGTTAACCCTGCCAAGCGCTGGACTAGCATAAAAAATTATAACGCTACTACCCCTGACTACCGCCATGATGCGCTGTATATTAAGGGGCATATTTATACTCCGTTTGCGCCGGAATTGCGTCGGTTTTTTTGACGCAATTTCGACGCAAAACTAACTCCATATTTATACTTTGGCGTTAGACGCGTCTAGCGCCAAAGTCCATGGAGTTTGCGTCATTTTTTTGCGTGGACACCTACTTTGCGTTAATGAGATGCAAGGTAGGCGTTCACGTCTAACAAATCGACTCCGAGGCATGTGCGTCGGATTTATACTCCCGGGCAAAATTCACGCCCGGGAGTGGCCGGGTCAAAAAAAATTACGTGCGGCCGCTTTTGCGCCGTTTTTTAGCGCCTGCAAAAGGCAGGCGTTAAGGGACCTGTGGGCTTTGAAGGAGCCCAGAGGTGCCCTCCCATGCCCCCAGGGACAACCCCTGTCACCCTTGCCCACCCCAGGAGGACACCCAAGGCTGGAGGGACCCATCCCAGGGACATTAAGGTAAGTTCAGGTAAGTGTCTTTTTTTTTTTTTTTTTTTGTGGCATAGGGGGGCCTGATTTGTGCCCCCCTACATGCCACTATGCCCAATGACCATGCCCAGGGGACAAATGTCCCCTGGGCATGGCCATTGGGCAAGGGGGCATGACTCCTGTCTTTGCTAAGACAGGAGTCATTTCTATGGGGGTTGGGAGTGAAAAAAAATGGCGCAAATCGGGTTGAGGCGAAAAAATTGCCTCAACCTGACTTGCCCCATTTCTTGACGCCCAAGCCCCATATCCCCCTACGCCGGCGCTGCCTGGTGTACGTCGTTTTTTTCCACGCATACCAGGCAGCGCCGGCGGCTAACGCCGGCTAACGTCATTGATTAAATAAGGCGCCCGCAAGGCGCTTCAGAATGGCGTTACCCTGCGCTAATTTTTTTGACGCAAAACTGCGTTAGCGCAGTTTTGCGTCAAAAAGTATAAATATGGCCTTAAGTACGGTGCACACATGGTGGCGTTAGGGGGTGCTAAGAGGAGCAAAAAAAGTGGTGCTGCACTAGGTGCAGAGTCCCTTTTCATAAATCTGTCTTCATGGGTGGGAGTAGCTGGTCCTAGACAAAAATTTTTTTTTATTCTACTTGGATTCTACATTTTTCTTTACTTCTTAACAGATATGTGTTAAAGGTTGAGACGAGGATACTGTAAGGAGTTCAGTGGTCTGCTGCTGCATCATACGGGTGTTACGGAAGCCTTCATGTTCCCACCCTCAGCGGGCCAGGGGGGCATCTCACAAAAACCCAGGGTCGGTCACAGATGGTGATGGAGGCTCTAAACTCTCTCTTCAGCTCCAGGCAGACCTTCAGTAGCAGCCACCCGTGGACCGTGAGGCAGTAGACCTCTGTGGTGCATGGCGGTGCGGGCATCTGCACTCATCCTATAGTCCCTGGCTGGAGACCCTCTTTACCTCAATCGTCGTTTCTACCTTTGCAGTAGAAAGCCCTTTTCACGACAAGAAAACTGCAAAGCATCCTTTATTTCCTTGGTGGGTGAACTAGTCAAAAACGTTCTGTGCTCAAGTGAGGCTGTGAACGCTAATCAGGAAATGCCCTCATAAGCACCAGCCAATCAGTGATCATCTAGAGAGAATGTCGATCGCTACCCCAACATCAGCACCAGTGCAGCAGCAAGATAACCACGAAGTTTGAGACCGTTTGTGTAGCTTCACTGAAGGTAATAGTGAATTGCCAATTTTTATACTAATTGTAAGGATATCATGGATGTTAGCTTCACCGATGGTCAGGTGACTATGCTGCTGCATCATAGGACAGCAGACAAAGTGCAGATCAGAGGCGTGCAAGCTGACCGGGCACAAACATTAAGTGAATCGGTGTCATGCATCTCTCAGCTACTCAAGGTTTTGTGGCCCTCACTGTGTTGCAGAATTATTCCCCATTTCATCTGCTAAACCAGCCTGGAGATAAGCCAGGGATGGCCTGAAAGTGAACTGTGCTGCAGAGCAACTGCAGGAGGATGGAATTACATATCCCCTGATCTTCCAATCCCCATTGGTTCTATCGTAGCGTCCGTTTTGGTTGGGGTGGTTTATATGAACCACGCAATTACACGTCATCTTGCTTTCTGAGTAAACGGAACACCAGAGAAGTAGCAAACTGGACCTGGAGTCCCTTCCTTCACTCCTGCAGGATCCTTGCAGGAGCGACTGAAGACATCTGATGGTACTAAAGGTAGCTTTGTGAGAAGTGAGTATCCCATTGTCAGTACTGCATTTACAAAGGCACGATGCATCCAGTGTGTCACACGCTTCACACAGCAGTTTTCGCTTACAACAATCCAAGAGAAATCTTGGCAATGGTGCAATATTTCAGAAGAACAATTTGCAAATTGAAGAAACTGACTCAATCTGTAATATGTAATTTGTTCTTATTTGCATGATTATTGGTACTGACAGACAGCAAGGTCTGAGTGGCATAACTGCAAATTAGAATTTAATTGACACCTTCAGCAGTGAAGTTCAGCAGAGCCATAGTAAAAAGACTAAAAGAATAAGTCGAAACCCAGAAAGCCTTAGTGATCACAAATTCCTTGTAGACAAATAGTATTTTCTCTTATAACTAACATTGGTGATAAAATATGTGTGTGTTTTCTGTTTTTCTAAAACCGCCTCTTATGCCTTCATCATTTGAAACCACTCCAGGCTTTTGCAGGAAGACTTAAGTCCTGCAATTGCACATCATCAGTGCAGGGGGTAGCGATGCGCCTCTCGAACCCTACCACGTGAAACCAATCGGACTCCAAGCTTCCGGGGTTCACACCACGACAACCAGGCTGTGGTCGGGTAGAACAACAATGGCCATGGATACATGCGGTGCTACAGGATGGGCGCCCAACATGGTTCATTCCCGCACTCCTGCTACGTAAAGCACAAACGTATTGGAGGGCAAAGAAAGTGTAGGCTGAGACAATCAACAGAACACTTAGGCCATCCCAGCATTGATACTACCAAATGCATCTCGAGAGTAGTTTGTCTGCATCTGCGTCATGGGGCGACCAGAAGTCTCTTATGGTGAACGCTGCCCAAGGGGTCTGAGCTACCTCGTGGGCACCTGAAGCCTGGAGATGTGAGGTGCAAATTCACAAGTGGGGGCTAAACTCTTTGAAGGACATTTTGAGAATTATGGTTGCCACATCTTTCCTCGGTGCCCACATGGAAACAGGAAGCAGATTTGTGAAGGTCCGTAGACATGATGATGGCTGACTTTCTTAGCCATCCCTGAGAGCCACAGAATTCACTCCCTCAATTATGCTTGTGGGAATTGGGCAGCGAAGCGTGCCATGTGACCCAGAGACCGGCATCACAGGACCGAGGGGGGATGTGACCAGCACATGACCACGATCAAGAGGAAAGAAGATGACTTACAGTGGAAGGTTGCAACCTTCATTCTTCTGTTAAGTTCGCTTTTCGGGTAGGTTCCTTTTTACCAAGTAATAGCTGCTACTTAATTCAAATGTTTGCAGATTTTCATTCGTGTATTGTTGTTGCAAATAGCACGTTAAGCAGCTCTGTATATGCGTTTTTTCCATTTGTATCCAGTTCTTGTAAAGCAATGAAAAAATATTGAAACAACCTAGAAAGTGTGGCTTTTGACTAAATATTTCAAATTGCTTCTTCCAGGGGGGCGCAGACCGCAGAAAGTGAAAGCAAGTTTCTCGACACAAACCTCTGCTGGCCTGTGCGCGATCTGTTGACGTGCCTAAGCAGCAGTGGGCGTAAAAGCCAGGTTTTATTTTGACAGGTAAGGCAGAGGCTTGACTCTTCTCAGCAGCCACACCTCGTCTACGCCTCCAGGCAGCGTAAACCCAGACAAGACTCTGCCCATCCACTCGTGCGCTCCTCCGCCGCCCACTGAGGCAGGAACTCGTATCCCGCGGCCATGCTTTTTGATTTATTGAGGTTTAATTGGCAAGGTTGCTTCCTTTCTGCAACCCCTTCCCTCCCAGGCCGATGTTACTCTTCAAGCAGCCCTTGCAATCCTTGGGTGACTCATCCCCAAAGCCATCACCAAGCGCTCTCTGGTCACATCTGCCGTGGCCTCCCACGCGCCAGGTTCTCAGGATCCCCTCTCCGTCTCCCGCAGGTCACCCTCCACCTGCCCCTGATCAATCCTGCGCATGTGCCAAGCTCCGCCTCTCCACGGTGGGCGATGGACGGAGTGCCCCAACCGATGGCGCCATGTCCCTGGCCTCAGCGCCTTGAGACCCTATGGGCGATTAGCCGCGCTTTACAAATCCATGATTGATTGATTGAGTCCTGGGACTTCCTTTTACCAACCACCATTATCCGGTACTTGAGTCCATTTGGGTCAATCAAAGAAAACCAAGACGGCAGAATGTGTTAGGAAAAAGTCATGAGATGGACAAAGGCGTCCCAGATAGCATGGAGCGAAGTGGAAACCCTGTGTGACTTTGTAAACGAAGGACCCCTAGAAAGTTCCCTTGAGGTTCTAGCCATAAATCTAGGCTCCAGCATAAGGCCTTTGCATGCAGGCCCCATGGACTTCATGCACTGTGCACCTGTGTGGTGGGCAGTGCACAGTATTGAGTGGTTAATACCCACATGAAAGGCTTGTTTGGAGTGGTGTGTATAATCATGAGTCTGTACTAACTCTGGAGGGTAGCTGTGGGGGGTGGAGGACCAGGCCGTGCACATTCGCCCCATTCCATAAGAATTTAGCACATCAGTGGTGGGAGATAGAATTCACAGCAGCCTACAAAAAGTTTGTGCCTAGAAATACGAGAGAGCCCTTTGGTGAATAGTATCCAAAGTGTGCAAAAATGTGACCAATTTCCACAGTTCAATTTTTTGTCATCCAAGAACAGCGCTACGCAGTGCCCCCGTCACATTCTTTCCAACCCTAACCAGCATCGAAGCTCTTCCCGTCACACACACCCAGGGACATTCACAATGCATCATCGCCAGGAGGCGGGACATGATCCTGGATCTCACCTTGTGCAGAAAGTTGTTGAGCCAACAGGATGCAAACCAAGGACACGATCTGGAGGCGGGGACTCCTGGGCATGGTCAGCGCAGCGCCAGAAGAGCCAACACCTGGAGGAGAGACACAACAGCATTGAAGCGGGACATCCGGAGCATCACACGCCCTGACCAATGACGAAGATGGGTTGTGACCAACAGGAGAACACACCCGCGGGCCTAGCTGCCTTCTGCTTCTCCACATTGCACAAGGTGCTGGACTGCTGAAAAGGCACATCTTCATGCACCTGACTATTTTGTAGCCCCTCTGGCCCAGTGCCCCAGTGTGTGCATCTATGTAGATGCTGTGGGTGTAGATGAGACGTGCTGCATCATGAACCCTCCCTCTGTATCCCACTTTGGGATTTTGGGCCTGATTTAGATGTTAGCGGACATCTTACTCCGTTACTACGGTGACAGGTATCCTGTCTGCGGAAATCTAAATCCCTTAGGAAATAATGGGATTTAGACTTCGGCAGATGGGATATCCATCCCTGTTGTGAAGGAGTAATCCATCCACCAATATCGAAATCAGACCCTTTGTTTTTTGAAAATACAAAAACATGTTAAAAGTTTGACAGACGGTACTGCCATGTTTTAAAATACTCTGCCATACCACTGGCTTTACCTCCGTCGACCAAGCGCTAAATCAGGCCCTTACAGATGAACGCTAACAAGTGGGGATTAACATGGGCAAACGTCCTTTGTGCCCTTCTACATATGTTAATATCATTTGCACATTGTTTTGCCTGAGCAATTACCAGTGGTTGGTAAGAGCCTGTGCAAAGCAAAAAAAGCTAGAGCAATTTCCACTAGTAACAGGTACTTGTGTAAAAATAGGAGCAAATATCATTAAGGCATGTTTAAACACTAATGCATGGTCTAAAACACTCGATTAGAGGACTTGGACTTACTGTAGGCTAAACAAGTTAAACACACACATGCAGTCCCTCCATGTTGGCGGTCTGGTAAACAGTCACGGGCATGACAGCGTTTACCGTCTGCCAAATCCAGGCTAATCCCCTGCAAGCCGCAACACTACTACTATTTACAAACTCTCACCACCATCCCACGTGGCATATCCATTGATCTGCAAAAACATCGTGTCACCTTACACACACATGTATGCACACGTAAACACACACGCAAGGGCACGCGCAAGTACACAAGCAAAGAGTCCCGAGCAGTCACCCCACCCACTCCTAAAATGTACGACAACCACAGTGGTGTGGCACCACAATAATGCAGGCGAAATGTCACCTAATATACGTATCCATATGTAGCTCACCCCAAACATTGTTTACAAAAATATCACCCCACTGGAGTTTATAACAGAACATCTACACCCAATGGGAAGATCATTTTAATGGTAAACAATATTTAGGACACAATATTTACATCTGCCAACTACTCTGACCAGTGCTTAATTTGTAAAAAAAAAGGTGCCCCTGCTCAAAGCTCTCCTCTTAAACACGCGGCTGCTGCAATTAAAAGTGCGAGCACATAATACTGAGGCAGCGTAATCCTGAAGCCACCTCGGGCCTCTTCAGTCCATTTACAGCCATTCCCTGCCCCTTCGGCTCACTCTTGCAGCTTTCTGCTTTCTCACTTTGTGACCCTTTTTCGTTTTTCTCTTCCTCCGTCTTTCCCAGGTGTCTTTTGCTCGCAGTAAATGCATGAGGCAGAAAACTAAAAAAATAAGTGCTGGTGCTCAGCACCGGAAACAACAAGCACAAATTAAGCACTGACTCTGACTAATGATATTCTAACATACAACGAGCTGTCCATTCTAAAGGTTTCATTCAGCAAATTTTGTGACATGAATTAGGAAGGAGGAGGAGGAAGCATTGGCTCACCCAAACCCTTGCAGAGCCTGAAGTCCAACGAGGTGCACCATACAAGGGCTGCCAAGGCTAACAAACCAGAGTCGTAAAGTGCCTTACATCCGAAGGCTGGCTCGATGAGCAATGCCCGCCTGGCATGGGTTGGCCACCTGGAAAGAGGCATCGTACGGTAGAATAGACCAAATAATGGAAGCGATACAAACATGAGGGCCCAGGCCATGGAGACAAGAAGGACTTCTGTTGGCATCTTACTTTGGAACCTCGCTGGCACTACAGTAAAACTGCAGGCATCGCCCTCAGGGATGGCAGTGGAACCACAGTGTGCTTCTCTGATACCATCTACCAGGCATTGCCCTAAACCCCAAGCATTGTGTGATGGTAGCTTCTCACCAGCACAGTCTCCTCTGCAGTGAAGCTCACACACATCCTTTCCTCATGGGCGCTGCAACAGAACCACAAACATCCTCTTCTGTGTGAAACTCGCAGGCATCTCCCCCTGGTTCCTAAATGGTACTCTGATGAACCCACAAATAGTCTCTTCCTTAGTAAAACTCACAAGCATCTTTTCCTGGCTCATTCGAATTGGCACTGTGATAAAATCACAAACATCATTTTCTTTTAAATCTGCAGGTATCCTGTTCTTTCTTACTGGCACTGTAGTAAAATCAGAAATATTCCCCTCTCAGACCATCTCATCAGCACTAAACTACCCAAGATGTCTGCATGGAGAGAGCAAACATAACGCGTGGCCACAGCCCTGCACGGAGTGAGCAAACGTAGCGCGCTGCCACAGCCCTGCACGGAGTGAGCAAACGTAGCACGCTGCCACAGCCCTGCACAGAGTGAGCAAATGTAGCGCGCTGCCATAGCCCTGCACGAAGTAAGCAAACGTAGCGCACTGCCACAGCACGGAGCGAGCAAACATAACGCCCAGCCACAGCCCTGCACGGAGTGAGCGAACATAACGCGCAGCCACAGCTTTGCACCAATTGAGCAAACATAATACACTGCCACAGCCCTGCACAAAGTGAGCAAACGCAGCGCACTACAACAGCCCTGCATGGAGTGAGCAAACATAGCGTGCTGCCACAGCCCTGCATGGAGTGAGCAAACATAATGTGCAGCCACAGCCCACACCGAGTGAGCAAACCCAGAGCACTGCCACAGTCCTACACGAAGCGAGCAAACGTAGCACACTGCCACGGCCCTGCACGGAGTGAGCAAATAGAACGTGCAGCCACAGCCCTGCATTGAGTGAGCAAACGTAGCGCACTGCCACAACCCTGCATGGAGTGAGCAAATGTAGCACGCTGTCACAGTCCTGCACAAAGTGAGCATATGTAGCGTGCTGCCACAGCCCTGCACGAAGTGAGCAAATATAGCGCACTGCCACAGCCCTGTACGAAGTGAGCAAACGTAGCGCACTGCCACAAGTAAGCAAACGTAGCGCACTGCCACAGCCCTGCACGGAGTGAGCAAACATAACGCACAGCTACAGCCTTGCACTGAGTGAGCAAACATAACACACTGCTACAGCCCTGCACAAAGTGAGCAAATGTAGCGTGCTGCCACAGCCCTGCATGGAGTGAGCAAACATAGCGTGCTGCCACAGCCCAGCGTGAGCAAACATAACACACTGCTACAGCCCTGCACAAAGTGAGCAAATGTAGCGTGCTGCCACAGCCCTGCATGGAGTGAGCAAACATAGCGCGCTGCCACAGCCCTGCATGGAGTGAGCAAACATAGCGTGCTGCCACAGCCCAGCATGGAGTGAGCAAACATAATGCGCAGCTACAGCCCAGCAGAGAGTGAGCAAACGTAGCGCACTGCCACGGCCCTGCACGGAGTGAGCAAATAGAATGCACTGCCACAGCCCTGCTTGAAGTGAGCAAATGTAGCGCACTGTCACAGCCCTACATTGAGTGAGCAAACGTAGCGCGCTGCCATAACCCTGCATGGAGTGGGCAAATGTAGCACGCTGCCACAGTCCTGCACGAAGTGAGCAAGCGTAGCGCAATGTCACAGCCCTGCACGGACTGAACAGATGTAGCGCACTGCCATAGCCCTGTATGAAGTGAGCAACCATAGCGCACTTCCACAGTCCTGCATTCAATGAGCAAACATAGTGCACTGCCAAAACACTGCATGGAGTAAGCAAATGCAGCGTGCTGCCACAGCCCTGCATGGAGTGAGCAAACATAGAATGCTGCCACAAGCCTGAAGGGTTTAAGCAAGCATAGCACACTGCTGCAGCCGTGCACTGAGTAAAGAAGAGTAGCAAGCTGCCACGGCCCTGCACAGAGTGAGCAAACGTAGTGCGCTGCCACAGCACAGACAGAGCAGATGTAGCACGCTGCCATAGTCCTGCACAGAGTGAGCAAACATAGTGTGCTGCCACAGCACAGACAGAGCAGATGTAGCACGCTGCCACGGCCCTGCACAGAGTGAGCAAACGTAGTGCGCTGCCACAGCACAGACAGAGCAGATGTAGCACGCTGCCATAGTCCTGCACAGAGTGAGCAAACATAGTGTGCTGCAAGTGCCTTGCATAGAGCGAGCAAATGTAGAGTGATGCCACAGCCCTGCATGGAGTGAGCAAACGTAGCACGCTGCCAAAGCCCTATACAGAGTGAGTAAAAGTAGTGTGCTGCCACAGCCCTGCACAGAGTTAGCAAATGTAGCGCTCTGCCACAGCCCTGCATGGAGTGAGCAAAGGCAGTGCGATGCCACAGCCCTGCACAGAGTGTGCAAACATAACACACTGCCACAGCCCTGTATGGAGTGAGCAAACGTAGCGCACTGCCACAGCCCTGCACGGAGTGAGCAGATGTAGCTCTCTGCCGCAGCCCTGCAAAGAGTGAGCAGATGGAGCGCACTGCCACAGCCCTGAAAGGAGTAAGCAACCATAGCACACTTCCTTAGCTGCACTTAGTGAGCAAATGTAGTGCACTGCCACAGCCCTGCATGGAGTGAGCAAACATAACACACTGCCACAGCCCTGTATGGAGTGAGCAAACGTAGCGCACTGCCACAGCCCTGCACGGAGTGAGCAGATGTAGCTCTCTGCCGCAGCCCTGCAAAGAGTGAGCAGATGGAGCGCACTGCCACAGCACTGAAAGGAGTAAGCAACCATAGCACACTTCCTTAGCTGCACTTAGTGAGCAAATGTAGTGCACTGCCACAGCTCTGCATGGAGTGAGCAAATGTAGTGCACTGCCACAGCCCTGCATGGAGTGAGCAAATGTAGCACTCTGTCACAGCCCTGCATGGAGTGAGCAAGCATAGCACACTTCCACAGCCCTGAACGGAGTAAGTAATCATAGCACACTTCCACAGCCCTGCATGGAGCGAGCAAATGTAGCGCTCTGCCACAGCCCTGCATGGAGCGAGCAAATGTAGCGCTCTGCCACAGCCCTGCATGGAGTGAGCAAAGGCAGCGCGCTGTCACAGCCCTGCATGGAGTGAGCAAATGTAGAGTGCTGCCACAGCCCTGCATGGAGTGAGTAAAAGTAGTGTGCTGCCACAGCCCTGCACAGAGTTAGCAAATGTAGTGCTCTGCCACAGCCTTGCACAGAGTGAGCAAAGGCAGCGCGCTGTCACAGCCCTGCATGGAGTGAGCAAACATAGCGCGCTGCCCCGCCATGCATGGAGTGAGCAAATGTAGCGCGCTGCCACAGCCCTGCATGGAGTGAGCAAAGGCAGCGCGCTGTCACAGCCCTGCATGGAGTGAGCAAATGTAGAGTGCTGCCACAGCCCTGCACCGAGTGAGCAAACATAGCACACTGCCACAGCCCTGCATGGAGTGAGCAAACGTAGCGCGCTGCCAAAGCCCTGTACAGAGTGAGTAAAAGTAGTGTGCTGCCACAGCCCTGCACAGAGTTAGCAAATGTAGCGCTCTGCCACAGCCCTGCATGGAGTGAGCAAAGGCAGCGCGCTGCCACAGCCCTGCATGGAGTGAGCAAACATAGCGCGCTGCCACAGCCCTGCACAGAGTGTGCAAACATAGCACACTGCCACAGCCCTGCATGGAGTGAGCAAAGGCAGCGCGCTGTCACAGCCCTGCATGGAGTGAGCAAATGTAGAGTGCTGCCACAGCCCTGCACCGAGTGAGCAAACATAGCACACTGCCACAGCATGGAGTGAGAAAACGTAGCGCGCTGCCAAAGCCCTGTACAGAGTGAGTAAATGTAGTGTGCTGCCACAGCCCTGCACAGAGTTAGCAAATGTAGCGCTCTGCCACAGCCCTGCATGGAGTGAGCAAAGGCAGTGCGATGCCACAGCCCTGCACAGAGTGTGCAAACATAGCACACTCCCACAGCCCTGCACAGAGTGAGCAGATGTAGCTCTCTGCTGCAGTCCTGCAACGAGTGAGCAGATGGAGCGCACTGCCACAGCCCTGAACAGAGTAAGCAATCAAAGAACACTTCCACAGCCCTGCACTTAGTGAGCAAATGTAGTGCACTGCCACAGCCCTGCATGGAGTGAGCAAACATAGCACACTTCCACAGCCCTGAACAGAGTAAGCAATCATAGCACACTTCCACAGCCCTGCATGGAGCGAGCAAATGTAGCGCGCTGTCACAGCCCTGCACAAAGTGAGCAAACTTAGCACGCTGCCACAGCCCTGCAGGGAGTGAACAAGCATAGCGCGCTGCCACAACCCTGCACGGAGTGAGCAAATGTATAGCACAGCCCTGCACGGAGTGAGCAGATGCTGCAGACGTAGCTCACTGCCACAGCCCTTTATGGAGTGAGCAGATATATAGCACTGCTACAGCCCTGCACGGAGTGAGCAGATGCCGCAGACGTAGCTCACTGTCACAGCCCTGTATGGAGTGAGCAGATATATAGCACTGCCACAGCCCTGCACGGAGTGAGCAGATGCCGCAGACGTAGCTCACTGCCACAGCCCTGTATGGAGTGAGCAGATATATAGCACTGCCACAGCCCTGCACGGAGTGAGCAGATGCCGCAGACGTAGCTCACTGCCACAGCCCTGCATGGAGTGAGCAGATATATAGCACTGCCATAGCCCTGCACGGAGTGAGCAGCCGTCCATCCCAAGAGAAATCTATAGGAGTTTTTGTCTAAGAATATTTAGTTAACTTTAGGGCTATTGCTCCAGAAAGTATTTGGAAACATGATTATTTTTCTCACTAGTTTTGTAAGTGGGTAGAGAAAGGGTAAATCTACCCATATTTGATGACCCTGCCAGGCCCTTAACCAAACACTCACCCAGATTACTGTCCAGCTCTGCGCTGGGACACTTAGGGCCTCATTTATTAGGTCCTAGCGGCACACTGCCCCCCTGGAGCATCATTTTTGTTATGCTTCGATGGCGCAGGGTGTGGCACATATATACAATTCTACACAAAGTCACCTTGCGTGGCTTTTCATGGCCTTGTAAATATGGCCCACTTTCATGCATAACCCTGCGTGAGAAGGGCATTCCATGGGTGTTGCTGTGGTTGTTCATGGACACCCACGGAACCTGACAGAATCTGATGCATTCTGAGATTTACAAGGCTGGGAATGAATCAGATAACTATGCCACCTCAGGGGTAACGTTAAGTTGGCACAACAGGAGAAATAACATTATTTCTCCCTGAAGAGGAAAACACCATTAATTATTGTTTATTGCAGGAAGGGGTCGCTTACTGCACATAAACAATCAGCCCTGCAACAAAGGCACCCTTGCACCATG
The DNA here is from genome assembly GCF_031143425.1 of Pleurodeles waltl. Lineage (NCBI taxonomy): Eukaryota > Metazoa > Chordata > Amphibia > Caudata > Salamandridae > Pleurodeles > Pleurodeles waltl. Next base: position 1,802,469,215 of record NC_090444.1, on the reverse strand, counting down.
GTGCAAGGGTGCCTGCATCAGCTCTGGGCAGCAGTTTGTGAACCACCGCTGAGGAAAGTACAAAGATGCGTCGTATTTCTGTAAATTCGATGCATCCCTGCACTTTCAAAATGAAGCAGCGCGTTGAAGCAAGCTGGCTTTGTAAACGAGGCCCTCAATCCGCTGACTGCCTTTATGATTTGCCTGAGCCAGCCAATGTTGGCATGTAATAGATGGCACCATGCTCACTCCCTGAATGTAGGCAGGCAGCAATAGTGTAGTTTATTTTATCACGCATGTGTGTATGCACGTGCGCACATTAACCCAGCTATCCGGTAAACAAGCGAAAGGTGGCCATCTTGGAATGGAGCAGCGGGACGGTCCGCCCCACTGCGTCATTTTCATATTTTATTTATTTGTGCGTCCCAGTCTGCGGGTTTGCCTGCGGGCGAAGAAGATATGGCTGCGAATAAACCCACATACATTCCGCTCTGGTACAATCTGTTCACAGCCGTAATACAACATGTACATATTTCTCTGTTACCTTCGCACTGACAGTGTGATGCAGCCCCACGTATCCTGCTCCAGTGCTTTATGACTGGCACCACAATAAAACCCTGGGCATCCTTCTCTGTAAATAAATCACATGCATCCTGTTCACTCTGGTGTCATCCCTCTGCCCCTGAGCTGAAAGCAAACCACCCGCAGGCCCTGCAGCCTCAGACCCCACAACAAACCCTGCAGCCTCAGACCCCACAACAAACCCTGCAGCCTCAGACCCCACAACAAACCCTGCAGCCTCAGACACCACACGACAAACCCTGCAGCCTAAGACCCCACAACAAACCCTGCAGCCTCAGACCCCACAACAAACCCTGCAGCCTCAGACACCCCACAACAAACCCTGCAGCCTCAGACCCCACAACAAACCCTGCAGCCTCAGACACCCTGCAGCCTCAGACCCCACAACAAACCCTGCAGGCTCAGATGCCAGCAACGTAGATGAACACAAATTACCTAGAGAAACCATAGTGTTCACTCTCGTTGCGACTTCACAGAGACGTACCAATGCTTTGTGACTGCTCTTGGAACCAGGTAGCATCATGGACATTCACTCATCTCCTGTGCAAGACAGGAGCCACAAAATGCAAACACCGCCACCTGAGAACGCGAGGCAAGCAGACAGACTGACTTAGAGCAGCCGCGGGGTCTTCTTCAGCAATGCCCCAGGAGGGGACATCCCAGACATTCAAGAGACCACTTCACCTTCTGTGGTTGGGATGGGAGACCGAGCGATCACCGTGTTGAGATGAGTTTGCCTCCATCATTCTCACGATCCTGTTTTAAATGGCAGTGACATTGATGATGATTTGTAGAAACAGTGCTCTTAGAGAGCCAGGGCCTGCCTAGGGCGACTCCTAGATACGCAAAGAAACAAGCAAGCCATCTATTCCGACTGTACTACTGAATATTGAGGATATGACTACTGTGATACAGGAATATCAAGACCAAAATATCGAAAGGGAAGTTTATATAGAGGCTCTTTCCTTTCGATACATTGGTTTCGATATTTTGTCCTCAATAGTCCTGTATCGTGATATTCCATCTTCGATATTCAGGTGGCCCAGCCTCTATTCGTGTTCTTCACAGGTTGAAGAAATAAAAAAATTGCACATGTGTGTCCAATGCTGGAGCTGCAACGCAACGTCACAGGAAGTTCCCTTTGTAACACCGGTTGCAGCGCCATGGTGGATACTGTCATTCGCAGCTAGGGTCCCAGGGCCTAAGACAGTGTTTCATTCCCACTAAACAATCATGCTGTCCCTTCATTCACTTTACTGTCACTAGGTGGCGATGGCGAGCAGTGAAGGCGGAGCTTACCTTTCAATTCACCCTGTTAAGTGTTTTATTGGTTACAGGCTAATGTGTCATCTAGGGCGGAGTAACAATGCAAGGGTGCGACAGTGGCTAGCCTGAGGAAAGTTGGGGCAACTCCTCCTCTGAATGGCTGATGAATTACAGGACCTGCCAAAATGCCTGAGCACTCTATTGCCTCACATGCCTGTAACAAACATTAATAAGAACCATAGCAAAAAGCAATCACTGTAGGGGACCCGGTGACCAACCCTCAAGAAAACTGTCTCCCCTGATCCAAGCAACAACCCCTGTAGCCTGAGATACAGGCAACAAACCCTCTGGGTACAAGAAATAATCTCCATCGGTTTAGGAACAGGTGACAAACCCTCCGACTCTGAGTACAAGAGCTAATCCCCATCACCTCAGAAACAGGCGAAAACCCTCTGACTCTGGGTACAAGAAAAGATCCCCTTCACTTCGGATGTAGGGGACAAACTCTCTTATTCTGTGTACAAGAACTAATCCCCATCACCTTGGCTACAGGCAACAAACCCTCCGACTCTGGGTGCAAGAAATGATCCCCTTCACTTTGGATACAGGGGACAAACCCCCTTACTCTGCATACAAGAACTAATCCCCATCACCTCGGCTACAGGCAACAAACTCTCCGACTCTGGGTGCAAGAAATAATCCCCATCACCTCAGATACAGACAACAAACCCTCTTACTCTGGATACAAGAGCTAATCCCCATCACCTTGGATACAGGCAACAAACCCTCTGGGTACATGAAATAATCCCCGTCACCTCGGATACAGGCAACAAACCCTCTGGGTACATGAAATAATCCCCATCACCTCGGATACACGAGACAAACCCTCTGACTTTGGGTAAAAGAAATGATCCCCTTCATCTCGGAGCAACATAAAAGGATGATGGACGGAGATGATTGGTTTAATCCACTGTTCTTTTGCTCACCATGCCACCCCAGTTTGGACCCCGCAGCAAGCAAATCAGTCTTGACCCAGCTCCCCATAGGAAGAGTCCACCCCGCACTGCCAGCCCGGTCCTTCCTGGACCAGAAACAAGCACCCTGGGACCGGTTTTGCTGTATCACCCCTCATCAGCCAGGCTAGCTTGAATCCAGTGTCACAGTGAGCAAAGGGCCTACATCTGGGCATACCCTGGCCACTTAGGGTGACTTTAGCAACACAAAAGGATGATGGACGGAGTCCTGAAACTTTTCAGACACTCACCCCAACCCACTTCACCTCAGATACAAGCGACAAACCCTCTGACTCTGGGTACAAGAAATAATACCCATCACCTTGGGTCCAAACAACAAACCCTCTTACTCTGTGTACAAGAGTTTATCCCCATCTCTTTGGATACAGGCGACAAACTCTCTGACTTTGGGTACAAGAAATAATTCCCATCATCTCGGATACAGATGACAAACCCTCTGACTCTGGGTACAGGAGCTAATCCCCATCACTTTGAGTGCAGGAAACAAACCTCAAGAGCTTGATACCACGAAAAACCTCAGATCCCGGAAACACACTAGTGACCAAAAATTCGAGAGATATATCATACAACTCAAATCGTAGCAACAAACTCTGTGACAACAGATCCAAAAAAACAACTCCAGTGGCCTTAGATGCCAGCAGCAGCCCAGGTGACTATGGGTTCAAGAAAGAAATCACACAAATCAGAACCTAGTAAAAAATCCAGATCACAGTAACAAACCCTGTCAACTGAATAGAATTAAACAAATAATGGACCTCATGATCACAGATCCGATAAACCCCCTCACTGCACATCCAACAAACTGCATGACTCAGCTCCCAGCTACAAGTACTGTGACCATGTAGCCCAGCAGGAAAACACATGTCCTGCGATACAAGCAACAAACCATATGAGTTTTCCCCCAGCAATAAACTCTGTGACAATAGATGTCAGCAAACAGATCACAGACCAGATGCCAACAACAAAATCATGACCTCGGTTCCAAAAACAAACTTAGTTTGTAGATTCGAACCAGGAACCCATTCTTAGAGATCTCGCAAACAATATATCACTGCAGACCTTAGCAGCAAACCCCTGAATTCAAATGCCAGCAGCAAAGAAACTCTAACCTCAGGCCCAAGAACAGACTGAGAACTCAGCAGGCACCTGCAGCAAACCAAATGACTGAAGAGTCATGGGAAAAACGAAGGACAACAGCCAACAACGAGATCAGACACCATTTAGTAACAAAAAAAGACTGCAGGATAAACGTGAGTTATTCTACCAGATGCTAAATAAATGTAACCTGTAACAGCCAGGTTTTCTTGACAGTACAAAAACCTGTTAACTGAAATTTCCCATCTTATAGCTGAGGCAAGAAGGTCCTCTTAGCATCTGAAATCTGAAAACTGCAGCACTTGTAGAGCCCGCGAGCGTTTGTGAAGCTGTTGAAGGCTGTCTGCCCTTGGTTCTGAAGCTTCCATGAGCTTATCCCTGCACCTGCTCATTGGAATAGTGAAACTTATGAACATGTGACTGACTCTAGAAGCTACTGGAACTGATTATACTCTCTTCTCCTCAAAAAGTTCTGCTTACTTCTTGACTGATGCTGGGGGACCCCGTCTCCATTTTTTAGGTTGAGCATAGCAGCGCGCATGCCCTGCTTTTCTGACGTGTTGGTATGTATCTGGACTTTTAAGAACGCCCACCGCACGCCCATCACTACCACTCGTTCATGGGCTTGCCCTTCAAAAATCCTTTGATGACATTGGTAAGTGGTTTACGTTTGTCCCTCCTTGGGGAGGTTTTGTTACCCCCTTGGCCATCGCCCCTGTTACATGGCTAATTGCACTTTTGCCGATAAGTTTGACTGCGCACAAACTTCTTTTTCCTTTTGTGTCTCTCATTATGGCTGATGCTCATGGCGGGCGTGGCGCTTTGATTCGGCTGCTTATGTGAAACTGTTTTACTGTTCATTTCCAATTTATGTGGCAAGAAAAGTCTGGTCAGGAGTTTACAAAGCTAATAACTCTAACTCGAGCAAATGTGAGACCCATTGCAGTGCAAATGCTTGTTGTGTGATTGACATATTTTAATAAATGCATTTACAGACACAACCAGAATGCGAATTTCAAAGTTCTCTTAAAATAGTAATAAAGAACATGATTTATGACCCCAGGAAAAAACACTGATTCTTTCTCCTGGCACATTATTTCATGCATTACTACAACCAAACCAGCCCTCCCTCTACCCTGTGCCACACTGCATGATTTGTAGTGCTATCAGCAGCAAACCTCCTGAACACACATCTAACCACCACACAGCATCAAGCTTTCCCAACACATCAGTTCCAAGCCATATCCTTTAGGACCCAAGCAAATCAAACCAGCCCCCATTTTCTTGCAGTAGTAAACCATGATGTCACATCCTAGCAAAGCGATGGATTCCATACCCATTAACAAACCATTTGGCTTGAGACCCTCCAATAGTACGCCATGTGGCTGTCGATGACGCCAGTAACGGCGGTTTGCTGCGCTGTGTCGCGTGAGAGGGAGCGCGCAGGACAGCACCACATGTACGAAGATATGGCGACCCAGCTATCTTCCCTAGCTCGGGTGCACATTCAGGATGCCTAGCTGAATTATGAATTTGCCACATAATCCATCATCTGTTGCATAATTTACAGATTTTAACAAAAAATGTTTTTAACTCAAATGGATCAAATGTTACTAAAAATGCGGCGACACATGTTGACGCAGAGTGGAAGGCTCTTTGCAATAGTTGACTGGTCACCTTTCAGCTGCTTTTCACTGTATTTGGGTATGACACTGGGCCTATCTGGTGGGAAGCCTTTGCCCAGACACTGTTCATATGTGTGAAAAATACCAAATAATGAAGTAATACTATGGCAAAATGTGCTGCATGACTCCGCATATTTTGCCTTTTCTTGCTGCATCATTTAGTCAACTCTGCAGCATAAACTGGCCCTCCAGTGTCACATAATTTCAGCCGCCCTACTGGTAAGTTTTCCGGGCAAGCAATAGTGTGTATGTGTAAATTTAAAAAAAATTAATTGCACAAGTAGGGAAAAACTTCAAATTAAGATTTGTCCATAGACCCTTCAGATGCGGGGAAGGAATTCAGGATTCCTTAATGCTGTCAAATCTAGTTACATGTGGGACACTTATGAATTTCTACAATTGTAGAGTGACCAGCTATGCGAAAAAGAGCCATTTTACCCTTTGATACAGAGAACTGGGAGGGCGGGGTTATAAATAGTAGAAAGGACATTTTCTCTCTATGACATTTCCATCCAGATTCGTTTGCACATCTTTCTGCCTGCACATATTTCTGTAGCCTTGGGCTATCTAAAGTGCCTCCAATACAGTGGTAAAATAAAAATGAGAAAATAAATCTTCTTTTGCATCAGTAACACACGATGTGGCATTGGGATCACCCACCAGGAACAAACTGTGTGACCTTGGGCTGCAGAAGCAATGTCAGCTTAAAGCATGAAACCCTTCACAACAAGACAGACACCGGGCAACTTTAGGTGCCAGTCACGGTAAAATGATAGATCAGCCGAATATGTCTGATCTCTGATCAAGGAAACAGATCACAAGCCTCATTGTTTCCTTATCTGAAACAACTTGCAGGGATTGCAAAGAGGCTGAAAGCCAGAGTTAAACAGGACGTGTGTGTACGCCGACTGTGAGGCAGGCTTATTTCTTTTTAGCCTAATTTCAGAATGTTGCTTCAATTCAAATCTATTCTCTAATTCACACCTACTGTATCAACAAACCATGTGACCTGAGACAAACCCCAGGGCCACATGACCTTAACAAACTGTTGATAAACTATGTAATGCAAGACGATTAATGTACTCAACTGGGATCTTGGAGACATTTCAAAACAAATGATGTCATCCAAAATGAAATACTACTGCACTTTCAACAGAGCACAGGAGTGACCTGTCAGATCTTAGAACAGATTCTGAGAACAAAGTGCTCATAAAAACACTGTCCTCGGTTTAACTGTCAAGATAATTTCTTCTCAAGCAAATTTGAAAACATCAGCAATTCCACGCAATACTGGGCTGGTAAATACTAAATATAGGACTCAAACCACTGTCCATTCCCTTCTCTGCCCTGTTGGTAAAAATGAAAAAATGGCACCCCTAAAAGCAGATCAATAAATTCAGTCACAGCTCGCGGAGGTTAAAGAGGGCGGGGCGGCGCGCGGGGTGGAATATGAATAACATTTTAAACAATAAATAAAATAAAAGCTTACCTCCGCGCCACTCTTCTGGCTGCAGGCACAGGCTCCCGGCCTGCCCTGCGGCCAATCCTGATGCTGCTCAGAGCAGCGTTAGGATTGGCTGGGAGCGCCCAGCCAGGGCGCTCCAAGGCAGACTAGGAGCCTGTGCATGCTCTCTCCAGCCCAGCAACACAGTGCCAGGCTGGAGAAAGTCTACTGCTCGTGTGTTTTGGCCAGCCCGAGATGGCCAGACAAACACACATGCGCACTGAGGGGAGTGCACAGTGCACTCTCCTCAGTGCTCGTCATCCCCAATGCCCCGCCCCTTTAACGACAAAAGGATAATAAACTTAGTTTATTATCCTTTTGTTGTTAAAGGATTTGCAGCGGTTGCTGCTGGCGGGGGTGATGCTCCTCCGCCATAGCGGAGGTCCCACCGCTGCTGCTGATTCAACCCTACTCTAGTCCCAGACTAAGGTTATTACAACTTTGGAGGAGGTGTTAATCCGTCCCAAAAGTGACGGTAAAGTGACGGATATACCACCAGCTGTATTACGAGTCCATTATATCCTATGGAACTCGTAATACGGCTGGTGGTATTTCCGTCACATTTGGGACGGATTAACACCTCCTCCAAAGTTGTAATAACCCCCAAAGTGACTTTAAGACTCTTTAAATAATGGATCTTTGGCATGTTACTAAATACCTGATTGAAGCTGTACACAAAGTGAAAATCAGTAACTGGACCATTTCACAACCCAAACACAGGTCAAAAACAACCTTTGGGGAACAGTTGTGAAAAGACTCATACACTTTCCAAACTGTCCTAGACCAACACACCTCTCAACACATGTCATCAAGGTTTTTGCTCAGTTTAGGGGTTTTAATTCAGATGCATCGCTAACAGGCTGGGCATGGACCTGTTACAAACGCTGGTGATGTTCCCCACCTAGATTACGCAATACAGCACCGGAAAATCCACCTGACGGGAAGATTGAACAAGTGCAAACAACTGTCTTCTTAGTGAGCAGAGAAATGTTGTTGTGAACACGGAAATTACAATTTAAAATCTTTAGTGATCGGCCAAGCTCTTGGGCCCTCGTACTCGTAAAACCACCTACGCTGTGTGCAGTGTTATACGCTCCCAATCAAAATGCTAACGCAGGCAGCTCCGTGTAATTCAGTAAAGTAATTTCCACCTAACATCTAAAACACTCTCCATCTAACATCTCAGGCAGGTCAACACCACACAGTGTGATCATACGACATCACAGGATCAACACTTACCATCTCTTACCAGTCCAAACCACATGATCCTAAAACAGATCCCAGTAATAAGTCACTTAAGACTGCTTAGGACAAAATCAGGTGATTTTAAGACATATCCCAATAAAAATTCATTTAACCTTATTACTGATTTCAGGACAAAACCATGTGACTTTAAGACACAACCCAGTACTAAACTGCAATGTCACCTTCATCACCTTGTCAGAGCAAACAACCGTGTAATCTTCGGTCAGATCGGTATACTAAATCATACGATGGTAAGACATATCCTTAGACCAAATTATATGCACTTAAAAAGCAACCTTGAATCACACCACGTGGTTTTCAGACATATCATGCAACTCAGCTGTGTAATATCAAAACATTGTTAGGGGTTGTCTTAGGTACATTTTGATCCTCAGATCTGTTGAAAGATCATCACTTTAGTCCAATTCTTTTATAAGGCAGATTTCACTACCAAGCCACTTACAAAGGCTTTTATGAGGCAAATTCCACTACCAAACCACTTACAACGTATTTTATAAGGCAAATTCCACTACTAAACCACTTAATCGTAAAATAAACCCGAAAACCAAATCAGGTGCTTTAATGAAGGATCCCAAGAACAGAGCTATGTGCTTCAAAGATGGATTCCTGAAGAAAACTGTGTCCTTAGCAAAGATACTGTAGTATCACATCATATGATTTTAGAATACATGTTCAGAACAAATGATGTGTCTAGAGACAGAATTCAGATCACCCTCTAAAATCTTAAACGACTTTCCAGGACTAAACCATGTGATCTTAAGATGGAACTGAGGACAAATCCAAGAGCTCCTAAGACAGATTTCAGTACAGTTTTGTGCAATCTTAAGACAAATGGCCTGACTAAGTCATATCAGGTGTAAACTACTTCATCTTGGAGAGATTTCCATTACACAACTGTGTGATCATGCGGCACATTTAGCACAATAGTGCACTTTTATGACACATCCTTAGAACACACCTTGTAAGCTTTAGTCACTTTCCTGGTCTAAACAGCATGGTCTTAAGAAGTATCTGAGCTACTATCAGTAAGGGGAGATTACGTGCTCACGGTACCATATCGGATGAAACCTCTCACATCTCCGAGATGATGCAAAGGCCTAGCTGTAACTATATAATACAGAGGTTTTAGCCAGACTTGCTTTGGGTTGAGACACTAATATTTACCATACAAGTACAAAGACTTACAGCATTGTATTAGCAGGTTAACTTCAAATTCAAGTGCTCACATCCCAGTAGTACTTATCAATTGATGCTGGTTATTATAAAATGCACTAAGTACTCAACAAATCTTAAGTGTCAGACGTGCACCGATGACACCTGGGCTGATGTAGGTTTTCAGACCTCACCCGCCTGACTATTAAGTGTGTGATGAAAGCTTATTAGCAACCATGGTAATCGATTCTAAGAGTTGACTGATGTTTGCTGGAGTAAGATAAGTCAAGCTGTTAACAAGCAGTCGTCTCGTTGTCTGATTTTTGCTGCTGTCCAAGATGCACAACCAGGAGAGAAGGTTTAACCAGCACGTAAGATAAATACTTGATCTAAAATTGCTGCTGGGGCCACACTGAGTTACTACTAGCTCCCAGTACTCAGAGGATTGCTAATAGCTCCTGTAGGGTGACAGCAATACACATCTATAGGATGACGCGATTAGATAATGGGAACCCTTCATGTGCGAAACTCCCCTTTGCATTATTAGATTTTAATATACAAATTTAGCAGACAAATAAGGGCCAAGCTACTATAATGTCTGATGACAACAGCCACAAATGTTAATGTCAGGTAGACTTATAAAGCGCTCAAATGCCCAAGGGTGTCTTGGCGCTGAACCAAACCACGACTGTCATTCAAAAATCAGGGGGACAAGTTTATGCCCCGCTAACCAGAAATAACAGGGCTGGGTTCTGCTGTGTCGGGTGCCACAAAGTAGTACCTTCTTGGAAGGACATTGAGCACATTTGAGGCATCTTCTTCTGTAAGGCCATCCTCTTACCTGGCCTTTCACCAATCCTCCTCACCAGATCCTTCACCCCCAACAGTCTGCAGAAACAGCTCCTAAGACTGTCCCGCCACCTCCAAGAGGCCAGAACTAAAGGTCTACCGTCCGCCCTCGTCATCAAGGACCTATTAATAGGTCTGGGTTGCCAAGCAGCCCCCTCCGCACTGAATCCTCACACTTATCGGGAGAAGGGACTATTGGTTACTTTCTGTCCTGTAATAATGCGCCCTCCACATTGCTTTTGCATTCTAGGATTCATTTTTTTGCCTTTTTTTTTTTAATGATTCTTGGTTTAATGTTACAGCGGGTGTGACCTTTTGGTTGAGGACACCACGCGCACATCATTCCTTGCATTGTGGCTCGCAGGTTGCCTTCGATCATACTGCTTCTGGGTGAAAGTTCAACACCTGAGAGAGACTGACCAAAGATAGAAATGGCAAACCTTTGTCCCCACTTCATAAACTATCCCACCTACATTAGTAAGATAATCGTGTTGCATGAGGTTTACACACATTTGCCTGGTGGTGCATCCATAACAAACAAATAGGAGTGGCTATCAATTTATCTAACTCAGCCAGTTTGCAGGGGCGGCTACCCCGCTATGGTGGAGGAGTGCCCCCAGCCAGCAGCAGCTGCTGCAAAACTTTTACTTTAAAAGGATAATAAACTATGGGGGTTATTCTAACTTTGGAGGAGGTGTTAATCCGTCCCAAAAGTGACGGAAAAGTGACGGATTTACCACCAGCCGTATTACGAGTCCATTATATCCTATGGAACTCGTAATATGGCTGGTGGTATATCCGTCACTTTACCGTCACTTTTGGGACGGATTAACACTCCTCCAAAGTTAGAATAACCCCCTATGTCTACTATCGTTTTATAGTAAAAGGGGCGGGACCATGGGGCTGTGACGTAGACAGAGAGGGAGTGCACAGCACTCCTCCTCAGTGCGCATGTATGTTTGGCCGGCTGTATTTGGCTGCCAGACACACATGCGCACTGGGCTGTCTCCAACCCAGCATCGCAGGCACTGCGTTGCCGAGTTGGAGACAGCAGGCAGAGACTTCCACTCTGCCACAGAGCACCCTGGCTGGGCGCTCCGTCCAATCCTAATGCTGCTTTCATGCTGCCAGCAGCATGAAAGCAGCATTAGGATTGGATGCAGGGTGGGCTGGGAGCCCGTGCCTGCAGTCCAATGGAGGAGCGGATGTGAGCAGCGAGGTGCAGCGGAAAAAGGTGCTTTTTAAAAAATTATATATATTTTTTTTCGTCGTATCCCTCTCCACCCACTATGTGCCGCGCTGCCCCACCGATTTTCCCTCTTGTGAGCCGCCATTGCCAGATTGATCTCATACTGTACCACTGGAACCACATTGGCGACGAGGATGAAAAACCAACCCTTGATGGTCATACAATCGCACACCCCTGGGCTCGCTCATATCTTGTGCACTCAGAACAACTCTTCATTATTAGAACTTCCCAAGTTCACAAAGAAGCACTTCATTTTGGGTCTGGCCTAAAAATAACTCACTTTTTCACCAGCCTCTCGTTTTCCAAAAACATCATGATAAAAATACGTACATATAAAACTTTGCACTTGTATAGCGCACTACTCACCCGTTAGGGTCTCAAGGCGCTGTACGCATACTGTTGTGGAACCCCTCCTGGCTTTTCCCTGTGAGGTGCCCACTCCCACATAGCCCCAGGGTGAAGCCAGGTATCCAAGCACTGTGAGGGCCATTGGGGAGATTAAGGAAGCTACTGCCCGGAGTGGGAGCCATTAATTAGATGAGGCACCGAGGTGAGAATTATCTGGTCCAAGGGAATTGAGCCCAAGACCCGCTGAGGTGGAAATTGAACCCTGGTCCTGGACCAGATCTCCACATCAGGGTCTGCCGCTCTAACCATTGTGCCACACTTCTCCACTCACACATATAAGCTTACAAACAAGATTTTGGTCAGCCCTCATTAAACATTGGCCTGTTCAAGTGCCCTTCACATTTTGCTTTTGTCCCCTCTGCATACACCATAGGTCAGTGGGTAGTGTGACTTCAGTCATTGGCTCTCTCGCACGGTGACAGACGTCATTTTACCTGATCAGATGTGCCCAGCCACCTAAAAAGGAGTGCAATTCAGTGGCAGTGATTTCCATGTTTTCCAGTGTTGTGGGTTCCTGTTCCTTGTTTCAGGTGTGTTAGTCCTATGGGTGCAATTACGCAAACTATGAACACAGCAATTGCAAACTCTGCAAACTCGGCGCCTATATCCTTCCGCCGGACACTAAAGCATTCAACAATGAACAGTGTTGCAAGCTCTTGCCCAAGATATGGAAAGTATCTCACAAATTATCCAAGCCCACCAGGGGCTCAAGTTCCCCATCATGTTACCCTGAAACAAATTACTGCCAGAGACCGGAAACCCAGAAGGAATACCACCCAAAGCCTCCCTGGGCATCCTGTCCACCCGCCCCTGGGCTCTGCAAAGCTTCCTCCAAGCAGCCACCGTGGCCACCTTACCCAGGGCTGGCTCGAGGCACACAGGCCACTCACTCTGGGTCCCGTCCATTGCTCTATTACCACCTTGCACTCACCCCACCTCGTGTCCCTACCAATCCACCCACACTCAGCCACCAACTCAAGCATTCACAAACCCCTTCCACAACCCACACACAGTGCACCCTTTCCGGTGAACCCCAAACACCAACAGCATCCCCTTTCAAGAACTCCAGCCAATCCATGGTCTGTCCATTCTCCATCCCACCCTGCACACACCCTCCCACTCAGCCCTCCCTCCACACGATTCCCTCTCTCACAGTCACTTTCAGGCTTCACAATGTTTGCCAAGTGCAGCCGCCCTGCGCCCTCGTTGCAAGTCACACGTTTCACAGTGGCCCCCAAACACGCCCACCCTGCACACTCAATCACACCGAGGCTGCACAGTTGTGCAAAATCACCCTGCACAATTACTGTTAATCACATCAGCACAGTCTTACCTAATTACCCCACCCTGTGCAATCTTTCCAAATCAAACCCAGTTTGCAAATTCTCCCCACAGTAATTGCTAACCACACCCACCGTGCACAGTACCTGCTTACTACAGCCCACCCTGCAAACCTTCCCCAAAGAAGCCAGCATGAACAACCTTCCACGCTCACAGTCACCTCGCACAGCCTGTGCTAATCACAACCTGTGCACACGACGTGTATTTGTAAAGCTCACCTTCACTCTGAAATAATAGCTGTTTGGTGTTCCCCAGCTCCAGGGTACTCTGTTATGGACCTTGGAAGGATGAAAGGCTGAGAGGACCGGCTGGATACAAACAAGTGACCATGAGGTCAGACCCTGATCCCTGGAGTGAATGCACTAGTGAGCCACCAGCCCCAGCCCACATGCCCCAGCCCCCCTCCCTCCAAAATGCCCCACCCTGGCCAATGCTAAGTAAACCCTCGTCTTGGCCGCCTCTGCCGGTCCGTACCCCTCATTGCCACTGGCTTTGTGCGACTGTCGCAATACTGATTAGGACTGTTACCCTGATAACTTCACCTCTGCCCAGAAGGTGCCACGCCTGTGACGTGACCAGTGAGTAACCTGAACTCAGATCTATTTATAACTCAATCTTACTGTATCTTAAAATGCACCATGCCTGACACGTACATAAAACATACTCACACCGACTCCCAGGTCCACAGCATTCCAGCTACCGCCACATCCTGCGCCTCCCGGGTTCCCCGGAAGAGGTCTGCCCGGAGCATCTGCTGGGGGTCGGCTTTCCGTGCCCCCGCGCCACCCCGGACACCCCCGGCCTGCGCGACGACGGGCCTCACCTTTGGTTTCCCTCGAACATATAAATAGACACAAGTCACAGGCTGTGAGGAGGGTGGTGCACACCGGCCTGGGAAGAGCTGCATCACTGTGTGCAGATGGGAAGCGCCAGGGGCCACTACCAGCCTACCAGGGGGCACTGCCAGCAGCCTAGCAGAGGACACTGCCAGCAACCTACCAGAGGTTACTTCCAGCCTGCCAGGGGCTTCCAGAAGCCTAGCAGGGGCCACTGCCGGCTTACCAGGGGCCACTGCCAGCAGCCTGCCAGGGGTTACTTCCAGCCTACCAGGGGCTTCCAGCAGCCTAGCAGGGGCCGCTGCCAGGCTACCAGGGGCCACCAGAACCCTACCAGGGGACACCGCCAGCCTATCAGGGGCCACCAGCAGCCTAGCAGGGGCCACTTCCAGCAGCCTAGCAGGGGCCACTGCCAGCCTACCTGGGGCCACCAGCAGCCTAGCAGGGGCCACTGCCAGCAGCCTACCAGGGGTTACTTCCAGCCTGCCAGGGGCTTCCAGAAGCCTAGCAGGGGCCACTGCCGGCTTACCAGGGGCCACTGTCGGCTCTCCAGGGGCCACTGCCAGCAGCCTAGCAGGGGCCACCAGCAGCCTAGTAGGGGTCACCAGCAGCCAGCCATGGGCCACCGCTGGCTTACCAGGGGCCACTGCCGGCTTACCAGGGTCCACTGCAGAAGCCTACCAGGGGCTACCGCTAGCAGCCTACCAGGGGCCACTCCCAGCAGCCTACCAGGGGTTACTTCCAGCCTACCAGGGGCTTCCAGCATCCTAGCAGGGGCCGCTGCCAGGCTACCAGGGCCAATGCTGGCCTACCAGGGGCCACTGCCAGCAGCCTAGCAGGGGCCACTACCTGCAGCCTAGCAGAGGTCACTGCCAGCCTACCAGGGGCCACCAGCAGCCTAGCAAGGGCCATTGCCAGCAGCCTAGCAGGGGCCACTGCCTGCTTACCAGGGGCAACTGCCAGCTTACCAGGAGCCACCAGCAACCTAGTAGGGGCCACTGCCAGCCTAGCAGGGGCCATCAGCAGCCAAGCAGCAGCTACCAGCAGCCTAACAGGGGCAACTGCCAGACAGGGGCCACTGCCAGCCTACCAGGTGCCACTGCCAGCAGCCTACCAGCAGCCACTGCCAGCAGCCTACCAGGAGCCACTGCCAGCCTAGCAGGGGCCACCAGCAGCCAAGCAGGAGCTACCAGCAGCCTAACAGTTGCCACTGCCATCAGCCTACCAGCAGCCTAGCAGGGGCCACTGCCAGCCTACCCGGGGCCAGCAGCACCCTACCTGGGGTAGGCGAGGAGCCAGAAAACTAAAGTACCCCCACTTGAGACATACCTCTAATCACATGGAGCATGGAAAAGGGGCAAACAAGACCCTGCTTAGAGGAGTTCCATTCATCTTCCAGCCATCCATGCATTCATCCAGGTTTACCCTTCCATCTGTACCCTTTCTTACCCTCCTCTATTCATCCGCCCAAACCTTCTCCTTTCCATCCACACAACACAAACTTTCATCCGTCCTTTCACATATACACCATATTTTCACCTATCTACCCATGAATACGGTCATGGATCCGTCTAACCGTCCTTATTCATTCACCCTTTCATTCTTCTCCAGCTGTGCATTCATCTGTCCTTCCATCGTTCATCCTTTCAGTTGTTGATTTCTTCACATTTTCTTTAGCTCACCCTTACATCCATCCCCCGTCACAGCCTGGCATTCACCCATCACTTCACCTTTCCATTCATCCACCATTTCAACCTTCCATTCATCCATCACTTCACTCCCCCATCCTACCTCTCTCCTTTGATGTTTCATTTTTCCTGTCATCCTTTCTAAATACTCCTGTTTTCTTTCTCCTTTCAGTCTACCCATCTTTTTCTCTCATTCTTATCTTCTTGCCTTTCTCTAGCATGCTTATTTTCTTGTTTTTTCCATTTTAATCGTTATGTTTTTTTACCATTGTGTTTACTTGTTCTACATGTCCGCCCAGGGCCCGGCCCCCTCTGTCTCGCTATGTGTAAGTATTCTGGCTGAAGACAGAAGAGGCCCATGAATAACATCTAGGTGGGCCCCTTTAGGCCCAGAAGGAGCCCCCACTTAAGCTGCTAGGGTGGTTCCCTATGCCACTGAGGAGGGGGCCTGCTAGATGCAATGACCTGGAATCACCTTTTTGACCTGTAGCATGTGCAGGCAAGGGGAAATTACTATTTCAAATCTGTATTATTCTTTTATTGACAATAGCCGCTCTATATTTTACAATGTGCATCAGGGTCCATCTCGAAGGCCTCAGCAGGTCGTGAACCCCGGCACCACCGGGGTGACCTGCTTTCGGAGATGAACACGCCCCACCCGAGGTCTGCGTCCCGCGCTCACGTCTCCACTTCCAGCGAGGACCGGAAACACGTCACCGCGCTGGACGAGAGGACACGCCCCAGAACTGGAGTGCTCAGAACACTACAGCACCTCCTCCCATGCACACACTTAACGCCAGAATGGTTGACATTATCAGAGCCAGCATCGCCTAAACTCAACAACAGCCTCCTCCCTGGTCTTGTCAGCCACGATTTCTTCACACCCTCTCCCTGCAGGGTTTTGGAGTACAAAGAGTTTTCACTAATGGTGTGTCCATCCCTCCAGGTTTTAGTCACTGAGCCATTAATCTCAATAATCACGTAAAACAGAGGGTCACATTTCGTGTCTTTTTAGGTCGAGTGCGCAAACGCTTTGACCTGTTGTAGGTATTGTGGGGTTTTAATTACACCCATCTCACGCCAATCACTTTCACTCATTCGTGGGCTTGCCTTTCAAAAATCCTTTATCATTGGCAAATGCTTTAAATTAGTCTCTCCTTGGGGCGGCTTTCTTACCAATTTGCAGACTGCCCCCTGTTACATGGATAATTGCACGGTTGCCGATAGGTTTGACTCGGAGCAAACTTCTTTTTCTTTTTGTGTCTCCCCTTCGCGCTCATGCTCGTGGCAGCCATGGCGCTTTGGATCAGCTCGCTTATGTCAACTGTTTTACTTTTCATTTTCAATTTAAGGGGCAAGAAAAGTCCAGTTAGGAATTTACAACACTAATAACTCTAACTCAAGCAAATGCAAGACCCATTGCATTGCAAATGCTTGTTTTCTGGTGTGACTTCTTGGCTCAGCGAGCACCAAGTTACCTTGCTGTAAGTGGGCGACCTCATTGTTTGTCTGCATTTGCCTTCATCTAAGTCTTAGCCAGAGCATCTCAGTATCACACCTCTTGCGATACGCAGGACTTCGTGTTTCCCACGTGATGCTGGATGGTTGTGCAAATTTTGCAGGCAAATATCAATTCGACGGGGGGGGACAGCTGTGGTACCAGGAGTGTTAAATGTCAGACAGCAACTAATTTGTGAGTTTAGCTACTTGCACAGTTTTCTTCAAAGTGGCCATAAAACATTTGACACCCACTATTGGCATGCAACCACACAGGCGTGATGTTTTTTGATGACTAAAGCCTAACTTCTTTACAAAATCCTTGAATTATTTTCTTGAAGGTGGGGGAGTGGGGAGGCATTGTATGATTTTACAATAACTGAGATGCCAAATGACAAAAATATTTCGTCCAGTGTAGGAATGGTGACATCCGATGAAGTGCAGAGTATGGCCTTTACTTTGGAAAATCTGGAACATTCATCAATGACAACCAGCAGATGCTCAACAGTGGTTAAGGCTCCAAAGAAGTTGAGGCCAACTTCTCTCTACACTGATTATCGGGATCTTGGACATCTGTAGAGGTTCTGGAGCTCAGTCCTTGCTTAGCTCCTGGCAGACATGGCAAGTACTCTTTCTTTATCAAGGCGTCGGCCTAGATATGGAAACCACAGGATCTGCTATCACTCCCCGTTGGGATTCATGTGCAGGATCTATGACATGACTCTGCAGTGACCATAGAGTGACCATTCATGTGCCCTGTAAGATGAGTCCTTTCAGGTAGTAAGCCAATTCTTGTTTCTGTTTCAAGATGTTAGATTTGCAGCTGGCATTGATTTGTGATCTCAGAGCCTCTTCACGTATTGAACTGTCAAAGTCACAGCGTTGAACTTTATCTTTTAATTTCTTCACAAAAGCATCTATGGTCTCACCTTGCCCCTGCCTTGTGGAGTGAAAATGGTATCTTTCATAATCAACATTTTGTTCTGGGAGAAAGTACAGAATCATCAATTGTTTCAGACCACCACATGAAAGATTTTCTTGGTCCTCAAATTGAGATATGATGCCACTCAGTGCATAAGGAGGCATTTTAGTCTCTTTTGATTTTTAATGCCTGATCTACCCACATCATCTGGTTCCCAAGTTGTTAGTGTCACCCAAACTTGCTGAAAGGTAGAGGAACCCAAAAACAAAGACTCGGAGGTGGTTGAAACATGCAGTAAACTTACTGATAGTGGTTTCATGACTGCATCAGCCAATATCACAGATTTGTCATATTCAGAGGACAAGGAGGCTATTATATTCATCGAAGATACCTCAGTTGGTTTACCCTTGTCGTCACTGTAATGATCTCGAATCACCTTATCGACCAGCATCACATGTAGGCAACAGGAAACTCTTAGCAAATCTGTATTATTCCTTTAATTCACAATCTACTTTTAAGGTTGGATTGCCAACCTATGATGTCATGTAGGTAATCATTCAAATGTATTTAACAATGTACAAAACACCTCTTGCATTAAAGGTCCATCTCGAAGGACGCAGTAGCTTGCGACCGCCAGCCTGACCGTGCGCCACCTGATGTCTTGGCCCCGCACGCGCGTATCCACGCCCAGCATAGAGCCGGGGTACGTACCACTGCGCTGGTCGAGAAGGCACGCCCCAGAGTTGAGAGTTTGCAACACTACTTTCTGGGTTCACCGTAAGCCTAGAGAGCTCGGACTTCACTTGCCACCCCACTGCCAAGACTCTGGTCTCCCAGACATACCCGTTCTAACCTACAATTACTCACCAATTAAGAAGTGATTTATCTCTGTTATAATTTCTGTTTATATCATTGTTGTTGAGCTTGCTTAACTCTGACAAGGCAGAAGGCACACATAGACTAAGTTACACTGCTTTGCCACTAATGTTGACTCAATGTATGTTATTGACTACACTTATAAATGTCGATATTGCTATATTTTACGCATCTGCACTTACCTCCTTCTTGGGAAAAATGAATAAAAACAGTTTTAAAGTGCAGTGAAAGCGGATAAGATAAAGCGTGTCCCTTGATTAAGATTTCATATTGTGTTTGACCTGAATTTAAAAAGTTCTGGTATTTGCACAAATCCACTGTGAGTTACAGTTCATGAAATATTCTGGATTCTGTGGGGACAGTAACTTCAGGAAAATTTGTCATTTAACTAGTTCTAAAAATGGAAGAGCAAGAGAGAAAGACTAAGGGGCAGATTTAAGAGCATTTAGCGCCACCTTGCGCCACATTAGTGTAATTTTTTTACGCTAATGTGGCCCAACGAGGCCAAAATCGATGCGCAACATTTACAAAGTGGTGCAATGCATGCAAAGCGCCACATTGTAACCCTTTGCGCCACAATATGCCTGCACCAGGCATAATGTATGCAAGAGGAGGGGGCGTTCCCCTGTTAGAGGGGCTGAAAAAATGACTCAAAGAAATCTAAGAGATTTCTTTGTGTCATTTTTTTCGGCACTTTTAACGCCTGCTCAGAGCAGGCGTTAAAAGGAGGCACGCCATTGTTACAATGGGCCTCAATGGGCTTTGCAGGATTAGCATCAACATTTATGACGCTAATCCTGCAAAGCTCGGAACTAGCATCAAAAATACTAATGTTAGTTCCCTAACTACCACCATACTGCGCCATATCGTAGACACGGCGCACATATGGTGGCACTAGGGGTGCGCTGAGGGGCGCAAGAAAAGTAGCACTGCACTGGGTGCAGCACAACTTTTTCTAAATCAGGCCCTAAGATTGACCAGAAACTGAAAATATAGCTATAAAGATAGATGTGTCCAGCAGATCACCGTGGCTCGCCACGGGATTACGCTGGGTCAGCCGGGCATGGGGGAGCAGTTGCATACTAGATGCAAAGAGAGGGTTTAATCCACTTCTAGCCCAAGCACTTCCCTTGATGTCCACTTACAAGAATGAAGGGATTGACTTTCAATGGCCTCTGACAAGTATAATAGGATCCGGACTCTCATTCGTCTTTAAGAAGGATTTGTCTCAACTATTTCAGCGTGGCCGTAACTGACTGACCGTCAACTTCTGGGGGGGAGCCTACGGACTCCGAATCCTCCAATAAATGTAAATTGTTTCAGTATAGTTCATGTACAACCACCAGTTCTAAGAGTGTTATAGAACAGTGGTTCCCAACATGTGGTCCGGGGACCCCTGGGGGTCCGCAAAGCCTCCTCAAGGGGCCCACGACTGCTTAGAAAATGTAAATATTATTAACAGATTTAGGTCCCAGCAGTCAGTGGAGGGGGTCCCGGATCCTAATAATGATTCAGTGGAGGTCCCTGGGTTCCAGTAATGATAAAGTGGGGGTCCACAGAAGTCAAAAGGTTGGGAACCACTGTTATAAATTATTAAATTCTGCAATACTATTATATAATTATTTCTCATGTACATCATTATATTCTCCAATATTTATATCCCACATGTTGCTCTGTAATTGAAAAGACTTCACCACACATCATTATTTATGAATGAAATACTGCCTTCAGTGAATTATAAAGATTTCACTTTGTGAAAGTGCGGAGGAGTTCCATGATCATACAGACCAATGAGTCCATAGGTAGACTTCCATGATAAAGTTGCCAGACTCAAAAGTGACCTCCAATATTATTTTTTGTAGAAAGGAGGTATTTTATTCCTTATAGTGCATGAGCACACATACACCATTACTCTCTCAGAAAGCCTCTTCTAAATCTATTTTGCTTTCTCATGAAAGGGCTACTTTTGTCATGTTCACCCCCATATAATTGGGTTTCATACCTGGTGGATTCTCTTAGTCCCAAGAGGGAAAACATTCTTTTTGGAGGAAAGAGGAATTGGCAGGTGTCCTTCTCTGCTTTTCTAGCACGTTGAAAATATTGCACTTAGTCAGACAAGGAGTTTCAGAAGTCAGACAACCCTGTCAAAGAATCTCACACCAGCAAGTAATGTAAAATGGAGACCCACTCTTGTACCTGAAGTCTGTACTCTCACGGTATTTTACTGCCATATGATTATTTATTTTGCAGTATTTGCCTACACATCATGTGCATCAGATCATCATAATTAGTACCCACAATCCAGCAGCTGGGTCGGCCGTAAGCTGGTTGTGTGTTCTTTAACACTCCTGATGGACTGTGTGTGCTGTGCTGATAAATGCCAATAACCAGAGTTTTTAAAGAAACAGCAATCCGGCAGCTAAATATCCAGATCAAGGTGAATGCTAAATAGACCCGACCATGTTTCATCACCTTAAATGCCCTAACATTGTCACCATCCAATCTCTATAGTTGTATTAAATTGATAAACCTTCAATATGCTAAGCCAAGTGCAGTCTCCCTGCATGCTTCCATACTGACATCTGTGGAGCCCAGACGCAGCGCGGCTTCTTCTGTAATATGTATTGTACAGGGACACACTCTGCGCTTGCGCGAGCCCTTTCTTTTTATCTGGGTCATGGCCCCGTGCAAATGAGGGAACAACTTTGTCCCTGCACTTGTGCGGTGTCACAGAAGTGGGAGTAGAGGCAAACCAGATGTCAGGCGGTGCAATGCTTGTGTACCACAAATGAGGTGGTGTACAGCAAGTGTGCCTCCTAAGGATGCTCCGTGCGGTGGAGACACCACGTACCAGGAGCCTCCCGAGGCATCACCTGCAGACTGGTTCAGTCCCACATTGCACCAGTCTCCCAGAGCATCACTTCCGCTTCCTCAGAGATCTTCCAGCCCTTCTTCACTTCACAGTGTGCTCTCCAGAGCCTGTGCAAAGACTCTCTGAGTACTGTGTGCCCTCCAGAGCCTTTGCAAAGACTCTCTGAGTACCGTGTACCCTCCAGAGCCTTTGTAAAGACTCTCTGAGTACCGTGTGCCCTCCAGAGCCTTTGCAAAGACTCTCTGAGTACCGTGTGCTCCTCAGAGCCTTTGCAAAGACTCTCTGAGTACAGTGTGCCCTCCAGAGCCTGTGCAAAGACTCTCTGAGTACCATGTGCCCTCCAGAGCCTGTGCAAACACTCTCTGAGTACCGTGTGCCCTCCAGAGCCTGTGCAAAGACTCTCTGAGTACCATGTGCCCTCCAGAGCCTTTGCAAAGACTCTCTGAGCACCGTGTGCCCTCCAGAGTCTTTGCAAAGACTCTCTGAGTACCGCGTGCCCTCCAGAGCCTGTGCAAAGACTCTCTGAGTACTGTGTGCCCTCCAGAGCATTTGTAAAGACTCTCTGAGTACCGTGTGCCCTCCAGAGCCTTTGCAAAGACTCTCTGAGTACCATGTGCCAAGACTCTCTGAGTACCGTGTGCCCTCCAGAGCCTTTGCAAAGACTCTTCGAGTACCGTGTGCCCTCCAGAGCCTTTGCAAAGACTCTCTGAGTACCGTGTGCCCTCCAGAGCCTTTGCAAAGACTCTCTGAGTACCGTGTGCTCCCCAAGAGCCTTTGCAAAGACTCTCTGAGTACTGTGTGCCCTCCAGAGCCTGTGCAAAGACTCTCTGAGTACAGTGTGCCCTCCAGAGCCTGTGCAAAGACTCTATGAGTACCGTGTACCCTCCGGAGTCTTTGCAAAGACTCTCTGAGTACCGTGTGCCAAGACTCTCTGAGTACTGTGTGCCCTCCAGAGCCTTTGCAAAGACTCTCTGAGTACCGTGTACCCTCCAGAGCCTTTGTAAAGACTCTCTGAGTACCGTGTGCCCTCCAGAGCCTTTGCAAAGACTCTCTGAGTACCGTGTGCTCCTCAGAGCCTTTGCAAAGACTCTCTGAGTATCGTGTGCCCTCCAGAGCCTTTGCAAAGACTCTCTGAGTACCATGTGCCCTCCGGAGCCTTTGCAAAGACTCTCTGAGTACTGTGTGCCCTCCAGAGCCTTTGCAAAGACTCTGAGTACTTTGTGCTCCCCCAGAGCCTTTGCAAAGACTCTCTGAGTACCGTGTACCCTCCAGAGCCTTTGCAAAGACTCTCTGAGTACCGTGTGCCCTCCAGAGCCTTTGCAAAGACTCTCTGAGTACCGTGTGCCCTCCAGAACCTTTGCAAAGACTCTCTGAGTACCGTGTGCCCTCCAGAGCCTTTGCAAAGACTCTGAGTATCGTGTGCCCTCCGGAGCCTTTGCAAAGACTTTCTGAGTACCGTGTGCCCTCCAGAGCCTTTGCAAAGACTCTCTGAGTACCGTGTGCTACCCAAGAGCCTTTGCAAAGACTCTCTGAGTACCGTGTGCCCTCCGGAGCCTTTGCACAGACTCTCTGAGTACTGTGTGCCCTCCAGAGCCTGTGCAAAGACTCTCTTAGTACCGTGTGCCCTCCAGAGGCTTTCCAAAGACTCTCTGAGTACCGTGTGCCCTCCAGAGCCTTTGCAAAGACTCTCTGAGTACCGTGTGCCCTCCAGAGCCTGTGCAAAGACTCTCTGAGTACCGTGTGCCCTCCAGAGCCTTCACAAATATTCCCAGAGTACCACGACTCCTCCAGAGTATTTTCAAAGACGTCCAGACTACCATGAGCCTTTCCAGTGACTCCGAGAGCGCCATGTCCCTCGTAGCCCTTAAAAAGGCTTCCAGGGTGCCAAATGTCCCCTAGAGAATTTTCAAAGACTCCCTGAGTATCATACACCTTTTTGTGCATTTACAAGGACTCCGAGAGAGCCATCCTGCCCCCAGGGCCTTTACACGGACTCCCAGAGTGCAATGTCCACTTAAGACCTTTTACAAGGAAGCACAGAGTGCCATGTCCTTTTCAGGCCCTTTACAAGGGCTCCCAGAGTGCCATGTCCTCTCTCCAGACCCTTCATAAGGACTTCCAGAGTGTCATGTCCTCTCTCCAGACCCTTCACAAGGACGCCCAGAGTGCCATATCCCCTCCAGACTATTTTCAAGGACGCACAGAGTGCCATGTCCTCTTCAGACCCTTTACAAGGACGCCCAGAGTGCCATATCCCCTCCAGGCTATTTTCAAGGACGCACAGAGTGCCATGTCCTCTTCAGACCCTTTACAAGGACGCCCAGAGTGCCATATCCCCTCCAGGCTATTTTCAAGGACGCCAAGAGTGCCATATCCCCTCCAGACTATTTTCAAGGACGCACAGAGTGCCATGTCCTCTCCAGACCCTTTACAAGGACGCACAGAGTTCCATGTCCTCTCCAGACCCTTTACAGGGACGCACAGAATACCATGTCCCTTTTAAACTCTTTACACGGACTCCCAGAGCGAAATGTCCACTCAAGACCTTTTACAAAGAAGCACAGAGTGCCATGTCCTTTTCAGGCCCTTTACAAGGGCTCCCAGAGTGCCATGTCCTCTCTCCAGACCATTTATAAGGACGCCCAGAGTGCCATATCCCTTCCAGACTATTTTCAAGGACGCACAGTGTGCCATGTCCTCTCCAGGCCCTTTCCAAGGACGCCCAGAGTGCTACATCCCCTCCAGACTATTTACAAGGACTCCCAGAGTGCCATGTCCTCTCCAGACCCTTTACAAGGACGCACAGAGTGCCATGTCCTTGCCATGTCCTCTCCAGACCCTTTACAAGGACGCACAGAGTGCCATGTCCTCTCCAGACCCTTTAGAAGGACGCACAGAATACCATGTCTATTTTAGACTCTTTACTAGAACTTCTGGAGTGCCACGTACTTTTCAGACCAACCCTTTACAAGTGTTCTCAGAGTGCGATGTCCCTCCATGGCCTTTACAGGGACTGCCAGAGTTTCATGTCCTTTTCAGACATTTACAAGGAGCCCCAGAGTGCTGTGTCCCTTCAGGGCCTTTACAATGACTCCCAGAGTACCATATCTCCTCCAGACCCTTTACAAGTATTCCGAGTGCCATGTCCCCTCCAGACCCTTTACAAACATCCCAGAGTGCCATGTCCCGCCTATATCCTTCTCAAAGACTCCCAGAGTACCATACCCTCTCCAGACCCTTAACACGTATTCTCAGAGTGCACTTTCTCTCCAGGGCCTTTACAAGCATCCCAGAGTGCCATGTCCCGTTTAGATCCTTCTCAAAGACTGCCAGAGTGCCATGCCCTCCCCAGGCCCTTTAAACGTATTCTCAGAGTGCAATGTCCCCCCAAGGCCTTTATAAGGACTCCCAGGGTGCCATGTCCCCTCCAGACCCTCACAAGGATCCCAGGGTGCCATGTCCCCCCCAGGCCCTTTACAAGGATCCCAGGGTGCCATGCCCTCCCCAGACCCTTTACAAGTATTCTCGGAGTGCAATGTCCCCCCAAGGCCTTTATAAGGAATCCCAGAGTGTCATGTCCTCTCCAGACCCTTTACAAGGATCCCAGAGTGCCATGTCCCCTCCAGACGCAAAACACACGTTGACACAGGCTGAAATGTAATTTCCATGGTGGGTTAAATAAACATAAGAAGAAATAAAAAAAAACACTCACTATATGAAACCTGAAGATTACATAACATTATTTGTATATGATGGCAATGACGAGGATGCTCAAAAGAATATGTCCACACTGACTTCAAATACGAATCAGGGGAGAAGCTACCTATGGTGCGGCAGGTGCAGTGGCACCAGGTCCCAGGGGTGTGAGGGGCCCACTGACCTCCAACTATAACTGCCTTGTAGTATCGAACCCGGGCCTGGGGATCCGCCATCCTTCCTCGCATTAGGGTCCAGGGTGACCTTGCCTCGCCACTGATTCCAGTGTTGTCAACCCTAGGAGAGGTAAGTGTGGGGGCTCTTACTGGCGCCAAAGGTGCGCACACCCTGTGTGTACTCAAGCTGGGAGAGGCTTACTAAGCCACGCCCTTCGCGCGTTTTATTGCTGCACTGCCCTCTTTTTCACAGGTAATATTATTCCCTTTAAACGTGTGGAGTATGGTGCATAAGGCGGAAAAACAGCATTTAAATGTGGAACATTCAGAGGCGGTGGCAGCAGAAACATGAAAACGTTCACTTGTGCGATGGCCTTCTGGGCGCTCGGTGGGCGCCCCTGAGGCTTCTAAGCAACCTCTGAGTTGTTTATGGGCGCAGTACTCTGTGGAGATGTGGCCCACTCTAGTATATGTGTAGCTCTTTGTGTGGGGTTGTGGCCTTGCAAAATGGTGGTGGTTAATATCAGGACACCTGTGGCATGCACGTCACCTTCTATATAGGGGAAGCGCAGGAGACACTAATACCTATGTAATTATGTACTAATTACGATGAGTATCCTAAAATCGTATTTTCCCATTGCTCGGTCATGCTTGTCACTACCTGGTCACAATATTTAATGTGAGTTCCTCCTGTGTGTGAGCAGTCAAGGTGAGTATGAGTGACATGCAGTGAGTGAGGTTTCTCTACAAAATGTGGTGTGTCTGGGGGTGTAGGTAGCACGCTGTGTGGTGTAGGTGGCACTGTGTGTGGTGTAGGTTGCAAGCTGTATGGTATAGGTGGCATGCTGTGCAGGTTGTAAGCTGTGTAGGGTAGGTGGCACGCTGTGTGGTGTAGGTGGGACGCTGTGTGGTGTAGGTGGCACGCTGTGTGGTTTTGGTAGGATGCGGTGTGGTAAAAGTGGCATACTGTGTGGTGTAGGCGGCATGCTATGTGGTGTAGGTGGCACGGTGTGTGGAGTAGGTGGCATGGTATGTGGTGTAGGTGGCACGGTGTGTGGAGTAGGTGGCATGGTGTGTGGTGTAGGTGGCATGCTGTGTGGTGTACGTGCACACTGGTGTAGGTGGGACCCTGTGTGGTGTAGGTGGGACGCTGTGTGGTGTAGGAGACATGCTGGGTGGTATAAGTAGGACTCTGTGTGGTGCAAATGGCCCGCTGTGTGGTGTAGGAGGCACGCTGTGTGGTGTAGGAGAGATGCTGTGTGGTATAGGTAGGACTCTGTATGGTGCAGGTGGCCCGCTGTGTGGTGTAGGTGGCACCCTGTGTGGTGTAGGTGGGCGCTGTGTGGTATAAGTAGGACTCTGTATGGTGCAGGTGGCACGCTGTGTGGTGTAGGTGGGACGCTGTGTGGTGTAGGAGAGATGCTGTGTGGTATAGGTAGGACTCTGTATGGTGCAGGTGGCCCGCTGTGTGGTGTAGGTGGCACACTGTGTGGTGTAGGTGGGCGCTGTGTGGTATAAGTAGGACTCTGTTTGGTGCAGATGGCACGCTGTGTGGTGTAGGTGGCACGCTGCGTGCTGTAGTTGGCACGCTGCGTGGGATCAGTGAGTGTGTCACAATTCTCGGACCGGAAGTGCATGCAGCAGTTAGTGCCTGGGGGCATGTGTACAGCAGACCAGGCAGCCTGCAGGAGGATGGATGTACACTGGCAGAGATCCTCAGAACTGCCGCGGGTCTTGCACATCAGGGTGAGGCCGCTGAAATAGAGTCGTAGAGTGGCATAGAGTGGAGTACAGTCGTAGAGTAGAGTGGCGTAGAATGGAGTGGAGTGGAATGCCATAGAGTGGAGAGCAGTACAGCGGAGGAGAGTATTTCAGAATGTCATAGAGTGTTGTAGAGTTGTGGAGTGTTGTGGAGTGGGGTGTCACAGAGTATACCATGTCATGGAGTGGATGAGAGTGGCCTAGAATGAAGTGGCACAGAGTGACATAGAGTGGTGTAGAGAGTGGTGGGGTATCCTGGTGTAGAGTGGAGTAGAATGTTGTACAGTGGCGTGTTGTGAAGTAAAGTGTTGTATAGTGAGTAGAGTGGCGTAGAGTGAAGTGGCAAAGAGTGGAGTGAATTAGAGTGGCTTATGCATGGTGTGTTAGCGCACTGCGATTACAGATAATGCATTTTCAATTGAAATTACCATTACATTTGCACATAGCTTTAATGATAAAACTATACAGCACACAAATGATTATGTGTGGAAATGGCATCACCTAGAGTACTGATTTGTTTTGATCGTATTGAAATGTTTGTTTCCACCACACTCCAGATTTAGAAAAAATGTGGTTAATTTGTGCTTCTCTAATTCTGATTTATCCTGAAATATTTGCACAGTTCATTTATAGACATTTTAATTTTCCCAGTATCCAGAAAGATTGTCAGATAAATCTTTGCACTTTGAAGTCAGAGAAAGAAAAGTAAACACCAAGCTCCATGGAAGACAGAGCCTGACCTTTGACCTCTGTCTTTGAATGCTCACTAAATATGTCAAGATAAGAACAAAAAAGAACAAGATTTAAGGGCCTCTTTACAGAAAGCTAATGCTCACAGAAGAATACAGTAAAGAAGCAATGCTCCACTGGAGGGATGAAGACATGCTGGACTGCCTAAAACAAATAAAGCCAGCAAACGGGAAGCCAGAAAATGTGAGTTACAACCACAAAGTCAATGGTAAGCTATATAAGGAACACGTTACCAGGGAATTTTTCAGAAAGTCCACAAGATGTCTTTTTGCAACCAGACAGCTGTCTGGTAGGCTTTGACCTAAAAAGCATGTACCGTGTTACACAAGAACTATTTGAGTCTACATTACTTGTAAAAATACGTGTACGTACATGTTCAGAGTGTGTAAAATCTATTATATCAAGAGAGGCCTTTGAAGCCCACACCCAGACCAGGCCCTTTATATGGTAAACCTGGTCCAACTCCAAGTAAAAGATTGTGTACATATAGCACAAACTGCATGTTTTCCTTTGATATTTTTACTTTTACTCTCAGCACGAGGGCTCATGATTGAATGTGCTAGCCGGCTGGTCGCCATGCTAATCCTCCTGGCAAACAGAAATGGTATGCTGAAGGGTGGTGTAGAAAAGCTTGGGCTCCTGTAAGTAATGTCTGCTCACTTGGGGTGTGCATTATTTGTGTTCACATGCGTGAAATGGTTTGTATTGGATCTAAGGCTTGCAATCAGGGGCGTAGCTGCCATTGGTGCAGCAGGTGCAGAAGCCGGGGCCCAAACGCCTGAGAAGCTCACTGAACCCTGACTAATATTGCTGTATTTCAGAATTCAAACAGTAGTGGGGGTGCACTTGCTTCTTTGCACTAGGGCCCACTACAAACAGGCTACTGCTTGAGTTTCTATTTCAGCACTGCTAGGTGCCAGAATGGGGTTCCCACGTGTCTCTAACCATAAAACCTCCTCGTCGACCCCCTTGGCTCTACTTCCTGAGTATGCAGCAGGGGGCACCAGGAGCCCAGATGTTGTAAGCATGAGCCTGGCTGCCTCTGCATGTGAGTTACCTTACTTCGTCCAATCACAAGAAACAGTAGATGAGTTAACTTACATCATCCAATCACAAGCGACATGAGAGGTGATTTACCTTACTTCATCCAATCACAAGAAACATAGCAGGTGAGTTAACTGACATCATCCAATCACAAGAGACATAGCAGGTGAGTTAACTTACATCATCCAATCACAGGAGACATACGGGTAACCCTCCGAGACCTAGCACCTTGGCTCTCCCTCTCACTTCCGCATATCGCAGGGGCAACCCTCAATGTCCACAAACAAGCACCAGTGCGCCATGTTACTTGTGGTATGCACTCCGGCACGCACTCATTTTAGTGTGCAGCACATTAGAAAGCATGCTGCGCAGACCTAAGCAAAACCAATGTAATCTTTTGCACAGCACTACTATGCCAAAATGAAAAACTCTTTTGGGAAAGTAATGATGAAGAAAGCACCCTTCACTCTAGAATTATAGGTCGCACATATCTGCACGTCTAAAAAAAAAGAGAAGATGCAAAATTTTTCCTGACTTTTTGGCACCTTTTAACTGCTTCAAAAGAAAACAAATCACTGTCACTTGGTATTATACGGAGCAGTGCACCTCCTTCGACTAGAGGCTGAGAACTCTTTGAACTAGTTTGAGGTGAGGCTAGTTTGAAGCTATGTGTCTGAAGCCATGGGCCTACAGCCTAGTGCTTTGAGAGGCACAGATCCCCTCCTGACTAGTGGCCTTATGTAGATATTGACAGACGGGTTATTCCGTCACAACGATGACAGATACCCCATCCGTGGAAATCTAAATACTGTTATTTCCTATGGGATTTTGATTTTGGTGGATGGGATATCCAGCACAGTTGTGACAGAGTAACTCGTCCGCCAAGATATCAGTCAGGCCCTAAATGTCCTGTAAATCCACAGCCGGGGGTACATTATTCCATATACTATGTGACACACCTCACAACAAGCTCAGACTTCTGAATACCTTGAAGAATGTGACAGTGGCGTCAATGTTCTGGGTGTCAACCTCGCCCACGTGCACTAGAGATTTAAGAACAGTCTGCACACCGAGCATCCACAGCTCAGGAAGTGTATCCAGTCACACAGAAGGCCACAAGACAGCGGCAAACCCTCCCCACTGCCAGGCAGACGCTTCCCCTAAAGCCGCCCTCACCATGAGAGGCAACTATTGCAGGATTACACACTGCTGATCCTGCCTGCAGAGGCAACTGCTTCCCAGCCTGCACCTCACTCGCTTCCTTACAGCTCCAATCCCAGGTGAAGAAGTTAGTTTACAGCGTGGACCCAAGACACGGACAAGACACCAGCTGCCTGCACTGTGAGCCTCACAAGCCCGAAAACAGCGACTGCGGAGTCTGTACCCCGCTGCCCTAACGTCAGGTGACACTCCTCCCTTCCAACACCATGAGTATCAGCACCTCATCCAACACCATCACCGTCTGCTCCAACACCCTGAGCATCACTGCCTCATCCCACACCCTGAGCATCACTGCCTCCTTCAACACCTTATGCACCTGCAACACATCCAACACCCTGAACATCACCACCTCCTGCAGCACCCTAAGCATCACTGCCTCATCCAGCACCCTGAGCATCACTACCTCCTCCAACACTCTGAGCATCACCACCTCCTGAACAATCTTGAGCATAACCATCCCCTCCGCCTCCTGCAGCACCCTGAGCATCACCGCCTCCTCCGACACCCTAAGCACCACTACCTCCTCCAACACCATGAGCAGCACCGCCTCCTCCAACACCCGGAGCATCACCACCTCCTACAGTATCCTGAGCATTACAGCCTCTTCTAACACCCTGAGCATCACCCCTCCTCCAACACCCTGAGCCTCACTGTCTCCTACAACACCTTATGCACACGCACTTCATCCAACACCCTGAATATCACAACCTCCTTCAGCACCCTGAGCATCACTACCACATCCAATACCCTGAGCATATGAACCTCATCCGACACCCTGATCATCACCGCCTCCTCCAGCACCATGAGCATCACTGCCTCAACACCATCTCCTCCAACACCCTGTGCATCACCACCTCCTTCAACACAGGAGCATCTTAACCTCATCCAACACCCTGTGCATCACTATCTCCTCCAGCACCCTGAGCATATTAACCTCAACCAACACACTGATCATCACCGCCACCTCCAATACCATGAGCATCACCACCTCCTCCAATACCATGAGCATCACTGCCTCCTCCAACACCCTGAGCATCATCTCCTCCAACACCCGGAGCATCACCACCTCCTCCAACACCTTATGCACTGCATCCAACACCCTGAGCATCACGTCTGCACCAACATCCTGAGCATCACTACCTCATCCAACACAGAGAGCATCACTGCCTCCTACAACACCTTATGCACCTTCACCTCATCCAACACCCTGAGCATCACAACCTCCTTCAGCACCCTGAGCACCACTACCACATCCAATACCCTGAGCATATGAACCTCATCCGACACCCTGATCATCACTGCCTCCTCCAACACCATAAGCATCACTGCCTCAACACCATCTCCTCCAACACCCTGTGCATCACCACCTCATCCACCACCCTGAGCATCACCACCTCCTCCAACACTGTGAGCATCCTAACCTCATCCAGCACCCTGTGCATCACTACCTCCCCCAACACCCTGCGCATATTAACCTCAAACAACACGATAATCATCACTGCCTCCTCCAACACCATGAGCATCACCACCTCCTCCAACACTATGAGCATCAATGCCTCCTCAAACACCCTGAGCATCACTGTCTCCACCAACACCCTGAGCATCACTGCCCCATTCAACACAGAGAGCATCACTGCCTCTACCAACACCTTATGCACCTGCACTGCATTTAACACCCTGAGCTTCACTGCCTCCTCCAACACCCTGTGCATCACTGTCCCCTCCAACATCTTATGCACCTGCACTGCATCCAACACCCTGAGCATCACCGGCGCCTCCAACACCCTGAGCATCAATGCCTCATTCAGCACCCTGAGCATCACTGCCTCCTTCAACATTTTATGCACCTGCACGGCATCCAACACCCTGAGCATCACCACCTCTTCACCGTCTCCTCCACTACCATGAGCATCACCACCTTTTCACCATCTCCTCCACCACCCTGAGCATCACCACCTCCTCCAACACCCTGAGCAACACCGCCTCCTCCAACACTGTATCAGCATCTCATCCAACACCCTGAGCACCACCGTCTCCTCCAATACCATGAGCATCACTGCCTCATCCAATACCCTGAGCATCACCGCCTCCTCCCATACCTTATGCACCTGCACCACATCCAACACCCTGAGCACCACCACCTCTTTACCCTCTCCTCCCTCACCCTTAGCATTACCGCTTTCTCCAACACCCTGAGCATCATCACCTCCTCCATCACTTTGAGTATCAGCACCTCATTCAACACTCTGAGCATCACCACGTCATCCAACACCCTGAGCATGACCGTCCACTCCAACACCCTGATCATCACTACCTCATCCAACACCATGAGCATCACCGCATCTTCCAAAACCTTATGCGCCTGCACCACATCCAACACCTTGAGCACCACCACCTCTTCACCATCTACTCCAGCACCCTGAGCATCACTGTCTCCTCCAACACCTTGAGCATCACTGGCTCAGCGATCACCCTGAGCATCAGTACCTCATCCAACACCCAGAGCATCACTGTCTCCTCCAACACCCTGAGCATCACTGCCTCAACACCATGTCCTCCAACACCCTGTGCATCACCACCTCCTCCAGCACCCTGAGCATCACCACCTCCTCCAGTACCCTGAGCATCAGCACTACCTCCAACACCCAATGCATTGCCGTCTCCTCCAACACCGTGAGCACCACCACTTGTGCCAACACCCTGAGCATCACCGCATCCTCCAACACTGTGAGCATCTCAACCTCATCCAACACCCTGAGCATCACCGCCTCCTCCAACACCCTGAGCATCACCGCCTCATTCTCCAACACCCTTAGCATATGAACCTCATCCAACACCCTGACAATCACCACTTCCTCCACCACCCTGAACATCGCCTCTTCCTCCAACACCATCAGCATCGCTGTCTCCTCCATTACTCTGAGCATCACCACCTTCTGCTGCACCCCGCACTTTACCGCTTCTTCTAACACCCTAAGCAGCATCACCTCTTCCAACACCCTGAGTATCTGCACCTCATCCAACACCCTAAGCTTCACTACCTCATCCAACACCCTGGGCACCACCGTCTCTTCCAACACCCTGAGCATCATTGCCTCATCCAACTCCCTAAGCATCACTGCCTCCTCCAACACCTTATGCACCTCCATCCCATCCAACACTCTGAGCATCACCACCTCTTCAGCACCTCCTCGAGCACCCTGAGCATCACCGCCTCCTGCAGCACCCTGAACATCACTGCCTCCTTCAACACCCTGAGCATCACCACTAGCTTCTCCAACACCCTGAGCATCAGAGCCTCCTCCAACACCTTAAGTATGACCAACTCCTCCAGCACCTTCCTGCACCTCATCCAGCACCCTGAGCATCACTGCCTCCTGCAACACCCTGAGTATCCGACCCCATCCAACACCCTGAGCATCACCACCTCGTCCAACACTGTGAGCATCACTGTCTCCTCCAACACCCCGAGCATCACTGCCACATCCAACATCCTGAGCATCAGCACCTCATCCAAAACCCTGAGCATCACCGCCTTCGCCAACACCTTTTGCAGCTGCATGTCTTCCAACATTCTGAGCATCACCACCTTCTCCACCACCCTGATCATCACCACCTCCTCCAACACCCTGAGAATCACCACATCATTCAACACCCTGAGCATCACCATCTCCTCCACTGCCCTGAGCATCACTGCCTCCCCCAACACCCTGAGCATCAGCACCTCATCCAATACCCTTAGCATCATCGCTTCATCACTGTCTCCTCCAGTACACTGAGCACCACCCCCTCCTCCAACATCTTATGCACCTGTACTTCATCCAACAATCTGAGCATCAGCTCCTCCTTCAGCACACTGAGCATCACTACCACCTCCAACACCCTGAGCATCACTGACTCCTCCAATACCCTGGGCATTACTGCCTCCTCCAACACCCTGAGAATTACCACCTCCTCCAACACCGTAAGCATATAAACCTCACCCAACACCCTGATCATCACCAACTCCTCCAACACCATGAGCAACTACGCCACATCCAACACAAAGAGAGTCACTGCCTCATCTAACACCTTGAGCATCAACACCTCATCCAACACCCTGAGCATCACCGTCTCCTCCAACACCCATAGCATCACAGCCTCCTCCAACACCATGAGCATCACTGCCTCATCACCATATCCTCCAACACTCTATGCCTCACCACCTCCTCCAGCACCCTGAGCATCACTGCTACATCCAACATCCTGAGCATCACCGCCTTCTCCAACACCCTGAACATCACTGTTTCCTCCAACACCCCGAACATCACTACTTCTGCCAACACCCTGAGCATCATCACTTCCTCCAACACTGTGAGCATCTCAACCTCATCCAACACCCTGAGCATCACCGTCTCCTCAACACTCTGGGCATCACCGCCTCCTCTAACATCCTAAGCATATGCGCCTTGTCCAGCACCCTTAGACGCACTGCCTTCTCCAACACCCTGAGCATCACCACCTCTTCGAACACCCTAGGCATCAGCACTTCATGCAACACCCTGAGCTTCACCACCTACCCCAACACTCTGAGCATGTGAACCACACCCAACGCTTTGAGCATCTGCACTTTGTCCAACACCCTGAGCTTCCACACTTTAGCGAACACCCTGAGCATCTGCTCTTCACCCAACACCCTGTGCATCTGCTCTTCATCCAACACACAGAGCATATGAACCTCTTCCAACACCCTGAGCATTGCCAGGTCATCCAACACCCTGGGCATGTGCACTTTATTCAACAGCCTGAGCATCTGCACTTTCTCCAATACCTTGAGCATCTGCTCTTCATCGAACAGCCTGTGTGTCTGCTCTTCATTCAACAATCAGAGCATCTGCACTCCATCCAACACCCTAATAATCTGTAATTCATCCAACACCCTACATATCTTCACTCTCAGCAACACACTGAGCATTTTCACCTCATCTAACATCCTGTGAATTACACTTCATCCAACACATTCAAAATCTGCGCTTCATCCACCAAACTAATAATGTATGCTCAGCCACCATCTGGAGCTTCTGCACTTCAGCCAACACCCTGTACGTTTACATTTCACCCAACACTCTCTACATTTAAAGCTCATCCAACACCCTGTGCATCTCCACTTCATCCAACACTCAGTGTATCTGCACTTCATCCAACATCCTGAGCAACTGCCCTTCATCCAGCACTCTGTACATGTATACTTCATCCAACACACTGGCAATCTGCGCTTTATCTAGTACTCTGTTCATTTATACGTCATCCAGCACCCTGAGCACCAGTCTTTCATCCAACACTTTTGGCATCTGCACTTCATATCACACCCTGAGCAACTGCACTTCAGTCACCATCCTGCATATTTACACCTCATCTAACAATTTGAGCATCTACACATCATCAACACCCTGTGTATTCACCTCGTCCAATAACCTGTGCATTTACACTTCATTATTACCCTGTGCATCTTAACTTCATCCAACACACTGTGTATCTACACTTCATCCAACACTTTGTGCATCTGCAATATGTGCATCTGCACTTCATCCAACACCCTGATAATCAGTACTTGATCTTACACCTTATGCACTCACACTTCATCCACCACCCTGGGCATTAACACTGCATCTAACCACTGGATTCAAGCTAGCCTGGCTGATGAGGGATGATACCCGAAACCAGTCACAGGATGCTTGTTTCCAGTCCAGGGAGGACCTTACCTAGCAGTTCAGGCTGGACTGTTCCCGCAGGGAGCATGGTCAGGACTGATTTGCATATGGTTGGGTCCAAACTGAGATGGCGTGGTGGGCAAAAAAACAATGGAGTAAACTCAGATCTGAGACTGGGGGTAAATGATTTCATTGTTCAGCACTCCGTCCATCATCTGTTCTTTTTGCTTTCATCTGCACTCCATCCAGGACCCTGAGCACTTGCACCTCAGACAACACCCTGATAACATGTACTTCTTCCAACACCCTGAGCATCTATACTTCATCCAGCACCCTGATAATCTATATTTCATCCAACACCCTGAGCATGCGCACTTCATTCAGCACCCAGAACATGTGCCCTTCATTCAACAGACTGAGCATCTGCACTTTATCCAACGCCTTGAGCACATGCTCATCACCCAACACCCTGTGCATCTCCTCTTCCCCAACACTCTGAGCAACTGCACCTCATCCAACACCCGGAGCATCTGCACTTCATCCAACACCGGAGCATCTGCACTTTATCCAACGCCTTGAGCACATGCTCATCGCCCAACACCCTGTGTACCTCTTCTTCCCCAACACTCTGAGCATCTGCACCTCATCCAACACCTGGAGCATCTGCACTTCACCCAATGCCCTGGGCATTCACATTTCATTCCACACCGTGAGCATCTGCACATCATCCAACATCCTGTGCATTTGCACTTCATTCAACACCGTGATAATCTGCACTTCTTCCAAAACCCTGTGCATCTGCACCTCATCCACCACATTGAGCATCTTCACCTCATCCAACACTCTCATAATCTGTACTTCATCCAACTCCCTGATAAGCTATACTTCATCTAACACCCTGTGAATTTACACTTAGCCAAAACCCTCTACATTTACACTTCAACCAACACCATGTGCATGTACACCTCTCCAACACTCTGAGCAAATTCACCTCATCCAACGCCCTGTGAATTTACAATTTATCCAATACATTCAAGATCTATGCTTGATCCAACAAACTGAGAATCTGTGCTTCATTCACCATCCGGAGCATCTGCACTTCATCCAACACTGTGTGCGTGTACACTTTACTTAACACTCTCAACGCTTACACCTCATCCAACAAACTAAACATCTGCACTTCATTCAACATGAAGGACATCCCGCCTCCTCCTACACTCTGCACATCCGCACTTCATCCAACACTCATATTTCTTTACTTGATCAAACATCCTGACCAATAGCCCTTCATCCAATGCCTGTACATTTACACTTCATCAAACACCCAAAGGATCT
The DNA here is from genome assembly GCF_031143425.1 of Pleurodeles waltl. Taxonomy (NCBI): domain Eukaryota; kingdom Metazoa; phylum Chordata; class Amphibia; order Caudata; family Salamandridae; genus Pleurodeles; species Pleurodeles waltl. The sequence goes on along the minus strand of NC_090444.1, from coordinate 1,802,431,441 downwards.
GCACCTCATCCAACACCCTGAGCCTAAACAGGTCATCCAGCACCCTGTATTACATTTCATCAAACACCCTGAGCATATGCACGTCATCCAACACCCTGAGCTTAAACATGTAATCCAACACCCTGTACATTTACACTTCATCAAACACTCAGAGGATCTGCACTCCATCCATCACCCTGAGCCTAAACAGGTCATCCCACACCCTGTACATTTACACTTCATCAAACACTCTGAGCAACTGCACCTCATCCAACACCCTGATCCTAAACAGGTTATCCAGCACCCTGTGTATTTACACTTCATCAAACACCCTGAGGATCTGCATCTCATCCAACACCCTGAGCCTAAACAGGTCATCCAACACCCTGTTCATTTACACTTCATCAAACACCCTGAGCATCTGCACTCAATCCATCACCCTGAGCCTAAACCGGTCACCAGCACCCTGTGTATTTACACTTCATCAAACACCCTGGGGATCTGCACCTCATCCAACACCCTGAGCCTAAACAGGTCATCCAACACCCTGTTCATTTACAGTTCATCAAACACCCTGAGCATCTGCACTCAATCCATCACCCTGAGCCTAAGCAGGTCATCCAGCACCCTGTGTATTTACACTTCACCAAACACCGAAAGGATGTGCACCTCATCCAACACCCTGAGCCTAAACAGGTCATCCAGCACCTTGTGTATTTACACTTCATCAAACACCCTGAGAATCTGCATCTCATCCAACACCCTGAGCCTAAACAGGTCATCCAACACCCTGTGTATTCACACCTCATTCAACACCCTACGCATTTACACTTCATCCAACACCCTGAGCATTTTCACTTTAATCAACACCCAGGGAATATGTATTCCTTCTCAAACCCTGAGCATTTTCACTTTATCCAACACCCTACACATCTGCATTTCATCCAACCCCCTTCTAGTCTATACTGCATCCCACATCTTGTGCATTTACGTCACCTTGAGCACCCTTCCCATGTACATCTCATGTGACGCCCAGTACATCTACACCACACATGACACCATGCAGATCTGCCCCTCATGCAGCACCATGAGGAGATACATTCCATCCATCCTGGACCTCACCCAGCACCCTCCTCGTGGACACCTGATGCAACACCCTGCATATCCACACAACACGACACCCTCTGCATATCTACACAACACAACACCCTCTGCATATCAACAACACCCAGCACACTCCCCATGTACATCTCATGTGACGCCCAGTACACCTACACCACACATGACACCATGCAGATCTGCCCCTCATGCAGCACCATGAGGAGATACATTCCATACATCCTGGACCTCACCCAGCACCCTCCTCGTGGACACCTGATGCAACACCCTGCATATCCACACAACACGACAACCTCTGCATATCTACACAACACAACACCCTCTGCATATCCACAACACCCAGCACACTACCCATGTACATCTCATGTGACGCCCAGTACACCTACACCACACATGACACCATGCAGATCTGCTCCTCATCCAGCACCAAGAGGAGATGCATTCCATCCATCCTGGACCTCATCCAGCACCCTCCCCGCGTACAGCTGGTGCAACACCCAACATGTCTACACAACACGACACCCTCTGCATATCCACAACACCCAATACACTCCCCATGCGTGCTTAATGCAACATCTGCATATCTACACCGCACATGACACCCTCCGGAACTGCACCGTATCCAACACTGAGGAGATACATTCCATCCACCCTGGACCTCATCCAACACCCTCCCCACGTACACCTGGTGCAACACCCAATGTGTCTACACAACACGACACCCTCTGCATATCTACACCCCCATGACACCATGCAGATCTGCACCGTATCCAACACCTAGGAGATACATTCCATCCACCCTGGACCTCATCCAACACCGTCCCCGCGTACAGCTGGTGCAACACCCAACATGTCTACACAACACGACACCCTCTGCATATCTACACCCCCATGACACCATGCAGATCTGCACCGTATCCATCACCTAGGAGATACATTCCATCCACCCTGGACCTCATCCAACACCCTCCCCGCGTACAGCTGGTGCAACACCCAACATGTCTACACAACACGTCACCCTCTGCATATCCACAACACCCAACACACTCCCCATGCGTGCTTAATGCAACACCTGCATATCTACACCGCACATGACACCCTCCGGAACTGCACCGTATCCAACACTGAGGAGATACATTCCATCCATCCTGGACCTCATCCAACACCCTCCCCACGTACACCTGGTGCAACACCCAACGTGTCTACACAACACGACACCCTATGCATATCTACACCCCCATGACACCATGCAGATCTGCACCGTATCCAACACCTAGGAGATACATTCCATCCACCCTGGACCTCATCCAACACCGTCCCCGCGTACAGCTGGTGCAACACCCAACGTGTCTACACCACATAAGACCCTGCATATCCACACAACACAACACAACACCCTCCGGATCTGCACCGCATCCAACACCCTGAGTACCTTACACATCTTGCAACCCGCTGCACAGTTACACCGATCTGAGGAGTACCTACTCCCAGCCCTCCTGCAGCTGGGTACCCGACGCACACACCATGGCTGGAGTGCACCGACTCCACCAGAGGGTAGGTACCGCCCGCATTACCACAAGTTATCCACCTCGGGAGGACACACGGACGGACGCATTGCTCCCCGGAGAATCCAAACCTGTGACCACGACCACGAGGTGAAGGGCCAATGCCTGCCGTGGATGCACTGACCCACTGAGACAGCAGATTCGGCACTGAGGTAAAAACCGGGTCCCACAAGACCCTCCAGCTGGACATCTCCAACCCTGGGTACCCCCTGCGCCCGCAGGCGATCACCCCCTCTCTGGAGATGCGGCGTTAAGGCCGGAGCTGCCGACCCTGGGCCTGGGGAACCCGGTCCGAATCTCGGCGTCGGCTCAGCAGCCTGTGATGCTGGGCAAACCAATTAATGTCCCCGTGTCTACCAACAATGAATGTGTCCTTGTGAACTGTAAAGCGCTACAATACAATCGGATCGAGTTCGCGTTATATAACTCATTAAAAAATAAAAAATAAACTTACAGCTTAACAGTTGAGACTTATCCTCCCGAGACTCTGTGTGGGCAGCTCGGCCCACTGCCCGAGTCTATCTAGAAGACTGTCACAGGACAACCTCCATCCTTGTGTCAACCAGCCAACTCTGGATGTCTGTGCCAAGGGCATCGTTTGGTTGGTACAACTGGCTCACCAGAGGGTCCCCCCGCTCTTCCTACCCTACATCTGATGGGGGCTGTAAGTCATTGTGTGCCACAAATCGCGCCCTAGTGCGTACAGAATTCTCCAGGAGCTTGTCCCGTCACACTGCTCCCAGAGGGCACCCCTGGCGCCATCGAACCCGACAGTCACCCAAGCCCAGGACAACTGTCACTCAAAGCCTGGCACAGCCAGGACTTCCGCAGTTTCCTGTCAGAGGCCCTTCCTGCACCCAGCCCTCACCACATCCAACCACAACGCAAACACTCAGAGCGGCCGCGTGCCAACCACCTCGTAGAGGGAAGGAAAAGGCATGCCCTGCGGGCACCCTTCTTGAGATCAGAGAGCTGTGCTTGGCAGCCAGAGCTGGCAAGTCCGTTCCCGCTGCGCCACATCCAAATACGGCAAGAAATGGGGCCCGCCTGGGATAGGGCGGCCCCAATGGGCCCCCACGTACATCACTCCCACCCATTAAAAACAACACCAGTGGGCACTATCTGGGGCATCTGTGGCACTAACTGGGGATGGGGCGCTTTAGAGTGCGCCAATAAACTGTGCGAAATTAGCTCCAAAATATGCCCGCGTTGCATAGAATAAACGTTTACAGTCATAGCTTTCATTGTTAAGTACAACATTTAGCTAAAAAAGTTAGATGCCAACTAAAAATATGCCAGTGTTGCATAGAATAAACGTTTACAGCCATAGCGGTCATTGTGCGAGTACAACTTTTAGCTAAAAAAGTTAGATGCCAACTCTTTAAAAGCACTGGTCCCCGAGCCTCTCTCGTCCATCAAGTGATGGGCAAATCTTGCGTCATCTCTCCCATCACCTCGAGAACACCCTCCACCCAGCTCCACTCACCACTTGCGGCTGCAGGGGCGACGCGGTGTCTTCTGCCCCCAGGGGCTCCTCCGGGTCCCGGCTACCCACAGAAGGAGTGGCGGAAGGCCGGGGGGCAGGCAGGTGCCATCCTGTCTCATCCACCTGGTCCTCTGGGGGCCAGAGGAGCAGAAAGGCGAGGGCGGCAGGGGTGCCGGAGCCCACGAGGCGCCTGGAAGCCGCGCGCAAAGCGCCTGGAAGCCGCGCGCAAGGCGCCTGGAAGCCGCGCGGCGAGGCCGGGGTGCTGCTGAGCCCAGGCGGAGGGAGCGCGCGCGCTGCTGCTGGTGCGGGCTGGGCTGCTCAGGAGGCCTGCCAAGCGCCTGGCGTGTGGCTACACATCCGAGGCCTCTCCGCGGCAGGGACACACATGTCGAAGGTATTCCGCCTTCCTCCCACGGCACTCGCAGCCCTGCGAAGGCGGCCAGGGAAACAAAAAACACATAGCCCGAAACCAAAGCACGGGAGGGAGGGCGGGAGGAGGGACACGAGGCAGGCAGCAGGCCAGGCACGCTCGGCGAGCGCCATGCGGGCCCTGCCCCTGCCTGTCCCCTACCCTGGAGCGGAGGGCCCGGTGCGGCTGTGACTGGCCTGGGGCGCCTCGAGGGACAGGGGTCATTCCCGTGTCAAGGGAACCCTCACAGGGGATGCTGTACCCCGAGGAGGGGAGCAGCAACTTCACGGGGGTTTGTGCGCCTCCGGGGGACACTACGGCGCACTTTCACCTCCAGGGAACCCCTCTCTGAGGCCTACTGACTGGAGAACCCTCACACCTCCAGAGAAACTTCACACATGACTGGAGGGATCTCTCACCTCCAGGGAACCCCTCTCTGAGGCCTACTGACTGGAGAACCCTCACACCTCCAGAGAAACTACACACATGACTGGAAGGGTCTCTCACCTCCAGGGAACCCCCCCCCCCCTGAGGCCTACTGACTGGAGAACCCTCACACCTCCAGAGAAACTACACACATGACTGGAGGGATCTCTCACCTCCAGGGAACCCCTCTCTGAGGCCTACTGACTGGAGAACCCTCACACCTCCAGAGAAACTACACACATGACTGGAGGGATCTCTCACCTCCAGGGAACCCCCCTCTGAGGCCTACTGACTGGAGAACCCTCACACCTCCACAGAAACTTCACACATGACTGGAGGGATCTCTCACCTCCAGGGAACCCCCCTCTGAGGCCTACTGACTGGAGAACCCTCACACCTCCACAGAAACTACACACATGACTGGAGGGATCTCTCACCTCCAGGGAACCCCCCTCTGAGGCCTACTGACTGGAGAACCCTCACACCTCCACAGAAACTTCACACATGACTGGAGGGATCTCTCACCTCCAGGGAACCCCCCTCTGAGGCCTACTGACTGGAGAACCCTCACACCTCCACAGAAACTACACACATGACTGGAGGGGATCTCTCACCTCCAGGGAACCCCCCTCTGAGGCCTACTGACTGGAGAACCCTCACACCTCCACAGAAACTACACACATGACTGGAGGGGATCTCTCACCCCAGGGAACCCCTCTATGAGGCCTACTGACTGGAGAACCCTCACATCGCCACAGAAACCTCACACATGACAGGAGGGATCTCTCACCTCCAGGGAACCCCTCTCTGAGGCCTACTGACTGGAGAACCCTCACACCTCCACAGAAACTACACACATGACTGGAGGGATCTCTCACCTCCAGGGAACCCCCCTCTGAGGCCTACTGACTGGAGAACCCTCACACCTCCACAGAAACTTCACACATGACAGGAGGGATCTTTCACCTCCAGGGAACCCCCCTCTGAGGCCTACTGACTGGAGAACCCTCACACCTCCACAGAAACTACACACATGACTGGAGGGGATCTCTCACCTCCAGGGAACCCCTCCCTGAGGCCTACTGACTGGAGAACCCTCACATCACCACAGAAACTTCACACATGACAGGAGGGATCTCTCACCTCCAGGGAACCCCTCTCTGAGGCCTACTGACTGGAGAACCCTCACACCTCCACAGAAACTTCACACATGACAGGAGGGATCTCTTTCACCTCCAGGGAACCCCTCTCTGAGGCCTACTGCATCTTGAGGACTGGAGAACCCACATGTCTCACAGAGAAGTTCACACAGGACTCTGCTCTTCCAGATTATGTCTTTCACCCCCAGGAAATCCCTCACCCACTGCTACCTCCAGGAACCCTCTTTCTTGAACTTACTGAACCCTAGCTTTGCTTGCATCTCTCAGAGAAACTTCACAGAGGCTTCCACACCTCGGGAAGCGAGTAGGGATTGCTTTTACCTCCAAGAAACGCCTATCCGAAACCTACTGAACCTCAATGAGGTGAGCATCCTCATATTTCCATAGAAACGCTACAGGTGCCTGTGCTTTTCCACAAGAGAGGCAGGCACTCTTGCACCTCCAGGAAACACTTCTGAGGCCTACTGAACCCCAAGGAGGAGAGCGCCCTCACATTCAATACCAGCGGAATCCCAAAGAGGATTCTGAACCCCGAGCCCAGGAGAAGTCTCACATCTTCAGAGAAAAGCTTCCGCACTTTGAAAGGTGAGGAGAGAGCTCTTTTTTCACCAGGGAAAGCGTCAGTGAGGCCTACTGCACCCTGAAGAAAAGGTAGTCTCTAGATCTTCAGCGATACCTCCAGACGCCTGTACCCAGGGGAGGTGCGGTGACTGACTTCACAGGAAAAACCTCAGGCTTCTGTACCCCAGAGTGTGAGAATATGCACCTAGAGAAACTAGATAAACCTTAACCTCCAGGAGAGGCCTGTGTGAGGTTGACTGTACCCCAAAACGAGGATGGACTTCACATCTTCACAGGGAACTAACCCGAGTGCAGCTCAGAAAATAGGTTTGGGACTCACCACCTAAAAGGGAAGTTCAATGTGATCTGCTACAAACCTTGAGATACCTTCTATGAGGTGTAATACACCGCTGGGACAAGGGTGTGAACTCGCAGCTCCAAGGAAACCTCCCAGAGCCCCCTCCCAGGGGGGCTTGAAAGTGGTCCAAGGGTCCCAAACATCTCTGGGAAGTACGATCCTGAGCTCTTCTTCATCTAAAATGTGGAGCGGACCGGGACATCTCCATGCATCAGGCCTAATGCACCTAGAGTGGAAGATAGAAACTCGTGTTTCTTGGGGGTGGGGGAGGCTGTTATGCACCAAGGGGGAGGGGCTAGGCCCTCATCTATACAAGAACAATCTGCCTCCCAGGGCCTTCTGTACTGTGTCAATGAGGATGGACCTTCCTTCTGGTAAGACCTCCCAGAGGCTCACACCAATGTTTGGACAGGGCCAGGGGAGCCCCCGGTCCAAGACCACTGCACCCACAGGGCCGGGGATGACCCTCACACCTGCAGATCTTCTGCACTCCCCAGGATGAGAAATGGTGTGTACTGACATCTCTAAGTGGACAGTGGAGCTTCACATCTTCAAAGGAAACCTCCCTGAGGGCTGATGCACTCAGCAGTGGTCGTCCTTAACATCTGCGAGTGAGTTATCCTCATGGTGCCCTCTGCATAGGCCTTTGGAATCCCAGATTCCTCCACACATGGGCCTGGACGGGCCCTTACGGCACCATGGCAAACTTTCTAAACCCTTCTTCACCCTGGGGAGGATGCTCCGCCTGCGGGTGAAGCCTCAAGGCTTACCCGTGCAAATTGTTTGTGCTTGGTGCCCCTGATGACATCTGCAAGGGTAGAAAGTACTGGCCTGGAGGGTCCTCATCTCATCTTCTCAGTTAAGCGGTTGCCTTATGGCCACCATATCTTGGACAAGCTGTGCCACTTCCAACATGTGATGTGCACACACACAAAGCAACAGCTTGGTGGTCTCTCATGTTCGCAATAACATGGGGCAAAATTTTAAGGACGGGCTCTACCAGCACGTGGAGCCTTCATGTATAATCGATAGTCGGTGCCGGTCTGGTGGTCCACCCACATCTCCATGAGCTGACCAAGGCGGACCCTCGCATAGTAAAGGAACTGTTGTGTTGTGTTGGTGGCCCTGACATGCCCAACCGCAGGCTGTGTAAGCCCTGTGCTCCCTCACATCAAGAATGGCTGTAGAGGTCGCTGTTCGGTGTCCTGATACACAAAGAGGCATGGCAGGCAAGCGGGCAGGCGCTTTACTTCAGTTACTTTTAAGTTACAAGCAGACCACGCCTCACCGCCACTCCCGGGGTTGTATGTGATGTCATAGATAAATGATTTCATGGAATACCATTACTGAGAAACCACTGTAGACTGTTTATTGGAAATTTGCAGGATGATTGACATTTACCATTTCATAGAAACCAATTCATTTAATGTCGTTTTTTTCCAAAAGTGGTTCTTGCATGCTTCTTTTTTTAAGTGTAAATGCGCTGATTCGAAGTCTTACTTTCAGGAACATTTTTTCTGAGGTATTTATTTCAGTGTTTTACTTCAGGAGACATTATTTAGAATTTATGTCTTTTACATTGTTAGACAGGTACATGGAGTGCTTTTAATTCGCTGACCCCTCGTCATCCCTGACCTCTAGGAACCCGTAAACTCCATCCATAATTGCCCCCAAACACCTCTCACTACACCTAAACTCCACCTATCCCTTAACCCTAAAAGCCCTTTCTCTCCCTAAACTTCACCCATCCCTGAGCTATAAAATCCCTCGCTACCCCTAAACTCCACCCATTCCTGAACCCTGAAAAAAGTTCTACGCCTGAGCCCTACCTATCCTAGAACATTTACAACCCAAGAACTTCAACCATCCCCTAAACGCTTAAAAAACCCTCACCACCCCTAAACACCACCTGTCCGTGATCTGTAAAATCCCCTTGCCACCCCTAAACCCCACCCATCTCTGAATCCTAAACACCTTCACCACCCTAAACTTCCCCACCCCAATCCCATAAACTCCACTCATTCCTGACCTCTAAAACCTCTCACAACCCCTAAACGCCACCCATCACTGAACCATAAAAACCCTCACCAGCTCTAAAGTTCACCCATCCATGATCCCCCAAAAACCTTCACCATTCCTGCACTTTACGCATCTCTGAACCATAAAAACCCTCACTACTGCTAAAGTCCACACATATGTGAACTCTAAAAAGCCCTCACCAACTGCAATACCCCATTCCTGATCAGACAAAAATTCCCTCACCACCGCAACCTCCATCCACCCCTTAACCCTAGAACCCCCTTTCTATGCCTGAATTCCAGCCATTTCTGATCCCTAAAACCCCTCATCACCCTTAAACATCATCCATCCTTGAACCCAAAAAAACCCTCACCACCCATAAAGGCCACCCATCCCTTAACCCTAAAACCCCTTTCTATGCCCGAATTCCATTCACCCCTGATCCAAAAAAACTCTCATCACCCCTAAGCTCCACTCAAGTTTGATGTAATTGTGGATTTGTCCTTAACATTCCCTTTCCTCTTAAATGTTTCCTTTACTTTTTGATTTATTTGCCTTTCCTGCAAATTGTCTTGGTTTTCCATGACTTGGTTTCCTCCAGTGTGGTTTTTCGTTTTTCCATGAATTCACACAAATTACCCTCAGGGAGCCGTGCTGTTTCAGAGCAACCTTTACTCAGCTGCTCTCAGTCCCGGCTACTGCACTCACTCCCTCTGCACGTGTGCAGGCCACATTCGTATAGAGCCGTCAGAGCATCGACTCCCAGCTCTCCCGGTGATAAGCTTGTGATCTTTGGCGAGCGCAGAAAGGCCTAGAGCCAGACACCGCCTAGTTGGGAACTCAAGAGCCGACCAGGGAGTGACTCGAATCATGCTATTCTAGAATAACTTTCCGCTTCTCTGGTGGCCCCGACCCTCACCTTCTTGTGAACACACAGATCCAAAGACCATCCTGCCCACACCCTTCTCGCCACCTGTATTAGCACTGAATTTATACCATTGGCTTCCCTAGCACAGCCTTAACTCCCCCACTCCCCACCCTCTCCAGGCCAGATACTGAAGTACCACCCCGAGTTAGTGACTTCCTTCCAATGATTGTAACACTGTTCGGGTGTATAAAGCACATTACTCACTCACTGTACGCCTTCTTGATCTGTTTTCCCCTTACCTATCTACAACGCTTAGGTGCCCCTAACAAGCTAAATAAGTGCAATTTGTGCGCAGCAGGGACACGTCCAGTTGTGCACAATCACAGTGACCTACACATGACATGATGCAGTGCGCCTCTCGCGGCAGGCCTGCTCCCTGGGCACCCCCTTGCATCCCCAAGGTACAGCCCTAAGGTCATTGTTGACACACCACCACTCAGGGCCACAAGAGGGTGCCAGATTTCAAGAATCATAGCCTTGTTTCGAGTTGAATGGGGCGCCCAAACGCCAAAATGTTATTTTGCCTGGGACACTCTTTGCTCAAGGACAGGATGTGCATGCCCGGTGATCCCTCACATGCCTCAAGGGCAGGCTGTGCTAGGCTGGCAGGGCATAGAAGTGGGCACTGCCAGTGCCAGGCCTGGTCCTAGCATAGACAGGGCTGCCAGCAGGCACCACTATTCAAAGCAGTGGGCAGCGGTTCTGTAGGGGGCATTGGGGCTGGTGTACGGGACACCCCCTTAGATTAGGGGTCAGGTGCCATGAATAATACAGGGAAGTGGGGGGCTTCCAACGAATATTCCAAAATCCCCAGGACGGGGCAGCTGATTCCATTAGCAGGGGACGGGTTTGTCCCAACAGGGGGTCTTCACATCTATAGAGAAGGGAGGCGTCTGCCCAGAGACGAGTCTGTCAGGATGGAGGTGGCGTCTATACATCTGTGGAGGAGAGAATATTCTGTAATTCACCTGTAGAGCGAATCAGAAGTCGACATATACGTAGAGGAGAGGTGTGCATCTCCGTTCAAGGAGAGAAGCATGTGTGTGGGTGGGAGAGGTGCGTATGCAGGTCTTGGGGCAGATCTCGCAAGGATGGAAGGCTGAGCTGGCCTTCCCGGAATTCGAACTTGTTAACTGCAGACCACAACAGATGTCAGCTGTGAGCGTTAAACCGGTGAGACGCCCTAAATTCCATCAACAAAGAAGCCTCGGATCATTAGGGAAAGAAATATCTTAGCATCTCAGTGAGAGAACTCGAGCTGCACATCTGTACGGGGGACAACGGTTCTGCAGAACGGTAACATGGAAAAAAGTCTGCACATCCGTGGAAAGAGGTCTGTCTGCATCATGTATGTAGGGGAGAGAGGTTGGCGCAAGGGAGAGAAGGTTCCACATCTTACCGAAGAAATAGTTTTGCACATCTGTAGCATGAGAAAATCTGCACATCTGCAGGCTTCTAGAGAAGTGGAAACATCTGTAACATGAAAGACATGCACACATGTACCTGTGCTGGAGAGGCGGGTCCACGCCTTCAGGGCAGAGCTGGCCCTCTCCAGAGTGAACATGATGGCAGATGACCCCACTCACGGGAGGTACAGCAGATATATGTGTAACAAAGACACCCTCGTCTAATATCGGGGGGAGGGGGAGCAGACGCCATCATTAACCAGCAACAGACCCAAGACAGACCTCCTTCAACCGCCGCCACCTCCAGCCGTCTCCATCCCACCACAGGCGCCACATTCCAGTTCAGGACTTTCACTGAACGCCCGGTGCATCCTGGGAGTTGCAGTCTCGGCCTGCGGTGGTTTGGAGAAGCAGCAAACACCGCCAGCCCTGGATGGGTTCAGGTGGGGAGGCCTGTGTGTGCTCGGCACCTGAAAGCCTGGGTTTGTGGTGCCGGTGCCAGCCCCCCACCCACTGTGTGACTCAGTTCTGAAACGCTTCGTAGCACCTGATGGGGGCGGAGGGTGGGTCTATCCTTGTAGCAGCTGCAGAGCGTGCCCCCGCCTGTAGTGTACTCGAAGAGGCGCCTACAAACGTAACCCGAGCCTTTAATGGCAGGAAGTGTCAATATTGCACATTCTGCATTCTTAATGCACCACCGGCGATGCGCAGTGCACGCACGAGCGACGTCATTAGCAGAGCTAACATTATATGCACAGTTAGTGTGAGCCAGGTGACGCGGGCGTACAGCGCCTACTAGAGAGGGAAGTGACTCTAGGCGCCTGGCAGAAGAGTGAAGTCGGAGGGGAATATCTATGAGAGGCTTGCGCCGACGGAGCGTCACTCTTTTTTGATGCTTTGGGGGCGCGTGCCTCTCAACCATATCTATGAGGCGGGCAGAGCCACTCTGCGTGGCGTGGAATGGCCTCATGGATTTGGAGTAAGACAAAGCAGTGCAACTCGCTGCGTGGCCTCAGGGACAGCTCCTCCGCAATGGCGGAGGACCGTCGCCCCACTGGCTCAGAGCCAGCAGCTGAAAAATATAATGATATTTTATTATAGTTTAATGTTTCAGCCGCTGGCTGAGACAGTGTGTGCACGGAGGGGCGGGGCTGGGCCACGGGAAAGGGGAGGAGGAGTGGAGTACTCTTAGGTCGGCCAAACAGACATGTGCACTTGGGTTTCTCCAACCCGGCTGTGTTGCACAGCCGCGTTGGAGAAATACCACAGACTCCCATGCAATGTTTGAGCGGCAGACCAAGCCGCTCAGATCAATCCTGGTGCCGCTCTCATGCTAGTTATAGCATGAGAGCTGCACCAGGATTACATGGGGAGTCAGTGCTGGGACATCATTAGGAGAGAAGAGCGAGGTGGCCGGCGGCAGGACAGGTACGTTTTTAAAATTATTATATCCCTAATTCCCCCCACTTGAGATTTGCGGCGGCCGCCCACTGCTTACTCTGCACCAGGGAGGCGTTCTATGGGCATTGCGGTGGGTGTCCCCACGCAACACCCATGGGTTTTGATGCGCCAAAACGTTACGCCTCCCCAGGGCAGGTGTAAAGAGGAGAGATATTTTTTTTTCTCCTAGTTTTTTTCCCCCTCTTTCTATGTGCTGCATTCTGCAGCACACTAAGAAAGAAGAAAACGCCTCTAAGAATTGTTTTTGTGCAGGAAGGTGTCCTTTCCTGCACAGACACAATCCTGCCTGCAATAACGACACCCCTCCACCATGGCGCAAGGGTGCCTGTGTTGGGTATAGGCTGCAGATTGTGCAGCAGTGCAGAGAGAGAGCAGGAATGCGCCATACATTAGTAAGCATGGCGCATTCCTGCCCTCTCCATTTGACGCAGCACAGCATGTTGTTGTGCTGTGTTGCACTGCTTCACACATTGATAAGTCTGTTCCCAGTTATTTTATCATAGGCGGGGGAGAAACCATGCATTTAGTCATAGAGGGGAGTGGGCAGGACAGACCATGTATTCAGTGATGGAGAGTGGTGGGCAGGAGAAACTGTGCATTCAGTGATGGAGTGAATGGGGCTGGGAGACCAAAGGACAGATTTATCATTATTTCATGCAACGCCGCAAGACAACTTGCTGTTCTGCGTGAAAGGGACAGGGAAGTGTAGGAAAGTACCATCTTGCCTGGCATGTTACCCACATTTTCACTGTATGTATGTTTGTTTTTGCCTATGTGTCACGGGGACCCTGCCAGCCAGGGCCCCAGTGCTCATAAGTGTGCCCTGTATGTGTTCCCTGTGTGGTGCCTAACTGTATCACTGAGGCTCTGCTAACCAGAACCTCAGTGTTTATGCTCTCTCTGCTTTTAAAATTGTCACTGCAGGCTAGTGACTAAATTTACCAATTCTCATTGGCACACTGGAACACCCTTATAATTCCCTTGTATACGGTACCTAGGTACCCAGGGTATTGGGGTTCCAGGAGATCCCTATGGGCTGCAGCATTTCTTTTGCCACCCATAGGGAGCTCAGACAATTCTTACAAAGGACTGCCACTGCAGCCTGAGTGAAATAACGTCCACAATATTTCACAGCCATTTTTCACTGCACATAAGTAACTTATAAGTCACCTATATGTCTAACCCTCACTTGGTGAAGGTTAGGTGCCAAGTTACTTAGTGTGTGGGCACCCTGGCACTAGCCAAGGTGCCCCCACATTGTTCAGGGCAAATTCCCCAGACTTTGTGAGTGCGGGGACACCATTACACGCGTGCACTACATATAGGTCAATACCTATATGTAGCGTCACCATGGTAACTCCGAACATGGCCATGTAACATGTCTAGGATCATGGAATTGTCACCCCAATACCATTCTGGTATTGCGGGGACAATTCCATGCATCCCCGGGTCTCTAGCACAGAACCCGGGTACTGCTAAACTTGCTTTCCCGGCGCTCCACTGCAGCTGTTGCTGCTGCCAACCCCTCAGACAGGTTTCTGTCTCCCTGGGGCCTGGGCATTCTGGTCCCAGGAAGGCAGAACAAATAATTTCCTCTGAGAGAGGGTATTGCACCCTCTCCCTCTGGAAATAGGTGTGAAGGGCTGGGGAGGAGTAGCCTCCCCCAGCCTCTGGCAAAGCTTAGATGGGCACAGATGGTGCCCATCTCTGCATAAGCCAGTCTACACCGGTTCAGGGATCCCCCAGCCCTGCTCTGGCGCAAATCTGGACAAAGGAAAGGGGAGTGACCATTCCCCTGACCAGCACCTCCCAGGGGAGGTGCCCAGGGCTCCTCTAGTGTGTCCCAGACCTCTGCCATCTTGGATTCAGAGGTGTTGGGGCACAATGGACAGCTCTGAGTGGCCAGTGCCAGCAGGTGACGTCAGAGACCCCCTCTGATAGGTGCTTACCTTTCTCAGTAGCCAATCCTCCTTTCTGGGCTATTTAGGGTCTCTCCCCTGGGCTATTCCTCAGATAATGAATGCAAGAGCTCACCAGAGTTCCTCCTCACTTCCCTCTTCGACTTCTGCCTAGGATCGACCGCTGACTGCTCCAGGACGCCTGCAAAACCGCAACAAAGTAGCAAGACGACTACCAGCAACATTGTAGCGCCTCATCCTGCCGTCTTTCTTGACTGTTTCCTGGTGGTGCATGCTCTGAGGGCTGTCTGCCTTCACCCTGCACTAGAAGCCAAGAAGAAATCTCCCGTGGGTCGACGGAATCTTCCCCCTGCCAACGCAGGCACCAAACTTCTGCATCACCGGTCCTCTGGGTCCCCTCTCATCCTGACAAGGGTGGTCCCTGGAACACAGGAGCTGGGTCCAAGTGTCTCCCACAGTCCAGTGGCCCTTCTGTCCAAATTTGGTGGAGGTAAGTCCTTGCCTCCCCACACCAGACAGTAATCCTGTGTACTGCAGCTGCTCCGGCTTCTGTGCACTTTTGTAAGGATTCCTTTGTGCACAGCCTAGCCTGGGTCCCCAGGACTCCGTCCTGCATTGCCCAACTCGCTGAGTTGGACTCCGACGTCGTGGGACCCTCCTTTGAGACTCTGAGTCAACCGCTGTCCTCAGATCTTCTAGGTGCCAGTTCCGGTACATCTGCGGGGGCTGCTTGCTTCTGCGGGTGCTCTTTGAGTGGCTGAGCGCCCCCTCTGTCTCCTCCTCCAAGGGGTGACATCCTGGTCCTTCCTGGGCCCCAGCAGCACCCAAAATCCTCAACCGCGACTCTTGCAGATAGCAAGGCTTGTTTGCTGTATTTCTGCATGGAAACACTCCTGCATCCTCCAGCACGCTGTGGGACATCTTCTGACCAAAGGAGAAGTTCCTGGCACCTTCCGTCGTTGCAGAATCTTCGGCTTCTTCCACCCAGAGGCAGCCCTTTTGCACCTTCATCCCAGGTTTAGTGGACTCCTGCCCCCCTTGGACACTTGCGTGACTCTTGGACTTGGTCCCCTTCCTTTACAGGTCCTCAGGTCCAGGAATCCATCTTCAGTGCTTTGGTAGCAGTTGTGGTTCTTGCAGAATCCCCTATCTCGACTATACTGTCTTTCTGGGGTAGCAGGGTAACTTTACTCCTATTTTTCAGAGTCTTGGGGTGGGGTATTTTGGACACCCTTACTGTTTTCTTACAGTCCCAGCGACCCTCTGCAACATACCATAGGTCTGGGGTCCATTTGTGATTCGCATTCCACTTTTGGAGTATATGGTTTGTGTTGCTCCTAGGCCTATTTCTACCTATTGCATCCTATTGTGATTCTACATTGTTTGCACTACTTTTCTTACTGTTACTTACCTGATTTTGGTTTGTGTACATATCATTTGTATATATTACTTACCTCCTAAGTGAGGGTATCCTCTGAGATACTTTTGGCATATTGTCACTAAAATAAAGTACCTTTATTTTTAGTAACTCTGAGTATTGTGTTTTCTTGTGATATAGTGCTATATGATATAAGTGGTATAGTAGGAGCTTTGCATGTCTCCTAGTTCAGCCTAAGCTGCTCAGCTATAGCTACCTCTATCAGCCTAAGCTGCTAGAACACTACTAATCTGCTAATAAGGGATAACTGGACCTGGCACAAGGTGTAAGTACTACAAGGTCCCCACTATAAGCCAGGCCAGCCTCCCACAGGAAGGAATGCAGCATATCTATCAAGCCATTGCACAATCCTGTTCTCTGCCTGTGCACAATCTGCTGCCTAGTGCAGACATGCTTGCGCTATGTTGCAAGGTGCCTGCGTTGCAGGCAGGATTGTTTTTGTGCAGGAAGGGAGACTCTGAGGTTTTTCCTCTTTCTGAGTGTGCTGCAGAATGCGACACGCTTAGAAAGAGGAAACAACGAGGTGAAATGGAGATATTTCTCCTTGTTGCGCCTCCTCCAGAAGGCGTAGCATTTTTACGCATTACCAGGTTTGCCAGTATTGGTGAATCTGGGAATGCGCCAAAATCCATGGGTGTATGCTTGGGAACACCCACGCTCCAGCCATGGAACACCTTTTCAGGGCAGAATAATGAAAGGCAGTGACTTGCTGTTCCTTACGTTCCTCCAGATTTACCACGCAACGCAGGGTCACACAAGGTGTCCTTGTATTGTTTGGTAAATCTAACGTAGTTGTGTTGCCCTTGCGACACCATGCGTGATGCAAAGGTAATGCAATAATTTAATACATCTTTTAAAGCAGGAGTGGGCAGGCAAGTCCATGTATTTAATGTTTGACTTGAGTGGGCAGGAGAGACCAGGCATTTAATGTTAGATGGCAGGCTGACAGGAGAGACTATGTATTCAATGATGGAGGGAGACGGACAGGGAGACCATGTATTTAATGAGAGGAGAGAGTGGACAGGAGAGACCCTGCATCTGTTGATAGACGGGTGTGGACAGGAGAGACCATGCATTTAATGATAGACGGGTGTAGGCAGGAGAGACCATGCATTTAATGATAGAGAAATGTAGATAGGAGAGACTGTGCATTCCATGATAGAAGGCAGTTGCAAGAAGAGACCATGCATTTAATGATAGAGGCAAGTGGGCAGGAGAGACTGTGCATTAAAAGTTAAATGGGAGAGAACAGCAGAGACCATGCATTTGATGATAGAGGCGAGTCAGCAGGAGAGACCATGACTTCAACGACAGAGAGGGATGGGCAGGAGAGAGATCATGCATTTAATGATAGGGGAGTGGGCAGGTGGACAGTCGGAAGCACCCTCGCCTACTTACCACCAGGACCACACCCAGCTTCAGCAACGCCATCCTTGACCTCACTGTCCCGATCGCCATTGACACCAAGCACTACATCTTCCCAGGAGACTTTCACCTCAGTGACCTCAACAACACCAGAACAAGCAATCTCCTGAAAAGCATGAGCAGCATCAGCCTCAAGCAACTTGTCACCGACCCACCACGTCTCTCAGCTCATCCGGACGACTATTACAGACGCCATTTCACTCTGGCATCCCACCCCCAACTCCTTGCGCAGAAACTGGAAAAAGCTATCAGAAGACCAGGGGAACAAGGCTGACAGCTCCCACCTCCCAGACACTACATCCAACCCATAACAGGCTGCAAAGAACTCCCAGTGGATCACAGTACGTGCCAATACAATCGCCCCCACCAAACCAGCCAAATCTAAAGGGCTTGCCAGAAGAGCCACCTGCCTCGCCACAGAGTTGAAATCCACCAAACGCAACTGCCGACAACTAGAGAGGAAGTGATGCACCAGAAACGGGACAGGGGACCATACCATCTTCAAGACAGCACCCAACCACTACCACCACCACCTGAAAAATACAAAGATGAGCACCCTAGCAGACCGCATAGAAGCCAGCAAAAACCCCAGCAAGGTACTCTTTGCCATTGTGAAGGAGTTCTCTAGACCCGAAGCTGCCAGGAACAGCATCACCCCTCCCAAAAACTGTGTAACACCCTGGCTTACTTCTTCCACAACAAGATCTCTGTCATCTATGAAAACTTCAAACCCCATCCCACCCCCGCAAACTGCATCGGCCTTCTCACATCCACAAACACAAACCCATAACACCTGATCACCCACTGGGACTCTTTAACAACTCAAGCCACTATCTCCGTCATGAACTCCGTGCACTCGGGTGCACCCACGGACCTCGGCCCCACCAGGCTTTCAACCTCAGAAGTAAGACAAGTGAGGATGAGCTCAAAAAAGTCCTGAACACCTCCATCACCACAGCCTCCTTCCCTGAGGACTGGAAACATGCTGAAGTGAGGCCCCTCCTGAAGAAACCATCCACTGACCCAGCAGAACCGAAAAACTACCAGCCCATCTCCCTGCTCCCCCTTTTCAGTGAAGGTTCTCGAAAAGGCAATCAAACAGCAACTCACCAAACACCAGGAACGCAGCATCCTCCTGGAGTCCTCTTTATCTGTGTCCCAAGCCAGCCACAGCACTGAGACAGCCCTTGTCACAGCCACTGATGACTTCAGGGCCCTGCTGGACTGCGGCAAAAGTTCAGCCCTCCTCCTCCTGGACATGGCAGCCGCCTTCAAAGCAGTATCCGATCATATTTGGATAAACATATTCCACCACATCGGAATCCATGAATTGCCTCTTACCTCACAGAAAGAACCCAAAGAATCAGTCGCCCGCCTTTCACATCAGAACCCAAAAATATCATCTGCAGCATCCCCCAGAGATCATTCCTCAGCCCCAACCTTTTCAACATGTATATGACCCCCCTGGCCAGCACCGTCAAATCACATGGACTCAACATCATCTCCAATGACGGCGACGCCCAGCTCATCATCTCGCTGTCTGAAGACCCCTCCACCACCAGAGCTGACTTCCACAGGTGTATGATGAACGTTGCAGACTGGAGGAAGGACAACTGTCTCAAGCTCAACATGGACAAGACGGAAGCCCTCATCTTTGGGAACAACATCTCTTCATGGAACAACACATGGTAGCCTTCTAAACTTGCCATCCCCGCCCAGACAGACCATGCCAGCAACCTTGGCATCATCTTGGACAACAAGCTTTCCATGAAGAAACAGGTAAACACAATCTCATCCACCTGCTTCTACACTCTGTGCATGCTCCGCAACATCTTCAGATGGCTTACAGTCAGCACCAGAAGGACCGTCACGTAGGCCCTTGTCTCCAGCAGACTGGACTACTGGAACATACCCTGCATATTAATCACCACACTCCTCCTGAAGAGACTACAAACAATACAAAACTCAGCGGCCAGTCTCATCCTTGACCTCCCCAGACGATCACACCCCACCTCAAGAAGCTACACTGGCTCCTGATCTTGAAAAAATGCCAGTTCAAGATGTTGACCCATGCATACAAAGCCCTTCCCAATGAAGGGCCAGCATAAAATCAACAAATGCTTGACCTTCTACCAACCAACCAGGCACCTACGATTGCCTCCCTATTCCTTGCAGACACCCCACAGATCCGTCGAACAGTGGAGGACACTCCTTCTCATACTGGCAGCCAAATTGTGGAATGACCTTTCTCAGTACCTCAGGACCACCCTATCTCTCCAGTAGTTCAGGAAAGGACTCAAGGCCTGGCTGTTCAAAAGAACAGATCACCCCCATCCCTCCTGCCAGCAGCAGGAGCTGCAAAACCTTTATAAGGAAAGGATAATAAACAGTGTTTCTTCCTTGTAAAGGGGCGGGACATGGGAGTGACCAGTGTGAGGGGGAGTGCTAGCACTCCCCTCAGAGTGCATGTGTGTTTGGCCGGCCATCTTCGGGAAGTTTTAGGTACCCCTAAAAACCCACACTCTCTCTTTCCACCGCCCCCTTACTGACCAGGTTACGCCCCTGCTCCCAGGTAAAGCCGAGAGACACATCCCCATGCAACTGAAAGCACGTGTACTGAACTATTTTCTACAGAATACAATGTTTAGGGGGGGTGGGACACCCCAAACACTCCTTTTGAGACCCCAGGCCTCAGAGGTGGCAAAATCAGTCCCAGGAGCACAGGGGCACCTCGTCCTTGCAGGTGTTGGTTGGAGCTCCATTCTCCTTGTTTTCTGCCAGTGTTTTATTACACTAATAGTGAATAATATAGTATTTGTGTAATAAAGAATGGAGTACAGTTGGCAGGAACATGACCCTCACTGGCATCTGAGGTAAGTAGAGATACTTTTAAATGTATGGTGTGTGTGTGCTTGTAGGTGTGTGTTTATATGAGTGTGTGTATGTGTGTAGCATGTGTGTGATTAAAATAGGTCAAATAGCATGTGATGTCACTTCCACTATCCCTGGCATTTTGGCGAATTGACGTTCATGCTTAGCAGCCAGACTGATAGCCTATTGCAGTCAAGCACCATAAAAAACACATAAGTACTGAGCAGTTTGAGGTGCCCAGTCACAACTAAGGCCAAGATATACCAAGATTTGCGTGAAGCACTAATGGAAATCTGGTGCTGCATTACGTCAAGGGCAAAAAGTCACACAGCATCGTATTTAGTATGCATCGCATGTCAGTGATGTCACGTGCCACGCTCCCACTAAGCCAGATTTCACGTGGCGCTATAATTCAAGTGAGCAGAGTGTTGTGTGAGATCTGTACTCGCTATGCACAGTCAATCGCACAAGTGCAAAATGGTTAATATGTGTAATTTCACTGTTTTCATTTGGTGCTGGGATTCCAAGTCAGGCTGTGCTAAGTTGTGTTATTTCAGTGATCTGGCTGTGCCTAGAATCCTAGCGGTGTTTGTCCTATCCCACTCTGTGGCTTCCGTTACGCAACATAGTGGCATTTGGCTCTGCACTCACTTTAACTTTTGGTGCTAAAAATTGCACAGCAGCTCAGTGTAGCCCACACACCGCGAATTACATGATTGATGGGCAACTCTTGCTAAATCTGGTGCTGCGCTATTTTCTAATTTTTCACACAGTCCCCTGTTGCATGAAAGGACAGTAAATCTGGGCCTACAAGTCCCAAAAGGCCTAGCCATGTGCCTTCATGACCTGGTGATGTCGCCCATCATTCTGCTGCTCTTCCCGGGTGAGATGGATAGTGTGTGGGACAGGCAGACAGAAGCAATGCTGAGGCTACAGGTCTTGGAGATGATGCAGGTGTGGAGGGGTAGCCATCTTTGTAAGGTAATTAGTGGTCCCAGGCACAGGCATTGTATTTGGCGAAATACACCATAGTTCGTGCACAACGGCCATCAACTCACACGTCACCATGACTTGGAAGGTCCTCCCTTGGTCACCGTCAGGTATCAGAGTCTCTACCAAGCATGCAAATTCCATCAAACCAACCCTAGTAGCTTTCAAGTGTATCTTTTTGGATATTGTAGTCCTACCTCTCTTTCTCCTCTCCTATTCAATTGAATGGGGTGAAGTTATGTATTTTTGCAGTTGACCTACTATATATCATATTTATCCAATCTATTTTTTGCAATATACTCATTACCCATGCATTGTGTTCAGCTTAGTTGTTGAAGTGGTAAAACATTTGCTCACATTTTTAATGCAACTCCTTGTTGTCATTGGGACTTTTCCTGTGTTAACATGTCCTCATCTTTTTTCTACAATACAGTTCCTGATACTTATTTTGCTCTAATGTGATCTCTCCAGGGGAGTCTAGCAGTGCCAGCTTGTGAGCAGGTAATTTTCTCAGCATTAATGCCTTCCAGCATGTCTGCTTCATGGTGGGCGCCGCCCTCTCTCCATTTGATTTTTGCCAAAGCCTTTCATGTGTTGGTTTTTTGCAAGACCATCCAAAGTGCTGTCTCTTTCTGATGTCTGCCACTGATAAACGGAGAAATAACTGGGTCCTGTGAGAGGTTATCCGAAGGCGTTGCCTACAGGGAGGCCATGTAGGGCTTTCCTTTTACTTATAATCCTTTTCTGTTGTGTCAGTCCTATTTGATGAGTTCAAATGGAGCAGGACTACAATTCCCAGAATGCCTCAGAGAGTTAATGACAAGCTCCACATTAGAAAGAAATGTGCCCCTGGCACATGGAGACACCTGGTGACCTCTGCCCAGTGACACAGGTGACTTGGAGCAGGGCTTAAAACGGGGGCTGGGGATTCGAGGGGCGCGGGGTAGACGAATTTCAACCTCAGATCTCAGGGAAGCCTTGTCCCACGGACTGTCCTCTTGGAGCCTGCGCCGGCAGGGGCTGGGAGACCCCGTAGCGCGGGAATCCTTCCCCGGCCAGGAGCACGTGGCGCGCGCAGTCCCACTGGGGATGCACAGTCACCGAATGCCCGGCATAGCATCGTGCCCCCTCTGGCACACCTCTGCGCCATGCTGCTAGGCACGGGCACTGGTACTGTTCCAGCACAACACTCTCTGCTGCCAGCCTCCCTGAACTCGTGCCAGCCCAGCGCTAAGCACAGCCAGCTCCCTCCCGTGCCAGGCGCGCGTGGCGCCTCACACCCTGGCCACGACGAGGCCGCTACCTGCCGGGTGGCAAGCGTGGCCTGCCCAGAGGGCGCTCTCTCTTACCGTGTTTGGCTTGTAAACAGAGCTTGCAACCATAAAATGGCTGCCCTTTGATGGAAGGCCTGGGAAGGGCGGGTGATAGCGAAACATACAGGAACACAAAACTAGAGCCGGGCTTGCTTCAGGCCTGCCACCGTAACACCTCAATTTCCAACCTTTAAACTTTAAAGCTATGTGTTCGCCCACACTTCTGGCGCTCATTCAGGCGTGGGCGTCAGCAACCACAGATGAGTGCTGCCCCAGAATAAGATGGGGGCATTGGGGGCCTGTGCACCTGGTGTCACAAGGCCTCTTGTCTAAATTATTGTCCATACCCTCAACGGGTCGTACCCCTAGTGCGGATCTCTTCCAAGGGAAACCAAGATGGCAGTGAAGGAGGACGCCACAGTGGATTCCAGGAAAGGGGAAGATTCAATAAGATTTCCAAATCGATGTAAAATAAAACTATTGATCCATTCATAGCGCTGTGGTTACCAGAAATGGTTTGCAGCGCTATAAAGAAAATGCAGCTAAATAGACTTCCTGTCCATCATAGAGTGAAGTCCAGAACACAGGGGGTGAGCCATACGTATGCTGTGTAACTATGACAATAACATCCTCTGGCTAGATTCAGTGGTCCAGGACATGGTGATGACGTGCATCAACAGCGCTGCTGCAGGACTCAGTCAGACGAATAGTCAGTAGGGAGCTTCAAGACATCACAGGCATGGTCAGTAGTACACGCGCTAGTGTGATCACCAGTGCTCTAACCAGCGTGTCACCAATGTGATCACCAATGTGCACGGTGCATTCTTCAACCCACTAAGCAGTTTAGTCACCAACATGGTCGTCAGCTCGGCCACAATGTGGTCACCAAAGGGGCCACCAATGCAGTTACCAGGGCAGTCACCAGCATGGTCACCAGAGCGTCACCGGCATGGTCACCAGCACAGTACCAGTACAGACATCACTGTGGTTACCAAATTGGTCACCAACATAATCAGAAGCAGGGACCACACTGCATCCACTAAAGCAAGGTCACCAGTGCAGTCACCAGCATGGTCACCAGTGCAGTCACCAGCATGGTCACCAGTGCAGTCACTAGCAAGGTCACCAGTGCAGTCACCAGCAGGGTCACCAGTGCAGTCACCAGCATGGTGCAGTCACCAGCAAGGTCACCAGTGCAGTCACCAGCAAGGTCACCAGTGCAGTCACTAGCAAGGTCACCAGTGCAGTCACCAGCAAGGTCACCAGTGCAGTCACCAGCATGGTGCAGTCACCAGCAAGGTCACCAGTGCAGTCACAAGCAAGGTCACCAGTGCAGTCACTAGCAAGGTCACCAGTACAGTCACCAGCATGGTCACCAGTGCAGTCACCAGCATGGTCACCAGTGCAGTCACTAGCAAGGTCACCAGTGCAGTCACCAGCAGGGTCACCAGTGCAGTCACCAGCATGGTGCAGTCACCAGCAAGGTCACCAGTGCAGTCACCAGCAAGGTCACCAGTGCAGTCACTAGCAAGGCCACCAGTGCAGTCACCAGCAAGGTCACCAGTGCAGTCACCAGCATGGTGCAGTCACCAGCAAGGTCACCAGTGCAGTCACCAGCAAGGTCACCAGTGCAGTCACCAGCAAGGTCACCAGTACAGTCACCAGCAAGGTCACCAGTGCAGTCACCTGCCCCATCACCATTGTGGTCAGTGAGGTGCAATCTCGTATGTGGTGACCAGCACGGTCTCCAGCACATTCCCCAGCGTGGTAACAAACGCAGTCACCAATACGGCTACCGGCAAGGTCACTAGTGCTTTCAAAAGTGTGGCCATCAGTGCAGTCACAAGTGCGGCAACCGGCACGGCCAGAAGAGCGGTAATCAGTGTACGCACCAGTGATGCCACCTGCAAGGTCACAATGAGGTCTCAGTGCAGTCATCTGTATGGTCAGTGCTGCAGGGGCTGAAGCAGGCGCTGAGAGGTGGGCCGAGCACTGAGTATACTTGTCCAACCAGCTGTCTTCCAGGGGCAGGCCCAGGTGGCCGATGGGCCCAGGTGAAAGATTATCCCCGCAGCTTGCGTACACCACATCTCCTTGATAACCCATCCATACATGAATTATTAATCTGCCAGCCCAGGTGCCCTGACTGCCACCACGAACCCGGTGGTACAACTTCCAAAACGCCCACTGTCCACCTACAGACGACAAACGGAGACGACAAATTCGGTCGTAGAGGGTTCTTATCACCTGTGGCAAGGGTTATTTGTGAAGGGGCTTTGAGAGCTGCCAGGTCACACAGGTCTACTGGGCACCACCGATCAGAACCCTTATGAGGGGGCTTCGAGGCGCTTTCCTCCAGATTTCATCACAGCTATTTATGTCCATTGATCCATCCCTCCACATGAGAACTCTACACTCCTTCTACACAGGGTCACTGGAATTATGCAACCGCGACGTTTTCTGCATACTTATAGATTTGCCACACGGTCCATCATTTTCCGCATAATCTGCAGATTTAAAAAAAAAAAACTATTTGTAGCTAAAATTGATCACAATTAAAAAAAAAAAACAGCTATACTTGTTACAAAGAAGTGGACAATCCTTCACAAAAGTTTACTGGTTACGTTTCTGTTGCTTATTGGTGTATTTGGGTTTTAAACTGGTACCATGAGATGCAACCTTTGTCCAGAAGTGTTAAAATGTGTAAAGGTGACCAAATAATAAAGTAAAACTACGAAAAAATGTGCCACATTACACTAAATAATTTGCCAGTTCTTAGCATAGAATTGTCAACCCTGCCACACAATTTGGTCCTCCTCTGCCGCATAATTACATGGGCCCTGCTTATGCGCCTGCTAAATCAGACAGTTATTGCCAAGTATACACATTGAGCCCATAACGCACTCATGCTATTGGAATTATCAGAATACTTTCTATCAGTATTGTGGATAGCTTTGTGCTTTTAATGTATGGTGCCTCATCGGAAGACATTCTATTGTAATATCTCGTATCTAGGAATCCTGGCCTATGACTCAGTTCACAGATCCTTATCTGACCGTGGCCTTCTAGAGAGCCAAGGTCAAGACCTCATCATCTCACTCACTGTAGTTCCTCCTGGGCTGGGCCTCAGTCTGCTACTCCTAAGTGGACCTCACTCTTCTACTCCTGGCTGTCCTCCATCGGGTACTCTTGGCTTTGTTCTAAATTTCGATCCACCGCCGGTGTCTCAGTCTGGCGCTTGTGGCCTGGTCCTCAGTTTCAATGCACCATCAGTGCCTCAGTCTGGCACTCCTGGTCTGGTCCTCAGTTTCAATGCACCACCAGTGCCTCAGTCTGGCACTCCTGGCCTGGTCCTCAGTTTCAATGCACCACCAGTGCCTCAGTCTGGCACTCCTGGCCTGGTCCTCATTTCAATCCACCGCCGGTGTCTCAGTCTGGCGCTTGTGGCCTGGTCCTCAGTATCAGTCACTTGTGCTGGCAAATAGCGCGCCATTCCCTTTGGCGCGCGCTGGAACACGCAGGTGGCCTAGTTTGCGCTCCTTGGGACGCCTCTGCGCGTTTAATCAAATTATATTTTCAGACTTTTTCAAGAAGCTTCTCACCATTTTTACCTGCCAAACACGTGTGTGGGTAAATACCCGGTGGCGGCTCGTGCACACGCAGCGGCCCCGGGGAAATACCGACCAGCGAGAGAGGTTGCACCTGAATCGGGCCCCACAGGTGACCCTCAGACGCTGAGGCGGAGCACCGCCGCAGGACACACTCAGAGAAGGGGGCGGCGCTGGACCCTGAACCGGGGAATAGCCACTAAAGGCCCTCCCGTTGGCGCTGGAAAAAAGTTCAGAACAATTGCACAGAGTACATTTTGTAATCTAACTCCGGTATTTGTTACACGTCCATGCGAGCTGACTGACCACCTCCAGAGAACGGCAATGCGCCTGTGAACTGCACATAAAACACACAGCAGGATACTTTCCAAACTCCAAGCGCTATATGAACATTCGTGATAAACCAGCGCATTCAGTGTAGCCTAATGGCCAGAGCTGTCAATTTTGGACCCGGAGAAACAGATTTGTGTCGGCGTCGGTTCAACATCTTGTGATTCTGGGCAAATCACTTTTTTTCCCAATGCCTAATAAAAAATAATGTGACCTCGTGCGGTGTTATCTGGCGCGCTATGCCCTGGGCTCAAGTTCGAGCTCTATAAACCTGAACAAGAGTAATCCCTATAAATCACTACACGAACAAGCATCTTTTGTGCGCACATTCCTGCTGCCTGCCCAGAGACAGCCTCACAAGAACTCCTGGATCAGCTACCTGGAGGAAAAATATCACGTGTGCAGGGGAGTTTTGGGATTGCGCATGCTTTAATGCCCATGTTTCGTTGGTACAGGACCTAAGAAGTGCTCCTCACCTAACAGGCCTTCTGCCTTCCATTTCACCAGAGAACTACTCACAGGTTTCTGTTCCAGAGTCTGCCTTTCCTCGGGCACCTGTTTTAATAATATTAAAGTAGCATGCCATCTACTGGCAGCGCAGTGTACTGCGCCCGTTGGTCTTCATGTTTCTGTACAAGGTAAAATGTAAATTATTAACCAGGCCACTGGAATTATGCGGCAGCGGAACACGGAATCATGTGGCAGGGTTGACTAAATTTTGCAGCAAGAAAAATCAAATCATTCAACGTAATGCAACACATTTTTTAATAGTGCTATTCCAATATTTTTTTATTTTAACACAAGGTAATACTACCTGGACAAAAATGTTGCCTCATTAATACTCGTTAATAACCAAACACACACATAAACAAGAGAAAGGTAACCAGTTAAACTTTGCGAATGGCCCTCTACTGTTGCCACATTTTCGGTGACTTTTGAGTCTTTTGTGTTAGAAACAAAGGGCCAGATGTATCAAAGGGTTTTACCCATTCTGTGTCTATGGGAAAATGTGTTCATACATATGGCCCAAAATGTTTTTGTTTTCGCAGATCACGCAGCAGATGATGGATTACGTGGCAGACGCAGCAAATCCATAATTATGCAAAAAAAGCTGCGACCACAGTTTGCATAATTCCAGTGACCCGGATTACATGCATGGCTGCAAGGCTATTGTACAAAATTAGAAATAATGTCTTCACTGCATAATAGAGCTAAAATGGAATCTTATACTGGTATGTAAATGTTTATTTATATTTCAAGAGCATGGTCGCTCCGGCAGAATAATGCCTCATATTTTGTCCTCTGATTTTATCAGAAAGTAATACATAGACACACATTTTGGAATATTATTCACATTCTAGATGATGGTAATAAAACTCAGTGAGTTAATCATTTTTTGCTGACATTTAGGTCCAGACTTGAGAGCGCCTAGCCCAACTTTAGCAGCGCCCTAGGGTCATTTTTTTGACGCTAAGGTGGCCTTTTCCCTGTGCCAAATTTACAAAGTTTATATGCATTGCACCACTTTGTAACCCTTTGCGCTACATTATGCATGCATCATGCATAATGTATGCAAATGGGGGGGTGCTCCCGTTAGGGGGGGCTGAAAAAATGGCACAAAAAATCTATGAGATGTCTTTGCATCATTTGTTTCAGCACTTTTAATGCCTGTTAAGAGCACGCGTAAAAAGGGGGCACACCATTGTTTACAGTGGGTCCTTATGTACTGTTCAGGGCAGGCGCCAACACTTTGGCACTTACCCTGAACACATGTGGCGGTAGAGGGGCACTAAGGGGCGCTGCACAGGGTGCACTGGGTGCAGTGCCACTTTCCTTAAATCTGCCCCTTAATTTTACCTTCAGATCATAAATCAGATAGAATCCTGAAAGGGGCAAATTCTTCCATAATCTATAAAATGAATATCGGCATACTCAAAAGTAGTGATACTTGTTGTTCACAGTGCTTATAAATAGAACAAGCACTGGCAAAAACAATTGGTCCCCCTTTGTAAATGCTTTGTGGTCGCTGCCAATGCCAGATGCTTTTAAAATTTGCCAGCATTGCCAAAGCTAGTGAGCAAAACGTGCCACTGTGAAAGTTTATTGTCCTTTTAAGATGGTCAACACATTGTGTGATGCATTGTGGTGTAACGCAACATAACAGCCATCTTTAAAGCATAGAAAATAATGCTTTCGTATTTTCAAGATGGTTGCTACGTTGTATGACGCAAAGTGATGCAACTCAGCCGCTACCTTGAAAGTAAAGAAAATAATGTTTTCATGCTTTCAAAATGGTTGCTGTATTTTGTGATGCAATGTAACGCGAGGTGATGCAATGTGGCGGCCATTTTGAAAGTATAGAAAATAATGTTGCAATACTGTCAAGATGCCTTCCGTGTTCTGTCGTGTCATAATGCATTATACAATGTGCCAGGCATCTGGCCGGCACTGTTGACTTTGCCAATCCCACAAATTTTAAAAGCATTCAGCCCTGGCAAAGCTAAGAAGCACTGAAAAGTGCTGCAGGACATTTTGGGTGTCACCTTGCCCAACATCGACTGCCTGGCACACCACAAAAGAGTTAAGCACAACTCCAGCTTCATCTGTGGGCAGACCCCCTGGGGGCTCAAGGTCTCCCTTGATATGGGGTTAGCAGGAAGGGAGGAGGGGAGAGAGAATTGGAGGTGGACAAGAGAGCTCTGTACTGGAAGGGATGGTGGGAGGAGAAACACAGGGTAGGAGAAGTTGGGGTGGGGGGAAGAAAGAGCAGAAGTGTGCTTTGTATGCAAAAGAGCCATAGCACATGGAAGAAGAGGGTTGGGTGGGTGAACTTGTCAGAAACAGAAGAACTACCCACTAGGGATGTTGCCAGGGATGGACTGAAAGGCACTGGCTGCATATATATGTCAGACATCTTTGCAACCCCGAAGTGAGGGATCATCCACCCAGAAGTCAATGATGGCCATCTTTGATTGGGAAATCAGCCATTAAGGAAACAGAGTTCATAATAAGGTGGTGGCCATTTTGAATCAGGCAGAATTCTAACCATGCACAAGTCAGAGAGCACCATGGGTAAACAATCTCCATTTTTGTCCTGGTGACCATGGCCAACATCAACCAGAACCTGCAAGCTGGGACCGATAACACCATGTGGTGAAAATGGAGAAACAGGCTGCAATTTGCTTCTAATCTGTCTAAGCTGAATATGATTTCAGAACACAGGCATGTTTGTGTGTGTGTGCATGCATGTGTGTGAGTCTGTGTTTCGGTGTTTCTGTGTTTGCATGCTGCTTTCTTTTTCTGAAGTGAATGAAATATTTTTCCACAAAGGTATGTTTGTCCCACATATTTATTCATTTTGTAATGGGTGATATCTGAGCATTGTCACATTAAAATGATTTGCTTCATGCTTTCAACAGCAGAAATTTTCATTGGAAGTCTAACATTGTGTATTTTTTCAGAATGCATCACTGTAAATGCAGGACAGCCTTAGTGCTGAATTGAAAATAGCAACAAATTACACATATTAAATACCTTGTAAAAACATAACAAAATCAAGTCAAATAATTAACACCATAAAAACAGATTTACATTTTTTATTTTCCACCCAGTTGTGCATGCACATATCTACCAAGTTACTATGTCATGTTGACACCTTCAGCTAGATCTAGCTTTGTGGCTAACAGAGCTTTACGTTCTTGGACTTGTAGTTTATCTTTCTAAATTGGACTTAAAATCAAAATCCTTTTGGTCAAAAGCCCTTATATTGCTAAAGGTGTCATAGAGGGTATGGGGCCACTTAGCAGCTATGACTGAGTACATGTACGTGAGTTTTGTCTATGCATGAGTTGTTTGTGTGCAGACATGCATGTATACAGTGCCTGCATTTAAGGGTACCTGCACGGCCATTGGAATTATGCGGCAGGGTTGAGTAACCTATGCGTCAAGAAAAGGTAAATTATGCAGGGCAATGTAGCACATTTTGTGATAGTTTTGCTTTGTCATTTTGTCATTTTTAAACATGTTAATACCGTCTAGGCGTTGGCTGCACCTCATTAGTACCAGTGTAACATCCAAGTATAGCAATAAGCAACAGAAAGGGGACCAGTCAACCTTTGTAAAGGGCCTTCCACTGCTTGGCAACACATAGCACTGCGTTCTTAGTAACTTTCAAACCTTTTGAGCTAAAAACATTTTTTTTGTTGAAGTCTGCTGATCATGCGGCAGATGAGGAATTGTGTGGCAAAGGCTGCAGAGTGATAATTATACAAAAACCGATGCGGCTGCAGAATTGCAGAATTCCAGTAGCCCTGGCTATATTTTGTGTGCCCATGTTCATACACTATACAAAAGCCAAACCGACTGCCTTTGCCAATGCTTGTTTGTGAGTGTAGTTGAGGTGTCATATGGAGAGGATCAGAAGCTGCTTGTGTCTAGCTAGATTGTCTGCGGAATGGACGCCTGCAGCAGGGTGACTGGTTAAGTTAGAGTGTGATTTATCACGCGGGTGGCGTGTTTTACAGTGCACACGATGAGGAGGCTACAGGATTGTGTGGGTTAAGTGTGTTGCAGGAAGCTGGCCTGGTGTGTGGTGGGTACCTAAGGTACTTACACCTTATACCAGGTCTAGGTATCCCCTCTTAGTGAAGTGCAGGCAGTGCCTAGAAGCCACGCTCTCTAGAGGTAGCTGTGGATGAGCAGCCAAGGCTTATCTAGGAGACATGCAAAGCTCATGCAAAACCACTGTAGTCACACAGCACTTACACACACGAACGAACCACATAGTGTTACCAAAATAAAGGTACTTTCTTTTGGTGACACAGTTACCAAAAATATTAGATAGGCAATACCCCAACAGGAGGTAAGTAAACACACTAAGTATATACACTAGTAATCAGAAGTAGGCATACATAGCAATAGAAAACAATGCAATAGCAATAGATAATAGTGACCCTAGGGGGAGCCCAAACCATATACTAAAAAAAGTGGAATGCGAATGCCGGACCCCTACCGAGGTAAGTGGAATCTGTGGAGGGGAGCTGGAGGAACTAGGAAACCCCAAAGGTAAGTACCCCAGTGCCCCCCAGCGACCAGGAAGAAAGGAGTAAGTTACTGGAGTGTCCCCAAACTACCAAAAGAAATAAAAATAAGGATAATGCAACACCCGGACAAGACTGCAAGAAACCAGCGGTGGATTCCTGGAGAGGAAGGCCTGAAAAAGAAGGGGACCAAGTCCAGAACTCGTAGGAGTGTCCGGTGGTTGCAGGAGCCACTACCCACCCGACTGTGGTTGCGGGAGTTGGTCGACGGTAGGACAAAGACGGTCAGCAATGCAGCCCTGGAGGCGGTGAAGAGTTCCTGGAGGATGCAGTTGATGTCCCACGCCGGAAGGAAGATTGCAGTCTGTCTGTGGTGTGGAAAAGACACCAACAAGCCTTGACGGAGTAGAAGAAAAGTGGAGCTGCCGAGGACCAGCAAGGTCCAGTAGGACTCAACCCATAGGAGGAGTCCTAGGGGGCCCTCAGGAAGTCAGAGGGTCCACAGAAGAAAATGCAGCTCCCACAGAAGACCCACTGGAAGAAAACCCAGGAGTCGCAGAGGAGCCCACGCATTCCAACTGAAGAAGGGTCCCACGCCGCAAGAGAAGCACGCAGAGGGCTGGGCGTCACAGGGAAGAGTGCTGGGAGCCGGGGCTATACGGAGCCTGTAGATCCTTTGGAGGAGATGCCAACAAGCCTTGTCAGCTGCAAGAGACATGGTGCAAAGGGGTACTGTCCTGCATGGGAACGCAAGGGATTACATCCACCAAAGAGGGACAGGTGTCAGAGAGGACCAAAGGGACCATTCCAGACCACCACCCGTTATGCAGGATCCACGCAGCTCAGGGTGAGAGGAGATCCACACAGCCGGTCGTCATTGCAGTTGGTGCCTGCGGATGCAGGGTAGTGACTCCTTCACTCCAAGGGAAATTCCTTCTTGCTTCTCACGCAGACTGAAGACTTGCCACCTTCAGAGGATGCATACCTGGGGAAATGTTGCAGAAGCTGGTAGGAGCTGTGGAAACAATGTTGCAAGCAGAGTCTCTGTCGTTTATGTAAATTGTCAGTTCCTGGGGGGTTTAGTTGCAGTTCCAGTGGCCCGAAGTCGAAGTAGAGGTTGCAGAGGAGTTCTGCTGGAATAGTGCATGCTGAATCTGGGGACCCACCCAAAAAGGAGACCCTAAATAGCCCTGGAAGGGGGATTGGGCACCTAGCAAGGTGACCACCTATCAGGAGGGGGCTCTGAAATCAGCTGTCTGACCTGGCCACTCAGATGCTCCCAGAAGCCTCTGCCCACCTTGGATTCAAGATGGCAGAATCAAGGGACCCTCTTGGAGAGCTCTGGGCACTACCCCTGGGGTCGTTATGAACAGGGGAGTGGTCACTCCCCTTTCTATTGTCCAGTTTCGTGGTAGAGCAGGGACTGGAGATACCTGAACCAGTGCAGACTGGTTTATGCAAGAAGGGCATCGAATGTGCCCTTCAAAGCATACCCCTCTCAAGCCAAGCAGTAGGAGGACAGAACCCTGTCTGAGGGGTGGCAGCAGCTTGGGCTGCCTGGAAAACCCCAGAAAGCTGGTAGGAGCAATGCTGGTGGTCCTCTAAGGAGCCCCCATAGTACAAGGAATCGTACTTCCAATACTGGCAACAGTATTGGGGTAGGATTCCGACATGTTTGATACCAAACATGCCTAAGTTCAGAGTTACCATTATGTAGCTGGACATAGGTAGTGACCTATGTCCAGTACACAGCTAAAATGGCGTTCACGAAGTCCATGAAAATGGAGCTGGAGTTTGTGGGGGCACCTCTGCTCATGCAAGGGTGCCCTCACACACAGATACCTGCACCCTGTTTTGGGCTAGGAGGGCCTACCACAGGGGTGACTTACAGTGACCTGGTGCAGTGACCTATATTGAAAAGGTTGCATGCACCCTTTCACACAGGCTGCAGTGGCAGGCCTGCAGATACACTTTGCATAGGCTCCCCGTGGGTGGCATAACACATGCTGCAGCCCATGGGGGGCACCTGGTGCCCCAATGCCCCGGGTACCTGGGTACCATATACTAGGGACTCATAAGGGGGCACCAGTATGCCAAATGTGGGGTGTGTGAGGTCCAGGCAACCCCATTTAAAGGGAGAGAGCATAGTCACTGGGGTCCTGGTTAGCAGGATCCCAGTGAACACAGCCGGACACACTGACAACAGGCAAAAAGTGGGGGTAACCATGCCATAAAGAGGGCACTTTCCTACATATGTGACTGAGAGAGGGTCTCCCAGAGTGTAATGGAGATCCAGCCCGAGTGTCTGTGGGAATGTGGGGCCAGAAAAGCCTGCCCTGGCCTTTACCGACCCCACCCAGCCCATGGGTGGCTTTATCTTTTCTCGCCTCAAGAGAGGGTGAACTGGGGTCATGGGAGGACCATGTGCCCATACATACACATAAGGCATTACAGGCAAGTGAACATTGGTCAAAGCTTTTTTGCCACACGTGAAGGATGGTCAGAGAGAAAGGCCAGGACTAGGAGGGAAGGTGGGAAGATCACCCATCACAGGGGTTATCTACTAAAGAGCTGACCACAGCTGTGGGGAAGTTTTCCTAGCAATGGCAGCTGGAGATATCGTGTGAAGAGGTGGGGGGCCTGGAACCCCAAGAAAATGAGTTCATGAAGGAACCTCGAGGTGCATGGTGGGGGCTTGAGGAGGTTGTGGGCCTTATTGGCCTATCTTCTATGGCCCACAGACCCACCCAACCCTGAGTTTAACTTAACAAGGACGGGCTTTTGGTTGTTTGCAGTGTCTTTGACTTATTGTGTCATATATTGTGTTCTGGTTGTGAGGGGTACGCTCAGGATAGGCATAGACATAGATAGACACCTTAGCACCCCGCATCAAATTCCATCCTAAAAATTGCTTGCATTTACTCACAGTTGGGTTTTGGAGCTCTATCAGCGCCAAGGCCCTGGGGTGATGCGTATGAGCTGTTTCTATCCCTTGGATCGGGTACTCCATCTTTGGCCCATGATGAGAGGAGACATGACCTTGGTCCAGGGGGCCAGCTTACCAGGTTATGGCCTGTTTACGTGGATAACTGAACGTTTGCCGATACTTTTGACTGCGAGTAAACTTCTTTTTCCTTTTGTGTCTCTCCTTCGCGCTCATGGCAGCCATGGCGCTTTGAATCGGCTCAGTTATGTTAACTATTTTTAGGAATTTACAACGCCAATAGCTCTAACTCAAGCAAACACGAGACCCATTGCATTGCAAATTCTTGTTTTTTGTTGTAGATGCAGGCTTACATGGATATGGTAAACTTGTTATTTTAAAATGCCAATAAAAATACATTTTTAAAAAGTCAATTTGGACCTCTCAGTACCCCAGAGCAGATCAGTATATATCAAACCTTCCTCTGCTTTTCCTCCAACTGAGCTTTCAGTGTAAGACACTCACATTATATCCCAATATTCCTGCCTGGCTGCCACCCCCTTTTTCTCTATTTCACAAAAGTTTTACTCTTTCAAAATGATCTCCATGTACCATATCACAGCTCTGTACTGGTATAAAACATTTGTGGAGAACTTCTGACCTCAGTGGGACATCTAAGGTGCAGATTTACAAGAAAGTGGCACATCGTCCCGATGTGCCACTTTTCTTGCGTCCCCCTACCGCCACCTAACGACACCATGATTGGGCCGTATTTATAATATGGCACACCATGCCGGTCATTAGCACAATAGTGTCAACGTTTTGGGACTATATTGGTGCTTTGCTGCACTCGTGCCAAACATTTTGACGCGAGTGCAGCAAAGCACAGGGAGGCCCATAGCTAAATAAGTGGGTGGCATTTCAACACCTGCTCTGAGCAAGCGTTAAAAATGCTGGAACAAATGGAGCAGTGAAATGTTGTAAATTTCACTGCGACATTTTTTTGGGCCTCCCTGCGCCAGAACTCCCCCCGCATACATTATGCCTGACTATGGCATAATGTGTCGCAAGGGGTTACAAAGTGCTATGCATGCATGCATTGCATCACTTTGTAAATATGGCGCAGATGAAAGGCCATTTTAACGCCTCTGTAGCATAAAAAAATTACGCTAATGCGGCTCAAGGTGGCGCAAGGGGCTTGTAAATATGCCCTTCATTCCTTTCTCACCCTCAGCGATGATGTAATTGCCCTGCACTTTCCTCTTTGGATCCACCAGCACCAATGTTTCTTCAGCTGTTCTCCTCTCTTACAACATGTCCGCTGCCCAGGTCATGACCCCAGGGCACGCGGTCCTTTCATTCGTGATTACACTCCATCCCTCTACCACCTTCCCTAAACCCAGAGAGACACCCTGCACTTCCACCCCCAATGTACACTGACCATCCTAGCTTCTAAATGAGAATGAATGCATGAAATATATTTATAGGGTGTGATTGGTACCTTAGAACATTGGTTACAAACCTGTGGTTCGGGGACCCCTGGGGTTCCGCAAAGCCTCCTCAGGGGGTCCGCCACTGCATAGAAAGTTAAATAATATTAATAGATTACGTCCTCAGCTTTCAGTAATTACTCAGTGGAGGGTCCCCGGAGTCCAATAAAGTTCAGTGGGGGTCCACAGAAGTCAAAAGGTTGGGAACCACTACCCTAGAAGGTGTCCGGGTGCTAGGGGAATCAGGCTGGGAGGGTGGAAGACTAAGCCAAGTGGAACAGCCAAGTTTTCTTTTTTTTTTTTTTTTTACAGAAAAGTACTTCACCTGCAGTATAGCGGAAAGGAGGGTGCAGGTCAGTTTTAGGGTACTGCCACTGGTGCGGGCACACAGGGCACTGACCTGGTGGTGGCACTCACCTCAGGAGAGGGTGCTGTGTTGAGCAATAACTTACAATATAAATCCACCTGCTGCAAAGTTCCTTGTGCATCCAGCTTTCAGGCAGCAATAGAAATGGCAAGACAACTCTCGTGATTATGTTCCTGATGGAGAGAGATAGGAGTTCTGTCTAGTGGCGGTTTTGACTCTCCATAAAGTAGCGCAGAGGGTTAATATGTCAGCTACAAAAACAGATCTGTATTTTTTGTGGATAGCTGAGTGGATTAGTAAAACCAGTCTTTACCAGCGCTTTAAACACATGAAATGTATGTGAGTGGGACTATGGAGAAATGAGGGGCACTATTTCCAGGTGGTAATGAGGAATTTGGAGGTGGAGGTCATAGAGGGGGGTGCCTAAAAAGATTGTCGCACTGGGCGCCACCAGCACTAACGCCGGCTCTGGGAAGGAGCAAGGGGTTTCAGTGCTTAGCTGCCATCAACACAAGGGCATCAGTCTGACACGTTTTTCTCATCGAAAGCGCTTCGAGCTGTCTTGCATCCTTCCATCAGCTATCTTCTTGGGTGAAAAAATTAGTAAACTGAAGATGCAAATTTTAATCTGTTACGTGAAACCTTCCTGCTTCCTGGGTCTTTGAATAGTTGGGACAAGAGTAGGAACCAACTGCTTGTCCCGCCCCAGGGTGTCCCACCAAGAGACGATGATGCAGGAAAAAGGATGACTTCTTCCACGGGAGGAACCAGCCAGGAGTATCCCTGACCCCTAATAATTGTCACCAGAGAAGTCCTCACTTTAAAGGCATTCATCAGTGGAGGACTATCTTAGTTTCTGAACGTCACGTATCCAGATAAACCTCCAAGGCTCTACTGAGTATCTGGGCCACACTAGATGAGAATTCCATCCAAGGCTGGTCCTGTCACAAACACACATCCTCAGAAATCCACTCCCAGTCACTCAGGGCAATCCCACAGGAGGGTACAGGGGGCAGAGCAGCTCACCCCAAGGGCAGCCATCAATGGCATGGCATATTTCTCTAAAGAAGTAAGGACAGACACCACACCTTAGATTGTCACAGTGAATGTTGCTTCTCACAGACAGCCAGTCGGCATAAACCCTGGGTCCATTCAAGGCTTCGCCCACAGCATCAAGCATCCAAAGTAGTCACGACATTGCAGGCAAAGCAGTTTTCCATGCAGCTGCCTG
Source organism: Pleurodeles waltl (assembly GCF_031143425.1). Classification (NCBI taxonomy): domain Eukaryota; kingdom Metazoa; phylum Chordata; class Amphibia; order Caudata; family Salamandridae; genus Pleurodeles; species Pleurodeles waltl. Next base: position 1,802,393,620 of record NC_090444.1, on the reverse strand, counting down.
CCTCATCACTGGAGAATGTAAATTGAATCACATCAACCCCAACCTCAGGAATCTGCACTGGCTCCATCGCCCGCCGGGATCAAACTCATATAACTCTGTGTCACTTACAGTCATACACACTCGTAAACCTGAATACCTTGAGCCGTAGTACGTAAAATGTCCTTGGGTGGAATAGGCGTGTGCACCCGCTTTGTGCATCCCTAGGGCACGTTGGTATTAAAGAAGGGGGGAGGCAGATGCTTTACTGCCTGTTCTGTAATAATGATAGCGCCGGTACACATGAAGCACAGACGCTATCCTAAAGGGGCTTTACTTCATTTGCATGTAGGCATGACCCCAGGCAAGTGAAGGGGGGGTTATTTCATTTGCATGTGGGTGTGACCCCATACAAGTAAAGGGGTGTCACTTCATTTGCATGTGGGCGTGGCCCCCAAACAAGTAAAGGAGAATTACTTAATTTGCATGTGGGTGTGACCCCATACAAGTAAAGGTGTGTCACTTAATTTGCATGTGGGCATGACCCCATGCAAGTAAAGGGGTGTTAGAAATGGGGTTTCTGGTTGGCTAGGGTATGCACCTCAGCCAGGCAGAACTTACCCACTCTAGTCAGGGCAAGGGAGTTACACGTCCAAGATAACCCCTGCTCACCCCCTTGGTAGCTTGGCACGAGCAGTCAGGCTTAACCCGGAGGCAATGCGTAAAGCGTTTGCACAACACACACATACATGTGACGCAATATCCCCACCAAGAAGGAAACACAACACCAGATTATATGAAAATATACTGTATTGTACACAACGTCATTATCAGACCAACATCACATAACAGTACTATCCTGCTACCTTAGCAGTTGTCAGAACGTTACACATTAGTTACCCTGCAAACTAGCAGTAGTCACATATAACACACAGGTTACTCAGTATTCTGCAACATAAGCAGTAGTCAGGAAACACGTTATTACATTAGCACACTTGTCATTAGAATATCATAAAACGCCCATAGTAGGAACATTAGAAAATCTATGGCAAGTTAGGGAAACATATTAGCAAGTCATGTCCATAAAAGGAACATGTGCACACATATGTAAAAGCATCATGTAACAGGTAGGCAATATATCACAATTAGAAAAGTCTGTAACAAGAACTTCAATTATGATCCTATTGGTCCATTTAAAAGTACCTGGTAGATGGTAGAGGCACCTCCAGTGCCTAAGACGAAGAAGAAAGGGGCCCCCAGCGCTCCTCTGTGCAATGAGGGGGCCTCCTTAAAGTCCTGGGGAAGAGGGGGGCGGTACGCACCCCCTCTGTACTGCTGGCGGGCCCCTCATGGGGTCCGCGATCACTGGGGGCCCCCCGGGCCTCCACCGGCCCTCCAGTGGGGGGCCAAGGTCACCCAATACTTTAGGGAGAGGGGGGGCGCCTTGCACTCCCCCCTTACTGAAACACGGGCCCCTCCGGGGACCCGTTAACTCCTGGGGTCTCCCTGCCACTATGGGAGACCCCGAAATCAAATACTCCTGGCCCGCGAGGGGGCCAACAAGAGAGCCGGGGGCCAGGGCGAGTCTCCGGTGAGGCTGCTGCCCGGCCCAGAAGAGCAGGAGAGTCCTCCGGGACTCCTGCAAGGGAGGGAGAGGCGTCCTCCTCTCCCTCTGCCTCCGGGACTCCTGTAAGTGAGGGAGAGGCGTCCTCCTCTCCCTCTGATGACGTTGCGGCCCCAGGTGGGGCCTGCTGGTGCCCCGGGGGCGCTCTGAGAAGCGCGCGTCCCCCGGGAGCACGATAGGAGCGTGCCAGCTCCTTCCTTCACTACTTTCAGTGCCCCGGGGGCACTAGAGCCGGCACAAACCTCGCGCCTGGAACCAGATGCTCTGCCCGGGCTGCGGCGGTGATTTCTTTCAAGAAAATGCGCCGTAGAGAGCGCAAAGGCACCATGAGGCTCCCGGGTTGCGGTGGTGATTTTCCATCAAGCGCTTTTCATAGCGCTAGGACAATTAGGCAGCCTGGGCTGCGGCGGTGATTTCCATCAAGCGCTTTTCACAGCGCTAAGACAATCATGCAGCCTGGGCTGCGGCTGTGATTTCCCTGGGCACAAGAAAGGCGCTTTCAAAGCGCTAAGACACTTATGCTGCCTGGGCTGCGGCGGTGATCTTCTGCAGCATTTCCACAAGAGCGCTTTTCCCCTAAGCGCTAAGGCGATATTATAGAAGATCGGTGCAGGGGTCAGGGGCCACAGCACCCTGCCCCTGGGAACAATAATCAAGGAAAAGGTACAGGGCTGGTGGGCCCAGCTACAGGCCAGCACAAGGGGTGCAGATGGTGGCAATTCCTCCTAGTGACCAGGCAGGTCACAGGTCAGCACAGCAGCAGCAGTCCAAGGCGGTTTCCTGGTGAGTCCATTCATCAGCGTTCTGTGTCCAGTTTCAAGTTCCAAGAATGTTCAAATTGTGGGGAAAATTCCCCTGTACTTATAGTCCATTTTTACAGTGTTTTACAATGACAGGGAGAGGAGGTTCCAGCCAGTTACAACTGGTTCTGGGAGTGCCCCCTCTCTCCTTTCAGCACAGGCTCCAAACATCAGTGGGGGGTTAACGACCCTATTGTGTGAGGCCAGGGCACAGCCTTTACAAATGCAGGTGTGCCCCGCCTCCCCCTTCTCTCAGCCCAGGAAGACTATTCAGTATGTAGATGCACCTCTGTGACACCTCCACCCTCCCTGTGTACAGGCTGTCTGAAAAGTATGCACAAAGCCCCAACTGTCACTCTGCCCAGACGTGGATTGGAGTCAAGCTGCAAAACACCAGAATCATAAGCACAGATAAATGCGCACTTTCTAGAAGTGGCATTTCTGTGATAGTAATAAAAAATACACCCACACCAGTAAGCAGTATTTATTATCACCATCACAACCATACCAAACACGCCTACGCTACCCCTCATAAATCAGACAATACCCTTTACACATAAGGCAGGGCATTTCTAATGCAACCCTATGAGAAGGCAGCACTCACAGCAGTGAGACACCAAGTTAGGCTGTTTGTCACTACCAGGACAGGCCACGCAATATGGCACATGTCCTGCCTTTCTACATACATGGCACCCTACCCATGGGGCTAGCTAGGGTGTACTTTAGGGGTGACTTACATGTAGTAAAAGGGGAGTTCTGGGCCTGGCAAGTAAATTTAGATGCCAGGTCCCTGTGGCAGAAAACTGTGCACACAGGCCCTGCGCTAGCAGGCCTGAGACAGGTTTGAAAGTCTACTTCAGTGGGTGGCGCAAGCAGCGCTGCAGGCCCGCTAGTAGTATTTAATTTACAGGCCCTGGGTATAGGGATACCACTGTACAAGGGACTTATAGGTAAATTAAATATGCCAATTAGGTATAAGCCAATCATACCAACTTCAGATGGGAGAGCACCTGCACTTTAGCACTGGTCAGCAGTGATAAAGTGCTCAGAGTCCTAGAGCCAACAGCGAGAGGTCAGAAAAAACAGGAGGAAGGAGGCAAAAAGACTAGGGATGACCATGCGTATGGCCAAAAGTCCAACACAACCCCCTACCAGCCAAAATCCAGGGGAGAACAATCAATACCTTGATGTACTTTCCTGATTGGGGCGATAGAACAAGGACCTAGGCCCACAACAGCAGGGGCATTTTCCAGTTCTACGCCTTCCTGACTCCACTGGGATCTCTCTGTCAATGCGTCCCAGGCAGCCTAGACCAACCCACGGGGATTCTCTAGCTGCCAATGGCCAGACCCAGGCCCCAGGCCATCTAGGAGCCTCTGGTCTCTGAAACCATAATGAGTGGGGGGCGGTAGCCCCAGGTGCAAAGCAACCTGTCTCCACTCCATTTCTGATCAGTTCAGGGGCTCTACCCTGCCACTGATCCACCAACCTAGGGTCCGCACCCATAGGTTCTACAGGGGCTAGAGGCGAGGCTCTCCTCCCTCTACCCCTCCTTCTAGGATCCCGCCCTCCTCTCCTAGGAGGGGTAGCACCAGAATCCACACTTGCCAGGGTGCTGGGTACAGCAGCCCTGCACAACTTTCTCGCCAGCCCAGGATCACTACCTGGCGACTGACCACCCAACCTAGGGACGACACCCTTGGGTTGCACCGGGGTCCGGGGCGGGCTTCCCCCTCCCTGAACCCCACTTCCAGAGTCCTGCGTCTCCCCACCTCGGGAGAAGCCACCAGAAGTTTCACACAGGGGGGTGAGCACACTAACCGCCCCCCCAACCAGGTCAGAGTTTACCCCCTGAACCTGTCTATCTAGTCCAGGGACGACACCCTTAGACTGGACCATTGCCCAGCGAACCAGGACTTCCGTGGGAGCACACCTACCCCCTACCAGATCAGAGTTTACCCCCTGAATCTGGCAATCCAACCCAGAGTCACTACCCTGCGGTTGAACCACTGCCTGGCGCACCAGGACTTCCTTGGGAGCACACGTACTCCCCATCAGGTCAGAGTTTACCCCCTGAACCTGATCATCCAACCCAGAGTCACCACCCTGCGGTTGAATCATTGCCTGGCGCACCAGGACTTCCTGGGGGGCACACCTACCCCCCATCAGGGAAACACTTTCCCCAAGGGCCACACAAGAGTCTGGCTGGCGCAGGTCTCCTGACCTCTGCCCATCGGACAGAGTCTGGATTCCCCCCAGCCCAGAAATGGTCTCACCAAGGTCATTCCTGGGGGGCTCTGCTCTCAGAGCTGACCCCTGACCCTCCAGGTTCTCCACTGAGGCCCGCAGCCCCCTCTCAACCCTATGCCTGGATTTCCGCCTCCTCCGCTGTAGAGCGAGACTACCAGACACCAGGACCGGCGGAACGCTATCACCAGCCACCCGCCTAAGTCCTAATGACAAAATGGGATCCTTCTGAACAGCTGGCCCTACAGCACAGGTTAGGCTCACCTCCTGGCATTCACTCATGGAACCTTCAGGGGCCTGGGGCGGTATCTTGGGCACCTTGGGCCTCAGCCCAGCCCCATTCCCTCTCCTCAGAGACGGGACATGGGGTCCCTCACCCATCCCAGTCCACTGGGACCTACCTGGGACACTCCATTCCTTTCCCACCACACCTTGTTGGGAAACACCTAAACCACTCTCATTAGGAACACCCCCTAATGCCACACCAGACCCTCTGGTACGCAACCAGAAGTCTGCCTCCTTTGCGAGCTCCCTGGGGTCAGAGAGCTCACACACTGACAAGTGTTGGCGTAACTCTGAAAAACAACAACGAAACAGGTGCTCTCTGAGAATCAGATTAAACAGCCCTTCAAAATTGTTTACTGTGCTACACTTCACCCATCCATCTAGTGCAATGCAGCAATCCTCCACAAACTCCTCCCAAGACTGGTGGGACAGTTTCTTACCACCCCTAAACCTTTTTCTGTATTCCTCAGGGGAAAAACCATACTTCACAATCAGTGCGTTCTTCACAGCGGAGTACCCCTCCCTGTCACTCTCTTCTAGAGTCAGTAGGGCATCCCTCCCCTCCTCAGGAATAAAACTCCCTAGGCCAGTTCCCCAATCCTTCTCAGGGATCCTGCGCTCTACCAGAGCCCTCTCATATTCCTTTAACCACTGACGTATGTCACCCCCCTCTTGGAACCTAGGTACCAGATCTATGGGTATGTGAGGAACATATTTGCTACAGCACTGTACATTGCTGCCACCACTGGACTCCACCTGCAGCGCTGGTGAGTCCAGAACCTTCAGACTGCGCTCTAGAGCGAGTCTTTCTCTGGCAAAGGCCCTCTCTGCCTCTGCCATTCTCTCCTGTACTAAGGCCTTCTCTACCTCAGCCCTTCTCTCCTCAACAGCTAGGCGCGCTAACTGCAACTTCAGGTCCCTCTCTTCCCGCCTATCTCTTAGCTCATCAGGCGTCAAGGAATGAGAGGTAGCCCTGCTTCTTACACTGGACCCAGCAAGGGACTCCCTATCACTGGGGCCTTCCCTGTCAACTGGCGTCCCCAACCGGTCATTCTCACCCTCCTGATCAGTCTCTCTACCACTCTCTAGGGATGAGGTCTGGGAGCCCTCCCATTGGGAACCCTCGCTACACTCAGGATCCTCTGGGTACCCCCTAAGCACACTCCCTCCCTGGGTAAATGTCACAAACCTTTCAAAGAAATTCAGAGATCTCCTGAGGTCCCCTTCTACAGGCAGCCCTCTCTCTCTACAGAACCCCTCTAATTCCCTCTGCGTATAAAACGGCAGGTCCTCTAAATCAAAGGTAAGCCCCATCTTGAAAAGGTACAAATAACTCAACTGTGACAATCACAATACCCAAGCGTGAGAACTGAAAACAGGAAAAATGACCAAAGAGAGAAAGTTAAGAGAAGCCAAACATGTGATGGTCTAAACGCAATCCTTGTAGTGAAATAATGAGTCACAATGGTATTGTGCAAGCGCAAGTCCTATCCCACCGCTGCCACCAATGTTAGAAATGGGGTTTCTGGTTGGCTAGGGTATGCACCTCAGCCAGGCAGAACTTACCCACTGTAGTCAGGGCAAGGGAGTTACACGTCCAAGATAACCCCTGCTCACCCCCTTGGTAGCTTGGCACGAGCAGTCAGGCTTAACCCGGAGGCAATGCGTAAAGCGTTTGCACAACACACACATACATGTGACGCAATATCCCCACCAAGAAGGAAACACAACACCAGATTATATGAAAATATACTGTATTGTACACAACGTCATTATCAGACCAACATCACATAACAGTACTATCCTGCTACCTTAGCAGTTGTCAGAACGTTACACATTAGTTACCCTGCAAACTAGCAGTAGTCACATATAACACACAGGTTACTCAGTATTCTGCAACATAAGCAGTAGTCAGGAAACACGTTATTACATTAGCACACTTGTCATTAGAATATCATAAAACGCCCATAGTAGGAACATTAGAAAATCTATGGCAAGTTAGGGAAACATATTAGCAAGTCATGTCCATAAAAGGAACATGTGCACACATATGTAAAAGCATCATGTAACAGGTAGGCAATATATCACAATTAGAAAAGTCTGTAACAAGAACTTCAATTATGATCCTATTGGTCCATTTAAAAGTACCTGGTAGATGGTAGAGGCACCTCCAGTGCCTAAGACGAAGAAGAAAGGGGCCCCCAGCGCTCCTCTGCGCAATGAGGGGGCCTCCTTAAAGTCCTGGGGAAGAGGGGGGCGGTACGCACCCCCTCTGTACTGCTGGCGGGCCCCTCATGGGGTCTGCAATCACTGGGGGCCCCCCGGGCCTCCACCGGCCCTCCAGTGGGGGGCCAAGGTCACCCAATACTTTAGGAAGAGGGGGGGCGCCTTGCACTCCCCCCTTATCGAAACACGGGCCCCTCCGGGGACCCGTTAACTCCTGGGGTCTCCCTGCCACTATGGGAGACCCCGAAATAAAATACTCCTGGCCCGCGAGGGGGCCAACAAGAGAGCTGGGGGCCAGGGCGAGTCTCCGGTGAGGCTGCCGCCCGGCCCAGAAGAGCAGGAGAGTCCTCCGGGACTCCTGCAAGGGAGGGAGAGGCGTCCTCCTCTCCCTCTGATGACGTTGCGGCCCCAGGTGGGGCCTGCTGGTGCCCCGGGGGCGCTCTGAGAAGCGCGCGTCCCCCGGGAGCACGATAGGAGCGTGCCAGCTCCTTCCTTCACTACTTTCAGTGCCCTGGGGGCACTAGAGCCGGCACAAACCTCGCGCCTGGAACCAGATGCTCTGCCCGGGCTGCGGCGGTGATTTCTTTCAAGAAAATGCGCTGTAGAGAGCGCAAAGGCACCATGAGGCTCCCGGGTTGCGGCGGTGATTTTCCATCAAGCGCTTTTCATAGCGCTAGGACAATTAGGCAGCCTGGGCTGCGGCGGTGATTTCCATCAAGCGCTTTTCACAGCGCTAAGACAATCATGCAGCCTGGGCTGCGGCGGTGATTTCCCTGGGCACAAGAAAGGCGCTTTCAAAGTGCTAAGACACTTATGCTGCCTGGGCTGCGGCGGTGATCTTCTGCAGCATTTCCACAAGAGCGCTTTTCCCCTAAGCGCTAAGGCGATATTATAGAAGATCGGTGCAGGGGTCAGGGGCCACAGCACCCTGCCCCTGGGAACAATAATCAAGGAAAAGGTACAGGGCTGGTGGGCCCAGCTACAGGCCAGCACAAGGGGTGCAGATGGTGGCAATTCCTCCTAGTGACCAGGCAGGTCACAGGTCAGCACAGCAGCAGCAGTCCAAGGCGGTTTCCTGGTGAGTCCATTCATCAGCGTTCTGTGTCCAGTTTCAAGTTCCAAGAATGTTCAAATTGTGGGGGAAATTCCCCTGTACTTATAGTCCATTTTTACAGTGTTTTACAATGACAGGGAGAGGAGGTTCCAGCCAGTTACAACTGGTTCTGGGAGTGCCCCCTCTCTCCTTTCAGCACAGGCTCCAAACATCAGTGGGGGGTTAACGACCCTATTGTGTGAGGCCAGGGCACAGTCTTTACAAATGCAGGTGTGCCCCGCCTCCCCCTTCTCTCAGCCCAGGAAGACTATTCAGTATGCAGATGCACCTCTGTGACACCTCCACCCTCCCTGTGTACAGGCTGTCTGAAAAGTATGCAAAAGCCCCAACTGTCACTCTGCCCAGACGTGGATTGGAGTCAAGCTGCAAAACACCAGAATCATAAGCACAGATAAATGCGCACTTTCTAGAAGTGGCATTTCTGTGATAGTAATAAAAAATACACCCACACCAGTAAGCAGCATTTATTATCACCATCACAACCATACCAAACACGCCTACGCTACCCCTCATAAATCAGACAATACCCTTTACACATAAAGCAGGGCATTTCTAATGCAACCCTATGAGAAGGCAGCACTCACAGCAGTGAGACACCAAGTTAGGCTGTTTGTCACTACCAGGACAGGCCATGCAATATGGCACATGTCCTGCCTTTCTACATACATGGCACCCTACCCATGGGGCTAGCTAGGGCGTACTTTAGGGGTGACTTACATGTAGTAAAAGGGGAGTTCTGGGCCTGGCAAGTAAATTTAGATGCCAGGTCCCTGTGGCAGAAAACTGCGCACACAGGCCCTGCGCTAGCAGGCCTGAGACAGGTTTGAAAGTCTACTTCAGTGGGTGGCGCAAGCAGCGCTGCAGGCCCGCTAGTAGTATTTAATTTACAGGCCCTGGGTATAGAGATACCACTGTACAAGGGACTTATAGGTAAATTAAATATGCCAATTAGGTATAAGCCAATCATACCAACTTAAGATGGGAGAGCACCTGCACTTTAGCACTGGTCAGCAGTGATAAAGTGCTTAGAGTCCTAGAGCCAACAGCGAGAGGTCAGAAAAAACAGGAGGAAGGAGGCAAAAAGACTAGGGATGACCATGCGTATGGCCAAAAGTCCAACACAACCCCCTACCAGCCAAAATCCAGGGGAGAACAATCAATACCTTGATGTACTTTCCTGATTGGGGCGATAGAACAAGGACCCAGGCCCACAGCAGGGGCATTTTCCAGTTCTACGCCTTCCTGACTCCACTGGGATCTCTCTGTCAATGCGTCCCAGGCAGCCTAGACCAACCCACGGGGATTCTCTAGCTGCCAATGGCCAGACCCAGGCCCCAGGCCATCTAGGAGCCTCTGGTCTCTGAAACCATAATGAGTGGGGGGCGGTAGCCCCAGGTGCAAAGCAACCTGTCTCCACTCCATTTCTGATCAGTTCAGGGGCTCTACCCTGCCACTGATCCACCAACCTAGGGTCCGCACCCATAGGTTCTACAGGGGCTAGAGGTGAGGCTCTCCTCCCTCTACCCCTCCTTCTAGGATCCCGCCCTCCTCTCCTAGGAGGGGTATCACCAGAATCCACACTTGCCAGGGTGCTGGGTACAGCAGCCCTGCACAACTTTCTCGCCAGCCCAGGATCACTACCTGGCGACTGACCACCCAACCTAGGGACGACACCCTTGGGTTGCACCGGGGTCCGGGGCGGGCTTCCCCCTCCCTGAACCCCACTTCCAGAGTCCTGCGTCTCCCCACCTCGGGAGAAGCCACCAGAAGTTTCACACAGGGGGGTGAGCACACTAACCGCCCCCCCAACCAGGTCAGAGTTTACCCCCTGAACCTGTCTATCTAGTCCAGGGACGACACCCTTAGACTGGACCATTGCCCAGCGAACCAGGACTTCCTTGGGAGCACACCTACCCCCTACCAGATCAGAGTTTACCCCCTGAATCTGGCAATCCAACCCAGAGTCACTACCCTGCGGTTGAACCACTGCCTGGCGCACCAGGACTTCCTTGGGAGCACACGTACTCCCCATCAGGTCAGAGTTTACCCCCTGAACCTGATCATCCAACCCAGAGTCACCACCCTGCGGTTGAATCATTGCCTGGCGCACCAGGACTTCCTGGGGGGCACACCTACCCCCCATCAGGGAAACACTTTCCCCAAGGGCCACACAAGAGTCTGGCTGGCGCAGGTCTCCTGACCTCTGCCCATCGGACAGAGTCTGGATTCCCCCCAGCCCAGAAATGGTCTCACCGAGGTCATTCCTGGGGGGCTCTGCTCTCAGAGCTGACCCCTGACCCTCCAGGTTCTCCACTGAGGCCCGCAGCCCCCTCTCAACCCTATGCCTGGATTTCCGCCTCCTCCGCTGTAGAGCGAGACTACCAGACACCAGGACCGGCGGAACGCTATCACCAGCCACCCACCTAAGTCCTAATGACAAAATGGGATCCTTCTGAACAGCTGGCCCTACAGCACAGGTTATGCACACCTCCTGGCGTTCACTCATGGAACCTTCAGGGGCCTGGGGCGGTATCTTGGGCACCTTGGGCCTCAGCCCAGCCCCATTCCCTCTCCTCAGAGACGGGACATGGGGTCCCTCACCCATCCCAGTTCTCTGGGACCTACCTGGGACACTCCATTCCTTTCCCACCACACCTTGTTGGGAAACACCTAGACCACTCTCATTAGGAACACCCCCTAATGCCACACCAGACCCTCTGGTACGCAACCAGAAGTCTGCCTCCTTTGCGAGCTCCCTGGGGGCAGAGAGCTCACACACTGACAAGTGTTGGCGTAACTCTGAAAAACAACAACGAAACAGGTGCTCTCTGAGAATCAGATTAAACAGCCCTTCAAAATTGTTTACTGTGCTACACTTCACCCATCCATCTAGTGCAATGCAGCAATCCTCCACAAACTCCTCCCAAGACTGGTGGGACAGTTTCTTACCACCCCTAAACCTTTTTCTGTATTCCTCAGGGGAAAAACCATACTTCACAATCAGTGCGTTCTTCACAGCGGAGTACCCCTCCCTGTCACTCTCTTCTAGAGTCAGTAGGGCATCCCTCCCCTCCTCAGGAATAAAACTCCCTAGGCCAGTTCCCCAATCCTTCTCAGGGATCCTGCGCTCTACCAGAGCCCTCTCATATTCCTTTAACCACTGACGTATGTCACCCCCCTCTTGGAACCTAGGTACCAGATCTATGGGTATGTGAGGAACATCTTTGCTACAGCACTGTACATTGCTGCCACCACTGGACTCCACCTGCAGCGCTGGTGAGTCCAGAACCTTCAGACTGCGCTCTAGAGCGAGTCTTTCTCTGGCAAAGGCCCTCTCTGCCTCTGCCATTCTCTCCTGTACTAAGGCCTTCTCTACCTCAGCCCTTCTCTCCTCAACAGCTAGGCGCGCTAACTGCAACTTCAGGTCCCTCTCTTCCCGCCTATCTCTTAGCTCATCAGGCGTCAAGGAATGAGAGGTAGCCCTGCTTCTTACACTGGACCCAGCAAGGGACTCCCTATCACTGGGGCCTTCCCTGTCAACTGGCGTCCCCAACCGGTCATTCTCACCCTCCTGATCAGTCTCTCTACCACTCTCTAGGGATGAGGTCTGGGAGCCCTCCCATTGGGAACCCTCGCTACACTCAGGATCCTCTGGGTACCCCCTAAGCACACTCCCTCCCTGGGTAAATGTCACAAACCTTTCAAAGAAATTCAGAGATCTCCTGAGGTCCCCTTCTACAGGCAGCCCTCTCTCTCTACAGAACCCCTCTAATTCCCTCTGCGTATAAAACGGCAGGTCCTCTAAATCAAAGGTAAGCCCCATCTTGAAAAGGTACAAATAACTCAACTGTGACAATCACAATACCCAAGCGTGAGAACTGAAAACAGGAAAAATGACCAAAGAGAGAAAGTTAAGAGAAGCCAAACATGTGATGGTCTAAACGCAATCCTTGTAGTGAAATAATGAGTCACAATGGTATTGTGCAAGCGCAAGTCCTATCCCACCGCTGCCACCAATGTTAGAAATGGGGTTTCTGGTTGGCTAGGGTATGCACCTCAGCCAGGCAGAACTTACCCACTCTAGTCAGGGCAAGGGAGTTACACGTCCAAGATAACCCCTGCTCACCCCCTTGGTAGCTTGGCACGAGCAGTCAGGCTTAACCCGGAGGCAATGCGTAAAGCGTTTGCACAACACACACATACATGTGACGCAATATCCCCATCAAGAAGGAAACACAACACCAGATTATATGAAAATATACTGTATTGTACACAACGTCATTATCAGACCAACATCACATAACAGTACTATCCTGCTACCTTAGCAGTTGTCAGAACGTTACACATTAGTTACCCTGCAAACTAGCAGTAGTCACATATAACACACAGGTTACTCAGTATTCTGCAACATAAGCAGTAGTCAGGAAACACGTTATTACATTAGCACACTTGTCATTAGAATATCATAAAACGCCCATAGTAGGAACATTAGAAAATCTATGGCAAGTTAGGGAAACATATTAGCAAGTCATGTCCATAAAAGGAACATGTGCACACATATGTAAAAGCATCATGTAACAGGTAGGCAATATATCACAATTAGAAAAGTCTGTAACAAGAACTTCAATTATGATCCTATTGGTCCATTTAAAAGTACCTGGTAGATGGTAGAGGCACCTCCAGTGCCTAAGACGAAGAAGAAAGGGGCCCCCAGCGCTCCTCTGTGCAATGAGGGGGCCTCCTTAAAGTCCTGGGGAAGAGGGGGGCGGTACGCACCCCCTCTGTACTGCTGGCGGGCCCCTCATGGGGTCCGCGATCACTGGGGGCCCCCCGGGCCTCCACCGGCCCTCCAGTGGGGGGCCAAGGTCACCCAATACTTTAGGGAGAGGGGGGGCGCCTTGCACTCCCCCCTTACTGAAACACGGGCCCCTCCGGGGACCCGTTAACTCCTGGGGTCTCCCTGCCACTATGGGAGACCCCGAAATCAAATACTCCTGGCCCGCGAGGGGGCCAACAAGAGAGCCGGGGGCCAGGGCGAGTCTCCGGTGAGGCTGCCGCCCGGCCCAGAAGAGCAGGAGAGTCCTCCGGGACTCCTGCAAGGGAGGGAGAGGCGTCCTCCTCTCCCTCTGCCTCTGGGACTCCTGTAAGTGAGGGAGAGGCGTCCTCCTCTCCCGCTGATGACGTTGCGGCCCCAGGTGGGGCCTGCTGGTGCCCCAGGGGCGCTCTGAGAAGCGCGCGTCCCCCGGGAGCACGATAGGAGCGTGCCAGCTCCTTCCTTCACTACTTTCAGTGCCCCGGGGGCACTAGAGCCGGCACAAACCTCGCGCCTGGAACCAGATGCTCTGCCCGGGCTGCGGCGGTGATTTCTTTCAAGAAAATGCGCCGTAGAGAGCGCAAAGGCACCATGAGGCTCCCGGGTTGCGGCGGTGATTTTCCATCAAGCGCTTTTCATAGCGCTAGGACAATTAGGCAGCCTGGGCTGCGGCGGTGATTTCCATCAAGCGCTTTTCACAGCGCTAAGACAATCATGCATCCTGGGCTGCGGCTGTGATTTCCCTGGGCACAAGAAAGGCGCTTTCAAAGCGCTAAGACACTTATGCTGCCTGGGCTGCGGCGGTGATCTTCTGCAGCATTTCCACAAGAGCGCTTTTCCCCTAAGCGCTAAGGCGATATTATAGAAGATCGGTGCAGGGGTCAGGGGCCACAGCACCCTGCCCCTGGGAACAATAATCAAGGAAAAGGTACAGGGCTGGTGGGCCCAGCTACAGGCCAGCACAAGGGGTGCAGATGGTGGCAATTCCTCCTAGTGACCAGGCAGGTCACAGGTCAGCACAGCAGCAGCAGTCCAAGGCGGTTTCCTGGTGAGTCCATTCATCAGCGTTCTGTGTCCAGTTTCAAGTTCCAAGAATGTTCAAATTGTGGGGGAAATTCCCCTGTACTTATAGTCCATTTTTACAGTGTTTTACAATGACAGGGAGAGGAGGTTCCAGCCAGTTACAACTGGTTCTGGGAGTGCCCCCTCTCTCCTTTCAGCACAGGCTCCAAACATCAGTGGGGGGTTAACGACCCTATTGTGTGAGGCCAGGGCACAGTCTTTACAAATGCAGGTGTGCCCCGCCTCCCCCTTCTCTCAGCCCAGGAAGACTATTCAGTATGCAGATGCACCTCTGTGACACCTCCACCCTCCCTGTGTACAGGCTGTCTGAAAAGTATGCAAAAGCCCCAACTGTCACTCTGCCCAGACGTGGATTGGAGTCAAGCTGCAAAACACCAGAGTCATAAGTACAGATAAATGCGCACTTTCTAGAAGTGGCATTTCTGTGATAGTAATAAAAAATACACCCACACCAGTAAGCAGTATTTATTATCACCATCACAACCATACCAAACACGCCTACGCTACCCCTCATAAATCAGACAATACCCTTTACACATAAGGCAGGGCATTTCTAATGCAACCCTATGAGAAGGCAGCACTCACAGCAGTGAGACACCAAGTTAGGCTGTTTGTCACTACCAGGACAGGCCATGCAATATGGCACATGTCCTGCCTTTCTACATACATGGCACCCTACCCATGGGGCTAGCTAGGGCGTACTTTAGGGGTGACTTCCATGTAGTAAAAGGGGAGTTCTGGGCCTGGCAAGTAAATTTAGATGCCAGGTACCTGTGGCAGAAAACTGCGCACACAGGCCCTGCGCTAGCAGGCCTGAGACAGGTTTGAAAGTCTACTTCAGTGGGTGGCGCAAGCAGCGCTGCAGGCCCGCTAGTAGTATTTAATTTACAGGCCCTGGGTATAGAGATACCACTGTACAAGGGACTTATAGGTAAATTAAATATGCCAATTAGGTATAAGCCAATCATACCAACTTCAGATGGGAGAGCACCTGCACTTTAGCACTGGTCAGCAGTGATAAAGTGCTCAGAGTCCTAGAGCCAACAGCGAGAGGTCAGAAAAAACAGGAGGAAGGAGGCAAAAAGACTAGGGATGACCATGCGTATGGCCAAAAGTCCAACAAGGGGCATTACCTCATTTGCATGTGGGTGTGACCCTGTGCAAGGGGCATTACTTCATTTACTTCATTTGCATGTGGGTGTGGCTCCATGCAAGCAAAGGGGCGTTATTTAATTTGCATGTGGCAATGGACCCATGAGAATGAGAAAACAACTTTGCCTCTGCACCTGGGCTGTATTATGGCAGGGCACCAGTGCTTTAAGTGGACATATAGAAGTGCACCTGATCCCTGTTTAGTGTACCTGTGATATGGGGGTGAGCCATCAAGCTAGACCCTAAATTGGTCATTCTGGGTTTGATGGAAGATTCAGGGGAACACCAGCGGGTCTAGGGGATGTGGTGGGATTATCAAGGTATATATCCGGAGATCACATAAACTATTTTATGTTCTACAAATTTTTTAAACTAGAGAAGGGGACATAAAAGCCACCAGCACACACATGTGTTGAAAGCACTCCACTGGGTCCCAGTAGAACAAAGAATAAATCCGGAGAGAGATGTACAGTGCACAAGATCTCGCCACCAATAACCTGAACAACCCTTGTAAGCACATGATGTCTCATCAGTAGCAACCCATGGTGCAGCCATGCCAACCAGGAGTGATGGATGGGAACCAGGCTTTGGAACAATACCCCTGGCTCCCTGAAGCAGCCACGCCAGAAAGGGTAGCACATGTAAACATGTCATGCATTAAAATCATGGTCAAAGTGTTGGCCTAAAATGTAAAAAATAATGTGACTTACGTTTATTTGATTTTGAAATACATGACCGAAGTGGTGAAAAATACTTGAGATTTATCTGCTGTGTATACTATTTATCCCCTGTGTATACTATATGACAATGCAACCTCTATGCTACTGGATAATGGTAATTCAAGCTTTGATCCAACCCTTAACCCCACCCAAATCCCATTCCTTATACTAACTCTGAGGCTTATCTTCACCCCCAACCCACCGCAGCCTGAACCCTAACCACAACGCGTCTATTTGTAAAGCACCTGTTCATCACTCAAGAAGCATCAATAAGAGATGTTTGTTGTTATGTAACTCAATGGTGCTTATTATATCGACCTCAGAAGGGTGAAAAGCTGCAGTGATCCAAAATTATGTTCATACAGTTAGAGACAGGCCCCTGGGGCAGATGCATTAATCCACCAAGACCATGGACTTTAATATTAACCCTAAAAACTAACCAGAAACCTTCCCTTAACTCCATCCCCTCCCCTACTTAAACCTTCGCCCGAGTATTAAACCACAACTGTTAGACCTGGCATCCTTAGGGTGGTCTTACCCCAGACTTTTTGCCTTTGCCTCCTGTTTTGTTGCTGTATCTTTTTGTTGGTTTTAGGACTCTGTGCACTTTACTACTTCTAACCAGTGCTAAGGTGCAGGTGCTCTCTCCAGGGTAACATTGGCCTAAGCACAATTGGCATATTTATTTCACCTGTAAGACCCTTGTAAAGAGGTATACCATATACCCATGACCTGTAAATTGAATGCTACTCGTGGGCCTGCAGCACTGATTGTTCCACCCACTGGACTGTGAACATGGCTCAGGCCGGCCACTGCACAGCCCGTGCGTGCAGTCACGCTGCCACCCTGATTAGGCATTTAAAAGCCTTTGCCAAGCCTTAAACTCCCCTTTTCTTATGTATAAACCACCCCTAAAGTAGGCCCCAGATAGCCCGTAGGGCAGGGTACCACATAAGTGAAAGGCAGAACATATACTTACTGGTAATGAAAATTATCCAAAGTCATTTTTCATTACTGTGAGGCCTGCCCCCTCATAGGCCAGCACTGAGAATTCCTTGTAATACCTTTAAGCTGTAATTCCTAGTCTGGGAAAGTACCTGTATTGCATTTAGTAGCATTTGAATAGTAGTAAAAAAAATCCTCTTTAGTGGTAAAGTCTGATTTATTTTTACTATTTTAGAAATGCCACTTTTAGAAAGTGGGCGCTCCTCTGCATTTGATGCCCTGTGTGCCTACAGCCTATCTCCAGTGTATGTCCGGCTTAGGCTAGGTGACAGTAAGTAATGTATAAGTAAGCAAGTAACTACTCTTGTTCAGTTAATTAAAATTTACAAGATTAATACAATAAAATCTCTCGTTAAACCATCACTCAATAGATAACATTATTAAAATTCCGAGTATCATTTAGTTGAAACTTTGACATTAGTCACAAGTCATATAATAGACGGATTCCTAAACCACCAGCTATAAACTTTAATCATGCAAATTTGCCGTATTAGTCATATTAAAAATAGATGTGCTTTAGCATACAAGATTTTCGCAAGCATTGATCTTATTCAAGCATTATTTAGCCACATAAGAAGACATCCCACAACTATCGTTCTTACCCTTAAAGTCTACCCTTAAAGTCTATTCAGTGCAAGGAGGTAAAAAAAGTGCTATGTGCATATAATAAATTACATATTAAAACTATTCTGTTGTTACCAAATTACAAAGTTAAAACTTCCTAGTGTAACATAGACAATCAAACTTTACTAGTAGCCTTTTTCATTAAAAGACAGAACAATAAAATTCATGTTTTTAGTTTGGTCCCCAATATACCTATCATTCATCTATTATAGAGCCCATGTAAACTCATCCTCACAAAAAATGATGCTACCATTAACAGCTAATCAGTACCAAATAATCAAGGGAAGTGAAATCTGCTTACCTTGAGTTTAATACAGTACTTTTGTTTGCCAAACTACAAGGTTTA
This sequence comes from Pleurodeles waltl, assembly GCF_031143425.1. Lineage (NCBI taxonomy): Eukaryota > Metazoa > Chordata > Amphibia > Caudata > Salamandridae > Pleurodeles > Pleurodeles waltl. Next base: position 1,802,375,606 of record NC_090444.1, on the reverse strand, counting down.
AACATTCCTTGTTTACCAGAAACGATCGAGCTTTACTATACACATTAACCTGAATTCCATACTATTCATTCGTTTGTCAAACTGCAAGATCAGAACATTCAGAACATTCATAGCTCAACGTAAGCAATCATGCTTTACTATGGACATTCACAACCATATTGTTTTATCCGTCTGTTTCCCTCTTAAAAGGACCAAAAATCTGTATACCTGAATGGGCTTTTAGAAACCTCCAGCACAAATGCATATACTACAGCACGGTTACCATAGTAACTCATCTTTGGTAATTTTAACTCAGCAGTAGACACAAACTTTAAGAATTTGCTGCAAAACATCAGATCATCCTCTTGGAGACACAGTTAAACTGCTTGTTTGCATGTATGTGTTTAGTTTAGGTGACGGCTACGCTTGTGCATTCCCTTCAGACCCCCACAACACAGGACACTCAGCTGCATCTGCATTAATCTGCACACTGATGGGTCTTCCTGGGGGGGCGGTGGGGAAGGGCTCACACTTACTCCTCAAAGGGTAGTGACCAGAGCCCGCTCAAAGGGGCTGATTACCTCCCACTGATAGTCTGGAGCGGGGCAGTTCACTTCACGAGAACTCTTTGTAGTCACCCCCCACATCAAAGGCACTTTCTAGTATAAGTACTGGGCCCACGACCCACTCAAATCAGTATGCTTCTGGGCTCAAGGAAACGATGCTGGAGTAAAGACTGCTGTGTGCCAGGGTTGCCACTCTGCCAGGATTGACTGCTCCCAGGAACTGCTGCCCTGCCTTGCTGTGCAGCCCTCCTGCCTCTGTCCAGTAACCCAGAATCATCTGCAAAACCCAGAGTTACTCCTAGCAGCTTTTGCCTTCCTTCACCGCTCTCTTGCTTCATTCACCCTGAGGGGCTTTGCCAGACCTTGCCACTTGCATCTTCGATCGTCCGGAGCAGCCTTGCTAACCTTTGCCACATGCTTACTTCAATCACCCCGAGCGGCTTTGCCAAACTTTGCCGCTTGCATCTTTCATTGCCTGTAGCGGTGCTGCTAACCTTTGACACTCACTTGCTTCAATCACCTCGAGAGGCTTTGACAAATTTTTCAGTTTTCATCTTTGATAACCATGAGCGGCCCTGCTGACCTTTCCACTTGCTTGCTTCAATCACCCGAGCGGCCTTGCCAAACTTTGCCGCATGCATCTTCAATCACCCGGAGCGGCCCTGTCAACCTTCGGCGCCCGCTTTCTTCAAGCACCTGGAGTGGCCTTGCTAAACTTGACTGCCTCACAGATCCCCGCGGTCCCCACCTGCTTCTCTGCTGACCGCGCCTGGGAATCCCTCAGACGCTCCCCGAGAGGAGCGCTGCCTGGACATTACTGCAATCTGTGGAATCAACGTGTGCTCGTGCAGAGGAGCCCCCAGCACCACCTCTTCTATCCCACTATCAATTATCAACTTTGTTTTACTTAATCCTGCAAATAGTTAGCCATTTACGAATTGGATCTGTATCGTTCTGATCTTGCACCAACCAGATGAACAAGCTTTATGTTTCTACTTCTCTGTGGAGTCTCTTGCGGTGTACCTCCTGTGATTATTGTGTGTGTTGTACTAATACTAAGTTAGGTCTGCATGCTCTGCACCAAGCTACCAGGAGGCCACCACGGGCTAATTTTTGCCGCATAATTGACTTACCCTGAATAGGATTGTGGTCCCTACTTGGACAGGGCGCAGGCCTTCGCCAACTAGAGACCCAATTTCTAACAACAACCTTCATATTCAAAAAAAAGAATACGCAAAAACATATGTTTAAGTAAACACGGTATTTCGATTTTTTTTTTTTTTAATAACCTACATGTGAACGCTTTGTGCAAAAATCAATATCATGCTATATTTAAAACACATTTTGTTCACGGCTTTCTTCCTACTATGATTTTTCTGCAAACCCTGCCTTCTCAATTAAGCATTCAGGTGGGGAGTGGAGAAGCAATTTGACAAGTGTGCCTCATCCTCTCCGAAGGGGCTGTTCCCTACCCTGGCATTAACAGCGCCCACTGAGCCCAGCCCTCTCTGCATCATGAACTGTGGCTCCAGACTCCTACCCACCGTGAAATGCTGGAAAGGGCACACCGAAGTAGCCAGCAGGGGCAGCCCTGCCAAGTTTCATGGGTTTTTTCCTTTATAAAACAGGACTACAACTCCCAGAATGCAAAGAAAAACCCTGAAGTGGAGCAGCACATCACGCATGGACCTCGGAAACTTGTCAGCTATGCAGGGTGCACAAGGCGCTTTACAGTAATCAAATATAATATTTAGACTGGCTCGAGGATCTGGCATTCAACTGTTGAGCTGCAGGAAAAAAAACTTGAGAGGTTCGTATTTTGTACGCAAACTACTTTTGCTGAAGTGTAAGTTACTTTGTTTCCTGATTGAGCTTAGCGCCTAGATACTTCATTCACTTTGCGGCGGGCGCATTATAAATAAACGCACGTAAAACACATTAATAAAGATATATTTTTTCTTTCCCTATTTTCCCACACTGGGACCCCTCCGCCACCAATTACCCCCACCATTCCCCCAGTAGTTTAACAAAGGTCATTTCGCGGATATGCCCCCTGGCACCAGGGCACCGGGGCAGGTGTCGTACCGTCAGTCCGCAGGCCTTGGCTGCTCGCGCCGGCGCGCGGGCTGGTTTTATTGTGTCTCTATTTAAACATATCTTCTACAGCCACCTGTCACACCCGGGGCCTTGGCACACTGCTGCTGACGCAATATCCGCTCCAAGGGGACCCTCTTCCAGCCGCTGGCGCCCCAGGCAAGAAGGCACGGCACTTCAAAGGAGTGCTCCGTGAGCAGCTGGCACCAGGGCAGAAGATGGCATGGCACTTCAAATGAGTGCTCCGTGAGCAGCTGGCACCACAAGCAGAATAAGGCACTTCAAATGAGCGTTATTGTAGTAGCTGGCACCCGGAGAGAAGAAGGCACAGCAGTTGAAATGAGTGCTTTGTGAGCAGCTGGCACCCCAAGCAGAAGAAGGCATGGCACTTCAAATAAGTGCCAATGAGGAGTTGGCACGCGGGCAGCTGAAGGCATGGCACTTCAAATTAGTACTACGCGAGGAGATGGCACCCCAGGCAGAAGGTATGGCACTTCAAATTAGTGCTCTGTGAGCAGCTGGCACGCAGGAAGAAGGCATGGCACTTCATATGAGTGCCCTTTGAGCAGCCGGCACCCCGAGCAGAAGAAGGCATGGCACTTCAAATGAGAGTTTTCTTACTAGCTGGCACTCAGACAGAAGAAGGCATGTCACTTCAAATGAGTGATCTGGGCGGAGATGGCACCCTAGGCAGAAGAAGGAATTGTACTTCGAGTGCTCTGTGAGGAGTTGGCACCCCAAGCAGAAGAAGGCATGGCATGGCACTTCAAATAAGTGCTCAGTGAGGAGATGGTACCCAGGCAGAAGAAGGCATGGCACTTCCAATGAGAGCCCTTTTGAGCAGCTGGCACCCCAAGCAGAAGACATGGTATTTTAAATGGACACTCTTCGCAGACCGAGACATGCCATTTCGAGTGGGTACCCTGCAAGCATCCGGCACCCCAAGCAGAAGAAGCCGTGCACTTCTAGTGGACAGGTCGAGCTGCTGCCACCTTGAGCAGAAGCGGAGATGGCATTTGAAGCGACGCTGTTTCAGCAGCTTAAGGCCTGGTGTTTGCAGTCATCGAAAAGCTCAGACGGCGCTACAAGTGGGCATTTAGTGCCACCTCGGGTGGAAGAAGATCTAGCTCTTCAAGTGACACTCTTTGGGCAGCTGGTACTTGAAGCAGAAGACATGGCATGATGTGGATGCACTTTCAGTGGCTGGCACTCTTGGCTCAAAAAAGACATGGCATTTCAAGTAGGTGCACTTTGAGCTGCTGGCACTTCAAGCAGAAGACATGGCATTTCAAGTAACCGCACTCTGAGCTGCCAGTATCTCCAGCAGAAGACATGGCATTTCAAGTAGGTGCACTTCGAGCTGCTAGTATCCCAAGCAGAAGACATGGTATGTCAAGCAGGGGCACTTTCAGCTGCTAGCACCACAAGAGGATGAAGGCATGGCATTTCAAGTAGCTGCACTTCTAAGCTGCTAGCATCTGAAGTGGAAGGCTTAGTATTTCAATTAGCTGCACTTTGAGCTGCTAGCACTTCAAGCAGAAGACATGGCATTTCAAGTAGGTGCACTTTGAGCTGCTAGCACCTCAAGGGGAAGAAGACATGGCAGTCCAAGTAGGGGCACTTTGAGCTGCTAGCACCTCAAGCAGAAGACATCACATTTCTAGTAGGGGCACTTTGAGCTGCTAGCACTTCAAGCAGAAGAAGAGATGACATCTCAAGTCTGTGCTCTTTAAGAGGGCAGCACCTAAAGCAGAAGAAGATGGGATATTTGAAATGTTGGCACCTCGAACAGAAACACATAGACTCTCTTTAAGAAGCGGCTCCTGGGTGGTTTTGGGGAGGGGGATGGGGGGGCAGCCATGCCATTTCAGGTGCACACTTGTTAGAGGCTGGGTCTGTCAGCAGAAGAGGCTGGGCACATGAGGTGCACTCAGTGTGAGAAACTGCCCCCCGGAGATGAAGAACACCCGGCACTTGCAGTGCTGCGTCTCCGATCAGAGGGCATCCTGAGCCGAAGAAGGGTGACATTCCAAGCGCAGGCTCTTCAGGGAGCTACAACATGGCATTCCAACACTGTCAGCTGGCACGTGAAGCGGAAGCAGAGACGGCATGTCACCTGGTTTTATGCTGAGCAGATGGCACCCCTGGCAGAATAAAACATGGTCTTTCAAGTGGGCGCTCTTGGAACAGCTGGCTCCGGGGGCAGAAGGGATGGCATTGGAAGAGGGGGCTCTTCGAGCAGCTGGCACCAAAACCAGAGGAGCACGTGTAAAGCGGCTGCTGTTTGAGCAGCTGTAGTGCACGCGGAAGAAAACACTGTATGTGTGATATGGTGCACCATGGTGCACGTTAGGGAACTAGCGTCAAAAATGTTGACGCTAGGTTGGCGCTTTGCAGGATTAGCGCCAAAAAGTTTGACGCTAAGCCTTCAAAGTGAAAGGGGGCCCATTGAAAACAATGGGAGCGTCATTTTAACGCCTGCCTTAGGCAGACATTAAAAATGACGCTAAAAATGGAGCAGCGGAGTCTCATAGATTCCACTGAGCCATTTTTCTGGGCTTCCTAACGCCGGAGTGCTCCCCTTGCATGCATTATGACTGGTGCAGGCATAATGTGATGCAAGGGTTTACAACGTGATGCAATGCGTTCATTGTGCCACTTTGTAAATATGGTGCAGCGTTTTGCCAACCTAACACCACATTAGTGTACAAAAATGATGCTAATGTGGCGTGAGGTGATGCTAGGGGCTTTTTAATCTGACCAATGGTGTTTTGAGTGGAAGCTGGTGGCATCTCAAGTTACTCTTCTATAAGTTGGCGCTTGACGCAGGAAAAAACATGGGCCCATATTTATACTTTTTGACGCAAAACTGCGCTAACGCAGTTTTGCGCCAAAAAAATTAGCGCCGGCTAACGCCATTCTGAAGCGCCATGCGGGCGCCGTATTTATTGAATGGCGTTAGCCGGCGTTAGCCGACCGGCGCTGCCTGGTGTGCGTGAAAAAAAACCACGTACACCAGGCAGCGCCGGCGTAGGGAAAAATGGCGTTTGGGCGTCTAAAAATGGGGCAAGTCAGGCTGAGGCAAAAAAATCGTCTTAACCCGATTTGCGCCATTTTTTTACGACGCCCATCCCCCATTGAAATGACTACTGTCTTAGCAAAGACAGGAGTCATGCCCCCTTGCCCAATGGCCCTTCTGTCCCCTGGGCATGGTCATTGGGCACAGTGGCATGTAGGGGGGCACAAATCAGGCCCCCCTATGCCACAAAAAAAGATATAAAAAAATACTTACCTGGACTTACCTTAATGTCCCTGGGGTGGGTCCCTCCATCCTTGGGTGTCCTCCTGGGGTGGGCAAGGGTGGCAGGGGGTGTCCCTGGGGGCAGGGGAGGGCACCTCTGGGCTCATTCTGAGCCCACAGGTCCCTTAACGCCTGCCCTGACCCAGGTGCTAAAATCCGGCGCAAATGCAGGTTTTTTAGACCCGCCCACTCCCGGGCGTCATTTTTGCCCGGGAGTATAAATCCGACGCAATAGCATCGGAGTTATTTTTTAAGACGGGAACGCCTACCTTGCATATCATTAACGCAAGGAAGGTGTTCACGCAAAAAAATGACGCTAATTCCAGGAACTTTGGCGCTAGACGCGTCTAACGCCAAAGTATAAATATGGAGTTAGTTTTGCGTAGAATTTGCGTCGAAAAAAACGACGCAAATTCGGCGCAAACAGAGTATAAATATGCCCCATGGTGTTTTGTTTGGACGCTCTTCTAGCATCTGAAAATTAGAGCAGAAGAAAACATGGGGGCTTATTTATGGGGAACTTGCGTAGCGGAGCACAGCAGGTCTTCTTGCGGGGCTCCTCTACGCCAGTGTGAAAGGGCAGGGTTGCCCTGTATTTACAAAAGACAGTGCATTCCCGTCCTTTCCCCCTGCGCTGGCACACAATTGGCTGCCTAGTGCCAACGCAGGCATCCTTGCACCACGGTGCCTGCGTTACATGCAGAAATGTTTTTGTGCAGGAAGGGCCAGCTTTCTGCACAAAAACAATCCTGAGAGGCGTTTTCCTCTTTCCATGTGTGTTGCAGAATGCATCACATGGAAAGAGGAAAAAATGAAGAGAAAATAAAATATTTCTCCCTGTTACGCCTGCTCTGGGGAGGCGTAAGGTTTTTGCGCTGCCCAAGGTTTACGTAAGTAAATAAATCTGGGGAACGATCAAAATCCATGGGTGTTGCGTGGGAAAACCCACTGCTATGTCCATGGAACGCCTCCCCGGCGCAGAGTAAGGAAACACAGCGACTTGTGCTGCTTTGTCTTACTCCATATCTACGAGGCCATGAAACTCCACGTAGAGCGGCCTTGCGCGGCCTCATAGGTATGAATGAGCAGCTTGCACCGCCGGTGCTGGGAAAAAAGTGATGCTGTGGTGGGGCAAGCCTCTCGTAACTGACATCTCAAGTCAATACTCATCTATAAGCTGCCACTTGAGGCAGAAGAAAACGTGATGCTTTGTGTGGACGCTCCTTAGGTAGCTCATCCCTCAAGCAGAAGGAAGGGCGGTGCCGTGCCCGCTTGATGTTATAGATTTTACGTAGTCTGTATTAAGTTTGTTGCCAGGACATTAGTGAACCTCGGACACAAGGATAAGGGGCAAGAAATAACCAAGAGGCTTCAGCAGCCAGTGTCAGGACTTTGGGAGACATAATGACGGAACAAAGACCTCTATTCTGACGAAGGTTCTTTGGTCGCTGTCTATTGGCTGCTGTGAATCATCTGTGATGCTGGTTTCCCTAGAATGTAACGAATGGATGTCCACGCTAGGTTTTTATGTTTAATGTATATTATGCTGTTATATATTGAGAGCTTAGAATGGCGCCAAAGCCTTGCTCTATATAGTGGTTCACTTCTTCAATGGCTACTGCGGCGAAACCGTCAAGGATGGAGGGCATCATAAGAACTGAGGACCACATATCAGTTGTTTGGTCAAAGCATTAAGGTGACACATTCATAGTATCCAGACCTTGTCGCCCTTGGCTTACGGAGAGTAGTCACCAGACAGATGAAAACAACTGTAACACCTGGGGTTAGATGAGCTTCCATCGCTCTTCACCCTGACCTGAGGTACTTCATGAGTCCCTTTGTTAAGGCATCAACTGTTCAGTAAGGTGAGAATAGGCTCTCTGGGCTCTTTACCCTCGAACCAAGTTGTAGAAAAACTTCCACTTTGATGCAAAAAACACTATTTTCTCCTGAGAGCTTGCAATACTTGTACTAGCAACCTACAAGGTCGAAAGGGTATTGAGAACAAATTATTCCCCTACACAAAGAGGTTCTTAATCTTTCGACTTCTGTGGACCTCCTCTGAATTACTAGTGGAAACCGTGAAAATTATAACACCACACAAAAATACAGACACAAGTATACAACAAATATATTTGCAAATTATGAAATATTTAACAAACAAAAATATGTACATTGAAATGTTAATTTTAAAAGGAACGTTGAAGGATCTCTAAATTTGATTTTACTTTTAAAAGAGGAGGCAATATGCTAGACTCTAGCATGTCACTTTGGCTGTTTTGCTCCCAATGGATGCGAACTTTCCGTCAGTGCATCCCAGTGCTTCAATCCAGTCCATTCATCCTCTATATTAGATTCAGTTTGCTGCTCCTGCACTGCTCAAATGCGTCAAGCTGGGGATACCAAACTAACGTTTAACCTCCAATTTATATTCCTGCACATTTACACTGTGTTTTAGAATTTACACTTTGTATTTTTATGTATACATACTTAATTAATATGCTAATAATATTTAATTTTCTAAACAGTTACGAATATATGAGTGGGCATTGTGGACCCCAGGGGTCTGCGCACCACAGGTTAAGTACCCCTGGGCTTCAATTCAAGGATCATATGAGGAGAACCTCAAAATATATTAAGAAGGCAAAGTAATACTGTGAGGTGTCTAGTGTTTCAAAGAGCAGTTTAGGATATTTAAAGATTCTGACAAGCCCCACAGAGGCACAGTCTCTCCTCCCACCATCACGAGTTATCTGATAAGCTTTCTACTGTATTTTTACCATGTTTAACATAAGGCAAACGATGTATGAGACAAAGATAACTTGCCCAATGGAAATGCCTACCCTCCCTGGGCCCCTGGCGCCCCAAAAACAGCTACACCAAAGTCTTTTACATCTCTGACTTTACAGGTGTCACAAGAGGTTGCAAAACACAAGCAGGCTTCATCAAGCAGAGTACAGTCTGAAATGTCTATTGTTACTGAATGTCAGAGCTCCATTGCTGGGTAAGGAGAACTATTTTTTTCTCTGCAGGGGATGGCCGCTTTGAAGGTCATGGCAGTAACTTGCCCTTCCAGCAATCCCAGTGGCTCCTAGTACAGCATGACGTCTGAAGCAGTGCACTTAGGGGCAAATTTAAGAAAACTGGTGCTGCACCCAGTACAGCGCACTTTTCTTGCGTCCCTTAGCAACCCGTACCGCGCACCATGGTGCAGGGTAGGGGGCATTGGCATCAAACTTTTTGACAATATCGATGTACTGTTCAGGGTTAGCGCCAAACCCTGAACAATACAGAGGGGCCCATAGTAACCAATGGTGTGCCCTATTTTAATGCCTCCCCTGAGCAGGATTTAAAAATGCTGAACAAAACAGAGCAACAAAATCTGTTAGATTTCTTTGTGCCATTTTTTCGGCCCCCCTAACGGAGGAACACCCCCCTTGCATACATTATGCCTGGAGCAAGCATAATATGGTTCAAGGAGTTACAAACTGGTGCAATGCAAGCATTGTGCCACTTTGTAAATATGAAGTGGCGTTTTTGCCATAATATCGCCACATTAGCATAAAATAAATTATGCTAATGTGGCAATATGTGGCGCAAAAGGCTCTTAAATCTGCCCCTTAGTGTCCGAATACCGCATGAGTGTTCAATGTCAGGCAGCTCGCTTGACCCCCCTCCTCAGGAAGCGGGCAATAGGCCTCAAAGACTTTAATACCTTCCACTGCACCTCCCAACCACCTTCCAAGTCTACTGCTGGAGAGGGCAGTGCTGGTGTGCCACGCTGCTACTGAACAGCATGGTTTCTGGATTTGCTCCAAGCTGTGTTCAGGGGAGAAAGAAGTACAGAAGGTTGTAGATGAGAATATCATTCACAAAAATATCATCCCATGCAGTGTAGATTTCCAATTATTAACTCCAAAGGGGTGATATTTCAGAACACAAACACTTAGGGCACAATATTTTTCACCCAGTTTTGAGTTGACAGTGCTCTGGTACCATACAGAATCAGTACTGGAAGATCTGGGGCATAAGGTGGACGTGTCACGGCCCAGATTTTAATAGATCAGTCAGCATCCTTCAACACTATCAGCCATCGCCTCTCAGTCTCACGACTGAGTTACGCCAACTGTCAAGGCACTATCTGGACTAGCGGAAGCGCTTTCTTATGGCCAGATCGCAAATACTGGCTATGACACCCATCACCTTCACTGCTCGTGACCTCATATGGGGCGTGTCACGGGTCCCAATACAATCCCCAAAGCTGTTAAACATCCACATGCCTTTACTAGCAGACTTCCTTTGCTCCTTGGGGGTACACTTCAGTGTGTACGCTGATGATACACAGGAAGGATAGTCATTCCCCCTCCCCAGCAGGTGCTGACTGACGGTAAGACAGATTTCTGTACATTTTTTAAAACTCAGTCGAAACAAGGCTGAGGTGTTGTTGTCTACAATTCCCCCTTGGGATCCACTGTCGCCTCCAAGTCCTAGTTGATGAAAAGGGCAGTAGACATGAGAACCAGAAAGAGGTGAAACTTTCTTCCAAGACTATGGGATGCCTGCCTCCTTATGGGCTGCAGCTGCCAGACCTGCTGTCAGGGGCCCTTGTCGGACACCTTCAGCCAGTCCCATCTTTAAAGTAGGCTGCACGCTGCAGTCTGGAACTTACAGTTTCACTTTACACATGTAAGTATGAGCTTATGCATCACAACATGGAGCAGACAGGCCTAAAGAAAGCATTTAGCAGCTAAACGTGTAGGGTAGGTTTACCATATGATTCCACGTCACTTAAGATGCAGTGCTCCAGTCCTGAGATTTTAGTTTACAGATAATTTCTTCAGATGTCTTAGTTCACTTAGAACAATTGAAGTGAGCCGGGACTACACGCCCCAGAAGGAATTAGGCTGTTAAACGAAAACCCCGGATAAGAATTTTGCGTCCTTGGTGACATAGAGTTATCCTAGGTTAGGGTGTTCTAGGATCTGGTTGTTTTCTGTTTCTCATTTATTTTGGGGCTTTTCATTGGATGAAACTGTGCATGAGGCAGTGTGTTGGGAAAGTAAGTGAGTTGATGAATAGGTGCCAGTGTGTTGATTCAGGGAGCTGGAGCCCATTCTTGCTGTTCAACTCCTACCCCCAGCTATGGCATTCTGGATCACAAGCAGGCAGAGCCAGTCTGTATCCTTGCACAGGCCAATCACAGTCTGAAAGGGTTTATTCCACCAGAGGGCTCCCCAGTAACCTTAAATGGGTTGAACTCAGGAAACAAAAGCAAAGCAGGAACAAACTGGGTTTTAAGCATAGTCTTGCTCTGGAGCTCACGTGACATTGTGACTTTTCCTGACAATGGTATTCACAACGTGGAATTGCATTCACAGTACAAGTCAGCACTGCAGGGAGGCAGCTCGTATGCAAATGTACGTATGTTTTATTTTCTCTATGGGGAATACATTTACCGCCAAATTGAAACTCTTTCTCTTGCATCCCCACCAGATCTGCGTGCTTTGAAGATTTTTTGACAACAGTTTACGCTATCCTAGGATCGTCCGCTTAAGGGCATTTTTTATTTCTATGGTGCATGAAAATAAGTGATATGCCAGATGTTTGGCCACTGTGTTGAGGTCACTACCTGAACTCCAGCCTCAAAGGGGTCCCAGCAACAATATTTACCTTGTCTCCCAGATGGCATCAGCACAAGCCTACTATGAGGAGAGGGCTCTGGGCACTGACGAGTGCCAAGAACCAACTGTTTGTAGGAGGCCAGAGCAGGAGTGAAGGGGAGGAGGCTGGAGGCAGAAGACAAAGGAGTGAGATCTATGGCATAGATACAAGCACAAGCCCCTCAATACCCTAAGAGGGATGCCGAGGGCATGAGGAGGTAGACAGTCACTGGTGCAGGCAATGAAGATGAGGCCTGAGACTCGAGCAGTAAGCTGGAAGGAGTAAGCCCATAACATTGTGATAAGGAGGCCGAGGCAACGAGAAGGCCACTAGGACAAATCTTGGGTCAAAGGTAGGATGCACACTTTGAGTAGGGATGAGCTTACTCTGTTCAGATACAGGTAGGGCTCCAGCCTGTCAGATCTAAGGTCTCTTGGTAAATGTACATAAACCCTAATATAAAAACAGCAAAGGCTGCTGCATGTTACGTTTAAGGTGCATTGACTAGCAGGAGCTGTATGTGTGGGCCCAAGTACTGTTGGCTGACGTCATCACAGATCGGTGTTAAGGCACATTGATAGAGCTGTCTACTAAACTTAATGATAAAACCCCAGAGCAAGGCAGTTGAGTTGACCACCTGACTCCCTGTCATCATGGAAACTATTGCAGTCTTGAACATTTTACCTACAAATCACTGTTCTCAGGTATGTCCTTCTAATTGGTTCACGGAAAGCAACGCAAGACTACAACACCCAGAATGCATTAGGTTGGTACACAAAAGCCAGTGACTGGAATCTGTGTCCGTAGTGACATGGAGGGAGTGCCTTACCCACTTAACTCTAGTGGTGGTGGATAACGCAAGCCGCACGGAACTCCACCAGTGCTTAATTTGAACCAGTGGTTTACGGTGCTCACACTAGCACTTTGTCAACACCAGCCCTTATGACAGTCTGCCACATGGTGGTGCTGTCTGTCTAGTTTAGAAATGAACAATACAGCAGTTGTTTATTAATTCAATATACATTAAAAAGTAATAATACCTGCTGCCCACACCATCTTTATAGTGTTGGGTGCCTGGAATAGTGTGAATTGTCACATCTATAGGAATTTGATGGTTAGTAGTTATGTCCGTAAGGTCAGCAGCAATCCTGGCAGGGGCAATGGGTGGTGCAAGTTGCAATGGCCTCCCGGCGAGTGCCCTGGCACTTAATGCTTTACAAATTAAGCATTGAATTTCACCCCTTCACTGAACTCCCTTGGCAGTTTGAGTCAGAAGTAATGTGCTACACATTCATGTGCCACCCCTACGGCACTTCTGTGAGAAACATCCTAACTTCGGCAAGCGCATCACAGGTTTCAGGTTTGGCCCCTCAACAGGCACCAGGGAACATGTCTCTCTGCCATACTTGTGCAGTAATATTTAACAGCACAGCACTCATTACTAAGCAATGTAATTGCACATGTGAAAAAAATGTCTGCATGCAATATTTGCACGTGAATGTGTCTTCCAGTCCTGTGTGTTTCTTTACTCATCTAATGCATACATGCCAATAGACCCAAAGCTCCCGATCTTTTAAGCCCAAAATGGCATCATTTTGGCTGACTCTCTGCTTCAATAACAGTCATTGGGGAAAATACAGTGTCCCGATTCTTCTTTTAAATCTCCCACTTTCCTCTTCTTGTTGGAATCTGTGCTAATGCAATATGCATTCTGGGAACTGTATCAAAAGGACCAACCATCATGAGAACAATGGTTTGCAAAAAGAAAGACCAGGAATGACACATGGTGTCTGTGTCCGCGATCATGTGAAGTTAACTGACAACTTTACATTCGTGCTTATTCGTATTTAATATGATAAAACGCTGGACGCAGCTAGAGTCCAGTTCCTCTCTGTCTGGTTGCTGCCAGGCCAAGCCAGAGCCCGCCCCTGCCTGTGGTCGCTGCCAGTCGCAGTCCTACGTCTATGTTTGTGGTATTTTACCCGTTTTTTGGATGCAAGGATCTATGGGCGCGTGCTATTACGTAGTGTGAGGCAAAGGGCACGCGGAAGAAGCTGGAGGCTGAGGGGGAGCTCGAGGCCTACGGGGGCGCGGGGGACAATTGTGAGAAGGCCCGGGGCACAGGAGGGGTTGTCTCCCTAGGCAAGGACAGGTGGCGGAGGACTCGGGCAGACGGGGCCCACTCCAGGCCTCAAGAGTGAGGAGGCAGCCGGGAGGAGGTGGCCAAGTCCCGGCGAGCAAGGGCACAATCCCCCCCCCCCCCCCCCGCCTTCTCCGCACCTGTGGTTTGGCCCGTGCGCGCCACGCGCCATGCGCCATGTTGACACATTTTTATCAGAGGCCTCTGGTCCGTGGGGTGGATTACACCGGGGTGAGGGGTGGGCAGTGGGTGAGCCCCCCGAGGCAGTGAGAGGGCCCTGATCTGACCTACCCTACCAGCGCCCTTTGTCTCCACTGGGAGGACCTTCTTCCCATTTCTACATCGAGGCCCCCTGACTTTTATCGTGGCTCTTGCCTTTTTATCTAGCGGTGCTCCGCCCTCTGTTTCTGCCTAGTAGACCAGTTTGACCATCCTCTGATTGGGAATCTATCCTGTATCCGCAGTGGGCACCATGACCTCCTTCTCATATAAATGTGGACCTCCGCGCTCTAATCTCTGTATTTTGGGGACACCGCCCTCTTGACCCTGCGGCCTCTACTACACCCCCTTCATACTGATTGCAATTGTGTTTATACAGGTTTTACTACCCCTTATGAGGCGTCAAAGTGCTTTTCTGCGCTAGCACCCTTCTCCACAACTCAAAAAGGATAATGGAGGGATAGAAGAGGGAAACGTTTAGAAAGTGTTATTTGGGAGATCATAGTAGTAAAATGAAGTTTGGGATGAGTAAAAAGAGAGATGGAGGATGGAAGAGTCTCTAGAAATCTTCTCTACAATAGAGCTCTGGCTTTTTCTGCAGCGTACTTCTGCCCACTCTACGGTGTGGTTTTGCTCTGTCCACACAGACACTGCTCTGCCCTCTACAATGGGAGCTGCCCCCAGCATGTACAGTGGGAACTATGTCCTGTTTTAGCACTACTCCCTCTTCATGGTGTGGGGTCCTCGCCCAAGAGGTAGAGCGCAAGCTTTCATCCCAGTGGACTTTCCCCTCTCCAACTGTGTTATTTTTCTGGCATTTGCATAGCGCACAGTCTGTAAATTGTAGGGCATTGCAGCACTTTTGTAGTGACTTTTATGCATGTATGGGTATTTATAGTGCTTGAACCTGTCTACAAAATAATGGCAGGTACAAAGTTGGAGGAGACAATAGAGTGTAAAATTCTGGGGTCCTTTGGTGAGAGTCCATAGGAATTGGGCTTACACGTTGAGGTGTCAAATGGCTATTCTGCCCCCTTGCAGTGGCGTAGCTTCAGGAGGGTTCTTTGGGCTGTTCCACCCCTCCAATAAATGTATTTTCTGATAAATAGTTGGGTACGGGTGCTTTAAATCAGGTATTGTGAGATGTCAAATTTCACCAGGAATTTTAGCATACGCAGAAAAATTGCACACACACTCCATTTTTATTTTTAAAGTACTCAGAAATATTTGTAATTTCACAAAATATTGTATTCTCTCTTAGTACTCCTATCACTCCACATTCCTCTCCGTTTCCACTGCCCCATAGACCCCTCTCATGCAACCTACCTGTGTATAATGTACTTAAACATTATATGCCACCCGGATTGTCAGAAAATCTGAGGCTTACACCCTCTCAATCTTACTGACCAATCTATGCCCCTGGTGTGCTGTGGTGCTGGAACAATTTCCAGAGTGGGGTTGCCGCCCAATAGCATCAGCTCACTAAATTCCTGAGAGTTATAAAAAAGTGAGTATTATTGATTGAGCAAAAACGTATATACAAGAGTGTGTGTTTGTTTTGCTTTTGTGGGGTGGATGTAGTGTATTACACACGTGCAGTTTGTCACTCAGTAGGAGGGAAGACCCGGAGTAAGCCCTCAAGTAGCATCTAATGTGCCATTAAATGGTATGACAGTTCAGTGGGTTCATGTACCTATTGCTCACATACCAATATTACCCTAAAACTGGGTCACAACTAGCAGCCTAGATGGAAGTTTGCTGAATTCAAATACCATAACATAGCATATAGCAGAGCAGTGCAATATCAACAGACCATAGTATTACCCAATTTACAAAGTATATAGAATCTGTAGATCAAAAACGTGCTTGAAGCACCCTAGCTAAATGTGTAGATCGCAGAGCTTCAAGACATTGATCTGTCAGTCTGCAGCTTACTAATTTTAATTTAGAAATATTTTAAAAATGTGCATAATAAATCATAGTTTTAGCCTTGTGTGCATAGCACAAAGATAAACTTATTGGTCTATTATGTTATTGCTTACTTTGTTCCCATCACGTTTTTTCATGTAGGTGCCTAATGGGCCTCATTTTAAACATATCTTTTTAAACCTTCGGGATGGGAGCTAGCAAATCATTCTTAATATTTCTGAGTGATATTTCACCTTTTACATTCCTCCACCTTTCAGGCTCTTAAGAACCCAGCAAAAGTCTAATTTAAGATTAAATTGCATCATTTTGCAGATAGGCAAACATAAATACCTAATGGAAGAATACACAGTGGTTTGTAAGACCCTTTCCCCCTCTGTGCTAATACATGTACAAAAAGTGTATGCTATGTGGGGAAATTATGTACAGAAGTTCTCATTATCCTTCAGCGCCTCCTAATGTGGTGATGCTGCAGATACACCTGCCCGCCTTCTTGTAGCACCACTCCCCTCTACACACGTAGGGTTGTGTATTCATGGAGCACAAAACTAACTACAGAGCAAGGTAGTGCTGCACAAAGTGGGGAAAAGTGTGGTGGCTTAGAGATTTGCAGTAGACAAGGCTTGAAAGAGTAGGTAGTATCTGGTGAGGGGGTCACTGGCTGGGGGCTGTGGGATGCTACACGTAGTTGAGGTGTACTTTGTGGGTTCTTCTTCTTGACAGTGGGGCTCGCCTTTTTCTTTGTGGTGGACTCCGCCCTCTTTCTATGAGGGGGGATGTTCTCTTAGCGGTGAGGTTCTACCCTCTCTTTGCCACCTCTCTCTACAGTGGGACTCTGCTCTTCCTTTAAAATGGGCATTTCCACTCTACAACGGGGTGTGCCCTCTCTCGTCAGTGAAGCTCTTCCCTCTCTATGCAGTGTGGACCCTTTTCTCTACCCCTCTCCCCACATCCAGATCCTCTGAGCTCTACTACGTCTTGGCAAAATGTTAATGACACTGGCATAATTGGTGGAATTTTGTAATTTTGCGGTAATTCCAAATAACTACCAAGATTATGCCACATTGCATGATTTCGGAGAGATGTATTATTTTGTTACCTTTTAAACGCAAAGCGGCATTTAATGTATTTTTTTACTCAAGTGGGCCATTCTGGAATTTTTTGGAGCCCGAAAGTACGTATCCCAACACGAGCGGCAGTGTTTTGAAGGTGAGCAACTGTTCTTTTAATGCAGGCGGTCAAAAACATTTCAGGTAAATTTTTTACCCAAGTAGACCATTTGGAAAGTTTTTGGCCCTAAAACTACAAATCCAAACTTGAGTGGCAGTGTCTTGAGCGTGAGCGTTTCGAAATCAACTCAAAATTTTTAGTTCAGTTTTTACCTGAGCTGACAAGGTAATTTTTTTAATGTGAGATGCATTTTGCACAATGCTGTGTAATTTTGCGTAATTACACTACAGTGAGGTTTACACACTCCTAAATCTCCAATCACAGAGCAGACCTGCCACCTTAAAAACGTATTTCACCATGTGATGAGGGGGTGCAGAGCCTCAGAAGGGGCATGGCTTAATGCGGAGAGATACTTAAGAGGCACTCTGCCCCTCACTGAGACCCCCATCTCATGACCCCCCCACCCCCCCAAAGAAAAAAAAGGGTTGCGGAGGCTGTTGCCGGTGCCCTGGGGTGTTTTCACACCCCTTAATGGACATCAGCTGCTACTTTGAATGAGTGGCCGAATGAACTAGTGGATCGACTACACCCATGTATGAGAATGATTCTGCAGTGTCTTCCAGCTCGCTTTCCCTGCCACTGTGTGATTCCAGCTCCTCATCGGGTGACCGTGTGAAGGGAGCTGAAATCGTGTGACACACGTTGGCACTGTGTGAGTTGCAAGGTCTGATGGGGGCGGTGTATTTCTATGAAGTCCGATCCGACTGAAAACACTACAGTTATTAGAGTGGAAGAGCCCACCCACCAGAACAGCACAAATTGCAAGGTATCCCTACAGCACCTCAAATCTGCTCTTTACAATGTAGGAGGGTCTCAGCTCTCCATTGAGGGAAAGGGGCTATGCCTTATGCAGCGCGTAAAAGGTGGATGAAAAAGGAGGTCTAGAGTAGGTGAGCAGATATTGAAAACTAAAAAAATAGGACACTGCACGCACATAGCAGTCAGACTACAATGTTCACAGACCAGTGGGCTAGGAATGAATTAACTGACAGCGCTCACCAACATAGAAACCAAAGACAGCGAGGGACTATTGTTCTTAGGATCACCTGTGTTGAATACATTACCTTTTGCTAGGGGCTTTTAAGTAATTCTGCACTGGAACACAAGAATTTGTCTCTTTCTGTGCTTAGACAAGTCTCCCTCAAAACCAGGCCATGGGCTAAATTTACAGATATTTTCTGGAGATTAAAAAACAGGACTGTCCCAGCAAATCTCGGACGCCTGGGCACTCTAGCGTTGGGAGGCAAAGGAGAGAGAGGCGAGGTTGAAATGGAAATTACAAATAGGTGACTGGAAATGAGTAAGATGATGAACTAGCGAGGAGAATTAGAGGAAGGCATCTCAGAGCGAAGGGGCTGAAATAGGGAAAACATAGGAGTAAGAGAAGGCCAGGGTGAAATGGCCAGAGGTAGTGGTGAGGGGGAGATGAATTGTGGAGCGCGTGGATTAGGAAAGGGCACCTGGAAGTGACTGAAGCAGGGGCGTGACTGAGTGACTGAATTAACTAGTGGATCGACTTCACCCATGTATGAGAATGATACAATGAAGAGTGTGTAGGTCTGCTCTACTGTGTGAGACAGCCGGTAAAAGCACCTACACTGGTGCCATTAGAAGTATATTTCCTCTGCTAAGAATGTGCCATAGTCTTTCATTGAAGGTACAACAACACTGATGCGGTGCACCACACTGGGGCAGGAGATATTGCATCCCTGCTAAGGAGTGTTGTCTGACTCCTAAGAATGTGCCATAGTCCTTCATTAAGGGTACAACAACACTGATGCGGTGCACCACACTGGGGCAGGAGATATTGCATCCCTGCTAAGGAGTGTTGTCTGACTCCTAAGAATGTGCCATAGTCCTTCATTAAGGGTACAACAACACTGATGCGGTGCACCACACTGGGGCAGGAGATACTGCATCCCTGCTAAGGAGTGTTGTCTGACTCCTAAGAATGTGCCATAGTCTTTCATTGAAGGTACAACAACACTGATGCGGTGCACCACACTGGGGCAGGAGATACTGCATCCCTGCTAAGGAGTGTTGTCTGACTCCTAAGAATGTGCCATAGTCTTTCATTAAGGGTACAACAACACTGATGCGGTGCACCACACTGGGGCAGGAGACATGGCACCCCTACTGAGGAGTGTTGTCTGACTCCTAAGAATGTGCCATAGTCTTTCATTGAAGGTACAACAACACTGATGCGGTGCACCACACTGGGGCAGGAGATATTGCATCCCTGCTAAGGAGTGTTGTCTGACTCCTAAGAATGTGCCATAGTCCTTCATTAAGGGTACAACAACACTGATGCGGTGCACCACACTGGGGCAGGAGATACTGCATCCCTGCTAAGGAGTGTTGTCTGACTCCTAAGAATGTGCCATAGTCTTTCATTGAAGGTACAACAACACTGATGCGGTGCACCACACTGGGGCAGGAGATACTGCATCCCTACTGAGGAGTGTTGTCTGACTCCTAAGAATGTGCCATAGTCTTTGATTGAAGGTACAACAACACTGATGCGGTGCACCACACTGGGGCAGGAGACATGGCACCCCTACTGAGGAGTGTTGTCTGACTCCTAAGAATGTGCCATAGTCCTTCATTAAGGGTACAACAACACTGATGCGGTGCACCACACTGGGGCAGGAGATATTGCATCCCTGCTAAGGAGTGTTGTCTGACTCCTCAAAGGTACAACCGCACTGTTGATGTGAGCTACACGGTCTCTTAAGACATGGTACCCCTACTGGGAAGTGCTAGTCTGATATGACAATAGAGAGACAGCTGTGCTGTGGCAAAGTGTCACTACTGCCTATTTGTGTAACATGATGTCGTCTAGCATTGATGCAGCACTCAGTGGCATTGTAGCATTGAAAGTGCTCCCAGTGGGTGCAGGCGGACCCGTGTTTTTTGTTGTGGTTGGATTGGTATCTCTGGTTGTAGAATGGAAGAGTTGGTTGTGGTGCATGAGGTCCTGACACGTGGTCACTTATGGTAAGGCCACCCTGGGAGAAGAACAGCAGCGCTGTCTTTTCCATCTCACCTGCCCGTGTCCCCCTCCAATCATCCCCCCCCCCCACACACACACACCTCTCGGGGCACTGCGACGACGCATAATGTGCACCACAAACAACCAAGCTAACAAAACATCGCTTGTGGGATGGATGGGATGGAAACTGGAACAAAAGTGAAAGACAGCAAGTGCGACCTTTGTCCCTCCTCTTCCCCCAACAAGCAGAGCTGCTGTGCCTACCTCCTCTCCCGAGGTCGGGTCTCCAGGTTGCCCTCTCACACCAGCCTCCAGTTCCTCACGGTGAGGCCACGTCCACTACTCGCGGCCTCCGGGGGCTCGTGGCACGAGCCGAACCAAGGCGATGTCCAGTGGCCAGGTCATCGCCAGCCCACTCTTTCCACGGAGTGTGCCAAAGACCTGCGGGGTGCACACGCCCTCTACCTTATCTTGTCATTGGGTTTCCTACCATTTCTTTTAAATAGAGGTGGCGCAACTTTTCAATTTCGGTCAGTTCCACACACCTTCTGTTGCTGTTGTCTGTACACGAGTCAAGTGAGAATCCTGTCCGCACAGCTTCTCATTGGTGGCCAGCGCTTCCGGTCACAGATATTATTGCGTGATCCAGTCCAATACACCTCGTCCGGTCACTCCTGCCCCCTCCGCACATTTCGGCTTATTGCAATCCCAGAGTCGTAACCACTTCACTTGCGGTGAGTCCTGGGGTCCACACGATGAGTTCACTCCGGCGCATGCTTTTGTTTACAGTTAGTCTTACCACATGCCAATCTGTCCACTTTCCACAACTCCAACCCTGTGGCTTGTGACAGCTCTATGCTCGCGCCCCTCCTCACTTGCAGCAAACCCTCCCTTTGTGGCACACCCAGCAGTCCTCGCCTGCTACTGCTTTGCTTCAACTCAGCAGGTGTGTTTTTTTCTTGCCATGAACCCTGCAGTCCGCGCACTTTTCTGCTGCCTTCAATTACGCTTTCCGTTCGCGGAGATTCCTTCGGTTTGCACCCGGTCCGCACTCATCGGATCCTACAATCCACACACGAATGCACGTACGGGGAAGGCTCAAGTGTGCACACCCTCCCACTGGCAGGGAATCTCCGTCTCCAAGCACCTTTCCACTTCTGAAGATTCCTGCTGTCCCCACACCTTTCCTTCGTCCTGCGGAGAGGCTTATCCCTGGCACCTTTCCTCTCGCGAGATTCCTCCTGTCCAAGTATCTTTCTTTCTTCTTGCAGAGATTCCTGTCCTTGCACCTTCCTGCTTGCGGAGAGTCCTGTCCTAGCACCTCTCTTCTCGCGGAGATTCCTATCTTTGCACCTTTCTTCTCGCGGAGATTCCTATCTTTGCACCTTTCTTCTCGCGGAGAGTCCTGTCCTTGCTCCTTTCTTCTTGCGGAGAGTCCAGTCCTTTGCTCCTTTCTTCTCGCGGAGAGTCCTGTCCTTTGCACCTTCCTTCTTGTGGAGATTCCTGTCCTTACAGCTTTCTTCTTGCAGAGATTCCTGTCCTTGCACCTTTCTCCTTGCAATGATTCCTGTCCTTGCACCCTTCTTCTCGCGGAGAGTCCTGTCCTTGCACCTTATCTTCTCGCCGCAATTCCTGTCTTTGCACCTTTCTCCTTACGATGAGTCCTGTCCTTGCACCCTTCTTTTCACGGAGAGTCCTGTCCTTGCACCTTTTTACTCACGGGGAGTCCTGTCCTTGCACCCTACTCTCGCAGAGAGTCCTGTCCTTGCACCTTTCTACTCGCGGAGAGTCCTGTCCTTGCACCCTTCTTCTCACTGAGAGTCCTGTCCTTGCACCTTCCTTCTCGCGGAGAGTCCTCCCCTTGCACCCTTCTTCTCGTGGAGAGTCCTGTCCTTGCACCCTTCTCCTTACGATGATTCCTGTAGTTGCACCCTTCTTCTCACGGAGAGTCCTGTCCTTGCACCTTCCTTCTCGCGGAGAGTCCTCCCCTTGCACCCTTCTTCTCGCAGAGAGTCCTGTCCTTGCACCTTTCTACTCGCGAGGAGTCCTGTCCTTGCACCTTACTCTCGCAGAGAGTCCTGTCCTTGCACCTTTCTACTCGCGGAGAGTCCTGTCCTTGCACCCTTCTTCTCACTGAGAGTCCTGTCCTTGCACCTTTCTTCTCGCGGAGAGTCCTGTCCTTGCACCTTCCTTCTCGCGGAGAGTCCTCCCCTTGCACCCTTCTTCTCGCGGAGATTCCTGTCCTTGCACCTTTGTCTCGCGGAGATTGCTGCTGTGCGCACACCTTTCTCCTGGCACAAGGGTGGCCTCTGCAGCTGGCATCAGCTGCCGCCTGGGCTCGGCCTGCGCTGAGTGATGGCGCAGGGTACACACACGCGCCAGCCGGGGCGGGGGGGGCGGTGTTAATGCACAGAGCCAAGTGTTTCTGCCCCGCCCGCGCCCCCACCGCTCACAACAAACAGCGGCAGCCTGCTGCCGTGTAACCCAAGCCCGGCCATTGTTCGCCACGGCTAAGGGCTATATTTGACTCACGGTGGTGCGTGAGTGTGTGCCCCCCCCCCCGAACCCCCGCGCGCCATTCCGCACGTGCCCCGCATTGCTGGCACAGAGGCAAGGGTTGTCGTGCACCTTGGCTCTCCAAGCCCCCCAAGTGCCTAACCTGCGCCTATCACAGGCTCCGCACGAAACTTCTCGTTTCTTTTATAGAAAGTAACGCACTTGTTTATATAAATAGCAACATCATTACGTCATCTGCAAGGGGCAAATTATGCCCCTAAAATATGGACTGTTAACGAGCAAAAAAATAAAGAAAACGTGAGTATGCGAAGACAAGGGAGAGGCCCGTGCGGAATAGTCATCTCCATATGTAGCGCTTCAAGCCACCCTGCCGTTTGCAAGCGCCGTGAACAGCAAGCGCTACTTTTACCCAATTCAAAATGCAATTCCTTTACTCAATGAGCCGTCTGCAGAGGCTCGGGGAGGGATGGGCGCTGATGAAGATGTTTCATTGTGCTTGTGTGTGTCAGAGGTGTCTGTGTGTAAATATGCCTTAGTCTTTTAAAATGTGATGTGCACAGGACGGTGGGAATATGTTCAAATGCCTAAGTTATATATGACAGTCCTTGTAGCTTAAGATGTATCTGTTGTGTATGAACTGTGTGTAAATCTGTTAGTATCAGTGAATGTGAGTCAGTGGCGTAACACAACTTGAGGCACCCCCTCCCCCTGCAAACTACCTTGAGGGGGCCCCCTCTGCCTTGGACCCAGCCAGGGGCCTGCAGCCTGTGCACAGTGTACCTGCTGAGGGCCCCCCTGGAGCTTGCCTCCCCCCCCCCCTCCTCACAGCAGAGGCTGCGGGGGCCTTTGTTATTGTAATGGTAGCATAAATGATGAAAAGAGGCAGGTGAGTAGGTCAAAGGGTTAGTTTATTCCTTCAAATAAAAGGAGCCCTCATAGAAATTCGTGGTCCTGTGTTCAACAATCCAAACCGCCCGGCAGTCTGGATTGGAATGCCCAGCACGAGGAAAATCGAAGGGTAGAGTTTCAGGGTAGAGTTTCAAACAATAACAGAACGTGAATAACAAAATAACTGTGAGCTGACATCTTGATATAGTACAAAATCGTTACATACAAAAGAGTGTGAATAAGAATAACACATTACTCACTACTACCTCTATCCCTTTTGAAACAAATAATTGATTAAGAAAGTACAATCAATAAAGAAGGAAGTCTTTGTACCTAGCAGGTACAAAAACATTATGTGAAGATCTGTTTACTTTTCCACTTGACAAATTAAGATTTCCTGTGTCAGATAATGTGTCTTGACTGCTTTGAAGTTGACTAGCAACAAATGCTTGTGAATCACGATCACCAGTTATTTGCACATCAGAGATCATGTTTGGTTGAGTAACCAGTGGTTCATTAGTATCATGCAAAACACAGGGAGCATCAGAGTGACAAGGAGAAAGTATCAACAGTTCTTCTATGGGCAACATTGGCATAACAAAGACAATGAAATAAATCACATGAATCATTTCCTTGTAAGTTCTTGTGAGCTAAAATGCCACAAGCCTGTCCCTGACTAATCTTGACCAAACATTTCTTATTCCACCATCATTTTTTAACCAACAAAAGAGAGCCTTTAGAGGCCTTTAACATACGTACAGGATGGGAATAACTAGAAGCACCTTTTTTTTACTTTCTCAGGGCTTTTGATCATAACCATATCTCTGATACAGAAATGTTGATCTTTAATCTGATGTACAGAGTCAAAATAGGTTTTTTGCAAACTTTGATTATGTGTAGTATTAGAAATCAACATATTCCTATCTATACAAGCATAGCAACTAGGTTTACTGTTCAAATCTTTTTATCCAGTCAGGACAAACATTGGATCTAGGATTTCTTTTTCGTAATAGGTGGAAGGGTGAAATGCCAGTAGTGGAGTGTGGAGAAATTAAATCAGACAACTTTTTCTTTAAGAATTCTTCCACTGGTGTATTTATAGCAAAGGCTGTTTGTATCCCCTCCATCATGAATCTATTCATTCTCTCCACAAGTCCATTGGAAGAAGGGGAATACAGAGCAACCTTTAAATGAGTGATGTGGTTTGTTAACAAGAAGTTACTAATTTGAATTGATGTGAATTGTGATCCATTATCCGTTACAATTTCCTTGGGTGTCCCTTCAATGTTAAATATTTTGCTTAACATTTTTATAACTGATGTGGTGTTAGTAACAGGCATGAAGTCAAAATATACTCATTTGGAATGGTAATCTATCAAGACAAAAGGGTACTTTTTGTCAGAAGGTAAAAGATCAAAGGGGCCTGCTGTGTCCAAAGCAACTTTACTCCAAGCTTCATTAGGGATCGGGACAACATGCAGAGGTGTATAGATGGTTTTCCATTGCTTGTCAACCCAATGAGAAACATTTGAGTCCAAAGATGGCCACCAGAAATACAGTTTTACAATTCTACAAGTTTCTCCTACTCCTAAATGTCCTTCATGAGCCGCTTCAATACGTTTATTGGAAAGGTGGAATACAAACTTCAGCACGCATCAAAATACCTTTAACTAAGGATAGCTCAGTAGCTACCTGTGCAAAGGGCTTCAAAGGGGAGGGAAGTGAACTCTCTTTGGGCAACCTTTTTTTTTACTAAACTAATGGCTGCTTGCAGTATTTCATCCTTCTGTGTAGCCTCAAACCATTCTCTGTAACGTATAACAACTACAAATTCCACCATATCTTCAATATTAGCCACAACACATTCAACTTCATCTTGACAGTCCTCTAATGTGTTATTTTGCAAAAGCATTCTGGATAAACAATCAGCCTTGATATTATGACCTCCAGAAATGTATCTCATCACAAAACTGAATTCTTGTAAACAAGACAAGAGCCTTACCAATCTTGTAGAAGCCTTTCCTGTTCCATTGCCATTCAATAGGTGTAATAAAGGTTTATGATCAGTAAAAAATTCGAAATGTGTTTTAAACTTTTCCACAGCCCAAGAAAAGGCAAGGGCTTCTCTTTCAATTGTATTGTAATGAGACTCTGCTTGTTTGAGACTTCTGGAAGCAAAACCAAGTGTACGTTCTTTACCTGAAATCCATTGACATAGTACAGCACCTAAACCATGTTGACTGGCACCAACAGTGAGGTAACATTTCTGACCTGAAGCGTAAGACGATAAACCAGGGGCACTAATAATCAATTTTTTGACATTCTGAAATGCTAAATCACAAGTGGCCTCCTAGTTGAAGGAAACACCTTTCTTAAGCAGGGAACATAAAGGTTGAACTACTAGTGCATACCCAGGTACAAACCTGGAATAATATTCAGACAAGCCAAGGAAGGATCTAAGAGCATCCTTATCTTTAGGAGGCGGAGCCTCAGCTATGGCTTGTGTAAGAGAAAACTCGGGTCTGATACCTGTAGAGGTGATAGAATGACCTAAGTAGTCCAAATTATCATATAGAAATTTGCACTTGTGATGACTCAAAGTGATCCCTATTTCTTTAAAGACATTTAAAACCCTACGCAAAGTTACTAAGGGATCCTGAATAGTTTTAGAAAAGATAAATATGTCATCTTGATAAGCTTGTACCCCATCGATCCCTTTCAGAATGTGATCCATACATTTTTTTAAAACTCTGGCCGCTGAAGCCAAACCAAAAGGTAAACTTAAAAATGTAAATGATCCAAAAGGAGTGAAAAAAGTAGTAAGATCACATAACTCTGGTGCTAAGGGAATCTGATGATATGCAGACTTTAAATCCAAGAGGCTAAAAATCATGGCACTCCCAATGTTAGCAAGAAGGTCTTGAATTTTAGGAAGCGGTGACAGCCAACTACAATGTTCTTATTCAGTGAGCGTAAGTCTGCACATAATCGGATCTCACTATTCTTCTTGCGGACAACCACAATGGGTCTAACCCACTCAGAGGAGTCTGTGGCCGAAAGTACACCTTCCAAAACCAACTTATCTGTAATCTTACCAATTTTGGAATCAAAAACTTCTCAGAATTTTTTTAAAAGCATTTATAATCAGAGTCTTCTAATTTATCAGAAACTAGAGCAATTTGAGAATGATTCGATTATACTGGATTTTCAGAACCAGGAACCAACTTTAACCCCCTTTTAGCTAAATCTTGCCAGCCCACAATTTTTTTAACCTTTCAGTGCCAAACATGAAACTGATTCAATAAAACAGCCTAACATATTGATGTCATTATCTCCATAAGCTTTTGGTGATATATCTGTTTCCAGTAAGTGAACTTTGGGAAACCAGAGTTTGTAGTATAATTAATCTGAAATTATGGTGACAGGTGCACCAGAGTCTGCCAGCATATTTAACGAACAATCACCAGTCATAACCTGACAAAAAGGACCTTTAACAATGACCTGATGTTGAGGAGAAACTACAGTATCAACTGTCAAAACCATCTTCTGAAAATCATTTTGCACGCAATCAACATTGTCCTGAACTAGTACATTGCTTACTTGAAGAACATTTTAGCTTGGCAGACTGCCTGAAAATGGCCTTTCTTGTGACATTTTAAGCATTTCTTATTTGCAGCCGGACATTTGGGACTATTAGCAACATTAGAATTTGAACCACATCTATAACATACTGTGTTTGACTTTGTTAGACTTTTCATCCTTGGCGTGGTCTCCCTTAACTTTTTGCCTCTGTTCCCCAGGTTGTTGATGTGTGCTGGACTCTGATTTTGCTGGTTTTGTTACTCTGGGCACTTTACCACTGCTAACCACTGCTAAAGTGCAAGTGCTCCTTTACAAAATGTGTATGTAATTGACTTATCTATGATTAGCATATTTGTTTTATTTGTAAGTCCCTAGTAAAGTGGACTAGAAGTGCCAGGGCCTGTAAATCAAATGCTACTAGTGGGTCTGCAGCACTGGTTGTGCCACCCAGATAAGTAGCTCTGTAATCATGTCTCAGACCTGCCACTGCAGTGTCTGTGTGTGCATTTGTAACTGTAAATTCGACTTGGCAAGTGTACCTACTTGCCAGTCCTAAACCTTCCCTTTTCTTACATGTAAGACACCCCTAAGGTAGGCTCTAGGTAGCCCCATGGGCAGGGTGCAGTGTATGGTTAAGGTAGGACACATAGGGCCTCATTCTGACCCTGGCGGACGGCGGAGGCCGTCCGCCAGGGTACCGCCGCTGAATGACCGCACCGCGGTCAAAAGACCGCGGCGGCCATTCAGACATTTCCTCTGGGCCGGCGGGCGCTCTCCAAAAGAGCGCCCGCCGGCCCAGAGGAAATGCCCCTGCAACGAGGACGCCGGCTCAGAATTGAGCCGGCGTAGTTGCAGGGGTGCGACGGGTGCAGTTGCACCCGTCGCGTATTTCAGTGTCTGCTTAGCAGACACTGAAATACTTTTCGGGGCCCTCTTACGGGGGCCCCTGCCGTGCCCATGCCATTGGCATGGGCATGGCAGGGGCCCCCAGGGACCCCGCGGCACCCCCTACCGCCAACCTGTTCCTGGCGGGCGAACCGCCAGGAACAGGATGGCGGTAGGGGGTGTCAGAATCCCCCATGGCGGCGCAGCAAGCTGCGCCGCCATGGGGGATTCTAAGGGCAGCGGTAAACCGGCGGGAGACCGCCGGTTTGCCTCTTCTGACCGCGGCCGAACCGCCGCGGTCAGAATGCCCTGCGGGGCACCGCCGGCCTGTCGGCGGTGCTCCCGCCGACCCTGGCCCCGGCGGTCTTAGACCGCCGGGGTCAGAATGACCCCCATAGTAATGTGTTTTATATATCCTGACAGTGAAATATTGCTACATTTGTCTTTCACTGTTGCAAGGCCTGTCCCTCTCATAGGTGAACATGGGGGCTACCTTTAAATCTGATTAAAGTGTAGATTCTCTTTGGGAGCGGATGGACATGTGGAGTTTGGGGACTATGAGCTCACAATTAAAAAATACATCTTTTAGCATAGCTGGTTTTAAGACTGTGTGTTTGAAAATGCCACTTTTAGAAAGTAAGCATTTTCTTGCTTATACCATTTCTGTGACTCTGTCCGTTTGTAGATTCCCTGTCTGGGTCAGTTTGACAGTTGGGCTGGTTGCACCGCACACTAGACAGTGACACAAAGGGAGCTGGGATGTCACTCTGCATTTACTGATGAGCCATCTGTGCTAGGAGGGTGGGGAGGAGTGGTCACTTACACCTGAAAGGGCTGTGGCTGTCCTCACACAATGCGGTCTCCAACCCCCTTGTGAGTGTCTGGGGCCTGGCCTGGGCAAGGCAGGATTTCACATTCAAAAGAGACTTTACTTTGAAGTAGGCCTACTTCAAAGGAGAAACTGGGTATAAGAAGGGCACCCAAAACCACAGACTTTAGAACACTTCTGGAAACCAAGAGGAACCTCTCCCTGGAGAAGAGCTGAAGAGCTGAGGAAGAAGAGCTACCCTGCCTGTGACTGTGCTTTGTGGAGCTATCCTGCAGTTGCTGCTTCTGCCAGAGTAAGAGGGCAAAGACTGGACTTTGTGTGCCTTCCATCTTGTGAAGATATCTAAGGGCTTGATTTAGAGCTTACCACCTGTTGTTTGAAGTCTCAGGGACTGCAAAGACTTCTCTCTGCCAGCACTTTGAGTCTCTAGAGAAACCCCTACTCTGCCCTGTGGTGCCCATCCAGTTCTTTGGACCCTGATAGGAGAAGCTGGCAGCCTGAGAGGCGCGACTCCGATCTGCGGTTGAAGAAACGACGCGCCGCCAGCTCTGCGGCTGAAAATCGATGCTCGCCGGAAACGCGACCGAAGAATCGACGCACAGAGCTGGGGAAACAACGCGCAGCATCGCTGACGGAGGCTGGGAGATCGCAACCCGTGCTGCGTGGTTTTCAGATTACTGTGCGGCTGGATTTCTGACGCAAACACCGCTGGGCGTGTAAAAACAACGCAAGGCCTGCCCGGACCCGAGAGTGCTGACTGGATCGACGCATCGCTCTCCTGCGGAGAGAAGAAACGACGCACCCGACCCGACGAAAGGAGAAACGGCGCAAGGTCTCGCTCGTGAGTGAAATCGACTCATTGCACGCCCTTTTTGACACACACTCACCCGTGCAGGGTTATTTTTGACGCACCCAAGGTACATTTTCACGCTAACAGTGCTAGTGTGTGTTTCAAACAACATAAAGACTCTTTTTGCTTTTTAATTGATAACTTGACTTGTGTATTGTGTATTTTTGTCATTTTGGTCTTGTTTTGTTTAGATAAATATTTCCTATTTTTCTAAACCTGTGTTGTGTCATTTTATAGTGTTATCATTAAATTACTGTGCGTGTTGGTACAAATACTTTACACCTAGCACTCTGAAGTTAAGCCTACTGCTCTGCCAAGCTACCAAGGGAGTAAGCAGGGGTTAGCTGAGGGTGATTCTCTTTTACCCTGACTAGAGTGAGGGTCCTTGCTTGAACAGGGGGTAACCTGACTGTCAACCAAAGACCCCATTTCTAACAGACTTCATATGTAAAGGTTTGCTGGCCTTATTTTTAATTAAAAGAGCACTGACTGTCCCTGTTTCATGCATTGAATTCAGGAAAGAGGAGTGTCATTAGAAATATATTTGGAAGACATCATGGCCCGTTCAATCCCTTTTGCTATATCAATAACTTCAGCAAGAGAGGGATCCCTACAACTCAGAATTCTTTCTTGTATTCTTTTGGAGAAACAGCTGTAAACAAACTGATCTCTAATATAGGTGTCCAAAGCTGGTCCAAAATTACAGTTAGATGCCAAATTTCTGAGAGCAAAGATGCACTCTTCCCCAGTTTCATCTACTTCCTGTTTTCTTTTCATGAAATTAAAGCGTTCTAGCATTACATTGGGTTCTTCTAAAAAATTCTCGAGTCTCTGAATCACCTCAGTGTAAACAGTCCAGTTATCACCATCACCAGAAGGAGGATTGAATACAGGAAAATTGTAAATACTTGTTGGTCCTCAGTGCCAAGATAGCTGAATAGTAATGCCAATTTTCTTTTTGTGTTGTAACTCTCCGCCTCAATTGCTGTCACAAAATTCTCAAACGAACGATACCAAATCTTCCAAGGTATTTTAGGTTTACCAGGTAACGGCAGAAAAGTAGGTAATTGTACAAACTGATGTGCAGTGGCCATGTCACAAGAAGAAAATAAGTGTTCAAAATAAACGTTGTGAGCAGGTTGCTAAAACACACAAGGCAGAAGTATTTAAAACGAAGAGAGATTAAAATTGAGAAAAACAAATATATATATATATATATATATATATATATATATATCCCAATTCAAGATGGCCACCAAGCTTGACTTTGTGACATCACAGATCACATGAGAAGAATCAGGATGAAGGGATTTACTTCAGTAAAGGGGCTAAACAAACATGACAGGCATACCTTGAGGAGTTGACTTTGCTGCTGCGCTTTAAAAAAAATATATAATCCACCCCAAATTGACCAGACACAGCTGTGACAAAGCAGCAAGAAAAAGAGGCCTGAAAGCACTTCAGGAAGAATCCCAAAAGCGAAAGTGCTTCAAATCCAATCATCAATTACTGTTCATTCTGATCCGATGGGCTCCTGCTGAAACACAATCCTCGT
This sequence comes from Pleurodeles waltl, assembly GCF_031143425.1. Lineage (NCBI taxonomy): Eukaryota > Metazoa > Chordata > Amphibia > Caudata > Salamandridae > Pleurodeles > Pleurodeles waltl. Next base: position 1,802,344,392 of record NC_090444.1, on the reverse strand, counting down.
CGTCAGATGTAATGGTAGCATAAACGATGAAAAGATGCAGGTGAGTAGGTCAAAGGATTAGTTTATTCCTTCAAATAAAAGGAGCCCTCTGAGAAATTTGTCGTCCTGTGCTCACCGATCCAAACTGCCCCGGCCGTCTGGATTGGAATGCCCAGCACGAGGAATATCGAAGGGTAGAGTTTCAAACAATAACAGAACGTGAATAACAAAATAACTGTGAGCTGACATCTTGATACAGTACAAACTTGTGACATACAAAGAGTGTGAATAAGAATAAGACATTACTCACTAATGTTATGCCACTGATGTGGGTATATAGTTTATAAGTTTCAACTTTAGACAGAATTTTGTTGTGTGTTGTCGAAAGCCCTCTTGAGGACCATACCGAAAACGTACTTAGGCTTAGAGTCCGCCCCTTGCTTACCATTGGTTGATTTTATTGGCACTCTCATTTGTTTGCTTCTTATTCAATGGTTGGCATTCTTTTTTGTGTGCCTGTCCCACCCCTTATGATTGACTTGTATCCTTGCACTGCTCACATTAAGGAACTACTTTTAGGTTTCTCCTAAAGACAGCTTTTAGCTTTTAGCTTCTTTTTGCGAAAGGCCTCTTGAAGACCAAATCAACAGCTTGTGGTGAACTTTGTGCATTACCTTAGCTTACTATTGGTTGCAGCAGGCTTTGTGCGTTTACTTAGCTTACCATCGGTTGCAGCAGACTTTGTGCGTTAACCTTAGCTTACCCATGTTTGCAGCGGACTTTGTGCGTTACCTTAGCTTACCATCGGTTGCAGCAGACTTTGTGCATTACCTTAGCTTACCCTTGGTTGCAGCGGACTTTGTGCGTTACCTTAGCTTACTCTTGGTTGCAGCAGACTTTGTCCATTACCTTAGCTTACCATCGGTTGCAGCGGACTTTGCATTACCTTAGCTTAGCATTGGTTGCCGCAGACTTTGTATGTTACCTTAGCTTACCCTTGTTTGCAGCAGACTTTGTGCGTTACCTTAGCTTACCATAGTTGCAGCAGACTTTGTGCATTACCTTAGCTTACCATCGGTTGCAGCAGACTTTGTGCATTACCTTAGCTTACCCTTGGTTGTCTTTTTTGTCCCTCTGTTTTACTTGTCTCCTGTTTTATGACTTTCTTTCCTCTTCTTGAGGTTGTCCCTCCCCTACATCATAACTTTTTTTACCATCCTTTTGAGTGGTTTACTTGCATCCATCCACTGCTTACAATTTGGGGACTACTTCTTTCTTTTTCTTTGAGATCTCCATGGGAGTTGTTGTCTTGCTCTCTATGTGCTGGTTCCCTCATCACAATTCTACCCCTTGAGATCTTGGTGTTGCTCTCCACACCTCCCAAATCTTCCATAAAATCATAGCAATATATTTATTTTGTGCAAGGATTTGACCAAAGAGCATAGTTTGAGTGGGTTTTATCTACTGCATTCCACGTCCTGTATTAATGCCCAGTCCTTGACACACAAAGGTAGCGGTTTTGTTGCTGCGGGAAAGATGGGCTGCTGCACACACTTAGCTGGCATTTGAGGCAGAAGGTGTACTTAGCATAACTGAAAAGTATCTGCCTCTTCTCTTGTCCTGGAAGCACATAAATATGCTCCCTTGGCTTCAGACACCTGTGGAAAGTACATTAGGTATGCATGTTTCTTTACATTCTCACAATATTCTTTTTAAATTTGGTTCAGAGGTTTGTGTGTGAAAAGTATTTGAAACATAAACAATACTGTTTATTAAAACTAAACATCTTGTGTTCAATGTACAGTTTTGAGATACTCTAAAATTTGTGAGCTTTTCTCTCAGTATTTAGATTTTCTTTTGTAAAAGTGCTTTACAGAGAAGCATTACCAAAGCCAATAACTTGGCACTCACATTACAAGATGAGGCTTATTGGCTTTCTAGTGCTTGTTTGTTTATGAAGCTGTCTGACTAGTTTGGTTGTCCCTTCCCATCCCTCCTCAGCCTAGGTTTTGCTTTCGACCATTGTATTGTATTTGGCATCTGGATAACATGTCGCAGCCATTAGGCTGCTCTCAATGCTCTGTTCATCGTGTTGCAAGTCAGGGCTCACGTGCATGGTTGGTAGAGGGTGTGTTTGTAGTGTAACTTGTGTGGAAAGTGTTAGATCTTGTACAATACAACCTGATGGGTATCCTTATATTTTCACTGTATAATGGGTGCTGCATATAGGGATTTTTATGTTCTTACCTGCCACACTCTTCATACACATCGTTGGTGAGGAAAACACCGTCTCGTGTTGGGATAAAGTCTGTAAAGTGTTTTTTATCAGGTCTTCAGATCATGTGTTTTGTCTTGTAGTTAAAGTCGGTAGGTGTCCACCTTATTCTGAATAGAAATATGCATTCAGGCAAAATGCTTGACTCCATGAGAAACTAGAAGGAACCCATAGATAACATTACCACAGTTATTATTCACTTCATTCCTTGCACTTGATTTCTTTCTGGGCTGATCTCAAGCAGGCCATGTCAGTACACTGCTCTGTCGAACCACCAACAAGCACATATGGGCCCCAAACCCTTTGTCTGAAGTTGTCGCATCCATGGTTCATTTCTGTAAGAACTACACACTGTGAAGGTTTTACTTAGGATTACAGCCAACTGAAGCACCAACACGTTGTAAAATGTAACAACTCTAACACTTGACTGTTGTAGCCCATAACTGCCAAGTTTTCCTGCTCCTGCTAACTCTGCCCCTCAAATGTGCTCGTCTACTGCCCATATACGGGCGAGGAAAACCGCCCGGGGCAATACAGACGTAGATGAATTTGTCTATATTATTGTTACTTGTGGAAGCCTTATACCACTCTCATGAGCTCATCTATTCACTTCTTGTCTCAATTGCCTGTTAGGGGGATCCTGTTGGCCATGGAGGGGCACCCAAAGCGCTATCCTCATAGTAATGAAAGGCAACTGCCTTCACCAGGAGTTAAGCAGCACAGGTGCGATGCTGGCAGCATACCATGTAGTGATTAGTAGGAGTGACCAGTCACTGAAGTGATACCTATAGGCTCACTCACCTTTTTAACGTTTTGGTGTTGTGTGCTCAACTCACTCTTGGCTTACATTGGTTTGGTGTGATGTGCTGTGCAGCACATGACTGGTGTATCTGTGCTGGGTACATATGTGCCAGGGAAGGGTACAATACAGGGATAATGAATGCAGTGCTGAGCACTGCGTGCATGGTGAGTGTATATGCTGGGTTTACGTGTGCCTTTGAGTGGTACAATACATGGAGGATGTAATACTGTAAAATGCATGCATGATAGATGTATGTGCTGGATGCATGTGTGCATCTGAGTGGTACAGTTCTTGAAGGATACAGTATTGTGCAGTACGTGTATGTTGTGTGAATGCACTGGGTATATGTATGCCTGTCTGGTACAATACATGCATGGCCCTGGGTTATATTTTGGAAGACCCAGTCCTGCATGGTGAAAAAGAGAGGAGGTAGAGAAATCGCCCTCAGACAGATTTGTGTATTGTTAACATTCCTGTAAGTTGGGTGGGATCCGCACCGGAAAAAGGAGAGCCAGGGTTCCCAAGTACACTTCAAGGGGTGCTCTTTGATTCAGTGGGAGATCACAAGGAAGACCCCAGGCACATCTCAGGAAGGAAATAAGGGTGAAAAGAGAATCATAAAGAGCAGGGCTGGTGCCCTGGGCTAACCATCTGATACATAAATCACTGTGGCTGATAACAGGTGAGTAATGTAGTCACTCCCATGGCCTGTGTTGTGGGGCTGTCAACTTTGGACTTGCTCCTGCTGTGATCAACTAATTGCAAGAGAAAGAAGAGAGCAGAGGATTTGGTACTTCAAAAGAAGCAGACCCCCAACATAATGTTGTGGGTACACTAGCACACCCAAGAGCTTGATTACAGTAAGATGCTGTTGCTTGCAACATTCAGACTAATTTGGGAATGATTATGCACATTGTATTCCACCTGCTCCAACTGTAACTGTCAAAACATGTGCTCTTCACAAGGTGATCTGTATTGAACATGTGCCACAATCAACAGGATAATTGCACATTTTCTTAACAAGCTATCAACTGCCAAAAGGCACATGTGCACATTTTATTATTTAAGGATGCTTGTGAGGCTGAGGCCTTGCTTGGCTTCGTACCTATTGCTCTGCTTACCTGTTTCCAGTCAAGTCGATCTCCTTGTCCTCCAGCCTACCTCCAGTCGAGTTCCAGTGCAAGTCATGTTCCTTGTTCTCCATTCAAGTTCCAGTGTTCCTCGTTCTCCGACCAGCTTCCAGTCATGTTCCAGCATTTCTCGTCCTCCGGACAGCCTCCACTCGAGTTCTGGCGATCCTCGCCCTCTTCAGTCGGCTTCCTGCAGAGTTCTGGCTCCTGTCTTCTGTCTTCTGCTGATGATATCGTATTTTCTGTAAAAGAGAGAAAATAAGAAAAGTGAAAAAAACTACTTTGGGTTCTTCTGAAATTTTCAAGCAAGTAACTTCATTTCAAGGTAAAGAAAGATTAATTGCCTAAATGAAACAAAACAGAGCTCTGTCTTTTACCTCATTTATGATAATAAGAACTAGTGTGATTTATCGTTTGGGTGGGAATCCAAGATACAGCTAAACAGACATTAAGGAAAGACATTTTTCTTTTACAAACGCTCCCCTGAGAATTATGCAATTGGAACTAGAGTAAGTTTATCAAAACTTTTGTTGGTAAGAGATTACGCCAGAACACAAAGAAGCCCTTTAGTCAAGTTGATTATTTTTGAGTTTGGACATTGCTTCAGAGTCTCTGAAAGTATTGTAAAAAGAGGAAGAGACTTGTTCAGGCTTATAGAAACGTATGCACAATGTGTCAAAAATAACTGACATTATGCAATGTACAATAGTTTATGCACGTTCAATGTATTAATGAAGTAATTCTTTTGCAGCCCAGAATCCTAAAAACCAAGAACCCAGTATTTTGAGAATCCTGATGCCCAACATGACACACAGTCCAGGCTCCAGCAGTCTGATTCTGCAGTCCACCAAGCAGAAGCTGGTATTTATTCTTCCCAAAACCCCCTTCCCCTTGAGGATTTGCGAAGCCAAGCAGGCAGATGGGCCATATGAGGAGGGGACACTTTTCAAGACTGCCTGTACCAGGAGTTGGGGCCAAGGCCTGTTAGTCTCCCAGGTGGCTGAGGGGATATCACCCAGGTAATCCAAGACCACTTGCCCTGGAGCACCAGGCCCTGCTTGCTTGCCAAGACCAGTTTGTCCTGTGAGGAAGAGAAAAGCGTTGGAGGGAGCGATGTCCAGTAGAGACTCCTGTCAAGTGGACTTCCTTTGATAGGTGGGAGGAGATGGCTGCAGTACCGATCAGGTCATTGGTTATGTGCAGAATGAAGTCGGCGACCCTTGTATGCCAGCAGAGGGCTGTCGTGTATTGAGCCATGTCAGTCGGGAGGAGCCCATGCATAATTGGAAGCCTCAGCCCTGTATGCCTGGAGGGCCCTCTGTCAGAAGACTGCCATGTGTAAGGGTTATAGCCTGTATGAGGTAATAGGCCGAGACCCTTTATGCCAAGAGGAGCCACCGCGGAGGACTTCACCATGCCGATTATGCCGAAGCCTGTGCACTGTGAGGATACATTGACACCACATGCCAGAGGAGGTTACTGGGACCAGCAAGTCGTGTGACACAGCTAAGAATTTATAACCAGATTTTTTAACCCTGTTTACATGCGATGTAGTGAAATGTTGGAACCTACAAATTATCCTGAAACATGTTTCTAGACCATAGTTTGGACTCCCCTAATAACCCAAAAGAAAGAAGATTCCTATTTAGGTTGTCTCTAATTCTGCTCGAGTGAGAAGACCAATCACAGTCAAAATCAGCTAAACTCTTATAACTAGAACACAAAGCTGTAAGGACATTTCAGGAGAATTATCACTAGACTAATATAACATGACTAACTCCATAAAACACTCTCCCTTAAAATACCATCGATATTAAAGTAGTCTTTCAATAGGATATGGCAAAAATTCTAGAAAAACTTTACAATAATTTAGGAGAATTTACACCTACCTGGTATGACACAACTAACTGCTTCATGAAACGCGGACCATCAAAGTACCAACGATATTGAAAGGCATTTTCTATGGAAAATAACAAAAATTACAAAAGATCCCTCAAGATCACACTATCAAATTATGTTTCAAAAGATTATTATAGTTAGCCCAAAGGTTACCCTAATGTTTACACAAACAAGTAGCCATCACCTTTCAAATACCCACTCGGATTGCAAAATCTGCATCTTTAGTCTAAGAAATGTTTTAATAATAAGTGGCACATAGTCTGTCTTCTAAGGCACACATAGGAAACCCCATAATAAGGGAATCTGTAGCTAGTGAATACATTTCCTTGTGTCTCATAATGTCAGATATTGGATACAAATCAACATTATGACATAAACTTGCTTGATAAATACATATGTTATCCACAGTGATATTAATTTCCTATCTTAAATCCAATAAAAAATGTAAAATCCATCATACTGTAGTATATCATTAGGTACATCGATTTGGATGTAACATTACCTGACTTGGTGGGTAACTAAGTTCAAACTAGGATAGTTCATTAACGTGGACTCATTGGAGTTTGACAATTAGACCTGATTGGTGACAGAGTGTACCTTAACCATCAAGTAAGCAGGAATGACTTAACCTTAGTCTGAGGGGTGCTTAATGTTACCTGGCATGGGCCTGGCTGCTGAGTGTAATTTAACTTGAAGCTATGGGTTTTTTATATGGCTTGTAACTGAGAATGACCTGATATGAGCCTCACAGGTCCTTGGTGTGTCCTGAAGTGCCTATCAAGTGTGAACTGACTTGAGCCTGACATGACTTACTGTGATCTGGCACGAGCCTGACAGACATGATCTGACATGAGCCTGATGGTGCTTAATTTGACCTGACATGGGCCTGCAAGTTAGCCTAATTAGAATATTTTCAGCGTAGTGTCTGACTGATAAACCTACGAATGGCCGTGTTCTTTTGATACAATTCAAACTGTTAACTTCACAGCTGCGGCAAGCAGCACTTTGGGCATCTGAAAGCTTGATTGTTCGATAACTGTTGTACTTGTAGAAACCTAGGGCCTAATTTAGAGTTTGGCAGAGGGAGTTACTCTGTCACAAACATGGCGGATATCCCATTTACCGTATTACAATCCCATTATAGCCAATGGAGATCGTAAACAGGCTATCCCTCATGTTTTTGGGAAGGAGTAACTCATCCGCCAAACTCTAAATCAGGCCCTTGATATATGTTTTGATGCTTTTCAAGACCATCTGTACTTGGTTTTTCTCAATCTCATGGTCTCTCCTATGCAAACGTCTGTTCATAGAATAGTGAAGCGTACAGACCCTGTGACCAATTCTAGAAGGCTCTGAAATTAGTATAAAAGTGTGAGATGCTCCTCCTCAGAAAGCTTGACTCCTTGGCCAATGCAGAAGATTTCCTACTCCATGTTTCTGTGAGCTCAGCTTTTTAATGAGTACATTTACAGACTTTACTGTAAGAAGAATTTTGAAGCTATATTCTACAACAGCGGAGCTGGTATTTAGTGGGACCTGACATGAGTCTCACAGGCATGATCCGAGCGGAGTCAGAGTGATACTCAAATGTGCCTCGAGCTACGCCTGGCCAACACTTTTTAGCCTCCAATAGTTTGCTGATGATATCCGACCAGCATTATGAATGCCATTGCTGACACAAAGGCTTGTGGTATCACATCCCTTCTGCCATCAGTTATGACATCTCCATTCAACCATCGGCAGCATGAACATAACAACTCTAATGTTAACATCAGCAGCAAGCGCCACAAACTCAAGGGGAGGGGTGGGCAGGGGGGAGACGGGGTGAAATAAAAAAAATAAAAAACCATTTAAACGTACAGTTCCCGATGCCGCCGTCGCCTGCCACTTCGCTCCTCTCCTGATGGTGTCCCAGCAGTCACTGGGTCACCACCACAGGCTCCCCATAGCATGAGAGCAACACCTTGATTGGTCTGAGAGGCTTGGTCTGTCACTCGGACACGTCATGGGAGGCTGTACAGTATGTCCAACTCAGCTGTGCAACACAGCCAGGTTGGAGAAACCGAAGTGCACATCTGTTTGGCCAGCCTAAGACAGCCAGCCAAACACACATGCGCACTTAAGTGCCCTCCACTCCTCCTCCGCCCCCTCCCATGGCCCAGCCCGCCCCTCCCTGCACATGCTGCTGGCTTAGCTAGGGACGCGATGCTCCTTTTGCCATTGTGAAGGAGCCGCCCCTGATTAACATGAGTGATGCAAAAAATGCCTCATCATGTATGGCAGAGCATGAAACATCTACAGACTGTTTGTCCACTCACAAATAGTATGCATCTAACTTAATAACCTACATGTGCATGCATCAGTGCATGCACATATTGGTAGTGGCACAAGGTGTCTGTAGTCACCAGAAGATGAACACTTTCAAAATGTGACAGGCTGCACACTGCAGCCGCTCGTGTGTGCACACAGGATTGAATTGCTGACTTCAGGTGAAACTGCAGATAAGCGCTGACATGGGCGTGCCAGGGAGAAGTCATGTTACACTCTGCAGTATCTCATGTACCTAGTACCAGAGAAGCCTGACACTTGTACTCCGCTCCCATTACTAGAGACACGGCCACTACAAGAATACTTTCACTTGCTGTAAAAGAGAACACACTCATTATACTTCACCTTTATTGAAAATATTCTGATGGAAATAGAAAAATGTACACAAACAATTATCGTATTGCACTGCTATTGTGGTTCCCAAAATAACCACAAATTTACCTCTAAGTGAGTAGTGCCTTGCAAAAGCAGTTTCTATGACTTTTGAAAACCTCACCAAGAACTCACCTCATTCATTCAGTTAGTCCTTAATTCTCGCCTTAAACTTACAGTCACAAATATGACAAAATTGAATACCACAAATATTTAGAAAAATATTAATGGTTTTAATTCTACAATATGGTTCAAAAATACTTAAGATCACGTAAAAATATTGAAACCCATACACACAAATACATAAAACAAGAAAGATTAAATTAGACAAAACAAATAGTCCTTCAGTAGATACAACTCTACTTTTTGTATCACTGGGTGTCAATAAATTTTGATCAAGAACATTGTTGGGGAGATGGGTGGATATATGGCTTCGGTGCTCATTAGATTTACTAATTAAGGTATTTTATTAGTACCTTACAACATAAAAATATGACTGAATGAAGAGTGTCTCCAGGCTGGTAACGGGCAATAACACGGCTTGGGTTTCTTTACTCCCTTCCTCCACAGGACTTCCGAGGAGGTTGTCGCCACTGGTACCCTCAAGAGAGACAGGCAACAAGTTGGTAAATAGTATATGCTCACTGCACAATTAGGGTTCCTTCATCACAACACCAGTGACACCATACTCTGACCCTGTAATTTTAATGTCACCCACATGGGGACAGAGTTGTTGAATTACCCGCTTCCAGGGGTCTCAGGATTGTTCCATGACCCTAAGCAAAAAGATGTGCCCCCCGCATCTGGTAGTGCCTATCGTGACCTGGTGGTATTTTCAATATAAAATACCCCTCCCCCTAAGGCAAGGGACAGGACGTAAAGTGGTAAGTAGTAAAAGGCGCATAGAAAAGTAATCATAGGTCAATGTATTAAAAAGCAGCATGCAATAGTACCAACATATATGAAAAATGTAGAGAAGGTGACACCTGTGCACCTCTCCCCACCCCTTCACACAGTAAGGTGAATAAAAATGTTCAACAGTTTACCTGTCCCAGCGGGTGAGATAATCATTGCCTTGTGTCCTTAATAGAATCTAAAATTCCTGTCGCAAAGCTAGAAAATTTGGTATTTTATGTCAGGACCGGAGGCTCCGATTATGCTGGTTCAAAGCTGATCAACAACCAAAGAAGAAACATGCACAATTACTTTATAGTAAAACATTTTGAACATCAAATTACTCGATCATTCGGCTGCACAAAGAATATCTTCCAACCTAGAACCTAACATGAAAGCTTTTGAAGCCATTGCTCCCTTAGTGGAATGTGCTCCATATATTGAAGCATCAATGCCGGCTTCAGACATGACCTAACGGGCCAAGGTCGCTGCTGAAACAGGGCGGAAAGGTTTCTAAATTGCAATGAGGATTGATCCACAGGGATTGCTCCTATGACCAGCGGTGCGCTCTTCAGAGACCTTTTAACACTTCACAACACACAGTTTATCATTATGCGGAAAAGCGGGATAATCAACATTTTGTCCTTTTGGAAATTATAAATGAGGCACCCAAGGTGAAACCAACCTACCTGCAAGATCCAATGCTCTCACATCGGATGCTCTGCAACAAGATATTAAACACAATAACATAGTCAATTTCACAGACAAATCAAGGATAACAAATAATTGTCAGGCCAAGCATTCAAGAAAGATAGTACCACATTCACATCCCACAACTGGAATAACACAGTCTAGGTGCATTGGTCACCCTAATGCCTTTTAACAACTTACACACCAAAGGATGAGGATGTTGGGAAGTGAGGGCAATAGCCTGTTATTTCTAACAGCTCTTGAATGTCGTAATCAATAAAATACATGTGTCACGACTCACGTGCTGCTTGCGCCTGGAATTTGCAGATCTGGTGGCGTGAATCTTCAATGTTCGGCTTTGGCCCAAAAAGGGGCGACTCTTTCTGGTAGCCACGGTGCTGTAGGCAATGGAGACACCAAGAACAGACCGTGCCCTTCAGAAAGTAGCGCCAGAGGGAAAAAAACCCTTAAAAAGGGGAAAAAACCTCCAAACAGGAAGACTCCTGGAGAAAAACAAGAACAAACAAACAGGAATCCAAAAGGAGCAAAATCAGAAAACACAGAATGCTGAATCCAAAACCAAAAGGCAAGGAAATCAGGAGCGAAGACACTAACTGAGCAGAAAGTGTTGCAGCGCAAAGAAAGAGGAAAAACACAGCCCTTATATACCAAAAAACAGGAAGTGACCCACAGGAAGTAAAAGGACACCATCTTAGATAGGGAAATAATACATAGAACAGAATAGTAGAGGAACCATAGAGAATAGGGAACAAGGAATGCTGGGAAAGCACAGGAATCTGGGAAGGAGGAAAAAACATAAAGAAAGGCACACAACAGACTGCAAAAAAGAAGAAAGGACAAAGAAACGAAGAAAAACAGGTAAGAGGGTTCAGAGACCCCTGGGACAGTGAAAGGCAGAAGGAAGAACGAGGCCCCAAGCAAATCTGGGGCCTCGAAACGCGCAGGATAGGCTGGGGGCGCGCCGCGTCTTAATAACGCGGTGCGCGGCCCGAGCCGAACGCCCGGCAGAAGTCGAGCTCTCAGCTCGCGCCGCGCGGTGCGGCGCGACAGTAGGTCCCCCTCCCGAAGGCCCAGGTTTAAGAGGGAATAAACAGTGAAAGCGTTGAATCAGGAGAGGAGCGTGAACGGAAGAGGCATCTTCCCATGAACATTCACTGAGAGGATAACCCTTCCAATGAATCAGATACTGAAGTCGTTTATGAAAAAGACGAGAGTCACAAATTTCCTGCACTTCATATTCAGGAACATCATCCACAAGGACAGGAGGTGGACAAGGAAACTGACGTGAGTAAGGATCAGGCACATAAGGTTTAAGCTGAGAAACATGAAAAACCGGATGGATCTTCCATGTATGGGGTAAGTGAAGACGGACAGTGACAGGATTGACCAACTGGAGAATACGGAAAGGCCCATAGTAACGAGGTGTGAACTTGTTTTGAGAGAGACGTGAGGGCAAGAATTTGGAGGAGAGCCAGACTTTATCTTGCAGATGATAATTTGGATTGGTTGTACGTCTCTTGTCTGCAGCCTTCTTCATATACCTCTTGGTATGTAACAAATTAGATCGAATTAGTTTATGGAGTTGGAGAAGGCGTTTGGAGAAATAGGTAATAGCAGGTAGAGGAGAGTTGGATTGTGGAGAAGTAGGGAAAGAGGTAGGATGAAAACCATAGGAACAGAAAAAGGGAGTGACCTTGGAGGCACTATGGACTGAGTTATTGTAGGAAAATTCAGCTAAAGAGAGGTAAGTGCTCCAGTTACTTTGGGTAGAATTGCAAAAGCATCGAAGATATTGCTCCAGTCCTTGGTTCAGACGCTCAGTCTGTCCGTTGGTCTGAGGATGGAACCCTGAAGACAGGGCTCTATTTATATTCAGTGTTTTACAAAAATGCTTCCAAAATCGGGAGATGTACTGAGGTTCTCTATCAGATATTATGGTATGTGGAAGTCCATGGAGACGGAAGACATGATCTATGAATATTTGACTTAGTTCTTGAGAAGTAGGCAGCCTTTTTAGGCCAGTGAAATGAGCCATCTTTGTGAAAGAATCCACTGTGACCATGATAACCCGGTTTCCTGCTGATGGTGGGAGTGAACACATAAAATCAGTAGAGATAGTATGCCATGGGGCCGATGGAACAGGCAAAGGCTGTAGTAATCCTGCCGGTCTGGTGTGAGGTATTTTGACTTGGGCACATATGGGACAGGCCTGAACGTATTTTTCCACATCCAGTTTCCAGGTAGGCCACCAGAAAAATCGTGAAAGTAGTTCTTGTGTGGCTTTGATGCCTCTATGACCAGCTACAGGGGAATCATGGCACATTTGTAATGCTTTCTTTTGCACCTTGTTTGTAGGGAGGAATATCAGGTCTTGGTAATAAAAATATCCTTGTTTCTTGTACAATAATGGTCTTAGTTCTTCTATGTCATGGTCCGATAGGTTGGCGTATTCTTGTTGTACTTCTTCCAGGAAAGACTGAGCCACTCCAATGATCTTACTGGGTTCTAGAAGATACTGGGATGAGGAAGGAGAACACTCTGGATATCGGCGAGACAGAGCATCAGCCAGAATGTTTTGAGATCCTGGAATATATGTAATATAAAAATCGTACTGACTGAAGAAAAAGGCCCAGCGGGCCTGACGACTATTCTGGCATACAAAATTTCTTAAACATTGTAAATTACGGTGGTCTGTCCTCACCTCAAATGGTTCCTTGGAACCCATCAGAAACTGTCTCCACTCAAGGCAGGCTGTTTTCAGAGCCAATAATTCCCTTTCAAGTACGGAATAATGTTGTTCAGCTGTGGAAAGGATATGAGACAAATAGAAAACAGGATGTTCAAGGCCATCATCCTCTTGTCGTTGGAGTAAGACAGCTCCGATGGCTCTCTCAGAAGCATCAGTTACTACTATAAATTGTTTGGTGGTATCTGGATGTCTTAAGATGGGGGCTTGGGTGAAGGCTCTCTTTAAGCTTTGAAAGGCTGCTTCAGCAGCCTCAGTCCAGACAAACCCCTTCTTTAAATTGTCCTTCTTTAAGGTGTGAGTTATGTGGCTAGTCTGACTGGCAAAGTCTAGAATGAATTGTCGATAGAAGTTTGCTAAACCTAGGAAACATTGTGTTTCTTTTATGGTAGAAGGAGAAGGCCACTCTAGGATAGCTTGTACCTTTTCTTGATCCATAGCTATGCCGGTGGGACTTAAATGATAGCCCAGATATTTGACTTCCGTCATGTCGAACTCACATTTCTCTGGTTTGCAAAATAGTTGATGATCACAAAGTCTTTGAAGAACTTGTTTCACATGGGAAGTATGGAGTTCAGGATTTCTAGAATAAATAAGAATATCATCTAGGTAGATCACGACTGTCTGATTCAGTAGGTCTGAAAACACTGAGTCCATAAATCTCTGGAAGATTGCAGGGGCGTTAGTAAGACCAAACGGCATAACCCTATATTCAAAATGGCCAAATGGGGTCCTGAATGCTGTCTTCCATTCGTCGCCTTCTCTTATGCGTAAAAGGTGGTAGGCTCCTCGTAAATCCAATTTAGTAAAACGTTGGGCCCCTCTGATTGCTTCCAGTATGTCCCTGATGAGAGGCAAAGGATAACGATCTTTAATGGTAATTTTATTCAGACCTCGAAAATCCAGGCACGGACGAAGATCCTTAGTCTTCTTGGGCACAAAAAAGAGAGGGGCCCCAGCCGGAGACGACGATGGAACAATAAGACCACTCTGTATATTTTCATCCAGATACTCCTTTAGAACTTCTTTTTCGGGTTCCGTGAGGGAGTACATCCTCCCAAAAGGAACAATTGTGCCGGGTTCCAATGGAATTGCACAATCATATTCTCGATGTGGAGGTAGCACAGGTTTTGACGGTTTTTGGAAAACATCCTGAAACTCCAAATAGTGGTCTGGGACCCCTTGGACCGTATTAATGGACATACCAGTGGCACCTTCAGTAGCTAAGGATCTTTTCGGAGACCAATACTTGTCGGAAGTAAAACAGTTCTCATGACAAAATTGCGAAGACAAAGAGACTGTCCGGGTAACCCAATTTATATATGGGTTATGTCTGATGAGCCACGGAATTCCAAGAATGATGGTATGGTTAGAGGACGTAATAAGATCGAAGGAGATGTGTTCTTGATGGTTTCCCACCTGTAGACTTAACATCAGGGTAGTGGTGTCTACAGGACCAGAGGATATCAAAGATCCATCCACAGTGTGTACCTGTTCGGGTACTTCTTTTGCTTGAGTAGGAACTAGGTTAGCAGCAGCCCACGTCTTGTCCATGTATATACCACTAGCACCACAATCTAGTAATGCCATAGTCTTTTCTTGACGACCGTCAGGAAGTTGTAACAGGACAGGAAAGATGAACAAGGCAGTTGTATTGTCATTAAAGGAGCTGATGGAAGGTATAGCTGTAGATCCCGTCCCCTCCCTTCTTACAGAGGACGGGAGGTGGCGTTTCCCGAAGGCCTGGACGGACGTACTGGACAGGTACGGAGCATGTGACCGGCAGAACCACAATACAGGCACAACCCTCTCTTGCGTCTGTCTTCTCGTTCACTAGCAGAGAGCGGACCTCGGGTAGTATCCACCTGCATGGGTTCCCCTTCGATGTCTCTAGCAGGAGTGCGAGGTTCCTCGGAACGCTGCAGGTATGCACGTGAGCTACTTGGCTTGGCAAACCCTCTACTCCTTTTCTTTTCCGATCTCCGTTCCTGAAGACGATATTCGATGGACAGTGCTTGATCCATCAGGCCACGAAGATCTTCCGCTCTGGTAGAATGCACTAGTTCATCCTTTATTTCTTCTTTGAGTCCTCTACGAAATAATGTTACCAGAGTACGTTCCACCCAAGTGGTCTCTGCCGCCAGCTGACGAAAACGGGTTATATATTGCAGGACGTCTTGGGAGCCTTGTTGGATGTCGCACAAGGCTTCTTCAGCGGAGGCTTCCAATCCAGGACGGCTAAACATCTGTTTGAAGCGACTCACAAAGGCGGAATAGTCTGATAATACAGGGTCGTTGGAGGACACCATCGGGGTTGCCCAGGCCAAGGCTGGACCGGATAAGGCACTGATAAGATAACCCACCTTGGTCCTGTCGTGGGAGAATTGAGTAGGTCGGAAGGCGAAATACACCGTTAAAGCATCCAAGAACTCGCGAAGCTTGGTTGGTTCACCAGAGAAACAAGGGGTAGAAGCGGAGATTGTCGGAACATCACTGGTGCGGAGGGCCAAAGCCTGTCGTAACGCAGCATTTTCATTACGTAGTTGTTGCAATTCCTGAGCTTGTTGCTGAATCGTGGTCAGCAGAGATTGCTCCGGATCTGCAGCAGCCGCCACTGTATTATCCATGGTGTTTGAGGACGTCGGAATGGTTTGGCGCTGCAATCTGTCACGACTCACGTGCTGCTTGCGCCTGGAATTTGCAGATCTGGTGGCGTGAATCTTCAATGTTCGGCTTTGGCCCAAAAAGGGGCGACTCTTTCTGGTAGCCACGGTGCTGTAGGCAATGGAGACACCAAGAACAGACCGTGCCCTTCAGAAAGTAGCGCCAGAGGGAAAAAAACCCTTAAAAAGGGGAAAAAACCTCCAAACAGGAAGACTCCTGGAGAAAAACAAGAACAAACAAACAGGAATCCAAAAGGAGCAAAATCAGAAAACACAGAATGCTGAATCCAAAACCAAAAGGCAAGGAAATCAGGAGCGAAGACACTAACTGAGCAGAAAGTGTTGCAGCGCAAAGAAAGAGGAAAAACACAGCCCTTATATACCAAAAAACAGGAAGTGACCCACAGGAAGTAAAAGGACACCATCTTAGATAGGGAAATAATACATAGAACAGAATAGTAGAGGAACCATAGAGAATAGGGAACAAGGAATGCTGGGAAAGCACAGGAATCTGGGAAGGAGGAAAAAACATAAAGAAAGGCACACAACAGACTGCAAAAAAGAAGAAAGGACAAAGAAACGAAGAAAAACAGGTAAGAGGGTTCAGAGACCCCTGGGACAGTGAAAGGCAGAAGGAAGAACGAGGCCCCAAGCAAATCTGGGTCCTCGAAACGCGCAGGATAGGCTGGGGGCGCGCCGCGTCTTAATAACGCGGTGCGCGGCCCGAGCCGAACGCCCGGCAGAAGTCGAGCTCTCGGCTCGCGCCGCGCGGTGCGGCGCGACAACATGTCTTGTTGGGAAAAATATATGGGATTTTGAAGACATAGTTGAAAAGGGGATGTAATTAACACTACGGAATAACCTTATACAGTGTTTAACACCCATGCATCTGAAGAGATTTTGACCCATTTGTGAGCAAACTGTTGTAATCTTCCCTCCAATGGAAGAGAAGGATCAGAAAGGGGTCTGGTCAATTGCTGTATAACCCCTGTTGGAGCCTCGTTAAATGTGGCCACATGTGCCTTTTGGTCTGGTGGCGTAGAAGCCTGCTTGTTCTGGATTTTCGGAGTATCCCCTGTGCCGTGGGTAATAGCCCCTAGGGGGACCCTGCTGGTGACCATGGCTGGTCTGCCATCTTTGAAAGTGACCGGCCCTTCCAAAAAGGGGATTGAACATTCTTTTAAGAGAAGACTGTGACTTATCCAAGGAATTGAAGGTGCTCATGAATTTTGCAGTGCCCTTCACAAAATGGTTTCCAAACAATTGCCCTACAGCGAGGGGACCTGCCTCCGCTGAGGCTAAGTCTATTAGTTGAGGGTCTATCCTTAACAAAACAGATTTCTAGCAAACGGAGGCCAGAGAACAGTTCACATTGCCCAAAAAGCTGATGACTTGTTGGGTCCATCCGGCAAGGACTTCTGGGAAAATAGGAGCCCTGTTTCTTTGATGTGGAGAGCCAATTCCAGAATTTTTGCTAAAGGACCAGACACGTCAAGGAGTTTATCTTGGCACGCCCAGAGGTCTCTGTCTATACCTTTCTTTTGATCCTTGTTGTATTTCTTCAAGAATGTCAACATAGTTGCTTCAATTTTGGGAGTGACAGCTGACTTATGAGGTAGATCCAGCAGAAGACATTCAGATTTTAATCTGGAACGTACCTCTTTCCGAAAGCTTTTCCTTATATGCGCTTGCATATACTCTGCGACCACCGGTGCGGGAGTACCTGGGGTGGACGATCTCAGAGGATTCAAAGGTAAAGGGGGAAGGGGTGGACGAGGGTTGCAGAGCAGAGAGCCTTGTCTACACATTTCTGGATGGTGGAATCAATGACTTGTTCCATGCAAGGGTCATAATAGTCCTCATCTTCGTTAGGGCCATACATCTCTACCCCCTGCTCATATGTCTTGTAGTCAGACATTATCAATGGTATTTCACCACAGTCCTTATGTCCCCAGTGAGAAGCAAGGGTCACCTGTATGTAAACTCAGAGGGGAAGGGAGGTTAAGGGCTAAAATCTAGGGACTCAGAATGAATTATTGCAGCTCTAGCCTTCAACAGGCCTAGGGCGTTAGTGGGAGTCAAAACTGGTATCAGTCAGAACTGAAAAAGTTCCCAAAAATTACACTCTCAGCCAACAGTGTTCACACCTGTTCACAAAAATATGCCTCTCAATAAATGAACTGAGGAACTTTCACTGCTGCCAAATATTCATGCCTGCATAGTCTTCCCCCGTTATTGCAGCCCGGGGAGAGGCGTCTACAGCTTTCTATACGGAGGTCGGAAGAGCGAAAGAGAGCGTCTTTGCTGGCCCTCCCAGAAACCAGCATGCGTAGCCCGATTGGGCTATGTTGTGCGGCTTCACTCCCATACAGGGCGGGCCGTGAGGCGGCTGCGCATAAAGTGCTGACTGGAGGGAATGGAAGGGATGAAAGTGGAGCAAGGCTGCGGGGAAAAGAGCAGTACCAAAATCTCCAAGCAAGGTACTGTGTGCACTGCCTAAAATAGTAATCAAATAACTAACAGAAAAGTAAAGTAAGAAAAATAAAATAATAAAAGGCGCAACAGGCAACATAGAGGGATGAAAACGCGGACCAAAGCGGTCACGTAATACAATCGGTGCGGAGCGCCACTGTGAAACCTGCAAATTAAACAGTAGCAGTAATCATAAAACCACAGTAAGCTAATTTTTTTGCAACAAATAGACACTTATCTTGACTGCGGAGCAGCAAAGAAAGAGGAGGTCAAGATGGTGCCTCTCTATTTTGTATGCTTTACTTGACTACCTTTGCATGCATATGTCATGCCTTTTCCAGTGCTTAGCCCACCTACACAGCACCGATAAACTACTGAAAACATACGAGGCTCCATGTTTTCAGCATGGTTTCCGGACTACTTTATACTTTTATTTTCCACGCAGCGCAATCGTACTGGGGTTTACATAGAGCGATCACGCGTCTTTTTTTGTTTTAATTTGTGTAGCAAGAAACGTCCTGTTAGGAGTTTACAACGCTAATAGCTCTAACTCGAGCAAATGCTTGTTTTGTATTCTGTTTCCCAGGTCCATCGGCAGTTCCCCTTCCCCAAGGACTGCGACAAGAGGGTCTCCGGAGGTTAAATACGGGGAACAGGGATGGGGTTTCCCACAAACATGCAAGGACCTCAAGTGTCCTCAGATCGTGTCTTTACATTTTGTCAACACATTTCACTGAACTCGGCTAATAAACTCCACCTCCTTCAGGGCTAATACATAAAGTCCTCTTCCCCAAAGTAAACATCAACATTTCATATAACAGTTACTGTCACTACCATCGTCAGCAACTTTTAATCAGTTTGAAATAACTCTGCGCTGAACCCCAAATGGTCCACCATGACTAGCAACAAAGGAGCCTTTCTGGTGTTCTCCATTTCCGTGCAGCGTTGGCATCACTCCCTAAAGCAAAATCTGGACTTATAGTAACAAAACGCATGAGCTGGTGACCCGGGGGCGAGGAGCCGGATACTGATGAATGTGTTGTTAAATGCTGGCTGGAGTTTGGGGGAAGTTGCTTCTGTTATTGCTGATATTGTTATGTGCTGTTTTGAATGGTCCATTGTGCTAAAAAAGCCTGACAAACCAAAAATGAACAATGTTGTTATTACAAAAGTTGCTGATAATGATAGTGCCAGTAGATGTAATATGAAATTGTGCTATTTATTTTTGGGAAGAGAAATGTATGAATGAGTCCTGAAGAAAGTGTTGCTTATTAGTCTAACCCACCAAAATGTGTTCTTGAAAATTAAAGACACGATGTATGGACACTGTCCCTACATGTTATTGATCAAAATTCATGGAGATCCAGTGATACAAAAAAGTAGTGGGGTATCTATTGAACAACTATTTGTTTTGTCTTATTTTATCTTCCTTGTTTTTTCTCTATTTTTGTATATGGGTTTCAATACTTTGTATGTCATCTTAAGGAGTTTTTAACAATAGTGTTGGATTAAAACCAAGTATAGTTTTCTAAATTTTTGTGGTTTTCAATTTTGTCATAATTGCTAATGCATTAAAGGTTAGAATTGGAGTGACTGAATGATTGAGATGAGTTGATGGTGTAGTGTTTTAATACTTACAGAATGAAGCATTTAGTGATTTGGCCTTCACAATTCAGGTTCCTTGTTCACAGGGGCTACTCTCCTTTCAGGCCGCAGGAACATTCAGAAAGTTGACCTAGGATTGCATTCTGCCTGTGGCTTGCCATTGGATTTGTGGTTTGAAACTCAAATTTTCTTGCTTTCCATTTGCTGGCTTTATTTGTTTTAGGCAGGCCAGCTTCAGTTTGGTCCTTCCCGTGCCAAAACCATATTCACAGAATCCTTTTGAGTTCCCCCTTTCTGTAAACAGGCCTGTAAATCTTTTTCTTATCTCCTCACATTTACTTTGCATTTAAAGACCGATCCCAAATGTTAGGCGCTGTCTTCCAAGGGCACTTGTTTACTTTTCTTTCTCTAACTTAAAAATGATAGGATTTATGTGACAAACTTGCTGGATAGTAGGGCTATGAAAGTGTTTTTCTAGCACACAACAACATTTAAATGAACTCTGTGAGTATTTCACAATATATCAGAATTCTGAACACTAAAATGAAGCACATTTTTTGTTACTTCTGAACCGTGTAGGAAACAAATATTTTAATGTGATCAAAACGAAACATTAAACTAGATGATGCAATTTCCACACATTTTTGGCTGTGCACTGTAAAGGTTTATTAGTAAAACTCTGTGTCTGTGCAAGTGTAATGCTCATTTCAATTGAAAATGTGCTGTCTGTAATGGCAGTGTACTACCAGCCCATGAATACTCCACTCTAGGCCACTGCTCTCTACGCCACTCTACTCCACTCTTCTCTGCTGCACTTTTTGCCACTGAACCCTATGCCACTGCACTCTGTGGCACTACACTGCATGGCACTATACTCAACTCTGCGCCACTCTACGCCACTGCACTCTGTGGCACTACACTGTATGGCACTATACTCAACTCTGCACCACTCTACGCCACTGTACTCTGCCACTCAACTCTACTGTGCACTCTACGCCACTGCGCTCTTTTCGACTCAACTCTGCTCTGCTCCACTGCCCTCTGCATCACTCAACTCCGGTCTGTACCACTCTACTCCGCACGACTCCATTCTTTGACGCTGCACTGTACGCCGCTATAGCCAATGCCACTGCACTCTATGCCACTATACTCTGCAACTATCTACCCCAAAGCACTCTACACCAGTCCGCTCTACTCTAGGCCACTGCAGTGTATGCCACTCTAGGCGACTCCACACTATGCCACTCCAATACACAACACTCTCTGCCACTCCACTCTAAAGTTTATTCCACTCTTTGCCACTCCACTCCATGACACTCCACGCCACTCTTCGCCACTCCATTGACGTTTATCCATGCGGAACAGCAGCTTCCCTGGTGTACAACAGGGCTAACGCAAATTGGCAGAGCCAATCGCTCTTGCGTGGGAGAGGCCTGTTGGATTTGCCATTGCTTGTTTTGTTTGGATCCTTGACTTTTTGTGCATTTAATGGGACAGAATTAACACCACCATTTTGCTAGTGCTAATGACAACGGCCTTCCCGGGATGTCGCACATTTGTAACGCAGCACTAGAACATAACCTTAAACCAAAAATACAATGTTAATCATAAAATAATCTATTTAACACTTCAACCTTGAATATAAAGATTGTGGCAGGTCAAACGTGTCAGGACTTAATAGCGGGAAATGGCCCAGCGGTTACCAGGACATGCAGTTTGTAGGACAAAAACGTTTGCTCGGTGCTATTAATTGTAATGATAAATTCCAAACCCCGCGTCAGATGTATCAGAAGGTGGTACATTTTGACGACCGAACTGGGCAACTAGTAATCAGGGCCAGCCTTGCTGATATGTAAATGAGGGCCGAGGGGTGTCTGCGTGAATTACAAGCTCGGGGATGCTCGTGTCTTGCACGCCCAAGAAGAATGAAGAATCTGAAAATATAGACGCTGCTAGCACACGCGGCAGCTTTGTGATTTTACAGAAAGAATACGTGTCACTGAGCATCAGTCCAATAATAATAAAAAGTACGTGTGTTCTGGCATGTCAAGCAGCCACTTACCTAGTGCTTAATTTGAGCTGGTGGTATCCGGTGCGTGGCACTGCCACTTATTTTTGAGAGCCGGCACTTTTTGTTTCTGCATCAGGCAATTATTGCGAGCAAAAGACACATATTGGAAAGAAGGCAAAGCGTCACAAAGTTAGAAAGCAGAAATCTGCAAGAGTCAGCTGGAGCGGCAGAGAGTGGCTGTAAATAGATTAATGAGGCCCGAGATGATTTTAGGATTACACTGCCTCAGTATTCTGTGCTCGCACATTTAATTGGAGCAGCCGCGTGTTTCAGAGGAGAGCTTTGGGCACCGGCACCTTTCTATTTACAAATTAAGCACTGCATTTGCCACATTTACTTGCCTTTGTGTACTATTTAAACATGGCAGCATGCAAACTGCAGAGCCAGACTCTCCCGAACCCAGAAAAACCAGGTGTGGACTAACCTAACTACTGGGATTCAGGCTGAGTGGCTTTCCATGAGGTAGGTCCCTTTCACCTGACACCTAGCCAGGCCAAAAGTGCAGTCCATCTACTTTTACAATGCCCTAAATGTTTCAGCTCGGAGGGGTACTGCAAAAAATGGCACAAACTTTTTTAAAAAAGGAGAAAGCAGACCCATGACCAGTAAATAATTGACACAATTGCTGATTGGGGACTCAAATTCACATAACTGCACAAAATAACTCTCCCTGTGATCAGGCTCCCCAGCTTACAACAAAAATAAAAGAGGGAAAATGAAAATATTAAACACAACTTAGGAAAGTTGCAGTACTACACAGGTACACCAGTCACCTACGGGTGGTGTAGGGTGGAACTCTTTATTTCAGGCAGCACAAGTAACTCTTACATAAATTAATATATTTTTACTATTACTGATATATTTTTTCCACGGGCACATAGGCCCTGACACTGATGAAAAGTGGAGCTCACTAAAGTTCTGCAGATGTAGGGGAAGAGCCCATATGCTGAGGATAAGCACCGCTTACAGGGGATCTGTAGACGCAATGGTGCCGCAGAGGGACGCGGGCACTCGCGCTGGGCACTCGCGCTGTTCGCTGGGCTGAGGAGAGTTGGGCTGGCCTGAGGGTCCCATATCCTAGTGAAGGTAAACTTGCTTCTAATCTCATTACTGTTAATCAGCTGCCATCAACTGATACCATGTTATGGCCTGGCCATGAGGATGGTGGTCACCTATGGTGAGGCACCTGGCAAAAATGGAAGAAACATCAAAAGAGACCCATGTTAAGTTTTTGCCCCAGACCTTGCAGAGCTTCTGACAAGCCTGTCTTCAGGCTCAGATGCAGAGAAGGCGGGGAATGAGGATGGTGAGAACCCCCCCAGAACGTCTCCCAATAGAAGGTGCGTTGAGGAAATGTACCAGTGGCAGAGAAGACCTCCAGAATAATGCTGCTGAACTTCCACAAAGCTGGCACCAGACGCTCCCAAGGAAAGGAGAGCCTGGTGGGGGGGAAACCTTTGTAGTATAGACTCCGCCTGGTGGTGGTCTTAGGTTCCCCTTGATGGGCTTTTCTTCCCTCCACCCACACCCTGGTAAAACGGGTATCTGCTGAAGGTATGAGCTTGATGGTTACAACCAACTCCTTGCCTTGGACCTGTCCTCCTCAGTGGTAAAGCAGATACCAAGATGCGCCCACCCTGGGGTGAGAGGGGTTACAGAAGGCCTGGAGGGATCAGCACCCTCAGAGGTAGAGAGAGGCGGATTCTTTAGTAACCAGGATAAGACTGCTTTTGGGTTGCTCCCTCAGACCCCACCACCAGGAAAAAGAGTTAAGACAGGCCTCTAAGAGGACCAGGTCCCTCTGCGTCACTAACCTGGCCGTAATAAAAAAACGACTTTGAAACAGGCCCCTATTGTGCCCTAGATTAATGTCCTTTACGGGGAAAATGCTAATCGATCTCTCAACATCGATGTCTCAACAAAGACTTTAAAGATTATGAAGGTAACCAACATCAGTCAGCCAGTATCCTAAGAGTATTTGCTTTTTCCAGGATGCTATTTTGCATGTAAGCATACATGTATGTGTGTATGTATGTGTGTGTGTACATGGTATTTCTATGTCGTGGACATACCCAAAAGGCAGTGGTGCGCTGGACATGGTCAAGGGCAACTTTAATAAGTAATAGGATAGGAAGCTGAGTTGTGGACCATTAGTGCATTGTGATAGTGTTATTTAAAGAGGTGACTCCTCAACTCTTTCCCGGACTGGAGCAGCGTTGGGGCAGTCCTGATAGATACGGGGATTTTGTTCCAGATCCTGGGTGCATGGATGGAAAAGGCCTCTTGTCTTATTTCTTTCTTTTTTGCACTTTTTAGGCTGCAGTCTGTAATATCCTGGCTTTGGGTGTGCTAGGGACCACCAGAGATGGTGAGCTTGCATGCAAGATGAGCAGAGGTGCCACTTGTGGCTGCTTTCTAAGTTATGCAGCCACCTTTGAAGATGGCGCAGGCTGGAAAGGGGAGACAATGAAGTTCCATTAGTGTGGGGATGATGTGATCATATTTCTGCAGACCCTGGATGGGACATGCTGCAGCCTGTAAGATGCTCCTGTGGGATGCCAGTGTGGAGTCTGGAAGTCCATCGATTACGGCATTTACCACCATCCAGATTTGAGAGAACGAGGGATTAAACAGCTGTTCTGAAGTCACTTTCTGGAAGAAACAGTTAGATTTTCTTTTGAAGAGAGAACTGGTACTAGGCCATCTTTGCATATCTGTAGTTTTTTTTTATACAGCATAATAATCTTGTATTATGCATACTATGAAATGGGTGATCTGCAGGTGTCTGTTCGAGCTTAAATTGTGGGTGCGTGTTTATAATGGGCCACGACTGAGCGCTCAGGAGTTGAGGCTGTGAGCATTTGTACTTTGAGTGCGAGATTCTCCCATTTCTATTTATGATCCATGCTCATCCAGTCCTTGGCCCCCTTGCAGAGCACACAGGCCAGTGGTGATGGATGCTGATTGTAATCGTGATTATATGCAAAGGTTTGTGAATGAGGTACACAACTATTGAAATATTGACAAAGTAAAAGAAAATAAAGTGCTTAGTGGTGGATGTGTGGGGGGTGGTGGAGAGCAGAAGATGCAAGGAGGGATGTGCAGAGGAAGAGACAGTAGAAGAGGAAAACGATGAGGTGAGAAATATGCAGATGGAAGATGTGGGGAGCAAAAGGCTCCTCATGTCTTATAGAGACTTCAAAGGTACCTGGTGTGAAGCGGAGAAAACAAGTTACATTCCTAAGATCAATACCACTCCCATAGAAAGTAATGTTTCATTCGGTTTCATATTAATTGAATATTGTCAGATTCAAATTTTCACAACAAAATCATTGCTGCTGGTTTATCTGATACGGACCACAAGGAATGACAAAGCCAATAGTTCTGTCCTATTTTTGATGCATGTCCATTATTGAGTGATGTCTGGATGCGATGAGATTCATCTTACGCAGAGGCGCTCAGATGCTGGTCCGGTGGCATGCTGTGTTATGTGCAGTATCTTAGTTGACGTGTTCTGAGCCACACCCTTGATTGCAATGGCCACGCCTCTTAGAAAGAATACATAATTACACTTCTTTGCCCAGAGAGCCCCACCTTGTTCATCCAAAGTAAAGCCCTGAGGTTAGTTATGTTTGCATGAGTTCCCTAGTATTTTGTCTGCCCTAGTAACCCTACTAGACCTGGGTAAGTAAATACATAATGAAGAAAAGTGGTACAATAGTAGGAAATAATAATATACAATCATCAATCCACCAGCGAAACTATAAACCAATCACTGGAGCAACAGTTCATTTATTCAATTATTTTCATAAGTTTTGATCAGATGATAAACAAAGCCTAAATCAACATATAACATCAATTGACGCCATATGTGACAAAAACAATATGTATACTTGAGCTCCGGGCTCCTTGTCCTGCTAAGTGGAGAATTACAAAATTCCACAGCAAGTGATAGCATCTAGTCTAGACATGAGCATTTCATAAGTGAATGAAGAAGTCGAGATCAAACATCATCGTTCACCTTGCGTGAACTTGGCAGAAGAGCAGCATGAGCAGAGTAGTCATAGCAAACTATTTCCAGGTCCCCGCCCCTGATTTCCCACATCTGTCTGGCATGAACTTAGCAAGCCTCTAAATGACATGCATGTGGCTCACACCGTTTATCCAACCCTGCTGCCCGGGCACCCCACCTTCTATCCACCTGGAGCCCAACCAAACCGTTAGGCAGAGTTCAACAAACATGAACCAAGGGTAGAGCGAAAACTATCATTACTTCCAATCTGCTAGACTGTCAGTTCCTTTGTTATCTTCTGTAAAAACAATAAACTCATCTCAAAAACCTGTCACAAATAATCACAGATTTCCTGCAGATTGGGTGTGTTATTAGGAGTTTGAGGTAGAGCTCAGTTTAGTTTTGGGTGTGTGTGTGTGGGGGTGTGTGTACTATATCGGGGTCAAAATAGCGACCAACAAAAATATCGCATTCACAACATCACTGACCGCTATAGCACAAAGTGAGAAGTACTATACCGTATACGTATGTGAATTGGCACTTTTGACAATATAAAATTGTCAATAAAGTGGTTGCAATATTTTTGTAGGTTGATATTTCAACGGTGATACTGTGGCATGCAGCCTGCCTGCAGGACCTTGCAGTGTATTAAGTGGCCGAATCATTGCACCACATGATGCGCTGTGCCAGGGAGAGAGATGACGTATGTCGCTTAAGGTCCTGGCTTCCCAAGGCTGGCGCACAAACAGGCTGCCTTCTACCCAGCACGCAGCCCTACACTGTAGTGCAAAGGTGTGTGTGATGTCTAGCATGGATCAGTGCAAAATACTGTGCCTAGACAAACTTTTAAAGTTTTCCCACTTTGGATGTGTGCTGTACAGTGCAGAACACGTGCAGTTTATGAAACGCTGGGAGAAATGAAGATCCCTGCTTTACAGCGCCTGCCTCAAGGAGGCAATGCTTTTGGGTGCAGAGCACGATCTAGCATTGTTAGTAGACAGGGCTTTGCGTCACAAACCGTGGTTGGTAATCCGCACGATGAATCTCTCCGGCTCTTTATCTTTTGCTGAAGGCCCAAGAAGCTCCATGCACTTCGCTTTATAAGTAAAAATCTGGATTAAACTTGCAACCTAAGTGCTTTGACGCTGGCACAAGGTCGGTAAAAAGTTGTATTCATAGTGCCCTTGTTTAATGCACAAGCTTTTCTGTTGCCTGGATGCTTGCTCTGGGTTCTCTGAATTGACACCTGTATACAGAATTACCTGCACCTAATTCTAGAGTTGCATTCCCGGCAGTTTCAAAACACATTAACCATCCCTTCTTAGTAGTTGAATCGCAGACCCAAAGCTTGGGGTTACTTATCTCTAAAGAGTGTGGTTTAGCAGTGTTTTCCTGACCTGGACGGGGTATAGGAGAGGGTTGCACCCCTGTACTGTTGCACTGCCCCAGGGACTTGGGATGCCCTGCGAGAAGTGCTTAATTTATAAATAAAAAGTTACCGGTGCCCAAAGCTCTCCTCTGAAACACACGCTGCTGCAATTAAATGTGCGAGCACAGAATACTGAGGCAGAGTAATCCTGAAGCCATCTCGGACTCATTAATCCATTTACGGCCACTCCCAGCCGCTCCAGCGGACTCTTGCAGCTTTCTGCTTTCTAACTTGGTGACACTTTTTCGCTTTTCTCTTCCTCCCTCTCTTCTATATGTGTCTTTTTCTCGCAATAAATGCTTGAGGCAGAAAATTAAGTGCCGGCCCTGAAAAATAAGTTGCCCCGCACCGGAAACAACAAGCACAAATTAAACACTGCTGCTGCGAGCGCCACATAGACCCGCTTCCTAAGGATGGCCTGGTCTCACCCACAGAGGGTAGGTGGGGACAGTGAATGATTGTGCCGCTGAGTGTGGAGGGGATGGAAGGAAGGCTGGGGAGGTGCCCACCTGTGTCTAGGACTGCAAACTGGCTGGTATTGTACCAGCCTGGTCAGTACTGTTATCTCACCCAGTAAAAAAGCAAAATAAATGAAATCCGATATTTTCCCCTTTTGTAAGATAGTTTCCACTTTGTAAATCTAAAACTTAAAAGAGCAAACACATGAAGACATTGCTTAAAAGGTATTCGATTTTTATTTTCCAAATTACTTTTAAATAAATATTAAAGCAAACAGGGGGGGTGGCTGCTGTTTATAGAAATCATGCTGAATATTTTACACAAGGAATCACTCACACCCAGCTCTTGCCCTTTCCAGGAGAGCAAAAAGTAAACAAATGCCTGATATATATTTTTCTGAGGAATATAACTTCCCTCTGGGCTCAAAAGACCCAGCAGAGGGGTCTTCACCACTTCCATGGGGTCTCTGCAGATGCAGGGGGACAGGGGAGCAGACCCCTAACCTGCCGCCGCTGTCCCCCGAAGCCGCGTGCTCACCTCCTTAGAAAGCATGCGTACTTTTGTGTCCCCTTCAGGCCCAGGTCGCAGGTCAGGGGCATAGCTTTCACTAGTGCAGCAGGTGCAGTAGCACCGGGGCCCAGAGGCCCGAGGAGCCTACGAACCCCTGATTATTGCTGTATTTTATCATTCCGCTAAGGGTCCGATGTCCTTCAGTTAGGGTCCATGACACAGTTTCTATGCCTGTACCAACCTGGCCGTGCCGGGAGGGGGGGAGGGCGGACCCCTCAGCTGGCACATGACCTTGTGCACCTGAACTGCAATAAATAGAGTTGAAAGGCGACAGCTGTCAAGGGGCGACACGTGCGGGGCGAGTACAATTACCCGCAAACACAGGCCCGGGGCGGATATAAAAAGATCCGGGGCGCTGCCTCGCCGCCGCTGACATGTAATCTGTTTGAAGCCACGCTGGGATTAGCGCCGTGCCCACGGCTCCCATTGTCACTGACGAGGCGCTACACGCCCAACGGGACCCCGATCTCTTCCTCGACATGCACCCCTCCTGTGGAAGGTCCGATTCACCAGTTGCAACTGCTTTCTTCTGGGTGCTATAGGCAGGAAATGCGTGTTTGGATCTGTAATGTAATTCCTTGGAGACAATTTCAGTTGAAAATTCGAACTGGTTACTGATGCTTAATGCCATCTAGTGGTTTCAGTTTTTATCTAACCAGTACAATGTGCTTTATATTTCCTACCCACACAAATATTCTGCAACTAGATGTGGTAGAAACCATTTGCAATTGGTCAACTGGAATGCCTACTGGGGACATTGTGGAGCTATGGTGTGGAGTCATTTACAGGGGACAAGAAAGTTCTGTTTATTCTGTGTTTTCAGGTGTGTGTGTAGCGCTTCCACCATTAGAATGGCCTCTATGAGCTGTGGATGTATGGTTTCCAGAGTTTCCTGAAGGACCATGGTTTGAGCCTCTGCAGGATGACGTGCTTCAGTTGTGTTCCGGTGCACCCCCACCACAGCGCGTTCAACGTGTGATGTGGTGTTTGAGCTTTTGGTTCAGTTACACAAGAACCAAAGGTGGTCCTGTTGGTTGAGTGATTCGAGGCTTGATTTAGAGTAGGACATGATGGGATTTATATTCCGCCGGACTCTAAACCAGGCCCTCTGTATTTTTCACTAAGCCAGAAGTGAATGGTTTCTGTGTGGAAAAGGGGTGCAACAGAGTAAAGCACTTTGATGGGCGCACAATGGCTACACCAGGCCTTCAAGCTTGACATGGGTCTTGGACCATAGGACCTTCTGAAAGCAGACCTCAAGAGCATCTTTCCCAGGTGGCACAAGATTCCTCTGCTGCTCTGGCCTTCCACTGTGATCTTACCCCCCCTCACCTTTTTTAGTTGAGTGCCTCCCCATCAATACCCATCCCATCCATCTATTGCACCGTTTATGTGGCAACCTCGCCACATAACTACTTCCCTCACAGTGACACCCCTTGGAACAACTCGCCCCACAGCCATTGTTTAAAGAAGACATTTACCAAAAAGTTATAATTAGGCGAAAATAGTTTTATTAAAACGAGAAAGGGTAAATTCTAAAAGAAATAGACTGCCATCGTTTTTCTAAGAAGAAAATCTTTGTGACTAAGTACCTAGTACATCACTCGCTAACATGCAGATATTGTTTCTTTCTATGGTTTTACATCTTAAGGTGGTATACAAGTGCAAACAAGCCTCCTCTGTATTCCCATGAAAAATTACTTTGAATTAAAACTTGTGATGGCTTCCTATCCTTTTTTCTTTCAGCAAACCTCCCCTTACCTCGTGTCCTCTGCATACACCCTCTCTCGAGCACAGCCGAACGCGAGCTCCCTGCCCGATGGGCTTAATTCTTATTAATGTATTTCTGCAAATTTCCCACACATCATCAGAGAGATCACAACCTCATATTTAAAGTCTGTGCCTCTCAATCCAGCTATACCTAATCTTCTGTGGCTCCTCCATGAGTACCTCCAACCATGTGCATGAATTCACATCCCCCCTCTCACCAGGGATCACTCCTAACTCCTATTCATTTATTCTAGCACAGTGGTTCCCAACCTTTTGACTTCTGTGGACCCCCATTTTATCAATACTGGCGCCCGGGGACCCCCATTGAATCATTATTGGAATCTGGGGACCCCCACTGAGTCATTACTGATAGTTGGAACCTAATATTATTACATTTTCTGAGCAGTCACGGACCCCCTGAGGAGTCTTCGCGGACCCCCAAGGGTCCCCGGCCCACAGGTTGGGAACCACTGTTCTAGCACATTGAAACTGGAGTAAATGTGTGGCATGATTGAAGCACAAAATGAATCCCAATACCCAAGAGTAACCACTGAAAAAATGTTAACTTTGGGTTCTTAGAGCAGCGTGCTACCAAGCGTAAATTGCTTCAACACTTCATCAAGGGTGGCAAACGCTATATAAATGCAATTGCAGTACAATACATTACATAGCTGCCCTGGTCTACACTAATACTTTAATACTCAATGGTCTGGCAGTCTAATGCATTCCATACAGACTGCATAATAATTTCCTTATACTGCTTGCATGAGATGAAACTGCTATGGGTCATGTTCACCACCCAGTACTCTACCAGTTCACAGCAATAAACCATCCATCAACAACTGAACAGGCTTGGACTAGCTGAAAATATTTGCTACATGCCGTTCACAAATGGGCAACTTTAGTTTAGTACACAACTGCAAAGCCCACCAAGCTGCCTACGTATGAATGCTTCTTGGCATCTCATGCCTAGCAAGGATTTTGCTAATTTCACCAGCACAATTAAAATGTTACCAAGGCTTTGTTTTGAGAAAAGTTGTTTTGCAAAATGTAGTTTAGAAGTGATTTGCTTTGAAGTGAGTCATTTTGATGTGAAATTTTGATGCAAATGCTTTTGAAGTGAGTCATTTTGAGAGGAGCTTTTATGAGACCAGTAGATTTGAAGTGCATAGTTTTGAGGTGAGATGCTTCGAGGAGTAGCTTTTGAACATATACTTATAAATACATTTGCTTTGAAGGTGTAACTGAAAAGTATGTAGAGCAGGGGTCTCTTGTCTTTTCAGTAATTTAAGGTATCCATGTTCAATGAAAATCATTCCGAGCTACTCATGTTATTAGTGTTGTAATAGTGACCACATCAGACAAGAATACATTATCGGACACCCCATACAGGATCATCTCCAGTGATTGTCTCAAGGCATCAGGAAGGAAGGGTTTCCAACAGTGGTGTAAAAAAAGCTTTGTCAATGTGCAATGCCTCTACCTGGACAGTAGCTAACAGCCATGGCTGCAGTGCCCCGGGCACCAAGGTGATATTATTAGTAATCATTCTCCCTAACACCATGTGACTTATTACACAAATATCATCTTTAAACATAGCAGAACATAATCTGTATTTGTAAAGCAGATGTTCGCCTTGGAGGGAATTGTGGCTTTGAAATACCATGTCTATTGTTCTCCACCTCATGAATGGTTGGAATGGGTGAATTTGAGATTTAGTTGCAAGTTCAGTGGGAAATTCAACCATTTTTCTCCAAATACCAGCGTTTGAGCTGGATCTGTGGAGCATGCTGTGCGAAAACTTTTTTAATTAGCAAAAACAGTTCCCCTACTTTTCATTAAAAGACACCAGCTAATTCCAACAGTTGAGATCCATCTGCTGAAGTGGAAGGGAGGGGTCTCCTGTGCTGTGAAGCCGAGGGAGGGACAGACACCTAAACAAGAAACACGCCTTCTTGCCAGGGTACCTGCTGCTTGAAAGACATGCACATGTGTGCAATAGATGAACCTACAAATATAATGCTGCTTGGACGCCGGTATTGAATTTAATTGTTGAAGTCGCTTGAAGCTTTGTGACCACATCAGACAAGAATACATTCACGGTGACCCATGCAAGATTATGATCATGGGTGTATTCTGTTTGAGAGTATTGTAAGGGTGGTACTAGCTAACCCTGTGGAATATGTGCTTTTAATGAGAGAAGGAGAATGTTGGACGAAGTTCTCCCGCTGGAGACAAATCCATTCTCCTCTCGGTGGACCAGTTGTGGAGGAGGACCTTCTGTATCATGGAAAACATTTTCGCCAGGATTCTGCAATCCGGCTGTAAAATCAACCATGATACTAAGTAATTAACAACGGTAGCTACGTTGGTTGTGATTCATGTGGTTTCTTGCTTGGCCTGTGCCATTTATTCGCCTAAGGTACTGTGTCTGGGGTGGTCTTTGGTAGGTTGTATTATGGTGGCTCTGTAAGATCCAGGACAGAAAGGGTAAATATACTAATGTGAAAGAAAATATGCTGTTCAAGAATAAACGTAACAAGTACGTTGGTTCCTATGGCCCTTAGGCGTCTTGAAGATTGCATTGTCATATATAATTTTAACTTATTCCAGGATGTCCTTGATAGTCACGCGTTTGCAGTGGTCTTGCAGGCGTGTGTTTTTAGGGGTCTTCTGCTGTCTGGAGAGTTATTCTAGGTAACTCTTCGTTGTCATCGTTCGCGGAGGAATGTGTTGATGCTTTATCGTTGCTTGTTTCAGTTCTTTCAATAAACACACCTGATGTTACCCGTCAAAAGGATGTCACTCCTGCTGGGCCGCTTCTTTCTCTGCTTAGATCTTTTGGATGGTGGGAACCAATGTGTGTCTCGGTTGTGTTCCGTCAATGGGTTTCTAATAATCTGTCTCTTCTTCCTCAGGTGCCGTTCAATTGGTTGGACATTGATGCTCAATCTGGTGATGGTCTCAGGTCATCCAACCTCAGGCTGCTTCAGATTCAATGGAACATACAGTTTCCTGGCCTAAGATCACCTTTAGTGCAGCTGGAAAGAGAAGTGCATACTTAAGTCCCATGTCACGTTTCCTTTTACTCCTGCGAAGGAGGCCGTGTGATGTTGCACAGCTAAGGTGCAATCAGGAGATAGCATGATTTTCTTGTCTTCCTTCACAAAGTGACCCACTTTTTTGAAGCATGTTAAATAACAGTGTGGTCCCTGAAGTGGAGCAGTTTTTTTTTTACCATGACCGGCCTGGGTGATGACCTTGGGGGAGGGCTGCAAGACTTCACCCGGTGGGCCCTTGTAATTGAAAAGAAGGGGGACACGTCTTGTGGTGCCACCATTTTGGAGATTCATTCATCGATGAATTCTAGATCTCACTCGTGTCTTTTTTTAAATGTCACCATGCATGCAAAGGCCAGTTCTTTGCACTCCCCAGTACATTCCATTTGTGGTTGATGGAGAATGCTGGTAGCGCCTTGTGAGCCTCAAGGGCAGCCCTCAGTGGACTGTTGCACTGACAGTCAACTACTCTGTCATTCCTGCCACTGGTGTCTCTGAGGAAAAGGGTCATGTGGGACCTGTGCTCTGTTTGTCCTGCTCCTCTCTTCGGCCCACCGCCACATTTGTTGAATGCAGCCCAATACTGGACTACAATAGAGAAAGAAAGCAGACTCCACATCTTGCCACACACAAAAAATATCCAAGCATGTCCTAAATGTTTAAGGCAAAGTATAAGCCTACATGTTTGTTTAAATATGACTTTATGTATGATATGTATTTACTGAAAAAACAAAGGTTAAAGTGGAGCTATATATAGTCTGTTAACAATAAAAAACAAACGTTTGAAAACAAAAAAAACAGATTCACCATGTATAAGTTACTGACCTACGTATAACTTGCATCGTCATAGATTTCAGATTTCATAAGTGATGTAATATGTGAGTTCATAAGCAGTGCAACATAGAGTTGTGAGTTTTACTTGTCAGTTACCTATAACTGGTAAATTTCAGTGCTTTTTGGTTTTTAATTTTAATTTTATTATTAGAAGACCTATGTGTAACTCCACTTTAACCTTTGTTTTTTTTCAGTGAATGTCTAATGGATTTTTTTTACCATAAATTAAAATCTTGCTACCTTACTTATGTATACCTTCACTTTAACTTTATGTTTTTCAGTGAATTAAAAATTGTTTTCCTGTAAAATAAGACGTTATAACCATATGTCTGCGGCCACCCCCTAGCTGCGCACTGCCTTTGGTGTGACGGGGGTTAGACACGGCTTGGCCTGCAGCCAGGCCCTAGACCCAACCCCCAACAGGCAGACAACCACCACGCCGCACACGGCCACTCTTATGCCATGTTAGTTTGGGGTCCACATTGGCTTCTCCGGGGCCGCAATGACCCAAAAAATATACACAAAGGCTAGTGGGTCTGGGTACCGCTATGCTGCCCAATTACATGCTTTTTTAATGTATTTTTCAGGACTATGGGACTGAGCCTCTGAGTCCTGTAATATTGTCTGCAGTACTTCCCTTCATACTGCAGCCAACTAATCAGAGCTCTGAGTTGGTCAATACAAATGCATTATTTTTTAATCCTAGTACCGCAGAACTTCCCAGGAGACCCACTGTAGTAGAGTTTATTAGTTTTTTTAAACAAAATTTCTTCAAAATGGCTGAATGGATATGAAACAAGTTACAAAACACACACTTTCTGAGTAAAGATCTAGGTATCTGCTAAATTTGGTCAAAATCTGTTCAGCTTTTTTTTCTGCATCATCGTCTAAACTTCCCTATGGAAGTTTTATGGAAATAAAACATTTTGGGATCTCCCCCTTTCCTCACACCCCCTTGATAGATCACACCAAAACTCTATACTAAGGAGCAGTAGTTGATGAACTTTTGTTTTGGAAAGTTTTGTCAAGATTTGCTAAACAGTGCCAAAGTTCTTGGTAAAACAAAAAAAATGCTCTTTTTATGAAAATGGTGACTCACCTATAACTGCAGAGTGGCAACCGAATTGGTGCAATTAATATAGATATATATTTCAATATGTACATGCATATGCCCCAAACACTCTTCAGGGATGCCCGTTGTAGGTGTTCCACAGTTTTACCTGGGGCTGGTTGTGTCCCCCCACACAAAATCACATCTAGCGGTGGCAGTGATAACCGCATGAGGACCTACATTTGGAGTGTGGGGAACACATTCACCAAATGTTTTTTTTGTGCTGCATGCGAGAAAGCACCGGATGAAGTAGCCGCAAAGGCAGAAGAAAAGGAATTGGCGATGGAGAATTTGAGGCTTGCAAACAGGGACTACACTGGTCATGGTTAAGCACAGATCCTCACAACCGCACAGCAGGGTGGGCCCCTCCTCTCCTCTGGGTCATGCATGTGAGCAGCAGGCAAGGAAGTGGGAGCCTATGGGCCGAGGCTTGCAAAGAGGGCCGGCACTAGGCCCGGGAAGAGTCTTGCGCCTGTGCACCAGGAATGGCCCCTCCCAGTGCTTCATTTGAGCCGGTGAGGGGCACCGGCAGTTATTTTTCAGGACCAGCACTTATTTTTCTACCTCAAGCATTTACTGCGAACAAAAGACAAATATGGAAAAGAGGGAGGAAGAGAAAAGCAAAAAAAGTCACAAAGTTAGAAAGCAGAAAGCTGCAAGAGTGAGCTGAGGGGGCAGAGAGTGGCTGTAATTATGTTAGAAGCCAGAGATGGCTTCAGGATTACACCGCCTCAGTATTCTGTGCTCGCACATTTAATTGCAGCAGTCGTATGTTTAAGAGGAGGGCTTTGGGCACTGGCACATTTTTATTTACAAATTACGCACTGGCCCCTCCTCTCTTTAGGATCACGCATGGGACGCCCCAGTCACGCACTGGCAGCTTTTGCAAAAATGTGAAAGGGCCTCCCAGCCATGGCCTCAGGACAGAATAGCTTGCTCCACATATAGCTACTGTAGTAGAGCAAGAGGCATGGGTTTATCTGCACACTGATGCAGGTGAAGAAAACACTTCCTGCCAAGCTGGGCCATCTACCTTCATGTCTGTCTCCATAAGCACATCGCAGTGAGTGTGGTCATGAGAAGTGGGAAAAATGACTGTCATCTAAAGGTTGTGGTTTATTAAACAAAACTGCTACTGTGTTTACAACTGTTCTACTTTGGCTAGGTAGCTACATAGGCTCTGGAAGTGGGAGAGTGGGGGAGCTTTAGCACTCCCACAATACCCATGCTGGAGTTCAGTAGCTGAATAGCCAATAAAGATGTCTTTGCATTTTGTTTTTATTTTCTCACAGTTGGCATCCCTTGATGTCTTCTAACAACTTGTTTCTTAATCTTTTAGCATGGAGATTGGTGTTCACTTTTCTTTGTCTGACTGCATAGTTGGAGGATTTTGTAAACGGAACTGACAATCTTGCTGCGATACAGGGAATGGGAAAGAAAAGGCTATAGGATGTCAGTTTTTTTCCTAATACCCAGCAACATTTAAGTACCTGTATACTGTAACTGCACAAATATTTCAAAATATATCAGCAGTTAGGAAAGCAGAAACAAAGCACATTTTTTAAAATAATTTTGAAAAGTGATTGAAGCAAATACTTTAATAGGATCACAGCTAATGAAGACACTTTGGCCCTAATTGGGACTTCTGTGGATGGAAAAGGCCGTCTGCCGAAGTCCCGTGGTCAGGGTATACCGCCAGTGCGGTCCCCTTCCCGCGGCCCCTACTAAGAGTTTCCCGCTAGGTCAGTGGGGAACAACCCACAACATTGACGCCGGCTCATAATTGAGCCAGCGGCAATGTTGCTGTGTGTAGATGGCACCATCACCCGTCGCACCTTTCACTGTCTGCCAAGTGCATGGGTAGTGCAGGGGCCCCCATAGGGCTCCCTGCACCCTGTCTTCGCCAGCCCCTACATAGCGGTGCTATGGCAGAGAGGGGGGTCGCAATCCTCAGGGCAGCAGTGCTCACAGCACTGCCCTGGCGGTTTAGGACTGCCAGCCCCCCCCAGTGGAGGAGAAGTGGCAGTGCTGGCGGTCCGACCGTGGCGCAACCGCCACAGTCATAATTTTCAATGTCGGACTGCCACATTGGCGGCAGTCCGACTGCCACCGCGGCCAGGGTCAGAATGAGGGGCTTTATTTGGTGATATGCAAATTATAAATACTTCCTGAAACCTAATTTCCACACATTATGATTTGTGTGGCTATATAGTTGTATAAGTAAAATTGCAAGTGAGTGTGAATTTTGTGGCCATTTCAATGGAAAATGTGCTGTCTGTAACAGCACTAGAATTGCGACGGTATGCTCCAACATGCACCACCGGCTACACACCACACACCCTTACCGCTTTTCTGCACCTTTAGTTGTGGCTTATCCTCATTACTTGTTCTTTGTGTGATTGTTTTATTTTTCATAATCAGTATTACTTCTGTGATGTAAAATTGATGGCACTGCCACTCTGAAAATTGTTCCAGCACCACTGGATAGCTGAGGTGACTACACAGAAGGTTTTCTTACGGAAGTCCTGCTGAGCCTTCCGGCCTTTTCAGGTCACTACACTGAACACCGTAATTTGGGTTCTTGTAGCATCTGTACTTACTGTCTCAAGACTAGAA
Source organism: Pleurodeles waltl (assembly GCF_031143425.1). NCBI lineage: Eukaryota > Metazoa > Chordata > Amphibia > Caudata > Salamandridae > Pleurodeles > Pleurodeles waltl. Next base: position 1,802,306,585 of record NC_090444.1, on the reverse strand, counting down.
TTAAGCTTTAGGGTGTTGGTATTTGTTTCTAATTAGTTTTTTTTTATTAGATCCATTTTATCGATAGCCCTACCAAAGAGGTTATTTCTTCTAAAGTGACTTTACTGATGCTAAAGAGCATTTAACAGGCAAGTGCTCACTTCCTGTGATGTCACTTCTTGGAATGTCAAGTCATATGTACATTTTAAGGGCCCTCGCACTTCCCTTTTTCTGCCCGGGCCCCAATAGTCCTAGGGCTCGGACCAGATTGTCTACATCGCAGTCCGTGCAGTCAGGTTTTTTGAGTACTGTCAGGGAGATTTCGTTTCCTGTGGCACAAAGAGGCTAGGTCCGGTCCACAAGGAGGACATGTGGGGTGTGAGGCCACCAGTGGCTAAACAAGACCCAGGAATCGTTTATCACAGTGGAACTATTGTGCATCGGTTTTCAGATGGTTAAATAGGAGGGCACTAATTCTGACACAAACCTTACTTGTTATGTTATGTGTATTTGTAAAGTGCACTATCACCCGCGAGGGTATACCAGCGATAACCCTTGGACCCATCATTATCCTCGTGACACACTGACCTGGAGTTTGGGAGATTCGCGAGCCCTCCCGCAGCCAGAGCCTGGGGTTGTGGGAACCCTGAGGCTATCACTTTACAAGCTGACTAAACACTTATATTTAGTGTGCAAATAGTAAATGTGTGTTATCTGGCAAACCTCACACACCATCTCCCATGAGCAACGCCTTGACTGACCGACCAAACTATTGCATGGATCAAGCACGCTTTAGCAACCTCATGCTCCGTCTTGGACTAGGTACCTGGTATCCTGGCCTGAGCCCTAAAACACAAGACAAGACAACAAACTGAGGAAGATCAGTAGAATTAAAAGGAAATCAAGGAAGTCCACGGAAATCCTTACATTAAGAAGCCAGCTTTATAAGCAGAAAAAGTCTGCCACGTAGAGCGCTGTTCAGACACACCATGATCCCGGCCCCGGTGACGCCTGCCTGGGTGCAAGGACCAGGGCAAGACACTGCATCACTTCCGTCCTGCCATCCTGGACAGGAAGTTTATGGGAGGGCTCTGGTGGCTAGACGGAGAAGCCATGGTTCGAAGTTCACTCCTGGAGCTGCTGCTGGGGTGTATTGAGTCAATAGAGAGGGCTCAGTCTCCACCTGTTCACAGGTTCTTCCGGGAACCAAGGCAATTACCCTACAGCTTGCTAAGTCCTCACATCCGCACGAGTCACTCCCAGCAACAACAACAGGGGCACAAAAGGAGCCGAGACAGGGCAGGCCTTGTTCCACAGGCAGAGTGGGACCGACATGTCCCAGCCAGTATCCACCGCTCAAGCCATGGTCAGGTCTCCACCCCGGCGCGCGGGAACCACACACCACCAGCGTGTCCCACCTCAGGCCCCGGCCCGCCTGGGTGTTTATCCAGCACAAACAGTGCCCCTCCAGATGAAAAAAGCAATGGCAAATGCACTGTGGGCCTGCTTTTTTCACATTCATTAGGAAAGTTAATGTTTACAAAAAATCCATTTCCCGCACTTTGAGCAATACAAAAAGCCTTAAGAATTTCTTTCGCAGCTGCTGCTTGGGATTCTATTTTATTGTAAAGCATTTGGAACTTTTCGAGCACATACATGTAGATGGAATGCCAAGACAAACTCCAGGACTATATTTTTGTGGCAATGTTTTCATATTTATTTTCAAAGGAGCTAAAGAGTTATTAAGCTCAACTTGAGGTTGCCACTTGTGGTGTTTGTTCAGCAAGCTTTGACAATGGTAAATGAAGAAGTTCTCACCAATGGATATTTCTCTTCCTATCACAGAAATATCTAGTAATATTTTACTGTAAATGTCACACCAAGGTGAGCTTGACAAACCAAAGGTTGGCTTTCAATCAATCAGGTATTTATAAAGCGCAGCTTATCACCCGGCGGGTCTCAAGGCGCTTGGGGGAGGGTGCCGATCAATTCAAGAGCCAGTATTGATCAATACCAGCTGTCAAAGGATGTTGTGTGTAAAAATCATGGTACCACCTAACGGCAAAAGTGGGAAATGTGAACCTCCAGTTTTCTCTCCTAGCAAAAACGTTTTCAAGGGATTCCCAGGACAGTCACCAGTTTCAGGTGTGTTCCTGGGAACTATTTGTGAATTACCATCCACTCACATGCTGAGCCACTTAAGCATGTGTACGTAGTTTATAATTGTGTGTTGAGGGGAAGGCCTCCCCATGTGTGTTAATGTGTTCATTTATGAGTGATCACAAGCGCCCAAGGTTTACTCACGTTGAAGGTGGTAGATTTCCTCACACGGAAATAAAAATTGGAGTAAATTCTTTTGCAAGGGTTAAACCTCATTTTATGAATTTTGAAGTGACTTAACACTTGTAAAAATACAATTTGTACATATAAGCTTAGCTTTGTGAATCCAACCCTACATTCGAAGATCGCAATATATGTTGTCCTAGGGCTGAAAATATATGCAACATTGACTAAGTCAGTAGGAATGCCTTTTTCAGGGTGGTATTTGGTTATAGATGAGTGGCTTTCCTGAACAGACTGCATTAGCAGAGTTGCCTTGTACCCTCAAAGAAGGTTTTTATGAAAGGAAGTCAGGAAATAAAGAAAGGGTGTGTTCTACACCCATCTTTAAGAAAACCTATTTGCACAAATGTTTTTTGTGTGATCATGACAGCAAAGTAAAACCAACAACCATGAAAGGATGATTAGTGAACAGCATTCTGCCTTTATAATAGTCTAACTCATGCAAACAACAGGTGGTTTCTAAAAAAAAAGCCAGAAATCAGCAAATAAAATATAATTGTTTGCAAAGTAAATACATTAAAAAAAGTCTGTTTGAATTACAAGCTGCATATCACATTTTTACAACCTTACAAAGGGACTATGTAATTCAGTATCATAAAAACATCATGTGGCAATGTATCCATACTCGAAATACCATAGACTTGAGGGATAGCCCATCTAAACAAGGGCAAGCCATGAAAATACATGCAAGCCAATGACTGAAGGAGGCTGACCCAAAGCTTATTCTGTCTCTCTGTTCCGTTTTATTGTACTCTTCGACGAATTGATAACAGGATGTTACCAGAAGGTTACCAGGGGGGACAGGAAGAGGAAGGGACCTCTGCAAGTAAGACTTTTCCCAATGGTTGCAAGGCAGACCACAAAGGTCTGATGGGAACGTGGCGCAGGACCGCTGTAGGAAGCACCAAGGAAGGCGCCATTTCCTTGTTCCGTTTGAGAAGGGATGGGAATGCTAGCAAGAGAGCAGTTAATTTATTCACATAAAGTCAGACAACCCAAGTGAATTGCAAACCTCACATTGCATTATATGTACCTTACCTTTACTGCAGCAGACATACAGCTCTAAGGAAACCATCAGGGAACCACTCATTTTAACAGCAACTTTTCTAGCTAAAATGGCTCTGCATTGCCTGGACCTCTCTAAGATGGAAGCGCACAGGGTATCACAGCTCTTATCGACAGCACGTTTGGAGGAAAGCGGCCTAGAGTTTGTTTCAGACATCATCCTGCAGAAAGAACATTTGGCTTGAGGTAGCTAGAACTTAGTAGAACGTGCACCATGATGAAAGTCTATCTGGAAGCGCACGGTAAAGTGTATTTTATGTTTTTATTTTTATATTTTTGAGTTTTATCATACAAACTAGACCGAAGCAGTAAAGTGTCGGAGCGCAATGCTGGTGGAGATTAGCTCATGCAGAGCTTATGCAGAGCTTATGCAGAGCTTATGCATTTGTAAATATTGAGTATTTTGACATTTCAACATTTACTTACTTATTCATATCCTCAAAAAGAGTTTTGGTTGACATATTTTGAAGGTGGCAAAAGGGGGAGCAAGTTTGATGTGGTCGCCAAAGTGTATCTCAACTCTTAGTTTTCAGAGGAAGATTGGTTGAGGTTGGATAGGTTGTATTTCAATACATAGGCCTTTGCTTTTCATTGGTGATTGAGTTTGTGTAGAAGCTACTTCGAGGTGCAGAAGTGAAGTGCTTCATAGGGAATACACGCAGACTTGTATGCATGTACCATGAGATTCCAGTGAAGCAAGAGTGACATAGGGCCTCATTACGACCCTGGAGGCCGGCGGTAAGCTGGCGGTAACACCACCAACAGGCTGGCGGTGTTCTGCCAGCTATTATGACTGTGGCGCATTAGCCACGGCCATACTGCCGGTCCCTCCAACATACCGCCAGGCTTCTGCCTGTCGGTCATAATCCCCAACCACCAGCCTGTCCACGGTGGTAAACACCGCCATGGAAAGGCTGGCAGTAAGGGGGAATCTGGGTGCCCCTGGTGGCCCCTGCACTGCCCATGCGCTTGGCATGGGCAGTGCAGGGGCCACCAGGCACAGCCCCATCGTGCATTTCACTGCCTGAATTTCGGGCAGTGAAATGCATGACGGGTGCTACTGCATCCGCTGCACATCAAAATTGCCGCTCCAGCTGCAATGTTGATGTGACTTTTCTGCTGGGCCAGCGGACGGAAACACTGTTACCGTCCACTGGCCCAGCGGAAAAGTCATAATAGGGAGCCAGATATACCACCAGCACTGGCGGTATACTGGCGCCCGCAGCTTCGGCGGTCTTTGTAAAAGACCGCCAAAGTTGTAATGAGGGCCATAATGTAGTTCAATCTTTTAGAACCAGGCGGAGGATGAGCTGCCGAGCACGGCACTACCCGAGGAATGGTCGAAAAGCTATTGCTAGACCTGTGAGGAGTGCATTTTCGTATTCAATGGCGGAGATCGCTAGCGATTGAGCAGTTTTGAAGATGAAGGGTCTGGTGCTTCTCAGTAGTTTTAGCTGGCATCTGCAGAGTTTGCTAACATTTGTGTTTAGTGGGTGTTTGAAGCCTAATATGAAGCCTTGGGTTTTAGAAGTTGTAGGTCCGATAGGTTGTAGTCTATCAGCACATTCGCTTTATCTTGTGATGATTTATTTTGAAGTTAAGACTAGGAATTCAGTGTTTCTGGGAGTTGAGTTTCTTTCATCATGGCCATCAGATCTTCTGCCTCTGGCAGGCAGGTGGCCAGGGTGTCAGGGCTGGATGGCTGTTGGTCTCCATCACCGAGTGGTTCAGCATGCAGCTCAGGGGCAAGGATGGATCCATAAGAGCTGGGAATGGGAATGGATTGACTGTTCGGACACAGTTTCCAATTTTAAAATACTGCGTTCTCTTTTCAAAGTATGACTTAAATCACTTTAGGAAATTGCCTTCTGGACCATTCTTTTGCTATCTGTACAAGGATGTGAACTGTGTCAAACGCTGGCAGCAGGTCAGATGATATAAGGAGGCAAGGGTCTTTCTGGCAACGTATCATCTACAATCCAGAGAATGAAAGATTCTGTTCTGTGTCCTGATCTTAAACCAAACTCAAAGTAATCTCAAAGTTGGTGACTTGCGATTATATTTTGTAACTGTCCATTGACCCACCTAACTAGTGATGTGAGTAAGACGTGGATAGTCGCTAGCGGTCACGTGCTTTTTAAGCAGGAGGCGGGCAAGGCCAGTCTTCGCTCAGCCATATAGTAACTGTTTGATAGTTCAATGCTGATTCGCTGTTTTATACAGCTTTCTTCAAGGACCGCGTGCTAATGCATACCATACCAAAGTTGTGAACTTTGCCATGTTTTTACATGACAAAGTCACAGAATGTTTAAGGAGGGCTCCCACAAAAGTATGTTATAATTGCACTTTACGAAAACATTCATTGTGCACAGATTTTTTGTTCCGTCACTCATGGTATCAGTTGCGCCTGTGTACCTGGGGTCACTGGATGGAAAATAGCTCAGTAACTGGTAACTCTGGTTGATTCCTGTGTTGTAAGGTGGCCATGTTTCCCCTCCTGGGCCTTCATTTAGTAAGTCATTGCATTCAGACTACTGGACTAGTGCACCAGATAATGACTCGTAAGGACTGGAAAGCTGGTGTCCTGCTGACACAGTACCAGAACAGTCCAGGAACCCTGGTCGCAATTGTCAATGTTCTGAGCTTACGGATAGCACAACAGAGTCTGGAGAAGGTTACCGCAACAGGCTGCCCTGCCCTTGCTGCACAGGAGCTTGTCCTTTACTCCTGGCCTCTGTGCAACTACCTCTGGAGTGCTGGCTCCACCTACAGTGCCTGTGGTGCTGTGGCAGCAGGCCAGTTTATATGGCCAACAGGAGTTAAAGTAACCTATGAGGTCCCCACTCCCTGTCCACTGCTAGCTCACAGGCCCATGTGTGCGCTACCAGACAGTGTGGAAGGGGGGCAGTGCACCTGCAACTAGGTGCAATGCTTTAGTGTCTCTGGTATGTCCTGACCTTCTTTGAGTACATAAGTTGCACAACACTTCAGGTCTGGTCCAGGTCATCCAGCCTGCAGCTTCTCTTGGATCCTATGCGGGCTCCCTCTCTGAGCGTTGCCTCTGTGGTTCTCATCAGGACAGCTCCATTCCACACCAGGCACCCAGAGCCCATGTGTCTTTGAGTGTATTTGCATGTCCATGTGTATGTCTGGATGCCGGTGTGTGCTTGCATGAAGAGTGCACAGGAGTTGTGCCCATTGCTCACCCTGGTAAAATGCTGACCCTTAAATAATAACAATTCTTGGCAACTTCTGGACATCCATGGGATGATGCCCCCTGTCCACGTGTGCTGCTTCTTGCGTAGTAGTGGTGATTCTTGGTAGCTTGTGGGTATCCATGGAACGATGTCCATTGCCCACCCCTACTAGGCCTCACATCATCCTTGGCAATGTATGGGCATTAGTTGGATGATGCCCATTGTCTACCCAAGGCAAAATATTGGCAGTTGAATCATAATGCTAGATCTTACCAAGTGGTGGGCAATCGTGGCATGTAGAGCTGGTGACACGCTCACCTTGGACAACAGTGGCAATTCTTGACATATTTTGTGCCTCCATGGAACAGAGATGCCAACCAATGGCAGTCCTCACAGTATTGTAGTAATTCTTGGCGTAGTGTGTGTATCCATTGCACAATAGTGCCAATCCCTGGAATGACGTTCAACCTGGTTGTATGGTGGTAATTTCTGCCAAAATGTATGTGCCTACTGGACGGTGGTGGTAGTTCATGTTTTATTGTGAACACCCACACCTTCTTTAATGATGTCCCCGGCATTAAGGTGTTAATTTGAAATGTATTGTTGACAAGCATGGCATGTACGTGGCCACCCTATCATAAGCTTGTCTCTGGCTTAGTGGTGGTAATTCCTGGACTATTGTGGGCAGCCATTGTTTGATAAAGCTAATAAATAATGCTGCAGGATCACTCCCTTGTAGTATTGATGTTGCTCGGGTTGAAAACGACCCAGGGCTGTTCCTGTACCTTTGAAATAATTGGCAAAAGCGCTGTTGCAACCCTAATGAGCTAGAGGCACTAGGATCATGACTTCCAGGTGCTAGATTTTGGCTGAAAAAAACATCCAAGGTTGTTAATTGTTTTGCACACTGTGTTGTTAACAAGTGCTGTGCTGTGTGCATTTTGTATTGCATTGGTGCTTGTGTGACCATTTAAATATCAGTAATCTAAATCTGTTCTATATGAATGATCTGGTTTGGCAACAGGGAATAATGGGTTATTCATTGCAGAGACACAGGGTGAATGACTCCCCGATACTCAAGCGTGTCTCTCTGACTGGTGTTTTTTCCTTGTGTTTGATAGGATTTTGGGGTTGAGGTTGTAGTGGAGATCTAATTGGTATTACATGGTAATGGGAATCTTGATACCACCCCAGGTGATTGCGGTACAGCGCGGGAGCCTGCGCCAGAGCCCAGTCAGTGCCATAGGCTTACTTTACAGCATCTGGAACCAGGACCGAGAAAGGAGACAAAATGGCATCTTCCCTGTGTGGGAGCTTGCAGACAAATTCAGATGGCCAATCTTTTGCCAATAGGATATCACAGCTTAAGTTTTCCCACAATATTACTTCAGTGGTGTGCTCTGTGTATCCCACTACCTGGATATTTAATTCATAAATCCTGTCAGAAGGGGAGATGCGACTGTCCACTGTCTTTATGACGAGAAAGTCGTTCGTTGCTGTGACATCCAGAAGATCCTTAAGATTCAGGTGACAAATCGTGACCTCTGCCACGTTGTCTAGCAGAGTTATTGCCCACGGACTGTTCTTCAACGGTGTTCTCAGCATGGCTGGCATTTTTTATTGAAATTACAGCCACCTTTTCTTTTTCTATTGTGGTTTTTGTTGAGGGGATTTGTCCTCTTCTTTAACGTAAGCTTCTGAGGAACGTTGTAAGTCCTTCTTTGGCTTTGTGTAGTCGCTTCGCATTTCAGACCCTCCAAATCTCTCACTCCATTTGTCTGGTGTGCCCTGAAAGGTACATGAGGGAAGTGTATCAGTATATTGGTGTCTATTAGGAGTTTTTAAAGTCTCTGTTTCAGAGATGATATCTTCTCTCAGAGGTCCCCGGCTGCTGAGATTTGCCTCTCAGACTTCTTGTCTTTGTTTTGTTTTTGTTTATCCCAGAGTTTTTTAGAACCCTCTCGTGCTTGTTTAGTGCCTCGCTTTGGGGTGGTACTTTGTATCTGTGGTTTAGTTGGTCTGGCCCTCAGACTATCCCGTCCTATACTAGTACAGATGTCGGAAATAATCTTTGGCAGCTCGTGCTCTGGTTCCTTTTGAGGAACCTCTCGGAGCCGTTGGTGAATAGCCAACGCTGCTGCTTCCCCTTTATTGTTACTTAAAATAATTGAGGACACTGTGTCAAAATTGTGCAGCAGTTTCATCCCCAAATCCAAGGCCTGGGCGGCCCCAAGTTCATTTTGAATTCGTTTTAAACCTTTTGATAAATTGGCGAGTGTCAAGGTACCATGCGTGGTAGTGTAGATTGCGGCAAACACCGAACCCCGAGTGTTACACTCTTCTATTGAGGGAACCATGCCAAACAATAAGCACATGGTGAGAATTCTTTGTTTGTCTTGGGGTCCCAAATGGGGCAACACTGCTTCCAGTTGATTTGTTTTTTGTGCAATCCAGAGCGGAATCTTCTCCCTCTTTGTGAGTACTTTTCACATTATTGAGTGGACTGTTTGTGGATTATTTCCCGGGAAAGCCAATTGATGAGCAGCTGGAGCAGCTCTCGCTGGGCCGGTGTTCAAAGTTCACATCACAAAGTGTACTACTTGTCTATATATTGCTACTAGCTCATTATAAAGTGTGCGTATGTCAGTTACTTGTCTACCATGCACACTGGAATATGGCGTGTATGTGCTAAATGTTGGCCACGATGGTCCATCGTTGCTTAAAGGACCTAATCTCACGGGTTGTATTACATGTGGTAGGGAGCCATTGTAAAGGTTATGATGTTCATGTTAAGAGAGAGGTATTGCTAAGTATCGGTAAGCTCAGTATCTGTTATCATTGGTGTGGTACGTATGCTTTTCTGTATGCATACAATGTATGCGTACCTGCATCTATTTCAGGAAAGTTGACCCAGAAGTAGAATATTTCTGTACTATATGCGTCGTGGGTTTCTACGACAAATGTGACATCCCCGCCATCTTCTGTTAAGCCATTGGCTAAAGAAACTGTGTGAGCGGATGTCTGCAGTTATCCCTGATGTTTACAGGATTAGGCATATTTGAGAATAGGTCTTAGGGAACACCAACAGAGGAAAAATTCTTTTATGGTTCAAGCTTGAACAATCTACAGCCTAGATAGGTGCTATTAGCAAAGAGGATCACCCCTAAGACCATGGACGTGTCTGCGCGATAGCACTTAGCGTACCTTCAGTGTATGTGAGCCAGAGACACTCAGGATACTCGTAAAATTGGTGCCTACACCATTATTGGTGGTGCAATTTCGTACTCTGATGAGACTGCTGGATTTGGTACAGCAGCACCTCTGCGTTGTAGGCAACTGAGTCACTCCCACACCAGTTGGCAGCTGTCAGCCCAACCCTACCGGCTCACTAGCAGTACCTCACCAAAACCCAACCAGTAAAGGTGATTTGTGGCAGCCTTGCATGGAACTCTGTAGACCCCTCAGGGAAAATCGTGGTGAAACAAGCCTTACTCTTTTCTCTCCACATATGAGTCTCTTACACACACAGAGGCAAGACAGGAGATGCAGGACAGTGTTCATTACCTTTATTGAAAAGACTGCAATCTACGATAAAATGCATGAGCTGCAATGATTAGGATAATGAGGAATAACAAAATCAGGATTGTGAAAATTAGAGATATAAATATAAACAACCCCAGCATATTGTCATAACATGAGTATACAATTCCTACCTTAAAAAGGAATCTCTAGCCCCTAAGCCAGAGCATGGTGATGTAAGCCAAATTCTGTCCGTAGGCTGAGGTCTAATGACAACCGGCATGCAGCATGGATGGAAATTCGCAGAATAGCAGCTGATAATGAAATTAAAACAATGGCACGAAAAGAAGCAATACTAAAATGAATAACAGAATACATAAATACAGAGCATAATTACTAGGTAAAAGGGCACAGGCCGCATGCCTCAGCTATCACTGCACCCAAACGACTAACTAAAATGGACTCACAAAAGAACCTGGATCGAAACTATACACAAAACTGAAGCAGGAGAGATTTGTATTGAAAGAGAAAAAGCTGTTTGACATAATCACTAAAGCTAAATTTACAAGTTTTAATTGCCATAGTAAGAGTGTCCTCCAACCAGCCATTACAAAACAAGTTACAAAAAATCAACTTTTGCAAGCACATAGAGAGACGGATGTAGCAAAAGAAATGGGTGAATTTATCAGGGACATTCTGTTGCATGATCCTTTTCCAACAAATGCATTATGTGATGGAGATGCTGCCACCAAACCAGTGAAGCAGAAAGTCGTACAAGAGCTCGAAAAAAACTTTCACCTGAAGAATTTCAATTCAAAAAGGTGTTGTCACTGAAAACTGTTGTTGGTGTGGACTATATGTCACAATTGTGAATGGTTAAGATTTCATCCATGAAAAACTTCGGAGAGGTCATTCAGACTGTTTTACAGATATCAAAGTCAGTGTGCACCTTGCAAGAACTGCACATTGTCTTTGACTTTTATCTTGAACTATCTTTCAAAAAATCTGAGAAAATCAGATGAATCTCTACAAGTGGTATAATTGACCTTGCCTGCATCAAAAATTTGATACCTTAACCTGTGCAACTTGATGAATTCTGATCATCAACATCGAACAAGATGAACTTGGAGATGTTAACTCACCAAAACATTGGTGATGCTTTAGTGAACACTGAAGTTCCTATTATTGCAAGTGGAATGATTGTCAATGAGGAGTTGGTGCCTGTTGTGAGATATATTCAAAAGGTACAGGCAATATTGTTCAAGAACTTAACAGCAAATTGGAGGAAGCTGACCTTCGCGTTGTGCCACATGTTAAGTGGGCTGTTCAAAATAGGCCCAATCGAGTCATTGTATTGTCAAATGACACAGCTGTTTTTATTGTGCTAGTTAGATTTGTTGCAATGTTCATAAGTCAAGGATTGTGAGAGTTATGGATATGTTATGGAACAGGTAAGAAAAGACACTTAATCCTGATTCATATTCTGCATAAGAAACTTGATTCAGAGATGCCCAGTGTTCTTATCAAGGCACATATTGTCACAGGTGATGACACTATGAGCAAAATCGAAACAAAGTTTGGAGCTTTAACTGCTGAACCTGTGAAGTTTCTAAAAGGATTTGTTGAAACAGAAGAAATATTTGACTTTATAGATGTAGAAAAATACCCTGTGCATGTGTGGAAAATACGTTCTGACTGTCACACATTTGACGAGCTTCGGTACAATGAGTTCAAGAGATCAGTCCCTGTAAGTGACCTCCAATGGACATCATATTCTGTGCATGGACACATTAAAAGAGCTTTCTACTTGATCAGAAGATATGTAAATGTTTTAGATCATGCATATTTGGAGAAAGATGTGTGTGAATTTGGTTGGGAGGATATTGATGGGGTGCTAAAACCAACAACATTTCTAAAGTCTCTACCCAGAGAACTTACATGTACTTGCATAATCTGTGCTACAAAAATATGTCCCTGTCACTATGCTCTTCTCAAATGTGCTACATTCTGCAAATGCACCACAAGCGATTGCCAAAAAAAAGTAAAGTGAACTATGAAAATATGTCTAAAACAGGAGTGATAAACATTATTTTTTTTCATATTCAGATCATAAACACTGTTTGATGTATACATCAAAGGATTAAAAACCATTATTTTTTGTTTCATATTTATATATTATGTCTCTTCCTCTACTATAGCTGTCATTTTTTAAAATGGCAGAAGAGTTGCTCTGACGAGTTATTTTCTGCCTCTATAAGAATACCTAACACCCAAAACCTATGTTTTGACACCAAAATGAAGTATATAGGACTCATGGTTCCTGAAATATTACATCATGACTGCAACACATCAGCCATTTCTAACCAGATCAGCAGTGTCTACTCAAGCTAAACTACTTCTCTAATGATCCAAAAACACAAAACAAAAACGAAAGTCTCTGGACAACAATTTTATTATGGAGGTTTATCAGGGGCCGGGATTAATAGTCCCCTCGTGCGGTACACCGACACCGGAAGATACAATGGCAGTGCACTTTCACTACATACTATGGTTTTGGCGAGCACCAGTATGCTTGGGGTGCAAACTTAATTTAGTAGCCGATCAGCTCATTTTGCTAAGAACAAGCAAACCTGGAGCCTAATGCCGGTCCCATCACAGGAAAATAAGCTGCAACCAGCATGTTACATCTCTGTCTCTTAAAAAGGAAATTAATGTTTTAAAACTTTTATCATGCTCAGTATGCATGTTAGATATGTAAGTCTATGTACATTTGTGAAAATGCCTATGTGGGGTGTGGTGTGTGAGAGTGTGTGTGAGAGAGAGCGTGCAAGAGTAAGTTCATAATATCCACTTAGCACTGATTGTTAGGTATTTAGTAGTCAGTCAGTGTTTAATACTATCCAACAGAATAAATGTTATGAACCTTAGAATTTGGAAAGAGTGAGTTAAAACTTACAAAGTTTAAAAAGTTTGTAATCCGGTGGATGGGGAGCTGTTTGAAGCTGCCTCATTACTCATTTAGCCATTTTACCAGGATTGTAACTTTTGATCTGCAGGTAATACAATGATCTCTGCAACAAGATCGTTAACCCACTGGGCTATCTTACATGAAATCCAAATTCATGGTCTTCACATTACACGCTGACCTCTGAGGTAGGCACATTATCACTCTGGGTTGTTCTATTTCATTATGCTTCAAAACAACAAGATGGCGTGCAGAAGAACTTTGGTGTTTAATATACTTGGTCGAGAGATGACCTAGCACCATTCCATCATGGAACATGCTAAAGAGACAAAGATCTCTGCAGCAGCTGCCTTACCCTAGATGTTTCCCTACCAACAATGAAAACAATGGAATGTTGAGAGGAATGTATTCTCTCTTTCTCTCCTGCTCCCCCCACATAAACACAATCTGAAGCCACTTAAAATCCTCATATGCAAGGCTTGGAAAGGGGTCCCTGGCTGACCGGTGGAGAGAGGATGCTCAGCCAAGAAATTACCAGCTGGGCCAAGATCACCAAGTGGCACAAAAAAACCAATCGGTCTGGGACCAGGATGCAAGCACGAACATGGGAACTGAGAGGACCAAGATGACCAGGACCCAGAGTATAAGCAGTGCCAGGAAAATCAGCACCTTAGTTGTAGAGGCCACACATCTCATAAACAATTGTTCAATACTCTTCTTAGGCTACAGCGCCTTTTCATCCTACTTAAAGTACCATCGTGCAAGGATGTCTGTGTTGAGGGGTGTGATTGTTTATGTGCGGGAAGGTGTCCCTTCCTGCACATAAACAATCTATAATGGAGCTTTGGCAGCACTTCTGTGTGTGCTGCAGAATGCGGCACACACAAAAGTGCCAAAGCATCATTTTCAAATGATTGTTTATGTGCAGCAAGGGACACCTTACCGCACATAAACAATCATGTCTGGCGTTTTGCTTTTTTTGTGCATGCAGCAGAATGCAGCACGCATTGAAAAAGCAAAAAACGAGGAGGAATAAAAGTATTCCTCCTCGGCGCGCCCTGCTAACGTCACCTCTGGGGGTGGTGTTAGATTTCGGCGCTGCGTCAGGTTTAGGAAATTTCATAAATCTGAGGCAGCGTCAAAATGCAGTGGGTGTTGCTGTGGCATGCCCACAGCAACACCCATTGCACGCCCCTTCCACGCACAGCGCTGCATGGAAAGGGGCCGTATTTACAAGGTGCCGTTAAGCCACAAAAAGTGGCTTAATGTCACCTTGTAAATACGACGCTGTGCCTAGCGCCACAGGAGTGTCACAAAAAGTGACGCTCCTGTGGCACTAGGGGCCTAGAAATACGGCCCTGGGTATCCCTGCCAGCAACCATACAAAACAGCCTGTTTGTAACCACTCCAGTAACCCTTAACAGCTTTACTATCACATTTTCCCTGCTGCCATTTTTGAGGGAAGGGTTTGTCAAATGCACTGCATAGGCTGATCGTCATTGGCACTTCATAGTGACATCACAGGCTCCAGTGCGAGGTGGAACCCTTCCATGAACAAGAAGCCATCTTCAGGGGGAAGTCTCTAGCTGGAGCCTCCCTTGCAGTGCGCATGTGCTGACGGGCTCAAGGGCATGAGTTGCACTTGTACCTGTGTGTGCAGCTTACCCTACAGCGGCTGGCGCCCGGACAGTAGGAATCCGTTGGCACTCATTTGCTTGCTTCCTCGAGGAAAATCTGAAAACAGTGTGGCTAAATGGTGTCTTTCAAACGCAAATTCTCAAGGACTTTGGACATCTACTTATCCTTCTTCTCTCCATCCATCCTCTCTTCTCTCCGTCCATCGCTCACTCCATCCAGCCATTAGTGAATCTAAATGGTGCTTTTCACATCTAAAGCATCAACAAATCTAATCATCCATCCATACATCCATACACCCTCCTCTAGATCCACTGTTCCTTTCTCCAGCCATACTTGTCTCCATCATCCATCGTTCCTTCTCTTCATCCATTCATCTCTTTCATTCCATCCTTCCTTCTCCACACCCCCACCATCCATCCATCATTCTTTCCATCTCTTCATCCATACATCCATCCCGCACTTCCTCCCCTCCTTCTCTGGTCACTGGTTTTGTTTGTTCCCTCGCCTGACAGCTGCATCTGTATACTACTTGCTTGAAGTGGTGTTAGTGTTTGGAGAGCATTGTCTCCAGTCAGGGGCAAAGAAGCCATGTGAAACTTTTTAACACTTCATGTTACACACGTTGCTCAGTGGATCTCTCCCCTCCTCACGCTGCTAAAGTGGGGTTCAGGAAATCCTATGTTGTCTAGAACAATTTAGTTCATCCAGTTGAATTAACACACCTGAAAACAATGACTTGTAAAAGGAAAGCACAGGGATGGAGCATCTCACACTTGGTGACATGGTGTCATCTGTTGCCCATACCTAAAGAGGATAAAATAGTAGTAATTCCCCTCGACAACGACCTCAGGTTAGTACAAGGTTTCCAAAATGGCCGCCCAGGAGGGTGAGGGCAGAGCCACTGTCTCCGCTAAGATGTAGCAATCAACAGGACAGGAAAGCGAGCTCCGCAGAGTATCTCCTTGCAGACAAAGGCCTTGCATAAATATCTCATGGCATGCATAAAACATCAGGCTTTCTCTTTTCTTTCAGGTAAGTGATGCTTCTGTGCTGGGGAAAGGTGGTGGGCGGTCAGCGCGGCCTGAGCAACAACAGCAGCGGAGCAGCGCGTGCCATGCGCTCGCGCAGCCTACGCTGCTACCACCGCAGGGCTGGGCTCGCGAATCCCTGGCCTGGATTTGTGGGTCTGTAAAAGTGTCAGGTGGAAGGAAGCCTTGTGTCTTGGCATTGTCTGAATCGCTTGTGTGCCCTCTGTGAAAAGTGTCACAGGTGTCAGTGCTAGATAAAATCCACACAGAGGGGAAGACGTTTTGGAGTATGCTAAACAGTACTCTTGTAGTATTGATAATATTCTTGTAGTACTCTTTTAGGAACTCTTAAAGCCTTTGTGATTTGCCTCAAAATACTGAGATTGAGAATATTCAGGAAATATTTATGAACAATTAATAGAAAAAAGACTATTTAATTTTGTGCTTTTTCTAATAGGGAGGTAGATGTGTTGGGGCAGATTAACAAAGGTACAAAAACAAGTACATAAAAGAGTACTCCTGTAGTATTGTTCCTGTACTGACAAATGCTTTTGTGAAAGAGACCTAAATTATTTCATTTTAATACCCGAAAGAGTTAGATTTGCTTGCAGCTGATGAAAACTGATGACAGGGCTGTAATCATGATTATAACCCTTGACCTGTAGTATTGTCATACACTAGTAGTTACACGATATTACAGTGCTTACACTCCTTCCGACACCACAATGCTCTTCGGTACATGACAATCCCCACCTAAATCCTCGTCAGCGTTGATGGACTGGGTGCAAGGTATTAGCAGAAGGTGACCCTACACTCATAAATGTTTTTACTCAGGCACAATGTTACCCCACAATGGAGCAATTTTGCACATGTACAAGTACTATTCAAGGGCTACGGACAGAGTGCTCCAGGGTGGGGCTTCCATGGAAAGTTTGAGAGCACCCACAAGCGCATGGGTGTCTTGGAGTTCTAAAACTCCGCCCTGACTGCTTACACCCCGAGAAGAAGTAGGAGATTTAGGGCCAGATGTATCAAAGGTTTTTACCCATTCTATGTCTATGGGAAAATGTGTTCATACATACGGCCCTTACTCCTGCCATCGGTTTGGAATAAAATTGTAGACTCAAACAATTTGCATAACAAACACTTTGGGCCTGATTACGACTTTGGCGGAAGGGATTACTCCTTCCCAAACATGACGGATATCCCGCCTGCCATATTACGAGTGCCATAGGATATAATAGACTCGTAATTCGGCGGACGGGATATCCGCCACATTTGGGATGGAGCGATCCCCTCCGCTGAAGTCGTAATCAGGCCCTTTGTGTGAAAAAATAAAAAAGCTTAAAAAGTAGATAAAAAGATAATGTTGAGGTGGAAAATAATTTTAATGAGTGATTTAAAATAAATGTATTTAAAAAAAAAAGAAATTACAATTGACAATACGCATTTAAAGTCGTGGACCGCTACCCCAAAGTGTGACCTGGCACTGGTGCAGACTGAAGTGAGAGGCCTAGAGTCATAGAGACAATGCTAATGTGATAGAGAATAAACATCCAAGTTTTAAGGTCTTTCTGGAACTTCAGGTGATTACATGAGAGTAAAACGGAAGAAACGTAGGTTTTATGGCCTTGCGCCTTGCCGGTAAGAAGCCCTTCCAGCTAGACATGCCTTTGTAGGTCCGCCTTGGCAGCGCAGCTGTCTGCATGACCTATTCACAAAACAGCATGAGATGAGAGGGAAACACTCCTCTGGGTGGAAGCAGCTCCCTCTCACCTCATGCTATTTGCTGTTTGGTGAATCATTCCTCCTCCAGTTGTGTTTGATTCCACTGCACAAGGGACTATTTTGAGTGTTAAATTGATACTCAACCATCACCCATTTATTTTCTCATTCATGCATTCTTTACAGAAACCAATCATTTTTGTGCTTTCTGTTTTTTAGTGCATTAGGCTTTTTAAATGTTTTTATAGGGACTCAAAGTGCAAGCTAGACCTATTGGCTTAGCCAACGCCTGTGTAGCCTTGGGATGAGGAAAATATTGACAGAAGCCGATTGAAGAGAGTGGATCACGACATAGGGGCGAAGCTTGCACACAAAATATGTTGGACTGCGGTAGTAAAATGCGCTTCCATGTCGGCGCCCTCCTTTGCCACAACGCCAGCATCAAGACAGGCGGCGAAATGATCAGAGAGTCGAAATGGGAATCCAGGGGCATCAACCTCATTGACCAGCTGCAAACGAGGGGGACAGTGGCACGAGGATGGGCTCCCTAAACCTTTGGCTCGCCTTGGGATGGCATTGCATTGAATGATTCATTGGCCTGCAAGCCAAGCCCTGCATGGATGCTTAGGATCTCAAGCTGTGTACTTTTCCCGGACTCCCTGACCCGGAAGTACTTTAGAATTTAGGGCAATACATTGCATAAAGCACTTCTTTTGGAAGTGTTTCCTACCAGGCCAGGTCATTTTTTCACACCTGGCTGGGTCGAGGCTACTCTGAGTAAGGCTGGTCCTTACTTCTTGAGTTGCGTGCTAGGTGCCTCCCGTGCTCAAGGTTAAAATGTTCATTCTTTAAAGCACTAGTCAAATTACTTTAAAGCAAGCCCTGGACCCTTGCTAGGTAGCGAAAAGCAGTTTTACTCCCCCATTCGAATTGCTGGCAGTGCAACCAGATGGCCTACGACCTGATAGACATCCTCTGGCACGGCCAAAAACCTCACCGCTGCCGGTCTGGTCTTCGGGCTGCTCTATATGATGTCAGTGGTTCGTCTAGTCCCAGCCCGACACACTTGGGTCTCTTACGTGATTCAACAGACCTGACGAACCAGGTGCGTCATACACATAGGTGGACGGTGATGAAACTGTCTGGAGGAGGCAAACTTAATGGCTCATGAAAAGGTTTATAAGGCCAGTGGCCAATCTGGAATTTTGAATCATATATGGGACCCCTTTTTTTAGAGGATGTGAGTGAACCCACTATGATTTGAACCCTACCTTCAACTACTAAATACTTAGTGGCCATCTGCGCCCACAGTGGAGACCCTGACTTCCTGGGTCTCTTTTTGTAAATCATTTTTATTACGTTTTCCCAAAACAAAAACCCCATTATGAATAAAATGAAAAGAATCAGTTGACTTTTGACTATGTCCTGATAGTAATTACAATAATAGTTCAGATCAGTAATCAGTGAGTGCATGGAGTTTGCAACAATGCTTTGCTTCTGTGTGGAGAAGCAACAATACAGTGGGAAGGGGTCATCTTTCATTATAAACCAAACTGGGTGAAAGTGGTGGTAGAGGGCGGCAGGGCATGGTAGTTGATGATGGAGGAGAGAGGCGAGAAGAGTATAGCACAGTGAGGAGATCTTATAGGGAGAACTTCCCACCCCCATAGCAAACCAGTTCGCGAGCGAGGTGTGTGACGGAGGTGCTGTCTATAATGATTGGAGTGTTGTGGCCACATGTTGTGGGGGTAGGTCATCATTCCTTGTATGCTGTGTAAATTCCATCAGCAGAGTCGCCCGGTGGGGGGATACGGGATGCTTACACAGATGGCAAACCTCTTCATAACGAAGGGCGTCTTCCTCCGCCATTGCCCATTTGCATATTGCATCATACCAGGCTCCAGAGGAGGAGCTTTTGGGGCGCACTAATGTAGGATGAGCGAACGTTTAGCAAGGAGAAGCACCAGAGAGGCAAAAGAAGTGCTAACCCTTCTTGGGTCTTACTGTCTCTATCTGGGATCTGAGTTATACTGAAGCCTTCCATTCCTAGAAGCACCTACTATGAGGTCAATGACGGAGCACTTTATATGATGCACGACTAACAGGGTCACACACTACGAAGTGAGTGATATCACAGACTAGACGTGTTCCCTATCAATTAACTTGTGACTTGGTCTTGTCGCCCTCTTTAGCCTTCCCTCTCCCCTTTCTCTCCCTTTCACAGGGTTTATTTTATCCAATTTGTTGTGTTTTTGAATGACACCAGGACATGTAGACACAGGCTTCCCACCATACCCTTAACTATAACCCATGATGGGGCATCACCACTGATACTTATGCGGGTGTCAATGTTGTTGCATTTGTTAGAGACATGTCATCCAAATAGCCCTTGACAGTGCCTTTGATGAATTAAGTATATGCTGAAACAATCTGTTGTTCACCTAGAAAATGTGACATAGAATTATATTTAAAAAAACAGAATGAGCAGATGAAACTGTTTCTGAAGGGGATGGACCTATGTTTAATAATGTTAAATTAAAAAGAGTTCTAAATAGAAGTCAGGAAGAGAGTAAATCACAAAGTTATTCGGAACGTAGAACAGGCGATAGGGTAGAAATTGAGATAGTTAGGGTTTTCATGGTGTCAAAGGCCGCCTTAGAAGAATTTTTTGATTCTTGGAATCGCAAAGGGTAGAAAAGAGCGCTCCAGATTTTGAGCTGCTTCTTGTTGATGTTAGGAGCTGCCAGATAAGATAGTTTAGTGTTTGGGCAGGAAATGCCAAGACAAACTTGTAATGCTTTGCCATTACTCTTACAACAGTTTAGCTCAGGCGAATACCAAGGGCTGAATGCCTCAATCTCGGTAACTAAATCATTTTAGAAGTAATCACATCCAAAGGATACACTACCCAAGACTAGACGTTCTGCAAAAGTAGAGGTAAGATCACCAAAGACCTAAGAAGGGCTTGTGAATGTGGAGTGTTGTGGGCAGAAAAACAGGCGTGGACCATTTTCTTAAGGGACTGAGTACTTTACTATGTTTTCTCCTGGTGGGGGTA
This sequence comes from Pleurodeles waltl, assembly GCF_031143425.1. Taxonomy (NCBI): domain Eukaryota; kingdom Metazoa; phylum Chordata; class Amphibia; order Caudata; family Salamandridae; genus Pleurodeles; species Pleurodeles waltl. Next base: position 1,802,286,068 of record NC_090444.1, on the reverse strand, counting down.
TTGACAGGGTACCTACTACTGATGTACTTGTAATAAGAGCAATAGAGTAAATTCTAACCTACATTGAAACTGCTAATGCCTGTCATTTTTAATGTTCTTACAGATTATTACAGAAACTAAATAATTCCATGCTGGGTTTCATAACTTCTCAGTGTTGCTTTGTAAGGCAACATGTCACAACATTGAGTCTATGAGTCTCTTTAGCCTCTGATGATGTTGTCTTGTGTTGCTGTCCTGTGTTTAGGGCCTGATTGCGTAATGTAAGACTTTCACTGCTCGGGTGACTCAAAGCTGAGGATCTGGTATTTTTTGTATTTCCTGAGTTCCAAGCACAAGAATATTGCCATACGCTTCAGCTTTGGGGGAAAGAGCAGTTGGTGAGTGATACTCTACACTTCGGTTATGTTGGGAACCACCTAACTGTTGAGACCCGCTGTCATGTCAACGAGTGTGTGTATTATATGTCCAAGATTCCTGATAGCCTTGTTTGGCAGCCGCATGTCTCCACAGATCCATACGTTGCCTGCGTATTTGATCTTCTTACTGATCATTCTGGGAGAGATCCACAGGGTTTTCTGTTTAACCTTCTCAGTCAATCACAATGTATTTTTCCTTCTCGGACCTTATATGAAAATATATTCACTGGTGTTTTAATGCAATTGGCAATATAGTTTCATCAATATGTAGTTTTATTTTATTGTGCTTGAATCCGCTTACCATGCACAGAGGCATGGCACAGAGGAGTAGAATGCTTCTATTTATGAGTCTTGCTTTGACCCCATTCTGTTGTTGGCTTTGAACTTGCTACTCAGTCAAATGGACCACTGGGCACCATAGAAGAAGATGAGTATGGAGTTGTTTACTGACTGTAGTCATAGTTCATGTATTTTGAATTGTGCTAGTAGCATACCATTCACAGAGGTTCCTGTGCCTATGTGAGTAAAATAAAAATCATTGACTTAGTGTAAGTATCACTGGTTTATCTGTGTTTTTCTGTACCCGTAATGATGACCACAGGAAGTGTCTGTCTCTGATGTTGAGCTATGTGCAACCGTTTGCTACCAAGCTGAAAATACTAAGCCTGACGCATTGGCCTTTTAGCATTACTGCTTGAAGGTCGTTTTAGTTGATCTCCTGACCTCAGCTTAGGCATCTGCTTGTAGTTGGTTTTAGAAGAATTCACACAGGTACTTTCAAAACTTACAAATGATAGTGTGTATATATGTGCTTTGTCGTTAGTCAACTATCTTACTCCTCGTAGAAACAGAGTATCTGGCCAGTTGACTCTGTGATTCGCAAACTACTCATTTTTGTTTTGTTCATAAACCCTTTCATAGGATGATCAGAGTGTGAGGAGATTTTATTTGACTTGAGGACAGTGAGCTCCAGCCATTTTACCTATTATATGAGAGTAGAAATATTAAAATCCAATGTCCTCTAGGTCCAGTAAGCTGAAGTCGCTTGCATATTCCCTCACTTGTCTGGAGTTAGGACATACACCTCTATAAACCCATGAACCTTCGACTGTCTTACAAACACTAGAATAGTGACTGGGTTTCCAACACTGGATATACATGCACCCTGTAACTGGACAGAGGCTTCAAGTAATAGATCTTGGTCTCTGAATCTGCACTCTGTCATGCTGCACACTTGGGCCCAGATTTACAAAGATTTTGCATTGGTGTTGCATCTCCTTTTTGACACAGCTCGATCCAAAACCCCTTTTCATATTTATAAAGCCACGCAGGTGTTGTTAGAAAAATTTAAGCAACGCATGTCACTGTCTTGCATTACTTTGCATCAGGTAGGCGTTCCACTGGTGGTACATGACGTTCCCCTGCGTCCACCCACGTATTTTGTCGCAAACCTATATTTACAAACAGATATAGACATAAGTTTGCTCCAAATGGTGCGCTTGCCTCATGCTTGCTGCTTTTTGCTCTATAGCACAAGGGTATCTGCAATGGCACGAGGCAGCAGCACATGGTGAGAGCAGAACAGCAACATTTCTTGGAAGATATGGCACAGTGTTGCTCCCTCCGATTGACTCAGTGCAGCGCCACAACTTTGCTTCCTGTGCTGCGTTACGCCACTATATAAATATGCAGGACAAATATCAAGTCATGCAGAGGAGCTCTGGTATTGACAGATCCATAAGACGTGGGTACCCTGCTGTGATTTCAGGGTGGAAGGGGAGCAGGGAGTCAGGGGTATTGAAAGGAAGACCTGGAATCAGTTATTTGGGCTTTCGATCACTAGCCTGTATGGTTCAGCGGCACAGATCTGACCCCACCGAGGCCAGATTGGTCCTTCATCCCTTGGTGTCCAGCTCGCAGGGTTTGTGCGGCTGCAGCTCAGGCACAGCAGAGGCAAAGGGAGAGTAACACAGAGCACAAGAGTGGATGAATGGATGAATGGAGAGAGGAAGAGGGTGGATGTCTTGGGTGAGAGCTGGCAGTGTTAAACAGATAAAGGCACGCTACTCAAAAAGCTATATAGCTGAAAAAATATTTAAGGCTGTTTTACCATTTTTCTGTCCTGCTGAAAAGGTTGTGCTAGTGGTCAGTCACTTAACTACATGATATAGTGTTCTTTAAAAAAGCGCTTCTTCAGCTGTTTACTAAATTAGAGCAGGTTTGGCACAGTCCTAATGAAAGGACTTCAAGACGTGGCTCTTTGACTGAACTCCTTACCCCCCAGCACCTTGAGACCCTCTCGGGTGATTAGCCGTGCTTTACAAGAACCTTGATTGATTGACTGACTGACTGATTGATTGATTGACTGAATACCGTGATGCCATTCCAGACCCTAGGTGGATAAATCGAGAAGGCCTGTTGTCTTGTTTTTTCTCGTTTGCACATCTTTGTCTCCAGGCTGATGTGTCCTGGCTGCGGGTGTGCCAAGAGCCACAGGAGTGATAAGCTTATCAGTCAGGGTATCAGTGGCGCCAGTTGCCATGAATTTGTAGATGATGCAGGGAGATGGGTGAGTAATGGGAGGCCCCTTTTTTACGCATCATATACTTACCTACATGCCTTTGCCTCTCCAAACCTTCTAGTCCCTCTCTAAGCCATTGAAATTTTGATTGTTTTAGGTCATGGGTGTCCAGGAGTGGAGGATCCATGCCGCATATTCAGGATAACCACTGACTGCTAATTCATGTAAATTCATTGTATGTAAAAGTAACCTATCTGGATAGCCTAAAAATCAGGCGTGGGTCTGGACAGAGATTGGACATACCCACCCAGGGGTATAACACAGACACCAGCAGCACCTATGGAACTGACCCCCCCAGAGGCGTAAGAAACTTGAGGGGTCTCCCCTGCAATGTACATGGAGGGCCCCCCTCCGGACTCACTTAGGAGCTCTCAGGCCAGGGTACTGTGCTGAGGGGGACCCCTGGGCACAGGGTCCCCCGCACTGCAGAGGCTAGAGGGGCCTTTGTTATGCCACAGGGCCCCACCCATCAGGGGGACCCATTCAGTCTAGAGTTTATGACCATCTGCGGGACATGGACGTTTTGCGCCACTCATAACACTATACATGGGGGCCTTATCACTTTGTGTTGCACCACTGCACCTGCCATAGCATAAAGTGCTGCCCAACTACAATCAGTCAGTCTCTCATTGAAGGGATAAGTGTCAGTGCTAGGCTTTTAAGTTTTAAGTTCAAACCTTCGTTAAGGGGCGATGTTTGTGAGATCATAGACCAAGGCCTACATCTCCATGAGAGTCAATTACTCAACTGCAAGTGGACGCGTCTAGATCAAGGCCTCACAGCTGATCTATGTACGTATAAGAATGTGTGCATTGTAGGCACAACGTGGACTGCACTTATCTGCTATTGAAAAAAATCTTCTCATCCTGTGGGCCGGCATGACTGCGATCACAATAGCTCCAACTCCCTAACATGGAGTCGCTGCCCTGCACCTGTAGGCTGTCACCACTCGCCACCCGGGCTAAGAATAGGTCGAAGATGTGGGAGGAGTATGAGCTCCCACAATACTTAGTAGAAGCAGAACAAAGCAGGCCAACAGTGGCTATCCATTGTCCGCTGGTCATGCAGAAACTTGGCATGCCAGGGACCCTCACCGCGCGTGTGGTGGTGGGACGCATGCATTGAATGTCATGCAATAATGACATGCAATAAAAATAGACGAGGTCCTTGCATTCCGCACATAACCCTCCCTTCCGGAGGGCAGGGCCTTAAGCCTTTGTCATCTGTTCTAGTTGGCAGTCATTGGTTGCCTTTGTACTTGGGAATGCTATTGTTAAGTGTCCGAGGCTGCCTTTGGGTCCGCCATGAGCTTGCGTCTATTGGACGTGGATTTAATGGCAAGGGAAGACCGTTTACAGCAGACTTCAACTGTCTTTGCCAACACAATGAAACAGCACTGTTGTAGCTAAATAGATCATTTATTTCATTACCAAGATTATGGGGGTTATTCTAACTTTGGAGGAGGTGTTAATCCGTCCCAAAAGTGACGGAAAAGTGACGGATTTACCACCAGCCGTATTACGAGTCCATTATATCCTATGGAACTCGTAATACGGCTGGTGGTATATCCGTCACTTTACCGTCACTTTTGGGACGGATTAACACTCCTCCAAAGTTAGAATAACCCCCTATATGTTTTTTAATACATTTTCAGATTATTTTTTTACCGAATTTAGGGCTAGATGTATCATTATCCCGGTTTGCATTTCCTAAATAGCTATTTATAAGAAATTGCGATTTAAAAAATGCAAAATGGGATGTATGAAAATTGTGATTCGGTAATAGCAATTTCTGAAAAGTTGCAATCGGTATTACCGAATCGCAGTTAGGGACTGGGACTCCGTTCATCTCTAAGGGCCTGTAGGCCCATAGGTGCGAATGGTTTTGGATTTCCAAATTTGCGAATTCCTGAGGCCCCCTTTGATGCACCCCCAAAAAATATCAGTGGACATGTGAAGCGCACACATGCTATAGGGGAATGTGTGTGTTTTAATGCATTTTTAAAATTGCACATGGCTACCACCAAATTGGAGGTAATTGTATTTCCTAAATGCCCAATTCGCATTTAGGAAATGCAGGAAACATGTGCTTTGGAAATCGCAAAAAGGAATTCCCTATTTGCAATTTCCTATTTAGAGAATTGCAATTTGCGATTCCCTAAATGGAGTCGCAATTTCAGGGAATCGCTATTTTAGCGATTCCTTAAAATTGCAATACGAAGGCCTTTCATAAATCTTGAAAGGCATTTTTGCATTAGCAAACGGTCGAATTTTGCAATTCGCACCATTTAGGAATGCAAAAATCTTTGATACATCTAGCACTTAGGAACACATGTACAAAGCATTATTCTAGTCGCAAACGGCCCGATTCGCAGAATCGGCCCGTTTGCGACTAGAAAAATGCTTTTTGGGATGTACAAAGCCCAAATTGCGATTCGGTAACTTGTTACCGAATCGCAATTTGGGTTTTGCGATTCGGTATTAGGAAGGGGCGTGTTCAGGGCGTCCCTTCCTATACCGAATCTGAATGGTATGTATGATTGTTTTGTGACTGTGAACGCGGTCGCAAAACAATCGCAGTTAGCGCCAGTTTCAAATTGGTGCTAACCCAGTCGCAAAGGGGAAGAGGTCTGCAAGGGACCCCTTCACCGTAGTGAATGCAGATGAAAACGTTTTTGAAGAGCAAGCAGCGGTCCCACGGACCACTGCCTACTCTTAAGCAATGAAAGTGAAACGTTTCATTTTCTTCTTTTTTTTTAAACGCAGCCTGTTTTCCTTTAAGGAACACGGGCTCTGTTTTAAAAAAAAAAAAAAGATTGCTTTATTTAAAAGCAATCACAGACATGGTGGACAGCTGACACCAGCAGGCCACCATCCCTGTGATTTGGGCGATTCTCGGTGGGTCGCAAATTGCGAACTAGCTCAGCAATATTAATGAGGCAGGTCTATTTGCGACACACCGGGAATCGCAAAATAAACTCAATGGAGTTTCTTACATTTGGATTTGCGATTCCCTAATTGCGATTCGCACGGAATCGCAATTAGGAAATCGAAAATCCAAACATTTGTACACGTGGCCCCTAGCTTCTGCGCCACATCTTATGGCCCGGCAATTAGCGCATGCTCCTCAAGTGCACCAGTTATACAGTTTTTCACTTTGTTGATGCCAGAATCTGCGATTTCCACACAGAATGAATCACCTTCCTGAATTACCGCCCTCCCTTTCAATTCATACCTCGACTCCTGTAAAGTGTGGTCAGAAATAAGGCTGGACAACGTTTAAATTAAGCTTGCAAAATTCCCAAATTTTAAAATTACACAAAATGTGTGACAATTTTTGAAATTTTACTTTAACAACTTTGGATCATTTTCACTCATGGGAGAGTCGTGTGAGCTGAAAAAGTCTCATAGTGAGACATTTCCTGGGGAAAGCAGTCCCCTGCCAGTATGTGGCCCGACTTTATTTTAGGAAAGGTATGTCCTTGTAATGAAAGAAATCATGTGAGATACTGATACAACACACGTAGCCCTGAAAGTGTCCTTTTGCTTCATTTTGTGAAATTGTCATGGAAGGTATCATCATTTTGCCAGAAAGTTTGCGAAGTTTCACACAGGAAATTCAGCAGTTACCACTGAAAACAAATGCTTTTACGTCTGAAATGTTTGTGGGTATCACCCAGAGTGCACCACTGACGGATTTAAGGCGCATCGGGAACACCGAACACTTGAGGCTGCCCCCCAAAAGTAGCAAAGCTCAAAACCAGGAGGAGGATATGTTTCTGCCTCAATGCAACTGACATTGCCTACAAGTTGAGTGTCAGACAGTTTACCACGAGGACAGCTGTAAAATATGTGATTAAACAGGTGATGTTAGCACCTGTTCAGCACATTTTCGCCCCGCCCACATGCCCCCATCTGAATATCTGGACATCAGCACATCACGGGCTTCTCTCCAATGCAGAAATCCTGTGCTTGGAGGAAAGGGTTGTGCTCGCTTACGCCCTCCTCCTGGTTTGGGGCTGTGGTACTTTTGGGGGGCAGCCGCAAGTACTAGGTGTTTCTGATGCACCTGAAATCTGACAAAAGTTCTGCACGTGTCAATAGTGCATATTGGGTGACGCCACAAACATCACACGCGTAGAAGCGGATCATTTTCAGCCTTCTGAATTTTCGGGGTACGAGGGGTATGTGGACCTGAGCAAACTTTGTGGCAAAGTTAGGAGACTTTCCATGACAATTTCAGAAAATCAAGCATAAGTATGCCTTGGCAGCTCCCTGTGCTGTATCAGTGTAGGGAGAGCCCGGCAAAGGGTCTAGTTTGACCCCAAGAATCAAACCACAAGGACAGCCATGCAATGCATTGTGGATTAATTCTCAGAACAAGCTGTTCCATGGACACCTGCAGGTACATCCCTTTAGTACATCAGATTCTGCTACCGTATACATTAAAAACAATATTTTGATATATGAACTTACAAAGATTCAATGAGGAATATCCCCCAGGATGCCCAGATGATGTGTATATGTCAAGTATAATTGGCAGTGATATTGTAGCATGTGCTGAAACATGGTGATCTTTCAAACAATATCCGAGTGAGGGTTTTTTAGTTTTGTACAGTTTGTAATCTGAACTATGTTACTTCAAGCAGCCAAAGTTGGAAGTCAAGGAAACTAAGGCAGAATGAAGCAAAGTTATTTCGCTGGGATCACATTTGGTGAAGTGTAGAAGCCAGGATTTGAACTGAGATTTATCTTGTCAGACTCGCTGCAGTCAGGGTCTCACAGGGCTTTTTAGGTCCCAGCCTACTAGACAGCGCAGCTGTCTGGTTTGCTAAAGACATTTTGAGGACATTCAGAAAGTTGACCTAGGAATGCATTCTGCCTGTTGCTTACCACTGGCTTTGCGGTTTGTAACTGAAGTTTTCTGGCTTTCTATTTGCTGACTTTATGTGCTTTAGACTGTCCAACTTGAGTTTGTCCCTCCAGTTGCCTAAATCTTGTTTATGGTATTCTTCCACAAACTCGCTTTCTGTCAATAGGCCTTTAAATCTTGTTCTTATTTTATTACATTTGCTGTGCCCTCAAAACAGAGGTCAAATGTCAAGCTGTGTCTTCTGAGAGAGCTTGGTGTTTTCTTTGCTTTCCCCGATTTCTTTCAAAACATCAACAAATCCTCATCAATAACACTTGATAACACTTTAGCAGGCATCTTTTTCTCCCGTCCCTAATGTTTGCACACACACGTGTATGTCACTCTTTCTTTTGTGCAACAGATGCAGTCGCACAAGGACAATCTGGCATCAAGGACATATTGAAAGCAAATTACTACTTCACTTAGGCCCGTATTTATACTTTTTTTGGGCCGCATTTGCGTGGTTTTTTGACGCAAAAGCGGCGCAAACTTGCAAAATGCCATTGTATTTTGTAGGTTTGCGCCGTTTTGCGCCAAAAAGCGGCGCGAATGCGGCGCTAAAAAAAGTATAAATACGGGCCTTAGAGTTTTTTTTACAGGACACAAGGACTCCATTTTCTTATCTTATAGAGCACATAGCTACCATAAGGCTTCCCAACTTTGCGAGTCAGAAACGTACACCTACCAATCTGCAATTAGTTCATAGTTAGTTACGGTAGAGCCAGGTGTTGAGCCATTTCCTAAATTTGACTTCATCAGGTTCAGTTCTGAGTGACCGATAATGTATTCCACAGTTTGGAAGAAAGATAAGAGAAAGCTCTTCCATCCCATTTGGCCTTCTGAATGCGAGAAACTGATAGAAGAGCCGTGTTGAAGGATTTTAAGGCCCTGCTCGGAAGGGCTGCTCGGAAAGGCTGTCAGAAGGGCTCTAGCCATACGAGGACATTCTCAACAAAGAGACGCAGGAGCCTGTACGTTTATTAACTTGGGCTTCCATCACCAGACAGCTATCCAACCACATTCCCAGGCTTTTAATAGGTAAGGTTGGAATGCGTGGTGTCCCTAGACAAGTTATTGTTGTTGGATTATTTCCTAAAACTATAAATTCAGTTTTGTCCCCGTTTAATTTCAATGAACAGCTTACCATCCAATGAGCCACATTTCCCAAGAAGGGGCCCAGCTGAGGCTGGGAGCCTTCATTTGGGGCAAGATAGATGATAAGCTGTAGATCATCAGCATAAAAGACAATGGACAAACCAAATTCCTTGTAATGGAGGCCAGTAGTGCAGAGTGCAGAACCCTGTGGGACCCCCACTCTTCAAAAGGACCACCTCAGAGTAACAGGGAGGTTCCCAGACTTAAAATGATCTATCTGTTAAAAATGACAGAAGCCAGTCTAGGGCAGTACCTCCTACGCCAATTTCCTTCAACCTGAGCGCAAGTATCTGGTGGTCAGCCATATCAAAAGCTGCGCTTAGGTCGAGGAGAATAATGGCAGCCACCCCGCCCTTATCTAGGATTTGTGTAACCTCCTTAGTGACTACCAGTAATGCTGACTCCGTGCTGCCCTTAAGACGGAGTCCGTTTTGGCAGTCATCCAGAAGTAAATTATCCTTTAGATACTCAGAGGTGATGGCTAATATGTTTTTCTAAAATTTTCCCAAATATCGTCAGCAGAGAGATAGGTCTAAAGTTCCCTGGGCAGGCGGGTTCACGATTAATTTTTTTCACAAAGGTTTGACCACCACATACTTCCATTCCGGTGGGACCGTGCCTGTGGAAATTGAAGGGTTCAATAGTTCCCTTATAATAGATAGGATTTCTTGACACTCTTGTGAAAGGATATGAGGAGGAGCCGAATCTAATGGGGAGCCCGAGTTCACCTTCCTAAACAACTGTGGGGATGCTCCTCCCATAATTAGGAGAACTGTTTGCAAACAATCTGTCCCTTCCTCCAATGAGTGAGTTTTGGGACCAGTGCAGGAGACTACTTTTCTGTTTTGTAATTCACTATAATCATCTGCAACCTTATTTTGAAAAAAAGCAGCTAGCTCCTTAGAACAACGTTCTGAGGGAGTGGGCAATAAATTCCCATTTTTGAGATCAGTAAGAGGTTTTACAGCACAAAATAGTTCCCTGTGAGCATTAGCTGCAGCTTGTGCCCTTTTTATGTCTTGATGACAATGCAGAGTTGTAGCCCGGGAAGCAAGTTTCAAATTCTGATCATACTTCTGTCTACACTGTCTCTCCAATTTTTTACATTCCTTTTTTAGGGAGATTAGAGATTCATTAAACCAAGGCGCTGATTTTTTTTTCCCTTTTTTAGATTATCAATAGAGATTAAATTATCCAGGGAGTTATTGATCCACCCATTAACCATAATGCTAGCATCCCGGGGATCATTACCTAACGTTGGCCTGGACTTGGCCAGTATAGCTAGCTAGGCGTGTTTCTTAAGTTTAGACCATCTCTGGCCTTGATTCATAGAAGGTTTAGTGCAGTGGCGGCTGCCACTGAACGGGGTGGCGGGGTGTGACGGGGCGCAACGGGATGGGGGAGTTAAAAAAATAATAATACTTTTTTTTTTAAAACACTTACCTTCGAGGGGAGACGCGTTAGTCTCCCCTCTGTCCTCTTCCCGGGTGCACACAGGCTCCCAGCCAATCACAACGCTGCTGCACCAGCATGACAGCAGCGTTGTGATTGGTCTGAGTGGCCTGCTTCGCCGCTCAGACTGGGAGTGGGAGCCTGTGCATGTTCTCCACTCGACTGTGCTATACAGCCGGGTAGAGAACATGCAAAGTGCGCATGTCTGTTTGGCCGTCCCAACACGGCCGGCCAAATAGACTTGTGCACATTGTGGTACATAGCTCTCCTCCGGCCCCCTCCCTCCAGCCAAGCCCATCCCTTACTCCCAGGAAAAATAAAATGATAATAACATAGTGTATGTTATTATCATTTTAGTTTTCCTTTTTCAAAAATCCTGCGGGGCGACGCTCCTCCGCCTTAGCGGAGGAGCAGCCCCTTGTTAAGCACCCGCTGGAGGAGCCTCTTCCAGCATAAAAGAAATTAGAGTGTGGTCGGTCCAGGCCATTGGGTGAGGGCTTTTAATTTTAAGGCTAGGTTCACTACTAAAAACAGGATCTAAAAGATGCCTTTGACATGAGTGGACCCTTCTACTTTTTGAGTGAGAAGCATAGAGCCAAGGTCCTGAAGAAAGTTTGTGATTAAGGTATTATTAATTTCATCCAAGCGCAAATAAAATCTCCTAACAATGTAAAATATGGTCTTTCTGTTATGTGTCCAGCAACTAACTTTAGTAGGGCTTCCACAAACCCTGTACATGGCCCAGGGGATCTATAGATTAAAATTCCCGAAAAGAAGAAGGTGGTCGAGAGGTCAATGGTAAAACCAACATTTTCACACTCTGGTATATTAAGGGGGCTAAAACACATTCATAGGCATCTTTTATAATAATGGCAATACCTCTACCCTTTTTACTTAGGTGATCTTGCCTACGAATATAATATCCAGGGGAGAGGGGCTGAATGATATCAGGTGTGGAGCATTCTTGGGGCCAGGTCTCTGTAAGAAACAGCACGTAAACTGTTCTTCTTCTATTAAGGTAAGTAGTTCATATTTCTGGCAGGGAAGTGATCTACAATTTAAAAGCCCAATGTGCCATTTTGTAACACTTGTAATTCTGACCCCTTTCATACGCGTTAAAGGGAAATTACATTCGGAGCACTGTAGTTCCCCATTTATTAGGCATAACGCTGGACAGTTTGAGACTAAAGTCTTTTTCCCTTTGTCTTTATGCCACCGTACTCTAAGTCACTTTCCTCCACTTTACACTCTACTCTGCACTCTATGCCACTCTACTCTACACCACTGCACTCAGTAACACTCTACTCTGCAACACTACACTGTCCACTACTGAACTCTCTGCCACTCTACTCTGCACCACTCTACTCTACTCCACTACGCTCTATGCAACTGCACTCTACGCCACTGTGCCACTCTACTCTATGCCACTGCACTCTATGCCTCTCGAATGTACTGTGCACCACTGCACTCTATGCCACTTTGCTCTACACATCTGTACTCTACTCTGCGCCACCATACTCTGTGCCAATGCACTCCACCTTATTATGCACCACTCCACTCCTCGCCACTGGACTCTACACCACTCCAGTCTAAGCAACTCTATGCCAGTTCTTTCTATGCCACTCCACTCTAGCCTGCACCCTCCTCTCTATGGAGCAATGCCTCACAGTACTCTGAAACAATCTACTCTACACTGCACTCTGCTACTCTACTCTATGCTGTGTCACTCTACTCTATGCCACCGCCCTCTACACCTGTCTACTCTAAACCACTGCACTCTACCCAATGTACTGTACACCACTTCACTCAAAACCAATGCACCCTACGCCACTGCACTCTATGCCAAGTACTCTGCACCACTGGACTGTACACCACAATACTCTACTCTGAAACACTTTACACCACTGCACTGTATGTGACAGTACTCTATGGCACTCTACACCATTGTGCTCTACGCCACTGCACTCCATGCCACTTTATTGCACTCTGCACCACCGTACTGTATGCCACTGCTCTCTACAGCACTCTACTCTGCAACACTCTACGCTACGGCATACTAAGACACTCTAAAACATTCTCTTTACTCTAAGATAACTCTATTCTGCAAAACTGCACTCTCTGCCACTGAACTCTACGCTACTCTCCACCACTGCACTCTATGCCACTGCACTCTGCTCTGCACCACTCATCTCTATTCCACTGCACTTTATGCCACTACATTCTACTCTACTATAATCTACTCTGCACCACTGCTTTCCACTCCACTGCACTCTACGCAACTCTATGCTTCTGCACTCTATCCTGAACCGCTCCAGTTTACCCTGCTCCACTTCACTCTACTCTGAAACAATCTACTCTATTCCACTGCGCTCTACGCTACTCTACCCCACCCTGTGCCACTCCACTCTACACCATTGCACTCTGTGGCACTGCAATCTACACTGCCCCACTCTACTCTACATAACTACTTTATGCCACGCTACTTACTCTATCCCACTGCACTCTACGACTGCAATGCACTCTACACTACTTTACTCAAAACCAATGGACTCTAAGTCACTGCAATCTATTCCAATCTCTCTGCACCACTGTACTTTACACCATTTCACTCTAGGCCACTCTACTCCACTCTACAACACTCCACTCTATGATCCTCTACTCCATTAAACTCTATTCCACTCTGTGCCACTCCACTCTACTCCACTCCATGCCACTCTGTGACACTACTCTACTCTATGACGTTCTATGCAACTCCCTCTGTGCCACTTCACTCCACTCTATTATATGGAACACTACTGCACTCTCCTCCATTGCTCCACTCTACACCACTCCAGTACATCATTCTACTCCACTCTGTGCCACTCCACTCCACGACACTCTTCTCCACTCTACGACACTCTGCTCCACTCTGCTCCACTCTATGACACTGTGCTCCACTCTAGGACACTCTGCTCCACTCTATGACACTGTGCTCCACTCTATGACACTGTGCTCCACTCTATGACACTGTGCTCCACTCTATGACACTGTGCTCCATTCTACGACACTCTGCTCCACTCTATGACACTCTGCTCCACTCTATGACACTCTGCTCCACTCTATGACACTGTGCTCCACTCTATGACACTGTGCTCCACTCTATGACACTCTGCTCCATTCTACGACACTCTGCTCCACTCTATGACACTGTGCTCCACTCTAGGACACTCTTCTCCACTCCACGACACTCTGCTCCACTCTGCTCCACTCTATGACACTGTGCTCCACTCTAGGACACTCTTCTCCACTCCACGACACTCTGCTCCACTCTGCTCCACTCTACGACACTGTGCTCCACTCTAGGACACTCTGCTCCATTCTACGACACTCTGCTCCACTCTATGACACCGTGCCATTCTACTCTACTACACTTCTCCACTCTGCCACTCCTCTCTATGACAATGTACTCCACTCCATACCACTCTACTGTACAACACACTCTACACCACTGTACTCTACAGCACTATACTCTACGCAACACCCTTTACGCCACTACACTCAGCTCTATACCACTCAACAACGCTCTGTGCCACTCCACTCTACAAAACACTACTCCACTCTGGCACACTACACCATTGAACTCTACTCCCTTCCACTCTACGATACTCTACTCTCTCCACGACACTCCACAACACTGTGCCACTCCACTCTACTCAACTCTACACCACTCAATACCTCTCTACGCCACTCCATAACACCCCACTCTACTCCATGATGCTCCTCTTTACGACACTCCACTCTCCTTTACTCACCTTCTAGACCATGCTGAGCAACTCCACGCTGGTGGGCAACATGGCCAAATCATATTCGCAAAGCCAGTGGCTCTTGCATAGCCCACTGGTTCCCAACCTTTTGATTTCTGTGGACCCCCACTTTAACATTAATGGAGCCCAGGGACCCCCACTGAATCATCATGGGAATCCGGGGAACCCCGCCTGAGTCATTACTGGAAGCTGGGGACCTAATTTGTCAATGTTGGTTAATATTTTTTAATTTTCTAGGCTCTCGCGGACCCCCTGAGAAGGCTTCGCGGACCCCCAGGGGTCCCCGGACCACAGGTTGGGAACCACTGGCATAGCCAATACCTATTGGTTCTGCCAATGCTTGTATTCCTCTGGGAACATCCTCATTGGCATTGAAAGCAGAGGTCCCCTTGTGGATTGAAGAGAGAGAGAAAGATTGGGTGGAAGAAGAGACAACGGCGAGAGAATGGATGGATGGGCGGAGAGGGACCGCACAGCGAGACGACGGGAGCAGGGCTGGTTGGGACATTCCAGGGCTGCTCTGCAGTCCACCCACTGGACAAACATCTCATCCCCTCTCGGACAGTCAACAACACAACAACGTCTTGTGTGCCCATGTCCTTAACAAGTAAAAGTAGTACATTGGAGTAAATAAAGGTGGCTTGCAAAAAGATTAATCAAACTTACACTGCAAAATATATCTTTATGGGTACACGTTAAGCAAACTGACTGATATTCAATCTAAACTGTGGTGTCGAGCACAAAAGAGAATTCGTATTTTATCATATGAAGCAGTCCAGCAAACTGCATGGGTTGAAATGCATCTGAAATGTGTTCTTTAATGCAATGTTGTGTGTAAGGCTGTGGATTCCATGTATATGCTCATCTCAAAGCTTTCCCCTGACTTTACCACAACTATTCCAGGAGAAGCCCAGCATCTCAATAGAGACAATGAAATGCATCAGCTCAGCAATGAGATCAGAGATGCCACTGAGCTGGCTCTCAGGCTACAAGCTTCCAGTGGCCAGATCTGTGGCATGCAGGTCCTGTCTGTAGATACATCTGTGCTGCATGTAAACTGCATTGTCAGTGGCAGAAGCCTGTGCATTACATATACCTGCCTGCTGTATTCTTAGAGCATGAGGTTGTATTTTTTCTTTTCAAAGTCTGCATTAAGGAGGAGGGCAAAACAGGACAACGCCTGGACCCTGACCTTGGCTCTCAAGAGGCTATTGCAAAGTTTTGCAAAAATATAAATCGCAGTGTATTAATGACACGTTGTGGGTTAGCGGAGTTTCTACCTCACAAAAACGTCTTTGAGGCTAATTGAGATTCGGTAGCAGGTGGGGGCTTGAAACAGCCCCCCTCCACCGAACTGTAATATTACTCATCACTATAATGCAACCCATTGACAGGTTCCCGACTCATCAAAGCAAGAAGTATGCACTGAAGCTTATTCCAGCTGTGTGTACAAGCTCAGATGTGACTCTGCTTACAGGGTGAGAGTAGGACAGAAAACAGGCCCTGGCACCAGACTAAAAGTGGCCCTTATTACTGCATTGGATAGCTAAAAAAGAAGTCCATGTTTGCAAATTGGGGCAGTTTTGAACTTGTAAAGACAAGTTATGTGTTTTGCGAGGTTTTCCAGATTGCATGGATCTGAGTTTGCTATCTGCAATGTTTTTTTTTTTTAAACCAGTGAAACTCACAGTACAAATAGGCCCAGCAAATAATAAAACGGGCCCACAAACAGCCACAAAGTAGGGCCATGCACTGACCTGTCAGACCAGCTCACTGGGCATTGCTTGATTGCCTTTAGGCCTGTCCGATCCTGCCCATTTAGTCCTCTGGTCTAACTTCTGGGAGGTGTACGCCAGTGGTCAGCGAATGCAGTAAAAGAACAAATTCCCCAAGAAAAAAATGTCAGCTTTAGCTAACCTGCCTGACTTCTGCAGTTGTTTCGTAGTTTGAATATGTTTCTACAGGGATTGAGTTCTCTTGGGATTAGTGCATGAGCTAAGAATTCTGACTTTTTTCATCATTCGAATACACTACCCGATATATTAATTAATTGTGTCAGAAGTCTGGCAACAGCGCATATCCAAGGCATTGGTTCTTTTATTCCAAAGTCTGGTTTGCTTACTACTTCTTGTAGGCATTGTGAAAGCTTCTCTGGGAATGCATTTTTCCCATTGCTGACCATTGGCTTTGTGGTCTGTAACTCACATTTTCTGGCTTTCTATTTGCTGGCTTTATTTGTTTTAGGCTGTCCGGCTTCAGTTCGTCTCTCCCATTGCCCAAACCTTGTTCACTGTATTCTTCTACAAACTTGCTTTCTCTAAACAGGCGTTCAAAGCTTCGTCTTATCTTGTCACATTTGCTGTGCATTCAAAGCCAGGGGTCAAAATACAGCAGGCTCTCTCTTCTGAGGGAACTTTCTCTGACTTCAAAGTGTGATAATTTATGACAATCCTGCTGAGTGCCCATTTGAGAGAACAATGGTAAAGTTTTAGGGAAAGAACACAGGTGCTGGGGCCTGGTTAGCAGGGTCCCAGCACACACTCAATCAAGTTAGCATCAGATATCAGGCAAAATGTGGGGGGGGGGTAACTGCAAACAAAGGGACAGTTTCCTACAGCTTTGCCCTAATCTATCCCGCTCCACCTCATTCTAACCTACTCCACCCCAAACTACCCCACTCACCCCAGTCTACCCCAGTTCAATCTACCCTATTCCAATCTCCCCAACTCCCCACTCCAATCTACCCCACTCCACCCCATTCCACTCCGCTAACTTTAAGCCATGACGAACAGCAGCCACACTGGTCTACAACATGGCTAGAACACATTGCCAAAGTCAATAGGTCTCGCATGGGCAAACCTATTGCCTTTGGTAATGCTTGTAATTGGATTCTCATGGATTTATTAGTGGAGTTTCCGAAATCTTGAAATCTCAGAGTTTAAACTTTACATTTTCGGGTTCAAATTTCAATGTTGGGGGAGGGGGGTGCTTGGAATTTTAGGGTTTTTGACTGAAATTACTTTTGACCTCTTGGGGTGCCCAAGGTCACAACGCAGCGTCCAGCCATTGATGCAACTTGTGGGACAGAGCTGCGGTGTGTGTTACAGTTTATGATTGGTCTATGGGGGTTGGGGGCAGGGAGGGTGTGGCTCTCATTGTTCCTGCCGGTGCTGAAGGATACTTATACGGAACAGGGGCTTAAAATAACGTGATATCTGCAGCCATCACTCAGTCGCGTGCTGGGTTACAATTCTTCCCTCTTCCCTGCGGTCCGGGATTCCCTAAAATCCTGGCCTTGTTGTCTGGTGGAATCCCAGGCACGTGCAGCCGCGCGAGGACCAGCCGCAAAGACGCTACTATCCTGGCTTCTATGTGCTGTGCTTACAGTGACGGCATCGCCCCCTGCTGGAGAGGCAGAGAAGCGCTCTTAAAGCGCCCTGTGCAAGGTCGGTGCTGGTTAAAGACACGCACCCGAGTTACCAGATACACAAACCATTTTCAGGCATAAGCCTACATTTACGTCCGAAAATGGCTCCACTTAAGCCTGCCGAGTACTCTCACAAAAGGATCTCTAGTCGGAGAATGCTTTATTTATTGTGTAATTGTACTCTGCAGCCGTACACAATCACACTGTGTTGCATCCCTCGTAAGTAGTGAGGAGTGGACCGATTAAGATGCTTGAGAATTAGTGAAAACTCACAAACTTGTGAGTTTGGCCTTTCACAAGCTTCTCTCGTGTCTTCATCCCAGCCAGGAAAAGCCTCGCAGCTTGCTTCACCGAAGGGCCGGCGTAAATGCCCCTTTAGGGTGAGGAGGAGAAGAGACCATCCCCAAACCTCGCGGTGCTTCAGGGGAAGGCATGTCTCCAAAGGGAAACAGGATTTCCTAGTGGAACACGCAAACAAAGCAAAGAAAGGATGCATTTCCCCACGGCAGAGGTGTACTCTGTGCAGTGCTTAATTTGAGCCGGTGTTTGTCGTTGGGCGGCACCGGCACTTATTTTTAGGGACCTTAATTCTCCATATCAGACATTTCCGGAGACCAACAGAGGGAAAAACAAACAAAACGAAAAGACAGTGGAAAAGAAACAGAGAGAATCCGTCACCAAGAGAGAAAGCAGAAACATGAAGGAGTGGGAGAACGGGCCAGGAACTCCCTGGCAGTGACTCACGGAGGCCTGAGGGAGATTTAGGACTGCGCACCCTTGCCATTCGCGCGCT
The DNA here is from genome assembly GCF_031143425.1 of Pleurodeles waltl. Lineage (NCBI taxonomy): Eukaryota > Metazoa > Chordata > Amphibia > Caudata > Salamandridae > Pleurodeles > Pleurodeles waltl. The sequence continues at coordinate 1,802,267,530 of NC_090444.1, read as the reverse complement.
GACAGTTTATAGCGCCGGCAGCGAGTGTCTGAGCAGAGCTTTGGGCACCGGCACTTATTATTTTACAAATAAAGCACTGCCCTTGAAATGGCGACGGATGCGACTGACTACATTTCCCTGAACTCGCTACTGAATGAATTTAATGGACTGCTTGTTGTGTCAATGATTACCCAGGCTACCACTCGAAGTACAATAGTACCTATATATCATGCCTTGAGAAAGCCCATGTGAATGCACTTTATAGGGCGAAGCACGTGTTTTAGGCAACTGGATGCCTTGAAATTACTGTTACTAGACAGTGGGATCTTACCATATACCTGCAAGTATACTTCTAAAATGGGGGATTAGGGTTCCTCTGGTTCAAGTTCCCACGTTTGCTGAACGAATTGGCATTTTACACGGTAAGTTCTCCAATTGGACCCTCTCTTATGTATTACCATGTCCTACGAGAAGCCTCTGCCTGCCCCGCTCATCCTCCAGGTCCTCAAAGCCCGAGACAACGGTTCGATGTCACAATATCAACATCAGCCGCATCGAATACCAACATTTCATCAAGGTGAACTGTTCGGCGAAGCATAGATTTATTGTTCTTAACTCCACATCTGCTTACCTTAACGATATGTAGTCGGGATTACGGGGTCGATATAAGTGCAGGTCGATATTAAAACTTCGATATTGTGGTAGAACACCGGGACAACAGCCTCTGACGGAACCCGTAGGAGGGTAACAGTCCATGTCCTGACATCACTCACGTATCACACACATCGGAGGCTCCGCCTCATTTCTTGAGTTCCGCAAGAAGCTGAAGACCTGGCTCTTCGTATAAGCACCTCGGGGTCCACACACCCGCCCAAGAGCCTCTCGGTGATTGGTGCAAAACACAAATCAATATAACACCATCATCGTCCTCCCCGCCATAGTCACTGCGGAATGAGTTCCCTGCCATCCCCACCTTTTGCTAGCATGGGTTGATGTAGGTGAACGAAGAGTCCGCTCAACCACCAAAAAGGGGGAATTTTTAGCATTTATTTTATTTTTAGGAGGGCATTTTTATAGGTTTTGTCCAAGTTCTGGCGCAGCCCTGCAGCGCAATCAATTAAACTGTATAGCTGAAGATAAAAAGAGTACTGTAATATTTATTGAAAAATACCTTTTTACAATGTCACATGCCACACATCTGTTTGTCCCTTGAGTTAGTAGGTGCTGTTAACCAAATTGAGTGATACTCATTGTATGGATCTCAGAAGGATGAAAGGCTACACCAGTTACACAGGGGTTCAGGCCTAGTGAGTACTTAATACTTACATTTCGCAGTCGGGAGGTGACTCAGATAAGTCACATTTTTACTTGGCGGAATTTTTGCCGAAACGGTTATTTCTTCATGTAGAAGAACAAAACCTTAGCGCTAATCCCGGCTACCTTTCTTCCTCAAACTGGTTGATCCTGGATTTATCGCCTTTTCCTACTCTAACCGATTCCTTATTGGATGTCAAACAGCGAACATGGAGACTGAAAACTAATGCCTATTAAAACGGTTTTATTATTCAGCCTGGAGGCCACCAGTGTGCGAAGTTTAGCAAAACCCTTGACGTTTCTAATATATTGAATATTTTTATAAGTTTATTTCTTTCACAAGTTTCAAATGTACTGAATATTTTTAAGTTTCATTTCCTTCCCAAGTTTCTAATGTATTAAATATTCTTATGTCTCTTTCATTCACGAGTTGCTAATGTACTGAATATTTTTAAGTTTCATTTCCTTCCCAAGTTTCTAATGTATTAAATATTCTTATGTCTCTTTCATTCACGAGTTGCTAATGTACTGAATATTTTTAAGTTTCATTTCCTTCCCAAGTTTCTAATGTATTAAATATTCTTATGTCTCTTTCATTCACGAGTTGCTAATGTACTGAATATTTTTAAGTTTCATTTCCTTCCCAAGTTTCTAATGTATTAAATATTCTTATGTCTCTTTCATTCACGAGTTGCTAATGTACTGAATATTTTTATAAGTGAAACAATAGGTTTCGCTTACAATCCGTGCTTTGCCAGTGAGGTTCACAATAAGAGGAACTGAAGTGCAACAGTTTCCCAAATTGGCCTCTTTCTACGGGATCCGCCAATTTTTATCCTTAATCTCAGGAATGTATCTGGAAATGGCAGCTGAAACTTTTTGAGAAACAACTTTAAAAGATAATATTGAAAGCCTGCTGCGTGTTTTAAGGAGAGGCCTTATCGTAATTTACAAATATTCTGTCCAAACTGTCTAGATCAGCCCAGAAAATGTATTTTCGTTTTGTTAAAAAATAAAAGAAGATGGGGGAGGGGGGCTGCCTTTCAGGGACCCAGGCAGCTGCTCAGAGGAGGGGCACGTGTTCCTCCTTCAAGCTTCTCAAGTAACGTACAACAATAACATTGATTGTTTACAGCGCTCAGGAGCAGGTGCATTCATCCACTCAGCTATCTTCCCTGACGTTCAAAGCTCGGCCCTGCAGACTGCACACGGATCGCTGCAGCTGGAGCGCAACCCACGGAGCTCCTGTGCGGATAATGCCTGCCGTGGCTTCTCGGTTAAATGCTTATATTTTAAGAAATAGTTTGTACATTTCTAGAAGGGGCTGCGATTTATAAGGCAATGTGACCGATCGCATATTTACTTATTAGTTTTAAAGAAAATTTGAAACGATGACACTATTGCATTGTAATTTAATGTATGTAGTCAGTGCTTAATTTGTAAATAGAAAGGTGCCGGTGCCCAAAGCTCTCCTCTGAAACACCCGGCTGCTGCAATTAAATGTGCCAGCACAGAATACTGAGGCGGCGTAATTCTGAACCCATCTCGAGCCTCTACAATCCATTTAAAGCCACTCCCTGCCCCTTCAGCTCACTCTTGCAGCTTTCTACTTTCTCCCATTGTGAAGCTTTTTCGTTTTTTCTTCCCCCGTCTTTCCCATATGTGTCTTTTGCTGGTGCCAAATGCTTGAGGCAGAAGAATAAGCGCCGGCCCTCAAAATTAAGTGCCGGTGCTCAGCTCCGGAAACAACAAGCACAAATTAAGCACTGTATGTAGTGCTTACTACCCCAGACGAGGCGTTGCAGCACGTTAGGGCATATACCACGCTACTCCGGAACCCAAGGTTAGTGGTTAAAACTATACATGAATGAAGCGGATCCTCCTAAGGAGCGGAGGAGCGTCGCCCCGCCTGCTGTAGCAGCAGGGAAGCAAATAAAGTAGCATAACAATGCCATTTAATTTTGCCCTCATGCTCGCACTGCTGCCCCTTACAGTGCGCATGTCGGGTTGGCCGGCTGTCTAGCTATGGCCAGCCCGACATGCGCACTGTAGACCCAGCAATCCCAGGGCTTTCCAACAGCTGGGAGATTGTTGGCACAGGCCCCACCCTGAAAATGAGCAATGGGTTAGCCGGCGCCCACCAATCCTGGAGCTGCTCTCATGCTGAAAACAGCATGAAAGCAGCTCCAGAATTGGTCGGAACACTGTTCCAGTGAGCAGGAAGGACGTCTTTCCATTCCTGCTAGTGGACACCGAGGGAGTCTCATATGTGCTGAGTTTGGCACCATATCTCCACCATATTTAGGACCTGAGGGTCGCCGCTGTGCATACATGAAATTAATGAATGAAAAAAACTTCTAGAGCGCCACACATGCCCCAAGGCTTCGATGTGGCTTGTTTGAGTCAGAGAGAGGAGGCCCAGAAACAAGGCGCTAGATTCTAGAAGAGAAGTATTGTGAATGCTGGAGGCCGAGAAGGTAACTTAAGGAGTTGTTGGGGAGAAGAGCTAAATGTCATCACACCTGGGAGTGTGTCCATAGGGCCATGTATGCAAAGGAGCATGGGGGTCAAATAATGCTAACGGTGCAGTATGTACAGCAGAATATAAAGAGGGGGTGGACAATGTGTACATAATGAGTACATTTATGTAGAAAACGTTATCATTAGTCTAGTCTTTGGGCTAAGATGGTTGATGGTAAATGTCACATATCTTATCAACCCCGGAGACTCCTCTGCAGACATCAGGGATGGGCAGGATACTGGGTGCGGACCTCAGAGGCCCCGGGGCAGGCCCCAGAGGCGTCAGTTCTTGTCTTAGAGGCGCCTGCCTCCCGCAGACAGCAAGTTTCAGAAATCCACATACAGGCCTCAGAAACACCTGCAGCAGCCACAGAGCGCCTGCCCCAAACTGTCATCTTACTGGATGGGGTTCACCACCGTTTCAATGATATACACCCTCCTAAGAGGCAAGATGCCCTAATATGCATTAGGTCACCCTCTTTGCAAACCTGCATCACCCTCTCAAACATGTATGTCCCACCATTCACTTTAATGGAATGATGTCTTTTATGCTTCTGGCCTCACTCATATCCAAGAACCTACAAGCCCACCAGCATGCATGTCTCAGAGTCCCCGGTACTGGTCACACAGACAGTGGCATAACAAAGGACCCCGCAGCTCCCATGGTGCTGGGGGGGGGGGAGGTGGTGCTGAGCTCTAGGGGCCCCCTCAGCACAGTCCACTGTGCACGGGCAGCAGGCCCCTGAGTCCAGGGGGTGTGGGTCCCCCTCAGGTTTGGTCATGCCACTGCACACAGAGTGCAAGCTTCAGACATCCTGTGCAGACCAGAGCAGAGACCCGGGCTACTAGCCTTGTCCCGCAGTCATGCTCCCTGTCCTGCAGCCTGCACAGGGCGCTGCAGGACGTACACTGCACCTCATGTGAGTTCCCACCGCTTTCAGTCTTCTCAATGGACAAGCAGTTCTCACTCTTTCGGTGCTTCATGAGTTGTGAGGGGGGGACCTACTGCTACCGCACAAGAGGGATCCTGCACAGTGTGTTCATGAGCCTGTTCATCCATTGAGATGCCTTCAGCTACATGAGGCGTAACAAAGGCCCCACAGCCCCCGCAGTGCGGGTGGGGGGCCCCCACAGCACAGCACCCTGAGTGACTGCGGGGGTCCATGTTCTTTGTAGGGGCCCCCTCCAGTTTCCTTACACCACTGCCACCCACCTCCTGATAAACACCCCGAGACGTGTTAATGAATACCACGCTGGAGACCTGTTGGGAGTCTGACACTGATGTTCATTTGGTCTGTTACACGTGTTTCTAAGCGCTGACATTTTGTCAGATAAGGGCAGAGATGCAGGGAGAGTATGATTTCCCTGGGGTCACACAGCAGACCTGCGAGTGTAGCGCCCTGCTACCTGCTGCTAGGGAGCCACATTTACCCCAATATTGCATTTTGGTCGCTATAACAGGAGACTGGGCACTTCTCACCTCCCCCAGGTACTATCCAATTCATTTTTCAACCACACGCTTACTAGAAACTTCTACCGTTATAATAAATACTCCCAATCTTCCAAAGATGGAGCAGAGGGATATGCTCAAAAACGGATTCCCCAAGAGCACACAATTTGGCCAAATGGGAGTCTGGGATTAAAACTGTCCCCTGGTTCTATGTTTCCAACTAGTCCAACAGCCCACCTCTGAGCTGGCGGTGATTCTGATGGGAAGGCCAAGGGGCTGCCCTTCCCAGGGAAACGTCACTGTGCGCTGCCCAGCTGCAGTGTACAGTTTTTATTTCCAGCATATTTAGGTGAAGCACTGAAGTTGAGATTAGATGTCAAGTATCTTATTTTAAATGTCAAGTATCCTGGGTCTGGTCCGTTCCCACTAGACAAGGTCATGTGGCAACAGGAAGTTACTGAGCAGTTTGTGTGGAGGGTTCTGATATTTCAGAAAGAGTAGATGTGCTGCACTTAAATATACAGTATTTGAACAAATTCCAAATATATCTCCCAATGGTAAACAAAATGTCAACAAACTTTGTGTGCCATGCTGAAGGGCTCTGCCCTGGCTCGAGTTAAAATGAGAGAAAAGACCAGGACAGTGCTGTCCTAGAAACAGCCCGCAATGCAATGCCATCGGGCTTCTGAGTCCACAATATGCTAAAACAAAATACTCCAATTATTCAGAATAAGCATTTGCAATGTAATGGATCTTGCGTTTGCTCGAGGCAGAGCTATTAGCGTTCGTTGTAAATTCCTAATTGGGCTTTTCTTGCCACATAAATGAAAATGAAAAGTAAAACAATTGACATAAGCGAGCCGATTCAAAGCGCCACGGCCGCCATGAGCGTGAAGGAGAGACACAAAAGGAAAAAGAAGTTCGCTCACAGTCAAACGTATCAGCAATCGTGCAATTAGCCATGTAACGGGGTTGGTGTCCAAAGCGGTAACAGAATTGCCCAAGGACGGACAAACCTAAAGCATTAACCAATAATAACAAAGGATTTTTGAAGGTCAAGCCCATGAACGAGTGATAGTGATGGGCATGAGGTGGGCGTGGATAAAAGCCCACAGATAGATTACAACAGGTAAGAGTGCTTGGGCGCTCGACCTAAAAACGGGCAAACAGTTATTTCAAGAGAAACATGGATTTATTCAGTTGCTGATGGCAAAATAATCCTCTTCACAAATATTAAAGGATGTTGAGTCTTTAGAGCAGGTATAAGTCCAAGATTGGTTCATATAACCTAATGCATTTCGGGTGTAAATCCCTCTTGGTCGGGGGTAACTTGTAAAATATACTGACTAGACCTGGCGTTTTCAAACGAGAAATCTTGAGCAAACAAAGAGCTTGAAGGCGGAGCCACTGATCGCACGACCACTTTGTAAGCCAACAAAACACCCGTAAATACAGCCATCACGCCCGGGCTCACCCTTGTTAGTATACATCAAAAAACCAAGCTACCCCTGAGTAAGAGGGATTCACACCCGAAACGCATTGAGTTATGAACACATCTTGGAGATGCACTTGCTCTGAAGACTGGACATCCTTGAAGATTGCAGGTGTGATGTTTACAGTTGTGAAGGGGTCTGATAGTCACCACTGGTGTTTCAAAGTCTAAGATTATTTCATTCCATCTGGATACCAGAGTTGCTCGTTTTCTAAACTTGTCTCCCAAACCTTGCGGTAGCAACCAGGCTAGGATTGCTCCAAGAGGAGGTAAAGGGATTGGAACACAAATACAGTAGGAACAGAAATCCCACAGAGTCACTCAAATGTAAGTTATATCTTTGAAGAAGGCCTGATTTAGAGCGAGTGGATTTAGAATGAAACCTCAAAAGTGCACCATGTGACTGATAGCTCTTCTGCTCCCCAACATCCTATGATGGCTCTACGCGGCCAAAGTGGGTACACGCGTGAAAAGTGTCTCCAAGCAGGTAAAGTCACCTGCTAAGTGATAATGGAAAGTATGGCACTGATGTGAAGCCGCTCAGAGACTCCACGCAGGCCACATAATAGTAGCCTCTGGACACCCTTGTACAGGCCAGAACGATGCTGCGGAGGCCACAGAGCCCCACTGATGCGGAGGCCACAGAGCCCCAACAATATGGAGGCCACAGAGCCCCACTGATGCGGAGGCCACAGAGCCCACCAATGTGGAGCCCCTGTACAGTCCTCAGAGACTCCGTACAAGCCAGAGTACTAGCCTCTAAACACCCTTGTACAGGCCAGACTGACCCTGTGGAGGCCACAGAGCCCCACTGGGGGCCAGGGTTTAGGCCTCAGATACTCCTGTACAGGCCATAGAGCGTAGTCCTCCTGTCCCCAGCACGGTCCCAGAGAACCTTCCCTTTGGCCACAGGGAGCCTCTGCAGGCCACAGAGCCCTTTTGTGGGCCAGAGTGTAGGCCACAGGTGCCCCTGCCCAGGAGAAGTGTGGCTCAATGGTTAGAGCGGCAGACCCTGAAGCAGAGATCTGGCTCAAGACCAGGGTTCAAGTCCCGCTTCGGCAGGTCTTGGGCTCAATTCCCCTTGACCAGATAATTCTCGCCTCGGTGCCTAATCTAATTCATGGGTCCCACTCTGCAACTCTGGGCAATAGCTTGCTTAATCTCCACAACAGCCCCAACAGCGCTTGGATGCCTGGCTTCACCTGGGGGTGCTCAGGAGTGGGCGCCTCACAGGGAAAAGCCAGGAGGGGTTCCATAGCGGTATGAGTACAGCGCCTTGAGACCCTAATGGGTGAGTAGTGCGCTATACAAGTGCTAATTTACATTTACAAGCCCTGCATGGGCCCCCTGAGTCCCTCCCCTCTTGCATTACAGCTCGTCTGAAGGCCACGGAGTACTGGCCTCTAGACCCCCTTGTACGGGCCGGAGAGACCCTGCAGAGGCCATTGTCCCCCAATGCAGGCTAGAGTGTATGCCTCAGGTACCCCTGTGCAGGCCACCGAGCCCCACTGCAGGCCACAGTGTAGTCTCCTGCCCCCACCCCCGACCACGGTCCCAGAGACCCTTTCCTTTGTCCACAAAGACCCTCTACATGCCACAGAGGGGTCTGTACAGGCCACAGAGCTACATTGCAGGCCAGAATGTAGGCCACAGGTAACCCTGTACAAGTCCTAGAGTGTAGGCTCCAGTCCCCACCGCTCCCCCTCCCCTCACGGCCCCAGAGACCCTTCCCTTTGGCCACAAAGACCCTCCTCAGGCCACAGGGTCTTTGCAGGCCACAGAGTTGGGCCTCCTGCCCCCAGCAGGGCCCCGGAGACCCTTCCCTCTGGCCACAGAGACCCTCCTCAGGCCGGAGAGGGGTCTGTGCGGCGCCAGCTGAGAGGCCTCCACAGCGCCTGGAGGATGAAACATTGATGGGCCGGCGCCGGCAGATGCGCAGCGAGGCCATTGTCCCGCGCCTGACACCCGAGCCGCCCTCCGAGCGCTTGGATAATTTATGGAGGGCGAGGAGTTAAGGGCTTTCTCAAAATATCTCGGGATAATCCTGCAGCGGGTGCAGCAGGCCCGCCCGGCCCGCGGGGACCCTGCACACCGCCCCTCGGTCAATTAAACATTAGCGGCGGGCTGGGGGCCCCGTGCACGCCCGGGGGAGGCCGACAGCGCCACCGGCGGCCGGGGCCAGCCCAGCACCTTCTCAGGAGTGCATCGCTCCGCACCCCGGGCCCTGACAGCTTAGGGCGGTGCGGCTGCACCGGGCGCTGACCTTAGGGGGGCGCTGTGTTTAGTAATAACTCACGAAACTTGCGATTTATGTACCTGCTGAAACGTTCCTTGTGCGTCCAGCATTCAGGAAACAAATAAAATGTGAGATACTTCTTGTGATTAATGTTCCTGCAAGGGAGAGAGATGGGAGTTTTGTCTAGCAGCAGCTTTGACTCGCCATAAAGTAGCACATAGGGTTAATGTGCCTGCTGCAAAGAACAGAACTATATTTTATGGTGACAGCACAGTGGTTTAGTAAAGCCAGCCTTTTACAGCACTTTAAAACAAATTAATGTATGTGAAAGGGGGCTATGGAGAGATGAGGGGCACATTTGCTAGGTGGTAGTGAGTGAATCCGAGGAGGTGGTCATGGGGTGGGCAAAAAATGCTGTCACACAGGGCACCACCAGCACTAAAGCCAACCCTTCATAGGAGCCAAGATGTAAGGAGTGGTGGGGCCCTGGCTGGCCCCACCAATAATTTATGAGCCCAAGGGCTAGCAACTTTTCATATTCTTGACTGCCTAAGGTTTGATGCGTGGCCAAACACCTGCTTTCAGACAGACAAGGGTTAAATAAATTGATCAACAAATGTGAAGGGCTGCCCTGGCCCTCAGTAGTCCCCATACTTATCTGAAATACATTGAACTGGGGAATGCGCAGTAGGCACTAGCTGTTTGCTTATATCTCAAACAAGCATTGGAAAGACAATAGGTCTCGCCTATACAAGAGCTATTGGCTTTGCCAGTGTGTTTTTGCCATGTTGTACACCAGTGTGGCTGCTGTTCAATGTGGCTTAAAGTGAGTGGCCTGAAGTGTCGTATAGTGGAGTGGGGGAGTGAAGTGCTATAGAGTGGAGTAGGGGGGAGTAGAGTGGTGGAGAGTTCACGGGAGGAGAGTAGAGTTCAATAGTTCAGTGGCAGAGAGTGTCATAGAGTGGCGTGGGGTGGAATAGGGTGGAGTGGCTTGGAGTGGATTGAGGTAGTGGGATGAATTTGATTGAAGTAGAGTGGGGTTGATTGGAGTGGGGTAGATTGAATGGGGTGAGTTGGATTGGAGTGGGGTGATTAGACTGGATTTGGGTGGGTCGATTGAACTGAAGTGATAGGAGTAGAGTGGGGTGAATTGGAGTGGGGTGGATTAGACTGGACTGGGGTGGATTGGACTAGAGTGGGCTGGATTGAGATGGAATGGAGTGGGGTTGATTGGACTGGAGTGTACTGGGTTGGAGCGGATTGGATTGGAGTTAGGTGGATTGGAGTGGGTTGGGGTAGGATAGATTGGATTTGAACAGATTTTTTGTAGTGGGGTGGTTTAGATTGGAGTGAACTGAAAGTGAGTAGAGTAGAGTGGACTGGAGTAGGTTGGATTGGAGTGGGGTGGATTGGATTAGAGTGGGGGAGGATTGGATGGAATGGGGTGGATTGGACTTGGGTGGATTTGATTGGTGTGGGTAGATTGGATTGGTGTGGGGTGGATTAGATGAATGTGATTTGGGATGGGTTGGATTAAGATGGTTCGTGGTGGAGTAGGTAGGAGTGGATTTGACAGGAGTGGGGTGGATTGGGATGGAATTGAGTGGGGTGGAATGGAGTGGGGTGGATTGAATTGGAGTGGACTGGATTGGGGTGGGATGGATTTGATTGGGTTGGGGGTAGGGTGGATTAGAATGGAATGGATTTTTTTGTAGTGGGGTGGATTGATTGGAGGGAACTGGTGGTGAGTAGAGTAGAGTGGACTGGAGTAGGCTGGATTGGGTTGGACTGGAGTGGATTGGAGTGGATTGGATTAGAGTGGGGTGGATTGCATGGAGTGGGGTGGATTGGACTGGGGTGGATTTGACTGACGTGGGTAGATTGGATTGGTGTGGGGTGGATTAGATTAGTGTTGGTTGGATTAAGAGGGTTTGTAGTGGAGTAGATTGGGGTGGATTGGACAGAAGTGGGGTGGATTAAGGTGGGCTGTATTAAACTGGAGGAGGGTGGGTTAAGGTGAATTGGATTGGAGTAGGATGAACTGGAGTGGACTGGGGTGGGTTGGATTGGATAGTGGTGTGGTAGGGTGGGTTGGAGGGGTAGAATGCATTGAGGTGGAGCAGATTGAATTGGAGTGGGGTAAAGTGGATTGAGTGAGGTGAATTGGATTGGAGTAGGGTGGGCAGGAATGTAGTGAGGTTGATTGTATGGAGTAGGGTGGATTGGACTGGGGTGGCATGGATTGGATTGGAGTGGGATGAACTGGATTTGAATGGGGTGGATTAGACTGGTGTGGAGTGCACTGGATTGTTTTGGATTGGAGGGGGCAGATTGTTTTGGATTGGAGTGGGACAGATTGTTTGGATTGGGGTGTGGCAGATTGTTTTGGAGTGGAGTGGGGCAGATTTGAGTGGGACAGATTGTTTTGGATTGCGTGGGGCAGATTGTTTTGGATTGGAGTGTGCTGATTGTTTTAGTTTGGAGTGGGGCAAATTTGAGTGGGGCAGATTGTTTTGGTTTGCAGTGGGGCAGATTGGAGTTGGGCAGACTGTTTTGGATTGGAGTGGAGCAGATTGTTTTGGATTGGGGTGGGACAGGTTGTTTTGGATTGGAGTGTGCTGATTGTTTTGGATTGGAGTGGGGCAGATTTGAGTGGGGCAGATTGTTTTGGATTGGGGTGGGACAGGTTGTTTTGGATTGGAGTGTGCTGATTGTTTTGGTTTGGAGTGGGGCAGATTGTTTTGGTTTGCAGTGGGGCATATTGGAGTTGGGCAGACTGCTTTGCATTGGAGTGGAGCAGATTGTTTTGTATTGGAGTGAGGCAGATTGTTTTGGTTAGTAGTGGAGCAGATTGTTTTGGATTGCAGTGTGTCAGATTATTTTGGATTGGAGTGGGACAGATTGTTTTGGATTGCGGTGGGGCAGATTGTTGTGGATTGGAGTGGGGCAGATTGTTGTGGATCGCTATACTGGAGTGGTACAGATCTTTTTGGATTGGAGTGGGGCAGCTTATTTTGGGTTGGGGCAGATTGTAGAGGCGTGGGTTGGGAGGATTGGAGTGTGATGAACTGGAGTGCATTGGGGTGAGTGTTATGATTTGGAGTTGGGCGGATTGGCTTGGAGTAGGGTGGACTGCAGTGCACTGGACGATTATGTGTTAAAGCATAATTTCGAAAATTACATATAAAAAGATTAAACATGAGAAAAAAAGAACGCTCCTTTGCAACATTTAGAACAAGATAATAGTAATCTTTTGAGACTATTATCTTCACGCTATTCCACTCTGCACCACTTTGTTGATGCTCGAATGTGAATTTACCTTGAGAAATCAAAAGACAAGAGGCTTTTTGCAAAACAGGAACAGTTGCTTTAACTAACCATTATGGCCGGGAGAACAGTTATCGAAACAAGGTCTGATGACTGTCTCAAAGTACAATTGATCTGAGCAGTGTTTTATACATTTTCCTGGGCACCAATTTTGGCATTCTTTTTAGGTGAAGAATGTGAGCAGTTGTCTTGGAGTCACAAATAAGGACCCTGATAACAAATGCAGGTGGGCCTCGACCTTGCGTGGACACAATGAGGGCCATTGAGTAACATGTCCAGATTTCCGGCATGAGGGGGCTCCCTACCGCAGTGTGTTACTGTGCTTGCTGTGTTCTAATTGGCTGAGTGTCCCTAACTTTATGTGGTGTCTGACTTTATGGTGTTTTGGGAATGCGCGCACCCATCCAGCCATATGTGCTTTATTGGGGCCAATATGCTGAGACAATTGTGGTGTCTCTGTGCCTATCTGTAGGATTGATCTGAGTTTCCTGTTCACGTATTTGTCTGCCAGCTACATGCTGCCTCACCTGTGACTTGTCAATCAGTAACCTCAGGCCTAGGTCTCAGAGCCACACTGACCATGCATTTATGAGTCGGGTTCATGAAGAGTTCATGACGGGTGAATTCGATAATAGTGATGCAATTTAGTTTTTATATGTGAAGGTATCATGGTCATCAACTTTTTCAGTGTTAACATTCCCCATCAAGTTGAATTTTCAACTACACTATCTAAACCATTCTTCACGTCAGTCCTGTTATTGGGGGCTTGTTGTTCTTCAGGCTTGACTATTACTACTTCCCTAGTTACTTGCATTTTTTGTTTTTACAGCAGGAAACCTTCACTTGCAAGAAACACCACAAAAACAATAATAGTATGAAAACAGGCAACAATGACATGCACAGACTGGTCAGCCACCGGGGGAGCCTGGAGAAACAGTTCGTAAACCACTCCTGCTCAGGGGCACCTCACTCCTCATGCCCCACTGATGCAGAGGCCACAGAGCCCCACCAATGTTTCTTTGTAAACTGTGCAATGCTTGGATGGCAAGAGTCAGAGACCCGTTGTCCATGTCATTGCCTGGTATAAACGTGTAGCAGGATGCACCGATCTTGTACACCCCACTCCCTCCATTGCGGTCATTAAGACGAACCGGCTTAACCACAATACTGTCCCCTCATTATCCGGCTTACAGGCTGCGTTTGAATTGTTTACATTGACGCTCTTATTATTTTAGTTTACTTTCTTAACTGATGTCTTAACTGATTAGAATCTCATTGTACCTATCGTGATCCCCGTGTTCAGTGGCATCCGATAGGCTCCTTTTATAACTTTTTAAGCATTCGATTGAGACTCACTCACCTACTTATTTTGCACTGATTGCACCAGAAAGGTAGGTAACGCCATAGTCAGTGTCTTCCCCTTTCTCTGTTGCTCTCCACGACCGCCATTTTTCCCTTTCTACTCAGGGCCAACTAGAGCCACCATTTTGGGAGACACTCTACTTGTTCAAGTTGCTTCCCTGGCCCATTAGAAAGGGCTTAATGAGGCGTACGCGCCGCTGGCGCACCTAAGGCAAGCCCGTCTGCGCCCGTCAATGCCCGACCAGGACCAGGGGCCAGAAATACTACTTTTGGAGACCCAGAAAGGCTGGTATATTCGGTAAACCAACTTCTATCTGTTAGGAACCATTCTATAAATCCTTGTCAAAACTTTTTAAATCTTGACTTCCCTATTAAAACATGTAATAATTGTCATTGGACTCCGCAGATTACACTTCTACCATTTCATAGGAAAGTCTCAGAACACGTCGGGAACCTTCTACTAGTTAATTGTTGCTCATTGCCTGCCCACAAATTACATATTTACTCACTGTTAAATGACTACGTCCCAGAAGCCTTATTTCCAACAGAAACCTGGCTATCTGAGGAATCCTCCCCGGATGTAGCCGTGGCCCTCCCCCAGGGTACTTAATACATCGACGTGATATACCCCATTCTAAGGGTGGAGGAATTGCAATTACCTATAAAAAGTCAGACAGTGAAAGCCTGTTTTTTCCTTTAGCAATTAGTGCTACTTTCACTTTCTCCGGAATACTGTTCCATCGTCCTCCTGGTCCCTAGGGGAAATTCTTGCAGGCCCTACCGGAATAGGCAGCAGATTTTGCCAGCAGACACCCCAACTTCACCATCCTGGGGGACTTTAATATTCATATAGAGGAGGTTAACAATACTGCCGGTAAAGCCCTTCTTATGGATCTGGCAGCACTAGATCTTACACAGCTGACAGCTAGACTCACCCATACCAAAGGTCACACAATTTACTTAGGGAGTCATTATGACCCGGCAGTCGGTGATAATGTGGCAGTAGTACCGCCAACAGGCTGGCGGTACATACTGCCACATTATAACATTGGCAGGTTGGCTGCAGCCAACCCGCTAATATACCACTCTGACGCCATGGCGGTAGCAGCCGCCGGGCCGGAGATAACAATCTCTAGGCCGGTGGCCGCTAATGTACCGCCTGCAGTACTTTGACCCTGCCTACCATGGCGGTAGGCCCTACCAGTGACAGGGAATTCCTTCCCTGTCACTGGTAGGAGGCCCCCCAAACACTCCCCAGACGCCCCCCACCCTCCCCTCCATCCACGCTCCCCCCTTCCAATCCCCCAATCCCCATACATGCACACTCACAGACACGCGCCACACATACACACACTCACTCACACAGGCATACATGCACGCATCCATTCATTCTTGCACACATCCGTACATACATTCACACTGACACGCACACACGCATTCACATTTCCATTCATACACGCATTCTCACACATGCGCACACACAAACACTACACACACATTCGCATTCACGCACACACTCACACATTCATGCACACAACCCCCCCCCCCCACACACACACAACACCCCGACCCCTCCTCCCCTGTCGGAAGCCTAACTTGCCTGCATCCAGGGGGTCGTCCGGCAGGGGACGGGACGAGGCGTTGCTACCGCCAGCAGAACACCACCAGGCCGTATTATTTTTCATAGTATGGCTGGCGGCGGTCTACTGGCTTGGCGCTGGTGGTGGTAGCAGCGCCACCTTAACACCATCCAGCAGTATGGTCATGGCCGGATTTCCGCCCTTCTTGTGACGGAAATCCGGCTGTGGTCATAATTTGGCAGATGGATGTTAGCTGCAGCGACGGTCTTTTGGCGCCTGTCGCCGCGGCAGTAGTCAGCATTTACTGCCAATCTTATAATGAGGGCCTTAGTGTTTAGTAACCTTCTAAATTTATCTGCTCAGCCCCCTCTTCCCCTGCTCTGGTCTGATCATTTTTTATCCTGCTTGCGCTCCCCACATCCTCCGCCACGGTACACCACCTGCTTATTAAGGTGACTTTGTGCCAATGGTCAAAATTGAGACGTAGGGACTGGATACACACCTTAGAACATTCTCGTTCTACCTCTCTCATTACTGAGCCTTTCTCAGCAGAGAGATTCAATAATTGGATATTTAACTCTTTGGACATTATACTCCCGACTAAGACTGTCATTAAGAATGCTGGCAAAAATAAATCACCCAGGTTTTCTCTTCAGCTGCGGCACTCAAAAAAGGAGAGTATGCAGCTGGAAAGGAAATGGAGGAAAACTTGTGACAAAGCCTCTAAACTTGAACATAGGAAAGCGATTAGATCTTACCACATGGAAATTAAATCTGCGCAGGCAGCATTTTATGCCTCTAGAATAGAATAATCCTCCAACTCCCCTAAAGAGATCTTTTTAATTTTCAAAGAAATGATTTGTGAACCATCTCCTACTAATCTAACAGAAGCCTCTAAGGAACACAGTAGTAATCTGGCGAGTCTCTTTCAAAAGAAAATCCTTGACATTCAGGCTACCTTTTCTAATAATTCCTCCCCAGAAGGTCAAGCTGACTCCTCAGGATGAATTTAATCTTCTCAGACCCACTCTCTAAGTCTTTCATCCTCTCACTGGAGAATTAGTAGGGAACTATCTGTGCAATATAAACTCAGGATGTCCTCTGGACCCTGCCCCTCTGTCTATACTAGCCTTAGGTGCGGATGGCATAGTGCCTGTCTTATCCAATGTTCTTAATGACTCACTTACAGCCGGTCAGTTACCGCAAAATTTAAAACATGCTGTTATCAAGCCTTTATTGAAAAAACCTAGGCTGGATGCATCTCTACTTAGTAATTATAGACCTATTGCTCTTCTCCCTGTAGCATCCAAAATAATTGAAAAATATGTTAATAAGCAAGTGTCAGGCTTCCTTGAAGAACATAAGCTTCTTCATCCCACCCAAATGGGCTTCAGACCACAACACAGCACTGAAACTGCCCTTTTGGCCGTGACAGAAGACACTCGACAATAACTTGATGCAGGTGGATTTGCAGCAATCATTCTACTAGATCTGAGCGCCGCATTTGTACAGTGGATCACAAGATCTTACGCCAAAGAATATGCAAAGCAGGATTTGACTGTAACACTTTTAAATGGCTTTCCTCCTTCTTGGAAAAAAGGTCCCTCCAAGTTCTGGATAGGTCATTCCTTTTCAATATTTTTCCTCTTACTTGTGGGGTTCCTCAAGGCTGTTCCCTGAGCCCTACTGTTTTTAATATTTATATGTCCCAATAGGCTAAGATCGTGCAACCCTATGGCCTATCCCTAATATCCTATGCAGATGACACTCAGCTTGTCTTCTCCTTCTCTACTGATGTCAACTCCGAACAGGCTGATCTATCTTCCTGTCTATCAGATGTTGCCAGATGGATGGCAGATTGCAAGCTTAAATTTAATGACGAAAAAACTGAGGTAATGTTGGTCGGGAATTTTTCCTTACTTAAGTCCCCTACTCCAACCCCAGAAGGGCTTAAAGACCTCCCCCTGCCAAAAGAAACCATAAATGTTTAGTTCTTTGGCTGGACTCTCGCCTTACAATGGAATGCCACTCCCAAAAACTCGCTGCCCCCTGCTTCAACTTATTAACAATCCTCAGGAAAATGTTTAAGCTTCTTCCTTTTCTCGCCAAAAGACTTATTATTCAGGCCCTTATACTGTCACTTTATAGACTATGGGAATGTTCTATTACTGAGCACTCATACTTATGTATTAAAGAGATTGCAGGTAGTACAAAATGCAGCTGCCCGCTTACTCATGGACATTCCCAGACATCTTTCTGCCAAGTCAGCCTTAGTTTCCCTTCACTGGCTTCCTATTCCACAAGGGATTAACTTTAAAGCCATGTATATCATTCACCGAGCCCTTCAGAATAAGGATCCGGCTCTTCTTAGACGAATCATAACACCCTACAATCCTCAGAGAACGCCTAGATCTTCATCAAATGTCCTAATTAACAGTTGTCATGTTAAGAAAGCAAGATGGGGAGGCAGATCCTTTGCTTGTAGAGCAGCAAATATATGGAACTCGCTCCCATTGAAACTTCGACTAGACAAATCTAAACTCTCTTTTTGTGGAAAACTGAAGACTTTATTTTTCTCTGCATAGTCCCATTTTGTTTTTTTCTGGGTCCTGCATTAGTGCTTGGATGCCTCCGGGTAGCCATGCACTCTGTAAATCCAGCAAACTAAACTAAACACATATCTATGTTGCATCACCAGGAGGCAGATGGCTCTCAGTACTTCCTTGATCTAATTAAGGCGGAGCTCAGTGCTGGTCATCATCTAGAGCATTTCCCATCTGGTTATTTGTAGCCAGTGGGCGTTCACTTTCATCTGCATGGTGAAGAAGGGTATGGAGCCTCCCGCTGATATTTGTGAATCAGAGACCAGGCTGAATTCTTCTGGAATGTCCTTGTACTGAGCCCAGCCATAATAATCAGCAGTTCTTTCTTCTCAAGCCTGATGCAACAGGGTCGTCTTCTTCTTTACCGTGTGTTGGTACAACTCTAACACACCTTCCCTGGGAGTAACCTGAGTCTGGGTGTGTATGGTGTTGAAGGAGCAGAAGCCACACCATCTGGGAATGAGCTGAGTGCAGGCAAACACATTGCATTGCCAGTAAGCATGCCTCAGCATGGAGGTGTTACGACTCGGTCGTCCCATTTCCACGGGGCGCTGTAAGGGGACTGTCAGAAGCCTGGGAATCACCTTTAACACCTATCTAGAGTCCCTTGCTGACTCCTGTTTGTTTCTCTTTTCTCCATGGTACACTTGTGTAGGACTACATTTGCTTCTTGGGACTGCCAATCCCATAATGCACAGCTTGGTAGTCAGGAAAACCCGGATTCTGTTTCCCATTGTTTTCAATGGGAGAAGTCCAGTTGCTCCTTTTCACTGGATCCTCTCCTCCAGGACTTGCAAGTGTCCGAAACCACACACACCTGAAACCTCTCCTGTGCAGCCCAGCTTGGAACTGCTTATAAGCAGCCATTTCCTCAAGCTCCCTGTCGTGCATCGGACTTCAATTCCTTTGTGTTACAGACCCCTTGTCGAATGGTGTTCCAGTTTTGTTCCTGTTCTGTTCCAGCCTGATCCTGTTTCCTGTTTCCCTGCCCTGCTCCTGATTGTTCCAGCCAGAGTCTGCTCCCTACTTCTTAGCCTTGTACCTGTTTGTTTCTTCCAAAGCCTGCTCCCTGTTTCTCTGCCCTGCTCCTGCCTTGTTTCAGCCTGAACCTTCTCTCTGTTTCCCAGTCCTGTTTACTGCTCTTTTCCTACTCCCTGTATTCCAGTCCTGTCCTTGCCTGTTCCAGCCAGAGCCTGTTCTCAGTTTCCCAGTCCTGTCTCTGTTTGTCCCAGCCAGAAATTTGCGCCCTGTTTTCAAGTCCTAGTCCTGCCTTTGCTTCAGCCTGAGCCTGTTCCTAGTTCTTGCCTCTGCCTCTTTGTTTGTTCCCTTCTGTTTCTGTTTCTTCTTGGTTCTTTGTGTCTGGTAAGTGTTCTATCAGTCTTCACCAGTGTATACGTGTCCTCCTGTGTACTGGGGTTGGCTCCTGGTTTCCAGGAGGCAATTCCAGCCCCCACCCTTGTCCAGTGTTATATGTTGTATTTCGTGCCTAACAGTGACAGTGTGCTATTGCTGTTTTCTCAGGAATCGCCACTGTGTTTCCAGCTGGACCCTCAAGAGCGTGTCTTGTGTATGTAAGTACTTTCCTTGTCTGTGCTCTAGGGTCCAGAGACAGAATCACTTCTGCTGCCTCCTTTCTATGGGGCTGGCAGGGTGACTATCTGTAAGAGCAAACTGCACAGAGGCATTGAGATTCCCTGTCACTGTGGGAGGTTCTGCGCCTTACTCTGTGTACAACCCCAGCGTGTTTGTCCACTGGTAATCCGTTTCCTGTTTGTTCACACAAGGGTTGCTCTGCTTCTACTTTCCTGTTTCCTGTGTCTGTCCATAGCTGCCCTTTCCGTGTATGCCTTTAGCTGCTCTTCTGCCCCAGTATACTACCTCTTTAGTATATTCGGTGACCTCAAGGGGTGTCCCAACCAGAGTCCTGATCAGACCCGCCCGAAACCGTGACAGGAGGTGCTCCATTGCATGTTCAGAATGTACAGGATTGTGCCACAGTTTTCATTTGTTCCAAGTGTAATTGTTCCTTTACATCTGAAACACAAGGAATACAGTGTGAGGTTCCGTACAATTAGGGGTTGCCCCTTTATTTCTAACTACGTATATCTATGTATCTCAATATCCCAGGTTTTCTGACGTGGGGTATCTATGCTCTTATTCAACCCTCCCCTACAAGACACATTTCCCTTCGTATCATGGAGGTGGATGGCCCTACATTGAAACTCCATGTCTGGGGTGCACTTGATGTAGAAGAAGACAGTCCCAGATATGCTAAGGGCCGCCCTGGAATCACAGAGAGGGAGCAAATGTGTTTGTGCATTGGTTTGGTGTTTTTGCTACCTCTAAGAATCTCTTTTCTGAAAAGTTTCAGGGACAAACAGTATCCTCCCTTTTGGTGCCCTCCTGCACATCCTATCTAGTTCCGTTTAAATATCGCTAGGTTCGGTGAAAAGGTGCAGTGCTGAGGGATAGGTTTCATATCGGGTCAGATTCACTACTGCTCTATGAGGTTCTACTCTGTTGGGTTGTACCTTGGCCCTAATCTTACATAGGTATAGGTGGAGAAGGCATTTTGCTTTTTCAGGGGCTACCTCTCTGCACCTACTGCATTCAGTATCAGCAAAGAGACGTAACATGACCCGACTGAAGTCTTGGAACCTACAGCGGTCATGTGCTGATACCATGTGTTGTGTAAGAGGACGCTTTGTTGAATGCTAGTATTGGATGCAGAGTAATTATAGGTGACATGGGAGAGATCCCTACGCAAGCGCTGTGACAGTTTCTGGATAGACTCCATTTGACTAGGCAGTTCTTTGGCAATGAATGGGTGCACCAGCACCCATAGTAAACAGAGGGTATATAAATGTGCAACAGTACATAACTTATAGAGCATTGTAGGTCTGTAGAGATGAATCCAAGGGAGATGTCTGTAGCCCTCTAGTGATTGGGGGCTTCTTAGTTTTAACAGTTCAAAAAGTTTGCAGTGCAGTGAATGGGGTTTGGTGTGGAAGGCTTCAGCCGCACGTCGGAGAGATGGGCCCACACATCTTTCCCCTCCACCTTTAGGGCGATAGGTGTTGCAAAGATCACTCGGTAGGGTCCTTCAAATTTGGCTTGCTTCCATCTCCTGGATGTAGACGTCTTGTCCAAGTTGAGATGTCTGATATGTTAGATTGGCAGTGGTGCACTTGGAATTCTGATGGTTGACCTGCTTGGATAGAAACTTAGCGGTTTTAGTTAATTCAGACAGATACACATTTATTTTGGCCTCTAGTGCTTGAGAGCTAGCCTCATCGCTTAATTTGGTCCTTGTTTTTGGAATGGGTGTCCTCATCAGTCTACCAGTTGCAATCTTGTGTGGTGTGAGATGGTGATTGCTGCTGGGTTCATTCCTTAGTGTGAACAAGGCTGGGGGTAGACAGTGGAACCACTTCTTATTAAGGCTGGCACAGATTTTGCTTATTTTATTTTTTAACAGACAGTTGAGTCTCTCAACAATGCCATTGCTTTGGTGGTGATACACTGAGGCCAGTTTATGTGTTATTCCTAAAAGGGAGCAGATGTGATCGTACATGGAGTTGACAATGTGCTTTCTGTTGTCTGACTGGACACTTGTAGTTCTCTCTCTCTCCTTGACTTGCTTCCTATCCCACATTACAAGTCATTGCTGCATGTAGGGGAAATTCCAGTTGGGATTTCACATCCAGTTTCTGATGCAATCCTCTGCCATAGTCATGTCCTCTGGCTCAAATGACCCTCCCCTAGGCCAGGACCGGTCAAATTGGTTCCCCTCCTTAGCCCAGTCTGCTAATAAGTCACAGAACAGGCGTGCAAAGATTTCTCCTTCATCTTTCGCTACCATCTCACTCGAGTCAGCCTACAATGGTTATGCGCTCTGGCTTGGCAGTGCCCACTCTCCTGGTTGGGTCCCGGAGGATTGAGACCCCTTTCCCTACCCTTGCTAGGTGTAGCACTGTCCAGAACCTCTATGACTCTCCCTATCACGCAAGTGTGTTCACCAGAACCAGTGGGAGTGCATGTTCTCTGTGCCGCTGGGGTTCAATGGGCTGAATGCGATGGATGGGGGGGTCGAGCTTCAGGAAATTTAGTGCTGGACCGGGGTGGTGCTGGTTTTGCCTGGCCCTGCTGGCGTGTTAGACTGTTGTGCCTGAACCTAACAGTTCGTTGTTCGGTAGGGGACCCTCCGTCTCCATCAACTGGGTGATTGGTGTAACCTAATGTGGGGGTAGCAGGCATCAGAGAGAGCACCTCCATTCCTGCATATGGCCTTGCTTGCTGACTGTGGGCTAGGTCTATCGGTCTGGGCCACCTTGAAAATGGCCCATAGTTCTTATAGTGCTTCTCTCCTGTCCTTCTTTTGCCCTACGTATTTTGTTCGTACATGTGTCCTCATGTGTTTGATTATATTAGTGTCAAAGGTTCCTTCCGTTGGCTAGGGAAACACGTGTGCTTTAGTGTGTGTGCCATTTGTAGCAAAACTTGTTACGTTTTTTAGCCTGTGTGGGGAACCTGGTCTGCATGTGTTTTAGTGGCGACTCCATGATGAGTTGGGCAGGTTTAAAGGACAGATACACCTCTAGCGTTTATGGTTTAAGGGAACCTCAAGTTCCAGTCTGGTCGTGGGGACATATATACACGGGGATTGCTAGTTCTAACTACTTTACTATGAGCTCAGCATTATGTACTGATGCATCAGCATGAATATTTCACAAACACAAACAGCAATGCATATGAAGGGTCACAACTTAGAAGAAAGTGCAATTGCTAAGTCAAACGTCATGAAATTTGGCATCAAATAGCAAACTTTACTTTGGTATTAAATAGTGATTGTGAGAAATAGCAAGACCTTCATATAGCACATTGAGTCATCAACAAAGCACAATACTCAAGACAAAATACAGTTGTATTAACTTACCAACACCACAACATCAAAGATTAATACATTTTGAACTCGAATAAAGAAAAACTGACAGAAAAAATTATGACTTTGTCAAAAATACTTTAGCCCACTCCTAGCGCATGCTATCCTGTGACCAGGGAAGGAAGCTCTGCTCAGTCCAAGGGACTAAGGGGGTCATTATGACCCCGGCGGTCGGTGATAATGTGGCAGTAGTACCGCCAACAGCAGGATGGCGGTACATACCGCCACATTATGACATTGGTGGGTTGGCTGCAGCCAACCCTCCAATATACCACTCTGACCGCCCGGCGGCCGCTAATGTACCAGCGGCGGCATTTTGATCCTGCCTACCACCATGGTTTTCTTGGCGTTTGTAACGCCACGAAAACCCTGGCGGTAAGCCCTACCAGTGACAGGGAATCCCCTTCCCTATCACTGGTAGGAGGCCCACCCACCCCCCCAAACACTCCCCAGACACACCCTACCCCCTCCATCAACGCTTCCCCCTTCCAGTCCCCCATTCCCCATTCACGCACACTAGCAGACATGCACCACGCATACACACACTCACTCACACAGGCATACACACATTCATTCATGCATGCATCCATTCATTCTCGCACACATCTGTACACACATTCACACTGACACACAGACATGCATTCACATTTCCGCTCATACACACATTCTCACACATGCATACACCCACGCAAACAACACTACACACACATTCGCATTCACGCACACACTCACACATTCATGCACACAACCCCACACACAACACCCACCACCCCCGTCGGAAGCCCAACTTACCTGCATCCAGGGGGTTTTCTGGCAAAGGACGGGACGGGGTGCTGCTACCGCCAGAAGCGCCCACCAGCAGAACACCGCCAGGATGTATTATTTGTTATAATACGTCTGGGGGCAGTCTACTGGCGTGGCGCTGCTCGTGGTTGCAGTGCCACCTTAACATCCACCAGTATGGCCACTGCCGGATTTCTGCCCATCCATGGCGGAAATCCGGCTGTGGTCATAATTTGGCAGACGGATGTTAGCCGCAGTGACAGTCTTTTGGCAGCCGTGGCCACGGCAGTGGGTGGCATTTACCGCCAATCTTATAATGAGGGCCTAAGTGAACCTGATAGTCTGTCAATATCGGCTACGGGACAAAGATAATTTATGCGGAGAAAGGGGATAATTCAACAACCATAGGCCCTTCTTGGTCAAATACAAGCTACACCTAATCTCCCAGAACCAAATTGTGTTCCCCTACCATTTAAATCACACCCTATCTCACACCCTCGGGTCAGGCGTACCATCTGTGTAGTGCCCAGTGGTCCAAGCAAACAACACCTCTCACTTCTTTCAGATACCAACAGTGTTCAGAAACCGGTATCACTGAGAAAACCCTTTTGGGCTAAACAAAAACAAGATTGAGGTACCGGCCCTACATCATACCCAGGACCCATGCATACCATTGGGGTCCTGTCTAGTGGTCCAAGTGGTGAGACCTCAACCCTGTATCACACCCAGTGGACAAGCATACCATCTGTGTCATGCCCAGCGGTTCAAGCGAACAACACCTCTCATTTTCGAGGTGCAGGCCCTATATCATACTCAGGGCCAATGGGCACCATCTGTGTCACTCCCAGTGGTCGAAGCAACAGACCCCTCTCACTTATTGAGGTGCCGGCCCTATATCACACCCAGGGCCCAAGCGTACCATCTTTGTCACGCCCAAAAGTCCAAGCAACAGACAACATACACCTTTACTAGCGTGCTCGCTAACCAAAAAAAAAGGTGAATTCCGTGTGAACGCCTCTGAGACAGCCTTGCAACTACTCAGTTTGGATACATTAAAAAAGGTAATATGCCAGAATTACAGAGCACTCAGGTTTCATTTTTATGCTGCTTCCTAGTTTGCCATATGCCAAATGCTGGGACTAAGGCCCTCATTATGAACATGGCGGTCCAGACTGACATGCTGGCGGTGGCGGAAATGACCACCACCGGCATGGCAGGGGAAGACTGGCACAGGTGGTCCTCCGCCACAGCCAGGCTACCGCCGACAGGCAGCCTGACGATGGCGGATTTCTTTATTCGACAGGGCAGCTCTGCAAGCAATGCTGCCCTCCGGATAAAGAACCCTTGTTCCTCCAGCCTTTCCCTGCTGAGGTCCCCTGCCAGGGAAAGGCTGGCAGAAGGGGTGCTCCAAGGCCCCCCTGGGGGCCCCCTGCACTGCCCATGCACTTGGCATGGGCAGTGCAGGGGCCCCCGTGCACAGCCCTGTCACGCAGGTCACTGCCCGATTTACAGGCAGTGATTTGCACGACGGGTGCTGCTGCACCCGCCGCACTGCAGCATTGACGACGGCTCCATGTGGAGCCGTTGGCAATGTCCAGGCCCAGCATTACGCTGGGCCGGCAGGCGGAAACACTGTTTCCACCCGCCGGCCTTGAGGAATGTTCATTATTGGGCCGGCGGAGTCCTCAACAGGCTGGCGGTCTGTGTTCAGACCGCCAGCATGAACACGGCGGGGATTCCCACCATGTTCATAATGAGGGCCTAAGGCTCTGATGTAGTCTCTTACCTTCTGACTAAAGTTTCAGGAAGGACCTCCACCCTGCGGATTCAGCAGGACTTCCAATCAATTGCAGCATCTGCTCACCTTCCTTGTTGCACAAATGTAAATCCGTCCGGGTGGGGTCCCCTTCCTTCGGCCGCAGTCAGGTCCGAGGTCCAATCAGCTCCTGTCTGGCTCCCCAAAATATTGCTAGAAAGTGAATTTACCTTGAAAAAACAAAAGACAAGTGGCGTGTGGCAAAACAGGAACAGTTAGTTTAATTAAATGTTATGGCCAGGCACACAGTTACAGAAATGGGGTCTTAGGACTGTCTCAAAGTACAACTGATCTAAGCGGTGTTTTATACAATTTTGGCATTCTTTTTTTAGGTGAAGAAGGTGAGCAGTTGTATTGGAGCCGTAAATAAGGTCCATGATAACAAATGCAGATGGGCCTCGACCTTGTGTGGACATAATGACGGCCAGTTGGTAATGTTACGTGCTGTGTTCTGATTGGCTGCGTGTTCCTAACTTCATGTGTCATCTGACTTTATGGCATTTTGGGAATGCGTGCACCCCTCCAGCCATATGTGCTTTATTGAGGCCAGTCTTCTGGGACCATTGTGGTGTCGCTGCACCAATCTGTGGGACTGACCTGAGTTTCCTGTTCGCGCATTCGTCTTCCAGCTATGTGCTGTCCCACCTGTGACTTTCAATCAGTAACCTCAGGCCTAGGTCTAAGAGCCTGCCTGATCACGTATTTCTGAGTCAGTTTTGATGGAGAGTTCATGACGGGTGAATACGATAATAATGATGCAATTTCGTTTTTATATGTGAACATATCATGGGCATTGACTTTTTCAATATTAACACTGTGCCACTCTGCTCTACACCACTGCACTCTATGCCACTGCACTCTACACCTCTCTACTCTGTGCCCCTCTACTCTGCACCACTCGACTCTGCAACAATGCGGTCTACTATTCATGCCATTGCACTCAGTGCCACTGCACTCTATGCCACTACACTCTGCAACACTCTACGCCAATGCACTTTACATCAGTCCACTCTACTGTATGTCACTCCAGTGTATGCCACTCTATGCAACTCCACACTATGCAACTCCAATACATGACACTCTCTGCCACTAAACACTACAATACTATACTCCGCTCTTTGCCATGCACTCTACTCCGCTCTACTCTACTCTGTGCCTCTCTACTCTGCACCATCCCACAATACATCACCATATACAAACAAAGGTGGCAGGGCAACATCAACGATATAGGGGAAGCTAGGGATGTAGAAAATGTCACAGACATGTAGCGTAATACACCACTTTCATCCCCACAGGTGCACCAGCCATTCTCAGCAGCGATGAGGTGCCACGGTTACCCAGTCCCCCACCAGAAGATGTCCCCAATGATGACAGTAACTCTGGACTTTTGGATTTGGATGAACTCCCTGGCCCATCATGGACCACTGGTCAGTCGACTACCCCAGCCCACACCCACTCCACCACAGAGTCTCCCCCCACAGTATCCAACACCACAGCAGCCACCCAAGGTTCCCACACCTCTGTCCCCAGGACACGTCAATCAGCAGTGTGCCCACCTGTACAGGGACCCCAGTCCACACCTCACAGCCAAGAAAATCAGGGTCCTCGGGTCAGTGGGCACACCATTCAGGGGACACAAGCACAGGGGGACAGGGACACACAGAGGACAGCTGTGCGCTAGTGGGGAGGAAAGGCCCAGGGAACCGACTGTCCAGGAGGCACTTACCAATGTCCTGGGGGCTTACCAACAATCCCAGGACAAGATGGGTGAGATGTTAAACATCATGCAGGAGAACCAGCTGCTGCAGGAGGTACACCACCAGGAGAGCAGGAAAGATTCACAGACCCTCAACACCACCATGGTCTCCATAGCAGGGGTGCTAGCTGGTATGGCCAACATCATGAGGGACTACACAGCACACCAGGGGGCCCCTTCCACTAGCCAGTCAACTGAACAGCCCTCCACATCTGCTGCAGCTAGTGGACAGGAGGCCCTGCCACAGGATCCTCAGGCCACCAGCACCCTTCCCCCTGTAGAAGGTGAGCCACCCCGCAAACATTCCCTGCGACCCAGACAGACGCCAGAGACACTTGCCACTACCAGGAAATGAGACCCTCCTGAATGTCCCCATTATGTTCCACTCTGTCACCTTGTCCACTTTAAACTGCTATTGCTCCCATCCTATGTCCCCATGGACACTGGACCTGGGCTACAAACAAACTGGACCAATACCCTGGACTTATCTCTACCATCGTCCCATTCCATTGCATCATTCCTTCTATATATTTCACTACAATAAACACCCTTGGACACAACTTGAGTGATAGTGCTTTATGTGACGAAAATGTGCAATATCATTATCAATTTCATCTTGTGCAATTTTCCTGAACTTTGTGATTGCATTCAAATAATGGCCTGTGGCTGTTTGTAGTCATCACATCAGTACACAGTTGTAACCACACCAACATCTGAAAAATGAGAAGGCATAGGTGACAGTCATTTGAGGTGGTAAGGCAGTGACTGCCATCATGCTACAGCCACACTGAAAACATAAGGAATCAGAGGAATGGTCAGTTCCACTGTCTCACCTGTGTGTCATTGGAAGTACTGCCGTATGACTGATGTCCTGTTCCCACATCCTCATCCTCTGCCTCCTCATCCTCACTGTCCTCAGGGTCCACTGTTGCCACAGGAGCATTTTCACCCTCCTTCTCCTGCAGATAGAGCACATGTTGTCTGAGGGCCAATTTGTGGAACATGCTGTATACAACAACTATCTGACAGACCTTCTCAGGGAAGTAGCACAGGGATCCACCCGTCAGATGGAGGCATCTGAACCTGGCCTTCAGGAGGCCAAAGGTTTGCACAATTATTCTCCTGGTCCGCCCCTGAGCATCATTATACCTGTTCTCAGCCCCTGTGCTGGCATTCCTCACAGGGGTCAAAAGCCACGACAGGTTTGGGTAGCCAGAGTCACCTGCAAGAATTGAGGTACAAAATGTAGCCTTGCACAATGGTATGGGGGATGGCCAGCCTCCAGCAGAGGCAGCCAAGGAGCCCCCTCCACCAGCAGAGGGCATGTAGACTACCCTCCAGGGACTGTTGGGCAAGGAGCCCCCTCCAGAACCAGTGGGCATGTTACCCACTTCAGAGACTGTGGCCTTTTACTCCCCTCCAGAGACCACTGGGCAAGGAGCCCCCTCCAGAACCAGTGGGCATGTTACCCACTTCAGAGACTGTGGGCTTTCACTCCCCTGCAGAGACTACTGGGCAAGGACCCCACTCCAGAACCACCAGTGGGTATGTTACCCAATTCAGCTGAGGTGCCCCCCACCCCCTTTCCCTCTAAGGTGCCTGCCTATTTCCAACATGATACCCCTGAACAGTGGAGTCCGGATTAAGTCAGGAGTCAAGTTGGGCCTTGGACTGTGCCTTGTGGCCATGTGACCCTCTTGTACTTTGGACTGGCCATTGGCCCAATCTGGACATTGACACCTGCATTTGCATTTAATTTTACATTATGGTGGCTGTCGGCAGCAAATTACAGTGTTCGTACATTCTAATTGTTGTCCTTGCTTTAATTTAACGTGGGTCCTGTGGCATTCGTTTTGCTCTGCAGCTGGTTCTGGGTATGGTGTGTGTGTGTTGTGCGTGTGTGTGTCAATCTCATTTTCCTCCCGCCCTCCCTTGTGTGCTAGGCGGCTGTACTCACCATAATCGTCTTCGTCGGCGGTGGTCCAAGATGGCCATGGCCTGGTAGAGCATCGGGAAGACTTGGAGTTCCGGTTCCATGGCAGCGGCGGAGTCCTCTGTGTCCCTGATTGTGAGTCTTTCGTCTTCTGTGAAGTGTTTCCACCAGGCTTTTGATGGCGTTGGTACCGCCCCGGAAATCCTGGTGTTTTGCTATGTCATCATTTGATGGGCGATACCTTGACTTCCGCCTGGCTGTTGATGGCTACCGCCGTGGTCAGTGGTGTTTACGCCCTGACGGTTGGTGTGGGACATTGGCTGTCTATGGGAGGTATCACCGCCATGGTCATAATTTGGCTGTAATTACCGCCAGCCTGTTGGCGGTATTACCGCCACTGTAACAGTCACCGCCAATGTCATAATGACCACCTATGTGTGTTCAGCTTACGAGTGGGTGTTTAGGCCACAATGTAGACCTCTGGGGTTGAGGCTGAAGGCAGCGCAATGTTGTCACGGTTCATGTCAGTGGGTCCTAATAGTGTTTAGAACACACGTGTAGGAAGATGGCTCTGTATATACTATACCAAAGAAAGGTATAGGGTGCACAGAGTCCAGGGGTTCCCCACAGGCTTTGCACAGGCTAAAGTAGATAACACTAATGCTCTCTTTTGTGGTAGTGTGGTTGAACAGTTAGGCTTATCAGAGGGTAGTGCAAAGCATTTGTTATAATGCACAGAGAAGAAATAGGACACACACTCACTGACCAACTCCAGCCCAATGTTTATGTATAAAACATATACTTTGTTACTTTTATTCTAGAATCGAAAGGATCTTTGATGCAGGTAAGTACAATTTCAAGAATGTATCACTTTCAGATATCAGATGCACTTTGGTTGTAAATCGACAATACATATATGTTTGGTTAAGCAATACTTTTCAATAGCAAAAGTGGATACTAAGTGCAAACATCATAGAATGCAATGCAGTCCGATGGAAAGAGAAGCACAAATATAGTTTGCAGGTAAGTACTTGACTTACTACCCCAGTCCTCCGGGTTTTAGGTGTCCACAGGGCAGGGTTCAAGGAGACACCAGGGGTGCACCACCAGAAGCATGGGGCGTCTGAGTGCAGAGGTGAAAGGTGGTGTTGGATGCCCAATAGCAACCAATGGAAACTGGGGGCACTCGGAAAAGAACGGTTTGCAGGTAAGTACCCACGGCCGCAGAGCACAGGCACTGGGGGTTTGGATCAGCAAAGGAGGACCACAAGGCAGCACCAAATATTCACCGCCAGCGGCTCCGGAGCAGCCCAGTGCAGAGGTGCCTTTGGACATCGGGAAATCTTCACCGGAGCCCGTCACAGTCAGAGGGGTCCTTCGGGTTGAGGCTGCAGGCATCATCGTGTTGGCCAGGGGGGTTCAACCAACAATGGATTCAAGGTCATAATCAGGGGGGGGGCCTCTTCTGGACTGGTGGGCTACCTGGACTCAGACCGCAGGCGCTGGGTGCACAGTGGTCAGGACTCGTGGTTCCGGCAGGCATTGGAGTCCGTGCTGGAGGTTTCTTTGTGGACAGGGCCACGGTCCTCTGGAGTTATTGCTCTTTAGGGAAGGCAGGCAGTCCTCTGAGGGTTTGTAGAGGGTGCTGGGCCTGCAGAGCAAGTCATCTTCTTCAACCAAGATTCTTGATGCTGCAAAAAAGGCCTGTAGGGCCGGGGCCAAGTCAGTTATCGTCTGGAGTCTTCATTAATGGTGCAGCTCTTCAGTCCTTCTTCAAGTTGCCAGGAATATGAAGAGCCAGGTTCAGGGGTGCCCCTCAATATTAAATTTAGGGACGTTACAGAGGTTGGAGAGCAGTAGCCAACGGCTACTGATCCTGAGGGCGAATACATCCTTCCTGTGTCCAATCCCTTTGGGGAGAGGGCACATCCCTATTCCTATAAGCTAACATCCTCCAAAACAAGATGGAGGATCCTAAAGAGAGGGGTTCACCTCGGCTCTGGGCAGCTTTGGGCCTGTCTACTAATTTTCCCACTAGAACTGCCACCAAAAAAGTGGGGCTTCGCCCGGGGTGGCGGGCGTCTCCGCTGGCTGGAGTACCCTGGCTCAACATAATAAAGGGCAAGAGCCTATGAGGCTTACGGCCAAGTGTTGCTGTTCCTGCGAGGGGAAGGTCTGAAGCACCTCCACCCAGAGTAGGCTTTGTCCCCGACTCCCGAGAGCACAAAGGCTCTCATCCCAGAAGGTCAGAAACTTGTCTGGTGGTGGCAGGCTGGCAGAGACCGGTCAGCCACACACTAGAGTGTTAGTCGGATTTCAGGGGGCATCTCTAAGATGCCACTGGGTACATGTTTTATAAATCCAAAACTGGCATCAGTGTGGGTTTATTAGGCTGAGAAGTTTGATACCAAACTTCTTAGCATTCAGTAACGCCATCATGGAGCTGTGGGGTTCGTAGGGACAAACTTCCAGCCCATGTACTCAATATGGCAACACTGCACTTACAATGTCTAAGAATGGACTTAGACACTGTAGGGGCGTATTGCTCATGCCGCTATGCCCTCACCTGTGGTATAGTGCACCCTGCCGTAGGGCTGTTAAGCCTGCTAGAGGGGTGGCTTACCTGTGCCACGGGCAGTGTTTTGTAGGCATAGCACTCAGGTTGCCATGTCAACTTTACCTTTTTCTTTGCACCAAAACACACAGTCTGCAATGGCAGTGTGCATGTGTTTGCTGAGCGGTCTCTTAGGGTGGCACAACACATGCTGCAGCCCTTGGAGTCCCTCTCTGATCACAAGGCCCTTGGTACCACTGGTACCTTTTACAAGGGACCTAGCTGTGGGCCAGAGGTGTGCCAATTGTGGGAGCAATTGTACCGTTTAGAGAAAGACCACGTGTTGGGGCTGGTTAGCTGGGACCCAGCACACACTCACTCAGGTTAGCATCAGATATCAGGCAAAAAGTGGGGAGTGACCGTGCCAAAAAGGGGCACTTTTCTACAACATGCTCATCCAAACTTTGGCCTCTCTGCAGAGCACACATAGCAATAGTTACATATGGCAATTGTAATTGTGATTGTGATACCTTGTGAAAGTGTGTGAATGAGGTACACAGCTGTCCAAATATTGTCAGGGCTAAAGTCAAAATGAAAATGCCGAGCTTACAGGTGCGTGGGTGTGTTGTGTGGGGGATGGAATGGTGAAGTCAAGGAGAAGCAAGGAAGTACATGCGGGAGAGAGCGAAAACAGAGCGCTGAAGAGGAAAGTGAGGAGGTGGGAGATAATACGGACAAAGGGAATTTCAGAAAGATGTGTGGGGAGAAGGTGTGCCTAACAATGTGAGAGACTGCGGGGGTTAGTGGGCGAAGGAAAGGATGAGAATGATTGAGGGACTCCGAAGACCACGTGTCCTTCCACAGACCAATGCCCAACTCACAGCCTCATAGTTTCAGAATTTAAATACTTTCAATTCTAATTATTCACAACAAAATCACTGTCAGTCATTTATCGGATACCGCTAATAGGCATTGGCAAAGTCAATAGGTCTGGCTTCCTTATCCTTGTCCGTTATTGTGTGATATGTCTAGATGCAGCAACAGAAAGCTCACTGAAAGGCAATAAAATGCAGGTCTGTGGGACGCTATGGAAAGTATAGGATGTTACTTTTAATGTGGTAAGCCACAACCTTTTTTTTTTGTTTACATAGATCACACCTATAGGAAAGAATTCCCAGTTATACTTCTCAGGCCATCTACCTTTTAGAGCCATCTGCTACCCCCACAACAACCCCCTCCCCACCAGCCTCACACACACAGAAACAGCAAGCCTTCCCTCCAGGGTGCCTGCTGCCTGAGAGGAATGCAAATGAGCTCAGTTGATTAATCAGTAAACCTAAAGGCTGCCTGTGAGCCAGGATAGTCTGTAAATGATAGAATCTGGAAACCTACCAAAGGTTTACACTAGGCCTAGTCAGTGTCCTACCAAAACATCACTTTTAAAAGCAATGTAACCTTTTAAACAATCTTGTTGTACATTTTGCGACAGCCTTTTTGTACTCTTTGCAACCTAATACTGTGTGTAATTTATTTCATAAACTAATGACACATATTCACAGTGCTTTTTTATGACAGGCTTGCACCTCTTAGCACTATAAATAGTCACTATTTCCCCAGTGCACCGACTAGGACTGAAATGAGTGACCATCCGGTTACACTGACAGACATTTGAAGTGACTGCATCAACCCAACACATTAGCTTCCCTCCAAGAAAAAATGCATTTCTTATGTAATGTTTGTGCATTCTATTTTATATGCAGTTACTTGTAGGTAAGAAGTAACAAATATAGAGATTAGTTTGTTCCTTTTAGCCAGGTTTCTACCCCCCTCATCCCCAACACGCACACACTATATTCAGGATCATAGTTCCATGCTTTTCTCCCTGCGCTTCGACAGATGCTTGCAGTAACCCGTTTTCCCGCCAAGACTCAAACCCTGCTTCCCAGCTCCCGCGGCGCGAGCCCCGGGCCGGAAGTGCCGCACACCCGCGCGGGGGGTATACTTGGCAGCCGAGGCGCGCGTACAGACCTTCATTGTCCCGCAGACGACATTCAGAATTGACACTTTATTGGCCTGAAGTTTCCTACCCTGGGAATGTCACAGGTTTTCTGGACTGCGGGTTTTTTCCCTGAGAAAACAGTGCGCCATTGTGCCGTCGCCGGAAAAAAAAAGTCATTTCTTCGATTCCCTCCCACCGCATGTTTGCTTTCTTCATTAAAAAGATGAATTGACGCAGTGTTACTTACTCTGGGCTGGTCTCGCGCTCCGAGGGGGTATTCAATGGGAGGCTTTGTGCAGGGGGCATCCGTGCCCCTCTAGCCTCCAGCTGTACCCTGACCCTGGGCTAACCAGCTCTGTGAATGAATGGCTCAGTGCTTAATTTGTGGAGAAAAAAAAACACACACACACAAAAGAACTGCTAGGGCCCTGCCCGGGAGGCCACTGCAGCCCGTGCACCCTTTGCCCCTGCCAGCACTGCCAATAACAGAACCAGCATAACTACTAACCATCTCACTGCGACAAGGGTGACAGGTGAGACTATTCCATGCCACCCGAAGCGGTAAGAATGGCGTGGAATAGTCTGAATTGCCATTTTAATGTGTATTGAATTGTTATGTGTAGCTCTCATAGAGAGCCTCTGTTCATGTTTCTGAATCTCATAACCAGCTGCTGTGACGTAGCTACAGCTGATAATGAGACTGGTTACCCACTGTTGTGATGTCATATGATGTCATAAAGGCCTTCCAGGCCAGGGGACAGTTCTCTCGCGAGATGTGCTTGTATGTATTGAATGAAAGCAGAGCGCACGGCTGCAGGAGGCGGAAAGAAGACAAGGGAGGTGGTCGGGGTTCGTCCAGGGTGGCAGGTATTCTTCTTTAACCTTTGGGACAGGGATGTACCACAGAGGCCATGTTATGTATGGCCCTCTGTTACTCCTCTGCACTGCGAAGCAATTGAAAGCAGGGACAGGTGATTTTGGGGGCTACACATAACATAAAATTATAGATGGGTAACAAGTGAATAGCAGGGATGCTTTTTACCCACGTAAGATCATTGGCAACTCGAGCTTTGCTTTTGTTGACTATTTGATGTCACTCAGAACACTTCAATGAAAAACACCCCCGTAATTCACTATTACCCATCTCTAATTCTATATATTGAATACTGCTGTTGTGCTCATCTCGAAATTAGACAGACAGAGCCACCATGTGGTCGACTGTCATTAGTGCTGGTGTTGAGAATTAATTGCCGGGGCTGAGCACCAGAAACCACTGGCTCAAATTAAGTACTGACTGTTCATTTGGTATTCGCCACCCTGCTTCAACGTGAGTGAGGAAAAACCATTGGAGGAAACCATTGCTGGACCAGGCAGAGGTGAGTTGGAATAAATCCTGAAACACCACTGTGATGGTGGAGGAATACAGCTGTCAGAATCATGCAGTTTCCGCCAGTAATACCCTTTAATGTTTACATACACGTAGTTTGTGGTGGTAAATTACTGCCACTGGAGGGGAAAACTCATCAGCCAATCATATAAGAGGCTTTACTTTCCCTCAGGCAGAGATTTCCATGGGTGTGTGCCCTATGTATTTGGGGGCAGCCCCTGCTTCCGATGACACTGTCAGTGGCAGTGTGTCTCAGTTAACAAGCACTGGCAAAGTCAGTAAGTCTCGGTTATGAGAGATCTATTGATTTTGTCACTTTTTGTTGTACTGCTTTTGTACATAATGATTATTCTAATATAGTATATCATTATATATATATATATATATATATATATATATATATATATATATATATATATATATATATATATATACATTCACTCACTGAATATTCACCTAAAAAAAACACACAAGTTTACCAGTTGTGGTTAGCAGAGCTAACTAGCTCGCCTCTGCCGTGCGCTGCTTAGGACCTCACATAGTACATCACTCTTTACATGTTCTAAGACATCTTTAATGACATCAATGATGACATTTCAAATGACCTCCCAACTATAATGTTACTTTAACCTTTTTCAGTGAATTACTAAGGTTTTTTTCCTAAACAAAAACATCTTTTTATCACACCCAACTATAGCGTTACTTTAATCTTTGCTTTTTCAGTGAATTTCTATTTTTTTTAAACATAAAGTAATATTTTATTACCATACATAAGGCCAACCCCCCACTGTGCAAGGCCAAAGGCTGTGCGCAGCGAGGTTGCCCACAGGGCGTTGCCTGATGAATGACCCCCTACAAGCAGCTTATCCCATGCTGTGAGCAGCCTTTGGCCATGCAGAGGGGGGGTTAGCCAGCGGGCCTGGCCTGCCACCAGGGCCTGTGGTGAAACCCCCAGCCAGCTGCCAACCCCACCTCAAGCACAGCCTTTGGCGTGTGCAGCATAGGGTTGGCCTCTGGGCCCTGGGACCCCATCAGCTGAGGCCAAATATATATATTAAGGGCAGGGGGCGTGCAGCCCCACTCCAATCCTTAATTGACCCCAGGTACCCTATGTCCCCGGGGCTACATACTATTAAAAGGGAACAAGGGTGTGCAACCACCCATCCTGAGCCTTAAAAGGCTCTGGGGACCACACCCCAGGAGGCTAAATACAATAAAAAGGGGGGGGGGGGCTCTCAGCCCCCCTCCCAAGCCTTCTTAGGCCCCAAGGATCCCATCCCCTGGGACTAAAGCAATTAAAAAAGAGAGGGGGACCCGTAGCCTGTTCTCCGAGTCTTCATGGGCACTAGAGACCCCATCCCTAAGGGCCTTTTTTGTTTAAAAGGGAATGTGGTTGCATGGCCCCTTTCCCCGAGTCTCATCAGGCCACAGGGACCCCATTTCCCTCAGGCCGAAGTCAATTGAAAAGATGAGGGGGTGTACCGCCCCTCTCCCCGAACCATGTTAGGCCTTGGGACCCCATCCCCTGGGGCCGAGTAATTAATAAAGCAAGTGGGGCGAGCGGAAACATGTTTCCCTACCAGTGGTAGTGCAGACAGGGAAACTACTGTGTCCTGCGAAGTCCACACTGGGACACAGTAAATGAACTTGTGCCAGGTGATGGGGTCCCCGGGGCCTTTAAAGGCTCAGGGAGGGGTGACACATGGCCACCCTTCCTTTTAATTAAACTGACGACCCTGTGGGATGCAGCCCCCAGGGATTTATTAAGGCTCGGGGGGGGCACATGGCCCATGAACGTTCAGGGAGGGGGGTGAGTGCCCCCTCCCCTTAAATGGTACATTGGGCCCCGGGTGAATGAATGCCCCCACCCCTTAATAAACAGAATGGTCCCCGGGGGGGGATGGATCTCCAGGGCCGCCCACTTCCCTTATATAAATATATCCCAGGGGAATCGGGTCACAAGGTCCTAAATGGACTGAGGAGTGGTGCCCTACTGATGCCCCCTCATATATATATATATATATATTACTTAGTGGTGGCCACCACTTCTTAGTTGCCACTTCTTAGTTATAGTTAGGACCTAGTTTCTACAGAAAAAGCTTTTTTTGTTTTGCTAATAACTTTGACTCTGTGTGAACAAATCTTCACAACATTTTCCCAAAAATGGTGCTCCCTTCAGCTGCTGTCTGGAAAGTTTTGGGGTGATACGTCAAGCGGGGCGCAAAACAAGGGAGGATCCCAAAAAGCGTTTCCCCCATTCATTGTTCCATAGTGGTTTTGAACAGCGATAGTGCCCTCACCACTGGACGGAATTACATCAAATCTGGCAGAAAGGTAGCTATTGGTCCAGAAAGAGGCCTTTTTGTTATTTGGTATAAATCCGTTAAGTAGTGTTTGAGAAATTAAAGAAAGTCCAAATTTGTATATACAGGGACGCAAAGGCTTCACAAACCCTCCAGATCACGTGCTGAGATCTGATTGGCTGCCAAACATCAACAAGGAAGTGTTGGCAGCTATCTTGGAACTTGGCTAAAATGAAAAGCGGCCAGGGTGGAGTCATCCTGACCCCTTAGCTCTGGTGCTGTGGTCCCAGAGTGACCCCCGAGCTAAAAAAACATTTTTTATTAATTTTTGCCATGAGTCGCAGCAGATCCAGTGAAATTTGTTTTTTAAAAACAAGTGCGGGCTCCCGCGCTTGCTTTGACTGCAGGCCCTGGGTGGACCAGGACGAGGGGGCATTTATATTTTGCATGCAGGGGGCCCTCTGGTCCCCCCACAGCCCTAGGGAATGCCACCTCCTTGGGTCTAATGTTTTTTAAAATGTGTGCGCAGGGAGGGGTTGGGTGGTAAGGGTGGTTGACCGCAGGGTCTGGCCGCTGGCCAGGCCCTTCGGCCAAACACAGCCGCACACGGCCAAAGGCCGTGTGCAGCAGTGGTTGGAATAATGTGTAGTAATGAAAAAAACATAGAAATTCATTGAAAAAAACAAAGGTTGCAGTGATGGTATATGTAAGGAAATGCCTCCTTGGTATGGTTACCCCCTGACTTTTTGCCTTTTGCTGATGCCAGTTATGATTGAAAGCGTGCTGGGATCCTGCTAACCAGGCCCCCACACCAGTGTTCTTTCCCTAAACTGTACCTTTGCTTCCACAATTGGCACAGCCCTGGCACTCAGACAAGTCCCATGTAACTGGTACCCCTGGTACCAAGGGCCCTGATGCCAGGGAAGGTCTCTAAGGGCTGCAGCATGTCTTATGCCACCCTGGGGACCCCTCACTCAGCACATGCACACTGCCTCACAGCTTGTGTGTGCTGGTGGGGAGAATATGACTAAGTTGACATGGTACTCCCCTCAAAGTGCCATGCCAACCTCACACTGTCTGTGGCATAGGTAAGGCACCCCTTTAGCAGTCCTTACAGCCCTAAAGCAGGGTGCACTATACCACAGGTGAGGGCATATGTGCATGAGCACTATGCCCCTGCAGTGTCTAAGCAAAACCTTAGACATTGTAAGTGCAGGGTAGCCATAGGAGTATATAGTCTGGGAGTTTGTCAAACACGAATTCCACAGCTCCATAATGGCTACATTGAAATCTGGGAAGTTTGTAATCAAACTTCTCAGCACAATAGATGCACACTGATGCCAGTGTGCAATTTATTGTAACATGCACCCAGAGGGCATCTTAGAGATGCCCCCTGAATACCAACCCGACTTCTAGAGTGGGGCTGACCAGTTGTTGCCAGCCTGCCACAACCAGACGAGTTGCTGGCCACATGGAGAGAGTGCCTTTGTCAGTCTGTGGCCAGGAACAAAGCCTGTACTGGGTGGAGGTGCTTCTCACCTCCCCCAGTAGGAACTGTAACACCTGGTGGTGCGCCTCAAAGGCTCACCCACTTTGTTACAGCGCCCCAGGGCATCCCAGCTAGTGGAGATGCCCGCCCCTCCAGCCACTACCCCCACTTTTGGCGGCAAGGCTGGAGGAGATAATGAGAAAAACAAGGAGGAGCCACCCACTAGTCAGGACAGCCCCTAAGGTGTCCTGAGCTGAGGTGACCCCTGCCTTTAGAAATCCTCCATCTTAGTTTTGGAGGATTCCCCCAATAGGATTAGGGATGTGCCTACTTCCCCACAGGGAGGAGGCACAAAGAGGGTGTAGCCACCCTCCAGGACAGTAGCCATTGGCTACTGCCCTCCCAGACCTAAACACACCCCTAAATCTAGTATTTAGGGGCACCCCAGAACCCAGGAAATCAGATTCCTGCAACCTGAACTACAAAGAAGGACTGCTGACCTACAAGCCTGCAGAGACGACGGAAGACGACAACTGCCTTGGCCCCAGCCCTACCGGCCTGTCTCCAGAGTCGAAAACCTGCAACCAGTGACGCATCCAACAGGGACCTGCGACCTCTGAAGCCTCAGAAGACTGCCCTGATCCCAAGGACCAAGAAACTCCTGTGAGCAGCGGCTCTGCTCAAAAACAGCTACATCTTTGCAACAAAGAAGCAACTTCCAAAGAACTCACTCTTCCCGCCGCAAGCGTGAGACTTCACACTCTGCACCCGACGCCCCCGGCTGGAGATCCAGAGAACCAACGCCACAGGGAGGACTCCCCAGGGACTGCGACCCCGTGAGTAGCCCGAGACAACCCCCTTGGACCCCCACAGTGACACATGCAGAGAGAATCCAGAGGCTCCCCCTGACCGCGACTGCCTGTAACAAGGGACCCGACGCCTGGCCCAAGCACTGCACCCGCAGCTTCCAGGACCTGAAGGAACTGAACCTCAGTGCAAGAGTGACCCCCCAGGCGACCCTCTGCCTAGCCCAGGTGGTGGCTGTCCAGAGAAGCCCCCCCCTGTGCATGCCTGCACCGCTAGAGTGACCCCCGGGCCCCTCCATTGTTTCCTATCTAAAACCCGACGCCTGCTTTGCACACTGCACCCGGCCGCCCCTGTGCAGCTGAGGGTGTGTTTTGTGTGACTACTTGTGTCCCCCCCCCAGTGCTCTACAAAACCCCCCTGGTCTGCCCCCAACGACGCGGGTACTTGCCTGCTGGTAGACTGGAACCAGAGCACCCCTGTTCTCCATAGGCGCCTATGTGTTTTGGGCACCTCTTTGACCTCTGCACCTGACCGGTCCTGAGCTGCTGGTGTGGTAACTTTGGGGTTGCCTTGAACCCCCAACGGTGGGCTGCCTATGCCCAGGAACTGAGACTTGTAAGTGTCTTACTTACCTCACAATCTAACCTTTACTTACCTCCCCAG
The DNA here is from genome assembly GCF_031143425.1 of Pleurodeles waltl. Lineage (NCBI taxonomy): Eukaryota > Metazoa > Chordata > Amphibia > Caudata > Salamandridae > Pleurodeles > Pleurodeles waltl. The sequence continues at coordinate 1,802,227,235 of NC_090444.1, read as the reverse complement.
GAACTGTTGATTTTTGCACTGTGTCCACTTTTAAAATAGCTTATTGCCATTTTAACAAAGACTGTATATGATATTGCTTTAATTCAAAGTTCCTAACTTACCTGTGTGAAGTACCTTGCATTTTATGTGTTTACTTCAAATTCGAACCTGTGGTTCTTAAAATAAACTAAGAAAATATATTTTTCTATATAAAAACCTATTGGCCTGGAGTAAGTCTGAGTGTGTGTTCCTCATTTATTGCCTGTGTGTGTACAACAAATGCTTAACACTGCTCGGCCACACTACCACAAAATAGAGCATTAGTATGATCTAATTTTAACACTATCTTACCTCTAAGGGGAACCCTTGGACTCTGTGCACACTATTTCTTACTTTTTGCTTAAAAACGTTGCTAGATAAACAGATATTTGAGGTGAGTAAATCTAGAGTGTTGCTGGTGTTGCAGGGTGCTCCTTACTGGAGCTCCACCTAAACTTGGGAACTACCCAGAGTTCTTTCATTCTTTTTGTATATATATATATATATATATATATATATATATATATATATATATATATATATATATATATATATAGAGAGAGAGAGAGATAGATATATATTTTCCCAAAACAACACAATTACAGAACAATTGTAATTCCGTAGCATTCCCGGAGAGTTTATCCTTTTATTGATTATAGCTCAACACCAAGTCCACTTGGTGTTGTACTATAATCAATAAAAGGATAAAGTCTCCTGGAGTGCTGCGGAATTACAATTGTTCTACAATTGTGTTGTTTTGGGAAAATAAATAAGGGAAGGTCCGTCCCTTCCGTGTGCACCAGCTAAAAAAAACACACTGCAATTAGGACCAATTTGCTGGAGGATATATATATATATATATATATATATATATATATATATAGGACTCCAGCAGGATCAAGGCAAAATTTGCCTTTAATTTTTTTTAATTGTGGTCCAGTGGTGGACCTTGTGGTTTTTCTCATTTTTCTCATGTTGCTGGCAGCCAATCAGAGCGCTGACTCCCACGGGAGTAAGAGGGCCCAAGGATAAAACGCTCCCTGGGCCAATAGGAATGATTTATATTTAAATTGACTCTCACAGACCAACCGTTCGGATATGCAAATATTTTTAAACCTTAATTTCTCAAAAACAGTGTACGGATTTACAGCAAATCATAAAAATCACAATCTGAGGTCCAAGATCTAGACTCCTGCCAACTTTTGTGTAATTCTGTTCTGCAGTTCTTGCTGTAGCGCTTCTTAAAGAAATCTATGGAAAATACATGGAGATTTTGTGCTTTGGGCTCCCCTTTTTTTGTCCCTGCTTAATGGATCACCCTGAAACTTTCCATGCACAAACTAGGCAAAAAAGAACACTTTTTTGGGAGGGTTTTGTGGAGATTTGTCAAATGATGCAGAAGTTATTAGCAACACAAAAAATGCATTTCCTATGGAAATGCTGACCTATTTGTCACTACCCAGTGGTGACCTCCACTGGGTTATATTTATATATATGTATGAATGTATGATAGCTTTTGCATAGTGTGGTATGATGTATCATATAGTATGGTATGGTATATCATTGTATAATATAGTATGGTATGGTATGTCCGGCCTGTCATTGTATAGTATGATATTGTGTGGCTTGTCATTGTATTGTAATGTTATGGTATGGTAAAATATGGTATGGCCCGTCATCTTATAGTTTGGTATGGTATAGCTTGTTATTGTATGGTATGGTATGGCCTGTCAGTGTATACTATTGTATGATATAGCCTGTCACCCTATAGCATGGTATGGCCTTTCATTGTATATTGTTATTGTTATTATCAGCACCTGTTATAGCGCAGTGACTCACACCCATATGTGTAATTCGGCGCTTCACTAACACAGAGCCAACCCAGTGATTAGAACAGCTCATCTTCAGAACTTGGCAAAGTCTGCGCATGAGCAATATAATAGGGAAGCTTGTTCCAGACAGAAGGGGCAAGGTCGGAAAAAACCTGCCACCGTATCTAGAGGTACAGATGGGGGGAACATTAAGCAAGGCTTCGTCCTTGGATCTGAAATTCCTAGTCGGACAGTAATAGCGCAAATTCTTCTATAGGTAAATAAGACCTTTACATGTCAATGACTTGTGGGTGGCACAGCATAGCTTGAGGACAGAACATTTCCTCACCGGCAGCCAAGGTAAGGCTCTTAATGTAGGGGCCGAAGTGGAGCCGGAAGGAAGGTTGCATTACACACGTGTGGCGGTATTGCGCGCCACCTGCAGTTTGGACTTCAGTGTATCATAGGCTGCTACTAGCAGGGTGTTGGCGTAGTTGTATGCTATAGTATGGGATAGTGTGGCCTCTCATTGTATAGTATGGTATGGCCTGTATAGTGTGGTATGGTATGGATTGGTCCGTCATGGTATGGTATGATATGTCCTTGTATAGTATAGCAATGGATGATATGATATGATCTATCATTGTATAGTATATTAAGCTGTGGTATTGTCTGTCCTTGTATAATAGGATTTAGTACGGCTTGTTATGGTATAGTATGGGCGCTCATTGTATAATATGGAACGGTATGGATTGGTCCGTCATGGTATTGTATGATATGCCCTTGTACAGTATAGTGTAGGATAGGATGATATGGTATGATCTGTCATTGTATAGTATGGTAAGCTGTGGTATGGTCTGTCTTTGTATAGAAGGATATAGTATGGCTTGTTATGGTATAGTACGGCCGCTCATTGTATGGTATGGTGTTGCCTGTCATTGTATAGTATGGCAGGGTCTGTCATTTTATAGTATGATATGGCATGTAATTGCATAGTATGGTATGGTTTGTAATTTAATGTGGTATTATATGGCATTTCATTCTATAGTATGGTATGGTATTGTCTGTCATTTTATATTATGGTATGGTATAGCCTGTCATTGTATGGTATGGTAACGCCTGTCATTGATAGTATGGTATGGGCTGTTTATTGTATAGTATGGCACAGCAGGGTACTCATTAAGCTACTGGAGGAAGTACAACAGGAGCAGAGAAACAAGCAAGAAATCTCTTTACCGTAGATAATAATCTCCGCAATACAATATTGTCTCCGACCCATAGTCCTGCAAACATAAACCAACTTACAACACACCTTGTTTTTTACAATCAATATTTTAATCACTGACAAAACATCCAAAAAAGTAGCAAAAAAGCTGATAAGTAAAGGATGGGTTAATTGTATAAAAAACACACAGACTGCCTAAAAGAAATAAGTGTGTTTATATCTCCTTAATAAGTAAAAGTGACATGCTGCCAAATTATATCTTTTTCAAATTGTGTAGATGCTGCAAAGTTTCTTAGTTTTGATAAAATGTATACATTAGGCAACAGGAGCAACTGCAATACAAGTGGGCAAGCAAGCAAAAAATGGATTTACAATTTGCACGCTAAAATGTTCTCACTGACCCATAATCATGCAAACATAAACCAAATCAAAGCACGCTGTATTTTTGACGTACAATATTTTAATATGGCCAAAGCATACAATACATGATACAACATGTACCAAACAAGCGGGCAAAAACCTTTCTTCACAACATAACTCTGTAGGAAATTATGGTTATGAGTATGTGGGGCGTACCTAACATAGTGTGAAAAAACGCATTCTTGAACATATGCGAGCTATCATGTCAAATGATTCCCATTATCCAGTACCTAGACACTTTCAGGACAAACACAACTCTGACAGTTCCTTGCTCTCATACTTTAGTAGTGAACATGTGCCATCCTATCGTAGGGGTGGGGACAGAGAGTTAATTCTACGAAAAAAGGATTCCAGATATGTTCTGGATTTAGAAACTAAGATACATAAGGGGTCAAATACGGGTGAGAAATTGATTACTCACCTTCCTGAGGTTTGATGGATTACTAATTTTTGCAAATAATCTGCCATTGCAATTTTAGAGAACAGAATTTTAAGTTTGATATTTGTTTATGTAGTGATTTTTTTGTACTTATAGTATTTATGTCTTTCTTTCTTTTTGTGATTATTTTGATTATATAAGGAATTATTTTGGATAAGATTATTTAATATGTATTTTGTGTTGTTACAGGACGAAGGCGGCCTGATGGATAAATATTTTGATTTTTCTTGCCATCTCTCCTTCTTTCCCGCACTTAATGATACGTTTTGCACCGGGTGTAACGATATACAGATAAGGATGTTTTGCACTTATCTTCCTTTGCATGTTTACTAATTCTAATAGTGCAGTCGATGGGATTACTGATTGTACTATAGACTAAGTTCAGTGTGATATCAATGATAGTGAACAGGCTAAGATTACTAACTGGATATCTATATATCTTCAATGCTATTTGGGATTTCCCATACTATTTTATTATTTATAATACAAGTTTGGGTTATTTTTATGGATAGATTTATTAAGGGAACTCTTTAAAATAATATATAATACTGTAAGGGGTTGAGAATTCTAATATAATTGGATTTTGTTATTTAAGCCTTATGCTGCTTATATATATTTATGGTTCTTCATTTGTTCTCCATTTACACCAGAATACTATTCATTAATAGACTCTCTATTTATTAAATTTATGGTGTAGATTTCATTTATTTATTTATTTAGATATGTTCAGCCACACTTATATTGTTAATAAAGGCAAGCATGATATCATTATATTAGGACTAACATTTTGTCTCCTCTTTTCTGTTGTCCTGTTTCTATGAGACTGAATAAAATTGTATTTAAACGGTATGGATTGGTTGTGCAATGCACGTGATCAAGGCTGCAGGGACAGCCAAACACGTTGTGTTTTGGATTAAAGCTCACCACTTTCACTTATTATTCCGGATGTCCTGAGTGTGTGTATTCATTTATGTATATATTTTTTGCTTGGATTCCTTACCGGCTTGCTCTGCCGGTTCACGCACCATCCGCTCAGACGGAGCATGTTGTTTGGTTATATATATATATATATATCTTTATTTGAATCTTTTAAAATAAAAATCATAAAAGCACAATCATTAAAAGAATTACATAAAACTATTTACTAATGCCCAATAAAACAATTCCTAAAAATACATTACAAACACAAATTATTTACAAATCATTATCGTACTTCATCCTACTGGTTAATCATCTGTTCCATTCATGTCCACCTTCAACTATTTTACCCTCTTTCTAGCATTGAATACAGTAAATAGAAAATGTGAACGACCGCAGCATACGTCAATGGTCGGGAGAGTTTGTGAGTATGAATAAGCTGGGCGACATTGGCATAGATGGCAGGATGTTAATAATGGGATTACGAAGCACTTCCTCTGATTGGCATACAGTTTACAAAATAAGACAACATGCATTGTACTTTGTGATGAGACAGAGTCACAAGGACAATTCATTAATGTTGCACTCCAATCGTTCATAACAGGAAAGCTAATTAGGCGATGGAATGTGTCCAGCCTTAATCGAGTGAGAATGAACCGATGCCTGGTATTCATTACATGCTGTAAGTAGGGGTGCATGCTGTCCGTGGTCAACATAAGTTGATTCTTTAAGACACTGGGTTTCCGCACTTCTGCAGACCACCTAAGATCTGCTAGGTGAGTGAGACACTCAGTTCTCAGGGCTTTTCTACTTATTGTGGCCAGTGTTTCTGGCATCTCACAATAATCTGAGTGACTCAATTATTTAAGAAATTCTTAATGTACGTCAGCCAGTGAATTCTCAAAGAAAAATGTGAATCTAAACAATCCCTCAAAATGGCACGGTTTATCCCCTTGTACTCCGATGTGCACACTTTCTGCCATAAAAGAACCGGCTGTACCATTATTGAGTCAGTTAAAAAGGTAACCCCCGTTTTTGTGTGGCAGACAAACGATGAAGTACCTTTTTGTACGGATAAAAGAAATCTCAGGAAGTCATTTTCCACTATTTGTAGCACATTACACATGGTATAACCCCAGACACCCTCCCCGCATGCGGCAATGGGCACACATTTTGCCCTATAGATTTTTAACATATCTTTGGGGGAATTCGTCCCCAACCGCTTGGCAAAGTTCTTTATAGCTATGTTAGATCTTTTAAACTGTGGTTTTCTGGCGTTCACACACTGCGACCAAATGCCTTCTCTGTCAAACAGAATTCCCAGATATGAGAAAGTTGCTGTGGTGTCATTTTTTCCATTGTTTATTGTTATATCACGGTACTAAGCTGTCTTACTACCACATTTCATGATATAAGTTTTGGATCGATTGACTCTAAGACCTAGATTCAGCATGTAAGTAACAAAGCCTGTAAGAAGTCACTGAAGGGCCAGTGGGGTACGTGCCATTAGAACGGCGTCATCTGTATAGAGCAGAGATGGGATTGCATGTTGCTGAATTTCAGGGGGATCCTTGCTCTTATTTACTAACTCTGTCTCCAGGCCATTTATGTATAGTGAAAATAAAAAGGGTGCTAATACGCAGCCGTGTCGTATCTCTCTTTCTACACTAAATGATCTAGTACACTCCAGCTTGCCCCATATGTAATCTTAGCTCTACATCCAGAACACAACTCCCTTATAAAATGAATTGTCAGGTCTACCACTAGATCTGCCAAGATACTCAATAGTTTGCCATGAACAACACAGTCGAAGGCTGATGACAAGTCAACAAAGGCCAGATATAGGTTCCCTTTTTTAATCTTAGTGTACTTTCTAATAAGGATGTTCAGGTTCAAACCATGTTCCACCATCCATACCCCAGGGCGAAAGCCATATTGCAGGTCTGGCAGAATTTCATTTGTTTCCGCCCAATTCCGTAATCTATTCAGGATAATCCGTCAGGCTATTTTAGCTAATGAGTCAAGGAGTGAAATCGGTCTATAGCAAGTGGGGTTCAGATGGTCCCTCTTTTTAAATATGGGAACGATGATAGATTCTGCCCAAGTTGATATTAACCCTAAAGTGCAATAAGCCCTCAAGACCAATGTCAACAAAGGGCCCCATAGTGGGATGTTGGTCTTATACACATACACTTGGACTCCATCAAGGCCTGGGGCTTTCTCACTTTTACTTGTGTTAATGACCCCAAGAACTTCCTTCAAGCTGAAAGGGGGTGTAATAGTGGTAAGGTTATCTATACAATTGGTTAAACCCGCTAGAACAGCCTGCCAATCTATTTCTGATTTAGTAGTGGAAGAAGTATATATGTCTGAGAAGTGGTCAACCCACTCTCCCTCTGTTATGGCGATCTCCATTCTAGGGGATTCCATCTCTCCTGGCGGTAGTGAATTAACTACCTTCCAAAATGCTGTGTTATCGTTTTTAAGACTTGCTTCATGCAATAGTTCTCAGGTTTCTTCTCTTAGGCCTTCTTTTGTTTTTTACTGCTCTTTTATACTTTCGCTTAAATGCACGGACCTCATCCATACATCTAAATGGTTTACTTACGGCCTTCTTAAGGCTTTTGTGGAACTTTGTACATGCCGCATCAAACCATCCTTTCTTTGTGGAATGCCCAGAGCTTCCACTGGTCAAACTGAGACCCTCTTTTACCCTTCTCGTAATTGCGGTAAAGCCTGTGATGCGCATCGATGGATCTGCATCATCCTCAAGGCATATCCTAAAATCTTCAGTCTGATCATTAATTAGCTGTTTAAAAAAGCCTTGTAGTTCAGTCTAAGACCAGCGTAAAGAATACCCAATTCGGGATGCCAGTCCAATGTTATTAACCAGCTCAGGGGTTTACTTCTGGCACTGCTTGCCTGGAAATAAAGAGAGCTGTAAGCTCTGGGGGTAATGATCGCTCATCGCTATATCATGTGTTTGATGGTTGCACACACAGTGAGAGAAATAATTAGCCATTAAAACAAAGTCTATTACAGTAGAGGCACCTCTACCATTGAAGGTGGGTTTAAATGGCGGATTATTAGTACACATTTCATTAATAAACAACAAGTCAAATTTATGCATTAATTCATTCATGGTGTTGCCATATTGGTTATGTATAAAATGGGATTATGCCCAATGCCCCCCCTTCAGCTACACTGCAAACTTTTTCCGAAGGTGCAATACATAAATAAATATTGAAATCACCACCCCATCAGTCAATCCATGCCTTCCAAGGATGATAGAGTTTGGTATGTATTATAAGTAGGTATAGCGCTATTATTAACATTCCTTCCCCCATTTAATAACTGTGGCCGAGATCTAGGCATGTCTCGCCCTGCATTTGCTTGATAGAATTATCCTAGCGGGAGTAACAAGATGTTGTATGGAGATATTTGCCCAGTACCAACTTTTCGCAAACTTCTTTCTACCAAACTCGGGGTTTTAAAAGAAAGCACTACATAATCTCCCAGTAATGATTTCTGTCTCTTGCCAACCCACTTTATTGTCCTCACCATCTTTATATCTTCGAAAAGGGGACTGACCATGCCAGTTTCCATTCTGGATCCAATCCAGTTCAGGGACTTGTTTCTCAATGCAGTCCATGTTTCTCTGTTATGGTCAGGTGGAGTGGGAACATTACTCAGGATCACTACATAAGGTGCTGCAGCGGTAGGAAGATGTAATAGATCGGTTGGCGAGATTAGTGTATTCGAGAGTGAGTAGGTCATGTCTTCCCTACCAGGATTACTCAAGATGTTATTTAGACCAGTGGTTCCCAACCTTTTGACTTCTGTGGACCCCCACTTTATCATTACTGGAACCTGGGGACGCCCTCTGACTGGTTATTGGAATATGGGGACCCCCCAATGAGTCATTACTGAAAGCTGGGGACCTAATCTGTTAATATTATTTAATTTTCTAAGCAGTCGTGGACCCCCTGAGAAGGCTTCACGGACCCCCAGGGGTCCGAGAACCACAGGTTGGGAACCACTGATTTAGACGAGTGCGCTGAGGTACCGTGCCTAGACATACCTCCTTGGTGGCCATATCAGCCTGAGGTTGCCTTGAAAGGCTGGATGTTGGCAAGGGTTGTATGTCAGCTGTATGCATTGTCTTTGAATGCCTTGTACCATTATCTTGGGCGGATGTCTTTAAAGTCCGTCCAGACAAGTTATTTAATAAGTCCAGGCCTCTTGCAACGTTGCTTTCTACCTGTCTTAGTCGGTTGGACAGAGAGTCCAGTGATGTTTTGACTGACAATTGCAGGGCTTTAACCATGTCCTAAATGTTTGCGAGGAGTTCTGATGTGCTTTTAGTTGTTTTTTGCAACGTTTTCCTTGTACTATCTTTAGTTAAAGCCAATCTGGTGGGTGATTTATTTGTTTCACACTTCTTCTTAATCTGAGCTTTCACTTTGTTTAAAAGTAGCAGATTGGAATGAGTGTGAGTAAAGTTATGCAACAAATAACATGATTATGACTGGACGAGGCCTCATTGTTAAGGGGTTCTATTATGTATGTAGGAGAACTCCCTATTTTTAACTCCCCTGTGAGTGAGTGGGTAGCTGCAATTTAGGCTTAGTGATTATTCATGTCTATCACATGGATAGAGATTAAAAGCATAATAAAATTGTGAGGAGAGCGAGACGTAGTGCTGGGCAAGTGATAGAGGATATACTTGGTGCCATGACTCCTGTGGTTGGTACAACATTTAATGATGTAAAGATTAGAAAATTGTGTACATTGGTGGACAGGTTGGCTGCTAACAAAGCAGGCACTTTAACAAGCACTAATAAGGAGCTGATGGCTGTGAGGGCTATGGTTATGCAAAACAGCCTAGTCGTAGATATATTATTAGCAAAGGAAGGTGGAGTCTGTCACATGTTGAAGGTTCAGAAATGCTGCACATATGTGCCTGAGAACAGTAATCAGCTATGTTGTAAACATTACTAGGTGCTTGGGAAACGGTTGATTCATGGCTTGGTGAGACTGGAAAGGGATCTTCAAAGGTTTTCAAATGGCTTGCTAACTTAAGCCAGGGCATGCTAAGCTGGATATTAAGCTCTATAATAATCATTTTAATTTGCATTTTGGGTCTTATGATGAGCGAATAGGAAAACATTGAGAGTACTGAGAAGATGTCAGCAACGAGTCGAAGAAAGAGGCACAGTCTTGAGATGGATGAGATACAAAGAATCCATTTTGACAAGATGAAGGAGCTGGAAGACGTCAGATGCAAAAAGCAGAGACAAGTGCAATGAAGGGGAATGTAAATGATGAAGTAGTGTTGTACTGATTTTAAAAAATCATTAGAGGGAGCTGGTGTAGTGGTTTCATGAAAATTCGTAATGGTATTAACACAACATGATTTATATAATAAATCTGAAATATTTTACTGAGAAACTGTGTTTATTTTACCATGAATAATGCAGACCTACATGTTGCACATGCACAGTGCTGTGCACTACAAAGCAGCTGAGGGTTTAGCTAGGAACACTGAAAGCGCTCACAGAGTACACTGGGCTGTGCACTTTAGAGCAGAGAAGTGTTTAGCCAGACATACAAAGAGTGTTCACAGTGTTCACATCGCTGTCCACTAGATACTAACAGGAGACATATAGACTGCGCTCACAGTGTGCACAGTGCAAGGTACTAAATAGCAGCCAAGGATTTAGCCCTGCAGACAGAGTGCGCTCAATGTGTAGACAGTGGCATAACATAACTTGAGGGGGCCCTCCGGCAAAGTACCTGGAGGGGGGCCCTTCTTCTATGGACCCAGTCAGGGGCCTGCCACACTGTGCACTGTGCTGAGAGGGCCCCCTGGAGCCCCCCCCTGCACCGCGGGCCTGCGGGGGCCTTTGTTACACCACTGCGTGTAGACAGTGCTGTAAACTAGAGAGCAGAGGAAGGTTACACTAGTGCTGTACACTATTACTCAGCAGAGGGTTTATCTAGATAGATTGGGCTCTATACAGTATGGTATAGAGACATACTGCTCCACAATACATAGTTGCACAAACTATATTCATGTATAATTGGTGTGCTCACAATATGTACAGTGCCAGGCCCTAGTGAACAGTGGCTGGTGTAGGAAGTAAGCACAAGACAGAGAGTAAGAAAAGGTCAAATGTGTTAGAATTCAGCCAGCTGTAAGGGAATGCCCTAAATCTGGAATACTTCAATCTCTTTCCAGGGTGTACATGACTATAGCCACATGGAAAGTTTCAGTTTTCAGGGTTAACTAAATTATTCTTACACGGGTGTTTACATTTGCTGTGCACGAGAGAGCATACCCAGGCTGTTCACTGAGCACACAGTGCTGTACACTGGAGCATAATGGAGATATGCAGACATACTGAGTGTGCCTGCCAAGTATCCAGTATTGTACACTGGTGTGCACCAGAAAGAAAACTGAGTTTGCTTAAAGTTTGTAGTGTTGCGCACTAGCGTCGGTGTAGGGTTTAGGCAGAAACTGTCTGCGCTTACAATGAGTATTGTATTCCCTGATAACATCAGAGCAGTGCATTTACTGTGCTGCACACCAGTGATTAATGTTGCTTTATCCAGAGCTACTGATTGTGCTCATTACGGATGGTGCTGTACACACAAGAGCAGTGGACACTCAGTACAGAGTGTCCCGTACAGTAGAGTGAAGCGAGGTGTAATGAGGTCACACTGAGTGTGCTTGAAGTGTGTATGGTGCTATGCACAAGAGAGATTTGGAAACTTTATATAGACTTACTAATTGTGCTTGAAACGTATATGATGTTGTATGCTTGAAATAAGCACATGTTGTAGCCTGTTACACAGAGTGTGCTTGCAGTGTAAAATGAGCACTTAAGAGTGTGGTGCAAACTCAGTGTAACTGATGATTCCAGAGGACAGTGCTCCTAGACACTGGTGCTTACATAGATTGGTTCTCCTAGAGATTGGTGAACAAGAGGAGTGGTGTTCACAAAGAAGGGTGCTCACATGTATTTGTGCAACCAGAAAAGGATGCTCACACAGGATTGTGCTGTCATAGAATGATGGTCGCCCAAGCTTGTGGTTCCAAACAATTGCCATCCAGCAGGCTTGTGCTCTTATAGAATGGTGTTTTCCCAGGTTTGTCCTCTCCTAGGTGTGTGCTCATGTAGATAGGTGTACACATACGCTTGTGCTCATATAGACTGGTGCTCACATCGATCGGTGCTCACATATATCTGTGCTCACCTTCGTTTATGCTCACATAGATTGTTGGTTCATACATAGATTGGTGATCTCATATATTTATTGGTGCTCACATTCATTTGTGGTTTATAGATTAGTACTCAAGTTGGTTGGTTTATGTCAACATACACTGACATACATTTGTGCTCACACAGATATATGCACACGTTGATTGGTGCTCATATATGTTGGTGCTCACATACGTTTGTGTTCACATAGATTGGTGCTCTCATATATTTATTGGTGCTCACATTCGGTTGTGGTTACACAGATTGGTGGTCATGTTGGTGTTCACATATATTGGTGCTCACACAAGCCTGCGTGCACATAGATTGGTGCTCCAATTTATTGCTGCTCACATTTGTTTGTGCTCATATAGATTGATGCTCACGTTGGTTGGTGCTTACATGTATGCATGCTCACATATGTTCGCGCTAACAGATGGGTGCTTGGTTTTCACACTTGCTGGTGCGTAGGTTTAGTAGCTTTTTAAATAAACTGGTGCTCACATACATTTGCACCTATGCATTGGTGCTCACGTTGGTGAGTGGTCACACATACTGGTCTTCACATGCGTTTCTGCGCCCATAGATTGGCGCCCAATGTGCTGCTCACATGTATTGTGCTCACATTGATTAGTGCTCACATGTACTAACATATGTTTGTGTGCATTTACATTGGTGCTCACATTGGATAGTGCTCACATATACTGGTGCTCATATACATTTGTGCTCACACAGATTTTTGACCACGTATATTGGTACTCACATGAATTAGTGATCACAAATATGTATATCATTACTGGTGCCCACAAGGGCAGGTGCTCGCCGGAGCAGGTACTCACTGACATTCGTACTCACAAAAGTGAAAGAAGATAGAAGGTTGTTCCTACACGTATGTGCTGGTTTTTACACTTCAGCAACAAGATACAGTGTTTGATGTTCACAGTTCATGCGTACAAGACACTCAAAGTGGAACTAAATGATGAATGTACCAAAGTAGCCTTGAAATCCTAGAGTTAGGTTTTTAAGCTCAAAGCAGCTGCCATCTCATGGTGCCCCGTGCTCAGATGAAGCTGGGTGGGTGTGTAGTCTGCGGCGACTACAGTATGGATGGAAGAAGGAGCACAGCACTTGACTCAAGAATCTGAGTCGAGAGGGGATGAGTCTATGGGCTTTTCTCAGGTCATTTAAGACCTATTGTTTTTGGTTAATATAACATTTTGTATAAACATTAAGCCACTCTGTAACCTTTTGTATATATATAAAATAGTTGTACTGTTTTCCTACAGATCCACTTTTGTTATAGACTAAGTAAATCAGGGTGTGGCTTGAAAAAGATCTGTTTTTAAGGTCTTGCCAGAGGCTGCACATGTGCTGTTGCTTGCAAGACATTTTGTTTACTTATAAAGGGCTTATTTCCCATCCACTGCTTTTCAATAGCTGGCTTCATCATCAGTCTCATTTTCTTGCTTCTCTTTGGTCAGCCCATACCAGTATCACTTCCTCTTCATGCATTTGTCTCTCCCCTGGAGAATGGCCCAAGTACCGCTTTCTAGCCCAGTGTGTGTCCTTCCATTGCTTACACTATACTTCGGAGGTACTTTTTCCCATTTTAAAGCACTTTATAAGAAAGAGTACATATGTTTGCAGGTCGCCCCCACCTTCCCGCACTGTGCTATTGCTTGCCCCGTTGTTGTTCATTGCCTCATTGTTGTTGCTTGCTCTGTCCCTCCCCTCATGCATTGTTTTGCTAGCCCTATCCCACCTGTGTTGTGTAACTTGCCCCATGCCCCTACCCCTTCCAACATTGTGTTGCTTGCTCCTTCCCCCACCCCTGCATTGTGTTGCTTGCCTTGTCCTCCTACTCTCTCCTTCATTGTGTTCCTTGCCCCGTCCCTCCCATCAGAAAAAAAAGCACTGAGAAACGGCCTGTACTGGCCACATCATAGCCCTTTTTTGCCTAAATTTTAGCCAATCAATCAATCAGAGTATTTGTAAAGCGCACTACTCACCCGTGAGGGTCTCAAGGCGCTGAGGGGAGGGGGGGCTACTACTGCTCGAACAGCCATGTCTTGAGATGTCTCCTGAAAGTAAGTAGGTCCTGTGTCTGACGCAGGTGGATTGGAAGAATGTTCCACGTCTTGGCGGCAAGGTGGAAGAACGATCTGCCACCGGTGGTCGTTCTGTGGATGTGTGGGACGGTGGCGAGGGCAAGGTCGGCGGAGTGAAGCTGTCGGGTCGGGGTGTAGAAGGAGAGCTATCTGTTGAGGTATTCTGGTCCAGTGTCGTGCAGTGCCTTGTGAGCGTGGGTGAGGAGTTTGAACGTGATTCTCTTGTTGACGGGGAGCCAGTGTAGGTCTCTCAGGTGGGCTGTGATGTGGCAGTGGCGGGGATGTCCAGGATGAGGCGTGCGGAGGCGTTCTGTATGCGTTGCAGTCTTTTCTGGAGCTTGGCTGTGGTTACTGTGTAGAGGGCATTGCCGTAGTCCAATTTGCTGCTTTCGAGGGCTTGGGTGACTTTCCTTCGGGTTTCAGTGGGGATCCATTTGTAGATCTTCCGAAGCATGCAGAGGGTGTTGAAGCAGGAGGAGGAGATGGCGTTGAGTTGCTGGGTCATTGATAGTGATGAGTCCAGGATGAATCCCAGATTGCGTGCGTGGTCGGTGGGGTTCCCACATAGCCACACTGCTGTACAACATGGCTAAAAGACATTGACAAAGCCAATAGGTCTGGCATTGGTGAGACCTATTGGCTTTGCCAATGCTTGTTACATGTACGCCGTTTCTCTGAAGAATAGAAGGCTTCACAGTCGAAAAATGGGTTTATCACTATGTTTCACCTTGATTGGCCACTGTATTTGAACATCATACATGCTAACAGACCTGATTCAGCTGGAAGACTCCCAATTTTTTAAGACCAAAATGGGTTCATTTTAGCTGTCTCCGGCCTAAAATTGCCTCTGCTTCCCTGTCATTCAATGGGGAAGCTACATTCCCCTGATTTGTTTTAAAAATCTCCCTCTTTGCAAGTTGAAAATGTTGGCATGTATGTGTCATCTTGTGACTGATTCAAAGCTCATGGGACATGTAGCTATTGGTTTGAAATATTACTGTTTGTTTCAAATCAGCTTTGAGTTTAGTAATAAAGAGAAATAAGGCCAGCGGTCGAAGTGCATTACAAAAAGTATGGGAACTGTGATGCTGCATGCAGTGGGGGTGGGGTCAGGGAGTGTGGGGGCGTGGTCAAAGGTGTGGCTAAAAAATAAAATATTCTGTGAGTTTTTTTGGTCTTAAATGAAAAATATATTTAAAAAGTTGTTACTTATTGGGAAATGCATTGTAGTACATTATGAAACCTCTTTTAGTTAGTGCACTGCAGAGGTTTGTGTGAAACCATAGAGCCATAGAATTAAGTCTTGATTGGTGTAATGGAGAAAAGTGACATGTACTTTTAGAGCTATGAGGTCACAGCCTGTGACAGAAAGCACTGTGAATACGTAATTCATTGTTTTAAACTCGCATTTCCCACAGTATGAGATAGACTGCTACAAAATGTGCTAAATGTTTAAGTTAAAATGGTGCTTCTAAAATATATATTTTAGTAATACCCAGTGTTCATAATGCATTTTTTATTTTACATTACTGTCCTATCAACAATACAATTAGAAGCATGCACTTCAAAGCTCACTTAATTCTTTGCGCTACCATTCAAAAAGAATAAATCTTTTTCACCACACAGCTTCGAGTGATTAGGTCAATTAAAGCCAGTACCCGCTCCAAAGCATCCATTACATTTGCAGACAAACTTGTAACACATATTTGAATTTCTATGTCAGGACCGGAGGTGAGGATTATGCACATGCATCATCTTTTTTCACTTTTTATTAACAGCAGGTTCAAAGTTCAACAATAAAACGAACTACAACACCCATGGGACCACATCCCCAAGGTAACCAATGTCCAATCACACTACTATCCGACAGTCCGTATAAATATCCCATCACGATGACGTCCGTCCTCTTTCTTCACTGCTCACTTGTCAGATAAGTGTCATCCCTGAGAGAGCGTAGTTTAAACATTACCTATTTTAGATGTGAAATGCTTATATTTAACAATGCTGCATTAACAATATTATTAATTGAAACATATTTTAAACGTGGAGAATTTTTCACATGCATAAACTAATGTCGACGGTAAGAAATAATTGCTTGTATTATGACTAACTGAAAATATTAACACGTATAAAGATTGCATTTTATTAGAATCCTTAAGTTAGCGTGAGTCGAAAACTAGCTGTGTAGCTCTCATATTAAAGCGTATTTTTCTGTTTCTTCAGTGTGCTGACTCGCAAAGGCCATGACCTAGCATTTGTTCTTTTCTCCGCTTATTGTATCATTAACAGTTATATTCCCATCCGCATGCTAGCAGCTTTAGTATAAAAATTATAAGCTTTGCAACAAATATGGACACTTTCAATGACATCGAATCACGGAAAAGAGAACTCTTGACCCGAAGAGTGTGCCAGAAAATGAAGTAACCCCAGATGTGCCACCTACGAAAAACGTCAATTATGAAGACCAATTAGAAGAATGTAAATTATCATAGAATGACAAGTGCATTACTTAATGTATAATTTGATAGGTTACAGATAGTGGGGTGTAGTGACTGTCCAATAGAATTTTGGGGGAATGTATTACAAAAAAGGGATAAAAACTCATGACACAAGAGACAAGACGCATTAGGTAGGGAATGATATCGATTTGCATCCAGAAACTCTGTCACTCTATTTGGTGATTTGAGACTTAGACAAAACCATCCTCACCCTTAGTAGTCCTTTTACATTTTCCTCCTTATGAGGGAAGTGCCCCCTGCCCTTAGATTAGATAGACTGACGGCGATCTAACTGATGTCCTGAAGACGAAGACTGATCCTGTATGCTGACCTATTTTGAGGAGGGTAATTATACTGTTGCTAATGGAAATTCATTTGCTTGCCTTTTCTTTCTAGGTACCAACTGCTGTGTATTTTTGATAAGAGACCTTAGTTAGATGTTTTCCAAATTGATGTTCTAAATTGTTTTGCATGAAGCCCAACATGCTGATGCTAATTAGTGGCTAGATGAGGCATTCACCATGACTGACGTGGTTGACTTGACTGACGTGGTGCTTTGCTGAACTAAGACATATAAGAGATTCTATGCATTTTGATTTGTTTACCTCCTTATTACTATCTTATGTTTGTGATCATTGCATTGTTGAAACCTTATCATAGTTGCCGCATTGTGACTATGTTTTTTTGCTTCTTGGTTTTGAGATTAATACATTTGCTATTAGATTGTAATCAATAGGGAATAAAATTCACAAAACTTCAATAAGGTGTGGTTATTTATGACTGAAAAGTCATGGTTGCGCCGAAGGTTTACTAATGTCTAAAGTAAAATATATTGTGGTGTTATATGTTGACAATATTATTGATATATTGATCAGTTGTCTCGTCTTACGGTGTCTCACCACTGGGTCAAAAGATTCATCGGCCTAAAACGAGTCCCGATGTGTATAAATTAACATAGAAGGACGCGTTAGCATCCCTTTTTCTGTCTCTGAGTTGGAAGAGTTCTGAAGTTATACTTTATTGAATATTTGCCTTGTTCTACGGTTTTGACATTGTATTGCCGCGCACGCGCTGCTCTGTGTGGCTGCTTTGCAACCGAGACGCGCGGTAGGCATTTTTCTGGTTTTCAGAAGCGTTCCTTAAGCGGTTTGAGCCGCGTAAGCGCTCAAACGACTCAGGGCAATGCGTTAGGGTTTTAAGTGAGTTTCCCTGCTCACTTTCAACCCTCCAACCCCCGCATTACACCACTTTGGCGGTTGACTATTTTCTGCCATCGCAACGCGACGATCGTGCGTCGAGGCCTTGCTGCCTCGGAGGCTTTTACCTGACAAGAGTGCGGGGGGGCTTCCCTGTGGATATT
This sequence comes from Pleurodeles waltl, assembly GCF_031143425.1. Classification (NCBI taxonomy): domain Eukaryota; kingdom Metazoa; phylum Chordata; class Amphibia; order Caudata; family Salamandridae; genus Pleurodeles; species Pleurodeles waltl. The sequence continues at coordinate 1,802,209,176 of NC_090444.1, read as the reverse complement.
TTTGTAGGGAGTTTCCTGTCATTTTTTCTCCTCTGTGTCCCTCAATGCAGTCCTCACAGGACCATGATAATCACCCCACCCTGTCCCCGGGGAAGGGCTCCTCTCAGCGGGCTCTGCCCCCTGAGGTGGATCTCCTCCTTACACAGGCCATCAGCAGGGCCTTGGGCCCCTTAAAGGATAGTGTGACCAGATTGTCTGAATATGTCTTCAAGGGGACAGGCACATTTGGGGGCACGGGGGCTGACCTTAAGGGAACGGCAGCCCCCAAGAAACTTCGCAAGTGTGACGCGGGGCACCTGGAGGGCTTTGGTATTCTTACTGAAGCCTTCCGTAAGAGTGTGCGTCTTTTCGGAGTCAGACTCGGCACTGATAGACACGGAAGTCCAGGGGCTTCTGCAAAAAGAAGCAATTTGCCTATCGACCATTCATCCCAGAGGTTTTGTGAGCAATCTCTTTCTCGTAGAGAAGAAAGACAAGGGCTTCCGACCAGTCATCAATCTCAAAGCCTTCAACGACTAGGTCGTTTATCGACACTTCAAAATGGAGGGCATCCACATGCTCAGGGATCTCCTGTTGCACGGGGATTGGATGATTCGTTTGGACCTCAAGGACGCCTACCTTACGGTCCCAATCTTTCCCCCTCACCGTCGGTTCCTTCAGTTCATTTGGAAGGATCAGGTGTTCGAGTTTACGTCCCTGCCGTTCGGTCTGTCGTCAGCACCGTGGTGCTTCACGAAGCTGCTCAAACCAGTAGTGGAGTACCTACGGTCTCGAGGGATCCGCCTGATCATTTACCTCGAGGACATCCTTCTGATGGACCAGTCGCGCACGCGACTCATATCCAATGCGAACACAACTATTCAGCTCCTCCAGGACTTGGGGTTCATGGTAAACTCACAGAAATCAGACCTGCTTCCCTCGCAGTCCATGACCTTTCTGGGGTTTCTCATTGATTCCCAGGCGGCCTCCCTCAGTCTCCCGGGCTCAAAGATTACAAAAATCAAGAAGGAGTTGTCCAAGGTCTTGAGGCGGGACAGAATCTTGCTACGGCAGTTGGCTAAAGTGGTGGGACTCCTCTCATCCTCGATTCAGGCTATCTTCCCGGGACCGCTCCACTACAGGGCCCTCCAGCGTCTCAAAGTCCATCACCTGCGACGCGGCCTCTCTGACTCCGAGCTGGTAGCTCTTCCCCAAGAGGCACGGACAGAGATCCAGTGGTGGCTGGATCATATGGAGGCGTGGAACGGCAGGGTGATCTTTGGAGCCTCGCCAGATCTTGTGATAGAGTCGGACGCCAGCCGTTACGGCTGGGGGGCTCGTTGTGGGGATATCTCTTTCGGGGGATGCTGGACCCACCGGGAACTCAGCCTCCACATCAACTGTCTGGAACTCCTAGCGGGTTCTTTCGCGATCAGATCTCTGACGCGGGACAAGGTCTCTTGTTGCATTCTCCTCAGAATGGACAACATTTCGGCGGTTCAGTACATAAACCGTTTGGGGGGTACCCGCTCGAAGGCTCTGGCGGAGTTGGCAAAGGATTTCTGGCACTTCTGCCTCCAACATCAAATCTCGGTGATGGCGGAATACCTCCCGGGGTCCCAGAATACCCTGGCGGACTGGAACTCCAGATATCTGGAGGACCCCAGCGATTGGCGTCTAGACAGAACGGTGTTCCTATCTCTTCTGGATCGGTGGGGCCCCTGTTCAGTGGACCTCTTTGCATCCCGATGGAACGCCCAGCTACCCCGGTACTTCAGCTGGCGCCCGGATCCCGGTGCGACGGCAGTGGACGCCTTTCTTCAGGACTGGGGTCGGGATCAGAATTATGCATTTCCCCCTTTCCTCTTGATCCCGAGAGTGACAGCACAGATTCGTCGCCAAGGGGCGACAGTGATCTTGATCACCCCACTTTGTCGGTCACAGGTGTGGTTCCCCTCACTTCTGGAGCTCTCCTGCGATCTTCCAATTCCGCTTCCGGTCAGCCCGACCATTCTGTTGAATCCAGAGGGACAATCTTACCCGATGGTCCTTCAGGGCCATCTCTCGCTGGTAGCTTGGAGGATTTCCGGGATCGTTGGACGGACCACAGACTTTCACAGGAGGCTGAGAGATTCATCAGACAAGCCTGGGCCCCAAGTACCTGTAAGAGGTACAGATCGGCCTGGAACCACTGGGCTCGTTGGTGCGTGGGAAGGCACGTCAATCCCATGGGGGCCCACATTACAGATATCATAAATTTCTTGCCCGATCTAGCGGCTTCCGGTCAGTCCTATTGCTCGATCAACTCGGTCCGATCCGCGATATCGGCGGGTCACCCCCAGTTAATAACTGCTGTTGGGGGAGCATCCGTGGGTGTGCAAACTACTGAAAGGCATTAGATTAACCAGACCTCCTGAGCCCAGGTATTCGTCCCTATGGGATGTCAACCAGGTTTTGCGTCTATTGACCTCCTGGGCGGATAATCAGTACCTCTCACGGAAGCAGTTATCAGCTAAATTGGCTACTCTGCTATGCCTCATCTCGTGTAAACGAGTCTCAGATGTTAGAGCTTTAGATATTTCCGCTAGAGTTTTTTCTCCAGAAGGAGTGACTTTCACGATTTCACGACGTACAAAGTGTAATACCAGGTTGGTAACCTATCCAGCGTTTGAGTATACTCCCAAATTGTGTGTCGTAAGGTGTCTAAAGACATATGAGGATGTGACGGCAGAACTCCACCCACCGGGTGAGAGACAATTGCTGATTTCAATTAAGAAACCCTTCAGAGCAGTTTCCTCCCCCTCCATTGCCCAGTGGGTCAAATGGATACTGACAGAAGCGGGCATCAATGTTCAGGTCTTTTGGAGCTCACTCCACCTGGGGTGCTATGGCGTCCAAAGCAGTCCAGTTAGGGGGAAGACTGGAGGACATCATGAACGCGGCTGACTGGTCGTCAGAGTAGACTTTTAAAAAGTCATATTTTAAACTTATCCATGAAGCCGCTTCATTAGCGGTAAGTAAGCTTTGAACATGCATAATCCTCGCCTCCGGTCCTGACATAGAATGAGAAATTTCCTAGCTATCGAGAAGGAAAGTTTCAATTCTATTAAGGACACGGAGGCGAGGATTATCCCACCCGACATCATAGGCATGTCGCCCGCCCAGGATGAATTCACCGGATTTGGAGGTGGTATGTTTTTCTAAGCGATCTATGATGTTGCAAACACTGTAATTCAGTCTATTGATGGGAGTGGGATCTCCAATGGTTGTTTAACTTACCTGTTACACTTGGGAAGTATGGGTGTTTATCTCATTGTTCCTATGAACGGAGGCTGCACCTACCTAGCGACAACCTAGCTTCAGTTTGCAGTGAAGTCGAGGACGGACGTCATCGTGATGGGATATTTATACGGACTGTCGGATAGCAGTTTGATTGGACATTGGTTACCCTGGGGATGTGGTCCCATGGGTGTTGTAGTTCGTTTTATTGTTGAACTTTGAACCTGCTGTTAATAAAAAGTGAAGAAAGATTATGCGTGCGCATAATCCTCGCCTCCGTGTCCTTAATAGAATTGAAACTTGCCTTCTCGATAGCTAGGAAATTTTTCATTCTTTCTGCATGCAGAAGCCCGGGCAGGAAGAACTCTTTAGCTGTCTGCCCGGCTTCCCTTTCACCACACGTGAGACTCTCAGAATGGTGTCAAGTGAGGTATTTAAACTGTTGGCATTAACAGTTCCAGGACGGTTGTCTTTTTACAGAGTGTAGGGCAACGGTGTTTCATAAATCATAAAAGTATGGGCAGGTCGTGGCCCTCTTATCCGCCCACTTCGACCACTGAATAAGGCCTATTCCTGGACTCCATGACCTTAAAAGAACTGATTAGGACGTTCAGCAGAGAAAACTAAGCTTTTTTTTTTTTTAACCTTCCACAGTTTGTAGTCCTGCAACATAGCTGTCCCGCTTTCGTCATACTAACTTTTTAAAGTTAGCAGTCTAGTTCTTTTCCTTAAAGTTTTCATAGGCCGTCCGCGCACCGTAGCGTCTCCGTCAGTGATACAGCAATACGCATGCGCGCTCGCAGGATTCCCTTTTTGCACCAAGCGGGAGACCAAATATTTCGGCTCTGTTTATTGTGAGCGCGCATGCGCGAAAAGCCCTCACGTCACGTAGTGCGCCCTGCGCTGCTAGGTACCGAAATGAAGTGGCGTGCTAACACGCATGCGCGCAACGGGGCACATGCGCAGTGCTGGCGCCGGGAATTGACATATGGGGAGCTTCAAGTTACGGATCAGCGCCTGCAGGGGGAGAATGGAGGCGCTTTCCTCGGAGGCAGCACTGCCAGCTCTCCCCGAGCGCGGCAGAGCCCGGTAGCGAGGCCTGGTGAGTACCCAGATACCTCATCAGCACTCCCTCCTTGTAGCTGCATCAGCCCTGCAGGCGTGGGACAAGCCGCCTGACGCGCAAAGTTTATTTACCCACTTCTCGCCTTGACCGGCGGCAGTGCCGAGGGATGGGTGGCCAGGCCCCGAATACTAAAATGCTATGTTTACTCTTCACTTGGCCGCGCCTTAAAGCAAACCCTGAATATAAATTGTTTGTTTTCCTCCAAAGGGCCCTCCCTCAAGCACAGAAAGTTTCCCCCCCCCCCAAAAAAAGTCTCGCTCCATCCCATGTTTAATTTTGTAAGTAAAGCCTCTGTTTCCGTTAAGCTGTGCATGTTTTGGCATGCACAGATTTGGAGTTTTGGGTGCAATATTTAACTAAATGGCACATCTGGGAGTAAAACCACATATCCATCTGACAAGGTCAACAACGTAGTCTCCATGGAGCATTTTCTGTCTGGTATCCAATAGTGCAATTTTTGATTCATTTGCATTTTGGCTCTTTACATCTGCAATTACATTGAGGAAAACCAAACTACAGGGATATTGCTAGCCATTAATGTCAATTTCGAGCTGCACGTTATTCCTGTCTGAAAATCATGCATGCCTGCTTTTTTACGCCAACAAAAATCTGGTGGTTTCTCTGTAAACGTGCATGCAAGAAAAACTTTTAGAGAAGTTATTTCCTCAAGTTATTCTGTATTTATGGTTGGAAAATCAAAACTCCATGAGTAATTGTGCATCTCTCTAATTTCGGTAACATTTTTGCCCCTGGGTTTAGTGAGTCCGTTTAAATAGCCTCTTAAGATGTCATGTTTTCCGGGAGGACTTGGAACAGACTGGGGGGATGGGGGGGGGGGGGTGTCAATAATAGCATTTGAAAACTCTATCAATAATATTCATAGACTGGCAGTACTTGAATCAAGAAGATTGGTAGCCCGTTGCGCGGTGTATGACTCGGATTCTGACTGTCCCCCAGAATGTTTAGGTTCACAGTGGCAGGGTAATTAAACAGATGGATAACCTATCTCAAACACTCACTTAAATTCAAGCCTGTCCTTTGAAGCATCATCATATAAGTGATGACTGCTAACCTCATAACACAACCTCAAAGTGCATCTTTTGCAGTGAGTCTGTTTGGTTTGGCAGCAGTAATCATCTGCGGGGTAGATAATCCTCTCACCTCCAGCACACATTAACAGTTCATGTTGACTTAGAATCCACCTGGCGGGGCAGAAGCAGGACCATTATGAATTGACTGGTTACTCTTACCACCTCGATCGTGCTATGAATGTTTACGTTTTCCATCAAAATCTCCTGAAGTAACAGCAGCAGGACCACTGAAGACATGGGTAAACCTCCTCAAATAAATATTTTGTACATACGACCTACCTCAAACTAACTTACCTCAAAAAATAATTGTTTCATATGTCGTCCCCATTGTTCTTACAGAACAAGGCTAATTGATAAACGGTAAACTCAGAGATACCCAGATTACCTAGACACCCAGTATATACTTAGACTAGCAGTTTCTAAAAAAAAAAAAAAAAATCTTAATCTTAAAACAAGTTCTGCCGGACTGTCAGTATCGCAGTTGGTGGTCAATATGTAAATTGACTTCACGACCCATTGCGTTGTTTCCCATTTTGCCTCCAAACTGAACCTTGTTAGAAATTTCCAGAAGAGATTATCTTTTATTAGGTCGAGCTCGCAAGCGCTCTGGCCTGTTGTAATCTATCTGTGGGCTATTAACCATGACCACCGCACGCCCATCACTATCAATCGTTCATTGGCTTGCCTTTCAAAAATCCTTTGTCATCATTGGTAAATTATTTTTGATTGTCCCTCCTTGGGGCAGTTTTGTTACCACCTTGGCTATCAACCCTGTTACATAGATAATTACACGATTGCTGACAAGTTTCACTGCAAACAAACTCGTGTCTCTCCTTTGTGCTCATTGCGGCCATGGTGTTTTGAATCAGCTTGCTTATGTCAACTGTTTTACTTTTCATTTTCAATTTATGTGGCAAGAAAAGTCCAGTTAGGAATTTACAGCGCTAATAGCTCTAACTTGAGCAAACGTGAGACCCATTGCATTGCAAATGCTTGTTTTGGAGTTGGTCGAGAGGGTGAGCAGAACTGTTGTTAAACACAAACATGTGGATGTTGTAACTGTGTTGCATTTGTTAATGCTTGCATGGTTCTATGTATTGGCAGCTAGCTGATGGCTGCAAATCTAGTTTGGGAGGAGCCCTATTGCAAATTGATAAGCACAAAGAGTACATACTTCCTGTGAACTGAGTCCAGCAGACTACAAATATTCAGTCAGTCACTTTTAAGCCTGGATAATAGAGTAATGCAAGTCCTACATCTGAGACTTTGTAAGTCACACACCATCATTTATCTAGGGCTGAGGGTTACATTGGGGATGTACATGTTTTTTTGGTGTATTGCAGAGGAGGACTGAACAAGTGTTTTGTCTCCGGATGTCACATCTACTAATATGGAGTTTGTCCAGAGAGGCTGGGCAGAAGCAAGATGTTTAGCTGTCCATGACCTGTCTCTTGAAGATGATATTTTAATGAGGGGGAGAAAAACGTTCTCCCCTTGTGTTTTTATGAAATACATTTTGACATTTGGACACTAGGGTCACCTGGGAATGACCGTGAGTAGACTTGGAATTATACTGAAAAATAACCAATTGAGGCACCTTCGATATTTGCTAATTTAAATTTTCTGTAATAGGAGCTTGAGATCCTGGGAGATCTGTTTTCGGATTCAGGCCATTGTCCCCGTACGTGAGCATAGGAATTATCCTAAATAAACGTACAGTGGCTTCATGCATTAGCTCTGTAACACACAAGAGATTGCACATTAATTACATATGATTTTAATGAAGGTGGTTGATAGCAATGCGCATTACCTGCCAAATGGATATTTTCCATCTTTCTCAAACTTTTTCCATTTTAACATTTACATTTTAACATCAAGCTGAAAGTAAATAGTTCATCTTCATGCTTAAAAAGTAATGTGGAAACCATATCCTTGTTAATTACGGAATCTTTGCCCGAGGAAAAGCAACAAATATAATACTCAGTCACATAATATATTGGAGTTTATACATAGTGTTCAGAAAAAGCATTTATGTGGTTGCTGAAGACACTGGTATAAGAGTCTGTGATTATAGATGCAAAATGGGCAAACTCCAATTTTATCAGTTGCACGGTGTCAAGGGCAGGGCTATAAAAGTGTGTGATATGCTAAGACTCCAGGTTCAGGGAGGTATAAAGAAGGGAATTTTTAAGGTAGGTCTAGCTAGCGTATGTGTCTGAAGGTCAGTGGTGGAAAGTTGAAAGGGTGGTGATGTTGTCAAATGGTCTCGATTGTCGGCACCAGGCTGAAGCTGTCGGTTTCTGGATAGTGAGTAGAGATTCAGGCTAGCTCACATGAGAGATTTAGGAATTGTTCCTTATTGTTTATTAGCCTGGCAAAAAGATTTTGAAGTGTTGGATTTTTCTATTTTCTTCTCTTTCTGTGTCTTTTGTTTTGTTATGTATGTTCATATAATTTTCTATGTCACCCAGGCTAATGCCCAAGTTGACTGATAGAATGAACAAATGAGCCATAAAAATGGCTGTAAGGAGTGGCTTGAGTGTAAACTATGCAGTTAAATATTTAGTTTGGGTCATTCGCACTACAATCTGTGTACATACTCGCATGACTCAATTTGCTTGAATTCAGGAGCGACCTGCTGGTTCTAAATTTGTCACCCATTTCCTGAAGGATTTGGTCACTGGAGACAGCAAGTAAGTTTTAGAGAAAATTGATGGTCACAAAAGAACTGGTAGAGGTGATTGGCTGAGAGTGAAGCCTGGAAGAGTGACTGTTGGTTGTCCAAATTTAGGGTGCCCTATCAGGTTAAGTGTGCATCTGGAAATTTGGATAAAACTGGAGAATGGCAGAGCTGGAATTTGCAGCATCACCATTCCATCAGAGGCAGTGCTGGTCAGCTGGCCTCTGGGAGACATCACAGAGGTCCCTCCACAATAAAGAAACCTTTATAATGACAACATGTGTATGTGGCTGTGATTACAACAGTTTACCCTAAGGGGTGTTCTGATGCTAATGTGTACGGTAGAGAAGGATGTCGGGTTTCCTTTCAGAGGCAGGCACCTGATTTAGCCTGCTTAATGGCATTTGATGAAAATGACTTAACCGCTTTAGACCTCTTTCATTAGTTCCCCAGGGGACACAATCCAAGTGAGAATGTCAGGCAGAGGCTGAGAAGGATCACAGCAAGGTCTGGCAATGGCTGTGAGCAGTTGTTTTGGTTTTGGATTCCATCCTTCTGATGTCTGAAATCTAACTGGGAGTTATTGAGGAAGTTGTTTCTTTTCTGTTGGGTGGATAGCTGTGAAATTATTTGTGAGGGGAGGATTCTCAAACAAACCAGAGGCCGGTTTATAGTTTGCCATGTCTTGTGGACCTGCATTTTTAATTCATTTTAATATAAATAGTCGGCTTGCAATAACATCCTTTAGTTTCTGGACATCAATGTGTGAGCTTTGGCCTGCATTATTCAAACTTGTGAAGATTACTAATTTGATGGTAACATGTCATTATTTTTGTTTTGGGAGGAGGGACATTCAATGCCTGCGAGTAGACTGCAAACATTTGGGAGGATCTGAAAATGTATTCAAAATGGTGGAAGTTGGGAGTATGGGAGCAGGTTGGAAAAGTGCGGGGGGGGTGGCACCAAATTGAAAAAACTGAGGTAATCTAACGGATTGGAAATTCAGGATGGTGGCGCAGAGGAATTGTACACATCGGAGAGATCTTTGATCTGATCAGATTAGAAATTGGACGAGAGGCCTGAGAGCACAATGGAACTATTCTTCTGCACAAAGGGCAGTGGTTTGATGGTATGGAGTTGTATTAGAAGATGGAAGGTGTTAAACTTCATCCTTATGGTGGCCTAAACTCAGACTTTTTGCTTTTCTCCTCCTGTTTTTCTGACCATCTTTTTGTTGGCCTTAGGACTCTGAGCACTTTACCACTGCTAACCAGTGCTAAAGAGCAGGGGCCTCTCCCCTTAAACATGTTAACATTGGTGTATCCACAATTGGTGTATTTAATTTACATATAAGTCCCTTGTAAAGTGGTATACTATATACCTAGGGCATGTAAATTGAATGCTACTAGTGGACATGCAGCACTGATTGTGCCACCCACTTAAGTAGCCCTGTAAACATGCCTCAGGCCTTACACTGCACAGCCTGTGTGTGCCATCTCACTGCCACCCTGACTTGGCATTTCAAGCCTTAAACTCCCCCTTTTTTTTTGTTTTTTTTTAACACATCACCTCTCAATTAGGCACTAGGTAGCCTTTAGGACAGGGTGCAATGTAAACAAAAAGCAGGACGTATACTTTGAAGTTTTCAAGTCCTGTTAATGAAAAACTCCCAAAGTTGTTTTTCATTACTGTGAGACCTGCCCCTCCCATAGGTCAGCATTGGGAATTCCCTATAATACTTTTAAAGCTGCAATTCCTGATCAGAGGAGTAGCTGTATCATGTTTAGTAACACTGTAATGGTAATAATAAATCTCGATTTTTATTATTACTATTTTAGAAATGCCACTTTTTAGAAAGTTGGCATTTCTCTGCACTCGCTACTCTGTGTGCCCACAGCCTATCTCGAATACACGTCTGGCTTGGGCTAGGTGACAGCTACACTTGTGCATTCCCTTCAGACACCCACAACACAGGATACTCTGCTACATCTACATCCATCTGCATACCGCTGGACCTTCCTGAGAAGGAGGTTAGGGAGGGCTTCCACTTACATCTCAAAGGGTAGTGGCCAGAGCCCTCACAAATGGGCTGATTACCTCCCACTGTTAGTCTGGAGCAGAGGCTGACCTGAAAGGGGGACCGGTGCACTTCACAAGAACTGTTTTTAGTACACCCCCCCCCACACACACACACACACACACACACACACACACACCAAAGGCACTTTTCAGTATAAGTACCCACTAAAAACAGTACACTTCCAGGCTCCAGGAAATGCTACTGGAGTAAAGACTGCTGTGTGCAAGGATTGCCACTCTGCCAGGAACTGCTGCCCTGCTGATCTCCGCCCGCTAGCCCAAGACTCATTCACCACACCCAGAGTGAATCCAGGCAGCTTTTGCTTTCTGTTTTCTCTTGCTATTTTAAATCACCCAGAGCGGCTTTGCCAAACTCTGTCGCTTGTGACTTTAATCAGTCGGAGCAGCCCTGCTGAACCTTTTCCGCTCACTACTTCGAATCACCCCAAGCAGCTTTGCTAAACTCTGCTGCTTGCAACTTTGATCATCTGGAATGGCCCTGCTGAACCCTTGACGCTTGTTACTTCAAATGACATGGAGCGGCTTTGCCAAACACTGCTGCTTACAACGTTGTGACCCTGCTGAACCTTTGCCTTTCACTACTTCAAATCACCCCGTGCATCTTTTCCAAACTCTGCTGTTTGCATCTTTGGTCATCTGGGGTACTTCTGCCAAACTTTGCCACATGCAGCTTCAGTCACCCGGAGCAGCCCTGATAGCTGCCACTGCCCATATTCTTCCTGCACCTGGAGTGGCCTTGCTGAAGACAGCTGCCGCACCGTTACCAACACCAGCTTCCCTGGTGACCACGCCTGAGTCACCCGTCAGCTCCCCAACAGCAGCACAGCCAGGACATTACTGTAGTCTGTGGAATCAACTCCCACTTGTGCAGAGCACTCCCCAGCACCACCTCTTAGATCACATCATTGATTATCAACCTTGCTTTATTTTGGACTCTGCAAAGCAAATATTTAACCATTTATGAATTGGAGATCTGTATCGTGCTTATTTTAAATTAACCAGATAAGCAAGGTTTATTTTTCAGCATTTATGTGGAGTCTCTTTTTGTGGTGTACCTCCTATGATTGTGTGTGCGCTGCACAAATACTTTACACATTGCCTCCTAAGTTAGGCCTACCTGCTCTAGACCAAGATAGCAGAGGGTGAGCACATGCTAATTTAAGCTGTGTAATTGACTCGCCCTGGCTAGGATTGTGGTCCCTACTTGGAGAGGGTGCATACCTCTGCCAACCCAATTTGTAACAGAAGGGGGTTACCGGGAGCAGAGTGAAAATGCTGTAATGAGTGGTCTGGGAGCACATTGGAAATAAATGGATATTGTTGGAAGGGATCTGGGAGCAGATTAGAAACTCTAGGTGGGAGGATAAGAGTTTTTGTATGGATTAGAGATGTGTAGAGAGGAAAGAACTAGGAGCGGACTGAAGATGTGCCAAGGGGAAAGGACCCGATCTGAATGGAGATGTGCAGTGGGAAAAGGGCTTGGAGTGGAAAGGAAAGTACATTGTAGGGCTTATGCCAATGATGGAATCTGGGCAGACCGGTGGTGTCCGGGAGGCGATTGGAGACAGTTCCTAATTTGAGACACATACACTGGATTAGTTCAAAGTGTGCGGTGTAGGTCCAAGCTACAGTGAGGTGACCCATGACTAAAGTTTAAGGCTCACCCCAAAATGGCTCACGACAGGACAGTTGCAACTATGGCTTATGGTAAGGTTGTCCTTAACTGAAAAATAAAGCTGAACCCACGTTGCCTTGGCTTGTGAATAGGATTGTTTATCTATAAATGTCTCCAAGCTGGCGAAAAGGGTCTAGGTCTCAGCACAAGGTATTATTGCTTTAGAATGGGCTCTGAGGGTCACCTTGCAGTGGAGAGCTAATAGTGAATGTGAATTTGGACCCCTCTGTGCCTCACTGTCCGGAGAGGACTCTTACACCCCGTGAAGTGGTTTGTGGCTATGGAGTATGCTCATGCACACTGTGATATGGCTAATTGCCTAGAAATAAGGGATCCCATTTGCACTATCTGCATGTGAACTGCACTATTGCAACAATAAAATAGGAGTCCTTTGTGAGTAAAAAGAAACTTGAAATGTGGTTGAAGGTAAGTGGTGGCCTTTATTAAGATGGGTACCAGTATGTGGCCTCCAGAGCTTCACCCTCCTTGATCTACAGTCACTCCCTACATGGATATCTTGGTACCACAAGAACTAAGGATCCCATGGAATGTGCCAACCCCAACATATCCTGCCACTTTACAGTGAACCAATAAATGAGCAATACAATACAGAATAAAAACAAAAAAAACATGAATCACCAAAATGGGCGACCAAGATTGGCACGTTCCATAAAATGTTCCAGCACCAACAGTGAGTTGTTTCAGTGTCTGTTTAGAAGACCCCCCCCCATGGGAATAATATTGTGCTCCATTGCAGAAAGCTGGCTATCTATGCAGTGTACCAAATGTCGGGGCACACTATGCAGATGGAACAGGCAACCCGTAATTGTTTACAGGTTTAAAAGTGACAATCCCAAAAGCTCTCTTTTGTGGTAGTGTGGGCGAGCAGTTAGTCTTATCAGAGGGTAGTGCTAAGCATTTGTTGAACACACAGAGCCAATAAATGAGAAAATGCACACAAAAGGAACTCGAGACCAGTGTTTAGAAAAATAGTTACTTTGTTTATATTCTGTTTCAACGCCAGAATACTTTCAAGAAGATTAATACTTTTGCACTTTGTATCGACTTAGTAACACTTTTACTCAAATGTGCTTTTGTGCAGTAAAGTTCCAAAGTACTTTTACAAAACAGGGGTCCTTGCAAACAGTTCTTGGGGGACCTATGCGGGTAGTAGGGTGCTTGGGGGGTGCAAGGTCATAAGCAAGACCAGCAATACAGGCGTCTGGTTGAAGTAGTGTCAGTTGAGTCGGGTATCCTACGCACCGCACAGTTGTTGTCGACGGGGGGTCACCTAGAGAGAGAGAGAGTGCGGGGGGGGACTTTGGGACAAGTCCAAGTGCTCCTAACGGGGCTTGGTCAAGTGGAGGTCCTGGGAGCAAGAGAACACCTTTGGATGTCGTGGGCAGGGGAGCTTGGGTACAACAGGTCTTTGTCACTGGTGCTCCTGCGTCAAGCCGCCCACTGTTCTTTGGGGAACCTGCAAGAAGAGGGACAAAACAGGGCTCTGGAAGATGTCCTCTGCAATGCTGATTTCTCTCGACGACTGGTCTTCAAGTGTGTTTTTGGAATCTGGATTGGACTTCAATAAGCCTTGGTAGTTGCAAGGGGTCGTGTACACCAGGTATTGGTGAAGCTTGGCTCTAGTTGATCCTGATGTCTTCTTACTTCGATGGGAGACGAGACTGGCCTCTTGGAGCACGGCGACCTCCTCCTGGGTGGCTGCTGCGTCAGTGGACCCACTGGTCAGGAGAACGGTGAACTGGACATTGTGGTTGTTGGCTTCAGGAAGCAGGTAAGTGGCTCCTCCAGAATTCTTAGTTCCATCAAAATTAGCGGAACCCTTCCTCAAGTGTCCACTTCGGGTAGCTCACTCTAGGGATGTTGCTATCCCAAAGGTGGTACGCGCCTACTTTCCTAACTAATTTTTCCGCCTGTTCTGATGTCAAGCGCTCCTCAGGGCAGGAGCGAGGCAACCCCCAGGTGTGGGGAAGCTGGGGCTACTTACGAAAGGCGGCAGGATCTTTGGAGTCCCTGGCCTTGGTATGCGGATTCGCTAGCCATCTTGATAACACTATCCTCAAGAGCAGGCATTGTTTCTGGCCTCTGAGAGCGCAGGGTTTTCGCCTCCAGGGATTCAGGAACATTTCTGTAGTGGCAGTCAGCCAGCATACAAAGAGACTAGTGGGATTCAGGGAGCATCTCTGAGGTGCCCTCGGGGTGCACACTATCATAATTCCAAGGCTGGCATCCGCCTGGGTTTATTAAGGCGAGGTGTTTGATACCAAGCACCATAGGTTGAGTGAAGCCATTATGTAGCTGGGGAAGTGGTAATGACGAGTGTCCAGTACATACCTCTAGATCAGTGGTTCCCAACCTGTGGTCTGCGGACCCCTGGGGATCCGTGAAGCCTCTTCAGGGGGTCCGCGACTGCTTAGAAAATTAAATAATATTAACAGATGAGGTCCCAAGCTTTCAGTAATTACTCTGTGGGGGGTCCTCTGATTCCAATAACGATTCAGTGGGGGTCCCCGGGTTCAAGTAATGATGTAGTGGGGTCCACAGAAGTCAAAAGGTTGGGATCCACTGCTCTAGATGGCCTCCCTGTTCAATTGCAATGTCCAGCAATCGAGCTAGACGTCAGAGGTGCATATCTGCTCATGCAGATATGTCCTTACATCAAATATAATACACCCTGCCTCAGGGCTCCAAGGTCTGCTGTAGGGGTGGCTTACATGTGTCTAGATGCAGTGAGTGGGGCATGGCACACAGTGGGTGTGCCATGTCGTGTCTTCACCTGGTTTGTACCAGGACATGCAGACTGGGAGGACAGCTGTGTGCAACTTTTTAGGGGGGTCTCTGAGGGTGGCACAATGCATTCAGAAGCCCTTAGGGGCCCTCTCCAGTACCCAGGCCCTGGGTACGAGGGATCCCATTTGCTGGGGACTTACCGAGGTGTAGAGGTGTGTGCCAATTATACACATTTTACCTGCTTCAGAGAATGAACACCTGCACTGGGTACCCAGTGCACCTCCGTCGAAAAAGCTCACTACTATTGAGCAAAAAGTGGGGGTGACCATGTGTAAAAGGGGCACTTTCCTCAATCCATGTAACCGCTTTTGCAATAAGAGCATAGATTCCAAGTTGTGTGATGACTGTGAGCTAATGCCTCAGTGGTTGGTGGATGAAGCAGTATGTATATGTATGATGGTAGTTCCTGACCTCAGGGATGCCATTTCATTGCTAGGTAGCCTTTGTGAGGTGTCTAAGGCAGAGGCTTCCTTGTTGATGGCCTGAGCAGTTCACTGCTGGGAGAAAATCTGCTTCCGTAACATGACTGGTGGACTTTGGGCACTTTCCACACCTCACTGTCTGGACGGACTTTGGTCAGAAGTTCTTTAGAAGTCAGATGGGGGGGGATGTGAGGCAGCTGCGTCCTGGGTGGTGCATGAAGTGCGGACCAGCTGCGCGTGGTCCCGTGCCAGAGCTCCACCTGAGGTGAGTGGTGGTTCCCAGTGTAGGGTGAGTGTCCAGAACCACCGAGCCCGGACTCGCCCCTGTGTGTGGCATCAGTGTGCTTGTGGTGAACGTTCAGCCCTCAGCGAAGCCAAGTTTAAGACGCGCTGTGGCGTCTGCAGAGACACCTGCTAACAGATACTAAATCCACAAAACTCTTCTGCCTTCCAGAAGTGGAAGTTGGCTTTAAAGTCCACAGGGACAGCCTCCTCTGCCTGTGTGGAGAGTGAGGGTTTGCACTGCTGTATCTATAATGATATTTTCTTTCTTTTTGTACACATTTTGCTAGGGCCTTGGTGTGATCCCTGTATAGTGGGCTCATCAGTGGTGACATGTGGGCAGAGGTAATTTGTAAATTCCCCGTTTACAGACTAGGGCCTGTTCCTTGGGTAATGGGCACCTCATGGACCGACCAGATGGGGTGGGTCTGGGCTTTAACCAGATCATTTTCTCTTGCCCAGGACGCAATGCGGCGGGTAGCACTCTCACAAGTTAGCCACATCGGAGTGTTTTTTGTGTGTGTGTGTTTGTTAATTTCAGGCATTTTATGCCAAACCTCACTCGTCTGATTATTCGAGATGTGTGTACGTTACTCATCCTTTGTGCTCCCTGTGCCCGCCTCGGAGGTGTCAGGCTTTCGGGAGTGTGTGAGTGAGGGGCTGGTCTTTGCTCAGCCTCTCTGCTGCCTGTAGTCTCTCTGTGCTGCTGTCTGTCCCTGGGAGTCTGTGTGGACATTACCCGGTGTCTGCTGTCCCTGTGCCCTTCTCAGCGGGGGCCTCTGTGCTGCTGGCTGTCCCCGGGAGTCTGTGTGGACATTACCCTGGTGTCTGCTGTCCCTGTGCCCTTCTCAGCGGGTGCCACTGTGCTGCTGTCTGTCCCTGGCAGTCTGTGTGGACATTACCCTTCAGCGGGTGCCTCTGTGCTGATGTCTGTCCCTGGGAGTCTGTGTGGACATTACCCAGTGTCTGCTGTCCCTGTGCCCTTCTCAGGGGGTGCCTCTGTGCTGCTGTCTGTCCCTGGGAGTCTGTGTGGACATTACCTGGTATCTACTGTCTCTGTGCCCTTCTCAGGTGGTGCCTCTGTGCTGCTGTATGTGTGGACATCACCCGGTGTCTGCTGTCTCTGTGCCCTTCTCAGCGGGTGCCTCTGTGCTGCTCTGTCCCTGGGAGTCTGTGTGGACATTACCCGGTGTCTGCTGTCCCTGTGCCCTTCCCAGCGGGTGCCACTGTGCTGCTGTCTGTCCCCGGGAGTCTGTGTGGACATCACCTGGTGTCTGCTGTCTCTGTGAACTTCTCAGGGGGTGCCTCTGTGCTGCTGTCTGTCCCTGGGAGTCTGTGTGGACATTACCTGGTGTCTGCTGTCCCTGTGCCCTTCTCCGCGGGTGCCACTGTGCTGCTGTCTGTTCCTGGGAGTCTGTGTGAACATTACCCGGTGTCTGCTGTCCCTGAGCCCTTCTCAGCGGGTGCCACTGTGCTGCTGTCTGTCCCTGGGAGTCTGTGTGGACATTACCTGGTGTCTGCTGCCCCTGTGCCCTTCCCAGCGGGTGCCTCTGTGCTGCTGTCTGTTCCTGGGAGTCTGTGTGGACATTACCCGGTGTCTGCTGTCCCTGTGCCCTTTTCAACGGGTGCCTCTGTGCTGCTGTCTGTCCCTGGGAGTCTGTGTGGACATTACCTGGTGTCTGCTGTCCCTGAGCCCTTCTCAGTGGGTGCCACTGTGCTGCTGTCTGTCCCTGGGAGTCTGTGTGGACATTACCCGGTGTCTGCTGTCCCTGTGCCCTTCTCAGCGGGGGCCTCTGTGCTGCTGGCTGTCCCCGGGAGTCTGTGTGGACATTACCCTGGTGTCTGCTGTCCCTGTGCCCTTCTCAGCGGGTGCCACTGTGCTGCTGTCTGTCCCTGGCAGTCTGTGTGGACATTACCCTTCAGCGGGTGCCTCTGTGCTGATGTCTGTCCCTGGGAGTCTGTGTGGACATTACCCAGTGTCTGCTGTCCCTGTGCCCTTCTCAGGGGGTGCCTCTGTGCTGCTGTCTGTCCCTGGGAGTCTGTGTGGACATTACCTGGTATCTACTGTCTCTGTGCCCTTCTCAGGTGGTGCCTCTGTGCTGCTGTATGTGTGGACATCACCCGGTGTCTGCTGTCTCTGTGCCCTTCTCAGCGGGTGCCTCTGTGCTGCTCTGTCCCTGGGAGTCTGTGTGGACATTACCCGGTGTCTGCTGTCCCTGTGCCCTTCCCAGCGGGTGCCACTGTGCTGCTGTCTGTCCCCGGGAGTCTGTGTGGACATCACCTGGTGTCTGCTGTCTCTGTGAACTTCTCAGGGGGTGCCTCTGTGCTGCTGTCTGTCCATGGGAGTCTGTGTGGACATTACCTGGTGTCTGCTGTCCCTGTGCCCTTCTCAGTGGGTGCCACTGTGCTGCTGTCTGTCCCTGGGAGTCTGTGTGGACATTACCTGGTGTCTGCTGTCCCTGTGCCCTTCTCCGCGGGTGCCACTGTGCTGCTGTCTGTTCCTGGGAGTCTGTGTGAACATTACCCGGTGTCTGCTGTCCCTGAGCCCTTCTCAGCGGGTGCCACTGTGCTGCTGTCTGTCCCTGGGAGTCTGTGTGGACATTACCTGGTGTCTGCTGCCCCTGTGCCCTTCCCAGCGGGTGCCTCTGTGCTGCTGTCTGTTCCTGGGAGTCTGTGTGGACATTACCCGGTGTCTGCTGTCCCTGTGCCCTTTTCAACGGGTGCCTCTGTGCTGCTGTCTGTCCCTGGGAGTCTGTGTGGACATTACCTGGTGTCTGCTGTCCCTGAGCCCTTCTCAGTGGGTGCCACTGTGCTGCTGTCTGTCCCTGGGAGTCTGTGTGGACATTACCTGGTGTCTGCTGTCCCTGTGCCCTTCTCAGCGGGTGCCTCTGTGCTGTTTGCGGTGTCCTTAAAGGTTGCAGGGCGTATGTGGATATTACCCGGTGCCTGTGCCCTTGTTGCACATTTCAGGAGGTCTGTGGATTTTGCTTTCCACCTGCTCTCCCAGTGCCATCTTCAGTGCTGCCTCTGCTCTGTGTCCTCCTTGCATGTTTCGGGGGGAGGGGAAGTGTGGACATTGCTTGGCTTCTACGATGCCCAGAGGACATTATTTTTGCACCCACTTTGCGTGTGCCCTCCTCAGAGGTTTGGGGAGTGCTTTATTCTGCAGCAGCGTTGTCTGTATCAATCTGTGGGATTTACGTCCTGTGTGGGACATTCCTTGGTGCGGGCTGCCCGCGCCCTCCTCAGCGACAGCAGAGCATGTGGATATCACTCTGCTTCTGCGCTGCCTGCCCGCGCTCTCCGTCACCCAGCGTCTGCGCTGCCTGCGCGCGCTCTCCGTCACCCAGCGTCTGCGCTGCCTGCCTGCGCTCTCTCCGTCACCCAGCGTCTGCGCTGCCTGCCTGCGCTCTCTCCGTCACCCAGCGTCTGCGCTGCCTGCACGCGCTCTCCGTCACCCAGCGTCTGCGCTGCCTGCGACGCTGGCCTGCCTGCGCTCTCTCCGTCACCCAGCGTCTGCGCTTGCCTGCCTGCGCGCTCTCCGTCACCCAGCGTCTGCGCTTGCCTGCCTGCGCTCTCTCCGTCACCCAGCGTCTGCGCTGCCTGCCTGCGCTCTCTCCGTCACCCAGCGTCTGCGCTGCCTGCCTGCGCTCTCTCCGTCACCCAGCGTCTGCGCTGCCTGCCTGCGCTCTCTCCGTCACCCAGCGTCTGCGCTGCCTGCCTCCGCTCTCTCCGTCACCCAGCGTCTGCGCTGCCTGCCTGCGCTCTCTCCGTCACCCAGCGTCTGCGCTGCCTGCCTGCGCTCTCTCCGTCACCCAGCGTCTGCGCTTGCCTGCCTGCGCTCTCTCCGTCACCCAGCGTCTGCGCTGCCTGCTTGCGCTCTCCGTCACCCAGCGTCTGCGCTGCCTGCCTGCGCTCTCTCCGTCACCCAGCGTCTGCGCTGCCTGCCTGCGCTCTCTCCGTCACCCAGCGTCTGCGCTGCCTGCTTGCGCTCTCCGTCACCCAGCGTCTGCGCTGCCTGCCTGCGCTCTCTCCGTCACCCAGCGTCTGCGCTGCCTGCCTGCGCTCTCTCCGTCACCCAGCGTCTGCGCTTGCCTGCCTGCGCTCTCTCCGTCACCCAGCGTCTGCGCTGCCTGCCTGCGCTCTCTCCGTCACCCAGCGTCTGCGCTGCCTGCGACGCTGGCCTGCCTGCGCTCTCTCCGTCACCCAGCGTCTGCGCTTGCCTGCCTGCGCTCTCTCCGTCAACCAGCGTCTGCGCTTGCCTGCCTGCGCTCTCTCCGTCACCCAGCGTCTGCGCTTGCCTGCCTGCGCGCTCTCCGTCACCCAGCGTCTGCGCTGCCTGCCTGCGCTCTCTCCGTCACCCAGCGTCTGCGCTGCCTGCCTGCGCTCTCTCCGTCACCCAGCGTCTGCGCTTGCCTGCCTGCGCTCTCTCCGTCACCCAGCGTCTGCGCTTGCCTGCCTGCGCTCTCTCCGTCACCCAGCGTCTGCGCTTGCCTGCCTGCGCTCTCTCCGTCACCCAGCGTCTGCGCTTGCCTGCCTGCGCTCTCTCCGTCACCCAGCGTCTGCGCTTGCCTGCCTGCGCTCTCTCCGTCACCCAGCGTCTGCGCTGCCTGCCTGCGCTCTCCGTCACCCAGCGTCTGCGCTTGCCTGCGCGCGCTCTCCGTCACCCAGCGTCTGCGCTGCCTGCGCGCGCTCTCCGTCACCCAGCGTCTGCGCTTGCCTGCGCGCGCTCTCCGTCACCCAGCGTCTGCGCTTGCCTGCGCGCGCTCTCCGTCACCCAGCGTCTGCGCTTGCCTGCGCGCGCTCTCCGTCACCCAGCGTCTGCGCTGCCTGCGCTCTCCGTCACCCAGCGTCTGCGCTGCCTGCGCGCGCTCTCTCCGTCACCCAGCGTCTGCGCTGCCTGCCTGCGCTCTCTCCGTCACCCAGCGTCTGCGCTGCCTGCCTGCGCGCTCTCCGTCACCCAGCGTCTGCGCTTGCCTGCGCGCGCTCTCCGTCACCCAGCGTCTGCGCTTGCCTGCGCGCGCTCTCCGTCACCCAGCGCTTGCCTGCGCTCTCCGTCACCCAGCGTCTGCGCTGCCTGCGCGCGCTCTCTCCGTCACCCAGCGTCTGCGCTGCCTGCCTGCGCTCTCTCCGTCACCCAGCGTCTGCGCTGCCTGCCTGCGCTCTCTCCGTCACCCAGCGTCTGCGCTGCCTGCACGCGCTCTCCGTCACCCAGCGTCTGCGCTGCCTGCGACGCTGGCCTGCCTGCGCTCTCTCCGTCACCCAGCGTCTGCGCTTGCCTGCCTGCGCGCGCTCTCCGTCACCCAGCGTCTGCGCTGCCTGCGCTCTCCGTCACCCAGCGTCTGCGCTGCCTGCGCTCTCCGTCACCCAGCGTCTGCGCTTGCCTGCCTGCGCTCTCTCCGTCACCCAGCGTCTGCGCTTGCCTGCCTGCGCGCTCTCCGTCACCCAGCGTCTGCGCTGCCTGCCTGCGCTCTCTCCGTCACCCAGCGTCTGCGCTTGCCTGCCTGCGCTCTCTCCGTCACCCAGCGTCTGCGCTTGCCTGCGCGCGCTCTCCGTCACCCAGCGTCTGCGCTTGCCTGCGCGCGCTCTCCGTCACCCAGCGTCTGCGCTGCCTGCCTGCGCTCTCCGTCACCCAGCGTCTGCGCTTGCCTGCGCGCGCTCTCCGTCACCCAGCGTCTGCGCTTGCCTGCGCGCGCTCTCCGTCACCCAGCGTCTGCGCTTGCCTGCGCGCGCTCTCCGTCACCCAGCGTCTGCGCTGCCTGCGCGCGCTCTCTCCGTCACCCAGCGTCTGCGCTGCCTGCGCGCGCTCTCTCCGTCACCCAGCGTCTGCGCTGCCTGCGCTCTCTCCGTCACCCAGCGTCTGCGCTGCCTGCACGCGCTCTCCGTCACCCAGCGTCTGCGCTGCCTGCGACGCTGGCCTGCCTGCGCTCTCTCCGTCACCCAGCGTCTGCGCTTGCCTGCCTGCGTGCGCTCTCCGTCACCCAGCGTCTGCGCTTGCCTGCCTGCGCGCGCTCTCCGTCACCCAGCGTCTGCGCTGCCTGCGCGCGCTCTCCGTCACCCAGCGTCTGCGCTGCCTGCACGCGCTCTCCGTCACCCAGCGTCTGCGCTGCCTGCCTGCGCTCTCTCCGTCACCCAGCGTCTGCGCTTGCCTGCCTGCGCTCTCTCCGTCACCCAGCGTCTGCGCTTGCCTGCCTGCGCTCTCCGTCACCCAGGGTCTGCGCTTGCCTGCCTGCGCTCTCCGTCACCCAGCGTCTGCGCTGCCTGCCTGCGCGCGCTCTCCGTCACCCAGCGTCTGCGCTGCCTGCGCTCTCCCCGTCACCCAGCGTCTGCGCTGCCTGCGCTCGCTCTCCGTCACCCAGCGTCTGCGCTGCCTGCGCTCGCTCTCCGTCACCCAGCGTCTGCGCTGCCTGCGCGCGCTCTCCGTCACCCAGCGTCTGCGCTGCCTGCGCGCGCTCTCCGTCACCCAGCGTCTGCGCTGCCTGCGCGCGCTCTCCGTCACCCAGCGTCTGCGCTGCCTGCGCGCGCTCTCCGTCACCCAGCGTCTGCGCTGCCTGCGCGCGCTCTCCGTCACCCAGCGTCTGCGCTCCAGCGTCTGCGCTTGCCTGCGCGCGCTCTCCGTCACCCAGCGTCTGCGCTTGCCTGCGCGCGCTCTCCGTCACCCAGCGTCTGCGCTTGCCTGCGCGCGCTCTCCGTCACCCAGCGTCTGCGCTGCCTGCGCTCTCCGTCACCCAGCGTCTGCGCTGCCTGCCTGCGCTCTCTCCGTCACCCAGCGTCTGCGCTGCCTGCACGCGCTCTCCGTCACCCAGCGTCTGCGCTGCCTGCGACGCTGGCCTGCCTGCGCTCTCTCCGTCACCCAGCGTCTGCGCTTGCCTGCCTGCGCTCTCTCCGTCACCCAGCGTCTGCGCTTGCCTGCCTGCGCTCTCTCCGTCACCCAGCGTCTGCGCTGCCTGCGCGCGCTCTCCGTCACCCAGTGTCTGCGCTGCCTGCGCGCGCTCTCCGTCACCCAGCGTCTGCGCTGCCTGCACGCGCTCTCTCCGTCACCCAGCGTCTGCGCTTGCCTGCCTGCGCTCTCTCCGTCACCCAGCGTCTGCGCTGCCTGCCTGCGCTCTCTCCGTCACCCAGCGTCTGCGCTTGCCTGCCTGCGCTCTCTCCGTCACCCAGCGTCTGCGCTTGCCTGCCTGCGCTCTCTCCGTCACCCAGCGTCTGCGCTTGCCTGCCTGCCTGCGCTCTCCGTCACCCAGCGTCTGCGCTGCCTGCCTGCGCGCGCTCTCCGTCACCCAGCGTCTGCGCTGCCTGCCTGCGCGCGCTCTCCGTCACCCAGCGTCTGCGCTGCCTAGGCTCTCCGTCATCCAGCGTCTGCGCTGCCTGCGCGCGCTCTCCGTCACCCAGCGTCTGCGCTGCCTGCGCGCGCTCTCCGTCACCCAGCGTCTGCGCTCCAGCGTCTGCGCTGCCTGCGCGCGCTCTCCGTCACCCAGCGTCTGCGCTGCCTGCGCTCTCTCCGTTACTCCACGCCTGCGTCTGCTCAGAGCTTTCAGATCACTTTCTTCATGTGTGAATATTTCTGCCTCCAGCAGACGTGAGCTCGAAGCCCGGGTATCATGAATCTCAAACGAGTGAACGTGGACCTTCCGAAGCCCTCAGGCTTTTGATACATTCCGGTGCTCCAGAAAGGGATACTTTTAGCACAGTTCATAATAGATAAACTAGAATGATGGAAAACCAGACTTCGTAAATTCGGGATGAAGTATGATTTTATATAAGCATCGGGAAAGAGTGCTGTGTATGTAAGTGGTATTTATATGGTACAGAGCACTTTCCTGATGTGATCAGATGGCAACAAGAAAAATATGGAGAATGCAGTCAAACGTGAAAAGTGGAAATTGTCTTAAATTAAGATTGACAAAAATTGTCTATAAATCTCAGTCCTAACTGGTGCTTTCTGTTGTGTGCCTGTAACAATCCTCTCCCACGCCTTGCACACAGAAGAGCTCACAGTCCAGTTACTGGATTCCGGCATGACCCGGCATGGTAGAGGCGGATCAGACCTGTGCTACCTAAGCTCCAGTGGTACCCTACCTGTTCACTAATATAGCTCAGGTGTTGTGCATTGCTTAAGATGCCAACTGCAAGGAAGAGCACCTCACCTGTAACTGACAAGTAGACCCCCAGTAAGCAGAGACCACACTGTAATGTGATTTTTAGCCAACCCGCTCCTGTGAGAGCTGAGGATCTCTTACTCTGCACTTTAGAAAAGCAGCTAGTCTTTTGTTAATCAAAATGTAACTACAGAGCACTAAGGGACAATCTCACGTGCTGTTCATCCAATCATGCTCCCCTTTTCTCTAGAACTGCATGAAGACCGCCCAGGCCAGTATGACTGCAAAACCACTTGTGCCTGTAACTGAGTGACAGTGTTACCACGTGTGTAAGTAGCCTGGCTCAGCATTGCAAGGATCTGTACGCATCCCCTAACGGACATGTGTACAAGGTCTATCAGCCAGTCTGACTTTTACAAGACATGTTCAGCCTGCCTCTTACCAGCCATGTTAACCATTACAAGACAGGATGACTATGTTCATGGATAGCCTGGTCAGTGTTCCAAAGCTATATAACCAAATGTTTCATTTATTGAGATTTATTGTTGGTTGACAGGGGTGTGAACCCTAGTCAAGCAGCGTCCACAATCTGTCAGAGTGAGACACATGCCAACCCTAAATTAACCTGTGCTCAGCCCTCTAGTAGCTTGGCACAGAGCAGGCAGGTTTAACTTGGAGGCTGTGGTGGCATTCCGTCGACTGGGCTTGCGATACGAAGTCTGGCGTTGAGGATGCATTTGTTCAGAGGAGCTGCGATACAGAGTCTTGCATCTTGGCTGCCGTCAACAAGGAATGCCAGGACCTGTGCCGAGGATGTGTCGTGCAGTGGCGGTTCCAATGAGGCTGCAAAGCCGGCCTTTGTGATGGGTCCAATTCATGCAGCAGCAGCAATGCGTCAGTTCTGCTTGGGTTTGCAGAAGTGTACTGAAGAATTGGTGTCGGAGGTCCAGTATTTATACCTAGTTGTGCATTTGAAGTGGGGAGAAGCTTCTAGAGGCTTGCCTTTGAAGTGCACAGGTGCCCTGCCTTGCTTGCCCTGGCTCCCTTTGTGTAGAGACAGGACCCAGCCTATTCAAGTGTAAGTGGAGCTGGGTCGAGCTCCTTATTCCTGTCCTGCCAGTGAGGACCCTTCCAGTCTCTCACACACACACACACACACACACACACACACACACCTAAGATCCCCCATTGTGAGTGGCTGTCTAGGAGGAATACCCAAAGCCCAACTATCAACTACACCCAGTCATTTGACCCAGAGACAAGCTGTAGGCACCAAATGGCTAAGGCAAGAAAATGCCAACTTTTAAAAAGTGGCATTTTCAAAATTGTAATTAAAAGTCCGACTTCACCACAAGTTAAGGCCCCCCCCCTTACAGTACGATGACACCAAGCATGAACAGGGTACCTGTTTCCATTTGGAAATTACACTTACAAATGTAATATGGTAAACACAATGTTATCCTATGGGAGAAGTAGGCCATGCAGTAGTGAGAACATATTTTAAGAGGTTTTCACCACAATGACATGTATAACTAAAAGTATATGTTCTACTTTTCAATTTCATTACACCTTGACCTCTGGGTTATTCAGGGCCTACCCTCTGGGTGACTTATATGT
Organism: Pleurodeles waltl; assembly: GCF_031143425.1. Taxonomy (NCBI): domain Eukaryota; kingdom Metazoa; phylum Chordata; class Amphibia; order Caudata; family Salamandridae; genus Pleurodeles; species Pleurodeles waltl. The sequence continues at coordinate 1,802,184,021 of NC_090444.1, read as the reverse complement.
ATTGAAAAGGAAGATTTGAGCCTGGCAAGAGGTTTTCCTTGCCTGGTCGAAATGGCAGTTTAAAATTGCACACAGGCACCCTGAGACATGTTAAAGGGCTACTTAAGTGGGTGGCACAATCAGTGCTGCAGGCCCAATAGAAGCATTTAATATACAGGCCTTGGGCACAGGTAGTGCCACTTTACCCGGGACGTACAAGTAAATTAAATATGCCAATTGGGTACAAGCCAATCCAGCTTGTCTTAAGGAGAGAGCACAAGCACTTTAGCACTGGTTAGCAGTGGTAAGGTGTGCAGAGTCCCAAGGCTAGCAACATGATGTCAGCAAAGACAGGCGGTTTGGAGGCAAAAAGTTATGGTGAACACCACACCAAGGATGCCGGGCCCCAACAGGGCACTCCAGAATTAGCTGCTGCAGAATCAAGTGGCGCCAGTAACATTAAAACAAGCCAGAAGTTAAGGCGTTTCTTGGACTTTGACTCATGCAGGGGTAAGGTGTTCCATAGTTTGACTGCCAGAAACCTAAAAGAGCAGCCACCCTGCCTAGGATGATTAATCTTCTGGACTTGAGCTGCCTCAGATTTGATGACCCTAACGTCCTGGAAGGGTGGTATGATTTACTAAAATGCCTAAAATAGCAACGCCCAGCATTTGTAAAAGCCTGATAAGTAACGCAGAGAGTTTGGAAGTGTGTGCCCTTATCCATCAGCAGCCAATGTGGATCATGTAGCAGGGATAATACAAATGTGGTCCTTGGTGATGTGGCTTAGAAGTCATGCTGCAGCATTCTGAATTATTTGGAGTCTCTTCATAGATCCATGAGTGATGCCCAGATACAGAATATAACATAGTGCCTGGACTATGACAATAATGGTTTTCTGAGTGGAAATAAGGAGGGCCCATAGTATTTTTACTGCAGCATCTTAAGAGGACAAAGCAACACGTGTATTGAGATGCAATCTAGTGCTCTAATGATAGGTTGCTGTCCAGCCAGAGACCCACACTTTTCACAGCAAGTTTGGGGACTGTAAGAGGATCCACAATATTGTGATTGGGATGGTTCCAACCTCTAGAATCCCAGTTTTACTGCTGTTAAACCTCCGGCAACTGAGAGCCATCTGCCGTTCTGCCACTGTAGACAAACCGTTCCTCATTTGTGCTGGATTAATGCCTAAATTTGGTGTAAAATGAATAACAAGCTGTGTGTAATCAGCATATGAGACCAATGGATGGTCAGACAATTCCATAATGTACGTCGAAGGGCAGACAAATATGTTGAAAAGTGTTGGACTCAGTGATGATCCCTGATGGACGCTGAAAGCAATGGCCAAGCAATGGCCCCTTGAGGGGGAGACCGATTGCTTGTCCTTTATGTTCTACAGGGGTAGTCCCTTGTGGTCATCTCTCTTCAGAGGTGGAAGCAAGTCACCCACTGACTGACGGTCTTGGAGGGCACTGGTGGGGATGCCTGGGCTTGTGTCTTTCATCCCATCGGGATCGATACTATAAGTATGCTTGAGTTAGGTGATAGTACTATGCAGTGGAGTGAGTCCAGGGCTGCAGCTGTACACATGCCTTTACAGGTGCTGGCATCCTCTCCTCTCCGCAACCTGGATTGAACAATCATGCACCCAGCACGCTACAGCATCAGCACATTGTACTGTACTCTCTCGGACAGGACATGATATTGCAACATGTGCCTCGCTTAATGGTAACTAGCATGGAAAATCCACTTACTGCCACAGTGATTCCACATGTCCTTTGTCTCGGGCACCATGAACACTCGGCTTGCACATGGGGCTTCCTTCTTTGTGGCACACGACCATGAGTAAACCCATCAACCGGTCAACCAGGCCCTGCGGTACTCCTCCCAAACCGGTACAAAGATCATGAAACAAGACCACTCGAAGACCGCAGGGACCCTCATTAGGCACGTGGAGCGACCTGTGCCTTATTCTCTCCTCTGTCCATCTGGGCTGAGGGTCACCCATGGGCAGAGCCCAGAAACCAATGCACAGCTCTCTGGCTCACGAAGGTAACCTGTGCTTGTATCCAGTAGTGGATTTATTCCTCTCTCAAAGGGGCAAGATAAGGCATAGCCTCCCCTACCGATGAAACAGAGGGACCAAAACACAACTCACCTTTTAATAAAAGACGGGTTACTCTGGTGCAAGGATTTTTAGTGCCCCCTGGGAAAATGTCTTGGTTGGACAATTCCATGTTTTTTTTTTTTTGGGGCAGTCTTGCGCCCGCGTGTGGCAGTGTGTGATATCACTTGCCTACAGTTTCCTAAAAGTAGCTGCAGACCACCAGCACTGACAGAACTCCACCGCTAGGAGTAGCCATATCAGTTCCAGCTCAGGTGCGCGTTCTCTTTTTTTTTTTAACACATAAATACATACTGAAAACCATTTATTTTCCTGTCTGTATTTATTTTTAAATGTGCGTAAAAACTGAAATCAGGATATTTTCTGAGCAATTCTAAATACTGTCAGTCATGACTGTCAGGCCAATAGCTGTGCAAGATTGACAAGTAAAGACATTTTAATAATGATGCTTAAAGAGCAGTATTATGCATGAGATTGATAATAAAATTTCATATTTTCTTAAGTGTATAGATTTATCATCCATGGGTCTTAATATCATTGGAAGCAGATAGACATTCAAATATGAACGTACATTTTTCGGCTAAATATGGAAATATACTAGTTTCAGCTTCATTTTTTTCACAAATCCTAAAATAAATATATATATAAAATTAGCAAAAAATAAATAAGGATAAATACAGAGGGAAATGTCAAAAAATACATTCCATAAAACTGGGAGCCCTAGTTATAACGGGCATGTCAAACGAGTAGCTTGTGAGCTACTTGTAGCTCTCCAGCTACCTGTAAGTAGCTCTTAAGTGCACAGCCCAACCTACTAAATTAGAAGCTTTTATGTGGTTGAATTGATATATGTATACCAATATTGAAATGTGGGGGAAGATTATGTGTACTTTAAGAACTCACCGCCTGATGTTTGGAGATATATGGATGGGTTTTCAAAATATATTTAATATATTTGAAGCTTATACTTGAGTGATAAATCATGAGCCCTTGGGGAAACCTGTTATTAATATTATTCCCTTGGTGCGATGGACATCGCAGCTATGGCTGTTGTATATGTGAACCAGCCCAAATTAATAAAGCCATTTACACATTACTGATGACAAGCCTCCCTGAGTTACTGAGATGATTGCTGTGAGTATTCCTGCAAGGAGGTGCCCACTAACGTAATCTTTTCTGACTTGATCACTGTTACCACACTAAAGATATTAGTAGCTCGGTCTGACTTTCACTGATCATAAGTAGCTCTTATTACAGAAAAGGTTGGAGACACCTGGTTTATAAGTACCCAGACCAAAAGTGGTTTCCAGCTCCATGCCATAGCAGCGTATAATCCTTGTTCCTAGAAGGACACCTTGCACTAGGCCTTACAGTGAGGACCCAAAGTGTGTGCTTTTCGACTCCTTGGGCAAAATGTTTACTTTGTTTTTCCTTTAGTGTCTCCAGAACAAAACAGTTGCTCGTTGTCCTGTTCCCCAGTGTACGCCGGAGCAATCTATAAGAGTAATTCAGATAGTGTGGGCTTGGCCCATAGGTTACCATTTGTGTCCTGTATAAAGAATAGCCCTACATTAAAGTTAAAGACAAAACGTGGGCATTCTGACTATTTATATATTCTTTTATACGGAGAGTGCTTAGAGGTTTCCACGAGGTTTCTTCATGAAACCTGGCCCAGGGTAGAACCGCTACTGCGGCTGGGGATGGTTCAGCGCTGGAGTAGGTTGTTGTCTGATGGGAAGGATGTGAGCAGGACTGTGTGGGATTTACATCTTCTTTCTACTGGAGGTAGAATTCTCTCAGGAAAATGCCTTAACAAGAGAAGCTGAGTTTAATAGTTCTATAATCCAGGTATCATCAGTAAATCTGTTTTTTGCTGCTAGGTGAGCTATATAAGATGTTCAGTGTTTAGGTCTCGGGTTTGTAATTTCCACACTGCGGCATTGGATCATGGTGGCATTTGCTTGATCAGTTTGTATTTAAGGCTCTATTTGTGGGTAACAGCAACTTCTCTCCCTCACCAGCTTTTTTAGTTTGAGCTTAGCAGTGCACAAGCGCTACGCTTTGACTTGTTGTAATCTACTCTGTGGGCTTTAACCACGCCCATCACGCACCCATCACTTTATATTGTTTCTGGGCCTGCCTTTCAAACTTTCCTTGATTTCGTACATAAATGCTTTACGTTTGTCCCGCCTTTAGGCTCCTTTGTTACGCCTTGCAGAGTGACCCTGTTACATGGATTATTGCTCGATCGGCCAGATACCTTAGTGTGGCGCACACATTTTTTATTTTTTTATTTTCCTTGCTCCTTCAGCTGCGTGGCCGTATGTTTCTTCCTCTTCTTTGTTTTGGGCATGCTGCTGTTTCTGTGTGGTGTCTACTCACAAATGCTGCAAGCTTTGGGGGGGTGGGGGGGGTGGATCTTTTTAACTTAACAATTTTTTTAAAGGTCCATATAGCGCAAACTCGATCGGAGATGCGCTGAGGTTCCTTATACCGCAATCTAGAACAGAGGAGCGCTTTACATGAGGACCATTTTACAAGTTTAGCGGTTTAAAAATATACAAACTGGAGCATTTACAACAGAAATAAACATAGAAATCCTCAAAGCGCTCTCCTGGCACAGCGGGAGAGACGATACTACAATATTCACTGCACTTGGGAAACTCACCCCATAAGGCATTTCTTTTTCAAAACATGTTTGCCCATAACTCAGCCTGTGGTGGTCCTACGGCAATGGGACCCCCACCAAACCGTTCAGCACGACACTCATTCTGTCTAGGTCATCTCTGGGTCTCCACCCTAGGTTGGGGAGACTCCAAAATAGTAACCTCTCTCACCATTCAGTGTCTTTTTAAGCTCTCTAATGGATGAAACTTTTGTTTTACAACTTGGAGTAGTTTGTGTTTTAACGGTTTTGTTTGTAATAGTAATGCAGTAGGCCTGTAGGCCTGCTAGCCCTGAAATAAGTAAGGCACTATGCCCCTTTACTTTCTGCCATTCTGTTTTTTTGTCGTTATACCCTCTAGGGGCTGATGATATGGTTACATGACTGTTCCTTACAAATGCTGTTTTGATTATGATGTCCTCCGGGGGCTGTTCTGAGCATTACAATCAAGATACTGCAATATTTGCTGCACTCAGACAATTACCCCAGAATGCTTTGTGGGGCCTTCCTTTTACAAAATAGTTTGGCCCATAACTCACTGTATGGTGGTCCTAGGACAATGGGACAACCATCAAAATGTTCAACACAACACACTCTTTGTCTAAGTCATCTCTGGGTCCCCACCGTAGGATGGGAGGGGACCCCAAAATAGTAACCTCTCCCACCATTTGGTGTCTTTATAAGCTCTCTCATGGCTGGAACTCTTGTTTTACAGCTGGAAGTAGTTTGTGTTTTAAGGGCCTTGTTCGTAATTCAGTAGGCCTTCTAGGCCTGAAAATGTGTAAGGTACCACGCTCTCTAGGGGCTGCATATATGGTTACACACTGCATTACTTTCTGACATTCAGTTTTCATGTCGTTAGGCCCTCTAAGGGCTGGCTACATCGTTACATGGCCATGTTTCTTACAAATGCTATTTTTATTATGGTGTCCTCTAGGGACTGTTCTGAGCATCACAATCAAGATACTGCAATATTTGCTGCACTCAGAAAATCGTCCTGTAATGCTTTGTGGGGCCTTCCTTTTACAAAACATTTTTACCCATAGCTCACTGTGTGATGGTCCCATCAATGCTGTGTCTAGGCTTACTTAAACATTGCACTTAAGTTATGTTAACTTCTTAAAAGTGCAATCAATTATTTTTTGCTTAAAACAAAGCACTAATATCTGCAGAATGCTTGCTTTGGCAAGAGCCTGGTGCCCACCGCCTTTCAAGACCCCTGGTCTAGATCATCTCTGGGTCCCCACTCTAGGTTTGTGGGGGGGTGGGGAGGTTGGGGCAAAATAGTAACCTCTCCCACTCCCATCTTATTAAGCTCTCTCATTGCTGGAACTTTTGTTTGACAGCTGAGAGTAGTTTTTGTTTTAAGGGACTTATTTGTAATAGTATTGCAGTAGGCCTGAAAATGTGTAAGGCACTAGACCCTCTAGGGGCTACATATATGCTTATACTGCATTATTTTCTGCCATTCTGTTTTAATGTCATTATGCCCTCTAGGTCCTGACTGTATGGTTACATAACCGTGTTTCTTACAAATGTTATTTTTATAGTGGTGCCCTCAAGGAGCTTTTCTGAGCATTACTGTCAAGATACTACAATAGTCTCTGCATTTGGTTTGTGGGGCATTCCAATCTCTGAGTCTCCACACTAGGTTGGGGGACCCCAAAATAATAATATTAAAAAATATAATAAATAATGGCAATATTTTCATTTTTTTGCTGTGGATAGAGGAAGAAGGTAAATGGAAGGGCTTTAGTTACATGCAGGGTCACTGGAATTAGGTGGCAGAGAGGACCAAATTATGCGGCAGGGTTTAACAGTTTCTGTGGTAAGAAAAGTCCAGTTATGCATTTACAACGCCAATACCTCTAACTCAAGCAAATGCAAGACCTATTGTATTGCAAATGCTTGTTTCTTTTCTGTTCTGTTGAAGTGGATGATGTAATCTGGTGGAAAGATAGTGTTCTGGGGATCTGCTGCACCAGGTTTCCCTGAGTGCTAAATCGTAACTTGTCAAAGTCTTGAGTGAAGGCTCATGTAGAGAGACCGCAGGCCTACAGTTTAGGAGGGCGACTTTGTTGTGATGTGTAGGAGATGGGTCACTTGGTTGAGGTGGTTCTTTGTTGCTCAGGCAGGCTGGTCTTTGAGTATAGGACTTCTGGTTCTGGAGACAATGGTGAAACAATGTGTGATCGTGCCTTAGTCGGGGTGACCTGCTGCTCTAGAGGCACTGTGCAGAGAGAAATGCTCTGAGGAAGTGAGGTTGCAAGTGTTGGGCTTGTCGGTGGTAGGTGTGGTCAGTGAGGTGTCACATTATTTGTGGGTGGGGCCTTAGGAGAGAAGGCCCTGGAGGAGATAGCACTGGCAGGAGAAAGATATGGAGAGTCATCTGCAGACTTTGTTTCACCTCATGCGGGTCTCACTGCTTCAGTTTTTTATGATTAGAAGTTCATTCTATGGGGATAAGTGGTTGGTCCTCTAGTCTGCAGTATGTGGATGTCATTAATTATGAGAGGTGAGTCTCTCCCCTCAATCATGTCTACGAGTGGTCAAGTCTTTTGGAGAAGAGATACCTCAAAGGCCGGAAACTTTCAGGAGTACAAATCAGTTTGATGTTCAAAGTCACTTATGTGCAAAATCATCCTTGGTGCAAAGTAAACAGCGTGGTGGTTTAGCATTTAGATGCAAAATAGCCCTCTGTGCAACATAAGCAGGCATGACGAAACACTTACAAGTACGCAAAGCTTGTCGTCGGATGCTTTGCTTCACGGTCCATGGCCTGCACTGGGAACCTGGGCCCGATAGCTGAAGGTGAGACTGAAATACTTTTATGCCTTGCAAGGCCCAACATGTGAACAACTCAAACAAACAAATGATCGAAGGGCCCAGACTTGAAGCTCCTTTCTGTTGATGTTGGTGTTGAAGACCTAATCTGTAGCAACATCTATCGCTGTTTATGCACAGAATGCATTTTTTATTGGCTTCTAAGGATTTCTAGATTGTATTTTTATACATTTTATACTTTTTTATGTGGATTAAAAGTAACATAATTTAAATGTGTATATGTTACAGCTTCTTCGAAGTTCTAATAACAATGAATATAACATGAACTTCAGACACCATCTGCTTTAACCCCACCAAAAACTGGTTCTCTTTACTACATGAGAATGAGTTAATATGCCGAGATGGCACTCTGTCCAGGGCCCTATTAGAAAAAGGCTCCACTGAACAGTCTTTAATATGTAAGGATGAAATCTTACATGATACACAGAAAGCATCACTACCAATCCTTGGGTGAAACTCATCTCTACGTGTCAAATACTGCACTGCGTGGCCACCTACCACAGCCAGCCTTCCAACGCTCTGGCACTCGTTCTTGTGTCTAAAGGCGCTCGCTTGTGCCTGTACACTGGCACTCGTTCTTGTGTCTAAAGGCGCTCGCTTGTGCCTGTACACTGGCACTCGTTCTTGTGTCTAAAGGCGCTCGCTTGTGCCTGTACACTGGCACTCGTTCTTGTGTCCAAAGGCGCTCGCTTGTGCCTGTACACTGGCACGCGTTCGTGTGTCTAAAGGCGCTCGCTTGTGCCTGTACACTGGCACGCGTTCGTGTGTCTAAAGGCGCTCGCTTGTGCATGTACACTGGCACTCGTTCGTGTGTCTAAAGGCGCTCGCTTGTGCCTGTACACTGGCACGCGTTCTTGTGTCTAAAGGCGCTCGCTTGTGCCTGTACACTGGCACTCGTTCTTGTGCCTGTACACTGGCACTCGTTCTTGTCTAAAGGCGCTCGCTTGTGCCTGTACACTGGCACGCGTTCTTGTGTCTAAAGGCGCTCGCTCGTGCCTGTACACTGGCACGCGTTCTTGTGTCTAAAGGCGCTCGCTTGTGCCTGTACACTGGCACTCGTTCTTGTGTCTAAAGGCGCTCGCTTGTGCCTGTACACTGGCACTCGTTCTTGTGCCTGTACACTGGCACTCGTTCTTGTGTCTAAAGGCGCTCTCTTGTGCCTGTACACTGGCACTCGTTCTTGTGTCTAAAGGCGCTCGCTTGTGCCTGTACACTGGCACGCGTTCTTGTGTCTAAAGGCGCTCGCTTGTGCTTGTACACTGGCACGCGTTCTTGTGTCTAAAGGCGCTCGCTTGTGTCTGTACACTGGCACTCGTTCTTGTGTCTAAAGGCGCTCGCTTGTGCCTGTACACTGGCACTCGTTCTTGTGTCTAAAGGCGCTCGCTTGTGCCTGTACACTGGCACTCGTTCTTGTGCCTGTACACTGGCACTCGTTCTTGTGTCTAAAGGCGCTCTCTTGTGCCTGTACACTGGCACTCGTTCTTGTGTCTAAAGGCGCTCGCTTGTGCCTGTACACTGGCACGCGTTCTTGTGTCTAAAGGCGCTCGCTTGTGCTTGTACACTGGCACGCGTTCTTGTGTCTAAAGGCGCTCGCTTGTGTCTGTACACTGGCACTCGTTCTTGTGTCTAAAGGCGCTCGCTTGTGCCTGTACACTGGCACTCGTTCTTGTGTCTAAAGGCGCTCACTTGTGCGTGTACACTGGCACTCGTTCTTGTGTCTAAAGGCGCTCTCTTGTACGTGTACACTGGCACTCGTTCTTGTGTCTAAAGGCGCTCTCTTGTACGTGTACACTGGCACTCATTCTTGTGTCTAAAACGCGCTCGTTCCCATGCTCTCACCCCACCCTCTCACCCCACCCTCATTTAGGTGCCTCATCACAATTCCTATGATTTTTTTTTTTTTTAATGCACTTTAGCCATTGATTACACCACCTCATACAAAAGGCAGTCCCAGAAAAGTATAAGAACTATTAGCCTTACTCATTCTTCTGAAATCGGATGGGCTGCGAGGACTTGGGTAGGTGTGTTGTCTGTGGCGTTGGGCTGCTGGGACTTGCGTAGGTGTGCTGTCTGTGGCGTTGGGCTGCTGGGACTTGCGTAGGTGTGCTGTCTGTGGCGTTGGGCTGCGAGGACTTGCGTAGGTGTGCTGTCTGTGGCGTTGGGCTGCTGGGACTTGCGTAGGTGTGCTGTCCGTGGCGTTGGGCTGCTGAGACTTGCATAGGTGTGCTGTCAGTGGTGTTGGCCTTTGAAGTGCATGTTTCTCTGGAGTCTTAATTTGTTACAGAAATATTGTTTACTTCCCTGTGAAGGAGGCTGGGATCCTGTGAGTGTGAGAGAACCATTGTATGCATGTCCATTTGTGTACAGGGGTACCTTTGCGGCACGTGTGCGAGCGCATAGGTCTCTTTGTTATAGGTCTCCGTGCATGCACTATACAGAATCCAAACCTGTTGGTTTTGTCTGTGTCTTTCCTTTTAATTTTAGCATCTTAAATGGACGTTCGTTTAACTCCTATGAACAGACCCTGTCTCGGACCCGCGGTGAGGACCTCTACGGCATAGTAGCTCTGGCTGCCACATGCCTGGGCCCTGTTAGGGAAGAAGCTGACTGTTTTATGGGCATTAAAGTAATTGGTTGAGGATTTTTCGCTTTGGTTCAGTAAGCTGACAGGTGTTGTTGCGTAGGTTTTCATTATGCTAATGAGGCAACTGGATTTGGGAGACTGCATCACATGGATTGTGGCTACTAAGTATAATTCCACACCACAGAACGCCTTTCGGTCTAATCCGGGTTCTCCGGCTAACTAGCAGCACCTCATCTCTGGCTGAGATGATTGTGGCAACCGGGTGCATGACAAGAACACTCCTCAGGGGAATCATGGTCGATCAGATCCCATCCCTTTCTCTGTTACCACTAAGTCTCATGCACGCAAAGACAACGGAGGCAGACTATCGTTCAATGAGGATTTATTGAAGTAACTTCATCTTGGATAGAAAAGCATGTATTGCAATAACTAGAATGCTAAAACACAATATAAACAAGCAGGTGACTAGCAGAGTAAAACACAAGAATAGTCCTACCATACTGTCACTAGGAGTGATGTATATATTTCTCCTACCTACACTGTCTGAGTACAGCATAATAAGCCTAATCTGCCCTTTGGGTTTCTCTCCTGGGGGTACGTCATCCCTCATACCTGGAGGAAGAAGCCTGTAGTCTAGAGACGCCGTCCCCATTTAGATCAGGGGTCCGGCCATCCAAGCAGGTAGCTACAGCGAAGCATTCAGCAATCCGCATGCAGTCGTGGTCATCTGGCTGGAATCTCCCTCTAACGTGTCTGGGATGAAGGGGTGTTTTTATAATAAGAAATGGTCCTCACGTATGAGTGTGTGTTTTCTGTGAATGTTGGAGACCTAGCATACCACGTTTGTTGGCAACCCTATCTGACTGTAGCCTTGGAGAAAGAACAAAGTAAAATAAATGTCCTAAGAACGTAATGCTTTCCTAGATGAAAGTTCAATGAGATAAAGCAAAAAAAACAGCACTGCAAATGTTGCTATTGTTAGAAAAATAAAGCAATGCTGAATAAAACGCAACGGGGTTAAAGTGCACAGCGCCAGGCCTAGTTAGCTTAAAACAACGTGTCTAAAACATGGCTAAAATAGCTATACAACAGTGTGTCCTTCACATATACCGGACATGATGTGGAACACACCTGTGGTGCCCTGACATGCTCATGTGCACGTCCACCCCACCGGTGACAACCCATTGCGCATGGTTTGAGGCGCGTATAAACTCTGCCTGCGGCATGGGGTGCTGCTGCTCCCAGAAGCCTTTGCTCTCACCCCCTGCTGAGCAGATAGCTGTCCTGCGGCATGAATAACGTGGAGCAGCGTTCCACCAGCATCTCTTCTGGGCCCTGGGCCAGGAGCTCTCCGGAGACTTTCCGTAGATGTGCACATTGTTTCTGCAAGTGGTGGCAGCCGGTAGCACTGTACTGACTGTCTGCCACTTCCAGACTGACACTGCCTTTCCCGATCACTGTTTCCTGTGCTTTAGTTGCCCCTCTTGGCTAGGTATGGTGAGGGCACCCACAAGCCCAGGCGTGTGTGAGAGAGGCAGTCCAAAGAAAGGCCGAGGACTGTCCTCCAGGCACCAGCACCTAGCGGCCTGCTTCTGCCTGCGCTGGTCTTGTGTGCTTCGTCGTTGTTTGTTGTGGGAGTGTCGTTGGTCTTCTGTGATCAGTGCATGCTTGCCTTCAGTGTGTGGTGCTCGCTCTGTCACTGGTGTCCGTCTGTGATGCTCGTTATCTATTCGCCTTTTGTTGATCAGCATGTGTGTGTTTCAGATCAGCTTTTCGGTTGGTGTTTGAGTGAATGTTGATTGGAAGGTGTGTGTGTGTGTGTGTGTGTGTGTGAAATTTAAGTTACGCTTGTTCATTATTTTTTGCACGTTTGTAAAGTTGGTATCTGTATGTATGGGGGTTTTGCGTGCTGGTCGGTGTATCTGCCACTGTATGTGTGTGACTGAGTGTTTAGTGTGCACAGTTCACTGCCGGTCAGTGGGCTTGAAGTTGTCAGGTGTGTGGGTTGGACGGTCACTGTTTTGCGACTGCGTGTACACACATGCCTTTGTAGTTTTGCGTTTGTCAGCTGGTGTGCAGTTTTATGTAGGTCAGTGTGTGTGAGGGGCAGTGTTCTGGTCAGTGTTTGTAGTTTGGTTGGAGTTGGCGCGCAGCATGGCTGTGGGTTTGTACGGGTCACTTTGGTGTGTATTTCACTTCTATAGGTCAGTGGCTGTATGCCGACCAGTGGATACGTCACCCCGTATTGAGTTTGACTGTCGTGTGTGTTTTTCAGTTGGGTGCTTGTGCTCGCCTGCCCTGCATGGTGCGGGCTTGTGGTTCGTATGTGGGTGATTGTCGGTCTGTGTGTGATTTCAGTGTGTATTGTGAGTCACCTCTGCATGTGTTTTTTATGTGGGTGTGTTCGGTGTGTCGGTCTTTGGACAGGTTGTCTCCCCACGGACTAGTGCGATGTCGGATTGGGTGTGGTGAATGAACAGGGATCACATTGGGTCAGTCTGTCGGGAGTTCACTCGTGCCGTACAGATGTCGGATTGGGTGTGGTGAATGAACGAGAATCATAGTGGGTCAGTCTGTCGAGAGTGCACTCGTCTCTACAGATGTCGGATTGGGTGTGGTGAATGAACGGGGATCACACAGTGGGTCAGTCTGTCGGGAGTGCACTGTGCTCTACAGATGTCGGATTGGGTGAATGAACGAGGATCACAGTGGGTCAGTCAGTCTGTCGGGAGTGCACTTGTGCTCTACAGATGTCGGATTGGGTGTGGTGCATGAACGAGGATCACACAGTGGGTCAGTCTGTCGGGAGTGCACTTGTGCTGTACAGATGTCGGATTGGGTGTGGTGAATGAACGAGGATCACACAGTGGGTCAGTCTGTTGGGAGTGCACTTGTGCTGTACAGATGTCGGATTGGGTGTGGTGCATGAACGGGGATCACAGTGGGTCAGTCTGTTGGGAGTGCACTCGTCTCTACAGATGTCGGATTGGGTGTGGTGCATGAACGGGGATCACAGTGGGTCAGTCAGTCTGTCGGGAGTGCACTTGTGCTGTACAGATGTCGGAGTGGGTGTGGTGCATGAACGGGGATCACAGTGGGTCAGTCTGTCGGGAGTGCACTCGTCTCTACAGATGTCGGATTGGGTGTGGTGAATGAACGAGGATCACACAGTGGGTCAGTCTGTCGGGAGTGCACTTGTGCTGTACAGATGTCGGATTGGGTGTGGTGAATGAACGGGGATCACACAGTGGGTCAGTCAGTCTGTCGGGAGTGCACTCGTCTCTACAGATGTCGGATTGGGTGTGGTGCATGAACGGGGATCACAGTGGGTCAGTCAGTCTGTCGGGAGTGCACTTGTGCTGTACAGATGTCGGATTGGGTGTGGTGAATGAACGGGGATCACAGTGGGTCAGTCAGTCTGTCGGGAGTGCTCTTGTGCTCTACAGATGTCGGATTGGGTGTGGTGCATGAACGGGGATCACAGTGGGTCAGTCTGTCGGGAGTGCACTTGTGCTGTACAGATGTCGGAGTGGGTGTGGTGTATGAACGGGGATCACAGTGGGTCAGTCTGTCGGGAGTGCACTCGTCTCTACAGATGTCGGATTGGGTGTGGTGCATGAACGGGGATCACAGTGGGTCAGTCTGTCGGGAGTGCACTTGTGCTGTACAGATGTCGGAGTGGGTGTGGTGTATGAACGGGGATCACAGTGGGTCAGTCTGTCGGGAGTGCACTCGTCTCTACAGATGTCGGATTGGGTGTGGTGCATGAACGGGGATCACAGTGGGTCAGTCTGTCGGGAGTGCACTGTGCTGTACAGATGTCGGATTGGGTGTGGTGCATGAACGGGGATCACAGTGAGTCAGTCTGTCGGGAGTGCACTGTGCTGTACAGATGTCGGATTGGGTGTGGTGAATGAACGGGGATCACACAGTGGGTCAGTCTGTCGGGAGTGCACTTGTGCTCTACAGATGTCGGATTGGGTGTGGTGCATGAACGGGGATCACAGTGGGTCAGTCTGTCGGGAGTGCACTGTGCTGTACAGATGTCGGATTGGGTGTGGTGAATGAACGGGGATCACACAGTGGGTCGGTCAGTCAGTCTGTCGGGAGTGCACTTGTGCTCTACAGATGTCGGAGTGGGTGTGGTGCATGAACGGGGATCACAGTGGGTCAGTCAGTCTGTCGGGAGTGCACTTGTGCTGTACAGATGTCGGATTGGGTGTGGTGCATGAACGGGGATCACAGTGGGTCAGTCTGTCGGGAGTGCACTTGTGATGTACAGATGTCGGATTGGGTGTGGTGCATGAACGGGGATCACAGTGGGTCAGTCAGTCTGTCGGGAGTGCACTTGTGCTGTACAGATGTCGGAGTGGGTGTGGTGCATGAACGGGGATCACACAGTGGGTCAGTCTGTCGGGAGTGCACTTGTGCTGTACAGATGTCGGAGTGGGTGTGGTGCATGAACGGGGATCACAGTGGGTCAGTCTGTCGGGAGTGCACTTGTGCTGTACAGATGTCGGAGTGGGTGTGGTGCATGAACGAGGATCACAGTGGGTCAGTCTGTCGGGAGTGCACTGTGCTGTACAGATGTCGGCTTGGGTGTGGTGCATGAACGGGGATCACAGTGGGTCAGTCTGTCGGGAGTGCACTTGTGCTGTACAGATGTCGGCGTGGGTGTGGTGCATGAACGGGGATCACACAGTGGGTCAGTCTGTCGGGAGTGCACTTGTGCTGTACAGATGGATTGGGTGTGGTGAATGAACGGGGATCACAGTGGGTCAGTCAGTCTGTCAGGAGTGCACTTGTGCTGTACAGATGTCGGATTGGGTGTGGTGCATGAACGGGGATCACAGTGGGTCAGTCTGTCGGGAGTGCACTCGTCTCTACAGATGTCGGATTGGGTGTGGTGCATGAACGGGGATCACAGTGGGTCAGTCAGTCTGTCAGGAGTGCACTTGTGCTGTACAGATGTCGGATTGGGTGTGGTGAATGAACGGGGATCACACAGTGAGTCAGTCTGTCGGGAGTGCACTCGTCTCTACAGATGTCGGATTGGGTGTGGTGCATGAACGGGGATCACAGTGGGTCAGTGTCGGGAGTGCACTGTGCTGTACAGATGTCGGATTGGGTGTGGTGAATGAACGGGGATCACACAGTGGGTCAGTCAGTCTGTCGGGAGTGCACTTGTGCTCTACAGGTGTCGGATTGGGTGTGGTGCATGAACGGGGATCACAGTGGGTCAGTCTGTCGGGAGTGCACTGTGCTGTACAGATGTCGGATTGGGTGTGGTGAATGAACGGGATCACACAGTGAGTCAGTCTGTCGGGAGTGCACTTGTGCTCTACAGATGTCGGAGTGGGTGTGGTGCATGAACGGGGATCACAGTGGGTCAGTCTGTCGGGAGTGCACTTGTGCTGTACAGATGTCGGATTGGGTGTGGTGCATGAACGGGGATCACAGTGGGTCAGTCAGTCTGTCGGGAGTGCACTTGTGCTGTACAGATGTCGGATTGGGTGTGGTGCATGAACGGGGATCACAGTGGGTCTGTCGGGAGGGCACTTGTGCTGTACAGATGTCGGATTGGGTGTGGTGCATGAACGGGGATCACAGTGGGTCAGTCTGTCAGGAGTGCACTTGTGCTGTACAGATGTCGGATTGGGTGTGGTGCACGAACGGGGATCACAGTGGGTCAGTCTGTCAGGAGTGCACTCGTCTCTACAGATGTCGGAGTGGGTGTGGTGCGTGAACGGGGATCACAGTGGGTCAGTCTGTCGGGAGTGCACTGTGCTGTACAGATGTCGGATTGGGTGTGGTGAATGAACGGGGATCACACAGTGGGTCAGTCAGTCTGTCGGGAGTGCACTTGTGCTCTACAGATGTCGGATTGGGTGTGGTGCATGAACGGGGATCACAGTGGGTCTGTCTGTCGGGAGGGCACTTGTGCTGTACAGATGTCGGAGTGGGTGTGGTGCATGAACGGGGATCACAGTGGGTCAGTCTGTCGGGAGTGCACTGTGCTCCACAGATGCCATGGAGAATGTTAGTCCCTTTGAAGCGCCTTCTCTCTGAAAGCTCCTGAGACGCACGTGCCCAGCAGGGCTCCCCCGGACCCCTGCCAGCTGACATGTGCCCGCCATGCCCCAGCTGATGAAGAGACCAGGCGGAGGCGGGCGGCGGTCCTGCTGCCTCCAGGCACCTCTCGGGAGTCCGATTGAAAGGACAAGCGAGCCGTCTGCATCCCCACCAGGCCCCTGCCAGCCCTCTGCACAAACCGTGACAGCAGCTCTCCCCAGTGACCCCCCTCTGGGGATCTGATACACTTGGGGGGCAGGGGGAGGAGCAACAGGGCTGGAGGTGGACCTTTCGACACTGCCCAGCACTAGGCTGTCAGTTTTACATAGCGCAAACTCGGCCCAGGGGCTTTGGGGCGCTTTACTCGAGCACTAGGCCAGGTTCGGTTTTGTAGGCGCAGGGAGATGACATGATTTGCCCAGAATCACAGGGTGCTGAGCCGACGCCGGGACTCGAGCCTGGTCCCCCAGTTCTCAAGCTGGCAGCTCTGAGCATTAGGCCCCATGGCCTCAGTCACTGAGTGTCTGCCTCGTGGTCCTCCCCGTCCCATTCCACGCCTAGATGCAGCCCCCGAAGACGAGGTAAAGTGCCCTCCATGCACGGCTCCCACATGCGCCCCCCCCGGCCCACACATGCGCCCCCCCCCCCGGCCCACACATGTGCCCCCCCCGGCCCACACATGTGCCCCCCCCGGCCCACACATGTGCCCCCCCTCGGCCCACACATGCGCCCCCCCTCGGCCCACACATGCGCCCCCCCCCCGGCCCACACATGCGCCCCCCCCCCGGCCCACACATGCGCCCCCCCCCCGGCCCACACATGCGCCCCCCCCGGCCCACACATGCGCCCCCCCCCGGCCCACACATGCGCCCCCCCCCCGGCCCACACATGCGCCCCCCCCCCGGCCCACACATGCGCCCCCCCCCCCGGCCCACACATGCGCCCCCCCCCCGGCCCACACATGCGCCCCCCCCCGGCCCACACATGCGCCCCCCCGGCCCACACATGCGCCCCCCCCCCGGCCCACACATGCGCCCCCCCCCCCCGGCTCCCACATGCGCCCCCCCGGCTCCCACATGCGCCCCCCCGGCTCCCACATGCGCCCCCCCCCCGGCCCACACATGCGCCCCCCCCCCCCCCTGGCCCACACATGTGCCCCCCCCCGGCCCACACATGTGCCCCCCCCGGCCCACACATGTGCCCCCCCCCCGGCCCACACATGTGCCCCCCCCCCGGCCCACACATGTGCCCCCCCCCGGCCCACACATGTGCCCCCCCTCGGCCCACACATGCGCCCCCCCCTCGGCCCACACATGCGCCCCCCCCCCGGCCCACACATGCGCCCCCCCCGGCCCACACATGCGCCCCCCCCGGCCCACACATGCGCCCCCCCCCCGGCCCACACATGCGCCCCCCCCCGGCCCACACATGCGCCCCCCCCCCGGCCCACACATGCGCCCCCCCCCCGGCCCACACATGCGCCCCCCCCCGGCCCACACATGCGCCCCCCCCGGCCCACACATGCGCCCCCCCCGGCCCACACATGCGCCCCCCCCCCCGGCCCACACATGCGCCCCCCCCCCCGGCTCCCACATGCGCCCCCCCGGCTCCCACATGCGCCCCCCCGGCTCCCACATGCGCCCCCCCGGCTCCCACATGCGCCCCCCCCCCGGCCCACACATGCGCCCCCCCCCCCCCCTGGCCCACACATGTGCCCCCCCCCGGCCCACACATGTGCCCCCCCCCCGGCCCACACATGTGCCCCCCCCCCCCGGCCCACACATGTGCCCCCCCCCCCGGCCCACACATGTGCCCCCCCCCGGCCCACACATGCGCCCCCCCCCGGCCCACACATGCGCCCCCCCCCGGCCCACACATGCGCCCCCCCCGCCCACACATGCGCCCCCCGGCCCACACATGCGCCCCCCCCCCCCCCGGCCCACACATGCGCCCCCCCCCCCCCGGCCCACACATGCGCCCCCCCCCCCCCCGGCCCACACATGCGCCCCCCCCCCCCCCGGCCCACACATGCGCCCCCCCCGGCCCACACATGCGCCCCCCCCCCCCCCCCGGCCCACACATGCGCCCCCCCCCCCCCCGGCCCACACATGCGCCCCCCCCCCGGCCCACACATGCGCCCCCCCCCCCCGGCCCACACATGCGCCCGGCCCACACATGCGCCCCCCCCCCCCGGCCCACACATGCGCCCCCCCCCCCGGCCCACACATGCGCCCCCCCCCCCCGGCCCACACATGCGCCCCCCCCCCCCCGGCCCACACATGCGCCCCCCCCCCCCCGGCCCACACATGCGCCCCCCCCCCCCGGCCCACACATGCGCCCCCCCGGCCCACACATGCGCCCCCCCCCCGGCCCACACATGCGCCCCCCCCCCGGCCCACACATGCGCCCCCCCCGGCTCCCACATGCGCCCCCCCCGGCCCACACATGCGCCCCCCCCGGCCCACCCACTCTTCCAGCCGGGGCAGCTGCGCCTGGCTGCTGGTGCTCCTAGTCATAGCTGTGAGGCGCTATATCCGTGCAAGCACGGCACAAACCACGGTGCATGGCCTGTGATCTTGTGCACGCCGTGCTGCCTCTCTCCGCGGCACCTCCTCCCTTTGTTAGGCCGAGAATAGCCCTGTCAGCGCCGGCTACAAATAACGCTGTCATAATAACGCCCGGCTGCTGGTAAAGACCACATTTGTACCCGGAGGAAAAATGTGCAATTATGGGACCGGGATTACAAGCGGGCTCGGGGGTATGCAGCCCCCCTTGGATGTGAGGGGGTACCAGCTGTCGCCCCCCGCCCCACTCCTCCATGCCCTCCTCGCCTACAGCGCTGCGGTGCGTTGCTGCTAGGCGGCGCTATAGCGGTCCCGTCCGCCCATCCGTGTAACCCCCTCGGCTGGGCGAGGGCTCGCCTGTGGGGGTGCTTACCCTGCCCGTCGGGGAGAGCAGAGCCCTGCGCCCCAGGGTGGGCGCTACACTGTGCCAGGGTGACCGCTGGAGGGGCCTGTGCTGTGTGAGTACCACCCTGTGCCCTGTACTGGCGAGGACCGGCTCGCCGTGCTAGGACATTGTGATTGCACTTGGAGTACTGTGTCCGTGCACTGCGAGGGAGCACCGTCGCACTAACAGGAGGGCTGCCTCCGTACTAGGGGGACCCGTCTCACTGCACCGCGAGGAGTGTTGTCTGTACTGGAATACAGCAAGATCACTAAACAAAATAAAATGATGAACTGAGTGTTAAAACTTTACAAACACTCACCCCCAGTCACAGATCTGGGTTTAATCCATTGTTATTTTGCTCGCCAGGTCACCCCAGTTTGGACCCAGCCATATGCAAATCAGTCTTGACCCTGCTCTCCCAAGGGAGCAGTCCAGCCCGAACTGCCAGGCCAGGTCCTCCCTGGACCGGAAACAAGCATCCTGGGACCAGTTTCAGGGTATCACCCTTCATCAGCCAGGCTAGCTTGAATCCAGTGGCACAGCAAGCAAAGGACCCACGTCTGGGCATGCCCCTGCCACAATGATGGACGGAGTGTTGAAACTTTTCAAACACTCACCCCCAGTCACAGATCTGGGTTTAATCCGTAGTGTACTGGAATGGCACTGTGTCACTTTCCCTGATGAAAGTGTTTGTTTTTACTGCACAGCAATGGCCTTGTGTCACCGTACCCGAGGAAAGTGTATTCAGTGTCCTAGGATGGCGCTGTCCATGTACCCCGAGGAAAGGTTGGCACTCTTACTGTGCCGGGAAGAAAGTGTTTTCAGTGCATTAGGATGTCACTGTGCCCCGAGGAAAGTGTTTCCACTGTGCCAGGTCGGCTGTATCACTGCTCCAGAGGAAAGTGGTTTCGTTGTGCTAGGGTAGCGCTGTCTGCTCCTGAGGAACGCGTTGTAACTGTACTAAGGGGGGCCTGTCTCACTGAACCCCGAGGATCGTTTCTTCTCTGTACTGAGGTGGGTGTGTGTCACCGCGCCCTGAGGAAATGTTTAGACCATGCTGGAGGGCAGTGTCACTGTACGCTGAGGCGTTCACTGTACTAGGAAGGCACCGTCTCTGTACCTTGAGGAAAGCGCTTTCACTTTACTGGGATGGTCCAGCGTCACTGCACCCTGACACAACTGTTTTCACTGTACTAGGATAACACTGACTGTACGCTGACGAAATACTGTCACTGTGCTAGGCTGGCACTGCTACTGTACCCTGCGATAGTGCTTTCACTGTGCTAGGATGGTTTCATGTCACTTGTACCCTAGGGGGAGTGTCGCGGCGCTAGGATGGCACTGTATCACTGCCATATCCGAAACCGTAACTGCGTGCGACCCTGTCCGGAAAGGCGCTTCCAGGAAAAGCAGAACCCTTGATTCTGAGCATCCCTGAAACTAGGCCCGAGCGGAACTCGGGGAGTTTTGCTCTGCGGAGTTCCATGGAGCTGCATACAAATTCCGTGAGATTCCGCAGAGTTGCGC
Organism: Pleurodeles waltl; assembly: GCF_031143425.1. NCBI lineage: Eukaryota > Metazoa > Chordata > Amphibia > Caudata > Salamandridae > Pleurodeles > Pleurodeles waltl. The sequence continues at coordinate 1,802,163,273 of NC_090444.1, read as the reverse complement.
GAGTGGGCGGAATTTGGGCATGTTACGCTAATTTTTAGCTCCGGGAGCTTGTAAATCAGCTCTGCAGCTAACAGCGCCATCGGCGTGCCACAGGGCGCTGCTTCTTTCTGCAGCGCGAGTAGATTTTCCACTCAAGCGGCAGCTTTTGCAGTACAAACGGCACGACCTGCTGTGACCACCCATGTTGAGAAATCTCGACGGGAGACGTTCTAGCGTCCAAAAATCTCGCCAAGGGGCGCAAATTCTTGCTCACGCTAACTTAGCGCTGGCGAGCCACGCGCAAGAAAACAGTCCACCACGCAGCAGTTGGTGGAGTTTTGCCAGAACTCTGTGTTCCACTCGCAACTCTGTCTGGGAACTGGAATTTTTCACCCACCACAAACTGAAACAGCTAAAAACACCACTAAATACACAGAACTCCATTCCAGCCTACAATACAAGCAGTAGGCTATTTGCTCTATTAATAAAAAACCGTTTTCAGGACAAGTCCCGGAACTTGCCATCTCTGGGGTGAGCTCTTCAGTGCCCCTACGGTGCTCTAAGCCACAGTGAACCACACACAGCCACCGGACCTTGTCTCAAGAGCTGCAACTCCCTGGACTCCTTCTTCTGCGGGAAAATATTATAATTCAGAGCCAGCGTCGCCCTAACTTCTGTTTCATGCGACCTCCCAACCACCACCACCCAGGAGGCCCCAGTGCCACAGACTTCCGGCCTCACAGGAGGGCACCGGGCCAACATGGACCCGCTTCCCCCTGTCCCAGGCCTAGCAAAGACTCGAGGGAGCCCAGCTCAGTGTGCATCGCCTCAGAGCGCCAGGCCCCCCAGGTCTGACCTGAAAACCTTAACCACACTTATCAGTAAATCCCCCCTCTCTGCTGAAACCCTTTAGAGATCCCCCCACCCCCAAAGTAAAACTAACCCTACCGATGACCCAACAACTCACAAAAAGCAAACGTGGCAGGTGGGCTTTGTTTCCTAAATAAGGCATCACTGCACCTCACAGGTGTACAGTTTAAAAACACTTTATGTACACGTGTATCATGTATGTGTTTAACGTGTGTGACAGAAAAGAGAGCTTGAGGTGTCGAGAGCATCAACCAACAGTGAACAGAAGGTACCTGATACTAGAGATTTCATGATTGTAAGAGATCCGCCTAGGTTTGGAGACATTCCCTGAGTGGGGAAAAAACGTGAGGCAAAACGGCGAACATTAAGTTTCATCTTTCTAAAAACAATGTCTTTGGGTGTACTTTTTGGAAACTCAGAGGTCCTAACGAATGAGTCGAGCGCTGAGGTACCCGACAAGTAAACAAGATTGAATGGAACACTCCAGCATGTTAACGGTGTTGGGCCGTCTGATGGTCACTGGGAGGGAGTTCTCTATCTGAGCGGCAAGTAGATGAACTTGTCTTAAAGCACTTGTTTTGAAGTTTGGCTTCTGACCTACATGGCCCCCAAAGATGGTTACTTTCTGTGATAGGCCAGTTTGATTTACAAGCTCCAAATATCTATCTGCATGAGCTCCAGAGCCACTTAGGAACAAACCAGCCTCCCACGGAAAACGCAGTACAGCCCGCATCAGTACTTGGGATGGTATCTTGGAGATGGCGGACCTGGGCTTTCTGTGTAGCCTGTTTCTCCGTGATCTGTCCACCGCAGTTCATAACGTGGATAACTCTGTGGATCTCCAGTGTCTGCAGTATAGAGACCTCGTTGCCAATGATCACAACAACAAAAACTCAAAGCCATCCTCTCAGAAGACTACGCTGAAGAAGGCACTCTAGAAAAATCTTCCTTCCTGCGGGGTACATCCAGTGTCCTACGCCTCAATATATACGGACGTCCTTGGGTACCACAATGCCTTCCTGCGGCAATGTGGAAATCTACTTGTGACGCATGAAGAATGCAGGTTCATATACAAATATCTCAAATTAAATTTACAGCAAAAAAAACCTGCATGAGCTAAAACAATTTACAAGTCAGTGGCTCGCATGCTGTAGTCCTGGTTCAACCTGTTCAAGAGAAGTAACTCCATCTGACCCCCTCCAACTTTCATGGGAAATACTCTCCCTATTGTAGATAAAGACAGAACTCGGTGCCTTCTTCCTAAACTTCCAATTAGGACTATCGTTTGAGTCCTCATTCTACCTAATACAGTGGATCAATCAAGCCTACCATCCGTGACTCCTGATCACCGACCACCCTTTCAGAGTTGGAGCTCTTGCCAGCTCAGACCTGCTCAGACCACCCTCCCTACTGGGAATGAAAGGCAATGTACCGGAAAACCCCCGTTTCTCCTTCTTCATGATGGACAAAGCGCATTTTGGGTGCATCAAACGGGCATGCTACTTGACTTTGTTTCTCCATCTGAAAATCCTGGGCTTCAGAGTGGACGTCAAGTTTTTTTCTGGGACCTCAAATCGCGCTCTTTCAAAAGGGCATTAATCTGCTTGTGCGCTGTTTCCTCCTCCCAAATAAAGTGTGAATTGCGGTGTTTAATTTGTCAGCAGCTTAATTATTGCAATTCTTCTATCCACTTTGAAACACCTCATATACAGCAGGACAAGATGACCCTGGCACATGGTACCTTATTTGTAGGACGGGGCTTTCACTGAGCGGAGCAGTGTGTTCTGGGATCTGTAGTCTAGGGTTGCTTCAGTTGATGTAATTTGTAAAAAGAAAGCTTAGGACATGGAGTGGCTTCCTGGTGAATAAATACTATCTGGTAACCATAGTCGCAGTTCAGTCGGCTGCAAGGGGTCCAGAAAACAGGTACACACGTATAACGAGGACGTGAACTGGCGGCCATATCACGTTTTATCCGGAGTTCCTTCACAGCTTTAAGAAGCACACAGCTTTCTGCCGCATGAACAAAATACTTCATTTTACCAGACCGGCCCTCCCAGCATCAGGGCTACTGCTATAAAATCCATCTCAGACGCTGCATTCTTCAGGAGAAATACTCCTCCCTGTCCCTTCTTTTCCAAAGTGTCCGACTTGGTGAGGCTGCATCCACTTGGCATCAGCCAACAGAATCTCTTCGAACCCAGCACGCCCACTCAAACCTGAGACTAACTTTGTAGACCTAGCTCTGTCCATACTGGTTGGATCACAGGCTAATTTTTTCTCTAGTGCTAAGAAGCCTCTGGGGATACATTGCGTTTAATTAACATACCATGGGATGGAGGTTGTGTCTCGCTGTGTTCTTGAGGCCGTGGCACGCTGCCATGGTGAGGGTGCGGTCGGTAAATAAGTGAAGAGAACCCTGGGGAGGATATGTGTGTGTGTCTGTCATGAGCAGTCACTGCTAGGTGTACGATATTGGCTCTGTGCCATTGGACGTACTTGTGTACCCGTAGGTTATTGTTACCTGCAGGCTGTTGGCACTGTACCGTGTGCCTGTGTCTTGGCGGGTTCAGTCACTGGTACATGGAGGTTGTAGCATGGATGTCCTTGTGTACAATACTGTCGAGGATGGAGTCGCTGTTACCTGGGTGGGGTTCTCGCTGTAGTGCGAGGGGGTGTCGTCTCTCTAACATGAAGTGTTCATGGTACTTTTCTGCATGGCCGGTGTTTGCAGTGTCAGCCCTACTCCGCAGGAATGCAGGACAGAGAATGGTTCAGTGTTTCAATGTTATTCAGTTTATTTTGGCGTGCATCTATATATTACGTGCTTACATGGGGTACGATTTTTATTGAACCAAATATCGATTGTGCAGTTTACTTCCTGTACACATCTGTTACTTCTGGTCTCATTTTCTTGTTAAAGAATTCATGCATTGTATTTTACCGGGGAGTCTATACCTGCAGCAGTGATTTCTTTGCGGTCCCTCCCATTTTTGGATCCACACTTTTTCCTCCTCAGTCCTCCTTTATTCTGTACTCTGCTCGAATCCTGGTGGACGGCGTTGCATTCCCCGTGCTCACCTTGGTGGCCATCGAGGAGGTTTGCGTCTGTGTTGGGCCTTCTCCACCTCTCGCCATCCTTCTTGGGTCTGGCGATGGGCAGCTTGATCTGTTGACGATTCGTACAGTCCACATGGGACTGTCGGGGGGGGGGGGGGAGCTTTCAGCGTCTGTAAGTGCTGGGAACGTCCACAGTGGGTCTTTAACAGCAGTGGTCTTTGGGACAGCCCGTTCATCACCATTGGTTGGGTTTCTTCTCGGTGCCACGTGCTGATACCCTTCTCGCCTTTTGTTTGGCTCTCCTTTCGAGCATAGCTTCTTTACTCCCCTCGATGGGATTGGCTGTATCCTTTCACTGCTTGTTTTTTGGAAGCCTCATTTGTCTTGTTTTTGCACTGTATGGGAGCGCATGTATTTTGTTTTTGCCTTCATCGTGTGCTGTTTCCCTCACTCTAATCCCTGCATCTGGCCTTTCCACGTTTATCCCCGCCCCCCCACCCTTCCATGTGATCATTTTTTTTTTTTTTAAACAAACAAACGACCCCTACCGTCGTCTGCTCCATTGCTCCGGAGTTCAGTGTAGTGCGTGGCTTCATTAAAGCCAGACCCTTTACCAGTGCTTGTTGGCAGATGCCAGCGCCCGTATATTTAATCTGCATGAGCGCGGGTTCCGTGAGATTGAGGGGGGATTATATTTAATCCGCCTGGTGATGTTGAGGGGTAGGGGATGAATCTCTAATTTCCCAGCTAAAAAGCAGTGAGCTGAGGTGGAGGGGCGAGATGACTCGGGTTCTGCATGAACCGTTTCCATGACGAACGGGGTCAGTATTTATTTCCATCAGGTAGGCCTCTGTCTAGAGTGGCACAGTGGGAGAATCAGGTAGGCCTCTGTCTAGAGTGGCACAGTGGGAGAAAATCGATGGGTTGGAATGAGACCCAATCAATTCTCAGTAGTGTGACTGGAAGCCTGAGACTGGCAGATTTCCAAGTCTACTACTGCCAGTGTTTGTCAATTCCAAAAAGTATTACTTTTGCACCCATTCAAGGGGTATGTCTGTGGGTGCAGATTCACTACTTGTTTGATAAACCGGTCACTATATGGCCCTGTTTCACAAAGATAACACACTTTTGGGTCCGTTTGCTACTATTTGGGGGCCATTTACAAAATCCCTGTGTACATTTTCCACAAATGTGTAACTTGCATTTCTCCACCAAACTTATGGGCCTGTTGGCAATTCACAAACTGTGTTTTTGTAGTTCTGCTATAGTACTACAAAATGCTCTTTACTTCTAAACAATTACTGCAACAAAACAGCAATGATTTAGAAGTACAGTTTGTGAACAGCATTTCATAGTATGTTTGTATTTCTATTGTAGTACTACAGATTGTACTAAAAATGCAGTGTATGAATAGCCCTCAGGGCCTTCATGTAAACCCTAAATGTGGCCTAGATTATTATTGTAGATAGAGCAACGTTATAGGCCGATACATCGATCATTAGAAGCGCTTATACAGCGCCCATCCTGAACTCATGTATTTAACAGTGCTCTTATATATGATGATAAAATAAAAGGAGGGTCTGAAATAAAATGTTTGCCCAGGATCACACAGTTTGGCCGACGAGGGAAGGCAGTATTGATTCCAAGTTGTCTGGTTTCACATTTTGAAATGTAGCAACCTGATATATACCTCTGTCTCTCCTGTTTCACAGCACCAATCTCTATTTTGCCTTTTATTTGTGTCCCACAAAGAAAAACTGACACAGACATAACCAACCAAGGGCCTCCTGCCCCAACTACCAGGCTAAGAATCTGAACACCCCATCTGAAGCTACGCCCCTGTATTTATTTTATTACACGTGTCCATTGCTGAACTTCGGGAGGCTACTTTTTTTTCTCGTTGCCCATAATGATTGTACTACTTTGTGGGTGTGGTAAATGTAAGTTGGTGAATGTGCCACTTAGCCAGATTTCTGCTGATAAACGACTCTCGTGTCCCTCTCCCACATCCTGCCCTTCACTAACGCTCTTGCCTAGGGGCTCCTTGAGCAGCTTCCGGCAAGATCTGGTGCAGCAGGAACCACACTAATGGACCCCAGTGCACTCGCAATGCACATAGCAGCACTCACTGTGCCAGAGTGTACACTCACCGCACCCTACAAGAGTGCCACTGCGCCCTTCTGCACTCTCCTGGTGACTCACAATGCACAAGCTACAGCTCTCGCACAGTTCTTCTCTGCGAGCTCATTGTGCCTGACAGCACTGTTGCATACTCTGCCCTACACATATTACCTATCACCAGTCAGTTATCCACAACTGGAAGGAAATGGGTTTCTGGTGGTTCCGCCTATGCTCTGATTTTGCTGGGTCCAAATTCATTTTGGTCATCTGTGCCAGGTCAGTTAATTTCAGGTTACACATAGGAAGGTATGAAAGGGGACATTTATGTAGATGCATCTGATCTGCTTGTTCCATTGGCAGGAGACCCTTTTTTTTACGTCTTCTGGTTGGGTTTGTTACTTGACCTCTTATACGCATTCTAAAGTAAATGTTTTTTCTTTCATGAATAGTGTGGTTAGCAGGGTCAACACTGATTTGCAAATGGCTGGGTCTAAACTGGGGTGACATGGCGAGCAAATAACAATGGATTAAACCCAGATCTGTGACTTGGGGTGAGTGCTTGAAATGTTTCCACACTCCATACATCATTTTATATTGTATTGTTGCTAGCGGTTACAAGGCAGGTTTTGAGCATCTCCCATTCATCAATAAGAGAGATACCACAACACATCCCTTATTGTCCATCCTGTGCCATCAAACCATTACCAATGTGTTCCCTAGTTCCTTCGTCCATTTTCATTCGGTTCTTCTTCACCATTCCCAAAATGTTCTGCATTATTTGCTTTCTTATTATTATGGGAGAAATCATCCTAACGAACAATTTTGCTTCTCAAGTTTACAGAGTCCCGCAAGGCACCAAACTGGGGTAAAACATGCAACCCAAATGTGCATTTCCAATCACCAGCATCCCACTAAAAATACCTTCTAGCACTATAAGATTTGTTTTTCTTGTTTGGCTCTGCTCACATTCATATGTCAGTCCTTTGTCCCACCTACAGGGCCAAATTGACTACGCTGCTCCTCAGCAGAGGATGCTGAGGTCTCCCCCACACAATAGGGAAGTTAATAGTGCTCGACCCAGTTCCTGGGAAAGGAAGAGGTGGGCAAAAATGTGCATCTGATAACTAGTCTGCCACACTAAACTTGGGTTGGGACAGTCCAGGTCCACTGCAAAAAAGGAAGAACGCCAGAACTCTGGAGCCAACACCGGAGGGACTTACCTTTAAAGTTTTGGTGGGAAGGGATCAGGCAACTTTGTCATCAAGGTCTGGAGCTGATGCTCTGAGGAGTTTTCCAAAGGTAGCTTGAAGACACCATATTGTTTTGTCCTAGCATGCTTTTGAGACTGGAGTGGCAGGATGATGTGGCATCCTGAGATCGGATGGTGTTTTGCTTTCACTAATGACCGAGCTGACAAAAAAATCTCTGGAATGCACTTCTTAGTTTAAAGAAGACATTTATTATTTCTTCACCACAAGGTTCCTAAAAAATGAAGGAGATTAGTAGGTCGAAGGCACACGTTTAAAAGGAAAATCTATCAAAATGATTCTCAACTGCAATGTACACAGCAAATATATGTGATTATATTATAGCATAATTGCAAAGGATAAAGTAAAAAATTCTTCACCGTAGGGCCTGACAAGCTCTTCATCTTTCTTATGCCAGCAAGAAGACGACCCCTGTTCAACTGCGAGAAAGAGATCCTCACCCTCATGGGAAAATGTCAGGCATTTGACGTCCAATCCTGACCGAGGTCTCGGAAATTCCCTCGCTACTGAGCAGGGCCACCTCTTTTATAGTTTAAACAACCATGGAAAGAGTCTTCTGAAAGGCCCTCCCCTCTCAGATGGAAATATTCAAACATGCTGGCTACTGTAGGTCAGAGTTGGAAGAAAAATGTTGAAAACTGGCCAACCTTTCATGGCTCTCCCTCCAAGGCCGCACCTTTCCCTGCACTGAAGAAAACAAAAAATATGTGCTCTCTTATCAAGAACTGTTCCTGTTCGGTGAGAGAAATATGAAAAAACAAGCTTAGTTTACCATGTGGAAAAACACAGCTCTTCTGCAATGTCTCAAGTGCAATGTCTAACGCCACGATAAAGCCAATAGGCAGCTAAACTGAATACAAAATGTAATCTGCAAATGGTGAACACTGAACAACTAATATGCACAGTGGTGAACACAAAGTCAGTGGTCAAACACATCCACTTTTACTACAGCTGGGGATCCCTGGCTCCTAGAACTTTCCACCCCCACTTAAAAACTCCTGCTTAAGGGAGAGATAGAAAAAAAAGACGCTGGACCTGCCAACAGTGATGGTGCAAAAATACAGAGCTGGAAGAAGAAAGCCATCTGATGTCCTGTGAGAATGGATTTTGGGTCTTTCACTCCTGCTGAAGTCCCAGGATTAGGATTCGGTGTCAAGGGTCAGTGAACCTGCTGTAGAATGTCCCCGAACTCAACTAACACACTGGTGCCTTTCAAGAAATCAGGAGGCTCTGTACGTGTGGAGTAGGGCAAGGAGCGTGTTTTGCTGGCACAAGATTCCCCCACCAGCAGTAAAGGGCACCACAGCGAGGCAGAGGACAGGTCTCCCACAGAGAGCCCTTCGAAATCCAGCTCCCTGCAAAAGAGTTTTAGGAGGCCAAGAGGCCTGAAGAACATTCTTCCAGAGCCTTGTGCAAAGACCTGCACTAGAGCCCCACTTCCCTGAGACAAGCGCGTTGCAGGAGTACTAGAGCGAGGCAGGGAGGTGGAGTTAGGAACACGAGGCCGGCATGACTCCACCCCGAGTAACACCCAACCCCAATACACTGGGGGGTGGGCAACTTGCTCGGCCACAACCCACTAATGTGGAAGGGGAATAGGATCCCCAGGACATATTTTTGCGCCTGACCCCAGGTGATGGGGCCCCTGAGACCAAAAGAGCCTGTGAGAGGTGCTCACTGATTTGCAGCAGTTCTGGTGCCTGTGCATTTGTGTAGAGGCTCTGGAGTGTGGGGACCCCTTGTGGTTGATCCAGTTACTGCAGTGGCAGCCTATGCAATGTTAAAGGCTATATATAACTTGCATGTGTTCGAGTAAAAAATGTTTGGACAACATTGATATTGAGGAGGCAATGAGTACCGTATTCAATGCTACTGATGATAAATAACGTGCTCATTAATTGCAATAGTGTGGAGTGTTGAAACAGGTGAATGATTGTACTAATGTGGTAACACCTTGTTAAACCAAGTAGGTATTCCCTATGTAAAATAACACACCCTTATATTGTCATATTGCAACTGTTATTTGTGGGGGTCATTGTAATTATGGAGTTCAGAACCCGCTAGGGGTGAAATGTGTTAAGAGGGGGGGGGGGTCACAAAACGTAATTCGATCTACCTCATGTATATATTTAAACATTTATGTGTAATATTTAGTAGTGTGTGGGTAATACATTATTTTCCTTTTTTTTTTTTTAAAGAAAATGCACAGACTGGACAATAATATGTTGAGTGTTGTTGTGTATCAGCGAGTTGGAATTACTAGCCCACACCACCTCCTCTGAGTAAGCCTTGGACTGCTGTGCTTTGCTAATGCCAGATTCAAGCGCTACAATGGGGTACTTGGTCGCCAGAAAAACAATTGTGAGCTTATTGCTTTCGAAGGACTCACCTTTTAGAACTAGAGCCCAATTTCTCACAGCAGCTTTGTTCTGTGCGTAGTGTCGGAGGTTTACTTGTGAGAAGAATGGGCCGTTGCTGTGGGTGGCCTTGAGTGCAGTACAGAGTGCCTCGAGGCTATGCGTCTGACCACTGGCAAGGACCCACTGAATTGCGTGCAGCGCAGCGGTAATGTCCCCCCCAGTTGAAGGAGTATGAATTGCCACGTTTTCGAGCCTTTGGTGCGTCGAGTAGGAAGAGTGGGGCCCCTAGCCCAGGTGAGATGTGGTCTGGTGCAGAATCCCTCTCAGAGAAGACATTGCACTGTGGGACACAGTAATAGTACATTTTGTGCTGTGCCCGAAAGGGCACGTGACTCCACTCCCAAAGGAGACTCCATGTTCTGATTGAAAGTGTATCATTTCCTATTAATACTGTCTCTTAGACGTCCCTTGCCTCTTGAGGGCTGCAGTCTTTACCAAAGATGCCCTTTGTCCGCATTTATGAGGTTTTGGAGTTTGGGAATGCAAGCGGAGACTTTAGTGACAGGTCTCCAACGGGTAGCAAGGGAGCTACTGGTCGCTTGTGAAAGCCCTTCAAGTAGCTCTCCAAATTGAATCTCAGCCCCATTCATCACTACGGGGGTTTATGCACATTAAAGAAGACAGCACTGTTCATATCAAGACCCTTCAGCCAGAAGCCAGCCACACCCCTGGGAGGGTCTCATGCTTCGACACAAACACTACATGGCCAGTATCGTGACATATGTATCTGCAATGAGATTAAGCATTTTAAAACCTCTACTCCGTCAGTAAGACTGGTGTGACCACGAGGCCAGATAAAAGTGCCAGCAGTAGTCCGAGCTAGAGCAGACTTGCCTTGGTGTGGCCAGAATGGAAGAGCCATCTGAGTGAAAACAGATCCACGTGCAGAAGGTGATCTGCTGATAACCACAAACCGGCTCCGTTTCCAGAATATATGTAGAGCTAACTGGTGACTGGTAACTGAGCTAAACTAGAGAGCGGTATTGCTGTGGTTATGTCCCTTCTGCCAAAGGGGTGTGGGCGATATTGTACAGTGGTAAAATGTATTAGTAACTCTATATGATTTACCTGAGCTGAAGTAGCTCTCGTTGCAGAAAAAGTTGGGGACCCCTTCTTTAGTGGGATGCAGAAAAAACGATTCCAGTATCCCGCGATTGGTTAGATTCTGCCTCACAACGAGTGATGGCGCTGTATGGCTTGTATCACTGTCTATTAAAGATCATCTCAGCTGTGACGTTTAATGACAGCACTTTTATTTACTAAGATAACATATACATGAGTGTGCTCAGGCATTGTAATAAGACATGGGGGGGTGTGGGGGGGCTTCGAACGTATTCCCGTTTCAAATCTGTATTATTGAGTGTAGTCTCAGTCATAGCTCCACCTTGCGAAACTGCAAATAGAGTTCGATTTTTGTGGCTTTTTTTAAAGTAAAATGTTTGTATTTTCCCGTCCTCTCTGCAGTTCACAGAACTGTGCCACAGCTGTTGCACAACAGCTTGTGAAGTTCAAAGACACACATTTTTTGTTTACTTCCTGCTAGCTGTCCCCTACTGGCAGTGCTGAAAACAAATGCCATAAATAGTGCTTGAATGTGTTACTGTGCGGATGGGTCAGCGCGGCTTCAGTGCGCAGTCTTTCCACAAATGAAAGGTGCTTGGAATGAATTTTAAGCAGGAAGATGCGTTGACGCTGTTAGACAGAAATGCCTATGCTCACCATACAGGAAATCCAGTACTTTTCTCAGAACCCCACATCGGGGTGCAGGTTTCTAAAGGCACTCCAGATCTTCCAGATTCACACGGATTTAGAGGGAACAAGTCCCCCCAGCTTCTTAGCCTTCTCCAGAACCCCCCGCAGTACCTCCAGCCGCTCCTCGGGGCCGGCCTAACCTCCTGGCCGCAGGGGTCAGCGGTAGGTGACTTAATCTACATTACTGGGCCACCAAAAGGCATCATATTTTGCATTTCTAGAACAAATTGACATCTTCCTTTTGTTTGAAGACCAATGTGAGTGTCCCAGCAGCAAACGCCTCTGTCCCTCTTCAGGGTCCAAGTGAGTTGCTGGCCTCTGCGTGGTGCATTTTCTGATGGGGGTGAGCACTCTTTGATCTCGTTCCACCATCTTTCTCATATAATTCGGTTTCCCTTCACCTTTCCCACCGTACAGCGCCGTTAATTGGGCCTTCCCTCCCTCCATCTGATTGTATCGCCTCTGCTGTCTGTCTTGTGGGTGGCTGCCATTGAGACACCACAACATTGATTTAAAGGCAGAGCTTAACAACTGAACCCAAACACCACTTGCCTACTGGCGCTGACCCTTGGCTCAGACTGCTTACAGAGGAGTTAGCATTCTGGCTCAGAGAGGAAACTATAGTTTTATTATTAATAATCTGCAGTAGTTCGGAAGAGTGGAAAAGACAATTTTACACAATGCCCGAGGGGATGGCAAAAGTAGGCACGTTCCTATCCAGGAGATAAATACACGAACAGCGTTGCATGGAGCAGAGACAACAAAAGAAGTGAAACAAAAAAGAACACGGAGAAGAAAGTAGTACTTAGATAATCCAGCGATAGATTTTACAGAAATAAGAAGTCGTATTCCTTTGCAGTTTTTGATCGGATTACAATTGAATATCTGCACCTCAGCCACAGTTCTACTACTTTAATGAACTGTTTGAACGCTCGGCTTTGCTGGTTAAAGTAAAAAGCAGACGAAAAAGCAAAACTGTGTTGGACAACGAGCAGCTCCAATCCAAGAAGTGATTTTATGGAGCTGTACCACCTAAACTACATCTTACAACTGGGGCACAGAAGGCTATCGATAAATTAAAGGAATATAAAGCTGTTGCGTCACTTTGTAAGCACATGCATGGTTGTTCCATGCTCCTACAAAATGACACAACTAGCCATATCCAAGACTTGTTTTCTCTTGTTTCCTAGCAGAGCTGCCCAGCCTCAGGGATCCAATGCAGCATCACTAAATCCATTGGCCAAACCAATAGTAGATGTGGGCGAGCCACAACAAATCAACGGGAAGAGCTGAGCCAAGGGTCTAGCTTAGATCTTAAAGCTTGTGCATGAGCCGAGCCCTGAAAATGTTGCGATGTCAATCATAGAGCACACCGTTACACCAGAGACTGCCCAGTACGCCCACAGGATGGAGTGATATACAAATACTGTCTACAATTGTCACGTGGGACTCACTCTGCCAGAGTTTGCAACCAATCAGGTTTGCGAACGTCAATAATTGATTTATAAAATATTCAAAGACAATTTGATTGGTATGCACATACATCACATTTATAATAATACTCTTGTACAAAATGTTAATGCTGGACACATAATTAGTGGATGTATGCTCTTATTACATTTGATTCATATTCCAGTATACCGACAATCAAAATATCCAGTGCGGAAAGGCAAAACAATAGTGGAGATGACACAGGACTCACACAAAAACAATAGTACATATGACATACAAAAACAACACACTGTACAGTCCCTCAAGAATATATTTTTCAAGGTCAGTCCTGCGAGAAGCCTATACAATAGGCTAAATTGTAATGCTTGCGTGAAACCATAAGAGTGAATATTGTCAACGTTTCGACCCCAAATAAGTCAAGGAGGTCTCCTCTGGAGTCTGTCGTCCACTTAACACGTGACTATGTCAGGTCATCCAATAACCCATGAAGCTCACTAAACCATTCTAATCAATACTACTGCATTAATCAAACGTATTGCAACCAGGGCATGAGCTTCCACAGGATCGCAACACCTCGGGTGGTATACGAGTCAGCCTGAGTGTCTTTCGCACTTCTCTCCTGCAACGTCTGAAAGACGCGTCAGATGCTCCCCTGGGTTCTGTCTCGAGGGAGCCTAACAACTAGACCGCACGCTTGCGGTCGCCATCTTGGGGTGGTCAGAATCCCTCCTCAGTGAACCACGTAAATCATACACCAGACATCACATAAAATATGAAAGTCTCTTCAAAGTTAAAAAACAATGTATTCCTTTAATATGTGGAGGCTTTGACATTAATATATCACGTTACTGCACTAAAAAGTATTGTTAAAAATGATAATTTTTAAACATGAACCTTTAATGAACTAAGAGGCAAGACAATCATCATGTAAACGCTGTGCTAGCCCAGATTGTTATACAGTAATATTCCATATGTAAATGTTTTGTTTTACCTCTTTGTGTACTTTTTTTTTTTTTTTTTTTTTTTTTTATTTTTTAGTTTTTATTGTGTGAACTCGACCGTAAGGTATTGGAGTGCTTTACATAGGCACCTGTTACATTGCATAAGGTCACCATTCATTGTTTATCGAGTTAGGAAATTAGGTGATTTTCTCAGAATCGTAGGATGTTGAGCCGATGCTGAAACTAAATGGTTCCCCAGGTCCAAGGCAGACAGTACTGGCCCTAATGCCACATCCAGGGTATGGGGAGGGAGGGAGAGGGAGGCAGACAGAAGCAACATGAAAACATGGTTCATTATGGGCTCAAGGTTCCAACAGGACCTCGAGCTGAGCCAGACATAAGGCTTCAAGCTTGAGCCTGGCTGGAGTTTTCAGCGGCTCACCCACAACTAGCCAATTGGTCTTAAAGGTAAGATCTGTTGCCTTTGCCAATGCTTGTTCTAATCTGCAGTGCAGGTCATGGAAAGCAGTAACTGGAGAGGGGTGGGAGTCACAAAAACACAGACTTCAAACCTGCTGCCTTTGAAGCCCATGAATAGGTAAGTGCAAGAAAGCAAGAAATCCGACATTCAGATGCATATGTTAGAGGTTCCTGGAGAAACAACCATTGACAAAGCCAATAGGTTTTGCCTTGGCTAGAGCTGTTGGGTTTGTCAGTGTCTTTAGCCATGTTGTGTAGCATCACAGCTGCAGGGCATATTGGCTGAAAGTTCGAAAACAAGCTTATTTTTCTGACAAGTCAAGAAGGGGCAAGCAGCTCTGCAGGAGGGACATGGCAAGCAACAACATGGAAGGGGTTGAGGGGATAGGGTAAGCAACAACACAGTGTGTGGGGACCGGGCAAGCAACAATGCGGGGGGGGGAATGGGGCAGGGGAGCAAGCATCCATTTGGGAGAAGGGCAGGAGAGATGGGCTAGAAACCACCATGGTTGGTGGGGGGGAGGGGGGAAGTAGAACAGCCTGGTGGGGGCTAACAACCATGTGGGATGGGGCAGGAGGAAACAGTGCAAGCAACCACTTAGGAGGGACGGGGCAACCAAATAGGTTGGAAGGGGCTGGAAAAACAGGGGGCTAGTAACTACAAGGGGGAAGGCAGGAGAGGCTGGGAGGCTTGCAACCACATAGAGAGGGCAGGAGAGAAAGGGGGCTTGCTATGACACCGGGTGGGGGCAGCAGAGAAGGGTGCAGGCGAGACGGGCAGGCAACTAGGCAGGCAGGACGGGGCAAAAACAACGCCAGGGAGGCGGGAAGGACAAGCAAGCAACAGTGCTGGAGGGAGGGGGAAGCAACAACATGGAAGGGACAGAGCAAGCAGCGATTGATGAATTGGGTGAATAGGCATCCTGGATTTGCTGGGACAGTCCTGGCTTTTTACTAGCTGTCTCTGTAGATTTTAGCGCATGTCCCGTTTTTTTTTTTTAGATGGGGTCGACTGAAAACGTGTGGAGGCTCCTTTTTTATGGTTTGCAAAGCAGGGATAGTCAGCAGTTTAATTAACAGGCATGATACTGGGTTTAAAAACTGCATTTTATTTATGTTCTTAGTGCCTCTGCTTTAATTTTATGCTGATGACCGCTGTCATTCTGCGTTCGGTTGAAATAAAATTGTAGTCTTTCTTTTTTTTTTTTTTTCTATTTTATCAAATGTCCTGTTTTTTTACTTTAAAATTCTGGTCATCCTACTGACGAAGCAACAACAAAGGAGGGAGAGAGCAAGAAGGGACTGGGCAAGCAACAACATGGAGAGGCAGGGCAAACAAAATGAGACGGACTGGACATGCAACGACTGAGAAAGCAACAGGAACGGCTCAGGCAACAATACAGAGTGTAATGATAGAGGAGACGGCCTGCAAATACATCACTCCCATGGAGTGTTGCAAGTAAAAGGAAAACAAGCATTTGCAATGCAATAGATCTTGCATGTTGTTGAGTTAGAGCTATTACCATTGTAAATTCATAACTGGACGTTTTTTGCCACATAAATTGGTCAACTCTGCCTCATAATTTTGTCTTTTCATGCCATGTAATTCCAGTGGCCCCACAGTTAACTAAAACACTTCCATTTACCGTCTTCCTCTATCTTAAAATATATACAATTATCATACAAACCGTTATCAGGAGTAAGAAAGGAAACTGGTTGACCGGATTTCAGTAGGAAAATAGAGCAGTAATTAGAGATGTGAGGTCTGTAGGTCTCTGGGCCCTGGTGCCACCGCACCTGTTGCTCCATTGATAACTAGGCCTCGGGAGAGAAAGTGGATCGGTCAGAAAAAGAGAAGCAAAAATAATACAACAGACAAAAGGAAGAAAGAGTAGGGGTCGCAAAGAAATAAAAGAAAGAAGGGGAAGAAAGAAAGAGAAAATGAAAACACTACTAAGAGGACAAAATAGAGCAAACGCGTGAGAAAAAAGGGAAGGAAGCTAGCGAATGAAAGATAGAGGAAAAAATAATGAAAAGTGTGAAAAGAAAGAGAAAAATGACCATTTGGATAAAAACAGAGAGATGGTGAGAGAAACGAGCAGCGAAGGAACCAGGGCATGCATGTACTAACACATTTCCCACAGACACAGAATGGGAAAACCACTTTGACACCTCAGGTCCCGACAAGTAACTTGTGGCTTCCACATACAGAGGGGGGAAAAAGAGGGATTTATAGTAAAACGTGAATTGACAGATAAAGATAAGAAAAACACCAGAGAAAGGAAGGAAGAAAGATTAAAAAAAAAAAAGGTGAAAGGACGCATACCGAGTCAAAGGAAATAAAAAAGGCAAAGAAAGAATGAAGGGAGGAGAAAAAAAAGTGAAAGAATGAACACCTGATGAAGAAAAAACAGGAATCAAACAAGGAAAGAAATAACCAAGTCTTGCGAGTTTGGAAGAGGTAAATAAAAAAGGGAGAGGAGTAGAAATAAGCAGTTGAAAAAATGAGCAAACCTGTTAACGTGTGGATTTTAAGAGCTGGAAAGAGAAAAGTGGGGGAGAAAGAAAACATTGAGGAAAAACAGAGTAAAGGAAAGAACGGAGTGAGATATGTGAAACAGACCCTCCCTAATAAAGATGGCAGCTAAGAATAGATTTAATTGGCTCCCCCACGTCCTCAAACAGAAGTGTGAGTGTGGAACTGCAGGGGGCACTGCAGAACAGCAGGAGGTGCATCAGCAGAGTTGTATGTGAACCCCAGTACAGCAATATTGTACACTTATGATCAGGAGTAGTGGTATAGACAGAGCTGTGCCCCTGATCAGTACTGGAATAACAGAAATGCAGTGGGTCAGGAATGAGAAACAGAGCGCCGTGTAATTCCTGGCATTGAAATAATGGGGTGCTGCAGGTTGGGGGTGAGGTGCACTGACAAGTTGTATGTGGGCTGCAGTACTGGAATAGTAATGGGCACAGAATGTTAGACATGAGTTATCTTAATGGAGCTAAGTGTGGAACCTAGTATTGGTGAGCCAGTGTTGCTGAGTGTTAGCTTAGAGGTGCCCTGGTGTAGCTGTGAGTGGGGCTCAGCTTGGGAGTGGCTTTACCTCTGAACCACAGAAACAAGGGGCATGTTTTGTGAGCCTTAGTACTGAGAAGAAACATGCACTGATGTTCGAGTTGATGGATTCTGGCAGAGCTGTGGTTTTTCCCATCAGCAGTGGCGTTGGGTGTTAGACTTTGAGGTACACCGGCTGAGCTGAGTTTTGCTCTTTTGGTTCTAGTATTGGCTTGACAGTGGGACTGAATATTAGAATTGAGCCACTGCTGTAACAGAACTGTGTGTGAGCAGGGTCTCCGTATAGGAAAGGAAGTGGCCTCACTGGGGTCCAACTGAGGTGCACTGACGGAGCTGTCCCCAAGGTCCCAGTATTGGAACAGCAGTGTATACTGACTGTAAGAACTGAGGTGCTCTGGCAGATAGCGTGTTGGGTTTTGGCATGGGCACGACTGAGGTGCTTGGAGTGTGTGAAGTGAGGTGCACTGATGGAGCTGCATATGGGAGCCTAGTATGGGTACTATCTCTAAGGATTGCGGAGCCCTGGTAGAGCTGGGTGCCTAGGCTATAAGCAATTACAAGCCATCCTCTTCGCAGGGGTGGACAGGCAGGCACTACTGGTAAAGAAAACCCAACCCAAGGAAGGGCAGGAGCAAGGCAGCCGAGAGAGGGTGCAGAGCCCACAAAGATCAAATGTGACCAAGATAACAGCCTGATTTAAAGCCTTATTTAAGCTCAGCGCAAGAATGCTCTGCAAATGAAAAGGGAAGCTTCCCTGGATAGGAGCAGGAAACAAAGTTAAAAAAATAAAAAAATCCCCTACAGACCTAAAAAGGACCTCTAAAAACTCGAACAGTAGAAGGGTGCTGGGCAAGGGAGCAATATTTGGACCCTGGTGGGGGGTGGAGGGTACAAACATGATGAGGCAGTGAAGCCAGCATGTGCTGACCAAAGAGAATTAAGAAAATGAGCGATAGTGAAGCCAACCAATGGTAAGCAATGGGCGGGCTCTAAGCACCCTGTAAATAAACAGAATGTCTTTCAAGTGTAGGGTGAAATAGCATGCAAGGGAGCGCCTGAGCAAGCTGTGGGAGAGCATTGTCAGATCTCCTGTGCTTGAGGAAGGGACACATGCATGGAGTGGGCGACATTTCTCTGTAAACTGTTCTCACCTGTACTGCACCAAAATGCTCCCTTTATAGCAAGTGTAAAATGGGATGTCTGGAGCGTAGCTGTTTATGCATACCGAATCTCTATTTCTCCTCATTGGTTTTACACGTTTCCTGCTGTTGATTTACTTGTGGTATCTCATTATTTTTTTCACTCGATTAATACGTGGCCTGGCATTAAATACAGATATGCACCCAGATTTCAGCTCTTGTCTGTAAGCGTTCCACAAATGTTGGGGAAATCGTATCACGCTGTTCTTAACGTCTTCTCTCTCCTTGTAAGTACATCGCTACTGGGCTGTGAAACTGTTTTGGGGTTCTAAGCCACACGCGCTGTCCTGGGATCTCGAGCCCTCCGCGGCTCTTGGCTGCCCTCTGGAGGGCGGAGGCAGTGCTGCGGCTGGTGCGCGCGCCTACAACTCCCCGCTCCTCCCGCCCCACGCCCTCGCTCCGCATTCCAATTTATTGAGTCAGCCTGGCGGCGCGTGGCCCGTGGCGCGTGCGGACATGAATGAGTGCCGCGCGGCTCGTGCGGCCGAGGGAGGGGCCCGCCGAAGCGCTCAAGGCCCAAAAAAAAAAACAAAGTCAGAGGCGGGAGGGGCCTGGGCGCGCGGCACGCGCAGTCCTGGGCAGGAGGGGGCGGTCTGACTGCAGCCCGCCCCGAGCGCGCGCGCTCCCGAGGAGCCCCGGGCCCCTGCGCTGCAGCGGACGGGCGGGCCGTGCTCTGCAAGTGGCGGTGGCGTCCGATGCCAGGGCGTGCTTGCAACGGATGCTCGTTTCGACAAGAAAATCGGGCTGTTAGGTGGAGAATGGCACTAGTCCGCGTGCTTTTACCTACTGAGGTGTTGCACTCCTGGACCTGTACTCTCATATTAACATAATTAGCATGTGCTAAAAATCCCAGCAATCAACCTGTTTAAAAAAAAAAAAAGAAAAACAGCTGGCATGAGATGTGATACACAGGATGGGGCCCATTGGCTCGTATGTATGTTGAGGAAGCTGCCATCATTTTACGTGTGATACTACACTCGGGCACTGGCAGGGCTCTTAAATGTGAGTTTTGCCTTTTGGGCTTTGGCAATGCTTGTTTATTTTTAGGTTACCATTCTAAAATATCTGTGGGTCCTGTTGGTGCAGTGAGGTAGGACAAGCAAGATGGCCGCACCCATGAGCTTGCACAGTGACTATCTTGGGATGCATGTTTTTTTTTAATCCATTCCAAAATGCCTTCCCTGCGTAGTATTGATCGTGGCGAGAGCAGTGTAGTCTCAGTGCTCTTAGACCGTGGGCAGAGCAGGCTACAGCCCTCCTGCGAGAGGCCTCCGAGCCCTTCAGGGCGCAGTGCGGCCGGTCTTCTCTGCTCCTGGGCCATGAAGCAGGCTCGCCTTTGATAATCTGCACTAAACATCCCTGAGCAGCAGGCGTGAACAGAAAGGAGATGGAGAGCGTTCAAGGAAGAGGGGAAGGGAGAGAGCGAGAAAAAAGGGAATTGGGTCACCTGTCTCTTTAAATTTAAAAGGACAGATTCTAAAGATGTCCGCAAAACTCCCAGTTTATCCCAACCCATCTAGCGCACAACTCCAGAAAGCATTAGTATTTTTAGATCCTGAATCGAGTAACGCGGATACACACAGTACAAGACAATGCTACTTCCCTCTGCTGTACGCCACCCTACTCAACGCAGTTCTTGCTACGCCCTCCACTCTACGATTCATTACTCCACTCTGCACCACTCTATGCGACCCCACCATACGTTACTCTTCTCCATGATATTCTACAGCCCTCCACACCACTCAACTCCACGCCTCTCCATGTCCCTTCCCTCCATGATCCTCCACACGGCGCCCCTCAATGTTATGCCCCTACACACTACACCCCTCCAGAACCCTCCACTGCACTCTTAGCCACTCCATGACACTCTGCACCTCTCCACTCTACGCTACTCCATGACATTCTGCACCACTCCACTCCACTCTCCTCTAAACACTAATTTTTAGCCATGCTGGTCTACAACATGGCTAAAAAACATTGTCAAAGCCATTAGCTCTCGCATAGGCAAGACCAAATGACTTTGCCAGTGCGTGTTTAATAGTATCTTCTTCCACAGGTCATACTTCTGAATTCTTTTGCTATCAAGTTTAACATCTCTGCTGATTGTGCCGTTTTCTATTTTAACAGCCCTCATCCTTTGCACCATAATGGAGCTTTGCAGACCACATATTTGGGATATATCACTGTATGCTAAAGAAGGGGCTTAAGCTGAACTTGTTGTTCAAAGGATTGGGAGTGTTAGAAATGGGGTCTCTAGTTGGCAGAGGTAGACACTCATGTCCAAGTAGGAACCACAATCCTAGTCAGAGTAAGTCACAAGACATTCCAAATTATCCTGTGCTCACCCTCTGGTAGCCTGGCACAGAGCAGGCAGACTTAACTTAGAAGGCACTGTGTAAAGTATTTGTGCAATAACTCCTACAGTAACACAGTGAAAACTTCACAAAAAGTACTCCACACCAGTTTAGGAAAATAGATAATAGTTAGCCGAATAAAATAAGATTAAAACCGACAAAAATCCACTAATCAAAGTCCAGATATTACTTTTTAAATGTTTAAAACAGTCTCGGTCCTTAAGAATCAGTGGTTGTATCCTTGTAACACACAATACCTGTGGAGCGCCAAAAATGATGCACAGGGGCCACAGAGGAGATGCGTTGAAAAACAAGGCACTGTGTCAGATTTTCCCGCGCAGCACAGACAATGCATCATTTCTTAACACGCTGCAAGGGGATACGTCGATTTCCATGAGTGCAACCTTGGTTCTAATGTTGGCCATGAGAGGAGCAGGCCTCCTAGTAATGAAAAACGAATTGGTGAGTTTTTCACTACCAGGGCATGTAAAACACATAAGTACATGTCCTGCCTTTTACTTGTATAGTACCCTGCCCTATGGGTTACCTAGGCCCTACTTTAAGGGTGACTTGCATGTAGAAAAAGGGGAGTTTAAGGCTTGGCAATTAGTTTTAAATGCAAAGTCGAAGTGGCAGTGAAACTGTACCCAAAGGCCCTGCAATACCAAGCCTGAGACATGATTAAGGGGCTACTTGTGTGGGTTGCTCATTCAGTGCTGCAGGCCCACTAGTAGCATTTAATTTACAGGCCCTGAGCACATGTAGTGCACTCTACTAGGGACTTACAAGTAAATTAAATATGCCAATTGGGTATGAGCCAATGTTACCATGTTTTTAGGGATAGAGCACATGCACTTTAGCACTGGTTAGCAGTGGTAAAGTGCCAATAGTCCTAAAGCCAACAAAAATGAGGTCAGATTAAGAGGAGGAGGAAGGCAAAAAGTTTGGGGTGACCCTTGAGAGAGGGCTATTTTCCAACGGGGAGTATCGTCAAAGTAATGACACCCAGGCCTCCGAAAATTTCATTTTGAAAAATCTGGCACATTTTTGAGGATCAATCCTCAGAAAACAAACTTCATCCTTAGTATCCCATTACATGCAGTAAATACAAAATACATCTTGTGCTTTGAGACCTCCTCAAAAAAGACTTGTTTCTGTCGTTAACCAAAAGTAGGGTCGGGGACTGGCATGTAGGGCAATCAGGCAGTGCCCTATGGGCTACTCTGACAGATGAGTGTGTGGGCTGGTTTTTTTGGCTGCTGGTGGCTTGTTATATGGTTTGCTGGGCAGGTTTTACTGTTGACTTACCTGATAATAATGTAAACATTTCTTGCAGCAAGCTCAAATCTGTCCAAGCTTCCATATCTTGAAAAATATTTGTGCCCAGGTATTTTACAAGTTCACAACTGCCCAATTAGCAAACAAAGGCTGCTTTTCTTAGTGGTCTAATTGTAATGGGGGGGGGCTTTTTTTTTTTTTTTTGTGTGTGTGTGTGCGCGTGCCTAGGCGTATATCCTGTTCCAGTCTGACCCTGCCCAAAAGTGAACTCCTTAGGGATTACGTGGAATTCTTCTCTATCACTGGTTCCTATCACCAGTAGCACACTGAAAGTCTCCATGTCTTACCTTTACACTCTTAAACAAGAATCTGATTTCTCCTAAGGAATGCCCAGCTGATTGGCTGTGTCTCGCTTAGACTCTGGTAACCTAATTCTTGCCAGAGTGCCGCAGACTTCACTCATCCACTTAAGGCCAATTTACACTTTACTGCCTGTCAGAACCCCTTTCAGAGGGCTACAAGGCATGCAAGGTTTACTGGACTGGGCCCAAGCAGTGGTGGTTGAGTCCGGGGCCCCGTCTGCTTCTGCTAAGGATCCTGAGCAACTGGGCCAAGTACCCGCTCTGCATTTGACAGTCAGTGGTAGCTGCGGATGAGCAGTTGACTGCTCCCTGAGGGAGGGAAAGGTGTAGTTAGTATTAGTGAACACATTAAAAAAAGATTACAACACTTATAAGCAATAATACAATTCCCCTTGATTTCAGGGCTCTAGTGTTTTATTGGCAAATCCCTGTCCCGCCTGCTTCTCGGAATGTTGTTGGGGGAGTTCACTGTCTATTGGTGGCCGCCTTCAGGGAATACTCACCAGTAGGCATTAACTGAACAGCCCACTCTGACTCTTAGAAAATAGTCAAAAGTGCCTTTGGTGCCACTGCTCCTTTAGCAGTGAGAATCCTTTCAGTGTCTCAGCGGGTGCCCCGTCAGTGGGCACTTGAGTCCCGCTCAGTGGGTCTGATCTCCATGTGGGAGGTGCAGCAGCACCCAGCAAGCACAGGCTGCCCTTAAGCTTACTCAGCCGGCCCCAGCAGCGATTAGAGACTCTCAGGTGTTTCTCCGGCACAGCAAGTTCTGCACTCCCAACGGTTTGATTCATATGCCTTCAAGCTGCATCCCAGCAATGTGGCAATGGACCCTCTTTGTCCTCAGTCCACAGGGCAGGTTGAGCGCAATCCTTGATGCTTACTTTTGCCTGCAGGTCACACAACTTTACAGCTGTATGGCAGTGCCCCGATCCTCACAGCACATTAAATATTGGTAGTTCCTCCTGGTATACACTTCCAAATGAGGTACCTGCCCTCACCGTATGGCAGACTGTACAAAGGCAGCCCCAGCTGGCATATGGGGGCACCGCTAGGTCCTGCACACAGTTCTGCCTTTGTTGGCAGTAGTAATTTTTAAGATGGCCCCTCCTGGAATACAGCTGTACACAGCATGCTGCGTAGGCTTCACTCTCCCCACACAGCATGTAGCTCAAAGCTTTCTTAAAGGTGGCCCCCGCCTGGCATTAGTAGGTTGGGTGCAGCATGTGTCTCTTCACACTGGGAGTCTCCTCGGCAGGGCTCCCCAAAGCCGGCAGGTGCCCCAGACTCCAAAACAAGTGTTTTTGTTTCCCTGGGTGATATCTCCTCACCCAGCAAGGGAGTCTAGCAGGCCTTGAGCTCCCACCCACCCCTCAGTCCTGGTCACACGCAGGTGTCTTGCAGAGCTTCACATACTCACACAGCCCGTCTGACTATTTGGCAGATTAAAGTTTTTGGGGTCGCAGCCTCCCCTTGTAGTCCATTTCCACACACAGAATGTGGCTTAGGGTCCAGATATTTGGTGCTTTATATTTTGGCTCTGATTCATTAGAAGTGTACACTGCTCCTCTCCTTCTCCCTCAACAGGACAGACTCGGAAGCTGTTAGTCCCATGACTCTGGCGTAGAAGTGGCTAGAGTTTGACACCTGGTTGTGAGCCAGAGTGAAATGGGCATCAGAAGGTTAATCCCAGGCTCACAGCCCTACTATGTAAGATTCCCTTATCAGCCTCATCTTCTTCCTGAGATGTGTTGAGGCCCCTTTCTTGTGATCTTTCCCTGAATCAAAGAACACACATTAAAGTGTACCGGGGGATTCTCTACCTTCTCCAGTGTGTCCTACCCAGCTCAAGGAATGCATGTCTTCACCAGGCAGGCCCGGGCTTCATAAAATGGAACCCAAGGTCCTCCATGTAATGTACCAGTACAGACACACTTGCGCTCATTGTATGCACACAACGCACACACTGTTCACCACTGTTACCTCCACATATTGTGCCACCCCCAGGCACACACATTCACTGTACGTGTACCGCTCAGTCCTGTAGCCTTGCTATATTGTATCATGTACAAGCACACATACAGCTAGCACACACCTCCACTTTGCGTGTACTGCACAAAATAACACTCTTGCTGTATTGTACTTCTCGCAGTGCACACACTGTACTGCACTATACCCTTCCCAGGCACTACTCCTGCACTGTGCAGCCCTTCACATCTAACTGATCTAGCCAAGGGTGAGTTAAGCACACAGCAGCTGACCTTTGTGAGTGAGTCTCACTCCAGTGACACAGGGTAAAAAGGACCTATTCACTCATACTGATCTCTACACGTATGCAGCAACCACCAGGCTTGTGCTGCTTAACTCGTCGAAGGCAATAATCTTCAACCACTGAGAGAGTAGCGCTTTGGGCACCCCTCACAGTCCGACAAGACCGCACTCCATGAGACAGACCTATGTCATGGTGCACATGCATGTTTGCCTATGATAACAAAATTCAGCATTAGGGATCCAGACATCAATTCTGTTGGGCACTAGGGGCAAGGGTACACAGCCATTCCCATGCCTCGGACTTCTCTGTCCCAGCACTGCCCTATTATGAAGAAGAAAGATTGACCACATAAATCTAGTCCTAAGCTACTCAGATTGGTTACCAATTGAAACAGAATAACATTCAAAATCTAGTACATAAAGCCAGGCATCAGAATTAACTGAAACCATTTAACAAGTCACTCATTTTCTGAAGTGGACAGAGGACTCGACAGGAACACTTTTGTGCTTGGAAATACCAAGAGTCAGAACTTGTCAAACACAAAATCAGTCTACGTAGCAGTCAGTAATGCTTTCAGGCACTGGACCTAAGGACAGAATGCTTGACTATATCCTGCAGAAGACATTTAAAAACCTACCTCTTCTGGTTACTTCTGAAATATGAATGCTATCCTCGATACTTATGAGCAACCTTCCTGCATACCTAGAGTGTTAATTCTCTATTATGTAACAGTGTATTTTGGTTGTGTCCTAATGTAAAGTGTGTGTTAAGCAGTGCTATATAAAGCATGTAATCAGATGAGTTCCTCTATGACTGAGACTTTAGTGATCAGGACAGATGCTTCAGCCTGGCCTAATGAGATCTAGCATTCTCCTATGGACTCTTTCCAATGTCTGGACAGGGGGTTGCTGCTTCGTATAATAGCAGCTTTTAATATACCCTAACTCTCTTGTGCTCGTTTTGTCAACTTCCCAAGAGAACACAAATACACTTAACTTTGATTCATGCATTGTGCCACCTGGCCAATACGTGGGTGCTCCTGTTTTTTTTATCAGACATATCACAATGGCATATACCTCAAACAAGCCAAACCTATTGGCATTTCCAGTGCTGGTTAGCAATCTCAAATGAGTGACCACCATTTCTTGTGAATATTTAAACTTGAAAGGTATTCAATTCTGAAAATATTCGAGTGTGAACTAAAGATTATGTGACCTAAGGAAGGGGTAGCAGCCTGTGGAGTGCCTGAGTCACTCCTGCTGTCCCCTTCACCCCAACCCCCCCGACTCTTGTGCCCCTTCTCTCCACATCTTCCTGGGTCCCTCCGTGTGCATAGCTTGCATCGTGTTTCCTCTTCAGTGACGCCCCCACTCTCTTCTGCAAGTAACGCCCCCCCCCCCCCCCCCCGTAAACAGTGCTTTTTATTTTCCTTCGGCGCTGCACATATTTTCACAAGTGCTTATACCTCATTGAAACACCTTACCATGGAATCAGTATTACAGTCGGCATGTGCGCCCATCACTCCGTGTGCATTACAGACGGCAAGGACTGAGTGCTTGTAGTCTGAGCACTTTTGAGTCACTCAGTCTCACTCTCTTCAGCTTCTTCCGGTCATCAGCGCCCCCTTACGACCTGAGCTCACCCGGACACCCGGCGGTGACTGAGTTCACGGTGCGCTGTGCAGGGCCTGATGTCTCTGGGGGGCGGAGCCGGGAGTGAAGGTCGCGGACACTGAGTCCTGAGGGGTTTACAGTCATTGGTGAGGGAAGGGCCAGTGTTCTGTAAAGCCAAGGGCCGGAGTAGGGGGGACGGGGCCCGTTCCAAAGCGGCCCGAGCCCCGCAGGACTCGCCCCACTTGAAGCTGCTCACGAAATACTTCCAGGCGCTTTGACGCCCTGCAACGGTTGAGTCCGCTTTCCTCTTAAAAGCAGGAGTTCATTTCAGACTGGGAATGGGGAAATGAACGTCTCCAAAAGTGACTGAGGTGTAAGGGCAGAGCTCCCTCCACGGGATATATTGTTTCAGTGGAGAGAGGAAACAAAATGAAAAAGTGTCTGTACACAAGCCCGGCTCTTCCTGTCCTCTGAGAGTGAACAGCCGATGACGCACCTCAGTCGCGCCCCTAGAAATATTTGGATGGTGGTAGCCTCAACATTACACTCACTCATCTGGCCCTCAACATTTATTACAGAAGAAATCTGTAGCAGTCGAAAGACTGGGTGGGGACTGAGTAAATTTACTAAACCTATCTGCGGTAGTTCACTCATCTTGCTCCTAGCCCTTGCTTTGTGGATTCACCAGACTAGAAGTAACTGTAATTCCTGTAATCGAATCAGCAGCGCTATATCCCTATACTCGGCATGACTCAAAGGGTTCCTGGAGCCGAGCACTTGTTCATTCAAGTGCCAATAGCCAACATACAGTAGCCCTTGCTACCCCAGTGCTACCCCCAGTGCTACCCCTTCCTAAAGCCGGACACAGAAAGTAGTTCCTCAGTTCATTGAAACAAGGCCGTGGGCACTATATGAGCAAGCCTCGAGGCGCTCAGTCATTCACCAGTTCCCCCATTCTCTGTGATTATTCTTCAAACTATAAACACATCTTTGACAGACGCAGAGCTCAGGCGTTTCTTGTTAAAAGAAACTAATGGCAATAATTTCCCCATCACATATATCAGGTCAAAGTCGCTAGATTGAGCCCCAGTCAGGTTTTCGGTCTGGCTGAACAGCACATCTGTGTCCCGACCCATTGTTTACAGCATACATGGGGCGCACTGAGCTCTGCTCTCTTCGGCCACCACAGATTGTTTGTTCGAGGTAAAGGTCTGAAAATGACCTTGTGCAACGAAACAAATCCTGCTGTTTTCTTTCCATTGCTAGGGACATTGTACACTTTATATTAAAACCGCTGAATTGCCAGGGTCGCTAGAGTGAAAGCAGTATGCTTTAACATAGACATGTAGGCTGACTTACAGAGCACACTGCCCCTGGGCTGAGAGCTGGAGCACACCCCATACCAGCGCTCTGTTATGTGATACACAAGGGGAGCCACATTGGGGAAGCGGGTGCAACACTGGGGAAGGGGAAGCCACATTGGGGAAGGGGAAGGAAGCGGGAGCCACATTGGGGAAGGGGAAGGAAGCGGGAGCCACATTGGGGAAGGAAGCGGGAGCCACATTGGGGAAGGAAGTGGGAGCAACATTTGGGAAGTGAGAACAAACTGCCAACACACGGTGTGGGAAAGTGCTTCAACATTTCCGGTGGGGACTTGAACCCTTCGTAGGGCCCCCGAGCGTGCGCCACTTACCAGTGTAATGTCTAGGAGGCATGTCGAATACAATTTTTCATGCCAAAACATTTGGTGTGACCTTTGTGTGTGTGTCCTCGTGTTGTGCAGAGAGAAACACATCTTGGGGTCAGGAGACTAATCGAGTTTGAAACCAGGAATCTAGGGGGTGGGGTGTATAACCAAATAATAAAACAAACAAAAAAAAAGAAATCCAGGATGGGGGAAGCAGTGGGGGGGAACTGGTAGTGGAGGAGAGGGAACAACATGGAGCAGATGTGTAAGCATTTGGTTGGGGGGCTGAAGCAGCACACGAGGGAGAGAGCAAACAACGACCGTACTCTTGGTGAGCTGAAAGGAGAAGTACTGATTCCCTGAATGCGAGCAGTGAAAGGATACAAGTCATCCAGTCAAAAGGATGGTAAAGAAACTTTGGCCCATGGGAGGGTCAAACATAAAAAGAGGAAGGAAAATCATTCAATAAGAGTGACAAGGTGGCAAACCGGTGGTAAGCAGTGGGCTGCCTCTGATGCACAGAAAAGGTGGCTACGCTTACAGGTCCGCACTTCCTATGTACAATATGTCTGGGAAAATCATGTCACGCGATCAGACTTAGCGCTCAGAGGGTGCCAAACGGGTACAACACCCAACCACCTCGGGTGCAGTTGTGTCGATTGAGGGAACCAATCAACATGGATTATAATACTGGTGTACCAAGACACGCCACAATAGTCCACAAAGTCAATATCTCAGAAAAATGTACCAATCAAAGTTCCATATACGCGTCTGTATTTAGTTGAAATTTTATTCATCTAAGGCACCATGAATCCAATGAACATCAGCCGACACGTGTTTCGTCATCAAGACTTTCTGAAGGCATATGTTTGCAAACAATATAATATCCCAGAATTGATGCGCGGTTCCCGACAGCGTGGAAACACAAATTGTTAGGTTGTTTTGCCAAATACTGAAGGGTTAATAAGTATTCTCTTTAGACACGGCCATGATATGCATTTCTTCGGTGTCGGGAACCTTGCATCACTTCTGATATATTATATTGTTTGCAAACATATGCCTTAAGAAAGTCTTGATGACTAAACACATGTCGGCTGATGTTCATTGGATTAATGATGCCTTGGATGAATAAAATTTCAACTATATACAGACGCGTATTTGCAACTTTGATACAATTTACTAACACATTGACTTTATTGACTATTGTGGTGTGCCTTGGTAAACCAGTATTAAGCTGCCTCTGCTTCCACTGCACCTTTTTTTGTATTGTCCACAAGAGTTCTTTCAACAAAAGACGGCTAAAAGTGAGACGTTAAGCCATTCATTTGAGGCATTGTCAATCATATCTTGGATCAACCGGCACAAATATTTTAGTCTTGGTGTCTTCAATTGGCTGTTTTGGTCTATCCTTCTCCTCCAATGGGATGGGTGAGGAACTATTTTACTTCTGAAAAGTGCAGTTAATCATCACACATAGAATATCTTTCTTGAATAGTACATAGACATCCAGTCCCGTAACCCCCCTCTCCCCATCATCTGGACCTCTGCTTCCCGTTTGCTTGTTCCACAGATCTTCTTTACTTCTCTCCCGCTGCCAGGATATTGCTGACACAGTGAGGGTGCCCAGCGTCCCCGTCCGCCCCCCACCCCGCTGTCACTGGGACGCTGCTTGGGCCACTGCTTTCTTTTTAGATCTCACCTAACAGCGCGCATGTGTTGTTGCTGCAAGGAGTATTGTATACAGCAAAGGGCTTGGAACCTCTCCGTTACTTAATATTCGCTGCGTATCATTTTTTTTAGCTGCCTCCTAATCGCCACCACATACCACACAGCACTTCCGTTTATTTCTCTGGAGTATGGACCAAGTACTGATTTACATTTGGTTAGTGCCCTTCCGCTTCTCGTGGTGTCAGACAGGGTACTTTTTGTTTTCATTTTTCTGTCCATCATGTCCACTTTCATGCTATACCTTTTGGGTTGCTTTTAACTTACTTCTTACATGTTTGTTATTGCCTTGAATTGTTACACAATTCAGCGCTTCCCTTTACAGCATCAAACAAACGGCACAGACTATTAAAGCAGTTTGTGACTGTGTTTCACAGTTTAGTGCTTACTTTTATAGAACCACACAAATGGCACAGAATATTAAACCAGTCTGTACGATTGCTTGTGTTTGTAGGCTGTACATACAAAGCATGTGTCTGTTTAAATCATACGCTGGTATGAAACCAGACAAGCCGTTCAGTTGCATGCTTCAGGCCAGGCTGCCACTAAACGGCAAACACGTTGAACACATCTGTGCCTTTTCAAACACAAAGTTTGTGTCTGTTTAAAGCACTTCAGTGTTGTGCAGCACAGTAGCTACTCCATTTCTCCATAAACCTGTGCCTAAGTCCTCATTCTCATATATATTTCCATCAAACCGTTTTGACACCTTCTATTCGTATGCATGTAGGTGCAAGAAGGTAGCGTAACAGCACAGCTACACTCCACTCTCCTGCAATCTACCCACCCCACATCACTCCAATCTGCCCACTCCACTCAGTGTACTCCACTCGGTGTACCACAATCTACCCTGCTCCAGTCTACCCCTCTCCATTCTACCACATCTAACCCACTCCAATCCACCCCGCTCTACCCAATCCACTTAAGTGTACCCCACCCCACTTTACCTTAATCCACCCCACTATACTCTACCTCAGTCTACACAACTCCCATCTACTCCACTCCATACTATCCTGCTCCAAGCTACCCAGCCTAACCCACTCACTCAAATCCACCCCCTTCTTCCCAAATCTACTGCACCCCAGCCTTCCACTCTCCACCCAGTCTATCCCATTCTACCCAGTCCACTCTATCCCACCCTACCCCACTCCAATCTACTCCTCTCCACTGTTCCCCAATCCCTTCCAGTCTACCCTACTCCTCTCCAGCCTATGCCACTCTACTCCAATCTACCCCAGTCTACTCCAGTGCACACTGGTGTACCCCACTCTTACCTAGTTAACGCCACTCCAGTCTACCCCACTCTATTCCACCCACTCCGGTCTACCCCTCTTCACCCCAATCTACCCCACCCCAATTCAATCAACCCCATCCCACTATAGTCTGCTCCACCCCAATCTACCCAAGTCCAGTTTTTACTACACTCCACTTTACCCCACTCTTCTCCAATGTACCTCACTCCAGTCTACCCGACTCAGCTCCAAGCTAGCCCACTCAACTGGACCACAATCTACGCCACTCTCCTGTCTAACCCACTCCACTTAAGTCTACTCCTCCCCACCCCAAACTACCCGATTCCAATCTAGCCCCCTCAATCTTCCCCCACTCTACTCAATTTACCCCCCTGCAATTCATCACAGTCTACTCCGCTCCATTCTAACCCACTCCGCTCCGATGTACCCCCAACTGTACCCTACTCCACTCCATTCTTAAGTCTACCCCAAACTACCCCTCCGATCCTATCTACCCCACTCCACTTCCATTATACCCCCACTCCATTCTACTCCACTCCACTCTACCCCACTCCAGACAATTCTACTCAGTCTTGATCTACCCCAGTCCAATCTACCCCAGTCTATGGCATTCCACCCTACCACACTCCAGTCCACTCCCCACCACTAACATGTAGCCATGCTAAACCGTAGCTACACTGGTGTACAACATGAATAAAACACTTTACGTGGCTCTCACTTAAGCAAGACGTATTGGCTTTAGCAGTGCTTGTTGAGTGTGCAATGGCTCTGCTTTAATCCTAGTCCATCGGTTCCTCCCCTTTGCTGTTGGAACGCTTCTCACACTGTGAGAGCACCCAGGGCCTCTTCTCCCCAGCCACCATGATGTCACCTCTCTCCCCCGCCATTGAACGTGCTAGGTGGCTTCATCCAGCTGCTCACAAACACTGGAAGAGTCGGGGTGTGTAGCTTGTAAATGACAATGCAAGCCAGATCTGTTTACTTTGCAAGTGCCTGTGAAGAACTGTCCTAGTTTGACTCTTGTTCTAGGCAAGACTGCTGGTTTGAGGATCACAGTACTTGTGTTTGTAGGTGACTATGCCAGTCCTGCAACAAGTCGCGACTGCAGTCCCAACCCTCCCGGCTCACAAGCAGCACCTCACCAAAAACAGAAACAGTAAAAGGTGATTTGTGGCAGCCTTTACGCATGAACTCAAGTGTGAGACAACTCGGGGAGTGTCGTGGTTAAACGGAAATAACCCCTTTCTCACGTGGACAACATGTCTCAATAAAACACAGGCAATGACGAAGATGCAGTAAAGGTTCAATAGGTTTCATTTAGCCAAACTGTAATCTGCGATAAGTTGCATGGGCTGCAATGGTTAGGATAATGAACAGTGCAAGAACCAGAATTGGTAAAGACGAGTCATTAATACAAAGACCCCACCATCTTGCAACAATATGTAATGACATGAGATGTGAAATATGCTTTAACACTCTAGCATGATGAGCCTAACCTCTAACCTCAAAGAGAGCTGGTATATTAAATCTAATCTGCCAATGCCATGTGCATGAGAAGAGCCCCAACCCTCGTTGGAAGGAGGTCTCTAGCTCAGACTCCGCAGGAACACGAAGATTGAGTCAGCGTCAAGGCGTCGGGCAGCATCGATAGCAGCCATGGCATATGCTCGATAGATAACAACAAGACGTGCTTGGGACTGTCATTTATATAAACCATTCCCTCGAAAGCGTGAAGAGGGAAAGTACCTAATGTGAACACCTGCAGTTTGTTTATCTTTGTTGCTTGATATTGACGCCTTTGCGCGTTGGCACTGATAACGCAAAACTAAAACATGGGCCTAACTAGAAACAAGGCAGCCATCTTAAAAGATTTCATTAAATGAATGCGCTAAAACAGAGCAGGCTAAGTAGGGTAAGAGTCACTGGGTGACGGGGCACAAGTCTGCAAGCCAAAGGCTGAGCGAACTCCTGTATCCCATTAAAACGAACTAGGATTCACTACAGAACTTGTGAATCACTTGGAAGCGAGCATCTTTTGGAAAATGACCAAGAAGGTGCGTAGGCGCTGCTTCACAGCGCTTCCCAGAGGGTGCTGGTGGCCTAGGACCACCGGCCCATCTCGTCAGCTCATAGACTACTGCTGTCTCACACTATTGTGACCGTGGTCTCCAGCTCTGCCCTGACTTCTCCAACATACTCCGAGCGACTACGTCCATAGAGCATCATTGGCTATTGTGACCGTGGTCTCCAGCTCTGCCCTGACTTCTCCAACATACTCCGAGCGACTACGTCCATAGAGCATCATTGGCGGTATGATTTAATTCATGCTCCGTAGCGCTCCGAGTCGTGAAGACAGAAGCTGGTGCCCTTGAGTTGCAGGGACACTATATTCAGGGTAACTGGAATTCACGGTTCCGAGGCTGTGTTTTTTCACCTAACTAGGGATTTGCCTATTTTGACTCATTATGTATCATTTATTGCGTAACCTGCACAATTTAACAAAAAATGTTCCTAGCTCAAATAGATTCAAAGTTACTAAACGTGGCGCAGTGGAACGTCCTTCGCAAAGGTTAACTGGTCATTTTGTAGTGGAATCTTTGCCCAGACAGTAATGCCAAGTCCAAAAGGTATAAAATGATGTACTAATGCTATTAATAATGTGCTACGCCGTGCCGCATAATTTGCCTTCTCTTGCCGCATAGCCGCTAGTCTTTGCGAGTGCTCGCTTTTTGATGGTCAAAGCGCCGTGGTATTTTCTTACAGTACATGCAGTTGTGCCCGGTGTACTGGCTTCTCGCCACATGTGCACGGGCCTTTCCTTGTGCTAAGGCATCCTCACAGGGGCCTGCTGGGGACCGAGGTCACTTCCAGACCCGGCCTTGGCACAGCCTCGTGGACCAGACGCTAACTCCCGCTGCCAGGGCGGCCCCTGAGGGGCGAGCAGCTTCACATAGGGCGGAACAGGGTTCGCCCAAGATGACACGGTGCGCCGAGGCCGCTGTATGTAACTCATCCATCCTCCGGTACCTTCCCCCTGTCACTGCACCTCTTATGGTGAGGGCCCACCACTCTGCGACCCCCTCCCCCCCATCACTGCACCTCTTATGGTGAGGGCTCACCACTCTGCGACCCCCTCCTTCCCCCTGTCACTGCATCTCTTATAGTGATGGCCCACCACTCTGCGACTCCCTCCCTCCCCCTGGTGAGGGCTCACCACTCTGCGACCCCCCTCCATTACCCCTGTCACTGCACCTCTTATGGTGAGGGCCCACCACTCTGTGACCCCCTCCTCCTTCCCCCTGTCACTGCACTTATTGTGGGGGCTCTTTTCACCCTAACCTGTACCCACTGCAGGTGAGGGCTCGCCACCGCGACCCCCTCCCCCCCCATCACTGCACCTCTTATGGTGTGGGCCCACCATTCTGCGACCTCCTTCCCCCGGTCACTGCACATCTTATAGTGATGGCCCACCACTCTGCGACCCCTTCCTTCCCACTGTCACTGCACCTCTTATGGTGAGGGCTCACCACTCTGCGACCCCCTCCTTCCCACTGTCACTGCACCTCTTATGGTGAGGGCTCACCACTCTGCGACCCCCTCCTTCCCACTGTCACTGCACCTCTTATAGTGATGGCCCACCACTCTGCGACCCCCTCCTTCCCACTGTCACTGCACCTCTTATGGTGAGGGCTCACCACTCTGCGACCCCCTCCTTCCCTCTCACTACATCTCTTGTGGTGAGGGCTCACCAGGTCGTTAGCTATACCCTCTGCTGGTGAGGGCTCGCCCAGCTGTGACCCTCCCCATCCCCCCCGTTGCTGCACTTCTTATTGTGGGGGCTCTTTTCAACCTGTACCCTCTGCGGGTGAGGGCTCCCCCAGCAGTGATTCCCCACCCCGCCCCCATACCTGGTTACTGCACCTCTTATGGTGAGGGCTCTTCTCACCCTAACCCGTACCCTATGCAGATAAGGGCTCATCCAGCTGTGACCGTCCCCTACCCCTCGTCACTGCACTTCTTATTGTGAGGGCTCACCCAGCCATAACCTGTACCCTCAGCAGGTGAGGGCTCACCTCCGGCTGGTGGACACTCTGTACCCGCTGCAGGTGAGGGCTCATCCCTGGCTGACCTAGGCTCTGTACCCTCAGCAGGTGAGGGCTCACCTCCGGCTGGTGGACACTCTGTACCCTCAGCAGGTGAGGGCTCACCTCCGGCTGACCCAGGCTCTGTACCCTCAGCAGGTGAGGGCTCACCCCAGGCTGACCTAGGCTCTGTACCCTCAGCAGGTGAGGGCTCACCTCCGGCTGGTGGACACTCTGTACCCTCAGCAGGTGAGGGCTCACCTCCGGCTAGTGGACACTCTGTACCCGCTGCAGGTGAGGGCTCACCTCCGGCTGACCCAGACACTGTACCCTCAGCAGGTGAGGGCTCACCCCCGGCTGACCTAGGCTCTGTACCCTCAGCAGGTGAGGGCTCACCTCCGGCTGGTGGACACTCTGTACCCTCAGCAGGTGAGGGCTTACCTCCGGCTGGTGGACACTCTGTACCCGCTGCAGGTGAGGGCTCATCCCTGGCTGACCTAGGCTCTGTACCCTCAGCAGGTGAGGGCTCACCTCCGGCTGGTGGACACTCTGTACCCTCAGCAGGTGAGGGCTCACCTCCGGCTGGTGGACACTCTGTACCCTCAGCAGGTGAGGGCTCACCTCCGGCTGACCCAGACTCTGTACCCTCAGCAGGTGAGGGCTCACCCCAGGCTGACCTAGGCTCTGTACCCTCAGAAGGTGAGGACTCACCCCCGGCTGGTGGACACTCTGTACCCTCAGCAGGTGAGGGCTCACGTCCGGCTGGTGGACACTCTGTACCCGCTGCAGGTGAGGGCTCACCTCCGGCTGACCCAGACTCTGTACCTTCAGCAGGTGAGGGCTCACCCCCGGCTGACCTAGGCTCTGTACCCTCAGCAGGTGAGGGCTCACCCCCGGCTGACCTAGGCTCTGTACCCTCAGCAGGTGAGGGCTCACCTCCGGCTGGTGGACACTCTGTACCCTCAGCAGGTGAGGGCTCACCCCAGGCTGACCCAGACTCTGTACCCTCAGCAGGTGAGGGCTCACCCCCGGCTGGTGGACACACTGTACCCGCTGCAGGTGAGGGCTCACCTCCGGCTGACCCAGACTCTGTACCCTCAGCAGGTGAGGGCTCACCCCAGGCTGACCCAGACTCTGTACCCTCAGCAGGTGAGGGCTCACCTCCGGCTGGTGGACACTCTGTACCCTCAGCAGGTGAGGGCTCACCTCCGGCTGGTGGACACTCTGTACCCTCAGCAGGTGAGGGCTCACCTCCGGCTGACCCAGACTCTGTACCCTCAGCAGGTGAGGGCTCACCCCAGGCTGACCTAGGCTCTGTACCCTCAGAAGGTGAGGACTCACCCCCGGCTGGTGGACACTCTGTACCCTCAGCAGGTGAGGGCTCACGTCCGGCTGGTGGACACTCTGTACCCGCTGCAGGTGAGGGCTCACCTCCGGCTGACCCAGACTCTGTACCCTCAGCAGGTGAGGGCTCACCCCCGGCTGACCTAGGCTCTGTACCCTCAGCAGGTGAGGGCTCACCTCCGGCTGGTGGACACTCTGTACCCTCAGCAGGTGAGGGCTCACCTCCGGCTGGTGGACACTCTGTACCCGCTGCAGGTGAGGGCTCACCTCCGGCTGACCCAGACTCTGTACCCTCAGCAGGTGAGGGCTCACCCCCGGCTGACCTAGGCTCTGTACCCTCTGCAGGTGAGGGCTCACCTCCGGCTGGTGGACACTCTGTACCCTCAGCAGGTGAGGGCTCACCCCCGGCTGGTGGACACTCTGTACCCTCAGCAGGTGAGGGCTCACCTCCGGCTGGTGGACACTCTGTACCCTCAGCAGGTGAGGGCTCACCTCCGGCTGGTGGACACTCTGTACCCTCAGCAGGTGAGGGCTCACCCCCGGCTGACCTAGGCTCTGTACCCTCTGCAGGTGAGGGCTCACCTCCGGCTGGTGGACACTCTGTACCCTCAGCAGGTGAGGGCTCTGGTGCAGAGGCGGCGAGCCACTGAAAGCCGGAGGCAGGCTTGAGCCTGAAGCCTGGCTGAGCTCAGGGTCCTGTTGGGACCTGGAGCCTACAACGAGCCGCGGCTGCAGTTGCTATCTCCCTGACACCCTCCCTCTACCCAGGATGTGGCATTAGGGCCAGAGCTACTGACTTTGGACCTGGGGAACTAGGTTTGATTTTCTGCGTCAGCTCAACATCTTGTGATTCTGGAGAAATCACTTAATCTCCATGTGTCTAAAAGAAATGTGCAACCTTGTATGAAGTAGCTGGTGCTCGCCTAAGGCGGCTAAAATATCTTCTAAGTGCGTTTGTACTATTTAGGCAAACATTTTATTTTATGGAAATTCCTTTTTTTGATTTTTTATTATCGGGTATGAAAGCATTTTCAAATATGTGAGTTCAGAATACCAGTTTAGTACAAAGCTAATGTGTTTGATTTAATGGACTTTAATGTTGCTTTATAATAATCTGCGCCGTGTGCGGGGTTCACGTGTCCCCTGCCCTGCCTCTGAGTTCACTAAAAGTTCATGTTTAAAAACATGTGCAAGGCTGTAATCGGGGCCTCTGGGATTATGCGATTATATGGCTGCGGCGTTTCCCCCATAATTGGGGATCGGCCACATTTGCCACATAATCCATCATCTGATGCATAGTACCATCTCCCGTGACCTCTTGCTGCACCACATTAAGCACTGAGCACTCTCACCCGGCACTGATCATAGACAGTCATGTTAGGAGCTTTCTTATCTCCCGAGAGGACTGTTACTTCAGGGGTACCTCGGAACTCCCAGCTCAGCCCTGCACTATTTAACATGGATGTGGCCCCTTGATTTCATTGATCACCTCTTGTCCACTGAAGCTACACCCTGTGCGGATGACGCTTCCAAGCGCTGCCTAGCTGCAGTAATGATGCGGTGGATGCAACGTAA
Organism: Pleurodeles waltl; assembly: GCF_031143425.1. Lineage (NCBI taxonomy): Eukaryota > Metazoa > Chordata > Amphibia > Caudata > Salamandridae > Pleurodeles > Pleurodeles waltl. Next base: position 1,802,125,110 of record NC_090444.1, on the reverse strand, counting down.
TCACTTGAAACGCACCCCGATAACCCCGAGATTATGCTGCTCAGGTCGTCCGATTCCTTCGATCCAGCCTCACGGTGCTCTGATTTCACGCCCCCTTGCCAGCCGTGGTCAAGGTTGTGCAAAACCTTGGAGTACAATTTGACGCTTCTCGGTCTCTGCCCGCAAGCGCTTGCAGTGCTGGGAATCTGTTTTAGTCTAATAAAATCACACAGAAAATGTTCCTTGACTGCCTTCCATTAGTGGCAAGAAAGACCTTTGCTTTAATAGCGCCCAGATTGGATACTTCAAGTTGGTATGCGTTCATCACAATAAACTGTTCAGAAACGACAGGCCGCCCTTAACGCGACACAGTAACGGCAGAGCTTCCGTGTTAAATACACTTTTTGAGCTTTGAAAGATGAGATCATATTTTACATGATGTTTGGTGTATGGTTTACATAGCAAACCTTTTCAGGGCTCGGCTCGTGCACGGCTGAGAGAGCCGAGCCGTCCCCTTGGCTCGGCTCTCCCTGTGCACGCGCTGCTCGCCCACCTGTACTGTGGTGAGAGCTGCTCGGTTACCTTTGTTATGCGCTTGTAATTTCCTCGAGCGCGGGCGGCCACCAGAGGGCGCCCGGGGTCCGCGCTCTGCTGCGAGGATCCCCCAGAAATGATACGCGTGCGGTGCCCCCCTGCAGCGCTCACGCGGGCCCGTGGGGTCCCCGGAGGGTGGTACCCCTTAACTCTGCATCCAGATATTGAACTGTACTCTCCCCTGAGTGTTGTACCCCGTACCCTCCCCTTAACTCTGCGTCCAGATATTGAACTGTACTCTCCCCTGAGTGTGGTACCCCATAACTCTGCGTCCAGATATTGAACTGTACTCTCCCCTGAGCGTTGTACCCCATAACTCTGCATCCAGATATTGAACTGTACTCTCCCCTGAGCGTTGTACCCCATAAGTCTGCGTCCAGATATTGAACTGTACTCCCCCTGAGCGTGGTACCCCTTAACTCTGCGTCCAGATATTGAACTGTACTCTCCCCTGAGTGTGGTACCTCTTAACTCTGCGTCCAGATATGGAACTGTACTCTCCCCTGAGTGTGGTACCCCTTAACTCTGCGTCCAGGTATTGAACTGTACTCTCCCCTGAGTGTGGTACCTCTTAACTCTGCGTCCAGATATGGAACTGTACTCTCCCCGGAGCGTTGTACCCCGTAACTCTGCATCCAGATATTGAACTGTACTCTCCCCTGAGCGTGGTACCCCGTAACTCTGCATCCAGATATTGAACTGTACTCCCCCTGAGTGTGGTACCCCATAACTCTGCATCCAGATATTGAACTGTACTCCCCCTGAGTGTGGTACCCCATAACTCTGCGCCCCGACATTGGCCTGTACTCACCACGTGTGCAGGACCCGTGAAGGATGCATGGATGTGTTGAGGTGAAGACTGGACAGGCGGTCCCTGACCGCTGTTGAAGGTGGGGTGTGGGGGTGCCCGGCCTCGGGTGGTGGGTGGCTGCTGACAGCATCCTTGGGCAGCTGCTGCGGTGAGGGTGTCAGGGCCTCCGTGGTTGCGGGGTCCCGGTTATCCCCGGGGTGGTGATGGAGGGCGTCGGTGCGGGCCAGGGTGGGGCCTCAGCCTGGCACTGGGCTCCTCTCAGCCTCCATGAGCTGCAGGGGAAGTTACACCCATTCATCTTTCCGGGGGCGAGGTGTTGGGGCTTTGTGCAGGAGTATGTGCACGAGAGGGCCTGGGGTGGGCATCCTATGGTCGGGACTCCAGGGGTTTGGGTGGGGGGCGACTGAATGATGGCGCTGAGACCTGGCTGCCTGCACGATGCAAGGCAGTGCCGTACTAAACCCTGCGGAGGCCTCTAGGCAGGCGAAATGTCGCCCCCTCAAAAATTATCTCCTAATACGTTTTTAATTTCACCAACCAACAATTTTAATGAACCCATTTTATTACAGAAAACTAAACACTTCACGTACGTAGTTTGCACCGTTTTTTTTTTTTTTTTTACAAACCGACAGCAGACAGAAGATGAGCTTTTAAGAGACAAACTCTTATGTGCATCTGATGTCTATGGTTTATGTACTTTAGGTTGTTAATGTGTACATTACATTAAAACATAATTTTCTCTCTAGACTCTATAACGTAAAGTTTTCATTTCTTTGAGTTGATTCATTTTTCTCTCTTTTGGAAACAATTTAAGAAAGCTTCATTGTAATATTCTTTCAAGATCAGATCAATATTATTTTAAACGGTTGTCGCAGGGCCCCTAAAAGAAGTGTGGCCCATAGGCCGGTGCCTACTTTGCCTATGTTAGGTGCTCTGCCCTGCCACACGTGTGTGCTTGAACACGTATGTGTGCACACTTCCCATGTGCTTGTCTCTGCCTGGGGAGGCGCTCCTGTGGCATCGGGAGCAACTGGGCTGTGTAGAGTCCAGCTGGACTCATTCTAGTGTTTCTGCCAGCCACTCTGCTGAGGGCTGGTCTTACTTGTGGAACCTACACCCACCCAACACAGGCGTCACCAGTCAGGTGACCCAGCCAATAAAAGGGGCCGGGCGCATGTGCCTGAGGCCAGTCTAATACCACCCTACCACCGTGTCTGCGTCACCTCATTTACAAGCATGAGGGCCTAGGGCCCCACATTACATTGGCGACGAGGGTGGGATCTGCAACCCCACGTGGTTGCAGACATGAACCTGAAAACAGGAAGCAGAGGAGAAGGGAGGCCGTCGCAGCCCCAGCGGTACAAAAGAAGGGGGTGAGTGCTGCTGATCAGCGCGTCCCGCAGCACTGCCAAAACGGCTGCGGGCGCCGAGAATAAAGCGCTGTGAGGCTTGTGTTCCCGGTGCCCCCAGAAGGAATTGCCCTGAGCGCGCCCTCCCCAGAGTCAGCACATGGGTAGAAGGCGCTGTTGCGCGCCGTGAAGAAATGAATGGCCAAAAGAAAAACGCGCACCGAAGAAAACAGAGGAATGACTAGGGCCGCCCCCTCCTCCCCTCGAAGAAAGTGCGGAACTGTGTCCGGGGCCGGTTGCCCCAGGAAAAGAAGGCGGTCCGCAGCGTGTCATGCAGCTGCAGCTGCGGCCGCGTGTGATGAACATGGTGCGATCGGCACCGAGGGAAAAATAAAATTACCGGGGCGTTTCCCCCTTTTACTTTTAAAGTGGCGCTGTCGCGCGCCGTGCGCTGTGAGAAGTTGCCAAAGTGTGGCCAGGGCCGGTCGCCTCTTTTCATTTTGAAGAATGGTGCTCTCGCGCACCTAAGAAAATGCCCAGGGCCGCCCCCACCACAAAAATGCCGGAAAACGTCCGCAGCACGGAGGACTGCTGCAGCCGCAACATAAGGTCCCCGATGGTGCTGGCATGCACCACGAACGAAACGAAAATGCCCAGGGGCTGCCCCCCCCCCCCCCCCCTTGTCCCAACAGGAATTCAAGCATGAGGTTCAGACACGCACTGAAATAATTGGAAATAACATGGTGCAGACACGCACCAGATGCCCAGGGCCGCGCCCCCACCTCCCAGCAACTGAATAAAGAAGTGAGGTGCTCACACGCACCTAGAAAGGAAAAAAACAGTACCCGGAGCCCCCAACCCCCTCACTAAAATTCGTGCCATCTGCACGCCTCTTCAAACAAGGCTGTGCAGTTTTAGAAGAAAAAAAGTGGACCGAAGAAGAAAATAAAAAAAACACCGAGAGAAAAGGGAGAAGATAAATAAAATTGAACTTACCTGCAGCCCCCACCAGCATGACGGAGTCCTCCCAGCAGCATGCCCTCCTCACCGGCATCTGTTGAAATAAAGGAGGCCGGTAACAGGAAAGACCGTCTTGAAGCTAGAAAAAAAAGTGCACTACTGGCATCCAGTGGCCAGAGTTGGTATTGCACCCTATTTCTGTTTTAAAGGGAAAACAAGCTTGGATGAAGGAAAGTTTACAGCAGCACCTTCAGAAAGTGACTGCTCCACACCAAGAGTGCGCCCGTGGACAGAAACGGCGCAGAAGACGGAAACGGCGAAGAAGAAGGAAGCGACGCTGCAAAAGAGAAAGAGAAGACTGCAGCTGTCCCAGCCAAGCTGCAACGGTGAGAAACGGACGCAAGTGCCACGTGAGGTCCGAAGAGAGCGCGCATGGTCTGCGCAGCCCCTGGCGGCCGTCCGCCGCCACCGACGAGAGAACGCCACATGCCCCAGCAGTGATGGACATCACCGCAGGACAAGAAAGGGACATGCCAGGCGTTGCCACAGGACGCCCAGAGAAAAAAAAGAGACTGACACGTGCGCAGCGTGCAGAGAGCTGCGCCAGAGAATGTGACGACATGGGTAAAAGTGAAGATGGAAAGAGTACCCGAGAGCGTGACGTAACGCACGGGACAAGAGGCCATGTCAGCTGGACGCGCAGCAACGGAAGATGGCCACTGTGAGCAGGTCATCTGAACTGACCGACCCTGCCAGAGCAGATGGCAGGAGTGAGCGCCGTAACAGCGCAGCCGAGAGGAGCAAGAGTGGCGCCCTCGAGTGAAGAGAAGGAGGAAGAGAGCGGGGACCCTCCTGCCAGAGAGAGGTCCACCAAGAGGATCCGGGAATGGACCAGACCGAGAGAGGTCTTCCTGAAGAGCAGATCATGTCCTACCCGCAGGACTCAGCCTGTGAGAGGCTGCGACCGAGCAAGATGCACCAGAGGAGGTGCAGTGATAGGTCCATGTGACGTAGCATGCGACCTGTGGCACAACGCCACATCGAGGACAAAGAGGAAGATGCACCAGCGAAGGTGCAGTGAGAGGTCCGTGTGAAGCAGCATGCGACCCGTGGCACAACGCCACGTCGAGGACAAGGAGGAAGATGTACTAGCAGAGGTGCAGCGCAAGGTCCATGTGCCGCAACATGTGACCTGTGGCACGATGCCACACCAAGGAGAAGAGAGAGTGGCACGATGCCAACAAGAAATGAGGAGAGGAGTGTGACAGACCGGTCACACCACAGATCAACTCCATCGCAGGTGTGAAAGTGGAAGGAACTAGAGTGACACAACTGAGGACTCGTGCGAGCAGATGAGGAGGTACCCATCAGTACAAGACAGTCACCGGGGTGAGCAGACGTCACTGAAGACAGCGATGCGGGTGGTCCCCCACGCTTCCCAGTACGACCGACCTGTCACCGGCTGCTTGGCTGTGATGGCATCCCTGACGCCGACTGCACAGGCCACACAAGACCCGCCGTGGCCACTACGTCCATCAAGTGGTCCTTCCGCTGACGAAGCCGCCGCCACCTGTTTGATCTGCAAAACGATGAAAAAAAAACATCATCATCATGATGAGGTGCATCGCCCAATCATCGAAGGAGGAGCACAGCACCACCTGAGTGGAGACAGTCCGCAACAAGAACCGACGCTGACAAGGCATGTCTGGCAACGTAGAAACTTATCATCTGAACACTTGCCATGAGCTCCGTGAACCAGACGCCTGCCGGTGAGAGCAGACCAGATCATTGGGACCATACACCCTTGGGGTTGCACAAGACTAGGACGTGGCCCTGTTGGGAGTTCAGAGAGACTCCTTTGGCGTGGCCGATGTTGGCCCGCACAGCCCACGCAGTCCAGCTGCAATCCAGGGACAAGGGCCTCCAACAAATTCCTGTGAGAGCGGAATATCACTGAGAGAGAATGCTACTGAGACAGCTCCACGTCAGGCATCTGGAAGCACGGAGGTCTCATATCGAGAGACTGGACACCTGAAGACTTTGCACCGTGGCCAGAGCACCTGAATCCAGATGGCTCGAGCAAGCGGGCCCTGCATCAACAACCCTTGTGGCTCCATGCGAGACTAGGATGTGGTCCTGTAGGCTGTTCCTCTGAGACGTCTTTGCTGAGCCTGAGATAGGCAAGCACAGCCCACACAGTCCTGTGGAAGCCCGCGGAAGGGCCTCGAGGAGACTCCTGCTTGATGGAGGTCTGGCACGAGAGGGAAGACTGCCGCTGCTCTGCCGCTGGACTTCCAGGCGCCCCAGGCCGTCACCTCATCTGCAGTCTTAGGAGGTAGACAATCTCCAGAGTCAGAATGCCGTCCAGAACTGTGTACAGTGGACTCCCCACTGCTCCAGATGCACCCGCATCAGAAACTGTAAATAGACTTTGACCACATGAGCCCAGGCAGGACCTGATCAACAATATCCAGCGAACTGTGAGGTCGTGGACAAGCGAGTGAAGTATCTGGACTTCATCCACACTGTGTTCGTGCCCAGCTGTACCTAGTTAAATTATGGACTCGTGCGGAGGTGTCCGGGTGCTCCCAGCTGCGCCATGTCCACTGCAATTCTGCAGTCTGCCTTTTCGAGGCCGAGAGACTGATTGTGGTGCTTTGTTATTGTTTCTTTTACAGGTTGGACTTTTGTTTGGTTCCTCAATAAAGTTTGGGAGGGATGTAGAGTCCAGCTGGACACATTCTAGTGTTTCTGCCAGCCACTCTGCTGAGGGCTGGTCTTACTTGTGTAACCTACACCCACCCAACACAGGCGTCACCAGTCAGGTGACCCTGCCAATAAAAGGGGCCGGGCGCACGTGCCTGAGGCCAGTCTAATACCACCCTACCACCGTGTCTGCGTCACCTCATTTACAAGCATGAGGGCCTAGGGCCCCACATTACAGGCTGTAAATTTGTCAGATGCGAGACTGTGCTTGGAAGGGGCTGGGACTGGCCTCTCTCCTTGATCCGTAGTCTGGGGGAGCCCTGATCCTTGGGGGCGCAGCTGCAGCTTTCGGGAGATCTAGTTTTTATCACGGACGGAGTACATCCAGCCTTGGTCATTTTCTGAAAATCTAAAGTTCAACACCTTTGGTGAGGTTGGTTCGGAATGATGCCATGTTCTAGCCCGTGCCCATTAGGGACGGCCATGCCCTCCAGTTACTGCAGGCACGGGGGGTGGTAAACAGCATGTCTGATGTGCACATGCAGTGAAGTAGGGTGCGCTGAAGTACCGTAGGCAGGGCCACTGGAATTATGGGGCAGGACAGGACCAAATTATGCGACAGAGTTGGGTGACTTATGCGGCAAGGAAAGACAAATTATGCGGCACGTTTAGTAATAGCGTTACTTCGTTTTTTCATAATTTGTAAAATGAGTTGTTCCTCACTAGTAACAGTTTAATATCCAAATATAGCAATAGAGCGACAGAAAGGTGACCAGTCCAGCTTTGCAAAGCGCCTTCCACTGCGCGGAAACACGTCACCGCATTTTTTGTTACTTTTGAACCATTGGAGGTAGAAACATTTTGTTGTTGTTGTTAAACATCTACAGATTATGTGGCAGAGGATGGATTGTGTGGCAAATCAGTCAAATTATGCGAAAATCGCTGCGGCTGCACAATCGCATAATTACGGGGGCCCTGACCAACGGTAACCATCATTAAGAAAGACAATGTTTTGTAGGTTTTTCAGCGTAAATAAAAACACCCGCTTGGCGGTGCTCTCAACCCCTGTGCTTCACACGAGCGACGGACTCCCATGAATTATTTTGCACACACAGCACAGACTACGTCATCCATGTGAATGATGGATTTCAGCGAGCGAGAGGGCTGGAAGCACACACCAGGCACTGTGCTCACCACATGTTCATATTTAAAACACATTCATTACAGAACCGCATAACAGTTGCATGTTCTGGAGCGTTGGCATGTACACACCAAGAGCCCCGAGGTTGATTTCCATGTGACCCGAGCTCACCGTGGCGCTCTTGACCCATAATGCACAGCTGCCCAATATTTACCCTCTGTACCGTTGGAGCAGTGGCGCTACCATCGTGTTTTAAAAAAATAAAACAAATATATTTTTTCGATTTTACTAAAACAGCCAGGCTCGTTTACAAACAAAGCCCACACATCCCTCTGAAGTGCGACGGCCCGGTCCACTAATGACGCAAATAGGTCGCCTCTTAAAAACCCGACTATTGTTGATTCGGCAGAATTATTCGGTTTAATTCAAACCAAACGGCTGAACTTCCAGATACACATCCACAGTACTCCAGAAGGCGCCCAGCTCCAGCTTGGATGGGTGAAATGTGCCCAGCATCTCGCCTGGAAGCCTGGCTGCAGTCGGGTGGCCCAGGCACCAGCTCTGCCCAGGCTGCCCTGCGGGCCCTGCCTCCTAGCAGGGATAGCCAAGCTATACTGGGTGCTGTGAGTGGTGCCCCACACGGCCGAAGGTAAATCCGACCAGGTCACCTGTGCTTAGCTCATTCAGCTGGCTCCCTGCTGAAGCAAGGAATACTTTCAGATTGCCCTACCCCCCCCCCCAATACCCCCACCCCCCCAATAGGGCTGTTCATGGGGGCGCCCTGCTCCGTCCCTCCAGATAACTTCACATTTCAACATAAGTTGAAAAGCACGAGAACCCCTTGGTCGAGATCCCAGTGATAAATATATACAACCCTCGTTCTCTGGAAATGTCCCCATACTATGAAACTTCCTGCCATTGGATATGAGAATAATTCAGTCTTCCGGGCTACTGAGAACCGGGTCTTGTCCTCCCGGAAGTGTGGTCTGAGTAGCAGGTTTCTATCCTTCTTCAAGGCTTGTGATTGGGCAACATCAGTGACTGTCAGGGTCCCCTCGTGGCTCATCACTGACGTTGGTGCTTGGATCGGGCTAGTGCTTAGAAGGCTCCTGTACTAAACTCATGGATTTCTGGGTCCCTGGCCTGCCCCTTTATGAACTGTGCAAGTTCATCCTTCTACTTATTCCCCCAGTGAATGCTCTCTCTTCTGTTGCTTGTTTGCCATAATGATGCCGTCAGGTCCTCACCCATCTCTTCACCCTGGTGCCCTGCAGTGCCCTCTGAAGCAAGCCCTCTTATGATGTAAAGTGCCCGGTACCTCCAGGGCTGGTTCCTTGTATGTAAACCCGGTAACCTCAGTACATGTGTATGTATGTATGTATGTATTGAGTATTTGTAAAGCGCATTCCAACCCGTGGGCATCGAAGCGCTGACTGAGGTGGGGCAGAATCCATGTACCAAGGGACTCCCCAGTTATTGCGGGAAGAGCCACGTTTTAACCAATCTCCTAAATCTTAAATGGTTATGTTCTTGCCTAAGATTCAACGGGAGTGAATTCCAGATTTTGGCGGCCGCAATGGTAAACGCTTTATCTCCCCATTTCGCCTTCTTAGTACGGACGGTTTGAATTCGATAGGCAGAAGCAGACCGCAACGGCCTATTAGGCCTATAGAATTGTAGCTTGGAGGTCAAAACGTTGGGCCCAATCCCATGGACAGCTTTATGAGTGATGCAGAGTGCCTTGAAAGAAAGCCGCTGGGCTACCGGAAGCCAATGAAGGCTTCTGAGGGAGCTCTTAGCAGAGGCCCCACAAGGTAACTTCAATACAAGCCTAGCCGCGGTGTTCTGCATCACCTGTAGCTTGTTGAGGGATGCTTTATCCAGGTTAAGCAGCAGCGCATTTCCATAGTCCAATCTAGAAATGACTAGAGCCAGAGTAGCGGCAATTTTACAGGAGGGTGGAATAAAAGGGAAAACTTTCTTTAATTTCTTCAGCATCCACATACAGGACTTAACTATCAGATTAACCTGCGGTTTAAATGACAGTTGGTCATCAAACAGTAACCCTAAGTTTTTCGAGGTGGATCCTGGCTCCGGGAGGGTGCCGCATTCTTTCGGCCACCACATGGAAGACCAGAGATCCCTTTTCACCCCGAAACACAGGATTTCCGTTTTTTCACAATTGAGTTTTAGCCAATTGGCTCTCATCCAATTGTTTACTGCTATCATACAAGCATTAAAGCGGATAGCCACTTTCTCCAAATCATTATCGATAGGGATGATGATCTGAGTGTCATCAGCATACAAGGTGGGAATGAAGCCGAAAGTACGAATTAATTCTGCCAGCGGTGCCACGTACACATTAAACAGCGTAGGGCTGAGTGACGAGCCCTGAGGGACCCCACACGGCAGCCGATAGGCTGGGGATCTAAAATCACCACTACATGTGTCCGCCCGCGTGTGGCACAGAGAAGTCTGGTGTGACTCCCGAGATGTCATCACGTGACAGCCTCATCCTGCAAGGCCTATGTTTGTCATGAAATTATTTTTGAACCTGGTTCCCCAAACTGCTGGTCCGGCTCCCCTTTCACCCCTATTTACTAGTTGTGGTTCTGTTTTTTTTTTTTTTTTTCCAATCTGTCCGTCTGTCTCCCATCCCACCACATCTGTGTGCCCTGGTCTAGGCAGTAGCCTTTCGTATAATCATTGACCCCATATCATACCACATTGAGGTCCGCAGTAAGGCACTGCATCGCATGGCGGCGTGGTACCAGGGGCAGTGCTTAATTTGCGCTTGTTTCCGGTGCTGAGCACTGGCACTTAACATTTGCTGCGAGCAAAAGACACACATGGGAAAGACGCAGAAAGAGAAAAACGAAAAAACGTCCCAAAGTTGGAAAGCAGAAAGCTGCAGGAGTGAGCTGGAGGGGCAGGGAGTGGCTGTAAATAGATTGAGGCCCGAGATGACTTCAGGATTACACTGCCTCAGTATTCTGTGCTCGCACATTTAATTGGAGCAGCCGGGTGTTTCAGAGCAGAGCTTTGAGCACCGGTACGTTTTTATTTACAAATAAAGCACTCACCAGGGGATCTAGTGGGGTCTGGATCAGCAATGCCCACTCTGCCAGGGCTTCGGCCAACGTTTCATCTCTCCTCCCTCACGGCCCCTCCTGCATCGGAGTAAACTCCCATTCCACCTGGCACACGGTTGTAGCAGCACTGTACTCGGGGTGGCGCCCCCCTCATGGGGATTCCAGCTTACCTTTTGGCCACAGCATTTGAAGTCTGTGGCTAACGTTCACTGCAGTTTGAATAGCCTTCTGGGATGCATGTGTGCCTATGCATGTGAAATTCAGCGAACACTGGAGAAAGTTTGCATAGTTTAAAAGACTTCTTGTAGTGTGGGCCGAGCACTAGTCCTACATGAGGTCCACCATCGATTCTTGAAGCACCCATTTCACAAAAGAGCTGGCATCGCATTTTATCAAACCTGACAAGCACATATCATCTGTATGGCCTCTTTTTTTAATTCCCAATGGTAACAAACACTGGTAAAGCTAACGGGTCTGGGTTTAATGTGCCAGCGTTACCCCGTTTGTAGGAGAGCCAGCAGGAGCGGGCAGAGGACATCAGTCTGTCGTGCAGTTCAGTGCAAGCGCCTGAGCGGAGGGTGAAGGGTCACTCCGTCATTAGCATCAGATGAGGCGCATGCTCCAGGGGCTGAGCCAAAGTGTGATTGACACAGTCTCAAGCCAATGGCTGAAGGGATGGTGGAAGAAGGCCAGTGGTTGAAAGGGGTGAACCCAAAGCCCGCTACGTGTAGGTCAGTCCCACAGCTGTGCTGACAAAACCCAGAGCTGAAAACTGTTTTATCCATTTCAGAAAAACTGTTTAAACTTGTTAATCAACCTTTCTACGGGACAGGTGTGCACAGGAAGGACATACTCGTATCCAGTGATTGAATGACATGATTTCGCAGTACTGCAGCGATATATGAACACTGCAAGGCCGGGTACAGTCACATTTATAGGAGTCTATGTAAAGTGCACCCATAGAACCAATATCTGCAGCCCTATTGATGCTGGGAAACAGTTTTATTTCTACTTGTCCCCCACTAAACAAATCTGGAAGGGATGCATATTCAGAGTGGACATCTGTGCTTTATGCTGCGTAACTATCTGTAGTGACTGCCTGCTGGGCCTGTGACGCTGTTGGCAACCAGGTAATCCGTGTGACAAGTATTCAAGTCTACCCTGGCACCACAGGAGGTACTCCTGCAAGCTCACTGCATTGCTAGGTACTGACTTTCAGGGGTTACCACGTTTAAACAGTCAGTGCTTGCTGTCGAAGGGGGGTGTGGGGTAGAACTCGCATTGCTCAGGGCTTTAAGTGGGCCGGGTCTTTCTGCGGGTGCTCAACACCGGCAGTTCTTAAACCCAGATGCTGAGACAGGTCCCTATCGAGTGCTAGGGTGACCACCAGTCCGTAAATTTCACGGACTGCCCGTAATTTCGCCCTACTGTCCGATGTCCGTGATGAAAACCTTAACGGACAGCATTTGTCCGTAATTTGAGCCTTTAACCTAAAGTACAATGGCCGGCAGGGCGAAATTATGGGCAGATCAGTTTCCCCAGCTGGATTGAAAGGCTCCTGTGCTCTGAGGGAGGGGCGGACAGATAGGATACAGACCTTTGTGCCAGGGGTCTCCTTCCCTAAAGAAATGCTAATGTGGGCAATCTGCAAATGCAATCTGCAAATGCAAAGGGGCTTGAAAACCTGCATTGACTTTAACCAAAGTCACTTGAAGCTTTCTGATGGCAAAGATTATTTTAGTGAGGTACTGTAATGGTGTTGCAAGGTGAGCTGTGGTGTGTGTGGTTTTAATGAAGTGTTATAAAAAATGTTAGTACTGGGTATAAACTGTATTTTATTCATATCTGTATTTGAGAAGCACTTTGTAGCAGCCTATATTATGATATAATAGTATTTATATAGCGCTTCCTACCCCCCCTGATGAGGCGTTGACTGCATGTTTAAAATAAGTACTTACACATTCACAGTTTTCAGGGATCTCAGTACCTCATAATACTAACAAACATTGGCAAAGCCAATAGGTCTCGTCTACACAAGAGTTATTGGCTTTGCCAATGTGTTTTAGCCATGTTATACAGAGTGTCTGCTGTTCAGCATGGCTAAAAGTTAGTGGCATAGTCGTGCAGAGAGGAGAAGACTGGCATAGGAGCCGTGGCATAGAGCCAAGTGGTGCAAAGTACAGTGCAGTGGGGTACAGTGCAGTTGTTTAGAGTGCATTGGCGTAGAGTGCAGTGGCATGGAGTGGCATGGGATAGAGTAGAGTGGCATAGAGTGCAAAGGGGTAGAGTGGCATACAATAGAGTGGCAGAGAGTGCAGTAGTGTAGAGTGGTGCAGTGGCAGAGAGTGCAGTGTCGTAGAGTGGTGCACAGTAGAGTATAGTGCTGTAGAGTGCAGTCGCGTAAAGTGGAGTGATGCAGAGTAGAGTGGCATAGGAGCCGTGGCGTAGAGCCCAGTCTTGCAAAGTACAGTGCAGTGGGGTACAGTGCAGTTGTTTAGAGTGCATTGACATAGAGTGCAGTGGCTTAGAGCGCAGTGGCATGGAGTGGCGTGGGACAGAGTAGAGTGGCATGGAGTGCAGTGGAGTAGAGTGGCATGCAATAGAGTGGCAGAGTGCTGAAGTGTAGAGTGGTGCAGTGGCATAGAGTGCAGAGTAGACTTGTGTGGCAGAGAGTGCAGTGGCGTAGTGTAGAGTGGTGCAGTGCAGAGTATAGTGCTGTAGAGTGCAGTCGCGTAGAGCGGAGTTATGCAGAGTAAAGTGGCATACAGTGCAGTGGCATTGAGTGCAGGAGTACAGAGTAGATTGGTGTACAGTACAGTGGTGGAGAGTGCAATGTTGCAGAGTGTCAGTGCAGTGGTGTGGAGTAGAGTGGCACAGAGCAGTGGAGTAGAGTACAGTGGTGCAGAGTAGAGGGCAGTGGCGTACAGTTCAATTGTTTAGAGTGCATTGGCGCAGAGTGCAGTGACAGTGGCATGGGGTATTGTAGCATAGAGTGCAGTGGAGTAGAGTGGCATACAATAGAGTGGCAGAGAGTGCAGTAATGCTGAGTGGAGCAGTGTCCTACAGTGCAGAGTAGACTCATGTGACAGAGTGCAGTGGTGCAGAGTAGAGTATAGTGCCTAGAGTGCAGTGGCATAGAATGCAGTAGTACAGAGTAGAGTGGTGTTGAGTGCAGTGTCGCAGAGTAGAGTGTCAATGCAGTGGTGTACAGTGGTACAGAGAACAGTGGCATAGAGTATAGTGGTGCAGAGTAAAGGGCAGTGGCATACAGTGCAGTTGTTTAGCACTCACTGGTGTAGAGTGCAGTGGCATGGGGCAGAGTGGCGTGGAGTGGCGTGGAGTGGCGTGGCGTGGCGTAGAGTGCATTGGTGCAGAATGCAGTAGTGTAGAGTGGAGTGTATTGGTGCAGAATGTAGTAGTACAGAGTAGAGTGTATTGGTGCAGAATGTAGTAGTACAGAGTAGAGTGGTGTAGAGTATAGTGGCGGCCAGTGCAGTGTTGCAAAGTTGAGTGTCAGCGTGCAGTGGTGTAGAGAGCATTGAACTAGAGTACAGTGGTCAGAGTGGCATAGAGTGCAGTGGTGTAGAATAGATTGTTTTAGAGTAGGGTGCAGTTGCATAGAGTGGAGAAGGGCAGGGTGGAGTGGAGTTGCATAGAGTGGCATAGAGTGTGATGGCATAGAGTAAAGTGGTGTAGGGTGCCGTGGCATACAGTGCAGAGGTGCAGAGTAGATTAGAGTGACGTACAGTGTATTGATGTAGAGTGCAGGGGCATAGAGTTGAGTGTTACATAGTAAAGTGCACTAGCATAGAGTGTATTAGCTTAGAGTGCAGTGGCGTACAGTGCAGAGTTGCAGAGAGGCACAGAGGGGAGTTGTGCGGACTAGATTGGTGTTGCCACTACTGGAGTGGTATAGAATGTATAGGAAGAGAGGGCAGTGGTGTAGAGAGGCGTAAAGTGCATTGGCATAGAGTGGTGTAGAGTAGAGAGGCATAGCATGAAGTAGCGTAGCGTGCAGTGGTATAATGTGGAGTGGTTCAGAATGGAGAAGAGTGCAGTGGCTTAAAGTGAAGTGATACAGAGTAGGGTGCAGTGGTGTGGAGTGGTGCAGAGCAGTGTGGAGTCAAGTATGCATGGTGTGGTAACACACTGCCATTACAGACAACCCATTTGTGATTGAAATGACCATTACATTTGCACAGATATACAGTTTTTCAAATCAAACTATACTGTGCTCAGACGATGATGTGTGGAAATTGCGTCACCTAATGCAATGATTTGTTTAATCATATAAAAGTATTTGTTTCCAGTACAGTTCAGAATTAACAAAAATGTGCTTCATTTGTATTCCTAATTCTGATATATTCTGAAGTTTATTTAAATGTTGTCATGTGATAGAAAAAGCTCTTTCCTAACCCCAGTATTCACCAAGATTGCCGCATAAATCCTCTCTTTGAAGTCAGAGAAAGAAAAGTAAACACTACCTTCCCACTGAAGACAGAGCCTGACATTTGACTTTGTTCTTTGAATGCACAGCAAATGTGATGAGATAAGAACAAGATTTACAGGCCTGCTTACAAAAAGGGAGCACTCGGAAGGATACTATAAATAAGGTTTTGGCAAGGGAAGGGACGAACTCAAGCTGCATGGCCTAAAACAAATAAAGCCGGCAAATTGAAAGCAACAAATGTGAGTTACAAACCACAAGGCCAATGGCAAGCAACGAGCGGAATGAATTGACAAGGAAGCACTATGAATGCACTTAAAGTGATAGCCGTGGGATACTTCTTTGGGGAAAGTCCAGCATTTTAGTCCAGTCCCTATCTTGCAGAGGTTTGGCCACATCAATCATCCAGGTAGTGAGACGAGAAGACCTGGAGTGGTTTCCATGTTGCAGGAAAGGCCTGTACACCCATTCTATCAGTTTGCCGACAGTCCCTATGGTGTAGAGCTTCTGGCACACCTCCTGTAGGGTTAGTGCTAGGTAGCAGACATGAAATAGGGCATTTATTGATTTATTTAAGGTGGTTGTAAGTAAGGAGCTGACTGGGGTGAAGATGGTAGTCTGTCACAAGGGTTTTGGAAATTTAGTAGCTTGCTGTCCAGAAACAAATCCCCCAATTTTAAGACACCTGCAGCATGCCACTGATGGAATTGCTCAGAGCACAGCCGTCCTGTGCGAGTGGGAAGGCTTAGCAAAGGTAGTGCAGGACCATAGGGTTTCTTCGTGTCAGCAAGCTTACAGGTTCTTGCAAGGCAAGAGAAAGCCGTGCATGATAACCCCGGTGATCCGTAGAATGGTCGGTAGGAAACAATGAGCAGTGCATTAAGCCTTCCTTAAAAGTCTTTACTGGTAAACCCAATCTCATGCAGGGAGGTGGGCAGAAAGCCAGCGAGCCACCCATTGGACCTGTGCAGCTGAATAATAGCATTCTAAGTCTAGAAGACCTTATCCACCCGCAGTCACGGGTAGCTTTAGAGTGGAAAGAGCTCCAGACGGTGTTGCAGCGACCAAATCAAATGTGTGGCCTGTCTGAAGAAGGAATGAAAGACGAGCAGGGGAAGGTTTGCATAATAATCCTATCATTGGGGTAGCACACCATCTTCTCTCGTGCCACGTGGCCACTACAGAAAGCAGAAGAGTAGACCAAAAAGCAAACTGGGTTTGGAGGGACCGTGACACTCTGCCAGGATTTCCATCCTGCAAATCAGTGGGAGAATGGTAGATATTAATCACTAGGTATCAAAAGGTAACTGGTTCCCAGTTCATTCTGAGATCTAATTGTATATAAAGGGGAAAACAGTGCAATATGTGAAAGAAACACTAATTACATTTTTAAATGTTTACATTTTGTTTGTGCAATCTACATCCCAAATATTTTGAAGATTGTATGTAAGCTTGACACTTATGGATAACCCAGATCACTAGTTTGGCTTTTGCTCAATTTCAAAACCATTTAAAGACATAGGCAAAGAGGGCAATTGCCTTGCACAACCTTGCAAGTGGTCTAGTCTCTGCTCACCCTTCACAAGCACGAACAGCGGACTATTGCACCAGAAGAGTTTGCCAAGGTGGATGGGGGTTGCTTGTTCAACCACTTGACTGTGCCTCTTCTGTTTCTCTCCAGTGTGCAGAGACAACTCCCCAGGTACCCAATACCTTCCGATAGTCTTGGTGGACCCATCCTGTCTGATTTTAGGAATTGTTCCACCTTGATCTTCTCTGCTTTATTTATCCAGTTATTAGCAATAACCCTTTGAATCACTTGCCGTGGATCTCCCATTTGATCTCAATTTCATCCTCCTCTTTTATTATCTTTGATTGGTAGTCCAGGCTCCCATTTTTGATATAATTGTAGAGTCCCAGACATACACTCTAGTGCTTGAGACTACAGACAAGTTAGGGGAACCTCACATTCTGACATTAGGTGTGAGACTGTCGCCAACACCATCTGCTCTGCCTCTAAACATTGCCAGGTGGTCACCCTAACTATCGACCTCTCCATTTCCGTCCTCACTCTTGGGGTGAAAATAAATCTTAAGTTTTCACTGTGGTTGCACTATTGCCCTGTTGTATTGCATGTCTGGATGCATTGACAGAGCAAGCATCAGAGTACCGGTTGGGCAGCTCTCTATGCTAAGCACAGATTTTGAGCTCGAGTGATTTTAAGCCACGCCCTTAATTGCATCAGCCACGCCCCTTTGAGAGACCCTCCAGTCTTTTTATCCCACTTATAGCCCTGTATATTCTTCAAGCAGTGCTGTTTAAAATAGTGCATTCGCATTAAGTAAAGCGCTTTATAACTTCTATGCACTTCTTTATAATTTCTATAACTCCTCTTATTTGGGGGGGCCGTGTTTGCAGAGCCCGGGAGCAGTGATCCCGCCCCGGCCCTCCTGGTTTTCCCTCTGGCACTGGACGCAGAGTTTATTCAGCGCCTTCTCCTCGTGTTCTTGGTCTGTGTAGATTCATGTGTTACTGGTTAAACTGGTTAAACCCTCCCCCGGGGCGGCCTTGGGCCTGGTGAGCTGGGCCCAGGCCAGGGGCGCCGCCGGACTTATTGTCATGAGAACAGCAGCTTGTCCAACCCACTTGGCCTCCTCTGTTATACTTTGTAACCAGCTCTCCGTGTACCCCAGCATCACCGATCACCCAATCCACGCTCTGCCCTCCGCCCATCTTCCGCACACCGGGGGGCGGAGCCAAGTGCCGAGGAAGATGGCGGCTCAATTCTAGAGCCGGACAGAACGGAGAGAAGGAAGGGGACTAAACATGCTTTTTCCCTGTCAAACTACATAAAAAAGCCAAAAATAGATCATCGGAACCCCACAGGAAACTACTGAAGCTGGAAAATTTAAATAAGACTCTTCACTTTGATCGAAGTCTGCATGCACAGCCTTTACTGCTGTGGAGTTTATTGACGCTCCCTTGGAAACAAAGATAAGGAAATCGGAGCACCAAGACAAAACGGTATTTCTTTCTTAGCATTCTTCAATAACAATATTGCTTGCCATCTAGCTATCATCGGTTGTGCACTCCACGCTAACCCCATAATGCAAAAAATCTTAAAATATACAGTGCACAGTATACAATAGGGGGAAATGTGGACTTGAACGACTCTCCCTTCAAATCGAAAGTCACAAAAGGAAATTCAGACATGCAATGTAACTTTCCGAGCCATAACCTTTGGATAATGCAACCACGATGCACCAGATATCGTTAAATAAGTAAGAAGCACACACTCTGAACTTGTTTATTTGTATGACAATACTACTTCACTTTTTTTTTTAAAAAGGAAGGAGAAGAAGGAAGAAAGAAAAAAGAGAAAAACAAGGAGATGAGGATAGAAACGAAGGAACAAGGGGAAAAGATATAATTTAAAGCTTATAAAAACGAAACGAATAACGTGGACTTATATGCCTGAGACTTTCTCTCTCACCCTGGAAGGTTACTAAAATGTTCGGACATTGAATATAAGTGCTCTTCTTAATTTCAGCATCTGCAGTCGACATCTACTTGGGTGATTGTATAAAGGATTCAGTTTTTCCCATTTTTTTTTTTTTTTTTTTTTTCTTTTTTTCCTTCATAGATCTCTTCTCCAGAGAAAAAGTGTACTAAGACTGCATTAAAAATCAACAAAGTTACTTGTTCAGTTTCTACAATTTAAACAATACTACTGTAGTGTAGTAAATCATAAAATCTACATGACGATTAAACTTTGCAAAAATAAAATCCACTCCAGACTCGTTATCAACAAATGATATATCGGTTCTTTATTCAAACGTGACACAAAGCGTTGCCCAAGCAACCTCGTATTTTTTATTTTTTTTCCCTTCCCAACAGTAATGCTCCGTCAAATATATGGGGCTACACATCAAAAGTACAACTCATATTGAACTTACAAACTAAATCTGGAAAAATCTTGCTCTCTTTTCTCATTGAAGACACTACACAGTGGGCTTTACCTTTTCAAGGCAACTTTGATACTAATCATAAATAAGTTTCTGGAACGTAATAGATGTCAGACCCTAAAGTTGTGCGTCAACTATCATATAGCGCAGCCTTACAAGTTGTACCAGAGATTGCAAACTCACAGCACATAATGGCTGAATCCGCTGCTGCATTTACAACGAATATGGATGCTATCCTGAAAGAACTTCTAGCCATAAGATCGTCCATTTCCTCTTTGGAACACACAGTATCCACTAATACCATGGAAGTCCAAGGACTGAGGAATGAAGTTGTAAAATTCCAGATTAATATGCAATCAACGGATGCTCGCCTCTCGGCTGTTGAAAACCTCATCGACAAGATACCTGACAATAGTCAAGATATTGGATACCTGCAACAAAAAGTGATTGAGTTAGAAGACCGAAGCAGAAGGAATAATGTACGTATCATTGGTCTTCCGGAACAAATAGAAAAGGACAATATTTTGGACTTCTTGACCACTTTTCTTCCGACCTTAACGAAAATTACCTTTTCACAGCCACTTGACTTTCAAAGAGCGCACCGTGTACGTTCACGTGGAATCACATCATCTACGAGACCTAGACATGTTTTGGCATGCTGTTTACATTATCAACAGGCTCGTCATATCATAATGGCCGCCAAAAAACATGGTCCTTATGAATATGACTCATCCCAGATAATAATTACAGCATATTTTTCTGCACCTACAAATTTCAAAAGGAAACAATTTCTAAATTTACGTACTAGGTTAAAGAAAAGAGAGATCAAATATGGCCTTTTGGAACCTGCCACCATGATTGTGACTTTTCAAGGGAAAACTAAAGAATATTTTGACCCTCACGATCTAGAATCCTTTTTGAATGACCTTGATGATAAAGACACTGAAATGGAACACAAATCTACCTCAAATACAGACATTATAGAACCTACACCTTCTATCTCTGCAGAGGATGCAGATCAAGGTGAATGGATACCTGTGCAGCGACAGTGGACACATGGTGGTAAATTTAAGGCATGGAAAAAAAATCACCCAAGAGACAAATCCAGATCTCCCATCAAACCATGAGTAAAGTTTAGTATATTAATCCTAGAGGGGTGATTCGCTATATCTATGACGTAGGAAAATATACTCTGTGTCCTAACAATAGTGTTCCCTCTCCTTTTTTCCTCTTCTCTATCTTCCTTTCACAGCTTCCAGGCTTCTATCCCCTGACTAAAGTTCAATCACTCAGTGTACATACTGTCTTATCTATTAAGTTGGACAGTTCAGTAATAAACAACTCTTCTGATAAGTGATACTTTCCTGTTACTACATTTTCAACGAATCCATATTGGGTTAAAGATTCAAATCTCATATAATTACATAACTACAATCCTAATATTCAATTTTTTTTTTTTCTCTCCTCATATTCTGTTCTCTCAACTTTTCTACTTCTTTTATTCACTTTCATAGATTGGCATTATATATTTCTATTTTTGGTTTTTTTTAAAAAATATTTTTTGATATCGCTATAATATGTCTTCTAACAAGTTAAAACCTCTGAATGTTGTATCTTTAAATGTTAACGGTTTGACGCACTTTATTAAGAGAAAAAAAATAATTAGTTACCTTGGCCAACAAAAACCAGATATTGCTTTATTACAAGAAACACATCTTACTGAATCAGAAAGTGAGAAACTGCAGAGAGAATGGATAGGTCAAGTAATACACGCCAATATAACTCATAAAAATCCTATGGATACCGCCACACCCATCCGGAAATGTGGAGTGGCTATCCTTTTCAATAAAAACCTACCATATAAAATCTTACAAACCTGGACAGATGATGAAGGCAGATATGCATTCGTTAAAATACGTGTCAGAAACTGCCATATGATTATAGGGTCAATATATGCACCTACTGATTCCAAAACGATATTTATTTAAAAAATTACTAGATTACTTTCATCTTTTGGACCCACCAAAGTACTGATTGGTGGAGACTGGAATGTTACAATAGACCCATTTATTGACAAATCTGGTAAACCAGATACCCATCATTCCACCGACAGATATATCCTGAAAGATCTTATGGTTGACTTTGCTCTACAAGAACCTTGGCGTTTACTGCATCCGCATGACAGGGACTATACTTTTACATCCTGTGCACACTCCATTCGTTCTAGAATAGATTATTTTTTAACATCACCAACATTGATACAGTCAATTTCACATGCAGGAATTACTCCTTGTAGTATATCTGATCATGATTTAATAGATCTGCACATCAATATTGGACTTACTCAATCACCTAGAACTCATTGGAGATTTAATACTTCAATGTATAAAACACCACAAGCTAAACTAGATCTATGTCAACACGTGGATCAGTTTCTAGATGAGAATAAAGATTCCGTCACAGATGCAAGCGTATTATGGGGTGCAGGCAAGGCTGTCATTAGAGGAATGATTATGAGGGATTCTTATCTACTTAAAAAAAAAATTGAACGCAGAGAGGATTTCATTGGAACAAGAAGCTCAGTCGCTTACGAAAGATTATAATAAATCAGAATCACCTATCCTTCTAAAAAAATTATTATCAGTTAAGTTTAGACTTAATAATTTGTATACCTCTCAAGCTGAAAAATGCTTATTCCTGATACGACAACGTCATTATGAAAGGGGGGAGAAAGCAGGACGTCTTTTAGCTTATCAATTACGCCAACAAGAATCGTCTAGAACGATTTCTGCTATTAGGAACTCTTCAAATGACTTACTTACCCTACCTACGGATATAATAACTCAATTTCAACAATACTATGAAACACTCTATACCTCCTTGAACTGTGAAGATACATTAGTGGAAGATGAATTCTTTAAAAAATTAAAAATCCCAAGATTGTCTCAAGAACAGAAGCAAAGATTAGAAGAACATATATCAATAGAAGAGATAGCTAAAGCTATTGAATGTCTAGCTACAAATAAAGCCCCGGGAGAAGATGGCTTCCCCATAGAATTCTATAAAATCACAAAAACTCAAATTATTCCAATTCTACACTCCTTTTTTAATGAATCTCTAATCAAAGGCCACTTCCCACCTGAATTTCTAAGAGCGCGCATTATAGTACTTCTTAAACCCGATAAAGACCCTTTGGAATGCTCCAGCTATAGACCCATATCTTTAATAAATTCTGATATTAAAATCTTGGCCAAAATATTAGCGACGAGATTAAATTCAGTCATCACGTCTCTCATACATCCCTCACAAGTAGGATTTGTTCCATCGCGTTCCTCCTCTAACCATCTACGAACCATCCTGCACCTGTTATGGCAACAACGTAATAAACTAGACAAAAATATCCTTTTATCCTTAGACGCTGAAAAGGCATTTGATAGAGTAGAATGGGGATATTTATTCCGTACCATGGATAGAATGGGTATAGGTCCAGATTTTATTACGCTTGCTAAAGGAATGTATAACTCCCCTACAGCTGCGATTACTTGCAATGGCTTCACTTCCCCCTACTTTAAAATCTCACGTGGAACCCGTCAAGGATGTCCTCTCTCTCTCTTGTTATTCCTCATAGCATTAGAACCCTTAGCTATTGCAATCAGGCAAAATATCAATATACACGGTATCGCTACTTTATCCGGTGAGATAAAAGCTTTTTATTATGCTGATGATATTCTACTCACATTATCCAACCCAAATACCTCAATTAACGCTCTGATTGATTTATTAACACACTTCTCAGCATTCTCTGGATATAAGATCAACTGGTCTAAATGTGAAGCTTTGCCAATGAACACCTGTGCCACTTCAACAACTTTAGGGGATCTACCTTTCAATTGGAAATCATCTCAACTGAAATATCTTGGGATCCTTCTCAATACAGGACTAAAAAATATTGCGATGGATAATTTGAACCCCATTATAGACAAACTTAAAAGAGACTTTGTTAGATGGTCTCAACTGAATCTGTCATTATGGGGAAGAGTGCAGATTATTAAAATGAACACAATTCGGAAATTTAATTATGTTTTTAACATGCTATCACTCCCCCTTACTTCGATTTTTTTTTTTTTTTTTTTTTTTTTTTTTTTTAAGAATACAACCTCTCTAATAAGCCGTTTCATTTGGGGAGGGAAAATCCCCCGTATAAGTGATGCGAAATTACACTCATCCTCCCTAAAAGGTGGCCTTAGACTCCCACACCTGGAAACTTACTGGATAGCACAACAATTATCTCACTCGACCTCCATGATATCTGAGAAAGATAAGATACCTATATGGGTCAAATTGGAACAACATTTATTGAAAACTACCACTTCTTTGGCGATTTATTATACTAAAAGTCCTAAATTCTCCCCATCCTCCAATCCAATTATGTATTCATCCCAATTAGCATGGCAAAAAGCACATAAAATTATTAACTGTAATGTCCATATACATTTAAATGCTCCGTTATGGAATAACTCAGCGATTATACATAAAGGAAAAGAGCTAAATTGGTTTATCTGGAAAAAATGTAAAGTCAACAACATATCAGACTTATATAATCAAAACAATTCTTTGAAATCATTTACACAACTTCAAGAAACACATCGACTCCCGACATCACAACTTCATAACTAT
This sequence comes from Pleurodeles waltl, assembly GCF_031143425.1. Taxonomy (NCBI): domain Eukaryota; kingdom Metazoa; phylum Chordata; class Amphibia; order Caudata; family Salamandridae; genus Pleurodeles; species Pleurodeles waltl. The sequence continues at coordinate 1,802,101,389 of NC_090444.1, read as the reverse complement.
ACAGGGAGTGCAGAATTATTAGGCAAATGAGTATTTTGACCACATCATCCTCTTTATGCATGTTGTCTTACTCCAAGCTGTATAGGCTCGAAAGCCTACTACCAATTAAGCATATTAGGTGATGTGCATCTCTGTAATGAGAAGGGGTGTGGTCTAATGACATCAACACCCTATATCAGGTGTGCATAATTATTAGGCAACTTCCTTTCCTTTGGCAAAATGGGTCAAAAGAAGGACTTGACAGGCTCAGAAAAGTCAAAAATAGTGAGATATCTTGCAGAGGGATGCAGCACTCTTAAAATTGCAAAGCTTCTGAAGCGTGATCATCGAACAATCAAGCGTTTCATTCAAAATAGTCAACAGGGTCGCAAGAAGCGTGTGAAAAAACCAAGGCGCAAAATAACTGCCCATGAACTGAGAAAAGTCAAGCGTGCAGCTGCCACGATGCCACTTGCCACCAGTTTGGCCATATTTCAGAGCTGCAACCTCACTGGAGTGCCCAAAAGCACAAGGTGTGCAATACTCCGAGACATGGCCAAGGTAAGAAAGGCTGAAAGACGACCACCACTGAACAAGACACACAAGCTGAAACGTCAAGACTGGGCCAAGAAATATCTCAAGACTGATTTTTCTAAGGTTTTATGGACTAATGAAATGAGAGTGAGTCTTGATGGGCCAGATGGATGGGCCCGTGGCTGGAGATTGGTAAAGGGCAGAGAGCTCCAGTCCGACTCAGACGCCAGCAAGGTGGAGGTGGAGTACTGGTTTGGGCTGGTATCATCAAAGATGAGCTTGTGGGGCCTTTTCGGGTTGAGGATGGAGTCAAGCTCAACTCCCAGTCCTACTGCCAGTTCCTGGAAGACACCTTCTTCAAGCAGTGGTACAGGAAGAAGTCTGCATCCTTCAAGAAAAACATGATTTTCATGCAGGACAATGCTCCATCACACGCGTCCAAGTACTCCACAGCGTGGCTGGCAAGAAAGGGTATAAAAGAAGGAAATCTAATGACATGGCCTCCTTGTTCACCTGATCTGAACCCCATTGAGAACCTGTGGTCCATCATCAAAGTGAGATTTACAAGGAGGGAAAACAGTACACCTCTCTGAACAGTGTCTGGGAGGCTGTGGTTGCTGCTGCACGCAATGTTGATGGTGAACAGATCAAAACACTGACAGAATCCATGGATGGCAGGCTTTTGAGTGTCCTTGCAAAGAAAGGTGGCTATATTGGTCACTGATTTTTTTTTTGTTTTGTTTTTGAATGTCAGAAATGTATATTTGTGAATGTTGAGATGTTATATTGGTTTCACTGGTAATAATAAATAATTGAAATGGGTATATATATATTTTTTTTTGTTAAGTTGCCTAATAATTATGCACAGTAATAGTCACCTGCACACACAGATATCCCCCTAACATAGCTAAAACTAAAAACAAACTGAAAACTACTTCCAAAAATATTCAGCTTTGATATTAATGAGTTTTTTGGGTTCCTTGAGAACATGGTTGTTGTTCAATAATAAAATTAATCCTCAAAAATACAACTTGCCTAATAATTCTGCACTCCCTGTATACTACTAACATCGATTTTAAACACTATTACATCCTTGAATTCAGACCTTTTGATTCACTCATCCATTGCACGCCATATTTATATATGGAGAAATTTTAAAGGCACTGTATCTGGCCTGTATTCTTTACTAATTGATAAATCTTTTTCAGATAATACATCCAAAGACCTACAATCTTGGTGGTCTACACGACTTAACATTACCTATACAGATAAAGATTGGGCTAAACTTTTAGAGAATTATAATAAAGGGATTCGGGATGCAAGGATGAAACTTAATTACTTCAAAATTTTACACAGATGGCATTGGTCACCTTCGAAACTCTACTCTGCTAAACTTAGTAATGATTCCAATTGCTGGAGATGTGACCAAACCAATTGTAATATCGTTCACATCCTATGGGACTGTACTGCACTCCAACCATTCTGGATACAAATATCACAATATTTAAGGAAAGTATTGCCCAATATCTCCCCACAATCACCTCGCCTATTTTTACTACATGATACCCAAGGTCTAGGTACACTTTCCTCACATCTATATAGATGGCTTTCTACTGCAATTAGTGTAGCCAAAGTTAATATATTGCGTTTTTGGAAATCTAATGTTTTACCATCTACTCAAATGTGGTTAAAGGATATGTTTGATATTGCACAGTTTGAAAGAATGCTATATAAATTAAACGATAACTTACAACAATTTGACCAAATATGGAATGTATTCTTGACTAGCTAATATTTTCACTTCTCTTGTGTATTTCTTTAAATGTTCAATAATTCACAAACAATATCTCATGCCATTATTATATTTTCAACATTATTGACAATAATTTTTTTCTATTTCTTCTCTAGTTAGGTTGTAGACAAGTGTAACTTTGTAAAAATATATTTTATCATTTTGACATAATATATATTTGCTTATTATTTCTCTGTCAGGAATATCAGATATAATATAATTAACAATGTTTTATTTATGGAAAATATCTAAACATCTCAATGTACACTGGAATCTCTTTAATGTGAATCTAAGTTCTTTCTTTATCTTTTTGTACAATCTATAATTATTTGTTCACTTATAAAAGTTTAATAAAGAATTGAAAAAAAAAAGAAGAAAAAAAAGAAAAAAAACATCTTCCGCACACCGCAAGACCCCTGCCCTCAAACCAACACCAAGTGTCCTTCCCCCCAGGGCACCGCCCCGGATGCCCCCGCCCAGAGTGGAGCTGTGCTGATAGTTTCACCCTCAGGCCTCTGCATTTCAACAAGTCGTGTCAGTGGCGCCGGCTAAACTGATTGTGTCTGATTGGTAATTTCATGTCAAATATTAAAATCTCCCGGGAGAAAGAAATAGCGGTATTTGGTAACAAACTAGGAGAGGCCCTCTGCTAGCGCAGTGTCAAAGGTCAGGGTGAGCCAGGGGGCCGATAGATGAGAGACGGAAGCGGGACTATTGTGCGATAACTTTATCTGAATTAAATCGTGTTTCTCCAACCTGAGGAAGGGTTGTTTATATTGTCGGTCAGAGGGAAGCGCGGAACATAACTGCTAGCCCTCCCCTGGCCCGCTCAGGGCGACCATTCAGTTTCTTCTACATAAGCCTGTGTGCTGGCTTTGTTTCCTCGCTTAAGTGGGACTTAATGCGTTGTCCAGTGTTGTTTGTTAGTTGTTGTCACACTAACCGTAGAATTTGAAGACCTGAGTAATAATATAGCCTTCCTCACTTGACCAAATTGTGTGATCGTTGGCAAATTGCATTTCCCTGTTTCTCACCTTTATCTGTCAAAACTGCGAAGGTGAAGAATCGTGCCATAACCTTGGCCTACATGCGCCCCTTCGATCAGACCTCACCTTGTAGTGCCCCCTTCTACAAACCTTCTAGCCCCAGGAGAGCTGCCATTGGCCTGGAGTGTGCCAGGCAGACAGGACCGGCTGCTGGGGACCTCCGACCCTGGCTCTGACCTGTGGTGACGGGGTGTGGGTGAATGAAACCTCAAACCCGACCTTGTTAAAGCGGAGCCGCGGATCGGTATTCATGCCCAGATTTCTGCTCCCTCTCTTGGAGGCAGAGGGCTGCTGGGGGCTGCTGAAGGCTGCTGTCGCTGGTAAGGGCTGCTTTCAAGAGCAAACAGTAAAACCAGCAGCCGCTGCCCGCAGCCGGAGGTCCAGGTTCAGCAGCCGGGCGCTGCTGCTGGCGCCCTCCATGCTAAAAGGGCGGGAAGTCTGCCCCCTCGGCCCCTGTGCCCGCAGGTAGATTTTGCTTCGAGTACATGGATGCAGTTTTTTAATGTTTTAAATACTCCGAATTACATATGGATATTTGATGAAAATTGCCGTGTGTTACACAATCCAAAGAACAGAAAGGTATTCGGACTCCTGGTGGTGTGAGCTGATGTTAGAGGATGGTTCTGACCATCAGGACTGCCCTGATTTTTCGATTTTTGACCACCTGGCTTTTGACTGTTTACTGTGAGGAAGCCTCCTATGAGGTGACTCCCGCACAATAAACACATGGTAAAATGGACTGCGCGTGTTTACCGCTGGTGTCGCCGTGCTAAGGAAAGGCTGCTGTGGCGCAGCAAGGACAGGAGGCCCCGGGCAGGTTACATGTGATCATGTGTGCGCATGGATGTGCACCCTTGTGAGGGCTGTGGGATGAGGATTCCTAGTGTGCGCAGCCCAAGAACTGCGCTTAGGTAGTCCTGGTGCAGGAGGAACTATGCAGAGTGGGTGGTGACCTGGAGTAGGTCTCATGAGAGGGGTGTATATATGTGAGGGAGAGTCAGTGTGCTTACTGTCTTTTCACTATAGGGACACCAAGTTCAATGTCAGTGTGCTTAAGATATTTGCATTGGGGGGATACTCCATTGAATGTCAATGGGAAAGGAGGGCGTAGGGTGCAACTCCAGTTCTCTGGGGTCCACCGAGACCAGAGTCACACCAAAGTATACTGTAACCTGTAAGAAAAGAATGATGCAGTAGGTTACAGGAGCATACTTGTACAACTTATGGGTCATCCATGGATGTCATCTTTCTCTGACTCAGCTCAGGATTAGGGCCAATTACTGCTCTGTCCAGTTGCTGGAGCAGGGCCTTGCATCAATCAGCCAGCTATCCTTCCGTGCCAGGAGCAGGCTGGAGAAGCCCTGCGAGGAATATCAGGTAGGAGGGGATGAGACTTTCAGAGCACATGTGGAAACTAACTCCTGGAGGATGCCATCTTGAGCTATCCCAGAAGACTGTGCAAGAAGGAGGGGACGGGGCAAGGAAGTGATGTGGCACATCTGGATAGGCCAGAGGTGCAGACCTGCTGGACACTTCTGCCCCCACTTAAAAGGTCCTGCACAGGGGAGAGCTCTCTCTCTTGGCTGTGCTTCACTGCTGGACACTGGGACTGCAGAGGGGCGTCCTGGACAACTGGAAGGAAGAACCTCCTGACTGCCCTTGGGGCAGGGACTCTGCCCCTGAAGGATCCCAGGCCAGCGAGGCGAATGCCAGGGCCAGGCAAGCAGGCCCCCATTACCCCCCCCCCCAGAGGACTAGTTGGGGGAAGGACTGGGCTAGCGCAAGGAGAGCGCGCTGCCCAGAAGGAAAAGAGGGAACCCAGAGGAAAGATTGGAGCAGGAGTCAGTGGGACTGGCTCCCTGATGATCTGGGACCTTTCCAGGCCAGGAGGCCTAAGGAGAGTACTCCTGGTGGCAAGGGCTTGTCACCAGGAGCGGAATGACACAAGAATGATGAAAATCGGCCCTTGGGGGCCCGAGATATCACCAGACAAAGGATGGCGACCTTTGACCTTTGTGAAAGCAGCTACGAAGCACGTGGAGCTCCGCAGCTGCTTGCGACTGTGCCCCCAGGGTGGGCCAGGGCCTGGGGGCTGCCCAGGAAGAAGAGGAGAACAGGGGAGTGTCGTCGCACTCCCCCTCTCTGAAGAAGAAGGGGCCCCGGACCCCATCCCGGGGCCCCGTGAAGCCTGGTCCCGTGTTGGACGTTGAATGGGGGGGGGAGGGTGCCATCGCGCACCCCCTGCCGCTGTGGAAAGGGGACCCCGGACCCCATCCCGGGGCCCCCGGCGGCAAAGACAAGCCGGGGAGCGCCATCGCGCTCCCCGTGAAGAAAAGAGTAATGGGGGGGGGGGCGCCGTCGCGCACCCCCCAGCAGAAGAGAAGTCGGGGAGCGCCGTCGTGCTCCCCGTGAAGATGGCTCAAAGGGGGGCCCCGGACCCCATCCCGGGGCCCCGAGAAGAGGCAGGAGTGGGGGTGCGCCGTCGCGCACCCCCAGCCGAAGAGAAGTCGGGGAGCGCCGTCGCGCTCTTCGTGAATGTGGCCAGAGGCGCCCCAGACCCCTTCCCGGGGCCCCGAGCAGAAGAGGGCCTGGGGAGCGCCGTCGCGCACCCCACTAAGGAGAAGAGGGGCCCAGGACCCCATCCCGGGGCCCCGAGAAGAGGAGGACTCCGGGGAGCGCCGTCGCGCTCCCCGTTGCAAGGAGGAGGGGCCCCGGACCCCATCCCGGGGCCCCGACGACGCGAGCAGGAAGGGGGAGTGCCGCTGCACTCCCCCCGAGCGGCCGCCACCATCCCCGAGTCTGCCCGCTAGAGCGGGCAGACTCTAAGGCAGCAAGCCGGCTCCCGCGGCAGCACCCGGAGGTGCTGGCCGTGCGGGGAGCCGGCGGAGGCGGCCAGGGGTGGGCTCCCTGAGCCACCCTCCTACGAGGGATCCGCTTTTTGGTGCGGGGGGTGTCCGGGTGGCACCTGCACCCCCAAAAACAAAGGCAAAAAGGAAAGGCAGAAAAGAAAAGGCACAGCGGCTCTCCCCTCGCAGCGGGAGAGCCGCTAATCATTTATGCAGCCGCCCCAGCATGCTTTGCGGGGCAGGGGCTGTTGTTGGAGCCCCTAAAACACCTGTGGTGGTCCCAGGGAGATGGGGCCACCACCAACGGAGTATGAGGAGACAGGGGGAGCTGCAGGAGCAGCGCAGCCTCCCCCAACATCTGTCGGTGTCCCCACCCTAGGTAGGTAGGGTGTGACATATGAGAGATAACCCCTCAAGGGTTGGATGGATTTTTGAAGCACAAGCTTCAGTGAACTTTTGTTCCTGGTTGTGCAAGGGTGCCTACCATAGGTGTAGGTTGGTATGGCCCCATGTATTCTACGGTTATTTCATGGTTAAGTAGGAGTAATCCAAAAGTAATCTAAAAGTAATCCTGATGGTTATAATGCTAGAATTTAGTCTCTTATGTTCCCTGATTATGCTAATTTGAATAATGATACTGACAGTCATCTCTTGGCAAGATGAAAGTATTTAATCACAACTGTAGGTGTCATCATTGCACTGTAGTGTTGAATACTGTCAAAATGTTCAAATGTCGCAAGGGGGGCACTGGGATTGTTTTGCCATGTGGATTGTTGGATTATATTCTCCCCTAAGGAGACTTGAGAGATTACATACTGTTTGTCCAGAGTGATTCTATCACTTTGTATATATTTGTAGATTGTTGCATAGTATTGAGTAGTGTGTGTGAATAATAAATGTACTTTTACTTTAGCAAAAGAAAAAGCACAGACTGGACATTCATTTATTAGGAGTCATGCTTGCGTGCTTGTGAATGGGGATTACTAGCCCACACCACCTCCCTTGAGTAAGCCTTGGACTGCTCTGCAACGCTACCCTATGAGAGTCAAGCGCTACAATGGGCTGTTTGGTTCCCAGTGGCGGTCGTGTGCGGACTCGTTACTTGTGCAGGCCACACAACTAACGACCCACCTTCCAACAGCTGAGTATTTCCGTGTCCGTGTATCCGGAATGTGGCTTGGATGTTGACCCTTTGCTGTAAATGTTGGCAGTCATGGCCCCGAAGGTGGCTCTCTGTCGGGGGTCCCCAGGGTGGGGGTCTGTGGTGGGGCCGGTCTGCCTGGAGGGGTGGAGGTGAGTTGGGGGGTCAGTGGTCCTTGGGAGGGAGAGGTGGAGGAGGCTCGGGGGGGAGCAGACGGTGAACTCCCCCTGGAAAGCTCCGTATCTTGTTCCCGCACCGCCATGAAATATTCAGGGGCCCCGGGTGCTCGCAGCCGCCCCCGCCCGGTCACATCCGAGGAGCTGTGGTGCTGATGTGGCACTCCTACTGCCCAGAGGGACTGTTCCAGCCCGCAGTTTGCTGTGACACATCATTGTGTTCATTCCACGGTACTGAAGCAGGACTACTGCTCCCAGAATGCACTGGTTAGTTGAACTATGTGCGTCCCCTTGGCCTGCGCCTCATCACGTCTCTTGGCGCTTTCCAGGCCTGCTCCTGTGCCTTCTGCTCGTGCCTCTTCCATCCTTTGCCTCCTCCATCCTTTGCCTCCTCCATCCTTTGCCTCCTCCATCCTTTGCCTCCTCCATCCTTTGCCTCCTCCATCCTTTGCCTCCTCCATCCTTTGCCTCCTCCATCCTTTGCCTCTTTCATCCTTTGCCTCTTTCATCCTTTGCCTCTTTCATCCTTTGCCTCTTTCCAGGCGTGTGCCTCCCGCCCCGTGCCTCCTCCACCCTTTGCCTCTCCACCCTTTGCCTCCTCCATCCTTTGCCTCCTCCATCCTTTGCCTTTGTCCAGGCCTGTGCCTCCCGCCTCGTGCCTCCTCCATCCTGTGCCTCCCGCCTCGTGCCTCCTCCATCCTGTGCCTCCGCCCGTGCCTCCGGACCCCTTCTGCTCACGTCCCATCCTTCGCCTGCCCCCATCCTTCGCCTTGTAATTTTTCGGAGCTCTGCCTGCTCCCCCTGCTCCCCCAGAGTGTTGTCTCTTTACTTCTGGTATTAAATGTGGCCCGGACTTGGCCTCGGGGCCCCTGACCCAGAACTGCTGCACCCGGCCGCAGTGCCTGCTGGGATACTCCTGTACCTGTCAAGAGGAGCAGAGCTAAAGGGGCTTCTGTAATTCAAACACAAAAACGAGGCGTGCTCTGGGGTATTACCCGCCGCGTGGGGAAATTACTGAGCCAAACAACTTCTTCATTTCTGAAAGAAAAAAAAATAAAATATTCACGATTCTCCTGTTAACTCCAAATACTATTATAGAACAGCCAGAGGTCTGGGGTGCAGACCCCCACCTTTCTCCCGAGGGTACTCTGCAACAATTCGAGCCGGTAACCTCCAACGCATTTCAGTAATTGTTACAAGGCGCCTTATATGGTGCAGCTGAGCCGCTTCGCAGCGCTTTGAGAGACTAAGGATACTGCCACCTTCACAGCACTTTGAGACTTTAATCATTTTGATGGATTTTCTTCGGTTTGAGTCACTGTGAGCTCCCAGGCTGCTTTATAGTGCCATGAGACCGTCGACAGACTGCTCCGGGGCACTGTAAGCGCACAGGGTGCGTCAGACCGCGCCCGTAGCTCTAAGTATTAAGATCCTGCTGTCCCAGAGGAGCAACAATGCGATGACAAGGAATGCGATTCTGACTTCCCTGCAGTGTCTGAAGTTAATTCAAGCATTCAGCCCATCTCTTTTGTGCTTCCCTTGGTAATAGGCGCCTCAGACCCACTTCAGGACCCCCAGAGTGTAGAGTATCCCTGATCATACAGAGTCCTGTTAACTGCGGGACATGTGGCCTGGTGGCTAGAGCTCCAAACCTTGGAACGGGGGTGGGGGGGCCAAGGGCGACTCCTGGCCTCAGCTCGGCACCCTGCAAATCTGGCCAGATCTCCTAATCTCCTTGTGCCTATGAAAGCAATGTGTAACTGGTCCAGTTCTCTTGTGAAGGATGCTCTCGGGCCAGGTTCGATCTCTAAAAACTCCAGACACTTCTTGAAGTGCGGAAAACGTGGGCAAGTTCCATCCTTTTGGTAGGTTCAGGTGATGGCAACGAGATCACAGGACCACGAGAGTCCAGCCTCTGAGCAGTTGTATCTTCCCTTTCTTCACCTCTCTTCGGCTGTTTCTCTCTGAATTGAAGATGTACTTTGTTCGCTACGGTGGCAGCGTCTGGGAAGTCTTGGTGTCCAAGGTGCTAGACAGGTCCACCCAGAAGTCTCGGCGTCCAAGGTGCTAGACGGGTCCACCCAGAAGTCTTGGTGTCCAAGGTGCTAGACGGGTCCACCCAGAAGTCTCGGCGTCCAAGGTGCTAGACAGGTCCACCCAGAAGTCTTGGTGTCCAAGGTGCTAGACAGGTCCACTAAGAAGTCTCGGCGTCCAAGGCGCTAGATGGGTCCATCAAGAAGTCTTGGCTTCCAAGGCGCTAGACGGGTCCAACCAGAAGTCTTGGTGTACAAGGTGCTAGACAGGTTTACCCAGAAGTCTCAGCGTCCAAGGCAATATGGGTCCACCCAGAAGTCTCGGCGTCCAAGGTGCTAGACGGGTCCACCCAGAAGTCTAGGCATCGAAGGTGCTAGACAGGTCCACCTAGAAGTCTCGGCATCCGAGGCACTAGACAGGCCCACCCAGGTGTCAGCTGAGAGCCATTTAGAGGCGGCTTCCTGTCAATAGCCAGCTGCTCTCCCCACGATGGAAAGATTCTCTCACTAACTCGGACTGCAGAAGTTAGTGGCTGCAATGTCTGCTGCAACCTGCCCACTTCCGAGACCTCTTTCTGCCCATTCCTCCCGCCCGAGCACAGTACAGGATTGGTGCTAGACAGGCAGTAAACCAGCCCGGTGCGCTTTCTGGCGCTTTGCTTGTGTTGTTCATCTGATCGGAAACCTTTCTCTTGAGTTCATGTGTAGATGGGATCAGTCCTGGACTTATTATTGTCAATGCAGAGCTGACATTTCCAGGATCCCATAAGAGTTTTCTTGGTAAATGTGTCCCCGGGATGGGTGGTGTGCTGAGCACACAGCAGCTTGAGGTGGGCTCTGGGCAGAGAAGTCTTTGAACTGGACGAGTCCTGTCCCGGTCAGGGACCTCTGAGCATGGCTGAACCTGGTCTCAGAGGCTCGTGTGATCAGAGGAGATTAGGCAGGGTATCCCCCCCGCCCCCCCCCCCCGTACCCCACACAGCCCCCATTCTTCCCCTTCCCAGGAGTGGATGTCTGCCCCTTCCAGGACATGCTGAACGTTCAGCCGCCGTCTGCGTGACTCCCACGCTCGCAGGGTGCTCCAGGAAGTCTGTGTGCAGCGCACTGCTCTCTCGGCTCCTTCCCTCCGTGCATCTCCCGCTCTCCCCTCAGTGCATCTCCCGCTCCCGCTCTCCCCTCCACCCCTTCCCTCGGTCGGCCCCGCTCTCTTGTCTCGGTGGTGAATTGGATTTGGAAGATCTGATCCAGCCGTGAGCAGCTGTTCCCTACTCTGTTCCTGAACCCTTGTACCATGGATGGCGAGGCACAGCTCCCTGACACCGGAGCCCTCCTCTAGGCACACAGGACCTGACACTTGAGCCCTCCTCCTCTAGGCACACAGGACCTGACACTTCAGCCCTCCTCCTTTAGGCACACAGGACCCTGGCACCTGCGCCCTCCTCCTTTAGGCACACAGGACCCTGGCACCGGAGCCCTTTGTCTCTAGGCACAGGACCCTGGCACCGGAGCCCTCTGTCTCTAGGCACAAGACCCTGGCACCAGAGCACTTGTTCTCTAGGCACAGGACATCACACTAGAGCCCTCCTTCTCTAGGCACACAGGACCCTGGCACCGGAGCCCTCCTTCTCTAGGCACAGGACATCACACTAGAGCCCACCTTCTCTAGGCACACAGGACCTTGGCACCGGAGCCCTCCTTCTCTAGGCACACAGGACCCTGGCACCGGAGCCCTCCAGGCACACAGGACCCTGGCACCGGAGCCCTCCAGGCACACAGGACCCTGGCACCGGAGCCCTCCAGGCACACAGGACCCTGGCACCGGAGCCCTCCAGGCACACAGGACCCTGGCACCGGAGCCCTCCAGGCACACAGGACCCTGGCACCGGAGCCCTCTAGGCACAGGACCCTGGCACCGGAGCCCTCTGTCTCTAGGCACAAGACCCTGGCACCAGAGCACTTGTTCTCTAGGCACAGGACATCACACTAGAGCCCTCCTTCTCTAGGCACACAGGACCCTGGCACCGGAGCCCTCCTTCTCTGGGCACAGGACATCACACTAGAGCCCACCTTTTCTAGGCACACAGGACCTTGGCACCGGAGCCCTCCTTCTCTAGGCACACAGGACCCTGGCACCGGAGCCCTCCAGGCACACAGGACCCTGGCACCGGAGCCCTCCAGGCACACAGGACCCTGGCACCGGAGCCCTCCTTCTCTAGGCACAGGGCCCTAGCACCGGAGCCCTCCACCTCTAGGCACACAGGACCGTGGCACCGGAGCCCTCCTCCTCTAGACACGCAGGACCGTGGCACCGGAGCCCTCCTCCTCTAGACACGCAGGACCGTGGCACCGGAGCAGTCCTCCTCTAGGCACAGGACCCTGGCACCGGAGCCGCCCTCCTCTAGGCACAGGACCCTGGCACCGGAACCCTCCTTCTCTAGGGTGGGCCTTGGGGCTCACCCAGCGGTAAGTGCGAACGTGGGGCTTGTTCTTTGACCCTCTGTACAGCGTCGGCCTCAGTATCGGTTAAATACTTCTGCCCTCTCCTGCCTATGCACAAGCCCTGCACTGTAATGAATGTTTGAATTAATATGATCTGCCTGCTCTGGGTTGGTGGGGTCGGTATGATTTCATATACTGAACTCCTTGGTGGGTGGTGTTTCACCTCTGATTCCAGTCCGTGGGGTGGGGTTAGGTGGTATGTGTCATCTCATGTAACAGCCTCTGGGGTCATCTCCTCCGGTACCAGGCCTTTGTAGAAGTGTTGTCTCTCCTTACCAGGCCTTGGGGTAGGTGGTCTCAGTAGTCTCACCTGCACCAAGCTCTCAGCTAGGTGGCCAGTGCCTTCGCTCCTGTTCCAGGTCCTTGAGTAGGTGGTCTGTGTCGTTTTTCCTGTATCAGGTTCTGGTGAAAGTCATCTGTGCTTTTCTCTTGTGCCAGGCCCTGTAGTAGGTGGTCTGTTGTCTCTTCTGTACTAGGGTTTGGAGTTAGAAGTCAGTGTTGTCTCTTCTCTACCAGATTCTAGGGTAGGTGGTCTGTCATCTCTCTTGTACAAGGATCTGGGGGTAGGTGGTCTGTCATCTCTCTTGTACAAGGATCTGGGAGTAGGTGGTCTGTGTCATCTCTCTTGTACAAGGATCTGGGAGTAGGTGGTCTGTGTCATCTCTCTTGTACAAGGATCTGAGAGTAGGTGGTCTGTGTCATCTCTCTTGTACAAGGACCTGGGAGTAGGTGGTCTGTGTCGTTTCTCCTGTACCAGGTTTCTGGAGTGGTTGGTCTGCCTTCTTTCATGTACCAGATCCCGGGTAGCCAGCATGCACCATTGCTCAATGAGTCTTGTAACAGTCTCTGTGCTAGTTGGCCTTTGATGCTTCTATTCCAAACCCTGGGTTAGACAGTCTGTGTATTTTCTCCAGTACCAGTTTGAGGAGTAGGTGGTCTGTGCCTTCTATCTTGTATCATGGTGTGGGGAATGTGCTCTGTTTTTCCCATGTAATTTGGGGGTAGGTTGTCTGTTGTTTCTCCAGTGCCAAACTCTTGTTCCAGACTCTGGGGTAGGTGGTCCTTGTCATTTCTCCTGTAACAGATCTAGTTAAAGGTGGTCTGTGTCACCTCCTGTACCACATTATGGTGTAGGTAGTATGTACCATCTCTTCTATTAGTCTTGAACCAGCGTGTGTGGTAAGTGGTCAATGCCAGGCTCTGGGGTTGCTGGTCTGTGTTGTCTTTCGTCAGCCAACTATGTAGTAAGTAGTCAACTCTTCTCTACTCTACAGAGTTCTCTCATCTCTACCTCACCTAGTTTTGATGTCTGCCACCTATCGTGTCCCAAGACAGACGTATTTCATCCGTTTCATCTTCCCTTACCAGGTTATGAGGTATGTGGCCTTTATCATCACTCTTATTTGAGGCTCTGTAGTTGCTGGGGTCTCATTTCTACTGTACTGGGTTCTTGGTGATATTTACTGTCTCCTCTACTAGATGCTGGGGTGGGTGGTATGTGTCGGTCTGTACCATCTCTCGTACCAGGTTGAGCGGTGTACGGTCTGTGTTGTCTCTTCTGTACCAGGCTCTGGATTAGGTGGTCGGTCATCTCTCCTGTGCCAGAGGCTGGCATGGTGGTCTGTATTATCCCTCCTATGAGTCTTGGACCAGGCTCTGTGGTAGGTGGAGTCTCGTCTCCCGTGCACCAGCCTCTGGGGTAAGTGGTCTCCATCGTCTCTCCTCTACCAGATTCTGCAGTAGTTATGTTTCATTTCCCTTGTGCCAGGCTCAGGAGAAGGCGGTCATTGTCGTCTCCTCTGTGCAGACTCTGGGATCAATTGCTTCTGTGAGTTTTGTACCAGGCTCATTGGTAGGTGGTCTGTCATCTTTCTTGTGCCAGCCTCTGGGGTGGGTGGTCTGTTGTCACTCCTGTACGAGCTTTAGGTGGCCTGTGTTAGGTTTCTTGTGCCAGCCTCTGGGGTAGGTGGTCTGTTGTGTCTGTTGTCTCTCCTGTACGAGCTTTAGGTGGCCTGTGTTAGGTTTCTTGTGCCAGCCTCTGGGGTAGGTGGTCCGTTGTCACTCCTGTACGAGCTTTAGGTGGCCTGTGTTAGGTTTCTTGTGCCAGCCTCTGGGGTAGGTGGTCGGTTGTCACTCCTGTACGAGCTTTAGTTGGCCTGTGTTAGGTTTCTTGTGCCAGCCTCTGGGACAGGTGGTCTGTTGTGTGTGTTGTCACTCCTGTACGAGCTTTAGGTGGCCTGTGTTAGGTTTCTTGTACCAGCCTCTGGGGTAGGTGGTCCGTTGTCACTCCTGTACGAGCTTTAGGTGGCCTGTGTTAGGTTTCTTGTGCCAGCCTCTGGGACAGGTGGTCTGTTGTGTGTGTTGTCACTCCTGTACGAGCTTTAGGTGGCCTGTGTTAGGTTTCTTGTGCCAGCCTCTGGGGTTGGTGGTCTGTTGTGTCTGTTGTCTCTCCTGTACGAGCTTTAGGTGGCCTGTGTTAGGTTTCTTGTGCCAGCCTCTGGGGTAGGTGGTCTGTTGTCACTCCTGTACGAGCTTTAGGTGGCCTGTGTTAGGTTTCTTGTGCCAGCCTCTGGCGTAGGTGGTCCGTTGTCACTCCTGTACGAGCTTTAGGTGGCCTGTGTTAGGTTTCTTGTGCCAGCCTCTGGGACAGGTGGTCTCGGTCTCTCCTGCACCAGATGGTGGGTGTTGTATTCTGCAGCTGGGTGAGGATGTCATACAGTTTGAGAACGTTGGTGACTTGGGTGAGAACTGGTTTGGTGATTGAGGAGTCATTGCTGTGTGCATGGGACGCTGAGCATGTTAGTCGCTGTTGTGAAATACCCAATGTGTTCGTAGAACAGATCGCACACCACGTGTGAAGGTTCTCTCCCCTCCAGGAGGAAGGTGCTATGATAACTAGCTTGGCCACAGGAGAGGCCGCTCAGTGGTGATCGGAGCTCTTTCTTTAAAGTGAAGGAGGAATTGACAATTGTGGATGGTATTTTGATGAGAGGAGGCGAAGTAGTTCCTCCAGTGGTATTTAGGGAAAGGAGGGGCCATGAAGAGCACATGGGAATGTCTGGCACTGAAAAGTGTATCAGAGAATTCTGCTTGCAGCTGGAGCTGGACAGGTTGGTGACTGCTTGGGTACATGATTGTGCTTTATCTTCAAGCAGTGACAAATCAGCCAAAGTACTCGCAGTCACTTGTGTTTACTGATGGACTGCAATTGTGCTTCAAGGGCCTGATCCACAAAGGGGGATTCCAAGAATTGGATCCTTCTCGAGATACACGAGTAAGCTACAGCTACTCTCGGATAATCTGACATTCGGGTCCTAAAAGTCATGAAAGCTTCTACAAGTGTTTGGTGGACAACTCTACTAATTATATCCGCGTCGAGGTCCCACAGCACATGACTAACTGTCGAATGGCACTAAAACCTGGCTATGCAGTCCCAACCTCCTCTGCAGTTCCGGGCAGCTGCACAAGAAAACAGTCACTGCTTTGGGCCTTCCTGAAGCTTGGTGAGGTGGTTTTGGAGGAGTACAGTGGGGGGTCAGAAGTTATTTGACTGTTGTTAAAAAATATGTTCAGGGAGATAATGGTGGAGAAGAGAACATTTTTGCAACTCTGTTTTTTAGGTCTCTCGTACTCGACACCTTGTGGGCTTACCAGGAATCTAGAGGGGATTGCAGCTCACCCAATGCTTAAAATTGGTTGACTTTCTTGTCACTCTATTTTGCCTGCTTCCTATTTGTGCCCCAGCTTGTCAATCTTGTGTTTGTCCCTCCCATGACGCATAGCCTCTTCACCATCTCTTTCGACTGGCTGCCTTCTGTGCTTCCATTGTTTCCTTTTCAAGCACTACTTTGTTTCTTTTGGGTTAAGCACTCAAAGGGAGTGCATCTGTTTTCAAGCTGTGTTCCCTGTATACTTCTCTCCCCCTGAACTGTTGCTCTGTCGCCTGTGTTCCTCTCTCCACCCACCTACATTTTGTTGCTTCCCCCTCTTGCTGTTTGGGGAAAAAAAAAAAAAAAAAGCGTGAGTTTTTTAGGTTGAGCCTCGTGAGAGTGCATGCCCTCACGCTTGCTTGCAAAACACTGTTGATTACAGTAAAGGGCTTGGAGCCTGCCAATTGCTTGATATTTATCCGCATCAGTGTCACTGTACTTTGCAGCAGCAAACGCCAAGTGTCACTTCTGTTCCTTTCTGTGGAGCATGGACCAAGCACAGATTGATTCAACTTAATCATAGCGCGAGCAGCATTAATTGAGGTACTATTTCTTCTTCCAACTCCCTCTGGATGCACGTGACATAAATGCATAACAGAAAGAACGTTCTTCATATGAATGACCCCATGTGGAAATTTTGCACACCTCAAAGCTTTCATTTGACGTTCAAGAAGGTTGGGGAAAACAAAACAATTTCATACAAATAATCTGGCAAGCAAAAACAAGGGAAGGCTAACTCCGCAATGATAGCTGGTTCTTTAATAAAAATGTCAATTTCATGCAAAAAAACTGCATTTCAGATGGAGCTATATCAGTTACAACGATCATTAAAAGTGCTAAGAAATTGTTCTGTTGGGTATTTGTGCTACAGATGTTTCTTGATACTAGAATGGCAGAAATGCCTCTGCTCAAACATTTAATTAGTCCTAGTTTACGTTGTTACCAGTTCTTTGGTAAGATAGCTCAGGGTATTTGAGCACCTCCTGCAGAGATGTACTGCAGGTCAAAAGACCACACGAGGGTAGGAACAACACAGCCCTTCATCCTTGTCAAGTAAATGCAGCCGTCACGTGTTAGGTGGGCACCATGACCTACTGAAAGAAATCAGAGAGGGATAGACCAAAGTAAAAGTGCTATGATGCAGTCAGCGCTGGCCACGTCATAGGCCTTTCCTTTTCTTCACTTTCAGCCATGTGACGGAGCTGTTGCTCTGCTGGGGAGCATGGCTAAAAAAACACTGACAAAGCCAATAGATATTGCCTTGCTATTGGCTTTGACAGTTCTTATTTTGTTTTCTTTTAAATAAACAATCGAGCTCGGATCAGTAACTACAAAGAAAACAAAGAAAAAGTTTTGCGGCATTTTGTAGACACTTTTTGTGTGCACCTACAAAATGACACGATCGGCTGCGTCAGAGGGTGTTTATTCTTTTTTTTTAATTAGCCATGCTGCACAACATTATAGATGCAAAGCCAGTAGGTCCCAAAGGTGGGACCTGTCTGCTTTGCCAATACCTTTTTTTTTAAATGTTCAATATTTCAGTATTTTTTCTGATAGACTAGTTAGTATTTTTTGTCTTTTTTGAAGATTTGTTTCAACCAATGGACAGCAACCTTCCCATCCTATCCCTTCGTTCGAAATGTCATTCTTGTATGCCAGACCAAAGTTCATCTCTTTCTACCTAATACTTTAAAGCAGACTGACATAGGGTAGGCCTAATGGCGCTGAGACGCTTAACAGGAATGAATCGCCAAGTACAATCACAAAAACAATTCACACTAGGCATAGTACATGGGGCAAGAGGAATCCATCCTCCTCACCCCTCCAACAGACACTAACAACAAAGATGCATCTTCTGGGCTCCCTGACAGAAACTTGCTTTGAGTTTTGCCTGATTTCAGGCAGCCATCTGTTTTACAGCTTCTCAGCCAAATAGCGAATCGAATGGCCTTCAGTGATTTGTCTTTAATTTCTGGGCATTTGACGTTGAATGGCATGAGCTTCATCTGTGCCCCTGTTACAGCTCGAAAGGAGGTCACGTTTCCTTCACACACAACTGAAAATGATTCCTTTTCCATTGTGTTGGATCTGTTATGTGCTATTTAAGGGTTGTTTTCAGCGCCAAGAACCTGCCAGTGACCACTAACAACATAAATTGCACCTCTGTAGTATTTGGTTAAAAAAAATTCAGCATCAAGGTCATATTTAGATCACAGCCCACTAGACAGCGGGGCTGTCGGGTTTGCTAAAGACATCTTGGGAACTTTCAGAAAGTTGACCTAGGAATGCATTCCGCTCCTTGATTACCATTGGCTTTCTGGTTTGTAACTCACACTTTCTGGCTTTCTGTTTGCTAGCTTTATTTGCTTTAGGCTCTCCAGGTTCAGTTTGTCCCTCCTGTTGCCTAAACAATGTTTTATATATTCTTCCGCCAACTAGTTTTCTGTTAACAGGACTTTAAGTCTTGTTATTATCTCGTCCCATTTGCTCTGCAATTAAAGACAGGTCAAAAGTCAGGGGATGTCTTCCAAGGGCACTTGTTTATTTTTTCTTTCTTTGACTTCAAATTGAGAGGATTTATGTGACAATCTTGCTGGTTTCTGGGGGTAGAAAATAGTTTTTTTTCCTAGCACATGACAACATTTAAGTGAACTGTGTAAGTGTTTAGGAATATATCAGAATTATGAATGCACACACGAAGCACATTTTGTATTTCTGAAGTGTGTTAGAAACAAATACTTTAATGTGACCAAATCATTAAACTAGGTGATAAAATTTCCACACAATTTTGTCTGTGCACTGTATAGTTAATATTAGAAAAACGGTATGTCTGTGCAAAACACAATGGTAATTTCAATTGAAAATGTGTTGTGTGTAATGGCAGTGTGCTACCACATCATGAATAGTCCACTCTACTCTGCACCACTCCACGCCACTGCACTCTACGCTGCTTCACGCTACGCCTCTCTACCCTGTACCACTCTGCTCTTTGCCAATGCACTCTTCCAACCCTACTCCACAAGACTGAGCTCTTCAACACTGCACTCCACAGCATTCCTGTCTAGGCCCCACCAGTCTACTCTGCGCAACTCCACTCTGCAACACTGCACTCTATGCCAGAACACTCTGTGTCAATGCACTTTACTCTGTAATACCCAACTCTATGCCACTGCACTCTACGCCAATCCACAGTATGCCACTCTAATCTACACCATTGCACTCTATACCACTGCACGCTACATCACTTTACGCCATTACACTCTCACTGTATAAACTGCACTTTACCCTGCACCACTCTACTCTGCGCCACTTCACTCTACTCTAAAACAATTCCCGCTGTGCCACTGCACTTGACGCCACCGTAAACCACTCTGCACCACTCCCCTCTCTGCTACTGCACTTCACAGCTCTCTACTCTTAATTACTGTACTCTTAACTGATGCGCTGTCCACAATGGCACTCATCACTGTACTCTACACCACTGCTTTCTAAGGCACTCTACTCTACTCCACTCTACACCTCTGCATTGTGACACTCTCCTCTACAACACTGCACTCTTTGCCACTGAACTCTACACCACTCTACTCTGCACTGCACTCCACTCTATGGCAGTATACTCTACTGTGCACCACTCTATGCTACTGCACTCTTTGCTACTCAACTCTTCTCTGCACCACTGCCCTCTGCATCTCGGTACTCTGGGCCACCCTGTAGTGCACCTCTATAGTCTGTGCCACTGCATTCTACGCCTCTGAATTCATTGCCACTGCCCTTTGCACCGGTGCACTCTTCACAAGCCCATGCTACTCCATGGCAGTCCAGTGCATGCCACTCTGTGCAACTCCACACTGTGCCACTCCAATACACAACACTCTGCAACTCCACAAACTTGGGTGGCATGGTGAGCAAAAGAATGATGGATTAAACCCAGATCTGTGACTGGGGGTGGGTGTTTGCTTTGTTCAGCGCTCCATCCATCATCCTTTTGTGTTGCTAAAGATGCCCTAAGTGGGAAGGGTATGCCCAGACGTGGGTCCCTTGTTCACTGTGCCACTGGATTCAAGCTAGCCTGGCTAATGAGGGGTGAAACCCTGAAACCGGTCCCAGGATGCTTGTTTCCGGTCCTGGGAGGACCTGGCTTGGCAGTTCGGGCTGGACTGTTCCCATGAGGAACAGGGTCAAGAATGATTTGCACATGGCTGGGTCCAAACTGGGGTGGCACGGTGAGCAAAAGAACGATGGATTAAACCCAGATCTGTGACTGGGGGTGAGTGTCTGCATTGTTCAGCACTCCGTCCATCATCCTTTTGTGTTGCTGGCATATAACTGAAGCACCACCATTTACCTATTCCCTCTATCTACAGCAAAAAATAAAAATACTGCCATTCTTTATCATGTTTTTATATTATTTCTTTGGAGGCCCCCCTCCCCCAACCTAGTGTGGAGACTCAGAGATGGCCTAGGCAGAAAGAGCAGGCCGTGTGGTGAGTTCTGAGCAAACTGAGGGCTCCACTTCAAAAATAACATTTGTAAGAAACATGGTCATGTAACCATACAGTCAGCCCCTAGAGGGCGTAACCACATGAAAAGAAGAATGGCAGAAAGTAATGCAGTGTAATCATATATGGAGCCCCTATAGGGTGTAGTGCCTTACACAGTTTCTTGCCTAGCAGGCCTACTGCATTACTATTACAGACGAGGCCCTTAAAACACAAGCTACTCCCAGCTGTAAAACAAAAGTTCCAGCCATGAGAAAGCTTAAAAAGACATTGAATGGTGGGAGAGGTTACTAGTTTACCCCCCCTCCCCCCCTAACCTAGGGTGGTGAGACAAATAACCTATATAGAGTGTGTTGTTGTGTTGTGTTGTGCTGTGGTTTTTTTTTTTTTTCTGTTACCTCAAACTGTCTGACATCTTTTAGATACTGGTAGTTTTGGACAGAAATTGGGGACAGAGTAATACGTTCCAAAAGTGATATCTCTAGACAGTTAGGCCAATTTTTGGGAGGCTGGGATTAAACATTTCCGCGTGTTACACATTTTACAATAAGACCATAACTGGGGTGGCAAGTATCTGTGGTTGCCGGTGGGCAGTGTCTGTGGTTGCCGGTGGGCAGTGTCTGTGGTTGCCGGTGGGCAGTGTCTGTGGTTGCCGGTGGGCAGTATCTGTGGTTGCCGGTGGGCAGTATCTGTGGTTGCCGGTGGGCAGTGTCTGTGGTTGCCGGTGGGCAGTGTCTGTGGTTGCCGGTGGGCAGTGTCTGTGGTTGCCGGTGGGCAGTGTCTGTGGTTGCCGGTGGGCAGTATCTGTGTTTCCGGGGCAGTATATGTGCTTCCCGGGGCAGTATCTGTGGTTGCCGGTGGGCAGTATCTGTGGTGGGTGCCGTTTTTGTTTGAGTATCTGTGTTTCAAAGCTTGAGCCATTTCATCCCATTTAAATGAGAGCTGTTCAGTAGGTATGGACTTTCCTCTCTAAAGTGCTAATAGTGAACCGGCCGGGCTTCCTCCAGGGGGTGGTAAATAGATGAAGAATGACATGGAAGTCACACTCCAAATACTCCGCCGTCAGGCAGACTCAAAACTTGTTACTACTTTTAAAATTACCTGATGCAGAGGAGTGGGTTGTAGAACAAGGCCCCAAAAATAAACTCCACGCCTTATACTCCCTCCCACAAACTTCTGATGTCACCGCTTGCAGAGGGTGTCCATATTTAAAAATAAATAAATAAATACAAATCCGGGACATTTTGTGAGAACCGAAGAAGGACTAGAACATTGCACAGAATGAGGGCGCCCATCAGCGTAGAAGTCCAGGAGAGGCACCAGGGAAATAGATGGGATGCAATTTTAAAGGCGGTGTCGAGCTTTTTAAGTGCTTCCTTATAGCAGCTGCTGACTGTCCCTGCTTTGGAAAACACAGACACGCACCTCCCACTGTTTTCAGTCCACACTGTCCAAAAACCGGGACGTGAGGTAAATTTCCCAAAATCTGCCAGGACAGCTGGTGAAAGCCCGAGACTGTCCTGGCACATCCGGGACGCCTGGTCACCCTAGACGTGCATTCATTCTGTGTACACGCGCAGAGCGCCCTGCGAAGCGAGAATGCAAAGTTAGCTGCTATTTAATGCTACAGCGAATAGAAACGGATCCTATGGCCGTCAGGAAAAGGGCACCTTGGTGAAGCCCGGGTCGCGCCTTGGGGGCCTCCAAGCGGGCAAGGTGTGACTGGTGGTGGTGGTGGTGCAGATAGATAGAATTGTCCATCGCGCGAGTAGTAGAATTGCCCGTCCCCTCAGTAGCGCTGGGGGTAGCAATTGTTCATTCTGAGAGTAGCGCTGGGGTAGAATTGTTCATCCCTAGAGTAGCGCATTCCCTCAGTAGCAGGGGTAAAATTGTCCATCGCGTGAGTAGCACTGGGGTAGAATTGTCCATCTCCTGAGTGGCGCTGGGGTAGAATTGTCCATCTCCTGAGTGGCGCTGGGGTAGAATTGTCCATCTCCTGAGTGGCGCTGGGGTAGAATTGTCCATCTCCTGAGTGGCGCTGGGGTAGAATTGTCCATCTCCTGAGTGGCGCTGGGGTAGAATTGTCCATCTCCTGAGTGGCGCTGGGGTAGAATTGTCCATCTCCTGAGTGGCGCTGGGGTAGAATTGTCCATCTCCTGAGTGGCGCTGGGGTAGAATTGTCTCCATCGCGTGAGTAGCACTGGGGTAGAATTGTCCATCTCCTGAGTAGAGCTGGGGTAGAATTGTCCATGGCGTGGGTAGCACTGGGATCATTAGCCCGCATACTCTTACCATTATTTCATTAAAAAATAAATAACTGGAGCGCTGTAAAGATCTGCATTGGAAGGTTCCTAAGAAGAGCCTGCCTGGCCATTACCTGCCTGGTCCTTGCCTGCCTGCTCCTTGCCTGCCTGCTCCTTGCCTGCCTGCTCCTTGCCTGCCTGGTCCTTGCCTGCCTGGTCCTTGCCTGCCTGGCCATTACCTGCCTGGTCCTTGCCTGCCTGCTCCTTGCCTGCCTGCTCCTTGCCTGCCTGGTCCTTGCCTGCCTGGTCCTTACCTGCCTGCTCCTTACCTGCCTGGTCCCTACCTGCCTGTTGAAGGTTGCACACCGCTCCTGGGTGCAGTCGCTCCACCTCCAGGGTGACCTGTGAGTCTTGGGGTACCCCTGCTGCGGGGGGTGCACAGCTGCCTGTCCTGGGCTCCGGACCCGAGCGGGGTTGCCGGCCCCCGGCTCTTCCGACCGTCGAAATGTGCCCCCGGTCCGCCCCTCCAGCCGGGTATTTGTGGGTTTTTGGTGGAGGGGAGGATGATGATTGGGGGGGGAGGGGGAGAGGTGGGGGGGGGGTGCTGGGGTTTGTGTGTGCTGAGTGCACTGTTTGGTTTTAAAGTCCGAATTAGTGGTGACTGATGACCTTTTCTGTTTGCTCCCTTCCCCCCCCCCCCCCCCCCCCCCCGTGTATCCATCCTGCCCATTGACTAACCTTTTCTCTCCCCCTCTAACCCCCCCAGCTCCCACCGTCTCCTGTCCCCCGGCGCCTTCTGTCTCTTTCCCTGGATCTGTTCGTCTCATCTCCTTTTCATTTTTTATTTCTTCCTCATTTCTTGGTTTCTGCCCCCTTTTCTCTCTCTCTCTCCCTCTCTGCTTACCCCCCCCCCACCCCCCCCGTATTTTTCTATGTTTAATTCCCTCTTGTTGGTGCTTCCTGTGCCTGTCCTGGTTCTCTCCTCCTCCTCTTGCCCTCCTCCGCCCCTCCCGTCCCTCTCCCCCCAGGGTCTCGTGTTCCCTCCGCCGGTGCCTGGAGGCGAGAGTTGAGTTTCACACACCGAGGAGGGACGGAGAGCACCGCACACCCAGCATGTAAGTACTCATTCGCTCATTACCCGCTCTGTGCCCCACAGCGCCTCGGAGCTGCCCGCTAGCTCCCTTAAAGCACCTGTTGGGGTCTCATAGGGAAGCCCTCAGTACGGCCCGGGTGGTGCAGTCTTAGACCTCTGGTGGAGGGATCGTCTCCCGGCCCCTCCACCACAGCGCCCAGAGCCGCATCCTTCCAGGGGCACACCTGGCCAGGTACCCGCCTCTCAGCGCGTCCTGCATGTGCCCTTTAGCAGAGGAAGGTGCCTCTCTGTGCCAGGGCCGGGCACTTGAACCCTACGGGAGACAGATCTCCCTGTGTGCCAGCCTCTGTGTGACTGACAGCACTTTTTGTGACTGGCAGCTGTGACCTGTATACATCTGCCAGCTGTAGCTTCGATTCGACTGACCGCTTTGACTGTATGTGAATGACTGATCTCTGTGTGAATGAGTAACCTTTTTGTGATTGACAGCTTTGACCGGTGTACAACTGACCGCCCTGAACTGCGTATGACTGACAGCTGTAGCCTGTATACAACTGACAGCTTGGACCTGCATATGAGTGACAGCTCTAACTCTTTGTGAATGACTGATCTTTGTGCGACTAACAGCTTTGATCTGTGTGTGACTGATAGCTCTGCTGGATCGGAGACTGGTGTACTGCCCCGGCTTGTGTCTGAGAAAGCCTGACCTGCCTGTGTGTGATTGACAGACTGCCTGGTCTTTGCGGGGTTAACAGACTGCCTGGCAAAAGGAATACAAGAAAAGTGGGGGGGTGGGGCAGGAGGGACCACTACGTAATTTTAGTCTAAGTTGGGGGCCGAAGGGCCAAAAGGGAGGACTATTGGCGACTATGCAAGGGACAAGTCAGAGAAAGTCTGAGAACTGATCTCGAAGAGAGTGAGCTCTGTGGGATGCCAGCTGAGGAGGGCGCTCAATGTTAGGGGGAGGCTCCCAGGAACAGACCAGTCTCGAAGTGATGGCGAGAATGATTGAAAGACCAGACTTCCAGTTTAGAGGGTTAATCGATTAGTGTTGTCAGCGGGTTAAGAATGTATTTTCTGTTTGGAGAGGTTGTGTTATCTGTTCCCGAGCAAGGGACAGCCAGGGCTTATTAAACCACCAGGCTATTGGGGGAGGTTCCGTGTTTTTTTTTCTTCTAATAGAGGGCGATCAGTTGCTCAGCAGCCCCCCGACTCCTGCCGAGCCAAAGCCCATTCTGAGGGGGTCATCGTGCCTTCCTTCCAGTCCAAGTGCTGTAATACCCAGAAATAGTCCCCGGGTTTCCTGGGATGGATAGCCCGTCGCCCCCTTGATATGTCCCAAGAGAGTCCCCGGGTTTCCTGGGATGGATAGCCCGCCGTCCCCTTGATATGTCCCAAGAGAGTCCCCGGGTTTCCTGGGATGGATAGGACGCTGTCCCCTTGTTGTGTCCCAAGAGTCCCTGGGTTTCCTGGGATGGGTAGCCTGTCGTCCCCTTAACATGTCCCAAGAGAGTCCCCGGGTTTCCTGGGATGGGTAGCCCGCCGTCCCCTTGTTGTGTCCCAAGAGTCCCCGGGTTTACTGGGATGGATAGCCTGTAGTCCCCTTTAAGTTCCCCAAGAGAGTCCCTGGGTTTCCTGGGATGGATAGCCCGCCTTCCCCTTGATATGTCCCAAGAGAGTCCCCGGGTTTCCTGGGGTGGATACCCCGTCGTCCCCTTGATATGTCCCAAGAGAGTCCCCGGGTTTCCTGGGATGGATGGGACGCCGTCCCCTTGACCCAAGAGAGCCCCGGGTTTCCTGGGATGGATAGCCTGCCGTCCCCTTGATATGTCCCAAGAGAGTCCCCGGGTTTCCTGGGATGGATACCCCGCCGTCCCCTTGATGTGTCCCAAGGGAGTCCCCGGGTTTCCTGGGATGGATAGCCCGCCGTCCCCTTGTGTCCCAAGAGTCCCTGGGTTTCCTGGGATGGGTAGCCCGCCGTCCCCTTGTTGTGTCCCATCCCAAGAGTCCCTGGGTTTCCTGGGATGGGTAGCCCGCCGTCCCCTTGATATGTCCCAAGAGTCCCCGGGTTTCCTGGGATGGATAGGACGCCGTCCCCTTGATATGTCCCAGGAGAGTCTCCGGGTTTCCTGGATGGATAGCCCACCATCCCCTTGATATGTCCCAAGAGTCCCCGGGTTTCCTGTGATGGATAGCTTGCCATTCCCTTGATATGTCCCAAGAGAGTCCCCGGGTTTCCTGGGGTGGATACCCCGCCGTCCCCTTGATATGTCCCAAGAGAGTCCCCGGGTTTCCTGGGATGGGTAGCCCGCCGTCCCCTTGTTGTGTCCCAAGAGTCCCTGGGTTTCCTGGGATGGATACCCCATCGTCCCCTTGATATGTCCCACGAGAGTCCCTGGGTTTCAGGGATGGATAGCCTGTAGTCCCCTTGATATGTCCCAAGAGAGTCCCCGGGTTTCCTGGGATGGATACCCCATCGTCCCCTTGATATGTCCCACGAGAGTCCCTGGGTTTCAGGGATGGATAGCCTGTAGTCCCCTTGATATGTCCCAAGAGAGCCCCCGGGTTTTCTGGGATGGATAGGACGCCGTCCCCTTGATATGTCCCAAGAGAGCCCCCGGTTTCCTGGGGTGGATACCCCGTCGTCCCCTTGATATGTCCCAAGAGAGGTCTTGGTGACCGTGCACGGCCACCAGACGTGCGCAGTCCCCTGGTGTCCCCACAGCATCTCTGGGAAGGCCGAAGGGTACATCTTAGCCGGTTTCGTCAGTCAGGTACCATTGGTACGCCGCCTTTTGGCTGATTTCCTGGGTGGGATACTCTTGGGTATTTCTCTTCTCAGATAGTCCCCTTGTGTAGCACGGATCGCCTCAGCCCTGAATGGGTTTCCGGCGGGCTCGGTCTCGGCGCCTGACCACTGGCCTGGATCCTTCAGTCCCTCTGCAGGTCCTGGACGTGAGCCTTGGTGCCCTCAGAAGAGCTGCTAACTTCAAGGGGGTGGGGGCCCTCGCTGTGGCCAGGGCATATGGTGGGCATAATGCCCCGTGGTGGCACGGACAGTATTGAAGGCAGGAGCGTGCCCGTGTGTGGAATACTTTTATATTGTTCAGAAGGTTTTAGATTTAAACCCTGAAAAGGCCGCTAAAGATCCTTCCGTCGTTGTCCGTCCGCTCGGCAAAGGTTCTAGGTTGGAAAGCCGTGGTAAAGTCAGGGTTAAAATACCTCAGAGCACTTTATCGCGGCGCATTAACAGTCCACGATCCAGCCACCTCTTCATCCATCTGTTGACTTGCATTCACAGTCCACAAGCCAACTACCTCTTCATCCATCTGTTGAGTTGCATTCACAGTCCACAAGCCAACTACCTCTTCATCCATCTGTTGAGTTGCATTCACAGTCCTCAAGCCAACTACCTCTTCTACCATTTCTTGAGTTGCACTCAGTTCACAAGCCAGCAACCTCTTCATCCATCTGTTGAGTTGCATTCACAGTCCACGAGCCAGCCACCTCTTCATCCATCTGTTGAGTTGCATTCACAGTCCACGAGCCAGCTACCTCTTCATCCATCTGTTGAGTTGCGTTCACAGTCCTCAAGCCAACTACCTCTTCTACCATTTCTTGAGTTGCACTCAGTCCACATGCCAGCCACCTCTTCATCCATCTGTTGAGTTGCATTCACAGTCCACGAGCCAGCTACCACATCTATCAGTTCTTGAGTTGCATTCACAGTCCACGAGCCAGCTACCTCTTCATCCATCTGTTGAGTTGCATTCACAGTCCACGAGCCAGCTACCTCTTCATCCATCTGTTGAGTTGCATTCACAGTCCACGAGCCAGCTACCTCTTCATCCATCTGTTGAGTTGCATTCACAGTCCACGAGCCAGCTACTTCCTCATCCATTTGTTGAGTTGATGCGTGTCTTTGACCCCGTAAATCCCTCTCTTGCCTAGAATCGCGCTTTAGAAATACCACATATATACTTACGTCTAGCATGTCTTACCTTTCCTTCGCCCTGGGAAATTGATAGTCCTCATACATTAAACCATCTTCTCTCATCACTCTAGGTCTGACTTGTAGTGGCTGCACAGTGTGGGTCCACTCATTTAATCGGGGGTGTAATTGCCTGGACTTATCATCCCACCTCTTTTAGCTCAACACTTAGTAACAGCAGCAGTTGATTTCCAGGCAAACAAAGATTATTTATGTTTCGAACAATCACAAGTCACGAGAGTTTGAATTTCTTCTTTGTTACTTTAGGTTGAAAATTATTCAGTTCCTTCTGCCTGGCCATCCTGCCCACTTACTGTAAGTTCAATTTAGAATGCAGTTCTGTTCCTAGAAGTCACATCATTAGTTCCCTGTACCGCCTCCTCTGGGTGGACCACGATCTCTTGGGATTTCAGCCTGATTATCCCACCTTTTCCACTGAAGGATATTTCTATTGCTGCTTTATCATCGGGGCGGGCCCTAAGGTCTGCATGCATCGCTGTTCTCAGGCAAATGGTTCGCTACCAGCCCCATCCCGGCTCTGTCAACCGCGATGATCATTACTAATGAGCAGAGACTGAGGGTTTCCCACCTCGGAGCTGCTCTACCCAGTTTGTCCCTTACTAGGTAGGAGCCTGAGAGTGCATGCGCTAGCGAGCCTCTGTTGTGTACAGTGAAGGGCTTGGATCCTGCCTGTCGCCTACCATTGGTTGGCTTGCATGACAGTTTCCTTTCCAGCCTCGTAATTTGCCACTACAAGCCTGGCACTGTTTTGTTCTTTTTAACTTCTAGTGCCCCGCAAACAGAAAGCGTACGACTGTCAAAAATGTGCGAAGCAGGGCAAACAAAATTGCAAAGTTTCATTGTTAGAGGACGGTTCTGACCATTAGGTCCGCTCTGATTTTTCGCTTTTTGACCACCTGGTTTTTCACCTTTTACTGTGAGGCAGCCTCCTAAGCGGGGACTCGCGCACAGTAAACTCATGGTAAAATGGACTGCGCGTGTTTACCACCGGTGCCGCCGTGCTAAAGAAAGGCTGCTGTGGCGCAGCAAGTGCAGGAGGCCCTGGGCAGGTTTCATGTGATCATGTGTGCACGCGCTTGTGCACCCATGTGAGGGCTGCGTGGGGAGGACTCCTGGCGGGTGCAGCCCAAGAACTGCACTTAGGTAGCCTGGCACAGAAGGGACTATGCACAGTGGGTGGTGACCTGGAGTAGGCCTCATGAGACGGGTGTACACATGGGAGGGAGAGTCAGTGTGCTTACTGTCTCTTCACTGTAGGGACACTCTGTTAAATGCCAATGTCAGTGTGCTTAATGTAATTGCATTGAAGGGACACTCCATTAAATGTCAATGGGAAAGGATGGCCTAGAGACTAGAGTCATACCAAGGGACACTATAGCCTGTAGGAAAAGAATAATGCAGTAGGTTTCAAGAGCATAGTTTACACAACTTGTGGGTCGTCCAGGGTTGTTATCTTTCTCTGCCTCAGCTCAGGATTAGGGCCAATTACCGCTCTGTCCAGCTGCTTGAGCAGGGCCTTGCATCAATCATCGCACTCCCCCTATGGAAGAAGAAGGGCCCCCCGACCCTATCCCAGGGCCCCGCAGCTGCAGAAGAGGAGGGGTGGAGGGGCGTGCCGTTGCATCCATTCCCCAGGTGGCCCGTCCGGCCGCAGCCCTGCATGGGTCTCCCCGCAGGAGCGGGCAGCCACCACAGGAAAGGCGGCTCCCGCGGCAGCACCACTGCACTCCAACCCACCTTATTCTACCCCACTCTAATCCAGTCCACCCATCTCCAATTAATCCACTCCACAACAATCCAGAACTTATTCATAAGGTGCGTTTGGGGCATCTCCCACCAAAGAAGTCAGGGTTTATACCCCGCTATAAGCATGAGGGCCAAAAGTACATCATGGACCCACATGACGACTGCCTGTGGTGTCTGGACTCCCTGCACGCGCCCTGTTGCTGGCTTTCTTCGCTCTGGGCTTCAGAAATAATCCCCAGAGGTATATCTCTGGTAAATATGGTATGTCCCTGTCTTGCATCACACCCAGAGTGCCAGCTATCTTCTTCCCTTTGTGGATAGGCCCCTTAGAGTTCTTGATTAGCTCCAACAGGCCTAAAACATGAGTAAATTGTCCACAGTGTTGCAGTGTGCGCGAGTTGTAGGCGTAGCCAGGGGCGGGACGAGTCGGGCAGCGGTTTCTCACCCGCGCCTCGCCTCTCCCAGGGAAGGGAGAAAGCCTGCGAATCCCCAAAGCTCAGGCTCTGAAGCCTGATATTCGGCTACAGGCAGCACCCATCCCTAGTCTCTGGACCTCGGGTCCTGGACCCTGGACTTAGTGCACAGTGCGTAGGGGAAAAGATGAGAAGACCCCTAGGCGCAGTGCCCAGCGCGGGGCAGCCCGTGTGCTGCCGGTAAGTAGATTGGACTCAGCGGAGAACAGCAGCACGTGGCACGGCTGCGCGCACTGGGCGGGAACGTGAGGGAAGGTAAGGCTGTAGGGCCGGAGCACGTGGCACGGCTGCGCGCACTGGGGCGGGAAGGTAAGGCCATAGGGCCGGAGCACGTGGCACGGCTGCGCGCACTGGGGCGGGAAGGGAAGGCCATAGGGCCGGAGCACGTGGCACGGCTGCGCGCACTGGGGCAGGAACTTGAGGGAAGGTAAGGCAGTAGGGCCGGAGCACGTGGCACGGCTGCGAGCACTTGGGCGGGAACGTGAGGGAAGGTAAGGCCGTAGGGCCGTGACACATAACTGTAGGCGCGGCGGTGGCAGGCATTTGGCCGGTGTGGCTTGCACCTTCCGGGTTGGTGCCTCGTACCAGCTCAGCACCCCCTTCCTCTCCAAAATCTCTGCTCCCAATCTAGAGCTCGCTCCCAGCCTTTGCTGTGACTCGCTGTATAAGAACACTTCGCCCGGCCCGGCCGCAGTAATTTGAGGACCCCGGCACTGCATTGCTCTAGCAGAGCGCCTAGTACTTACATTTGCAGTCCCAGGGCCGATGGCGCCGCTTCCTTGTAGCTGCCATCTGAATCTTCTAGACGCCGCCTCCTACATCTCCGAGCCCAAGGAAGCCTCCCGTCCCGTGACAGCAGGTTACTACCTTGGAGCCAGATAAACCACCCATCCTGCAAAAGATGAGGTGCTTGTGCCCCTCTCCCCAGTGTTTAGCGGATAGTTCTTGCCAGGGGAAGGTGGGGCGGTGCTACATCTCCAGGCCCCAGTCCCTGAGCCATGAGGTCGGGCAGAACAAGGAGAGAGTCATTGACAGTTCATCGATGCAGGCGGAACAAGGACGACACGTAGTCCCTTAGTAGGCCCAGGGAGCCTTCCCCAGCAAACTCGAGGTCTAACCAACAATGGTCTTCATCGGTCTCCCGCTTACTGATCATCTGCATTGGATTCATCCGCCGCAAAATTCAAAAACGTGGAACAAGTTACAACAACCTATGAATGTTTATCGACCGCCACTCAGGGAAACAGCAGAGCAGTAGGTACTTGAGGCCCTCGTATGACTATGGTCTGGGACTGTTTAAAAAAACATCGCCGATAGGGCAGTTGATGGTACGGCTGTGGCTACAGGAAAAGAGCTCGCCTCCACCACACACCTTACCCTGGAGTATCCGGTGGGGAGGCCTCCACTATCTACATTTCATGCTACGATACATCCGTCTCCGTCTTTGCTGGATGATGAGGTGATAACTTGCAAACCCCATGAAAAAGCTGCATCATCGGTAACACCTGTTTTTGATCAACAGTCTGACCTGCACTCTCCTCCTCGGGTGAGTCCCTCTGAACACAACCTTTCACCAAAAGTCATATCAAGTGACAACTCACCTGTCCTTTCGGATGCCATAGCCTTACTTCAGGAAGCCCTCCAACAGGAAGCCCTCCACCACCGTGGCAACCCGATTCCAGTTATTGATAGCATCGTTAGTCCGCCAGTGGCTCAGTGGGCCCGGGCTCGAGCGGGAAACATAATACTACTTCCACCCCTGAAATCCCTTCATCTGGATGACCCAGAAATCCCGTAAATGAACCTTGAGGCATGGAACCAAATGACCAATCCCTTTTGGAATAGTCCTTCTTTCACATGGGACCCACCCGGAGCTCAGGCCTGTAAGACAGACCCTCCCCCGAAATAACGACAGAACTCTAGCACAGTCTGGCCTCGACTCCTTCAAGCTCTGCAACCTACAGTCTCTGCTCTTTGATCTTTTCAATTCACTGGCTGCTTTTACAGCCAGAATAGACAACAATTTGGACAACCTAACAATCTGATCATGAGTGGACTCTAACATCAACCTGGTGCGATCAGTGTGCCGCTGCTCCCAGCAGATGCCTTGGCAGAATCAGCCTTCGAGTATTTACCAGCTCCAAGCCGCCTTTAGTATCCCTGTGTGCCTGGAACATTAATGGTCTCACCCAGAAACTTCAGTCCCTATACATAGTCATGTTCCTGAAGAACCACAAAAGTATAGCCATACAGGAAACTTGGGCCGAGATAAGCCCCCCGATTGTAGGCTCCGTTGAGCACTGGACACCAGCCTTCAGCGAGCACAAGTATGGTAGACCAAAAGGCGGGCCATCTATTTACACTTCAGTCAAGTTAAAAGAGATCAGTGACTTGTTAATATTTGAGGAGAGTTGGCTTTCAGGAGTTAAGATCAGTAATCTAAGATCGCAGCAATTGATATAACTAATAAACGTTTACATTTGTTCAAGTGCAAGGGAGAAAATGTTAAAATGTAATCTTTTAATACAAACCCTATGTGATCTAGCCAGCGATTAGCCTAAAGCAGCATGTTTGATCACTGGGGATTTCAACACAAATCTTTTTAAAGATTTCCTGGACGGCCATGAGAAACGTAACCTAGGGAGCGCCCAGAACATCATCAAACAGGTGAAGCCTAGTAAATGCCTGCATAGCATGCTTGGCGAATATATGGTCTCGCAACTTAGCAGCGTGGGCTACACAATATTGAATGGTCGCTTGCCCAGAGACGCGCCGCCAAACTGGACAAGAACGGACGGGGAAACCTACTCCTTCCTTGACTATAGCGTCTGCAACGCTGAAATGTACCCCCTTGTAGAAAATGATTACATCACTCCGCAGGCAGAGAGTGATCATCGCCCACAAATTCTTGTCTCCCAAACTGCCCCCCCCACACCGTGGCAAGGGTGACATACAGCAGAACGTGTTCGGACAATCTCAAACTGCTCACATGGAATGGTTCCATCAGTGGTGATATAATGGCTGAACGCAAGGAGCACTTAGACCCAACCTTACTAATAATGTATCTCAGATTACAGCGTGGACGAATTTCACCCTCCAACTGCGAACAAAATTCCACCAACCAACCAACCAACCTGCTAGTCTGTCCCCTTTAGTGAATCCATCACCTCAGCCACTGTTAAGGAATTCAAGAAAATATGCAGTAAAGGTGTGAGGTGAGTTAGGCAGTCTCCAGGAGACAAGGGGCTACTCAGTGAATTCATGTGGGCACAGAAATCCTACAGGCAGATAGTTTTTGCCGAGAAGTGCAAACGGTCAGAGTATTTCTGAACACAACTCCTTTATGCCAGCAAGAATCCCAATTCCAAGGGCTTTTGGTTTCCGGTGAACAAACAAATTAATGGCCAAAGGGGCTTGGGCTGTGCCAACCAAAAGCAGAATGGGCATCCTTTCTACCCACGCACTTCTTGGCCACAGAGGAGGAAGTCAGTCGCATGGACAATCGTGTGAAAATAGCGTCCAATTGCCACTGGACCCTATCCTGGAGAACTGGATTCTTTACACCTCAATGCCAGGGACCGGGCCTTCTTTACAAACGGTATACAGCGTGTAATAACAAAAGGAAGAACAGACCGGGTCCCTGGGCCCAACGGTTTGCCACAGGTACTCTACCAACCAGATATCCCTTTCTGGGCTGGACAGTTTACCAGACTCTTTGACCACTGCCTGAGGTCTTCATCGATACCTGATTCATGGAGTGTCTCCATAATACATCTGTTCTGTAAAGGAGGTATTAGAGCTGACCCAAACAATTACAAGTTAATAGCCGTCCTTGATAATGACGTTAAATATTATGCCAGCCTGCTCGCGGAAGACCCATGGCTATGGGTGGAACAGAATCGGCTAATCCCATTCAACCAACCAGGGTTCAATGCCAAATCAGGCACGCTAACCAACCTAATGGCAGTAACTGTCCTGATCGATAAAGCAAGAGCTTCAAAATCTCTGAAGCACTGCAGTTTCATCGATGTCAAGGTAGCGTTCGAACGCGTACCAAGGGGAGCCCTGAGGGCTTAACTACAGAGATGGGAAATAAACCAAAGCTTTTTGAGGCTGTAA
The DNA here is from genome assembly GCF_031143425.1 of Pleurodeles waltl. Classification (NCBI taxonomy): domain Eukaryota; kingdom Metazoa; phylum Chordata; class Amphibia; order Caudata; family Salamandridae; genus Pleurodeles; species Pleurodeles waltl. The sequence goes on along the minus strand of NC_090444.1, from coordinate 1,802,067,448 downwards.
TCCAGCTACACTTAGACACATTGATACCATAAACAGGGGGTGGCGCTCACTTATCCAGAACATTATGACCTCACGAGGAGTGAAGCGGGTGTGCGTGCCGCCCATGCTTCTTAACTTACTCATTGCAGACCTACTGCAGCTACTTGACGGTATTAATAGTCACCCCCAAAAAGTAGGTGGCATCCAGATCAGCAGTTGTTGTATGCGGATGACCTTGGCCTATTTAGTCCTACAAGGGTAAGACTCCAGTGACTGCTTAACCAGCTGTACATCTACACAGCCGCCAGCAGCCTAGAGGAGACCCTGAAGCAGATGAAGGTTGTAACATTTGGCATGAAAAACATCAGGGAGGAGGATGGTTCTATAATGGCAACAAAATTGCTCCTGATCAATCCTAAAATTATTTACGGGTATATATTGATGCCAGAGACTGCTTCGTGAAGCAACCGAAAGAAGCTGAGGCAAAAAAAGCTTTGACCCTTCAGGTGACGCTATCAAGAATATCTATATTGTTATTGGGACCAAGCCTCTCCCTATCACTAGAAGTTATGAGGACCAAAAGCTCTCTCTCATTAACCTGTGGCAGGGAAATCTTACTGGGCAGGGACAATAGCCTGTTGAATAAACTCGTAAAGATCTATAAGTGAGTGTTTCGGCTACCACGCAGATTGGGCTCAAATTCGGCCTCCATGATCAGTGGCCAGCTGGTGCCTAAGTTTATTTGTGCCACATGGTATGGCGGGCCCGGGCTGGTAGCCTAGAGGCATCGTTATGGTCTGAAATGACCTGCAGCAGGCCAGGCACATAGTCTGTTCCTTGAAGACTGCCAGCAACAACTGGATGCAAAAGACCCCTGGAGCAGCAACCCCAGTCAACTAAACTCTAAAATGAGTATTAGAAAGCGTGTTCGCATTTGGTCATTTCAATCGGACAGACCACTAGCTAAATGTAGATATCCTTGGGCAGTCATCAGCAGGTATCGGCCAGCAACCTCAGCATCATCTCTTGTCATGTGCCATCCACCAGAAGACTAGATGTATGAAGCTTAGGCTAGGGTAGTGGCCATTTTTGAAACGTGTAGTCAGCTGGCGTCGCCCAAGCGAGGATACAACCTGTAGGGGCTGCGGCGGTTGCGAAGAAGCTTTCGAAGACGACGGATGCCTCTGCGCAGCACTGCCGAACGACCGTAGGATCCGACTGCGGAGGGAGTGGAATGAATGGGGAGCTCGTACATGCCGACAGGCTGTCAGTGCCCCTTTAAATCCTGTCCTGGTGCCTGTCTTGAGGATAATTCTACTGCCACTCGTGTAGCAAAATGGTTGTTTTAATGTTGCGCCGGGACTTTATCAAACTATTGCACTGTTATCAATGAGGGACAATTTGCTGCTGTTGCTGTCGAAGCCAACCTGATGGTGACATATTTGAGGATTATTCTGCTGCCTTTTGTGCTGTAACATGGCTGACTCCGTGCATTAGCCATTTAATTAAACTATTGTGCTGCTGTTAATGAGGAACAACTGGCTGCCTCTCTTGTTATACTACTGATGTCAAGTACTTGGCCTAGCAGTATTCACTGAGTAATACCGCTGCTATTAATGTGTTATTTTAGCCCACCAGCGTGGTACTCGAAGTATGTTTTACATTGCTGATTACATTGTCTTCATATTTATGGATTAATTCCTTGTTTTACTAACTGAATCTGTTTTTAGTACCTAGAGTCAAATGCAGTTTAATGTTGTATTATGAGTTCACTGTTCTTTTTAAATTGTAATGGTTTTAAATAACCACAAACCATGAAGTATCTTGCTTCCAGAGTAAAACAAACAACATATACTTAGCTGGCTGACTCTTTCATGGCTATGTTCTTGGTAACACAAGCCAAAGTTGATAAAGGAAATCCAGCCTCTTAAAATAGTATGTTGATATGGTATTATGGATTTTTATAACATTTAATCCAGTTGAGCTAGAAATACAGAAAGCGAAAGATTGTGGCGTATGGTGGATTGTGTAGCCACGGGCTAAAGTGTGGTATTTGCTGCCAGAAGTGTGTAATCCCTTCCGACTGGAGGTTAAGGTGCAGTCTTGCTTCCTCTTGTTGGTTGATTCGAGAAGTTAAGTCTTCTAGAAAAGGGACTTGCCCTTTCTTAGATGGGGCTTTTGACATTTTGAGAGAACAACCGCTGAAGAAATTGTGTTAATAGAGGGAATTGCTACCTCACTTGGTATGTTAAACTCAATCCACAAATCTGCCTCGATTTTTTCCTTCATCGGCTGTTTTCTGTTCTTGCTTGTAGGAAGTGGAAGTGACTGAACGTCCAGTCTGTCTGACCTGCCCCTGGTAAGTTCTTCTGATGCAGTGAAGGAGGACTCCTACAGTCTATAGTTAGGAGGTTGGCATCACTGTCTTCCAGTTTCACTCCTTGTAAAGCGTGTCCCCATATTGCAGTTAATTATACAGTCTCCTGTGTGAACAGAGTATCTGGGTATCATTAAACACTGCTCAGAAATGTTGAACACTTCATAAAGCAATTCAGATAAAATGGATTTACAGGCATCGTTTTAATTTTATTAGAAGCCTTCTCCTTGTATATTCAGGAATGATTCTGTAAATACTGTGTTTTCCTGCCCTGACCACCGGACACCCTTAGCAGTCTGAGAAACTGAGGTACTGAAGAAGTCCTTCTTAAGTTTGAACATCTGTCTAAACATGCGGATGGCTCAAGGCCAGGACGGTATCTTATTGGCCTATGACTACTTCATGTAAAGCACATTGGTGATAACAGAATGTGAAACATTTGACAAACGTGTTGCACATTGTTGTAACTGTATTATCTGTTGATGTAAGTAAGCAACATTAATAACCATTTTAGGAATGTTGTATGTCATGGGTACTCGCAAACATTGTCCCAGAGACCACAAGTTTGGCCTGAGCTGTGACAGAGGGCAGCACTGATGCCAGCAGGGTGGCAGTCAAAGGGGGGAGACTTTGAAGGGGGCTATGACAGTGTGGTGGGTGTAGAGGGCAGCAAAGCATACATATCTAATGGTTGAATTTCACAATCTGAAACCCGCTAACCTCTGATTTAATCCCAGCTTCCCCACTTTACCAAATTGTGTGCTCCTAGGCAATTGTTCTGTTTCACTTTCTCCCCATTTTGTTCATTATAGTTTGTAAGAGGACATCACCACGCATGACGTCAGAATGTGCGCTGTACAAACCCTTCTGTGTTTGATTTAACTATAATGTTGATCATGTGTAATAGAAACCAGGTTGCCCAATAGTGCCTTTAACAAATAACTTGCCTCTGTTATCGGGATGGAGGGAAGAATACATTTTTCTGAATTTATGTTTGAAAATTATCACTTTAAAAAAGTTCTTTTAAGATGAAATGGTTCTGCGTGTTAATGAAATAAACGTTTTGGAGCTTTAAGAGACCTTATCATGTTTTCACACTTTTGCTGCAAGATATTTTTTAAGAATTAAGGTGTTCCTGCAGTCAAGCAGTGCAAGACAACCTAGTTACTTCCTTGCTTTATCTTCAATTAACATTTAAAGAAAGGACTGCCTGATTAAAAAAGTAAAATAATGTCAGTATCAGTGCTGAGTTGAGCAAACAGTCCAGTGCTGCTGCTGCCTTGGGGGGCCGCATGTAAAGGTCAGGAGGGCTGCATGTGTACTCCAGACCGCACTTTGAGTATCACTGTTTTAGGTTGAAGAAGTGTGGTGAAATATTACTACTTGCCTAATTTTCTATTTTGCCTCTGTAGCTGGTTGCTTAGGGCCAGATGTACGAAGCCTGTTTGCATTTCATAACTGTCCGAATCGGAATCTAGGGCCTTTAAGAGATGGAAACTGGTCTTTTCTAAGTACAAAGCCCTTTAAGGAATCGCAAATTACGATTTCTACCCTATAGAAATCGCAGTTTGCGATTCCCAGAATAGGAAATACAAATAGGGATTTCCTATTTGCATTTCCTATTCTGATGTACCATGCATTTCCAAAATGCGATTTGGGCACTTCGGAGATGCAATTACCACCGATTTGAAGTCGGTGGTAACCAGATGCAATAAAAAAAACAAAAAAAAAAACACCCCAAGATTCTTTTTTTTCATTGCAGTAGAGCATACACATGCCCATAAGGCATGTGTGCTCTACAGGGGTACCCCTATTTTTGGGGTACACCAATGGCGGCCTTTTCCCACTGCCATCCCTGGTTTTGCATTTCCTATATAGCGATTTCTTAATAAGAAATAGCTATTTCGAAAATGCAAAACAAGCCTATTGACTAAAATGCAATGGGATTTCTTAATACTGATTTCCCAATAGTGATTCCTACTTTGTTTGAATCGCTATTAGGAAATCGCTATCTTTGTACATAGCATTTTGCATTTCTTAAATAGCGATTTCTATAAAGTTGCTATTTCATGAATTGCAAAATTGCATTTTAGTACATCTGGCCCTTGGTGTTTAATAACACCCATTATGAGGCCTACCTAGGTTTAATCTGTAGCGCTTTATGAATCCAGATGCACACTTAGGAGTGCCTCACTTTTGAAATGAAGTCAGCTAAGCGAGTCATTGGTCAAGAACCTACTAAGCTCTCTGAACTTTACTGCTTAGTGAACAGACACCTATTGACGTCCATACAATAACTAATACTTAACAGATGTGATAATTACACATTTGCGCTAAGGCTGCTGCAGTTTAGCATTGCATACATTTGGTTGCCCTGGGTTTTAGATGTAGTTATGCAGTGATCTGGCTGTAGCCCCTTTTTCGTCATTGATTACGTCATTATTGTATTAGTTATCATTTCTAGGGTCTTGACTGGGGGTTAAGTCCCTCTGTTCTCCACATTGCTACGGGTTATAGACCAAAGTGGACCTTCTCTAGTAATTAAATGATAGCCCACCACATTTTCATATTTTAATAGGGAAAGACTGATCAATGAGTGGAACCTTGCATCAAATGCTGGCCGCGTTTTACTAAACTGACTAAAGTTCATAGTAAGAGAGATGCAAGTCAGCTTCCAGGCATCCCAGTTCTTCAATCACAAAATAGATACACGATCAAACTCTTGGTCAGCTCTAGGTCTGCCATAGTGGTTTCTAAGAGACTCTTGTGTAGTGCCATGTGAGTATGACTGACAGAACCGTTTTTGCTCCTGAAGGACTCAGTTGAGCTGTGAAGTAAGTGTTAGAACGCGGGGAAGTGAATGCAGGTTTAAAATATGGAGTTTGTGGTTACACACAGCTGAATTCCGACTGTAGAACTTAGCTCTGTGTGGGGTATTCATTGGTGGGTACCCAGTCTGGGGAGGACGCTACAACTGGCGGCGAGACAGGGGATAAGTAACCTGAAGATTGACAGTGCTCTCCCGGAGAGTTTGCTGTGGTCCACGTAAACTGCTCATGCATAAGACGTGAGCCTTCATCAAAGTGCAGAATCAATGTTTGACATATGTGGAGTCAAAGCACAATTCCAGCTGGTATGAAGCTTTTGAAGATAGAAAAAGCTTTATTGAGAAGTCTATGCAGCATTGGTCAAGAACCTGCTTGCAAGGCCGTACAGAGAGGCACTGCACTACTACACAATATAAAGCTATACAGTAAACAGAGTGATAATGGTAAAGGCTGCCACAAGCAAATACAGAAAAGAGCGCTAGCTGACAGAACAGTTGATAACAAGGCATACTGTTTTTACACTTACCAGAGCCACGAGCTGAAGAGCTCTAAAACCTCGGCGACGGACAAGGAGACCCAAGAAGAAGCACAGGGGACAGCTTACTGAGCTGTCCCATACCTGAAGCGGCACACCACCAGATGTGCCAGGTGGCAGCTCAGCACAACTCCAGAAGTCGCTGGAAAGCGAAGGGCTCCAGTGGAGACCAAAAAAGATGTCATAGTTCCATGGACTGTCCAAGATGACCCAGAAGCCAGCCCGTCAAAGTCTCAGAAATGGTGTGCATGAACAAATCACCGAGACCACCAAGTGGAGTTGGCGAGAACTCCAGTCGCAGTGTCAGCCAATCTCGTGAACAGTTGCACTGGTGCCGCCTTCCCGAAACCACCATCACCATTCATTACCACCAAAGAGCAAAATATTGGTGATAGATAGACTGCTTGGATAGAGACATCTGATGATTTCATGGATGCGCTAGAAGAAACAGTGACGGTGTAGAAGAAGTGATAAAGAAAATGCTTCCAGCTGATGAAGCTAACTACTGTCAATTTAAAGAAACTTTGAATCGCAAGTTCAATCCAGTGACTGATGTAGATTACAAAAGGTACATTTTCAGTCAAGAACGACACAGTTGGTGAAACAATAGATGAATTTGATGAGAGATTGGATACGCTCATCAAGCATTGTAGATTCAGTTAATTTAATGGTGAAGAAGCAACATGTCTCAGAGTTATTGACGGATGCTTGTCAGATTCATTCAGACCGCGAATGCTGAGAGAAACTCTTAGTCTGGTGCGACTTCTCATGGCTGCCCGAGATGAAGAGCGTGCTAATGGACAAGCTGCCGACATGTAAGCAGGAGGTGCCTAAAGTGAGTCAGTCATGAACATAAAAAGTAAGCAGAAACACAAAGCTGAAGGACACAAAGTGATGTCTCCAAAGAAAAAGAACTTGTATTTCAGGTGCGGATTGTCGTTTCCACATGAAGTTAAATGTCCCGGTAAGGAGAACCGTTTGGTAACAATTTGCAAGGCGAAGGAAAAAGTAAATGCATCACGGCGAGACGACAAAGTGTCTGACCAAACGTTCTAGAAGCTAAGTTCGATGCACGCCCACAAGACCAAGTGACAACATCAGTTGAGAAAAATCAACACCAAACGAAGTCGGCCGTCATCTAAATCATTGTCAAAAAGTTTGTCGGTATCAAGTGAAAGTGAAGAAGGCGATTGTGTAATGTTGATGTTTACCTGAGGAAAATGTGCACAACTTGGACTTGGCCGCTTGTGAAGAAAATTACCAGTTAAAGAAAAGTCGACCTGAAAAAGCACCAAAATCATTCAAACATTGTCCAAAGATTACACTGAAAATAAATGGGCATTCCGTACCTTTCATCGACAGTGTTGCGTTGATAAATATTATGCCTGAGGTGACATATAATGAGCGATCTCCATTGAGTGAATGTCGCCGTTGAAAACTAAAGTTTACACATGGGCTGCATCGACACCGCTGAAAAGTAAAGGTTCATTCGTAGTGACTATAAAACACAAGAAAACAAAAGCGCAGGCTCCCATCCACGTGCCTCCAGGTACGGTGTCAAGTGCCTGTTTACTCAGTTTCAGCGCAGCTGCTGATACTGAATGCTCATCACAAAACAGTAAGTCGGCTCCCTTCATTGTTTCACGGGTTAGGAAAACTTAAAACTATGAAAGTACAATTGCATATTAATGAGGATGGCTGCCCTTTTGCACAAAGACGCAGAATAATTACATTTCATTTACACAAAGCTGTTAAATGTACTAGAATCCTTACTCAAGCATGATATCTTTGATCGTTTCTACTGGCTCGACGCTGCGGGTTTCTCCCATAAAGGACAGTGAAGGAGATGTTCGCATCTGTGTGAATATGAGTCAAGCAAACAAGGCAATTGAAAGAGAACATCATCCAGGTCCACACATTGTTGACAAGATACCACAATTGAATGGTCCTGAACTCTCCTCCCACCTTGAACTAAATAAAGAATATCATCAATTGGAACACAAGGAGAATTGCAGGTACGTTATAACCTTTTCTACACATATTGGTCTGTTTCGATACAAAAAACTCCGTCATATCATTGGAAGTATAAAACAGCCTGCCATGAATGCTTTCCACTATAGCGATGACATATTTGTTTTAGAAGCTACAGAGCAGGAGTACAATAAAGCTCTCCGGCAAGTGTTTGTGTGGACACAGGTTCAACACAGAATACTGAGAAATGTGAGTTCAATGAGACAAAGCCAAAATTCTTTGGCCATATCTTTTCTGATGGGGACATGACACCAGATCCAACTAAAGTGCAAGTGCAGTCAACTGTGAGCCCCCAACAAGATGTTTCCATGTAATGCTCATTCCTTGGCATGGCCACTTACTGTTCCACATACATACAAGACTTTGCCACTGTGAGTGCTTCACTGAGAGAGTTGGCGAAAAGAATGTTCCATTTCATTGGTCACATGACTGCTTGCAAAGTTTTAAGAGACGTAAACAAGCTATTGAAAATGCTACTGAAATGGCATTTTGTGATAGAAAGCTACATACAAAGTTGTCATTGACGCTAGCCCAGTTGGATTAGGCGCAATCCTTGCACAGCACAACAGACATCCAAATGCTTGAAGACATATTGTGGCATATGCAAGCAAGTGTTTGTCCCAGACTGAACATGCTTATTCACACCCTGAAAGAGTTTAGCAGTGGCTAGGCATGTGCACATTTCCATGTGTTGCTATTCAGAAAACCTTTTACGCCTATGCAGATCATCAAGCATTGCGAGCTATCTTTGGCAATCCAAAGGCCAAGACGCCTCTACGCATTGAACGTTGGGGTCTACGATTACAAGAGTACAAAAACACAATTGTGCATCATTCTGGGAAATATCAAAACCCTGCTGACTTGTTCTCCAGAGTGCCTATACAGTATCAAGGTAACTCTTATAAGCCAGCTGAAGACTACATAAACTTCATTGTGAAATCAAACATGCCTGCTGCCATTAGGTTGCAACAAATTGTCACTGCCATGAGTTAAGATAGTGACATGTTAAAACTGAAAGACATTATTACCCATCAGTCATGGAACCAACATACTCAACATCTTACCAGTGAAGGTGAATACTAGAAATGTAAAAATGTCAAAGATTAACTGTCCGTGACACAAGAAGGCATTATCCTGAGGCATTTGAGAATTGTCATTCCAGAGAGCCTGCAGCAACAGATAATTGAATTGGCCCATGAAGGACATTGTGGAATCGTTGCCACCAAATAAGCTTTTTGAGATCAAGTTTGGTTTCCTCATCTCAATGAACGAGTTGAAAGAGAATTAAAGACCTGTCATCTATGCAACTGCCTGTCATCGAAAACCATTCAACACCCTTTAAGCATGTCAGAGTTGCCAAAGCATGCATGGTAAAGAATTGCTGTTCACTTTTTCGGTCCACTTGACAATGGACATCACCTAATGACAATTGTGGATGCATACTCCGGTTTTGCATTAATAGAAAATCTCTCATCTATTCCTCAGGAAAAAGTCATTGAGAAATTCGATGGCATCTTTGTGGCATGAGTCAATTTTAAAATCTGACAATGGCCCACCTTTCAATAGTCGAGAATTCAGAGACTTTCGCAATCTGCTTAATGCGAAGCATCAGAAGAGCACAAATATTTGGCCACAGACTAATGGCCTTGTTGAACGTTTCACAAGTACATTAATGAAAGCTGTTCAGCATGCTGCATTGGAAAAGCTTGACCTCCAGACTGTCTTGAATCCTACCTACAAGCTTACTGTTCAGCAGGAACGGAACAAACCAAGGACAGTTGGAACCCTTGCATGGAGGCTCCTATTAACCATGGTTGGATCCGTTCCCGTCGCTGGCACTAGGCCCAGCCGTACAAGTGAGGCAGAATTTATATTGGTACAGATAGGGCAATGCTGGGTGGTAGGGATTTTGTGGATCCCTGCACATTGCAGAAGTTTCCATATCAGAAATGTAGGGAAAATGCATGACTTCAGGCAAAGTGGAGGTTTGCAGGTCATTGTGGGTAAGAAACCTGTGTGGGGGCATGTGTAGTACACCACCCTGGGCTCCCTCAGATGTCTATTTTTCAGAAGCGTCTGGGTCTGGTAGGTTTCTCCAGTAGTGCAAGTGGGACAATATTAGAAGTAGCCAAGCTTGCCTGGCCCATATGTAAAATCAACACCCAAAAGAGTAAGATGTCCTCTTGCTTGATATGGGGATGAGATTATTTTGCCCCTTTTAATTGGTGTTTGGGGCATTTTTTTTTTTTTTTAATATTGCCCGGTGTTTAGTGGGCTTTCTGCCCCCCAGAGGCCAGATCAGGTGTAATTACCCTCTCTACCCCTGCCCCTCTCCATCCCCCTGGGAGGCAGAAAGACTATGCTCATTTTTTGGGGTGTGGGTACATTGCCATGCCCATACTGGGGAGCTACCACCTGTAGACATAAAAATATATCTATATATATCTATGTATTAAAAAAAAAAAAAAAAACTGGTGCCTTGTGGGCTTTCTGTCCCCCTGGGTGGGGGGAGGGGGCTATTGCCCTAATCTGCCCCCCATGGAGGGCAGAAAGACTTTAGTCCTTTTTTATTTTGGTTGACGGCATGGCTTTGCCCATTGTGGGAACTCCCACCCCTCTTTTATTTAAAAAAAAATAAAATCCTTATGGTCTAGTGGGCCTTCTCCCCCCCCCCCCCACCCCACCAAGGGGGAAGGTTGGGGGTAATAACCCCCCATCTGCCCCAGGGTGGGGCAGAAAGATTGTTCCCATATTTGTCTTGAGGTGTGGGGGCATTGGCATGCCCATTTTGGGCAGCCCCCACCTCTACGTATTAAAAAAAAACAAAAAAAAAAAAAAAAAACACACACACACACACACACACACATACACACACATACATACACACACATACATACACACACATACATACACACACATACATACATACACACACACACACATACACACACACACACATACATATATACACACACACACATACATACACACACACACACACACATACATACATACACACACATACACACACATACATATACATACACACACATACATATACATACACACACATACATATACATACACATACATACATACATACACACACATATCCCTGGTCCCAAGCGGGCTTTGTGCCCCCGGGTCGGGGTGGGTGGGGCGGGCGCAGATTGGGGGCTTTTGTCCCCATCTGCCCCTCAGGGGGAGCAGAAAGACTGAATTGGCCAAACAAAGTCTCCCTTTTCCAATGATACCTCTCCTGTCTGCCTCTGTGCTTGTGGGGCTGAGATAGGCCCACCAGCACTGGGCAGTGAAATTAATCGATGGGCTCATTTCACTTCAGTTTTCAGTGAAATTACATCAGTGTGCCATTTCACTGAAAACAAAAAACAGCTTTGGGAGCTGGGGCAACTCTTGTTTTTTTTGTTTTGTCAGGAAATCCCTCCGCACCAGAGGGATTTCCTGGGTGTATGCGGAGGACGAAAAGCTTCCGTCCTCAGCACACACCCACCATGGCTGAGGACAGAACCTTTCAATCCTCAGCACAGAAGAGGTTTATGGTCCTAAGAAGCCTCATCTAGGATGTGCGTATCTTTTTCAGGTCCCGCGTGCGCCCCCCCTCCCACCTCTGAGGATTGGCACTTGCCGTTCGCTTTTGACGTACAGTAACAGTGTGCTGTCTGAACACAGCCAGCCATGGTTTGTAGACCTTCAGTCATGAACCTCATTTTCTAAAGTAAGTTATCTCGTACATGTATCCGCACACAACTCTGCCAGGGCTTAACTGGCAGATCCACCTCTGGTGATGCCTGTGGGTCCTTCGTGACTGACGGACAGATATATTCCGCACACTGTGGTATTGTGCCTGTCGGCACGGGCCTAGTACATATGGCTAATCATTCCCCGGTAACCCAGCATGCTGCTGCAAGCTGACCTCAATCCAAAGGGAGGAACACAACACCAGGGCTGAGAACACTAGGGACTGCTAGCTGCTGCTCACTCCCCCGTCACAGCAGCATCACCAGCAGAGCCCCCACACTGAACACCACACATTGTTTCACAAACTAACCATGGCTGCATATTAGACATTATTCTGCAGTAAATCTGTATCCTGTCCTAAAATTCCTGACTTTCTCAAAATGTCACTGTTGAATATTGTCTGGAGGTGCTCCCAACATCTGGAGGGACGTTCCAGTGGAAGCATCAGCATGGCCACCCTTTAACATGAATAGTTGTATGAGTACCTGCATGAGTTTACTCTACCTTCCCTCCTGGTCATGCCTGTGACCTCCCATCCCACCACTCACCTAGTCTCAGCTCTGAGACCGAGGGCCCCTCCTTACTCTGAACAAGGTCCCCTCGAGGACCGTTCTATGTAGCCCTCCTCCCATCCCACCCCTCACCAGGTCTGGCCTCTGAGACCGAGAGCACATCCTTACTCCGTACGTAGATCTCTCAAGGAAGGTGCTCTCTATCCCTCCTCCCACCACTCGCTACCTAACAGGTCTCTTTCAGCCCCTTCAATGTAGCACGAGCCCTCTTTTACTTTGCGGCCAGTCATTCCTCGTTGTCCGGGTGGGCAGTCTCCCCATGCACTGTGCTTCAAGGCTGCCTCGCTGTGGGTCTGTGTAAGTGCCCTGAATATTCCTCTCAAATGGAAAACTGTAGAACTAATGCTGATGTACAAGGCCGTCTGATGTCCATCTTGGCCCAAAGTTAGGCCTTTGAAAAATGAAAAAATAAAACCTAAACAGTGGATTTTGTTTCAAGATGTAACATGGCCTCCGGTCTTCAGGGGCAAGACTGGCCTAGTCCATCCTTCTCCAACGAGTAGAATATGGGCATACTCGAAAATATGGGCACCCAGAGACTGGCTGTAGGCCTAGAGAGCAGCCCAGCCCGGCAGGAAAAATGTAAAAAATGTGTCGCATATACACAGCTCTGTTATGACTTTAAGTAGCTTTCCTGTGTAATCTTGTCTGATTCACTCGTTATTACAATAGTTTTAACAGTACCTGGGATGATATTCATTGAACAGAAGTAGCTCTTATTACAGAAAAGGTTGGAGTCCCCTGCCCACGGGGTGGTGTCTTGGGCAGTCTGATGACTCAGGATTTGGGCTTGTAAGGTGCCAGTGTGAAGGCCATTCTAGTCAGCATGCCATAGAGTCCCACCCTGGCGACCGGCACCTGATGCGTAGAGCAAGTCAAAGCTTTTTCTTCTGAATGTATCGATTGTCTAATTTAAGACAAACTAAGCAGTGCAAATGTGCCCGATCGATGGTTATGTATTTGAAAAACTGCCTGTGAAGTCCTAACTCCATATTGACATCTATATGTCCATCCGGCCGCTGCACCGAGGCAGTCACCGTACCCCGTCGCTGCGCCTGCGAATGAAAGGACAGCATCATTGGCTACAATGAGCGGGAGGAACACCACAGAGCAGAGGGCTTAGCACTCCGGCCATTCAGAAGGGGGGCTTCTGTAGGCACCAACCATACAGGTAAACTCGTCCCCAGAGCCGTAAAACACTTCTCCCTAAATTCCCTTCTGAAGCCCTCGCCATTTGTCGGCACAGGCTTGGTTAATTACAGTTTGGATACTTGATTGATTTTTATTTTCCTTTGTTTACCCACTATAATTATTTTTGTAGCCCCACATGAGTGTGGTCTAGTGGGACTGCCAGGGGCCTAGCGCAGTATAGCGCTACCATTAACCCAGGTGGGAAAACATAATTTACTATGAGCAAGGAAACGCAAGACACCCTGGCTTTAAACCACTGTACATAGGACGGTGGCAGCCTTCTGACCTGTTAATGTCATGCATAACCTGGGACCGTCTCAACTACAAACCCATAGCGATGATAAAAGGCCTCAGTCCATGCCCAGCTGGTCGGTGTCTTCCACATGGAGCTTCGTCAGCCTGATCAAAGAAACAAACTCCACTCTGATGTGTGTCAGACGTCCGTCCAAGCAAGAACCCCCAGGTTACTGCTTCCCGTCTGCTGCACGTGCACCCCAAGGCTAAGGCATGACTTGAACATGAAACTCCATTTACTGGGCATGAACTGCTAGGCAAGTCCTTTGGCACCAATGAACTCCAGTGTTGCACATTGCCTCGGAATGAACTTCCATTGTTGAATCATCTCCTGAGCTTCTGTCCCCAGTGTATGGACTCCCCATACCACATGTTCCTCAGGTGTCAAACCACATTGTTGTACAATCTGCTGAAGCCAGCCCGCGCCTCAAAGCACCCAGGAAATTGCCCCTAGTATGGGAGATCTTCACTGGCTTCTCCTTGAATCCAGCATCCGTTTCTAAGCGGTGTGCGCCGTGTATAAAGCTGTACATAGTGGACTCCACGGCTATCTGTCGGGGCAAGTCCTACCGCGTATTTCAAATCTCCAAAGTGAAAAAATCCAGAACTTTGAATCAAGCCTTTCCCTGTCTGGCAGACTCGAAGCTAGAGCCACCCACCTGAAAATCCCAGGCTCAGTCCAAATGTATTGACGTTCTGTAGTGATTTAAAAACTCACCTTTTGGAAAAGATATTTTTCTCGATTCTCCGTGCAACCAGACCCTGCTGTTAATCTAGTTTTGGATTTCTTCTTATTTCAAATGAAGGGAACATAATCCTCTTGAACATGAATTCCTGAGCATCTTTAAAAAGTCTTTTTAATTGTGTGGTTCCATTTAGATGCATCCGCTTGGCCAAGTTCACCACATCCATGCTGAAACGAAGATCCCAGCTTGATCTGAGAAGGGTGCTGGCGATTCTGAGGCTAGAACAGGCTAAGAGATGCTCCTCTGCTACAGACCAGCGTTTAGGAGCCGATTGAGGAACTGAGAAGTTTGAGGTGGAGAAGGTGGTGGTGGAAGTGACCGGCGGCCTCAAAGCTTTTTGGGTTGGGAGTGTAACGGGTCCTCGGGTTGTGTTCGCGGATAAGATGAGATGGTGGTGAGACGCTGCTTCTGTGCTTCCCTTCTCTTCTCGGAAGTACCACCCCTGGGGTATGGGTCCGCTGGTCCTGTCGGGCACTGGGCAGGAGCAGTACTCATCGATCTCTGAAGGTTACATAGGCAACTTTCAATGACACAACTGATCTCCGAGCTTTGTCCATGCTGCGCCACTGGCTGAGACGCCCATCCACTGAGCGTTGTCTCCCCTCCACAGAGAGACACTGACATTATGGCTTCATTCAGAGTTGGTTGCGTTACGTCATTCAAATCTGTGATGTTGAGTTTTAGAAGTAGTTGCGTCTGTGTATATGTCTGTGTATATACCAGTTACTGGAATGTTGCAGAGAAATTAAAGAAGAGCAGAGGAGTAGTGTGGGCCATAACTGTATCGCTCCAGGATTCAATAGTGTTTTTTTTTTTTTTTTTTTAACCTGCAACCATTCTTGGTTTGTCTTCCTACAAGAAATTGGGTGACAAGCTGAATCATGGTAGAGCTCGTCCTGTCAGTCAGTGAGGAGAATTGCAATGGAAGATTTTTATTCAGTAGGGAGTTTATTGCCGAAGCTGTATTTAGCCGCTTGTCGCTGCATGTGGTAATGCTGGGTATGTACTATGCCTGTGTTTAGCCGCCATTTCTGTCAAGTGGTGCAGATACACATGGCAGGCCACATCCATTGCATTCATTGGTTCAGCCTTCACCGTCTTGTCTCGTTCCTTCCCTACTGCCACCGCACACCGCGTAAGACCACGTTTTGTCGGCCATGTTTGTGCGTGAGTACAGGCCGCATGTACACTTCACGCACTGTCGGTAACTGGGCTGCGTGCCAATTACAAAAAAAGTTTCTCTGCAATATCCTTTGGGTAGAGCAACATCTGATGAGGCACGGTTTTGGCTCCGTCGCTTCTTTGTGTGTTCCCCAAACACGAACTATTGCAGTTTCTGCCCCTCTGCTAGTTTTCTAGAATATTATGGCCATACGTAGTGATGATGTAAAATCCTTGCATCGGGGCACAGTAGGAAGTATGTGCGCCCCAGCGACATTTTCTTTAACACCGCCCACAACCTTTCCTTGCAACATGAGGAGATCCACTGATCAAATATCACGAGTGGAAAGAATATTTTAAAGTGTGTGTGTGTGTGTGTGTGCGCGCGCGCGGATAGCTGTGATACGTTCCACAGGATCAAAGAAAAAATGAGCCTATTGAGGTGTACGTATCATTACTTAAGAAATTAGCTATAAAATGTAGGTGTGGAACTCTCCATGACAAATGTATGAGAGATTAAATAACAATGCACATTAATCATGGATATATCCCAGAACTATTGTGACCACACGGGGGACTCACAACTCAGTGATGTCTTTGCAGTGGTATGTAAGGCTGAACTCGCTAATAAATACGCTGAATCTGCTTTGCCACGTTTTACTGATATAAAGGAAATTGTTAGTAGGGTTAAACAAAGGAAAGTTTCACAAATGGTAGTTCTTCAGTTTTTAATTTGGACGGTGGGTGTGACTACAAAGATAGGACCAAATCGGGGGTAAAAAAAATGTTGCTATTGTGGAAGTTTAGATCATCTGGCATTTAATAAGAATTGCTCAGCAATAAATCAAGCATAAGGTATTAAGGGCCATTTTGCTAGGGTGTGTAGGAAAACCAGTTGTGGAGAGAAAGTTAAATTGATTAGAGGCACATGTAGATCTCACTTCTGGATCTTGTACTTTATGAGATGGAAAGAATGGTGAGAAAGAGTGTGCGTTAGGGGTGAGTGTGCGTTAGGGGTGAGTGTGCGTTAGGGGTGAGTGTGCGTTAGGGGTGAGTGTGTTCGGTGTGAGTGATGGTGTCTGCAGGAGGGAAGTTTGCTCCTTAACAAAATGTTCACAAATTCGACCGGTGTGTGAAATGAAGCTAGGTGGAGTAGAGATTGGTTGTAGCTGATTCTGGGTCTCTGTTCATAGTTGTTAAGGAGGTCTGGAAAGAAACATTTGTGGCAAAACTAGGGGTTATCCTTAGGCCACCAGTTGTGTCTGAGGAAAGTTTTACTGAAGAACCCATACCCTTACTGGAATTCACAGAAATAACTTTGGAATTAAAAAATTTGAAAATTGTGAGGACATTTTATTTGGCTATGGATGAACTTTGTGTTTTAGAGCGGATCAGCAAAAGCGAGTTGAACATAATTTTGCATCCAAACAGTGTGGAACAAGTGCACTTGAGGAGAGGATGGATAAGGAGTTCCCTGGGTGTTAAAAGGAAAATGGAGCTTTAGTCTGCCTCTGTCACTGAATTGTCTTTAAAAAAAAAAAAAAAAGCCAAACCTAAAGTACACAAATAAGAGATTTGCTGATAATGGTGAGGGGTGATGTTATAGGAGGGATTTTAAAAGCTGAAATTATTGAACAAGTTGACGCAGCAGAGTGAATTGCTCCCTTGGTCGTGGCCAGATGTGTGAACAGCAGGATTTGTTAATATGGACTTAAGAGATCTCAATAGTAACATTGTTCTTGCGGGTTTCCCCTACCAAAGGTAAACAAAATGTTAACCATGTCCAAAGGGGCAGTGGTTTTCTTTTATTGACTTATCCTCTGTTTATCATCAGGTATGCTTACACCCAGACAGTAAAGAGTTAACTTCATTTATGACACGAATGGGATGTTTTAGATTTATAAGGATGCCATTTAAATCGGCTTCAGTTGCTTCCTTTTCCAGAAACTGATGTTTAAGTTGTTTGATAAATTTGAAGGCACAATGTTTTCCAGGATGACATTTTGTGTGATGGATTCCACCAAACAGCAGCATGATGAGAGATTAAGAAATGTTTTGAAGAAGTTGGAGGATCGTGGGTTAACAGGTGAAATTACAAAATATAAATCTGCTTTGCAGTGATTTAAATATTTAGTTCATGCTATTTATTAATGATAGCATCAAACCCCAGAGGGAATTATTGAGTGTGGTTAATGATGCATCTGCACCTACAACAAGGATCAGTTCATGTCCTTCTTAGGGCCAGTGGAGTTTATTCAAAATGTATTCAGAACTTTTCTGAAAAAACATATAATGTAGGACAACTTTTGAAGAACAAAGTGCAATCCACATGGAATGAACGTACACAATCTTAGTTTGAAAAAATTAAACAGGAAATCTGTTCAGCAGAAGTATTATAGGTATTTGATTCTGCTTCAAAGTGTATCATTAGTACAGATACAACCAGCAAAGGGTTTGGAGCAGTTTTATTCCAGATGACGGATGTGGGAAAATAAGTCACTATAGCGTATGCTTCTACTGTTTTGTCTCCTGCAGAAGAACAATATTCTATTGTGGAGAAGGAAACTTTATCAGTTCTTGGAGTTCAGAACATTTCATACCACTTGTGTATGGCTAAAACATTTTGGTAAAATGTGATCATAAATCTCCTAAGTTTTAACTACTGATGGGTTATTTAGTGCCACTCCAAGGAGTGCCGGAATGCCTGAGATTGTTTCATTATAATTACAAAGTAAAGTTTCTACCTGGAGTTACCAATCAGGTGGCAAGCTGCCTTCGTAAACTTCCATTACCATTGCTTGAAATTCCTAAGTATGACTTTGAGGAGTTTACTGTTGAATAGACTGGTTTGGACGGTGAAGAAGCTGTCACAGAGACTGTAACGAGTGTTGCTATGGATGGTGATGAGGATTTGAAATTGACTAAGTGATGGGTCGTGAATGGTTGGCCTTTAAAGAGTTAATTGAATAAGACTCATGCGTTTTCGGGTACTTTGTGTGAGTTGTCTATTGTTGAAATTATGTGGATGAGCAGAGCTTGAGTGGTTCCTAAAAAAAGAGAAGGTTTAAGGAACAGGATTGCAAATTTGTTGTGAGGGACATTTCGGGGATTTTTAAGAGTAGAGGAAGAGTGAAGGAATGTTACTGGTGGCCTGGTACGGATGTTGATATTGAGAGAATACTGAAAGAATGTGTTGAGTGCGGTGATGCTGCTATGTCACACGTTTTACTAAAGCCTTCGCTGTGTCCTGTTCCCACTGCTGACATGGTTTGGGATGTAATTACTATAGATATTATGGGGCTGGTCCTAGGTGAGGATGGAACATGTACAATTATTTTGGTTGCCAATGATTATTACTCCAAGTGTCCAGAAAGAGGTAATTGCTGTAGTTGGGTTTATGGATGGAATTGTCTTGAGAGAAGGGTGACCCAAAGTAATGAATTACTGACCATGGTGTTTCACTTAAGGCTGAGAAAGTAGAGCAGTTTCTGCAGCCGAACTGAATACAGCATAAATTCACTTCATCCTGAAGGCAATGGAGAAGAAGAGATGTTCAATCGTGTGATTAAGGGAATTTCGCAACTAGCTAGGAGTAGAAATAAAAACTTGAAAACAGCAATTGAAAAGGATGGTTTGACAGTGAAGGATTACTCCTGCCGTGACAGGATACAGCCCTTTTACCACTAAGAGACGAAGATTACCATTTACCAAGGAACATTGTAGTTGGTTCTCTGGATCCCGGGTATTAACTACGAATGTTCACAGAGCACAGGAAGCTCACGACTAAAAGCATGATTTGAAAAAAACCTCTTTGCAGTTTTGAAAAGAGGCGCGTGTGGGGAAAAAGAACTGGTTGCTTTAGGAAAGTTGAGTGTGTGTTTTCGGTTCCATTGCAAGCTAAGAAAAGTTTGTGGTTAATTTGGCTAAGTGCAGTGATGAGTGAGTGTGGCACGTGAGCTGGATTGCCAGGCGTAGTTGGGATCAGTGTTGGGAAGGAGTGTGACTAAAGAAGGAATATCTTTAGTTGGAGGATGACATTTTGTGTGAAGATGTGGGAAGTGAAGGGCATGGAGGGAGCTGGGTAGAAGTTGAATAACCTAGGAGCACGATTCATTTTGGCTGTAGGAATAATGTGTCTCAGAGTAAATGTGGACAGCATATTAAACATCCAAATTATTTGAAGGATTTTCTATCAGGACTTGTGGAATTTTTTTATTATTTTGTTTTTGCTCATATAATTTTTTTTATTTTAAAAAGTATAAAGTTATTTCTTGTTATTTTGTTTATTGTTGAGTAATTTGAGGGCTAGCTGTGTTAGGTCTTGATTCCTAGTTGCTACGGTGAAGTCAGTCAAACCTGGGATGTTGATTTTAGAATGTAGTTGTATCTGTGTAAATCCGGGTTATTGGAAGGTGGGGAGTTTGAGGAGAGCAGGAGACAGTGTTGGTCATGACTGTATCGCTCCAAAAGTTAATAAAGTGTGATATTTTTATGTGCAGCAAATATTGTTCCTCTTCCTTACATCCCACTAACTATAATTATCTTCTCTTTTGCCTGACCTTTGCTCCTCAGCCCTCTGCCCTTCCCATCACTATCAAGTTGATTCTCTTGCTTTAGTAGTCACCTTTTCTACCAAGTGACATGTAAAAGCACAGTAACATGTTGCAGAGACATGATTGCAAAGAACCAAACCTAATTCATCTCTAACTAGACCTGCCAATCCCTTGTAAAAAAAAATTCATGAGTGAAAAAGAAGTAATCAGTCCAGTTTTAAAAAAAAATCTGTTTCGCTCCTTGCCTTTGCTTCTCCCGCTGTGTTTCCGATGGCAGTGACGACACATAATCAATAATGCCTTCCAGTGACGGCACCGTGCCATCGGTAATGGGTTCTGCCTCCGAAGTGGGGCAGGCCTTTCCCAAAGAGCTGGATCAATACCATGCCAGGGGGCAGGCTCCTTCATCCGGACATGCATGTGCTTGCATTCATTTATAGACATCCATGTGTGTCCAGGCTTGTGATGCAGAAGGGGGTGGGATTGCAGCAGCACAACTGGTCAGCCAGCAGGCATTTTCATGTCCTCGCTTGCCGCTTGCTAACGGAAGGACTATCTTTGTCGTCTCTCTTCTGACACTACTCGTGCCTGCTGGAGGGAGGATTTGAACCCACACTACTTTTTGTGAATAAGTGCTTCCTGCAGAGATCTCTGCCCTCTAGTCTGGTGGGATGTTTGTGACTTTGACCTTTGCTTTTGGCAGGCAACGTGTCTCTGCGTTAAACCAGGGAGGATGACGAGTGCAGCTCCTGCTAAGAAGCCATACAGAAAGGCACCACCCCAGCATCGAGAGATCCGCCGTGACCTGCCTGTAATCCGGAATGACCAGGACGGAGAGATCCCATCAGCTGAGCCGTACCAGGTAACTGACTCTAAATTCTCAAGGGGAAGGGCTCTGTTCTGCCGACGCACCGGTTCTGCTAGGACGAAAGCTGTAGCGTCAAACCATGCAAGCAGAGCCAATGTTGGCAGCATTAAATGTGCCTCCTCGTGGTCTCTGACCTCTAGCAATGACAAGGATGCAGCAGGGTACAGCACAGAGGTAAGCTGCAAGGGCCAATCAACTCCATCCACACTCCTCCATCGAGTGACATCATTGCGAAGCAGCAGAACGCGTCACAGACCGGAGCCGCGCAGAGGCCTGAGCCACTTTTGGTGCCGAAGTGAAGAGAGATTGGCATTTTCTGCAGATGAAGATGGTGAGTCTCCTCCTCGTCACTATAAGAGCAGGAGCCTTGAGCGATCTCTCGTGTTTAAAGAGACTGCTGAGGTCTTGGCACCACGAAAATCCAAAAGAATACCAAACCTCCTACCTCTGAAAGGTATCCTGAAGCAGCCAGCCTTTCTTGATGTGCATCATGGCAGGTCCACAGATGATCTGGCAAGGGGTTCCTTTGCAGGAAGACTAAGCTCCCCTCACTTGTCTCCTAGTCGAAGAGATCGTCTTTCACCAGAGCCCAGTGCCTCCCTAGAGCGGGTGAGCTCAACCTCTCCAACCACGAGAAGGCTAAAACGAAACCCAGATAAAGCCAGGTTTTCCCAATTCTTGGATGAGATCACATCTAGGGTCCTGAGCCCCACTGACATGCATGGTCTAGGCGCGCCTGAGGGTCGGGGGCATGGTGGCGGCAGCAGCGGGGCAGAATCTTCTTCGCCACGAGAATCTACACCAGAAGGGCAGAAGGAAAGGCAGGTGGAATGGAGCAAACCATCCACCGAAAGAAGCCCTAGGCTTTCCCATAAGAAGGTAGACAAGCAGAAAGCAGATTCTGGTAGTAGTGACAGCAGAAAGAAAGTCTCTTGTGAACCTGAGAGATTTCTGCAAGTGGCAACAAGGCCTACAGCTGAGAAGACTAGAGAGAAACCTCTCCAATCGCAGTGGATTGCAACAGACCTGGGAAAAGGTGAAGCACTGAGACATGTAGAATTGCGACAGCCTCGAAAGATAGTCCGGGAGGAAAGGAGAAGTAGGGACATCAGCAGGAACTTCCAGTTCAAAGACGGCCCAAAGCCAGCTGACTGCAACTCGATTGACACACAGTCTCTATCTTCTTCATCACACTGGAGTGCAGAGGAGACAAGCCAACCTTCTAGGACCTCCCCTTCCTTCATTGTGAAGCTTCACAAGGTAGGCATTGAGAAAGACACTTCCTGTACCTCAACCCCTTGTACCTCCATTCTCAATGAAAATTGCCATCTCTCAACCCATTGCCCCCATTACTCAGCTCATTTTGTTTTGTGCAAACCCTTAAACCTTGGTGAATGTTTCACAACTGACCTAAGAAATGCTTTCTAGTGAGGTGTTTACTATAGATTTCTTTTACCAGGGGTTATATTTTTTAGCTTAACAGAAGGATCAGGTAAGATGGATTGAATGGGCGGGTAAGCAAAGCAGAAATTTGTGAAAATAGGGCTGGGACAGTGAGGTCTTAAAAATGAATGGTGTGTTCTGCATTGTAAGTAGACATCGAGCTAAGAAGGAAGGAACACTGTTCTGTAATACTAGGAGGTGCTGCCTAGTTTCCCCTCTTCTAGCCTTCCCTTGTGTAAGCATTAACACTAAAGCCAACTGAAGTCTGCAGCAAGGCGCGAACTACAGCTCCGCTCTCCATTCACGCTCCACTTTCATCAGATCTTAACTGAACAAGTTACTCATCACCGTCATAGAAAAATACAACTCATTAAATTGAAAACCCAGCTTATGACACCACATACATACACATATTTAATATCATCCTTCACTTTGAAACATTTTAATAAGAGATTACAATACCAATCCCATAATTCACAATTTCCTTCAATTTGGGTTACGCTCCAAGTAATAGCCTTGTGCTGGTCATTAGTAAATTATTAGTGGACGTGTAAATGATTAGAGCAGTCCAGCAGTGAATTCAGTTGTTCATCCTCTGCCTCACTGCAGTCATCCTTGTTCACTTGAGTCACCATTGTCATCCACACATTTATTGTCGACTCCTGATACATGTGGGAGAGGAGTCTTGCATGCTGGGCTGAGACTTATTGGAATATCCCACTGAAGTGTGCAAGGAAGTGTGGACCCCATGTGTACACCTTTAAAAAGAGGAAAACTGTCTCCTAGTAACACCGTAGATCATTCTTATCAGCACTTCTCTCCACCCTGACACATTCCCCACCTCCCTGAAACCCAGCCTTTTCAGTACCTTAGTCAGAAAATCCCACATGCACGTGGACACCCTCACCAACAAATGATGCATCTCTTGCTGTGTCTGCAGTGAGCAGTAGCCCTACACTTCTAGGACTGCATGCACTGACACAGCCTCCTGGTGGCTTGCCGCTGCGGCTTCCGGTATAGGCTGTCTCCCCCCTCAAAACCACTGGATGGGAGAACCCTAACTCCTGCTGGCCCTCAAGCTCGTGACAGTCGCAGGACCCTGTCCACCTCCCTCTCACAGACAGCCTGAGGTTGGTGCCCCTCAATACATGGCAACAGACACAAACTGCGCAGTTGGGCTCCTTCCAATCAGCTCTGCTTACCATCGAACAGGAGGACCCCAGGGTTCTGTTCTTTCCTCCAAAGGATCTTTAGTCTTTCCATGGAGTGTTTAAGTATCTTACTGGATGAGCGAGGCTCTGCCGAGCTCTATACAGGACTTGCACTTCTTTGGGTCATTGGCCACTCTCATTCTTCACCTAAGACTGTGGACATGGAGGTTTGGCTGATGCCCAGGCCGTCCGTCTTACACCAGCCAGGTGCGTGCCCCACAATAGTAGCAGCTTCAGCCCCTGCGCAAAGAATGCCTTGGCAGAACTGCGCTTTATGGCACCACCCCGCCCTGTTGATTAATTGTAGGGTTCTGGGCTTCTACATCAACTTCCGGTTCTGTACTCCAAATCTACACCTTGCTGTCCACGAGGCTAACACTCTCCATCCGCCTCAATAAATGGGCTAGCGTCATCATCCTCCACATTGACGCCCCCTGCAGGTCATCTTCCATGCAGTGGCTCACTTGATCACCATTTGCCCCAACCACAGTCCTTTCACCCCCTCCCTTCTGCTTTCCAGTAATGACGTGTGTGGTTCACATCACGCTGCACGATATAAGTAGCCATTGACGCCAACAAACCAGACCGCCAAGCTTCCTCTCCGGTGACACCTTTGTCCTCTACAGCATGACACGACAGTAACTACAGATCTCAAAGTTAAGAGACAGGAGGAGAACCACGGCCTTCACTTAAAGTGAGGTTGAGACCAACTCTTCTGACCTTCAGCAAAGATCTCTAAGCCATCAGTTCCCACTTTGACCTCTCTTCATTGTCAGACCAGTGTACGTACATCTTTACTTATCTGCATATACAGGTAATTCACCCTGCTCCTAAGTAAACATCCATCTGTGCTTTTGTAATGCTGACTACACTTGCAATATATAAATACACCCCAATACATTTTATTGATGTAAGACTAAATGAAATCCCAGTCGGGCCTCCACTGAGGTTCCTCTGACTTGATCTCAAGTCTGTATAGTGAATCAGCGCTCAAAAGATGCGTACACTGCCTCCTAGCCCACTGCTCTCTCAACAAGTTTAAAGAATCAGACATTGCATTTCTGCTAAGCTGCCTCTCAGCAATGTTTGCCAGTGGTGGAGCGATGAGGCTGGTCTTCCAGGCGCTAGCAATTGGTCCTCTCCCAGGAAAGCTCCCAAGTTTACAAGTAGGAAGACCAGCCTTTGAGGACTTTTACTCAACCAGCCTCTGCCAAGATCAATATTGTGTGCTCACAAGCTGCTGTGATTATGAAGCCAAGTCTCCATGTCCCCTGCTGCCCCTCTTCCCATGTGGAAACTTCACCTAGCAGCAGAGGACACCTTTAGCCCACCTGGTTTTTAGTCTCCTAATGGATAGGGAGAACTGGGTATCTCGAGAGAGAAGCCATTGGAATTGCCTGTGCTTTCGCTGTTGATGCAGGGCCAGGTCCTGTTCATGACCACACAATCTTGGTCATTGTAAAGCAGCTTTTCGTTCAGAGCGGTGGACCATTTTGGCATCTGACCAATGCCATTTTAGTTTTAGTTGTTCACATATTGAAAGGTAGCGCGTTAATTAGTTGCAGAATTGCCAACCATCATCATCTTTTGGTGAACGGTTTGCTCTGTACTCAGTGCGGTTTACACCCCGGGGCTGTCCCACGCCCGCCATACATGTGATGTATTTGAAGCTTGTGGGGAAAGACAATTGCAGTGGTCAGTACTTAAGGGCACGTTTCCATAGGCAGCTCTCCAGAAGCCATGCGTGTGCCTTTCTACGTAGCGCCTCGAGGCACGGGATATTAATTGGGTGGGATGTCGCTGCTCCGGCACCCTCTGTAGAGGGTGACCTGCGGCAGGAGGTGGGTCTGGACCAGCCTGTCTGTTTCAAGCGCTGTGGGACCGCAGTAGTGGAGTGAGACCTAGTCCTCTTGATGCGCATTAAAGTAAATTACTGACACATAGTGGCAGAGGAGGCCTCAGCACAGGGTCCCCTCGCAGGCAGAGTTAATGTTCACTCAATCAAGTTGTAAACTAAATGTGTTGATTTGAACTATTGAAAACATATACCTTTTACTCTTTCCCTTCCATAGGAACTGCCGTCTGATGCTGACAGAATTCAGTAAGTATATGAAGTCTGCATTTATGTTTCTCTTGTGCATTCAAATCTTGAGTTCTCATTTCTTTTGTGAGTTGAAGCATTAGTGCCTACTTTCTACAAACTATGTATTTGTCACACATACATACTGCTTATAGCTCTGCCAGCCAGTAACGGGGGGACTTCTGTCTTAGCTGGCACCTTTACGTGTTGCCGAGAGTTAGACATTGATCATTGACCTCCTGTTCTCACCGGGTCTGCATCCATTTTAGGACATCCTCATTCCTCACTCCTCATTCCTTCTTCTCTTCTATCTTCCTTCTTCTCTTCTATCATTCCTTCTTCTCTTTCATCATCCCTTCTTCTCATCCATCACCCCTGCTTCTCACCCCTGCTTCTCACCCCTGCTTCTCATCTATCATCCCTGCTTCTCACCCATCATCCTTACTTCTTATCTATCATTCTTACTTTTCATCCCTGCCGCTCACCCATCACCCCTACTTTCATCCCTCACCCTTACTTCTTATTCATCGTCCATACTTCTCATCCCTACGCCTCACCCATACTCCCTACTTCATCCCTCAGTCATACCAACACTTTCAGTGTTGTGAAACACCCCTTCTCACTGGTTGGTTGGCAGCTGTCAATCAGAGGTAAGGGAGATGGCTGCTTTATATTGGTCTAGCCACTGAAGAAAACAACCTTTTCATTGCACAAGTTGGTTGAGGACAGAGAAGAGGAAATACAACTGGTGTTTGCCTCCAGTAAATCCCGGCTGTACAGCATTTCATTTAAGTAAGTGATTTTCTGTTTACATAGGCCTCTGTGGAAACTCTGATGGTTTGGGGAAGGCAGGGTCCTCCCACCTGGGTCTTAAATCAACACTTGGAGAGCAAGGCTATTCAGTTCCTTTGGAAACCTATTTTGGTTTCATTTTCTTTTGTCACTACTCTGTCCATTCCTTGCTCTTCCTGTTTTCATACACAACTTAAGCCCAGCCCCTGAAATCTGTAAGCTGCAAGGAAATAAAAAAAATATGCAGCTCTCAGAGCCAAAACCATCTTCAGAGTAAAACAATTAAAACTGAAGCCAGACAAGGTTTCTGATGACTTGTATACCTCTGTGTTGATTTGTGGCCCGAGCCAAGGACCCTTGTCTTTCCCAGACCATCAGTGTTTTCCACAGAGATTTGTATAAACAGAAAAGCATTTAAATACAATGAAATGCTGTACAGCTTTGGATTCACTGGAAGCAAACACCACTTGGAACCCAAGTAGAATAAAAGGTACTCATATTTGTTTATTATCAGCATATGGTGCTCCACTTAGAGCTGAACTCTGCCCATGGGTGTTGAGCAAGATGAGCATCCGGTTGGTCAGTCTCCTCAGCTTGAAGCACGTTGAGGCCCTTGCGTCAGATCTTTTCCCTAGTGTAAGAGTAAGGTCGGTCAGCCAATGCTGGGATTTCCTGTTTGAATACATTCCAATTGATTTCTTTTATTGGAACCAGTGTAAACACCAAGCTTGCACAGGGTTTCTCCCCGGCTGACTTGGTCCTGTTTTTGCACGTCTGCCACTCAGTAGTGGTTCCAGCTGGCTCCAGGGCTCTTAGCTACTTGTGTGTTCCCCTGCCGATCCTGAGGGTGTGTTGGCCTCAACTTCACCTTCATTGGCGTTCAATAAGATTGGCCAGAAGGTTTGTGATAACAGCTTCAATTACTGAAGCTCACGCTGCTGGTGGGTACTCCATTTACACCTGCGGATTACCATGACCACAGGCTATAGATGGGGCAGCAATGGCCCACTTGAAGGTGTTCAATGCTTAGTCTTCTTTGGATGCAGGTTAAAACCTGTGCACCCTGGAATAAAGACATTGTTCTCTCACTCTTGTCCCCGCTGCGTCCTGGATTAACTTGTGAACCTGTGTCTGGTACATCTGGTGACTCCTCCAGTTAGGCCACTAGAGTTCCAGCAGAGAGGCTCTGGTCTCGTGTCTGACCATCCGGGCGGAACCGCAAATGTGCTATTTTCAGCTGCTGGATTGCTGTTGTCCCTCTCAGGGAGTGACCCACTTTTACCATATTTGAACTCATTCAAGCTTCTCCTCCTGTCGGCTAATACTTTGCTCCCAAGATTCCCCTTAAGACTGGTCCGTCCCCCTGAGGCTGCATGACTCTAGGCGCCTCCCCATGTGCAAGCCCATTGTGAGAATCAAGCTGGATGCACACTCCATCTGCTGTCCCTACCTTGGAGTCCATTCTTGCCTGTCCAGCTCCGAATCCAAGTAGAATCCCACAGGGGTCATTCTATGGTTGCTGCAGATAGAAGTAAAAAACTGTTGCGTCCTGTGTCTGTATTACTTACAACGTTTATTCCTTTTCCTCTTCTGTGTGAGATCTCAATATATTTCTCTGTATTGGCACGGACACCATTCAGTCTTTTGGCCTCTAGCATCCAGTCTGATTTTGTGGCTGAAGAGACCACTGCAGAAGGGTGAGCAAGAGATATGTTGTCTTGCAAGTCCTACACAAGGGCAATGTGGTTCTTGTTACACACGCTCAGACCCCTAGTGTGGAGTTTTCAGAATTTCATAAATCCATAGATGGTGACCCACTTTTTCTTAGCAAATTTTCCCTCTGATGCATAGTCTGGATGTTTGAAGATGCCCAAATCTCTTCCATGAATTGATGAAGGCTATAAAATTTACAAGGCAGCCTTCCATGGCTTCTCTTCCGTACACGTCCATTGATCTCTTCTGTACTTCTGAATGCAACTCCTTTGGTCAGTGGATGCTTGTTAGACCGGATTCCTTAGGGTGGTCTCACACCTGACTCTTTGCCTTTACCTCCTATTTTGTTGCTGTATATTTTTATTGACCTTAGGATTCTGAGCACTTTGCCACTGCTAATCAATGCTAAAGTGCACGTGCTTCTCCCGTAAAACATTGGTGTATCCACAACTGGCATATTTAGTTTACCTGTAAGTCCCTTGTAAAATGGTATACCATATAACCAGGGCCTGTAAGTTAAATGCTACTAGTGGGCCTGCAGCACTGATTGTGCCAACCACTTAAGTAGCTCTGTAAACAAGTCTCAGGCCTGCCACTGCAGAGCCTGTTTGTGTGCAGTCTGACTACCACCCTGACTTGGCCTCTAAAAACCTCTTCCCAAACCTAGAACTCCCCCCCCCCCCCTTTTTTTTTCTCCACATTTGATCACCCCTTAGTTCAGCCCTAGGTAGCCCATAGGGCAGGGTGCCATGTGAGAAAAGGGCAGTGCATGTACCATTACGTTTTTCATGTCCTAGTAATGAAAAAGTCCTAAAGTCATTTTTCATTACTGCGAGGCCGTCTCATAGGCCAGCATTGGGAATTCCTTATAAAATCTTTAAGCTGTAATTCCTGATCTGAGAGGTGTAGCTGCATCATGCTTAGTACAATTGGAATGGTAATAATAAATCTTCTTTACTGATAGTCAGATTTATTATTACTATTTTAGAAATGCCACTTTTAGAAATTGGACATTTCTCTGCGCTCTCTGCCCTGTGTGCCTACAACTTATCTCCAATACACATCTCGCTTGGGCTAGGTGACAGCTACACTTGTGCATTCCCTTCAGACCCCCACAACACAGGATACTCAGCTGCATCTGCATTCATCTGCACACTGACCGGTCTTCCTGCGGAGGAGGTGGGGAAGGGCTCACACTCCTCAAAGTGTAGTGACCAGAGCCCGCTCAAAGGGGCTGATTACCCCCCCATTGATAGTCTGGAGCCGGGCGGTTCACTTCACAAGAACTCTTTGTAGTCACCCCCACATCAAAGGCACTTGTCGGTTTAAGTACTGGGCCCACGACCCACTCAAGTAGTACACTTCTGGACTCAAGGGGGCTCTGCTGGACTAAGGACTGCTGGGTGCCAGGATCACTACTTTGCCAGATTTGACTGTTCCCAGGAGCTGCCGCTCTGCCCTGTTGGCTGCCTGCTGATCTCTGCCCTGCACCCGAGGATTCAAAGATCTCCTCCCTGGAACCCAGAGTATCCACAACGGCTTATTCATCTGCCTTTCCTGCTAAGACATCTTGGGGATTCATGAAGCCTGCACCCTGCGACCCGCAGCCGTAAGTCCTGTACGTACCTTCATCAGCGCTGCCCAAGTCCCGGCTTGACCAAGATGCCCAGCGACCGCAGCCTCGGGATGCCGGGTGTCACCTGCACCAGAAGTCATCAAAAGTGCTGTAGCGACCCCGAGGACAACCCTTCCCCCTCTGTCTTCCACCGTGCCATACATGCTGGAAGTGACCTGTGCCTCTCCTGCCCCGTCTTGCAGTCTTGCCACGGGCGCGTCTCTACCTGGCCAGCCGGGCCGCTCCACAGCAACTCCAACCGGCCAGGACTGCACTTAGTCAGGTGGCCCCCAGTGTCCCAGCACATACCTGGAACGTGGCGAGGCGCGCCCAACAATCCCCAGGACACCGCCAGTACACTCCATCCCAAGGCTTGCGCCAACGCTGTCCAGAGAGCACAGAGGCAATCGGACATTTCACTACCCCTCCTCCTCTGCAACAACCAAAGGCTCCAGCATACATTCCGCCACGAATGATGCCAAGGATGACCCCAGCATCCACCATTGCGGCTCCCTGTCAGGACGATCCATCATCATCCAGCGATGATCACGAAGGAGAGATCCTTGACAATTGCTCACACCAAGAGTGAGAAGAATACCTACTACCTACATCATCCCCACCGGCTACACAGTCAACTCTCCTCCTGATAATACTTTAGGAGGGTTTCATACTCGATTGGAGAGAGATGCTAATAGATTTTACCTTCCAATGACAGTCAAACAATTGGACTCTTTCCTATATGACTTTAAAGATCCAGCAAGGAAATCGGTGTGCGCTATCCCAGTCATAGACAACATCTGGCAGGAGGGCATTTAGATCATGCGGAATCCTGCTACAGTGGCTGCTGTCTTGCCTCGGATAGGCAAAAAATACTAAGCCCCTGAAAATTCACCAGCCTGTTTAGTGGGCCATCCAAAAGCAGACTGTTATTACACAAGCAGTGCAGCCCTGCTCCAAAAACCCTTCTATGCCTGTTTCGACTCCTCCTGATTGTGAAAGCAGACGCCTAGACAATATAGGCAAGCGCTTTTCTTCTATGTCTGCAGTTGCATTGCGGGCTGCTAATGCTCTGGCCATATTAGCCTGCTACGAGTGACAAATGTGGTCGGATATTGGCGCTCTGATCAATCTGGTGCCTGAATACAGAAAAATTGGTAGCAAAGATAATATTGCAAGAGGGAGAGATAGCATCCTCAGAAATAATTGACTGTGCAATGGACATTGTATCAATGGGTTCTGTCAGTAAGCAGGGGCCGCGGTCCTGAGACGCCAAGTGTGGTTAAAACCCACTTAGTTTAGACTGGAAGTCCTGACAAAAAATTTAGACATGGCCTCTCAATGAAGAAGCCCTTTTCGGGAAAGATATAAATGGGAGTTGCAGTCAATAAAGGCTGACACAGATAGTAAGGTCACTGGGTACTTTGCAGTTCCGCAAGTTGCCCTTTCGAGGTGCTCGTGGGAGAGGGCTCGCCACGTATCGAGATACTTATCACCGATTTAATCAACCGTGTCTACAGCAGGCTTATAGACCGTCACCTACAGCAGCCTACAGCAAACACAAACGGGCCTTGCAGAAAGCAGGTCTCTCAAGGTAAAGAGTCCAGCCGAAGGTCATGACCTGTATCAAGTGTCCGCTACACCCAGTCCTTCTCTATCAGTGGGTGCAAATATCTCCAATCGCATTCATCATTGGTGGAAACTTACAGACACGTGGGTATTAGACCTTGTCACCTATGATCATACCCTGGAATTCATTCACGACCGCCTACAACTCCCCCCAAAGGGAGCACACCCACCTCATATTTACTTACTTTGAGAAGAAGCCCGCATCATGTTGAGAAAGGGAGCGCTAGAAAGAGTTCCTCCATCCCAGAAAGGGATGGGTTTCCATTCCAGCTTTTTATCATACGAACAAAATCAGGGAAATCGCCTCCCATCCTGGACCTCCGGAAGTTGAACAAGTTCCTACGTAAGCAATCCTTACGTATGATCACTCTTTCAGACATCCTGAGGCTCCTAAATCACGAGGACCGTATGACAACTCTAGATTTACAGGATGCGCACTTCCACATCGAAAATTCCTGAGATTTACAGTAGCTGGCACTTATTACCAGTTCAAGGTTCTTCCCTTTGGTCTCAAGTCAGCACCACGTATTTTCACAAAATGCCTGGCACCGGTGGCGGCTGCTGCACTAAAAGTCTGGACATCAGGTGTTCCCATACTTCGACGACTGGCTGATCAAGGCACCTTCAGCCAGTCAACCAATAGAAATCACCTCAGCTTGCCTGAAGTTATTTAACAACATGGGGCTGAAAATCAACCATCTCAGATCCTCGACGGAGCCATCAAGGCATATAGGCCCTCATTCTGACCTTGGCGGGCGGCGGAGGCCGCCCGCCAAAGTCCCGCCGTCAGGTTACCGTTCCGCGGTCGAAAGACCGCGGCGGTAATTCTGACTTTCCCGCTGGGCTGGCGGGCGGTCGCCTTCAGACCGCCAGCCAGCCCAGCGGGAAAGAGGCTTCCGCGATGAAGCCGGCTCGGAATCGAGCCGGCGGAGTGGAAGCTGTGCGACGGGTGCAGTTGCACCCGTCGCGTATTTCACTGTCTGCACAGCAGACAGTGAAATACATGTAGGGGCCCTCTTACGGGGGCCCCTGCAATGCCCATGCCAGTGGCATGGGCACTGCAGGGGCCCCCAGGGGCCCCGCGACCCCCCCTACCGCCATCCGGATCTCGGCGGTCCGACCGCCGGGATCTGGATGGCAGTAGGGGGGGTCGGAATCCCCGCGGCGGTGCAGCAAGCTGCGCTGCCGCGGAGGATTCAATGGGGCCGCGGTACACTGGCGGGACCCCGCCAGTGGTGCCGGTCCGACCGCGGCTTTACCGCCGCGGTCGGAATCCCCATTGGAGCACCGCCGGCCTGTCGGCGGTGCTCCCGCGGTCCTCCGCCCTGGCGGTCAAAGACCGCCAGGGTCAGAATGACCACCATAGTGTTCCTAGGAGCAGCTTTGGGCACCATACCAAACAAAGCTTTCCTATCGCAGGACAGACAGCAAAAACTACAGTGTTTGGCCCTAGCACTACAAACAAGAAAGTTTGTTTCAGTGCATCTATACAAGCCCCTCCTAGGGATGATGTCCTCATCCATAGTTCTCCTCCAGTTCACTCACATGAGGATAAGGCCTTTGCAAGAAGGGCTCAACAAGCAATAGTTGCAAGTAAATGGATCCTTTGACTTAATCACCTTTACTCCTCGAAAGATATTGGCTCTAAGCTGGTGGACTTGACCACACCACCTGGACAAAGACCTCTCATTCCTACCTCAGGTTCCTGACTATGAACTTAATACAGATTCTTCCCTAGACGGATGGGGAGGACATCTACAAGAGCTGCAAATTCAGTGGAAGTGGTCTCCACCCAAGAAGCCCATGCACACCAACCTGCTGTAGCTACGAGCAGTTTTTCTCAGCCTCCAGGCATTCCTGACGAGAATAAGCAATGCTTCAGTTCTGATACGAACAAACAGTACCACAAGCATGTACTATATCAACAAGCAGGGAGGCACAAGATTGTTACCCCTGTCCACGGAAGCACACAGAATATGGAATTGGACAATGAAGCATGGCATCACTATTCGTGCTGAACATGTACCCGAGCTGAGCAACACCTTAGCGGACAGTCTTAGCAGAACGAAGTCAACTTTCCACAAATGGGATCCCCATCAAGAGTCGTGGGAGAATGCCTTTTCGATAAAATGGTCCGGGATATTTGCTTAAGCCTTTCCCCACCGATTGCTGTTATCCCGAAAGTTCTCAGCAAGATCAAGTCAGAAAAGTGTTGTCTTCTTCTCATAGCTCCCAAGTGGCCCAGACAACATTGGTTCACGGAACTCCTCCTATCCGAGACCACCCATGTTCGTCTAAGACCATTGCCACACTGGTTAACGATTAACAAAGGCCAGGTCTGTTATCCAGACCCGACTTCTCTCCAAATATGCGCAAGGCTCCAGAATTAAATTAATTCCAAAATTTTTATATTTCACAGGAGTGTAGAGATTCTCTACAAAGCACAAGCAGATTCCACATTAAAGACAAATACATTGAAATGGAAGAGGTTCTGCATATGGTGCCAGAAATCAAATCTGCATCCTCTGCAAATATCACCTGAGCAGCGTCTGCCAGATCTTTTCATTGGTTCGATCAGGCTTGGCTCATTCCTCTATTAAAGTACACCTTGCTGCGATTTCCAGGTACACACCTTTACAGCACTCTTCATCCTTGTTCTTCAAGAGAATCATCAAACAATGTCTTAAGGGTCTCTTTACAGCCTTTCCCCCAGTGAGGGCTCTTCCTCCTGAATGGCATCTAAACATAGTATTATCTCAATTGATGAAACAACCTTTTGAGCCCATACACACAGCAGACCTGAAGTCCCTCACTTGGAAGGTCGCGTTACTCTTAGCTCTAACAAGCACCAGAAGGGTTAGCGAGATCCAGGTCTTTACATCTCAAGAGCTGATCTTACGTTTTACAGATGATGCTCTCATCTTAAGAACTTACCCAAGGTTCATCCCTAAAGTACCTTGCGATTTCCATCTCAATGAGCCTATCATATTGAAGATCGTTTTTTCCTGAATCCAAATTCACCAGAAGAAAGATCTTGCACACTCTGGATCTCAAACGATGCCTCAAGTTTTACTTAGATTGCTCAAAGGATATTAGGGAAACTTCTCAACTATTAGTATCCTATAGTCACATATACAAAGGTGTTCCAGTGACTAAAGCAACCATTGCTAGATGGATTTCGGCCACCATCCAGGCTTGTCATTTTAAAGCAGGACAGCCTTTATCTACTAAGGGCAGAGTGCACTCAACTAGGGCAGTGTCCACGTCTATAGCCCTGTTTGCTGGCTGTGCCTTTGGACAAGATATGGTGTGCTGCAACTTGGAAAAGTGTGCATTCATTTACTCAGCACTATTGCCTTGAATCTGCTTAGCACAGTGATGCAGTGGTTGGTGAAGCAGTGTTGCGCCATCTATTTCAGTAAGGTGAGCCTCCATTGATCTTTTATGTACCTAGCTATATCTCTACTGAAAGTTGAAAGTTGTGAATGGATATGTGTGTGTGTGTGTGTTTTATTTAGCAATGTACACTTAATCTTCTAACCCACCATCCGCAAATATACCTATGGGACAAAATGTTTTTTATTGGTTACAGTTACTGCTTGCTACTCTGATTCAAGCATGTAAATCTTTGAAAGATCCAATACTGGAGAAGAAAATGAGTTACTTACCTGCAACTTCAGATCTCCAGTATTAGCATCTTTCATAGATTCACATGCGGCCCACCCTCCTCCCCTGAGAGACTCCCCGTATAGCTAGTGATGTTATTCCCACTTGTGATAAAAAATGTGAGGGCATCAGCCTCTCTTACGGGTGCTGTCACCTGATTGGGCATAGGTCAAGTTTGGTCATGTGTATAAAAGGACATAGGTATGTTATTAAAGGGACTGTTCTTTGCCATTAGGGCCTTTGGTAGTGATATATACTGCATTGTTAGTGTACTGTGGGACTCCCACTTCAAAGATGGGGATGATTCAGGTATGTGAATCTATGAAAGATGCCAATACTGGAGAACTGAAGTTACAAGTAAATAACTCATTTTCTTGTTTTTAATTTGCCTAAAGTAAAGGGTGCGTGGGTAGATTCCCCAGATGCCCACTAATACAGGAGTAGAATAACCACGTACCCCAAAAAGCACAACCCTATGATCTCTCAGTGCTGAGCAGTGTCCAAGGGACACACAGCATCAGACGGTGACATGTGATTACAGATCAAAGAACCGGGCTCCTAAATCCTGTTTCTGCATGATTGCAAGCCCGTGTTTAGGAGTGTAGGCAAGATTCACTTGGAGAGGGCAGAGAGCTCTACTTAGAATGTGAGACTGGATTCTGACTGAGACTGCACGTGGTCTTTCTGAGAAAAATGCTTGACCCTGCTTCTGTGACACAGCACCCCCATATAACGTGAAAAGGCTTCACTGGAGAGTTAATATAAATGAGCCCTTCACAGGTTTTTCTGCAGGCAGCATTTTTGTTTTTGTCAAATATCCCCTGTGTGGCTTTAGTGAGGGGACTTTATTGAATGGCACCCCCACTCTGAAAATTGTTCCAGCCCCACAGAGAGGTCTCTGAAGTTCGAAACACCATTGACATCACAAAAATATAAGAGAACTTTCAGAGAAAAGTTGAAAACAGCTGGATGTGTCAGCAAAGTTAAACATCCTTATTCGAGGTGGGATGTGAAATATGCGGGTCCCCTGCAGAACGTGCTGAGGCCCCTAAGACTCCAATACCCCACAGGTGTATCATGTTTTAGACTGAATGTGGGGCCCCTGAAGGGTGGAGGCCCCTCCCATGCAGCGAGGGATCCCTTTTACTCTTCCGCCTTTTAGAATCGAGGCATATAAGAATGTTGATACGTCATAGCACCCCTAAAGTAACATATTTCTCCGAAATGCCAGATTAAGATAATGTTTTCCTGAAGTCTACAAGGCAAGTGCATAGTGCATGTTTTAACACTTGCAGGTCACTGGCTAGAAGGTGAAAATATGCTCTTAGGGTTTGATGTAAAAAAAAAAAAAAAACGTTTTTCGGTCACAAACACTGTGGTGCGCAAAATGACACAATTTACGACTGTAAAGTGTGTTTTGAAATGTATAAAAACCCTTTAATGAGTTGGAAAAGTCTTCTTAATGCTGATGGTGCCCGACGTCCTTTAAGAATCTCAGCTCGGAGGCGAGGTGAAAGGGCATCCCCTCCTGGTTCAAGTAGCAGTGGGAGTATATCAGCGCCGTGAGACCTGAATTGTGGTTTCAAACCACTGGCCAAATTCTCATACCCAAAAAGATGACCCAGTCCCTGTGGGGCAGCTTCACTTTTGGCAGTGAACAGCTTGGACCACTGCCCACAAGCTCCTGATAGGCTTCCAAATGAGAAACATTTTTGTAAAGCAATGTCTGTCCCTTTTAGTAGACACAAGTTGTTAAAACAAATATATAGTTTCCTGTTTTGTAAAACAAATTCAAGGATCATGGTCTGCTGATCCTCCCACGGCCCACGCCTGCTTTCACAGCCAGTCACCGGGATCCCAGATTGCGACCTGCATAATTAATATTCTTTATGCAGTCTGGTTAAGTACATTGCAGGTTGCAGGTTGCAATACGACCTAATTGTACGAAGGTCGCATCGCAGATTGCTTTGCCGTTCACTACCCAGTCGTTGTGCAGGTTGCAAACCCCGGTTTGTGACGGTTCTTTGTACATCAAGCCTGTGGTTTGCTTTTGGGTGTCGGACGCTGATGGGGGAGCCACAGGGGCGAGGTGTTGAAGGGACACGGCGTGTTGGGGTCTGGCCTACTTTGGGGTTGCAGACTGGACCAAGTAGCCCCTTTGTGCCCTTGACTCTCGGGGTAACATGGAAAGTCTTCTCGGAGAAGTGGTGTGGGGGGGGCAAGAAGACGATATCAAAACTCAACCAACAGACAGAATGACAGTGTCCTTCCCAGTGCTTGTCTTTGAATAAGAGACACATTTTAGCAGCACAGCAAAAAAGCATTGCTACATGCAGAAACAAGGCTCAGATACAGGCTTCTCAAACACTGCGGCCTGTAGTACCCGCTTATGTCACCCCTGCACCCACTCCACGTCCTCTCCTCGTTCATGAGTGACCCGTACCACCCCCTGCACTGATGTAGACCCATAGCTGCAGCTCCCGCCACTCTTCAGGGACTCAAGGATGCAGGGAACCCGTCCGCTCGGTGCAGGTACACTTCTCATATCAGGCAGGTGATGGCCCAGGCAGGGAAACCGTAGGTCAGTTCCCTTTGTATCCTGCTGCAGAGTTTGTAGTGGCACTGGTGCCTCAGTCTTTCAAACACCGCCTCATGTTTAATCTGTTCGGACAGAACGCTACGCGGTGATGGCGCGGCAGTGATTGCGATACGCCATCCACAGTCCCACAGCAGCGTCTTTGGTAGTCGGAGCAGGGTTCCAGCAGCGGCCTCGTCCTTCGGGATAACGTCACTGCAAATGCAACATGGTAAACCAGGGACAACGGTCGCATTCATCATTTGTGGCCTCTGGTTTTTAGTCAGGCTATAGTGGCAGTGACATCTGCCTCCGCAGTCACAGGGTGGCTGTTCAGGTGACGACAGAGATGCAGAACCACGCACTTGAACTTGGAGTTGTTGACACTTTATAGAGTTTGCCAAATGAATCTCCTGGGGAAGCCAGGACACCCCTCAACATTGGATAGGTGCTGGACATGCTCCCGAAATATCTTCTTCTTCTGGGGGTCCCCCTCATCTGCAGGACAACTGGGCTTCTCCTGGACAGTCTCCCCTGCAAAGCCAGTTACTTTCCTTCTCTGTAGGAGCAGATGTTGCAGGCTTCTAGGTGCATCCCCATTGTTGTGTACTCAGTGATTGTGTAATACATCGCTTCGTACAGCTTAGTGGCACCTGCCATCATTGCATTAGGTCACAGGAAGCCCATATTGTTTAGTCTGTCCTGTCTCATCAGCTCCCCATTGTTAGGTGTTGTCAGTGTCTATGTTGACCTTAGGTGATTTGCTGTAAGAGGTGCATCCTTTCCAGTACTTGTTTCTGGTCCCTCTTGTGTTGTCCAGCAGATATATTTGTAAGTTTTGGTAGTCGCCCATCTAGACTGAAGCATTCTGAATCACTAGCTCAGGTTTTCCACCGCACTAAATTATTCAACTTCCTTTTGTCATTTTCAGCCGCGTCGGAAACTAGAGCCTCTTAGTAGAAGGGAGGATCACCTGAGCCTCTGAGCGCACCAGCTTGGAAATGTGATCACCTGTTGGCACAGGTTGTGACTGTCTTGTGGAAAAAAACCACAACAATCCAACTCCTCGCTCCTCAAGCTCCAAAGCCAGCCTTCCCTACCTTAGGTACAGGGTCTTCACTGGCCAGGAATCAGTCTGTTAAATTCTCACCGTAAGGCCAGTTGGAAGGAGTGTTGCTGTACATTGCAGTCCTTGTCTACTTGCATAAAACAGTTTGCGCAAACATGCAAGCAAATGCATAACCTGTCAATAGGACTGAAGAAAAGACTCGTCTACCGGCTGACTGCAGCGGCATCCTCCTCTGGCCACTGACTTATATTGATTACCAAATGTGTAAGAACCTCTGCATCGCACATACCTCCCTTTCCAACTTGCACTCTTTCAACCTTTGTTTGCTAACTAGATCTCTGTGCGCCTTCTCATAGTCTCACAAACTCCCAGTAACTGCCACAGCCAGGCTTACACAACCGAAATTACCTTTACTAGCAATCCTTTGCGTGCAATACACCACAAATATTGTGAGCGCACTTTGCATGTCATGCACCCAATCCTGGGAAAACCATCTGGGAGGGGTGGAATGTTGTTGGTTTTCTTGCATGGGATGCTGTTGCCCACCAGTTTTCATCATGGATTTTATATGTGGATAAAATAAAGTTTTTGTAGTGAAAGTACTCTGAGTTAACTTTGCCCCTTTGATCATTAATTGGAGATTGTGGTTAGGCTGCATCTTGTGAACTGATGTTTAAGGATGGGGACTCTTAAGTGATGCAGCATATCCTTTCAGGTCCCTAGATTTCCTCAGCACATAATCACTTGATACCAGAGTCATCATAGACACCTGGCTGTCTTCCATCTCTAACGCATCTTGACATCCTAGTTTCTCATGAATAGAGAATCCCTAAATCTAGTGACCCAACAAGATTCTGGTAGTATTGCTCTCATCTAGAGAAGAGCATGACACTGCAGCCCACAGCAACACCCATGAAACCGCTCCTTCCAACTCCTCTCCGGCTCTCTGTGCAGCCCAGACTGTCACCCGCCAAGGCCTAGCCCCACTGGTGCTATCTGAACCCTCCAAACTCATCCCTCATTAGCTACATAGATCTCCCTGGGATCAGGTCACCTCCTGCTGGTAGGAGCAGTCTAGCAACTCATTCAGGCAAGGTAACCTGCCCTCATATCACTTTAGTGCCACCAGAAAACACTGAGTGTTCGATTGACCCAAAGTTACATAACCCCAAAGACAAAGGCACCAGTGACATCACATGAGAAGATTTCTCCATCCAAAGCCCCGTTCACTGTGGCCAGCGCATTACTACATGGGCGATGGCCGCCTCCAGGTTCCAATACCAGATTAGTAACACCAAATGATGGGGACCACCAAAGAAATAAAAGCAGTGTTAAAGTAGGGCTCATTTTCATCTAGTGTATACTCTTAAGCAAATGTTTGGAGAGTTGTCTTGTAGGAAATTTAAGTTTCTTTAGTTCTCCATTCTGATTGGTTTGCCTCTTTATCTTTGTGGCTAAAGGCTCCTGCAGCATCAGAATGAGGAACTGCGCCGGCGACTGGCATACACTACCAGCAAGATGGAAACCTTGGAGCGAGAGGTGGACAGCGGGCGGCATTACCTGGAACTGGAGCTCAGCCGCAACCAGGAGGAGTTGGAAAAATTCAAGGACAAGTTCCGCAGGTACAGTGCACCCCACAGGCAAACAACTGTAGCATAGTGACTCCAGGACAGATGTCTTATAGAGATATCCTCCTCACTGCATGCCGATGAGTGTAAACTGTGTCACCGACTGGTATAAAATCAGGTTTGGCCAGGAATCAGTTACACCAAAGTAACTTGTCTTTGATTTGTATAGAAACTGAACCAAGGCCTAATGAAAAGCCTGCAGTGTCACTGACATAACACAGTGTAACGTTCAGTCAGCTTTAAGTCAGTCATTCTTGCAGGACACAGACAAGCACATCACTGAGTGAAACATGTACAGGTTTTAAGATATGTAGCAGGTGCAAGAAAGTGATTTGGCGCGGAGACTGATCTCTAAGACCACCTGTGCTCAAGAGGAAATTGGTGGCCTATGCAAAGTTTACTCCGAGTACTAAAGTGTACTGAAAGTTGGAAATCACCTTGTTACTGGAATTGATGGGACCAGGACTCTATTTAAGTTTGCAAGAGTTAGACAAAAAATATAATAGCTTCAGACCACTGAACGAGCTAGATCCTTCAAACATAGGCATTTCTCCGCGAGCAGGAGAAGATCTCCCTCTCGGGCAATGAGGTCGAGCCAGAGGCATTTCTGGAGTCTGACAATTGATCTTGGGAATGGAGCTAGAGTTCAGCTTCTGACAAGTAGCAGGAGCCGTCTCCGGGGCAAGCGGCGGCATCTCCGGCTCATGGAAGACATTCCAATAGGCCTGACTCGGTTGTGAGTGTTGCCCTCTTCTTCCGAAGCGGAAACCTGACGTATACTTCAGCAGGGCTGCACCTGTTTACTATAGATGAGCTTCTAGAAAGTCTGCGTGTTAGGAGCTGAGCCTGCCCAGCTGAGGTGCCATGTGTGGTTGATGGTTCCATGATGTGGTTGATGGTTCCATGATGTGGTTGATGGTTCCATGATGTGGTTGATGGTTCCATGATGTCACTCGGTGTTTCTTTCCATGCTGTTGCGGACACTCTTTGTGCTGTCCTTGGCGCTAATGGTGGAGTCTGATCCAGATTTTAAAGTGCCTGTTGGGAAGATGTTTAAACTCATGGGTGGGGAAACAATATGTGGTAATGAGGCTATATGAATTTGTGTTAAAAAAAAAAAAAGTCTGGCATTGACATGCCTAAGCCATTTATTTGACTGCTCAGTGGTGTGGGAGACCGGTCTCCTTCCACGCAGATGGTTAAGGTTGCCAGGAGCCACTCTCGGGGGCACCAGATCTGTCCCAGGCGGGGAAGCAAGCGGTAATAACAATGCAGCTCGTGCTTTGGATACTGTTACATGAGATGCCTCAGGGAAGCCACTTACCTGACCTACAGCATCTTAAAGCCCTGGCTGTCGTGACACAAGATGTATTTCTTGAAATTGGCAAATCTGGCGGCAGACTAGTGAGGCTTGTGACATGTAAAAGGGGAACATAATGTGGCTTGAGAGAAGTCCTTCAGGTGGCCTCCACCGCAAACACCCACGGTCAGAAGAACAGAGAAACCTCGTTAGAAATGTGATCTCAGATGTTTTGGGAGTGCTCTGTGGGAGGGGCCACAGGAAATGAAATGAGTAAGTTAAGGCCCGATTTAC
Source organism: Pleurodeles waltl (assembly GCF_031143425.1). Classification (NCBI taxonomy): domain Eukaryota; kingdom Metazoa; phylum Chordata; class Amphibia; order Caudata; family Salamandridae; genus Pleurodeles; species Pleurodeles waltl. Next base: position 1,802,025,542 of record NC_090444.1, on the reverse strand, counting down.
CCCTCTTTTCTCTCAAAACGTACATGGAAAATGAAAAGTTCAATGTGTTTCTTTTCTGGGACGCTTCATACTACTAATATTCGGAAAAGGCATCTGATCGGTAGATAAGCAGCATGCATTTATTAACATTGATTTTCCATCACACTCTTGGAAATATCAGGTTCGTGGTGGAACGCAGGTATTTTCAGTAGAGGATCCGTCATTTCTACCCAGTGTCGGCTCCCGTGGTGTTGTGGTGGTGTTGGGGAGATGGTGGTCTTTCATCACTCTTGGGTGGGGTGGGGGCATGTATATTCTGACCTGAACAGCTGGCATTTGAAGCCACAAGATCAGATTTCCAGGTTTTCAAGTTCCTCTGATTATCCAAGACTGGATGAACAGTAAATCTGTATCCTTTGCTCATCTTTTCACCCATAAAGTGTTTGAATAAAAGAGGTAGCAATTTTTGTGTGACAAAGACTCACCATGGTGTCACGTTAAAATCCGCATTATTCCCTGCCCTGGAAGTACTGATGCTGGGGACCTGATAATTGAAGGAGCGGGAAACTAATGTTGATCACATATTATAGGGCCATACTGCGCACGAATCGGGGTTTCTACGCCAATTAGTGCACTTTTGGAGTTTCACATGAAGATTTTGGGTCTGATCAGTAGCCAGCATGTGTGCGAATAACAGAAACATTTCATTCCAAAACATTACTTTATCAGGAAGTTCCTATGATCATAACCTGATTAAATTTCCGATGGCCCTTTTACAAATGCAGTTGTGTACCACCTTAACCACAGAGAATTTATAAACCACACGGCTCTCTCTGGGCGCCCAGAGAAAATGCATGATAGGCACATACATAACCGAACCTGTCACGCGTTTGTGACTTCTGGCAACCTTTCCCCTCGTGTATGCACACCGAAAAAAATCAACATTTTTATTTTTAAGGCTTTATTTTTTAAGTCCGTTTTAGTGTAGAACACGTCCAAAAGTTTTATGATAGCTATCAAAACAATTGTAGTAAAAACGAATACACAGAATGTAAAATTATAAAAGTAGATAAAAAGTACCAAGGGTTTTCCATCCGACGAGGGTTCAGTTTTTAGATGTTGTCCTCGCACTTGTGTATCTGAACTTCATCTGTTTTCCAGTCTGCAGCAGCCCATCTCCAAGACGAGGTTGAGTTGCGCCTATTTAAAGCGAATGTGAGGCAATGGCCTGGGCAGAGATCCACCAACACCTGCTCTGCACCCTGCTTGTTCTGGAATGAATCAAAGTCCTTCTGAGTGCCCAAAGGGTTGGTAGTGGCCAATCCAAACTGTTTATTGGGAGAAAAATAAAATTTGTGACATCTGATGTCTGATGTGGGCGAAATAATGTGAGAATTCACTGACGTAGCCATATTCAATTCTAAAGCCACAATTCTTTTCCCACCATCCACCCAACTAGTTCTCAGTGGCCACTGACTCTTCGGCGCTTAGCAGGAGTCTGCATCGGCAAGTACCCAGTGTACTGGTTAAATGCTACATTTTGACACCAACATCCTTCCGTCTCGGTTCTCCAAACAAGAGACAATACACATACTGGTCTTTTTCTTTGACGTTCTTGAAGCCTCTTACTCAAGAACCGGGTCAGGTGCAAAGACGAGGACTCCCTAGGCAAAGTGCCTGCTTGTCCGATCTTTCGTGGAAAGGGGGACATACGTGTTGGATGTGGAGGCAGTCCAAAGGCCCCTTCCTCTGGTGCACTAGGAAATTGCCTAAAAAGCTTCTGTGGAATCCTCCAGACCTTCAAAGGAGCAGAGATGGCGTTCAACAGACCCCTGGCGCTGTTGCCACCTGATGGGATCAGTTCAGTCGATTCATATTCTCTTTGGCAGTTAAGGAAATTGCTGATAAACTCTTTATTAGGCCCTAATGTTCAGGTTACTCTGGCCAGTGCTGCTCCAAGATGAGTGACTCTGGTCTCTACCGTTGAACAAAGTGTCACGTGTCGAGTGAGTGTAAATTGATGTCGCTAGAAGTGTGAGCATGAGCACGTTGCCTCCATCACTGGGTAATATTCAACACCTCTTCTCCTTCCCCCCCAACCCTCTCTTTGCAGGTTACAGAACAGCTACACGGCATCCCAGAGGGCCAACCAAGACCTGGAGGAGAAGCTGCACGCGCTGGTAACTAGGCCCGCCTTCCTGATCCTTGTGTCCATTCAACAGCTGCAGAGCATTTATGTCTGTAAAGCTAATATGTGTGCATCCGTTAGCCTTGTGTTCTCTTTGTGATTTACTCCCATGCATGGTCATGTATTTGCAAGGTTACCGCCTTCCTCTGGGTTAAGATTACGTCTCCATTATCTCAATCAGTGATGCTGTTTCTGAGGGGGACATATGGCCCCTTTGGAAGAAAGAGAAACGGAATGTAAGTGGCTGCAGGAAGTGGTTCTCCAACACAGTAGGTGCTTCCTGCTTGGAAGAGAATTCTGCAGCTTCGTGAGCAGGCTTTCCAAATACTGGGTTCATTGTGTAGCCTCTTCATGTCATTGGCCTCAAAAGGGGAACAATCACGCCTGGGTGGTTTTATAACCCCCAGCACCACCGTAACGTGGCACATTGTTTGCAGGAATACAGTAGGCCTAGTTCATGCCTCTAAGCAGCAGGCATGGCCCAGACCATCCCTTTTGAATCAGCGGATGGTTCCCTAGGTAGAGATGTGGCGCTATTGGTCAGTTAAGGATCATTGGAGCCCTAAGTAATTGCAGAAGTGTTAATCTAAGTTACAAAGCAGTGGGACCCTCAGGCCGGAGGGTACAAGGGAGTTTGGCTTCACTGCAGTGCTTTGTGTGTAAGGTGCAAGGTTGGTGTTTCCCGTTGAACTGAGATACCCAGAACTCGACATCTTCTGACCAGGCAGTAAAGAAAAATCAAAGAGAGGGTCCCTTATCCTTTGCCAGTTCTGTGGATTTTCTGGGTGAAGTCCAGCTAGCTCGAGTATTCACCTACATTTCTGCATATGAATTGTTACTTGAACTCTGTTCTATTCTTTGAATAGTGCTGATGAAGAAAGCCAATGAGCATAAAGAGGAGTTGGAGGTGATTGCTGCACTCTGAGAAATGCAAAAACAACAAAATATGCTTTCGAGGCACACTTCTCATGTAAAACTGAAAGGAACTGTGCCAGGCAGAAGGCTCAGTTGGTCGAGGGCTTGCTGCAGTTATCAGCTTGCCTGCAGGTATCCTGGAAAAACAATTGTCTTCCACCCTTCAGATTTGATGCATAAGAGTGCTCTGGATGGAAATTGGGGTAACCGTATCACTTGCCACCTCACGCGTCCCCTGTGGTGATCTAGGCACTGTCGTTGGTTAGCCCCCAGCTCTAGAAGGCGTGAACGCTCAACTACCCACGTTTACTTAGTGTAGTTTTACTCCTTTCCGTTCACCTGGTTTGTCACCAGGATATAGAGGCATCCTGAGGGCCAGCCTGGTGTGCGACGTCACTTTCTATACCCCTAGCGCTTTGGGGAATTGCATCCGAGTACCATTCCATTGGGTAGTAGTAATACCATACTAGCAAAGCTGAGAAGCTGCAGAACTGCGTTAAGCCCTACTTAAACATGCTATACATGCAGAGTACTACCATCTCGAACTACCAAAAACACATGGCGACGAGGTTGGGTTATACAGACATAAGTATAAAACATGTTGCATTTATCATTGTCTGCTGCTGTTCCTGAACTCTTATCTGATGCAGTAGTTTGATCACAAACATGTTAACTCTCATCCATCCTCATTATAAAGAAATGTGGCGAGAAGGGCACTGGGGTAGGGAGGTGTGGTCACTTAAATTGGAAGAACGAGATGTCATGGAGTGGTCCTAGCAGGACAAAGCAGTGAGGCCGGGCAACACAGGCCACGGGAGCAGCAAAAAGGCGGGAACTGGGGCGCGAAAATGTCAGCCCTGGGGCGGAAGATACAGGCACTCGGCCAGAAAAATGTGGGCACTGGGGTGGCGAGTCGCGAGCTTAAATCATTGACTATCCTGTGCAGCAGTTTCTCCTTTTTGCTGTGACGTCTACACAGGGGTTTGCAGTGGAAGAGAGCCATGATGTGGGAATGGGATAAGGTCCCCTTATCAAGACTGCGTTACTGCTAGTAGAAAGGCTGTCGCTTCTGCCATTGGTCTAAAACCATCCCACAAATAAGCTCCCTTTTAAAAGGAAGGCTGCAGAGACGGCAATGTCCCTGCGTGGCAAATGGGCATTTACGCTGCCCAGAGTGCTGATTTCCTACGAAACTTATCTTTGTTCGCGTCATGCTATTCTAGAATGTCCCTGATGATGTCCCTACTCTGTGACCTGGAGGGGTGCACAAAGCGTGACCCCATAGCAGGTGCAGAACTACTGTCCATACCATAGTTGAATTACATGAAGCTCTAGTTGCTGCATTCTGAATGTTTGGGAATCAGTATTGTGACCAGACCTTTTCCTCTGCCTTAGAGAGGGGGTAGTCAACAGGCCCACCCCTCCTCCATGTACAGGTCTGTTGTTACCTGGAACGCACATTTTTGTGGTGACATTCTATGTGTGTGTATGTGTGGTGAGTGTGTAGCACATGTATGTTAGTACAACTCTGTTCGGTGTGAGTCTGAGTACTGGGAACAGTGGGATCCACTTGAATAACCCCTAGTTTAGGATGGCATAAAGGAAAGGGTTGATGGGCCCCCCACCCAGAGAATGGAAGTGTACCAACTGGATTCCTGCAGCTACGGAGTAGATACCCAGGACGCTGACAAGAGGGAGGATGGAGGTGTGGCTCTCCGAAGCAATTCACTGAGGTCCTAGTTAGTAAAAAGCTGCTGATTAGTTATTCCTTACCCCTACCGTTTGATTGGTGGTAGGGGTGAAGCGGGGTACTGCAGGTTATGTAGTTCATGGTGAGAAGCTAATTAAGCAGGAGATGCCCTTTTGTATATTTGTGATAACTACTTCAGGATGGCTGGTGACACCTAGGTGGACAGATACTGTGCTTTGGGCCAGCATCATTGATAGCTGCAGTGAGAGTCCTCACCTTGCACAAAGGCTGTGCCTGAGGAACAGAAAATGATATTCGTGAGCGAACCACTCCGAGTCAACCTTAGAGAGTGGATCGACATACCTTATCAGGAAAATGCGAGCTCTGAGCCACCCGATGTTGTTTGAGTTCCAAGTACAGCAACACCACGACTGGGGGTGAGTGTTTGAAAAGTTTCAACACTCTGACCATAATTTTATTTTGTGGTGTTGCTATGTTTTCCCTAAGTGGCCGGGGTATGCCCAGACACGGGTTCCCTACTCGCTGCACCACTGGATTCAAACTAGCCTGGCTGATGAGGGTTGATACCTTGAAACCGGTCCCAGGATGCTTGTTTCTGGTCCAGTGAGGACCTGGCCTGGCAGTTCAGGATGGACTGTTCCCTTGGGAGAGCAGGGTCAAGACTGGTTTGCATATAGCTGGGTCCAATCTGGGGTGACGTGGCGAGCAAAATAACAATGGATTAAACACAGATCTGTGACTAGGGGTGAGTGTTTGAAAAGTTTCAACACTCCGTCCATCATTTTATTTTGTGGTGTTGCTGAGTTACAAGTACTTCATGTCCAATGAATGGTGTACTTGAAGGACTGCTGTGTTACTAGAGTGGGTGTCTGCATGGCAGCCGGCCTCCTAGATGCGTAGGTATGTCACCTCAAGTTTGCCCTTCAGCTAAGCTTAGGATCTGCCTACAGATAGTAACTTGCCCGCCTGCAGAGGTGGGAAACGAGTGTGCCAGGGCCAGCAGGAAGAGAGGCTTCCCTAGACAAGAAGTCCAGCGTGTTCTGGGTGAGGGAGTAGTCAGATTTCAAGGGAGCAAAGCTAGGAGCGACTTGGTGTTGGAAGGGGTCTCCTGGTCTCCCTGAATGTTTTTGTTTGACAACCACTTCAAGACTCCAGCGAACCTCAAACAATGTTTAGAGACTTGTGCTGCTGAGGTTAGAAAGCTGTCAATGCTGGGGTGTAGGCTCTGGTCAGCAACTAAGCTGTAACTGCTGAAGAACTCTATAAGACCCAGATTGTCCCAAAGCCCTCACCCCATTTGCATATGGCTAGGGAGGCTGTAGCTGTTGAAGATGAGAGCACCCGCTGCCGTGCTGTTCCAAGGGAGGCTGCAGGTGTGTCCATGTTGGTTCAAAAGCTGCCGCCACTGCATCAGTAATCCCGCATGTGTCCATCCCCTTCCCTCAGCTTCGTGGAAGTTACTGTGAGGCTTGGCTCTCTGAAGGAACAAGGAACTGAGCATCGGACCCAGGGCCGCCAGGACGAACGTAAGACTTTAAATGAGTATTCACTGCAAGGTGAACTCAGACTGGACAGTTGTGCCATCTTTGCTGAGGGGATGATTTGAGAAAACTACATGTGCTTAGTTTGTGCCTTGTACCTCTTTATAGGGTTGAGATTTTAGGCAGCGAGGCCCTCCGTCCTAGGGTGGAGGGTACTGAAAGGTGTACCGCCTCAGTCTCCTGTCTGAACCTCCTGCCCTCAAATTGCTCTGTGCAGACTTACCCTATTCAGTGTGATTAAAGTACTTTATTTTAATTCAAAAGATAAGCACTGGGCTAGACAGTAAGTTGTGTCTGTAAGTTGCGTTCTGAGCCCTTGTCCTCCACACTGCCTCCCCGAGTAGCTTGTGACTGCCGGCCCTCCCTACCATGAAAATGGTGTATTTGGCCCCGTTTGCAGAGCCATAGTAGGACGGACACCAGTGACTGACAACCTCCACCGCCATGAATGAAGCCCAGTAGCCCCTATCTAGCCCGTGGCCCCCAACAGGGTCTGACGGGGACCTTGTGAGAGTGAGGGAATGTAGGCACCCAAAGGTACACATGCAGTGCTCACTACCAACAGCTTTACGAAGCACCTCGATGCTCGGACAGGAGAGTGACTGTGAGAAGGACCACTAACCTCAGTCTAACGAGAACTTTATCCTTTTGCATTGCTAGTTGTCACATTTACTTGCAGACCCAGAAGGTTCCAGAGCAAACATCATATGCATACACACGTATGGTGTCTCACACACTTATTTCTTAGCAGTTTTATGAAGCGCAGACCAGACCCGGTAAGTGACAGATTGCTTTACACTGGATCCGCCTACAAGCGTAATGGCTGCATACAATACAGAGATTTATGATTAAAAAAAAAATATATAGATGAACAGATCATCAGATATATGCACAGGTGAAAATAATTCTGACTGTAGCACTTTGAAACGCAGGGAAATAAACAATGTATAAACAAAAAGGCAAGTCAGTTTATTTGTAGGACAACTTGTAGTAGCTTTAGAGAACAATATGTGGAAATGTACAACTTGACATAAACATGATCCCTTCGTAGTCAGTGGCGATGTTGAAAGAGGCTGTTCTGGTGTTGGGTGACATGGTGTTCCGGACCACTGGTGTGCAAAACCGTGTAACTTTCTGTTGTGAAATTGACAAAATTGAGTGAAAATTTAGCACAATTAAGTTTTCATAGCAACATCTAATCTGCTTTGCTGGTATTGCAGATTACTTGTGTTTTTATCAGCATGTGCATCTCACCTTACAAAAATGAATTACAAGATTCCAGCCAGAGACTGATTCTAGCAGAAACTGCCTCTTGGTAAAACATTTTCTGTGCAAAGTAGTTCCTCGTTGGAATCTCCATGTTTTTTTTTATGCGAGGTGAGAAAATGGGTAAAAAAAGTTACACAATATTGTATAATTCAAAATTCTGCTTATTGGAAAACTGTGACAGTAACACAAATTTCACCAACATGAATTACATTTTACTCCGGCATGGACTCAAAGTTGCAGAAAAAATGTAGGCTCCAGATGACTAAGAGGGGCTTGGTGTGTGGGCTGCGGGTCAACTCTACAATGCTTCATTATGCACTATATGTGAATATAAATTTGCTTCTAAACAACTATTACAGTCAAGCAGTGTTTTTTTCTTCACTGAGAAAACACTGTGTATGGTCTTCCACCCCTAAGGTTGATCTGTAATTATGCATCTAAAACGCCTTGAGTGTTTTTCAGCATGCCTCCTGGACTTTTAAGAGACCACAATTCCTAGAAACTGGTTAGATGAATTGGGCACTGAAAGGCTCTGACACTCCGTGGCCAACATGAGCATGCCAACACCAGCTCCTGATCGCCCATGTTGTAAAGGGCAGACTTCTTCTCCTTGACTGTGGTACATCTTTCATCTTATGATGGAAAGAAGGAATTCTCCCACTCCCCTGTCTTGAGAACTGTCGCTTTTATTGGACTGTTCCTCAGAAAGTATCTTTCATAAGTTTGTTCCAAAGAGTTATTGTCTTTAACAGTACATTTATGGTCATTTTGTTCTCACTTGCAGACATGTCATTGTTATTACTGTGCCTATTATTGAGTGATATGTTGAAAAATGGTCTGCCTACGTTTGGCCATTTTAAGCTTTGTCTATAGTGTGAGTTGACTGTTTGCTTTTATGATTGTAGGGGAAACTGACCCTCTCTGCTGACTTGGGAGGACATTAGGTCTTAGTACTTAATAGAGAGGCAAATGGAGTATCCAGGTTTCCTGTTGTGAGAGTTGCATGTTTCAAATTTTAGTTGTCTGGGTCAGTAAATCTGACTTGTTAGGCTCCAGTAACACACATGGGTTTCTCTTGGAAACCTGGTAGTCCTTCAGACTATTTCTGAAATGTAATTTTGAGATTTGCACTTCAAACCAGATTGATTTCCTCATAAACTTTTTTAGGCCTCATTTGAATTTGGCCGGTGGGCCCTTCCATTGCTAGCCAGTTAAGAGATTTTCTTATCTCCTGCATTATGCATAAGCTAGGTATTGTGCAGGTGTTTTGCTATTGTGTAATTGTGGAAAAAAGTGTGTATTACCATCTGCTTCTGAAAACGTGATCCAGGAATAGAACATTTCTGTTCTGTACGCTTCATGTGCCTCTATCACAAGCGTAACATCCCCACCTTCTTCAGTGAGTCCGTGACCTAATAAATGTTGTGTGAGAGGTTTACTGGAATTACTACCCATTGAGGGTCCACCATATTTTGGAATGGTAAGTTCAGAGATAGAAACACCTATTTGGGGAATCCTTTTAAGGTTCAAGCTTGAATAAACTACAGCCTAAGACATATTTAGCTGAGGAGGATATTTCCCTAATACCACGAACGTCTCAACATAAGGTCATTAGGGTGCCTTTAGCATGCAAGAGATAGAGATACTCATGAGGTCCATTAAAGTAGTGCCTGACCAACGTTGGTGGAGCCATGTTATAGGACTCTTACCATGGGGGTAAGACTGTTGGGCTTAGGGTGGCAGTTTCACTGGGTGTAGGTGACTGAGTCAGTCCCATGCCGTCTGGAAGCTGTCGGCCTGACCTCGATGACTAGCTAGCAGCACCTCTCCTGAACCTAGAAAATAAAGGTGATTTGTGGCAGCCTAAAAACAAAACATTGACTCCTCAGGGAAGTTGTGGTCGAAGAGATCATACCCCTTTCTCTCAGTTGCACAAAGTCTAATACATGTGAAGGCAAACAAGGAAATGCAGGATACATTTCAATACATTTTTTGAAGAAAATGCATTCTATTATAAAAGGCATGAGCTGCAATTATTAGGGAGATGAAACCTAATACAGTGATGGTTGTGACCATTAGAGTAAAACATATAAACAGTCCCAACATCCTGAAATAATCATGAACCTAAGAATTCCTACCTACACTCTAGCATCCAACATTAGAGCATAGCAGTGTTAGCCCTTCTGCCTGACCCAGTCTTATGGAAGGAGCCCCGACCCCATACTTGAGACAAAGGAAAGGGTCTGATGTTGGTCTGCTGTTGTTCTGCTGGCAGTTCTCCTGGCAGTTCTCCTGGTCCGCTGGAAAGGCCAGGATTAGCAAAGCTGTTGACAAAGTAGTGCACAGCATGAGATGACTGGCTGGAATGTTCCCTCTACCCTTCTTCAGCTTGTGTGGTGTTTATATAACAAAACGTGTTCTGAGAACAGGCCTGGCGTGATGGTTTGTCTATGGTTAGAAGGTTGGCTCTGTAACTCTTGGATCAACAACACCCGGTAAACAATAGTGTACAGCCCTGAGCAGGGCACAGAGAGAAACTGTGTACAAGGAACAGATAAATGTGAAGTACGAATAAGCATGTTTTTTGAGAAAAGCAGCCGATAAAATAAAAAACAAGAATCTAAAAGCGAGCTGTGCTAAAATGTAATAAAACAAATAGAAGTGCATAAAATGTGGTTGCGTCTTAAAGGCACAGACTATGGGCCTAAGAGCTAAAATATGGTGCCCAGTCTAGGCGCCAAAAGTGTCAGTGACAGAGTGATCCTGATTCAGGCAAACCCACTTCTCAGACTGAAATTGTATGTTTAGACTATCTCTTGCAGCTCTTGCTGTTACCAGATTTAAATTTGTATCCTTTCCGAACGGGACTGAAAAAATGTATTAGGATGAAGCCCGACCTTTTGTTGTAAAACCCATATGTAACTACTAAAGGTTTGATGTAATGGTCTGAAGCTCATTTTAGATGCAATTCAGAACTAATGATTGTAGGATCTGCTAGCCTCTAAAGGCCTTCCAGAGGGCTCTTACAAAATAGTGCACTGTCTGCGTTCAGTGGCCAAGGTGAGCTATGATCATAGTCTGAACATTGGTATTCAGTGGCTGTTGCCATCGCCTGAGGACTCTTGTATGACTGCTCCAGACCTCTCCATGTGAGCATATGTCTTTTTTGGCATGCTGCCTGGTCCTGCTGACCTGTCCTTTCTGGGAGACCGAGTAAATGCCCCAAAGTCCCTCCATTAACTCCCATAGTGGTGCCACAATGGCAGGTCCTTCTGAGGTGTTGTTGAGGTCTAACCCAGCACTTAGTTCTGAGACATCGCAAAGCCTACAATCAGAAACTTACGTAGCCTAATGCCCATTTCATTTCAGAGATGTGCATGGGGCTCACCCAACTCCAGTGCAATACAGTTATGTTGTGTGCCCTGAATACCAAAGTGGTCTGATCTTCCTCCTGGTACGCACTCGAGTATGTAGTGAACTAACATAGAACTATCCTGTGATTCTGTTGTAGATATCATCCTAAGTATCGCCATTCAGGTTGCATCAGACCTTCAGTGTGTAGCCGGAAGCATTTTGTTGTAGGTTCATAAAACATATACAATACCCTTCCAGCCCTTCACTCCTTCTCTGTGTAGCATGCTACTTGTCTGATACTGCCCTTCGGTTCCCCTCAAAGTTGTACGAAGTATAATAAAACCACCATCACCCATTGTCTCTACTTGAAAGACAGCTCTGTTGATGGCTTGTACTTGTTAGTTTTATGGCCTTTAGGTAGACTTGAGGGGTACCTAATAATAGTGTACGAGCCTTAGTAAATTGTGACTTGCATGATGAAGTTAGAATGACTGAGAGAAGTAATCACCCACAGCTACATGTCCTGTTAATGCATTTGGGGTCTAGACTTGGTGTTTCAGAAACAGTGGGCCTACCTCCTTAAATAATTTTTATAGGAGACGTTTGCTGCTCACCTGCAAACGCTGAGTTTAATTTTTGTAGGTGATTGGGAACAAGTTATGACTGGGGCCATCGCGAGTAAAAAAAAAAAAAAATCTGTTACACTTCTGACCTCCACATGGTTTATTGGCATTGGGAAGTAATCCAGACAAGAGGGGACCACAGACCAGTGGCAGAAATCACTCCAGGAAGCCTGCTTGGTTTGGCTGGATCTTTTATCTGCTCCACCTCTCTCTAGTGGCACACAATGACAGTGACGTCTTGCCAGGTGTGGCAAAGCCCAGTTTCTGCCGGGATATTGTGCCAAGAACCCTAAATGCATAAAAGAGAGGACATTCCAGCAAGGTTTGAAACGGAGATCCAAGAACTAGACCTCACATATTCCATGGGAGCTCAGATGTAAAAATGACCACCCAAATACAAGTTCTTCGACACTAGCTTGCAGAACTGTTCCTTGTTTGCACACCCATGTAGGAGTTTGAGTCTTCAAGGCTGACAGGCGAGACCAGCAAGCTGGCTACTACTCAACCTGAGCCTGGGTGCTGGACATTACCGAGTAGCCCACAATTTGGCTCTACCAGGTGACATGTTGCAGGAGTATCTTCTCATTTCATCTTTAAGTTTTGCAATAAAACCATTCTAGTTAAAAACATTTTCATTGCAAACATAGGAAGAAATCATTTTCATGAGCATTACGATCATGAAAGGGGTAGAATTGAGATACAGGTCGAGCCAGGTTTAGTTCAGAACTTGAGTTTGGATAAATGTTGCAATTTAAGGAGGGCGTAGGCTGAGGGTCAAAACGATACAGGCGTAAGGTGGGGTCAGGGTTAGGGCAAATGTTATTTGGGTCAGGTTTGTGTAAAAATGTATAAATGTAGGGGTAGGGTTGGTAATCAGTAGCAACGTTCAAGACAAGAGTTTGGTTCTGGTTAATATTAGCATAAGGGTAAGTGTAGGAAAGTGCCCCTTTCTTTCATGGTCACCTCCACGTTTTGCCACTGGTACTGATGTGTTTCGACTGATGCTTACTGGGTCGCAGCTAACCAGGCCCCAGTGCAAATGCTCTTTCGCTAGAAACAAGTTAAATGGTCTAGTTGTGTTAAAATTGGCACACACTTTAGCACCCGTGTAAGTCCCAAGTAAATGGCACCCCCGGTACCTGTGGCATGGGTACCAAAGAGGGTCCCTTAGGGCTGCAGCATGTATAATGCCACCCTAAGGGACCACCCATTTACAAATTGCATTCAGACTGCCATTGAGGCTGCGTGACATGGTGCAAATCATGTGTGAAAACACAACATGGTACACTGCCATGCCAGAGTCGCTGGATATAATATATTTCAGTCACCCCTACAACAAGCCTTAGAGCCGTAAGGCAGGGTGCGTTATATTTTATGCAAGGGCATATCTGCATGAGCAGGTATGCCCCTGTGATGTCTTTTTCGATTACTAGATAGTACAAGTGAACAGGGAGGCCATCTTAAGGTATATACAGGGCACTGGTTATTACGAGCTTCCCAGCACTGAAACCTATGGTGTTTGGTATCAAACACCTCATCTTAATCAACCCCCTACTGATGGCAGTATTGGATTTATTATGACATGCACCCCTTGAAATCCATACTGATGCCAGTATTGGATTTATTATGGCATGCACCCACTGAAACCTACGAGTCTTCTAGGGTGCTGGCTGACCGGTATCGACCAGCCCGCTACCATCGACCGGTTTCCAACCCCTTGGAGGTGAAAGCCCACTCTCTGAGACGAGAGGAAGGTATTAACACCTCCTCCAGCAAGACAGCTAGCAAATCAGCATATTTGGGCTGGAGGCTTTAAAGCCTCTTATCGCCCTTTGATATGCATCCCTGGCTTTCCCCAGAACTGGGCAATGTCACTCCCTGTCCTGAGGCCCCTTTGGCACCGGGATAGGTGAGGAAAGTAGCTATGCAGTAGGAGTATTGCACCACCAGGCTAGACACACTCCTACAGTGAGCTGCCAGATATGCTCCACGAAAGAAGGGTTCCACCATCTTGTTTTTGGTGGAATTAGGAACTCTGGGACAGGATTATGCCCTCTCCCTACAGGAGGTGGTCATACAGGGGTGTAGTCACCCAAGGTGTAAGTAGCCCATTGGCTCCTACTCTACACTCCCCTCAAGGCTCCTAAATTCAGTCTTTAGGTGGCCCTCTGACATCAGGAACTTAGATTTTTCTGACTACAAGAAGAAGGCCAAAGAAGACTTCACCAACACAAGAACTGTGGACTTTGACGCCAAACCCTGCCTACCTGCTCTTGTCCAAACAATTGCAGGGACCGGACTCGTCCTTCAGCTGTGCATCCTCCAAAAGCCTCGGATGCCTGCCAGCACTTCGCCAACCAGCCACCATCTCCCTTGTAGAGAAGGAGCCACTTCCCTACACCAGCAGGCACCAACCGCAACTGCCTGGTTCCCCGTTTTGCTGGCCATCGGGCCTACTGAGAAAGCAACTCGCCAGGAAGAGGCTCCCGAGTGTCCAGGACTGCAGCCCTGTCAACCCATCCAGTCTTTAAGACGCTGAGCCTGCCTGGAACCTCCCTGCACCAGTACTCGGGGTGCCACCACCATTTGCAAGCACCAAGGCTTGTTTGTGTTAAGCTGGAAGACCACTGCTGCCAAAATGTACCTGCACAACGTGGGACATCGAGAGGACAGCTCTTTGCCAGAAGTCATTTTGCTGTGTTTCTTTCCCATTTTTGCGGTACCTCAAGAACCGCGAGAGCCTCAGCCTCACTGACCCACCGGACAAAACACCTATGCACCTGACTCCATTGAAACAGACATTGTCTCTGTGGTCCTCAGACCCTCAAGAGCGTGCCTCCCTTTGGGTTCTGTCGTACTGGTCTCCAAGACCCCGCGTGCAGGCGTTTTCTTACAGGTACTTTTCCCATTTACTTCAGTGTGTAGCGTTCAAGGCTACAACTGCTGGAAGCCCCTTTGAACCCAGACACACCAGGGCAGGTAAACCCGAACTGTTGGTGCTTTCTTGAACGTTGGCACCTACTTACCTTAAGTCCAGAAGAATAGTCCTGTTAGTTATTTGCAAGCGACCCTATGCAGTGTATGTTTTCCCCATAGGAATAAGATCACAGCTTTCGAGGCTTATGCCTCAAATCTGACATCTGTATTTACTGTACCTTTAAAAATGTCTAACTTGAACAGTACTTACCTGATCTTGGTGTCTAAATTAATACAGAAATACATTTTATTTTTCTAAATTTGTCTTGAGTTTCTTCTTGAGTGTCTCATTTATTGACTCTCTGTGCTCAACAAATGCTTAACACTACTTTCAGATAAGCCTAAAACTGCTCGCCCACACTACCACAAAAAGAGGATTTGGGATTATTAACTTAAGCCCTGTAAGCCAATAGGGATCGACTGGACTGTCTGCATAGTCTACCCCCACGTTGGTACACTACACAGATAGCCAGCTTCCTACAGGAAGTGTGGAGAAGATAACATCCGGGTAACGATTAGGTCAGTGATGGGTTTATTTAGATGTCAAGCTGAATATCAGAGTGGGTGTTAACGTTGGGTTATGGGTAATTTCTGTCAAGGATAGAGTTAGGAAAATAATATGGTTAACTGACAGGTGCCCTATAAACTAGTAGAGATCAACCTTATTTCAACCTTATTGGTCTCCTGGAAGTCCTTAACAGCACAGCAAACATGTTGATCCTGCTGAGGCTAGGAGCCTGCTAGCAGCAGGGGATATAGAAAGCTTAACCTCTGATGTAGATGTTGGCCAGGGTTGCCTCCATGGAGGAGATAATTTCTGACCATGTAACTTCTGATCTAGTGGCCGGCATGTGTTAGTGTTTGTGTTCAGAAAACACAAACATGACTGGAGAGCAGTGGTGAAATGTATATCGAAGGGATCAGAAAGACTATTTGTGGTTGTACACACCAGGCATGCTGAGACATGGCAGAGTATGATGTATTGTCTCCTGTTAGGCCCCAGTATGCAGCATGGGGTTGGATTTTCAAAAGGGCCTCATTGACAAAATATGCCTTCAGCCCTGGCTCCAAAGCTCCTAGAAATTGGAGATGTGAGTACGGTGAAGGTCTGAAAAATCTACGGTATTACAGTAAGTAGCATGTTCTGTACTTTCTGTTTGAAGGTCCTCAGTGTGAAATCTCACACGTGTCTGCTGAAGGAGCATGCAGGTGGGATCCTGTACCTGCTGCTTCCACAGGCTGTCCTTATTGGAGCAGATGCACTGCAGGGTATACCGAGCGGGGGGTTATAAAGCATGAGTACACTTTAACTCAACTTGCTCGTACGACAGTCGGCTTTTTTAAATATACCAACTAATTGTATGCAATTTGTTGCTTTTTGTAGGACTCATTTGTTTCTCTCTTCTCTTCTCCTTTTCTCCCCCCACCCTTCTTTCCTTCTCATGCTGCCTGTGGCCCTTCTCTCAGGCCTCACTTAGCCAAAGCTGGATCCATGCAGTTGCGTTTCTTTATTTTCATTTTCTGTCCTTTTTCCTTGATGAACTTTCCCTAGTTTTTATCCTTTGGCTTCCTTGGCATCCATCACATTGAGCTGTTGTATTTCTTATCCTGCCACAGATACTGTGCGGTTTCCCACCCCGCTGAGGCAGCCTAGATGTTCAGCGGTGCATGCTTGTTCTCGAATAATCTGTTTCTGCTGTATTACAATACTCAGATTGCTTCCTTGGTTATTTGTGGTGAGGCCTCGCTCCCTGTTTTTTGAGCAAATACCATGATATTGAGGCCTAAAAAAGCAAAAGGCGTATACCTGATCTTCCTAACGCTTATTGCTTGCAGACTGTATCCGACTACTGCTAAACTCCGCCTACTAGATATCGCTCTGCTTTTTTACGTATCCTTTAATAATAGTTTGTTGCTTGGTAGCTAATGAGATGCCCTGCTAGCTGCCTGTCCTTTAAGGAGATTCCCCCCCCCTGCCAATCTGAATAGCACTTAGACCTCGCAGAATATTGTTGGACATTTCTTGGTATAAACTACACCAGAAACACTTCAACTTAATCAAATAGATTTTGCGAAGGTTCTGCAGGTTGCGCCTTATTTGCCTGCATTGCTGTGTTCGCCGGCGCCTCCATTTGCTCGTCCAGCAGTGCATGAAGCAGCCGGCAGCGCAGTGTTAAGGCTGGTCCGTCACAAAGCATGTTGAATGACTTCATCCTGCTGCATGCAACTATATGGTGCCAACTCACACTGTGACTGGAGCATGTGAGTCTGTCATTTATCAATTAAAGGAAGTGGGGCCCTGTGAGTAGTGTAATGTTTTCTTGCTAATTTGCCACTAAGCGACGTGAGCAAATGTTCACTTCAAGCGATCTCTATTGTAGTGTTTAAATGAAAGAACTGGCCTCCTAGGTTCCCAGTTGCTGAAACGGTGCAGCTCCGGCTCGCCTACCTCTGACTCGGAAGCATGCGTGGGAGCCAGTGCTTGGGCACTTTGGAGTTTGATCTTACTGCAAACTCTTCTTTTTGTAAGTGTCTGGAGATCACCTTTGTCACACCTTTGCAGATTTTCTGTTTTTTTAATCTTTTGTACCAAGGGCAGAGATGCTCCCCTGGCTCATGGCCATTCCTTATCTTCTTTAAAGGCTAATAAGTCGGAGGAAAGGTCTGGGAACCCATTCCAAAGTAACACCTGGTTTCTCAAGTCATTATCATGTTCTGGAAAGGGCACGTGAAAAGAGAACTGACCCAAACCTGGTCTGAAAGGGGCAGACCAAGAATACACATCAGTTTCCTGCTGTAGCAGTATAGAAGGAGTTGTTGACTCACTTGTTGTTCCAGTTCCAAGCTCACTTAGACCAAGAAAAGGGATGCTCCACACAGTATCTAGAGAACTGCTGTGCAACCAGACCTGGTGTCTGCAGGACAGCCCACATCCTAGAATTGGGGGGGGCAAAATCTGTCCCTGCCATGAAGCGCCTGGGTCTGACTTGCCAGAAGAGAAGGGGAATGAGTGTGCTAACCTTGCAGGAAATGGGGACTGCCAGGATGAGCAAAGCAGTTGACCCCGGAGCATTGATCTATCTCCCCAGAGAGATTGGGGCATTGCTTCTCCTACCTGTAGTGACCAAAGTTACAGCACTGTCCTAGAGTGTTCCCAAAGCAGACGATAATACTGCTGTGAACACGAGGTGTGGCCAAAGCCGGGACACTGTCCTAAATCGTGCCCAGAGCAGACCGTGCCACAGGAGAATAACCACTGTACCTCTAGCAGACTAAGCTGCCATGCATCGAAGAGTGTGGTGTCTGAGAGGTGGTGTGCTGGAGAGGACTGACCGTGTACCCCACTCAACACAACTCGGGCCTGTGAGTGCTGCAGCTATCTCAGTGACGAGACCTGCAGGCAGCAGGACCCACGTGGCAGCTCCTGCAGCTTCAATGTTCCGGTCAGACCTAAGCTGCAGTGCTGCTGCACTTTCATGAGATGGGGGGGAGGTGAGACACATGTTGTGGGTCCAACCGGGCTGACCAGGCATGAGAGAGGACTTGCTAGTGGTGAGAGAATACTTGGTACAGAAACTGTGAGACTGAACGTACAACTTTGACTCACAAGGGGCATTTTGAGTGCACCTGTGCCTGAGATCTACCTTTTGTGTTAAGGGAAAGTGGAGTTGGGGGGAAGAGACGACTAGACATCTTACACGAGGCTGCAGTGGACCTGCACCAGTAAAAGAGTTCCTGCATTTTGTAGTGTGTAGTATTTTGTTTTAAGTGTATTACAGTACTTCCTTTTCACAAAATAGAAGCATTGGGTTTATCAACCAATTATTGCATTGCTGGTCATTGTTGAGTTCTGAGCTGGTTGCACCCCCCAAACTACCTTCCTGGGAAGCTTGGGCTTGGTTGCCACCACTACCACTGAGAGTCAAGTTCTGCAGGGCTTCTACTTGGTTCAATTTACAGAGCCGTAAACGGAGACAAACAACCCCAGGCACCAGGGCTGAGGTCCATTAACCTGTGATTTCCTCCCGCCGCGACGAGCATCTTTTAGGTACTCGCGCCCATCAAGTAGGTTTGCGAGGACAGTGGCGGAGCAAGACTTCATGACTCAGACCTGAAGCTTTGACTTAATTTGTGACTTGCTCATGGTGGACAGTTGGGAGTGTTTTTACTTCCACAAGGTGGTGTTTTCTGTGGGGGTTCTCCTTGCACTGAGGGGCATTGTCTCTGTGTGGGTTAATGTGGGAGGGGTTTTGAGTTGGAAAGACATAGTGAGACACAGCTTCAGTCTAAGGAGATATAGTCAAGCCATATTCCAAAGAGGCTGGTGGTACGGTAACGGCCAGAGAGAGGGAGAGAGGCCAACTTCCACTGTCAACATTCTGACAAAAGGTGAAACTCCTGAGGTTAAATTGTGCCTTATAACATAATGTTCAGGTTAGTCTCTGACCATGGGGTCCTTTGTGGAACAGGTTCATTTGTATTTTTGCCTGCTGATAGATGGTGCAATATGTCTAGGTTCATTCCTTAAAGTAGTCTGCTAGGCCAGTGGTTCCCACCCTTTTGACTTCTGTGGACCCCCACTTTATCAATACTGGAACCTGAATCAATATTTGAATCCGGGGACCCCCACTGACTCATCACTGAAAGCTGGGGACCTAATCTGTTAATATTATTTTTCTCAGCAGTCATGGACCCCATGAGGAGGCTTTACGGACCCCCAGGGGTCCCCGGACCATAGGTTGGGAACCACTGTGCTAGGCTTGCTATATTCTCAGCTAAGTGCACATCTCTGTCCACTACTTTCTAATTACTGTTTTTAATGCTGCTGGCTGACCCTTGCTTTTACTTTAGTGAGTGTGTACAGCAGAAACATATATTACAATATAGTTTATCTATGCCTTGAAGAATAAGGCAGCACAGAAAATAATAGATGGCATAAATGATTTATTCTCAGCCACTGCTACTTTCTCTTGGCCACATTCCTGACCATCATTGCTTTACCTCGTCTGTGCCATTATAAACCGGGTTCAGCCATATACAAATTACTCTTTGCCCCGCCCTACGAGCATTGGTCCCAGACCAGCCTACCACAACCATTCGCTGTTATTTTGATTCTAGAAATTCCCTTTGTTTAGTGATGTCTGGTATTCTATCATATGTTTCTATGTTTGATGGTGTTGGTAAGGCCCTTTATTCCAGAATACCCCTTTGTTTGATGTCTGTTAAGGTTGTAAATTCCAAAATGACCATTTGTTTTAAGTCTTGCACCCTGACGGCCTGGTTAGCTTGCATGTGCATCCCGACATCCGGGTTGGCTTGAGATGTGCATCCTGATGTCTGGGTTGGCTTGAGATGTACATCCTGATGTCTGGGTTGGCTTCAGATGTGCATCCTGATGTCTGGGTTGGCTTCAGATGTGCATTCTGATGTCTGGGTTGGCTTGAGATGTGCATTCTGATGTCTGGGTTGGCTTGAGATGTGCATCCTGATGTCTGGGTTGGCATGAGATGTGCATCTGACATCCGGGTTGGTATGGGATGTGCATCCTGACGTCCGGGTTGGGTTGAGATGTGCATTCTGACATCTGGGTTGGTTCGAGATGTGCATTTTGACCTCCAGGTTGCCTTGAGATGTGCATCTCGACGTCTGGGTTGGTTTAACGTGCATCCTGATGTCTGTATTAGCTTGCCTTGTGCATGCTGTTGTCCAGGTAAATGTGGGACATGCATTGTGTAGTTCAACATGTGATATGCATCCCAGTGTCCAAGGTGAACAGTTAGATTCTGCCTCTAATCGAGGCTAGGCTAGAGTTTGCATCCTGAAGAATTCCTTGAATTATGGATTAGTGTTTTGGTTACATTCTGACATTCTTCTTGAGTACTGGATTAATGTCTGCCAAGTATCCCAGTGTGCCGAATATAGTGCATGTGCCAGGGCACCGTTATCAGTAATTACAACCAGCTTATTGACATCTGCATTAAGTTTAGACAACCTTCCTTGTATCTGAATGAAATTGTAAGGTGCATGCAAATGATTGTCTAAATTGTTGCCTTTTGTGGCACAGATTAATATGCTATGTACATCCGTACAACCTGGTGGGAGTTAACACATCTTATTGACGTAAGACATAAGCCCAATAAAGTGATAGCATGCATTATGGTGCTTTGTGGCCTGCGTCCAGATAAATGGCAAGTCACTGTTCGAGCTGTGAGGTTTAGTCCCCAAAGCCCCGTACCACAATCCTCATCATATAATATTCCTTATTGGTAGCTCGATCGCCCCACAAAAGTTAAGATGTCCAGTTGGATGTTGCCAGATTGAGCTGGTATAGAATGTCGCTGGGCGTGCACGTAAAAAAAATATTGGGAATTTAGGAGGCAGTGGATTGACTGTACCCTTGCCTTAATTCTGTATTATTCATACATGTGTAGCAGTGAAGAGGTCTCTGCAGATGTTGCACATGGTATACTTTCCACTGGCTGGCAACCAGATGACCCCTTTTTACTCCTGCTCCTTATACAGCAAATGTGAATGTGGCTTTATCGCTAGGCCTCCTGTAATGATAGATGCAGGAACGCAGTGTATGACCTGCTTGATTCTTGTACCTCACTGTTATCTCTCTCTGTTAAGTCACTGTTATGTAGGACAAAGCACCACCTTCACCCTAGGGTGACAGTTTGTCTTCTATGTGCTAGATAAAGAGGGCTGAGCAGGACCGGAAGACACTTGACTGGGAAATTGTAGAGCTGACCAACAAGCTGCTCGATGCCAAGACCACCATCAACAAACTAGAGGAGCTGAACGTAAGTATCTATGCGCACGTTCCAGTACAGCACCCTGACGGCAGACACTGGCTTTTCTTGCTTACCTAGCTCAAGCATCCTTACTAGAAGGCACTTTGCCACTGTCTGCTGGCAGAGCTTTCTCTCAGAATGGAGCAACATGTACTACCCATTGCTGACACCACACTGGGCATGCTGACTTTCAGCCATGGTGCCTGGCACACATACCCTGGCCATGCAGCACAGGTTGGAGACATATCACATTCTTTACTTATCAAAGAGACACTGTTTATATTTCTCAGTCCCAGTCATAACCTTTTGAATTTTTTTATGGGAAGCAGTTTTGCGTGTGTGCCAGCTGCTGACTTGTCATCTAGTGCTAGGAAGCATGATGTGCACCTCACTCTGTAAATTAAATAGCGCTGTCAAAGAGGCCACTCATGGCCATCCTAACTGGGATTAGGGAGAGCTTCTCAGGCTAAAGTGTATTTTATTGTTTATTATTTGTAATGCACATACAAGTACCAGGATTTTACCTTCTAGGTGTAGAAAACAATATTATGCCCATAAACCATAGACTTCAGAGTAGAAATAAGTAATCAATAGAATACTAATATTGTAAGACTGAAATTCAAGATAAAAGGATAGCAAAGTTTTGCACTTGCTGATCAAATTGGGTTGTCTGCCGCATAGGATAACCTGCCAAGTCTTGCTGCCTCATGATAGCTCTGCAGAAGAGATGCAAAGGCAATAGCACTGTGGCCCACTTTCGATTCCATCTTTTGCCTCACATAATCACCTGGAATTTATTTTATATAATTTTACCTAGACTTTAGCATAATTAATTGTTCGTTGGCATATGTGGCTGTAGATACACATGCTTTGCATAAGGTCGCCATTTAGCTTTGGGTTCGGAGTGGTACAACTTGTTTTTCTTCGAAGAAGCTTTTCGAGTCACGGGATCGAGTGGTGACTCTCCTCGGTAATACTGCACATGGGCATCGAGTCCTTTGTTAGATTGTTTCTCTCTGCTGTCAGGTTCAGAGGTGTGTTCCTCTTGCTCCGAATTTTCGGATCAATACGGTCTAAAATGGTCTTCTCTATCTCTCTCTTTCCGCATCTGTATTGTCTAGATTGCAGTTTTTTTTCTTTCTACAATCTGCCTTCAGTTCAAACTCTCAGCCTGAAGTCTACTCTCTGCCCTTCGGGTCATGCACGGCCCTCTCTGTGCCCTTTGCGGGCCTTTACCCTCGGCTTGGCATCCAACTATATGCAGACCTGATGGAACGAACTACATTTTGCTTTTGTTCTCAATTCCATTCCAAATTTCCACTCACCAATTACCACCAGGTGTGTAATTTGTCTTTCCCCCGACCACAACGAGCAAACCTGTGACACGTGCCAACCGTTTCGGTCGAAGAAGACACTCCAAGACAGAAGCACTCATCGGATGGAAATGGCCTCGGACATCTTCAGGGACGAGCACACACAGGAAGAGCCAGAGTAAGAACAGGCCTTCTCCATCAAAGACTCCGACTGAGATGTGCAGTCCGACATCCAAAGCCAAACTTTGCAGTCAGCGCAGACCCTTCACCTCCGAAGAAGTCTATATCCAAAAAGGTCACCGGTCCGCCACTGCCTTCCAGCCATGGTGGAAGCAGAGAAACTGCTTGAGATGCCCCGCCCTCCAGCTCGGCCCTTAAACAAGCCAAAGTAAAATATTTGGCATCGACCTCAGGCGCTGGTAGCTCTACCTCGGCGCCATCCCAACCGAGTGCATGCAGGGCTTCAGTACTGACCATTTCGGCACCGACAAAAAAACTTTCATCCTCTGTTTCGGTGCTGAAACTATCTCACAAGACAAAGACTTCGGAACCCAAAACTTTCCAAAAGACTTTAGTGGATTCTGGGCAGTCTTCGACTACCCCTTCACTGGTGGAGCCAATTTTGAAAGTAATGGATGCTCGACAGCACCGACTTCACATTCAGGAGGCAACAGGGCCTATTATAACATCACTTCCTGTCCCTTTAAATAGGAAATTGACCTTTCAAGAGGTGCTTGATTCCTCTCCGCCTCCAATGAAGCCTGTCAAGGTCAAGGCTCCATCTCTCCCACTGCAATTGCAACTCCCAAACGCTAGCCACCGCTTTATGGATGGACTGCTTTACAGTCAATGCATAGCATGTGTATCTGCAGTCACGCATGCCATCGAACATAAAATATTACTACCAGTAGATGTAGGAAAGTCACTCTTTTTGGCATGGTTACCCCCACGTTTTGCTGTCTATTAGTGTGTTTAGACTGTTCACTGGGATCCTGCTAACCCGGACCCCAGTGCTCTCTCTCCTCTAAATTTGGTTGCTTTGGTACCCTTTACACCCCACAGTTGGCATACTGGTGTACCTCTGTAAGTCCCTAGTATATGGTACTTAGGTACCCAGGGCATTGGTACATCAGGGGTTCCCCATGTATTATGCCACCCATGGGAGCTCATGCAAACTGAGTCTGCAGGCACCCTTTCACTGCACCAGGTCACTGTAGGTCACCCCTGTGGCAGGCCCTCCTAGCCTAGAGGTCAGAGGGCAGGGTGCAGGTTCCTGTGTATGAGGGCTCCCCTGCCTGAGCCGAGGTGTCCCTACGAACTCCAGTTCCAATGTACTTGACTTCGTAAGTGCGGGGAAGCCATTTTACCCATGTACTGGACACAGGTCACCGTGTTCCAGCTACATACTGGTAACTCCGAACCTAGGCATGTTTGGTATCAAACATGTTAGAATCATACCCCAATACTAATGCCTGTATTGGTGGCATGATTCCATGCACTCTGGGGGCTCCTTAGAGGACCCCCCAGTATTGCTCCTACCAGCCTTCCAGGGTTTTGCGGGCAGCCCACCCTGACAGGTTTCTGCCCTCCTGCTGCTTGACAAGCTCAAGCAGAGGAAGGCAGAACAAAGGATTTCCTGTGGGAGAGGGAGGCAACACCCTCTCCTTTGGAAATAGGTGTTACCCACCCAGACCATGGACGTTTCTCCTGCTTCTACTGCCACCTCACGTTACACTATATGCTGGACCCTCCCACCGTTGGACCATCGAACACCCACCCTGAGTGCTCAACTGCATCCTCCTCAACACACGCTCCCTCCACAAACACCCCGTAGAACTCTGGGACCTGCTAGACTCCACCCGCCTGGACATCACCTTTCTCATCGAAACAGGGACAAACCCAGTGTCAGCACCAGACATCATCATCCTCAGTGGCCTGACCATCATACACAAATCCACCCTCTGCCTCGCAACCAAGGCAGAAGAACCCCGCCCCCCCCACCCCCCTTCATGAAGCACCTTCATTTTCAGACCCCTAAGTCCACCTACTGCGACACCCTTATCTACAGGCCACCCGGCCCCCACCCAGCCTTCAGTGACTGCATCGACATCATATCTCCCCACGCACTCGCCTCCACAAACTACTTTCTCCACGGCGACCTTCACGACCACATCGACAACTGCAACAACCTCAACACAGCGTCCCTACTCGAGAAACTCACCACATTAGGCCTCAAGCAACCGGTCACCTCATCAACACACATTGCTGGACCCACACTCGACCCAGTTTTCTCCGCTAGCAACATCACAGTCAACAACACCTCCATGCTACACTGGATCGACAACCGCTGCATTCATTTCTCCATCATCACACCATCCGTCCAACTCCGTACCCTCTGCTTCCCACATAGGAAATGGAACCAGATCACTGAGGAACAGCTCACCAACACCCTCAGCAAGTCACCTTTTCCCCCCGCCGCAGATGCAAGCGTCTCAGCACAGAACTTCTACCAGTGGATCTCTTAATGTGCCAAAACCCTACCAGTGCTCCGAACGACCTCAGCTGAACACAACCTCAAGAAGGCTAGCTAGTTCTCTCCCGCACTCCAGGACTCCAGGTGCACCTGCAGACAGCTAGAAAAAAGATGGAGAAACAGCAAGTCCCTGGAAGACTTCGCAGTCCCCAAATCGACCATCAAATCCCACCACCATCTCTCATATCCACCAGGAAAGCCGCCCTGCAGGACCATATCAGCGCCACCGCACACAACATTGAAGAGCTCTTCGCCGTGGTTAAAGAGTTCACCAAACCCCAATCGGAAGCAGCAAAAATCCTTCCATCTCAGGACCTTTGCCACAGACTAGCCACCTTCTTCCATCGAAAAATCAAGGACATCTGATATCTTCGGACCCCAAGAGCCTCCGAGCCCACCAACTACCCTGCAGCTCAGATTCTCTGAACCTTCACAGATCCTGCACTGCAAGTCCCCTGGACTTTGAGAACTATCGCCCCATCTCTCTGCTGCCTTTCCCAGCCAAGGTCATCGAAAAGGACATTAACGCACTGCTCCACAAACCCATTGAGGAAAACAGCAACCCGGACATCTCCCAATCAGGTTTCTGGAGCTACCACATTATGGAGACCACCCTTCTCGCCGCCACAGATGGCATCTGCTCACTCCTTGACAGCAGCCAAACAGCAGCCCTCATCCTACTGGACCTATCGGCCGCCTTTGACATGGTCTCCCATCACACCCTCTGCTCTAGATTTCACGCAGCTACCATCTGAGGAAAAGCCCTACAGTGGATACGCTGCTTCCTGACCGGCAGAACAGTCAGACTCCCTCCATACCTGTCAGAACCTATGGAGATCAGCTGCAGAGTACCTCAGGGCTCCTCCCTGAGCCCCACACGCTTCAGCATTTACATGGCCCCGTTCGCACCCAGCTTATCATCTCACTGACCAAAAACCCTACAACTTCCAAGAAGAATTTCCACAATGGTGTGGAAGCCACCTCCTCCTGGATGAAGGAGAGCTACCTCAAGCTCAACTCTGACAAGACTGAGATCCTCATCCTGGGACCCTCCACATCAGCCTGGGATGACTCCTGGTGGCCTGCTACTCTTGGCCCCACCCCAACAAACCACGCATGCAACATCAGCTTCATCCTGGATTTATCGCTCGCCATGATATGCCAAGTCAACTCTGTCTCATCCTCCTGTTTCCACACACTCCGACTTCTCTGGAAGATCTTCAAATGGATCCCAAACGACTGCTGCAAAACCGTAACCCATGCCCTGGTCACCAGCAGACTCAACTATGCCACCGGCCTCTACGCTGGCACCACCCTGAAGAACCTGTAGAAACTAAATCACATCCAACACACCTCCGCCAGACTCATCCTGGTCACCCCCGCCGCGAACACATCACCAGACACGTAAGAGACCTACACTGGCTTCCCATCAAGAAAAGGATCAACTTCAAACTCCTCGTCCATGCATACAAGGCTCTCCACAACCTAGGACCCACCTACCTCAACCACTGCATCACCTTCTACTCCCCCACCAGACCTCTCCGCTCAACAGGCACTAGTCACCGTACCCAACATAGGGAAGACCTCGGGTGGAGGAAGATCCTTCACCTACCTCATGGCAAAGAGCTGGAACACCTTCCTGCTTCATCTCAGGCAGTCACCATTGTTACCCCAATTCAGGAAGGACCTTAAGACCCAGGTCTTCGACTGAAGCACAGAAGACCTACTCCCCACAGTGCCTTGTGACACGGATGGGTGAGTAGTGCGCTCTAAAAACTCTTGGTTACAAGGCTGGGGAGGGGTAGCCTCCCGCGCCACCAGCTTGCTTTGAAGGGCACATTTGGTGCCCTCCTTGCATAGTCCAGTGACCCCCGGTTCCTGCTCTGATGCAAAACTACACAAAGTAAAGAGAAGTGACAACTCCCTTGTCCATCACCACCCCAGGGGTTGTTCCCAGAGCTCCTCCAGATGGCCACTTGATTCTGCCATCTTGGAAACAAGAGGGTGCAGATGCCCCTGGGAGCATCTTATTGGTCAGGACAGGTGTCTGGCATCAGTGACCCCCTCTGATAGGTGGTCACGCTGCAGAGTGACCAAATATCCTGTTAGGGCTATTTATGGACTCCCTTGTGGGTGGGTCCCCCGATTCAGCATACAAGACTCACAAGGACTCCTCTGCATCAACCTCTTCTGCTCCTGGCCACTGGAACTGCTGCTGGACTTCACAGGAAACGAACAAGCCTGCAACTCCCGAGTCGACCTTGCCTTGCAACATTGTTTCTTCAGCTACTTCCAGTAATTGCAACATTTCCACAGCTGTGCATCCTCTGGGGTCGGCAAGACTTCAGCTGCACCAAAGACGCAAGAAGGAATCTCCCTTGGTGTGAAGGGTCACTCCCCTGCATTCACAGGCACCTAAGGCAACAATGACTGGCTGCTGGGATCATCTGCCATCCGACTCCAGGAAGAATCTCCAGCATAGGTGGTGGTTCTCAGTGGTCCTCTTGGTCCCCTCTACCTTCTGTCCAACTTAGAAGACAGTGATGCCTTGTCTGTTCTTGCAGGACAAGTACCCCTGTGCACCACGACTCTTGCAGCAACCAAGGCTTGTTGACTTCTGCTCCATGGGATCTTCAGGCTCCAAGTAGCCCGGCCTCCAGCACTTCATCCTTGCAAGGACAGTCTCTCCTTTGCTGCTCCAGCGACGTGGGACTCCTCTCCAGGTGCGCTGACTAGGCCTCACTGCAACTTAGTGTGCCTGCTGCCAGTGTGTTGCCCGGGGGAGGGGGCTGTGACTACTTCTCCTGGCTCTCCTGACTGTTAAGGGTCAGCCCAGACTCCCCTCCGTGGGTCGAGTCCCCTGAACCTTGCTGGTGCTCTTCTGTACCAGATTTACATTTGCCAGGGCTTGTTGGTGGTCCTCCTTACCACTCACCATCTGCGACCTGGCGACCGGCATGGGACGTCATCTGCATGACTCCAATGACCTCCCTCCAGCTCCTGGGCTACACAGCTGATCTTCATCTTTCCTTGTCAACCCAGATCTTCATCCAGAGAAGGGTGGGTAGTGGCTCTTGCCCCACCTAGGCACTCCTGCGTGGACTGAACTCTGTCTCCTGTTGGGTTCCACTAGACTGGTCCTGGTCTTCCAATCTACCTTTTCCAAATCCCCTTGTTAGTCTTTGGGAAGACCAGGTACTTACCTCTGCTCTCCTGGTCACTGAGGGTCACCTAGGTACTCACCTCTTGGGCTTAGAGTTCTTCCAGCTCCCCTATAAGTACTCCACATCCTTGGGCTGGGGGCCTCACTTCATATTCTACTATTTTAGTGTATGATTTGGCCCCCCCATGGGGCCCTACCTTTTTTCTGCTATTTCTTGCCAATGCTTATTGCTATATGCTAACTCCTAATATTTACTGTGTATTTATAGTGTGTACTTACCTCCAGTTGAGGGACTGTCTATAAGTAACCTAGTTCAGTGTTACTGTAATAAAGTACCTTTATTTTTGTAACACAGTGTGGTTCCTTTCATGTGTGATTAGTTGCTGTGTGACTACTGTGGTATTGCAAGTGCTTCACACTCCTCCTGGATACGTCTTGGCTGCTCATCCACAGCTACCTGTAGAGAGCCCTGGCTTCCTGGACACTGTCTTAATTCACTAATACGGGCTGCCTGGACCTGTTATAAAGTGCAAACACCAGAGGTGTCCACCACACACCAGGCAAGCTACCTACAGTGGACAGCTGTTCCTGGCACGCCGTGCTATAGATTCACCCTCTCTCTTCCCAGGAGGCATGTTGCAGTTGGAATTTTCTAACTTGTAAATATTGTACATATGTAAATACATTGCATGGCATCTTTCCTCTCTAAATCTCTCTACACTACTTCACTCTCTCGCCTGTGGAGAAACAATCTAACAAAGGCCCATGTGCAGTATTACTGAGAGGAGAAGTCACTTGATGCCGTGACTCGTAAGTCTTCTTTGAAGAAAAACAAGTTGTACCACTCCGAACCCAACACTAGATGGTGAGCTTATGCATAGCATGTGAATCTACGGCACTACATGCCACAAACAGATGTCTACTGGTAAGTAACATTTTCCTTTTTCCTGTTGGGGCTTTTATTTTCTCTCTCCACAGCACCAGGCTAGCGTTTCTATATACTCCCAAAATTCAGGGAAGCCCCATAATTCTGGATCCTTGTTTTCCATGATTGCTCTTTCATTAGGGGATGATCTCCAGCCGCATCCACCTCTTTTAGTCTTCCTCTGCATCCGCCGAGGATCTAGACTCCACCAACGCAGATTCTAGCTGGTTTGTCAGGACTTTAGAGATCGCTTGGCACGGAACATGCCTGTTAGCTGCTGGTAAACTGAAGCCAAAGATCCTTGGCAATTTTGTAAAATGTCTGTATTTGAATACACTTACTGCTCCTAACCAAAGGCCCTTTTTATTCTTTACGTCTTCATATACACCATGGCTTGATATTACCTGTGATTCTTATTGTTGCTGTCTCTTCTCTTCCTCCCTTCATGCAAAGCTAACCACGTCCCTCCATTTGCAGGAGCGCTATCGACAGGACTGCAACTTGGCGGTGCAGCTGCTCAAGTGCAATAAATCCCACTTCAGGAACCACAAACTGGCTGATGTGAGTAGCTGCCTCTTGTAATGTCAAAGATGACTCTTCGTTGTTAGAGAAAAGGGTACTTTATTAAGTAACAGATGACTGCAGTTGGTGTTCCCTCTCCAGTCAACATGCAACTCCCCACAGTCATAATACATAAGAACATGGGAACTATAACCTCATACAACATTCTACACTTTAAAGACACACAGCTATCTGTTCAAAAGGTAATATGTAAATGCAGCACTGCACTTGTGATCTGCGGTTGCTTGTGCCCGCTGTTGGTTTATAGCTGTACACTGGATGGCTCTGTTTCTGAACATGGATTGGTGGGTGGGGTCAGTAGATACATTTGGGGATAAGAGTGAGCCAGTGGCTGCACTTTGTGGTCTGCGGTTACCCTCCCGGGGTGATTCATGCGCATTATAAATTCAACTATCAGTAATAATTGGGTAGCTTTGCAGTTTTTTTTAGCTGCATGCCAAGTGGTGCTGTTTCTGAATCTGGAATGACAGGAGGGATTTATGATTACATTTAAGAGCTGGGAAACCTCTAGCCACTTTTTGTGATCAATCTGTAGTACAAGTGGCTACGTTTGTAGCGTGTCCATAGTAGCTGTGGGAGTCAGGCTCAGTGTATGCTGTACACCTACGGTGTGGCACTCTATACTGAGTCCAGGCAACCCTTAGTGATAGCGAGTAGGTGTCCAGATAGCAAAAGCTCTCTAGGGGTAGCTGAGGCGAGAAGCTAAAGCTTATCCAGGACAAATATAAAGCACTTATAATACCACAGTAGTCAGACAGTAACTCACTCACAAGCAAGAACCACACAAGTGCCGCAAACATAAATTTACTTCATCACAGCACTACTACTAAACTAACATTGGTATATCCTCCTTTGGAGATATTACACACAATATATACACAGAATAACCATCAGAAATAGCATAAAAATACTCAGGCCCTAGTGGAGGGTCAAACCATATATACTTAAAAAGTGGAACGTGAAAGAGGGACTCCACCCAAGGTAAGTATGGTAGTTAGCTGGGGGCAGTTAGGAACACCAGAGGTAAGTACAGTAAGTGATCCCAGCAACCAGGATTAAGGTAGTTACCCACCCAGTTGTCCCATAGACTAACGCAGAGAGTAGTGGATGGAGTTTGTGAAATTCAGGACCAATCCCAGCGGAAACCAGCAGGCAAGAGGATGGATGGAGAGCGCCCCCACACCAGAAAGCGCAGAAGACAGGAATACCTACACCAGGGACACAGATGCAGAGGGAAGAAGGGGCTCTCTCTGAAGACTGTGGATGCCTCAGATTGTCCACCTGCTGTCACGACCCATGCACCAAGCCGGTTAAACCCTAGGACGGATTCCGGATGTGGAGGACCTGAAAAGGAAGGGGATAGAGTCCAACACCCTTGAAGGTGCCCGGTGGTTCAGGTGGCAATGCCCACCCTCCTGAAGGTTAAATGCCTGCAAGTCGATGGGAGGAGAAGTCCAGCTGCGGGATCCAGGAGCTGCAGAAGATCCCGGGATTGCCTACAAGCTGTCCCTCAATGGTCGCTGGATTGCAGGAGGGTCAGTGACCAGCCAGGTCACCACCAAGCACTGGCAAGTGCAAACCGGAGTTCCAAAAGAGTTTGCAAAGTTTTGGGGACCAGAAAAGGTCCAGAAGACCCTACCTAGGAGGGGGAGTCAGAGCTGTCCCTCAGCCCACAGGGGAGCCAACAGAAGTCGATGGAGCCACCAAGAGTGACCTGCAGGTGCTGGACACAAGAAGTCACATGGAGGACTTACCAGCCCAGCAAAACAGAAGTCCCACATCGCAGGAGTTGCAGAACAGGAGCTGATCTTCGGTTTGCAGAGTGCTGCAAGCCTTGGCTTCTTGTAGCCTGAAGATCTCCCAGAGGAAGAAGCAACAAGCCTTGGCAAGTGCAACAGTTGTGGTGCACAGGGGTTCCAGTCCAGTGGTAGGAGCAGGGGCCCACAGTCTCCCAAGTTAGATGAAAGACAAGCAAGACCGAGAAGAGGCACAGACTCATCACCTGTGTTGCAGGATCTTCGGATGTCCTTGGACAGTAGACCCCACCAGCTGGTCGATGTTGTCTTGAGGTGCCTGCGGTTCCAGGGGAGTGACTCCTTCAATCCAAGCTAGATTCCTTTGTGCTTCCTGGTGCAAACAGAGCCCTTGTGACCAGGAGGATGCACAGCCTTGGATGTTGCAGAATTCTTGCAGGATCTGGAGAAACAATGTTGCAATGGGAGCTTTCCCACCAGAAGCAGACTTGTTCAGTTCCAATGAAGACCAGCAGCGGTTCCAGAGGCCAGGTGCAGAAGAAGTCTTGCAGAGAGTCCCTTGTAGAGTCTTTCTCGACGAGTCTGAGGACCCACCCTAGAGGGAGCCTCTAAGTAATCCTAAAAGGGGATTAGTCGCTCTCTGCAGTGACCAGCTATCACAGGGGGTCAGGGATGTCATCTACCAGGCCTAACCAGTCCGATGCTCCCAGGGGCCTCTGCACATCTAATTTTCAGGATGGCAGAATCAGGTGCCCACCTGGCAGAGCTCTGTGCACCTCCATAGGAGAGGAGATAGACAGGGATGTGGTCACTCCCCTGTCATTTGTGTAGTTTCACGTCAGAGCGGGAACCAGGGGGTTCCTGAACTGGTGCAAACTGGATTATGCAAGGGGGCACAAAATGTGCCCTTCAAAGCAGGCTAGTGGTGCTCAGAGGCCACCCCACCCCAGCCCTTAGACACCTAATACACAGAGAGTGGTGGTCAGACCTCTCCCTTCCAGGAAATACTTTGTTCTGCTCCTTCGGCCTGAGCCTGACTCACCAGCAGGAGGACAGAACAGTGTCTGGGGTCAGCAGCAGCGTGGGCTAGCAGCTAGACCCGTACCGCTGCACAGGCAGAACAGGGGGATCCTCTAAGGAACCCCCAGAGTACATGGTATCATGCAACTAACACTGAAATCGGTGTAGTTGCATGATTCCATCATGTTTGATGCCAAGCATGCCTAGGTTTGGAGGAACTATTATATAGTTGGACCACTCGTGTTGACCAGTGTCCACTACAGACCTTAAGATGGCTTCCCCGCACTTAGAGTCCAGGAATTGGCCTGGGGTCTGTAGGGGTACCTTGCTCATGCAAGGGTACCCTCACACTTAGAGACTTGCACCCTGCCCTTGGGCTGAAGGACCTACCAGAGGGGTGCCTTATAATGTCTAAGTGCAATGGTCAGTTTTGGCAGTGAAAGGGTGCATGCACCATTTCACACAGGCTGCAATGGCAGGCCTGCAGACAGTTTTCATGGACTCGCATAGGTGGCATAATACATGCTGCAGCCCATGGGGGCCCCTGGTGTACAAGTGCCCTAGTTACAATGTACTAGGGGCTTATATGGGGGCACCAGTATGCCAGTTGTGGGTGTAAAAAGGGTTATCAGCAACCACATTTAGAGGAGAGAGCACAGTCACTGGGGTCCTGGTTAGCAGGATTCCAGTGAACTAGTCTAAACACCTGACATTAGGCAAAAATTGGGAGTAACTATGCTAGAAAGATGGCACTTTCCTACAGTAGCTACACCAGAGTCTTGAACTGCATGATAGTATTCTTTAACTGCAATCTGGGGTGCCTGGGCTGTTTGTAGTCTTGTGACTGTTTGATGATCTGTAATCTTGTTCAAGTCTTTTGCTGTGGTGGTCTATGGCTACACTTAACGATGAGTGCCTGCTTGTTATGTCTGTTGCTGCACATTGGGGGGAGGAGGGGCTTAGTTTTTGGCTTGTTAATATTGGCATTTGTCTGAGTGCACACGACTGGCGTATAGTAGAAAGTTCTATGGTCTGTCTGTATTTGGAGTAAGCCTCCTATTCGTCATTTTTATGCTAGTTTAGCATAAATAGTGTCTGTAAAGATCTGAGTGAAAGACACCATAGTGTGCAGACTAATAACTGGAGTAACCCTGGAGTGAGGCTGTTAACAAGCAAGACAATCAGCAATGAGCTCAGGAAGGCCCTAAATGCCTCCATCACCACGGCCTCTTTTCTGGAAGTCTAGAAACACATTGAAGTGAGCCCCTTCTGAAAAAACCATCCGCCGACCCAGCTGTATTGAACTACCGGCCCATCTCTTTGCTCCCCTATCCAGCAAAAGTCCTCAAGAAAACGATCAACCAGCAACTCACTCAACACCTAGAACATTACAACCTCCTGGACCCCTCCCAGTCTGGATTTCAAGGCAACCACAGCACTGAGACAGCCCTAATTTCAGCCACAGGTGACATCAGAGTCCTCCTGGGCCGCAGGGAAACAGCAGCCCTTATCCTCCTAGGCCTGTCGTCACATTTAACACCGTCTCCCACCACATCCTGATCAACAGGACTCCACCACATTGGGATTCAAGGAAACGCCCTCAAATGGATCGCCTTTTACCTCACCGGCAGAGCCCAAAGAATTAGTCTCCCACCATTCACCTCGGAGCCAAAGATCATATGTGGAGTCCCCCAAGGATCATCCCTGAGCCCGACCCTCTTCAACACCTCACCGTCGGATCACACGGACTCAACATCATCAAGGGACCGTTTGGGATGAGGAGGCTTGATTTGTGTGGCTACTTGACCTATCATAGTGCCATTGGAACAAAAGTGATTTAATTCCTCTACTGAACGGATTATGCATTATGAAAAGTAGATGCTCTTCGTTCAACAGACACTAAATGGAATTGGACTCTATGATTGACTCGCTGGTGTGAATAGTACATTTGATCTGGGGATATTACTAATGAGGTGAATGCAACAGGACTGTTGAGAAACATGTATTAGGAGACTTTATATCAAAACTGACTGTGCCCTGAAGAAGTATGGACGAAACGTGTTGGCTGTCGTCGCTGTTCATGTGTAGCATTTTTAAAACAAGGAAAATAAAGCGAAGAATTGGACATAACTGAGAATTTGAAAGGAATATTTTTCCTCGAATGTATATGGATGTGGCACACCTCTGTTGCTTATGATGTTATTATGTTCTCGTATTGAGTCCATGCTGAGAGAGTTCAACTGTTCCGAAAATTGGTAGCTAATTGGCTAAGCAGGGGTATGTATACAGTGCAGCATATTGCTCCAAACGGGTGCAAGGGGAGATCATTTCATAACTTCAAATGTGTTTTTTTTGTCGAGTGCTGATTTAGTAGAGTCATGAGAATTGCCCTTCTAGTTAGTGACTGAGACAAGGCATTTGGTTAAAGAGCCTACTTGAGCAGGCATACTGATTTTGTCATCTAAATAAAAAAAAAAACTAGCTTTCCAGCAGGCTAGTTGATTTCCTAATGTGGTCAAAGTAGGACGGGTGTGAACAGTGATTGAGGTCTGATTGTGTAATGTGGGCTATTGAGGAGGACCTCTGTATCGAGTCAGTTCCACTGTTCCAAGTTATGACCCTAAAAGAACAAGTGCCGCATTGGCAAAAGGATTACAAGAGCAGAGTATGAGATCTGTAGGAGAAAAAAGAATGCTGTGCCAATAGGGATTTAATGTAGAAGTGAATCTTCACTTGCAAAACTATTCAATGAAAAAAATGTATTATAGGGATGACCTCCCCTTTCAGCAGTGCAGCAAGAGGTCTGTTGTCGCCACCAGAGTGCAGGTCTGTACCAGAGGGTCTTCCCATAGATACCTGTGACTGGTATCGCACCAACTTCTTTTCCAAGATTTGGATTATAGTCTCCAGCAAACCCAGTGGCTACTTGCTGAGAAGGCACAGAGGGTGTCTCCCTAGCAATGGTGCCCAGGACAAGGTATAGGTGCGCTGTAATCACCATAAGGGTACTTTGCCTGTACTTGTATATTCAGAGCTCCCTCAGCCCCCCTAAGATTCAGGCGTACATTTGCTAAGGACTGCTTTGCCAAATTGTGAGTCATCGCATGACAACGCTTCCAGAAAGTATTTCTTACAGAAGGCACGGAATTGCCCACATGGCCGTCCTAATGATTTCCCCTGACTGGGAAATGCCTCAATAATCCCACAGTAGCTGCCTTGGCTCTGGTGGCGTGTGCGTGTACACCATCTGGACGAAACCTATCTTGGATTTTATAACGACAAATCATACAGGAACGTCTCCAGTTCACAACGCATGCCTTTGGACCTTTGTTTGCCGAGTAATAATTTTTAAAATGTAGATACACATCCCTTTTACAGCACAGTCTTAAATATATGAAAATTAAGAAACCCTCTTATGCCAAAATTGAGAGTCTGTTCAGTACCGTATGTTTTTTAAGGGCATGTAGAGGAGGATTTGTATTTAAGATGAAATTTAAAGTGACAATTTCCAATACTGGATGGCTGTGTGCAAAGCACCATCATGTTTGTGTATAAGGAGGCTTATGGCTCAGAGACCAGGAAGACTGAAGGTCTCTAACCTTCATGCTGTGTGTGCTAGAAAAGTCACCACCCAGCTAGGGAGTATTTTCAACAAAAGGAGTGGAGACGCTGTCCCATTGCCTCCTAGGCTCCATCACAGTGCAGAAGCTGAGAGATCCAACTTTGTAGTAAAAGGTGGGTCCAGTATAAAAAAGAAAGCTGTTTCAGAGCAAGGTATTGCCACGTGTTTAGCTATTTCTTTCTGTACTGCACTTCGCACTGCTGTTTGTCATAAGTGGCAGGTAGGAAAACAAATACTATTTTCCAGATCCCTATATACTTTCACCTCTAATGATAGCCAGTCGTGGCTCTCGGGGCTACACTGCCTCCGACTTTGATGGGGCCTACTCACCTCAGGTCGTATTTGGACCCTTTTTCTTATGGGTACAAATTCAGGGAAGGATTGAAGGGGTCCCTGGACCCATATGAATACCAGGATGACCCATGTTTGGACTGGGCACAGGAATTGGGCGACGTCAGTGGACTGGACACTTCTACAGACGCTGGCATGCTGCCTCCTCCTACCATGGCTGCAGCGGAGGAGGCGACTTATGCTGTGGTGATCAGTAGGGTGGCTGAGGTCCTTGGCCTTGAGCTACCTACTGTAGAGGTCAGGTCCCAACCTCCTGACGTAGGTGCTTCAACCAGGGGCTTCCACATCTGAGCCCCTTTTACCATTCAATGAAGCCCTCACCGATGTCCTTTTGGGTACTTGGTCCAAACCCAACACAGGGGCTCATGTGAATAGGACTATTGCACGCCGCCATCGGCCTGCCCCGAACTACCCTAAATTCCTGTCCCAACACCCCACACCTGAGAGTCTTGTCATCCAGACTTCCTCTTCCTCAGGTGCATTCCCTTCCGCATCTCCCCCCCCCCCCAAATAGGGAATCAAAAAGGCTGGAATAGTTTGAGAAGAAGCTGTTTTCTTCCTCCAGTCTTGCGCTGCGGTCTGTGAACACCACTTGCCTTTTGGCCCACTACACCCACTCTTTGTGGGATACGGTTGCGCAAGTTCTGCTGCAAATACGGGAGGAGGACGTGCTATGGTCTCCCAAGCTGTCAACGATGGGAGAGGTGTGGCGTCCTTAGCTCTGGCTCACCAATCTCAGTGTTCTTAGCAGCTCTGCGCTTTGGCGTGGAAAGTAGTTAAAAGAAACTGACGTCACTGCGCTGAGGTGGCGTCTATGTACTACTCCCGACGTCCTCAAGACGACTACGATGCCAATAACGCCCGCGGAGTTGACCGATGTCACCTAGCAACGGACAAGGGTATTGCTCGAAGGCAAATCTCCAGATCCAGCCCGCTGCCTGGGGGAAATTGTAAGGTAAGGAATCTGCAACTAGAATATGTCTCTACCAGATATTGTTACTGAAGGTAAGTAACTTCCAGCATAACAGCACACCACAGTAGGCCAACAACCCACAGCTAGTGTGGGTCAAAGGGGCACCAAGGCATCTAAGTAGTTGTCATTCTCGCACTTACCATTAACCGGACAGTGTACATATCTGTCTTCACTGATGGCCCATACTGAAATTGCTAAAACACCTCTTGCTAACACATTAGTTAACAAAAAGCATTACAATACACAAACAGCCAAACATACACAAGAGCAGTAGATGAAACAGACCCCAACTACTGAGGATCCAACTGAATCTATTAAACAACTGTGGTTGGTTGCTGAATATTCCCATTCAAGTTCTTAAGGTATTCAGTCTCTGACCGTGT
Source organism: Pleurodeles waltl (assembly GCF_031143425.1). Classification (NCBI taxonomy): domain Eukaryota; kingdom Metazoa; phylum Chordata; class Amphibia; order Caudata; family Salamandridae; genus Pleurodeles; species Pleurodeles waltl. The sequence goes on along the minus strand of NC_090444.1, from coordinate 1,801,987,573 downwards.
CGCAAGGACATACCAATGGCATTACAGTGCAGTTCTCTGTAACATAACTATTTTAAATGAAATTGAATTGAACAACGGAAGAATTACTCCAACCATATTGCTAAATGCCCTCCTCTTAAGGGTGGAGGTACACACCCGGTGGATCCTCAGCCAGCGGAGTCTGGTTCTCTGCTGGAAACAGCCTAAAAGAGCTGTTTGAGATATTTTACATTTTGTGGAGCTCGGTAGTGGTTTCATCAACCTATGAGGGAGTTGTTTTGACACTGTTTTCTCACTGTGCTTTTGTATGCCCTGATATGAATTTTGCATGCAAACAACTAAATAGAGGATGCCATAAAAGGAATTGCCTCAGTGGCTTTGAGTAGCTGCTGTTGACATTACCCAACTCAATGCAACTGCTTTTTTCCACCTCCCAAAAAAGTCTGCCTGCCATGGTGTGATTGGCACCGTTACCTACAGGCCCATTGGTCTGCCCACGGCCCACAAAATGTGTTTTGTCCTATTGTTTTATTTGCCTGTATGGCTGCTGCACTTAGCCATTAATTATATTATTCACAAAGCTGTTGACCCTGTAGGATGTATCACCCTTTTGTTGTGTGGCATTGTGTGAATCATGGAGAAACTAGACATTGTATGGGAGGGTGTGCAGCTGAGCCCAGTGCATGTGTATTAATCTATTTCTAAAGCCTTTTGATTGGACGGGCTACACATCCAATCAGTCTTCAGTGCGACTGAAGGTGCACATAGGAGTTTGGCTGAGGATTGTTATCTGCAGCAGAGGGTGATGGTTGGAGAGCAGACCCGCACATAATGAGAGCTGGTCATAATGGGCCACTGTCAATTCCAGTTTCAGGTGGGAGTTTGAGGTTTGGGGGTTGGTGGGTTCTCTACTGGTCACATACCCTCAGGTTGGAAGCGGTGCTGGTTGTGATGTCTCATGTTCGAATGGAAGAGTGATCAGAAGGAATGTTCTGTGAATATAGTTGCACTAGTGTGTGAGAATGGCCATCGTGGAACACTGATGCCGTGTTGGGGTTGAGATCCCAGAGGATGCCGGGAGTATGTTCACTGATCATGCGTGAAGCGTGGCAGGATGGAGCCTGAAGTCAGAAATCTGTATAAGGGTCTGTCATAGCCCACAGTCTTGCTGGATAGAAGGGAATGGGGCAGAGCAGGCTGAGAATTTAGTGGGACGTTTAAGGATGGTCAGAATATATGGGAAGCTCTATTCCTGGAGCAGAAAGGAGGTAATCCAGGAAGAGGCTAGCTGTCATCTAGTTTACATTTATGAAGGTGTTGGTACTGTGGAAGGGGAGCATGTTTACTTATTAATGTTTATAAAGATTTAAAGGAGACTATCGTGGGGGTACTGAATGTTCAGGCTTTCCATGGCTGTGGAAATACAAGATTATAGTGCAAGGGAAGAGGGGTGCAGTGTTGGGAGACTTTCAGAGCCAGAATGTGATGATGGTGTCTAAGCAAATTCCATGTGTTGAACATAAGGTAGTGGGTGATCACCCAGCAGGAGTCAGGCATTTTGTGATGCACGTTCAGGTTGAATTAGTGAGGAAGAGGAATGTGGCGGTGATTTCTGATGGCAATAAACTGTACAAGTTGCAGTTTTAAAAGGAGGTGGTGCTTAGGGAGATATGGAGGAAGGTAAATACAGCTTGGAGCCCTAGAGATGGGAAGCTACGGAATCGTCCAAGCAGGCAGAAAAAGAAAGACGATTGTTCAGTGAGAAGCGGGCAACTATAGCTGTGGCAGAGTCCAGGGCTCAGACCGTCCCAAATCTCATACCATAAGAGAGAGAGAGAGGGGAAGACACATAAAACAAAAAATTATTTGGGACAAAATCTCCTATATCGCTAGCGTGTCAACTGCAGCAGCGTCCTTGATGAGGTAAAGGCGAGCAAGGCACTGTAATAGGCAAGGACACGTTGTTGTAATGCACTCGACTTCCCTGTTTGGGTCGTGTATTTGCGCTATAACCCTTCCATTGTGCTCATGCCTATAGGTTCTTCTGCAGAGTGCTGGTGGTGATTGTCTTCCTTGTTAATAACGGACGTCGAATGAAGGATACAGGCTGCTCTGCCTTGCAGTATGGACACATCCAGAGACGGGACAGAAGTGGAGCTATGCATGGGGCTGGTGTCCCCTGCAGTGCAAGAGCTTCCAGAGCATGGAACACAAGCGAAGCAAAGGATATGGCTGGTGTACCCCGCAGTGCGAGAGCTTCCAGAGCACGGAACACAAGCAAAGCTAAGGATAGGGCTGGTGTCCCCTGCAGTGCGAGAGCTTCCAGAGCACGAAACACACGCGAAGCAAAGGATAGGGTTGTCGTCCCCTGCAGTCGAGAGCTTCCAGAGCACGGAACACAAGCGAAGCAAAGGATAGGGCTGTTGTCCCCTGCAGTGCGAGAGCTTCCAGAACACGGAACACAAGCGAAGCAAAGGATATGGCTGGTGTACCCCGCAGTGCGAGAGCTTCCAAAGCACGGAACACAAGCAAAGCGAAGGATAGGGCTGGTGCCCCCTGCAGTGCAAGAGCTTCCAGAGCACGGAACACAAGTGAAGCGGAGGATAGGGCTGGTGTCCCCTGCAGTGCGAGAGCTTCCAGAGCACAGAACATAAGCAAAGGATGGGGCTGGTGTACCCTGCAGTGCAAGAGCTTCCAGAGCACAGAAGCAAAGCAAAAGATAGGGCCAGTGTACCTTGCAGTGTGAGAGCTTCCAGAGCACAGGACATAAGTGGAGCTAAGGATAGGACTGTTGTACCCTGCAGTGCGAGAGTTTCCAGAGCACAGAACATAAGCAAAGGATAGGGCTGGTGTACCCTGCAGTGCGAGAGCTTCCAGAGCACAGGACAGAAGTGGAGCTAAGGATAGAGCTGTTGTCCCCTGCAGTGCAAGAGCTTCCAGAGCACAGAAGTAAAGCAAAGGATAGAGCTGGTGTACCCTGCAGTGCGAGAGCTTCCAGTGCACAGAATACAAGCAAAGGATGAAGGTGGTGTACACTGCAGTGCGAGAGCTTCCAGAGCAAAAGACATGAGCAGCGAGTGATAGGGCTGGTGTCCCCAGCTATGCAGTTTCTTACAGGGCATAGGATACAAGTGGAGCAAAGGATGGGGCTGTCGTCTCCTGCACTGCAAGAGCTTCCAGAGGATAGTGCTGGTGTACCCTGCAGTGCAAGAGTTCCAGAGCACAGGACAGAAGGAAAGCAAAGATAGTTCTGGTGTACCCTGCAACACATGAGCTTCCAAAGCAGAGGACATGAGTACAGCTAAGGATAGGGCTGGTGTCCCCACCTATGCAGGATCTTCCAGGGCATAGGACACAAGCAGAGCTAAGGATAGCGTTGGTGTCCCCTGCAGTACAAGAGCTCCAGGGTCCAAAGCACAGGACAGAAGCAAAGGATAGGGCTGGTGTTCCTTGTTATGTGGGAGCTTCCCGAGGATGGGACAGAAGCTAAGCATGGGGCTGGTGTCCCCTGCAGCACAGGTGCTTCCAGAGCACTGGACAGAAGTGGAGCAAAGGACGAAGGTTATCGAAAAGGCAGTCAACCAGCAACTCCCTGAACACCTGGAACACTACAACCTCCTGGACCCCTCTTAGTCCGGATTCCGAGCCAACCACAGCACCGAGATAGCCCTAATCATAGCCACGGACAACATCAGGGCCCTCCTAGATGCCGCGAAACAGCAGCCGTCATCTTCCCGGAGCGGTCACCCCGTCTCCCAACACATCTTCGTAAACAGGCTCCACCAAATCGTAATTCAGGGAGATACCCTCGAATGGATCGCCTCATACCTCACTGGAAGAGCCCAGAGAATCTGTATCTCGCCATTCACCTCTGAGCACAAGATCGTATGCGGCATCCCACAAGGATCGCCCCTGAGCCCCGCCCTCTGCAACACATACATGATCCCTCTGGCCAACACCGTCCAATCGCAGACTCAATATCATCTCCTATGCTAACGACACCCAGCTCATCTTCTTGCTTTCAGAACACCCCTCCATCCCTGGAGCCATCTTTCACAGATGTATGATGAATGTCGCTGACTGGAGGAAGGACAACCATCTCAAACTCAACACGGACAAGACAAAAACCCTCGTCTTTGGGAACAACTCCTCGCTACAGAACACTTGTTGACCTGCTGAATTCTGCCCTTCCCCCGCCCCGACAGACCACACCGCAACCTCAGCATCATCTTGGAAAGCAAGGAATCTATGCAGAAAGAGGTGAACGCAGTCTCGCCTGCCTGCTTCCACACCCTACGTTAGATTTTCAGGTGGCTCCCAGTCGTCGCCAGAAGGACCGTCACTCAAGCCCTCATAACCAGCAGGCTGGACTATGGGAACACACTGTACATAGGTGTCACTGCACTCCCCCTGAAGATACTACAGAGAAGACAAAACTCAGCGGCAAGACTCATCCTTGACCTCCCCAGACGGACTCCCATCACCTTGCACCTCAAACTACACACTGGCTCCCAATCCACAAGAGATGCCAGTTCAAGATGCTGGCCCACGCATACAAAGCCCTGCACAACGAAGGACCAGCATACACCAACAAAGTAACTACCTTCCACCAACCGACCAGACACCTGCAGTCCGCCTTCCTCTTCCTCGCAGATCTTCCCTCAGCCTCTGATCCAACAGCAGAGGACGCTTGTTCTCTCACCTGGCAGCCAAAGCCTGGAACGACCTTCCCATGCACCATAAGAATACCACATCACTCCGGGAAATCAGGAAAGGACTCAAGACCTGGCTGTTCGAATGAACAGGGCATTGCAAAGCAGCTAGCAACCCTAGCACCTTGAGATCCTCGCAGGTGATCTGCCGTGCTTTATAAACCCTGATTTATTGATTGACAAAGAACCACCAGTTGTCTGTCTTCAGAACAATGTTAAATGAGACAGTGGAAACGAACAACTCATGAGAACAAATAGGAAGTCGGTGCAGGTTATCGACCAGGTTGATATTCACCGGCCTTTCAAGTGGGCTAGTTGTGTGCTCGTATCCCAGCATGTTCCATGGCTATTTATGTATTGGTGCTGCAGAGGTGGGCAGTGGGTTAGTGACAAGTGGTTACAGATATTTAGTTAGATGAACTTGAAGTGTTGCCTTCATCTGGGATCTGTCATATTTTCTGACTGAACAGTTGCCTATAGCTGTTGTCACTGCCTTTTCGGATTTATTTTTGAAACGGGTACTGCTTATGTGATTGCTGCTGCCACAGACCCTCTAGGCTTGGAGTCATTATATAGGGCACAGATGGGAACAGAAGGTGACCCTTGGATTCGGAGCTCTGAGGTGGCGAACTCCTTTTGGTTTTGTCTCCCTCCACAAATAGATGGCGCGGGCAATGTGGGAAGGGGTGGAAAACAGAATACTAGTCAAATTATTTTGATAAAATGGAAACATGAATAATGCTTAATAGCCAAACCTGATAATTATTAGTTCCTTTTTTTTTTTTTACAACTGTTGCTAATTATTTTTTCTTTTCTATTCTTTTTTGCAGCTTCCTTACGAATTACAGGATATGGTTAGTAAGCACCTTCAGGGGCCTCAAGATACCTCTGTGCCTGGGCAAGACAGTGTTCACCCACTCACCCCATCGGATGTTGTGCCTACTTCCATCATCGCCCGAGTGCTGGAGAAGCCGGAGTCTATGGTCCTCAACTCTGCCAAGTCCAGCAGCAGTAGCGGTCCAGTGGCAGAAGACGTGTTTGTCCACGTGGACATGAGTGGCACCCCGTCTGATGCCAGTGCCAGCCCAGCACTATCTGGGAGGGACGGCAGCCCAGTGGCTGGGGAATCTGGACAGCAGCAGAACGGAGGACTGAAACAGCAGAACAGTGTTGAAAGCACTTCAGAGGAGATACCTACCTTTGAGAAGTTGAATCCTTACCCAACACCCCCACCTCCACATCCCCTGTACCCCGGCCGCAAAGTCATTGAATTTTCAGATGAAAAAGTGAGAATCCCAAAGAACAGTCCATTACCGAACTGTACCTATGCTACAAGACAGGCCATCTCACTGAGCTTGGTGCAGGGCGAGGAAGATGGGCCGGATCGTCACAGAACCGTACCCAACAGCCCTGCCTCTGGGGTCAGGCGCTCAGGAGCCAGCCACGCCAATCGACCATCATCCACACCAGGCAGGGCAAGAAGCGCAGAGCAGGACTTGCGCTCCTCGCACAGCAGCCCCTTCAGCAGCCCTCCTCCAGTCCCCAGCGCCTTTGCTAGCTCCGCCAGCTCCGAGGAGGACCTGTTGGCCAACTGGCAAAGAATGTTTGTAGACAAGGCACCCCCAACCTCTGGTGGCGTGCTGGTGAACCGCACTTCCTTCAGCCGGGACACCGCACAGGAACTGCAGCGCAGGTTCAGCCAGTCCATGCAGGAACTGGGCAGGGTGGTTGCTGCGTACTCTGACGGAGAAGAGTCTGGGCAAAGTTGTAGCTGGACAGTAAGCAGAGACTCCAGCCTGGACACAGACAGTACGGAGAACCGGGCAAGAAAAAGCCGCTTCTCATCTGAGTATGGCACGGACTTCTCTCAGGACGAGGCCAAGAACCTTCTGCAAGCAAGCGGCCCAGGCGAGAGCTGTGGACATGGCAGTCCCCAAGAGAAGCACAAGGAGTACCCCGCTGATGAACTGACTGGATACCCCCTAGTGTGTCCACCTGAAGAGCGAGAAATCCTGCTACTTCAAGAGAACTTGAAAGACCTTAGCACCGGCTTTGAGGAACGAGGCGAACCGAGGGAAAAGCCACCCAGTGGACGACCACACCGCAGCCCCAAGAGGATGGGGGTGCATCACCTACATCGAAAGGACAGCTTGACTCGAGCACAGGAGCATGGTAATCTGCTCCACTAGAACCAGAGTTCAGAAATGTTCCAACTGGTTTCTTTCCCCTGACCACACATGAATATATTGGATGCAGGGCTTGGAAAGTGCCTCTGGATCATGTGAACTTGTAACATCCGAGCACTGGCATGAGCAACTCTGAAAGAAAAAAGAAGACTAACCACCCCCCATGTCTGTGAGTTTGCACTGCAAAACTCAGCTGCTCTTGAAAATGCAACCAATTGTGTCTGGGGTACTGCGGCCCCCACCTTTACTGTTTCCCTGGCAGTGCAACCCTGTTCATTTCTGCAGTGTTCCTCAGGAAAGTAACCGAGGTGTGAAGAACACACTTCTGGGCATGGGCATTTGCGCTGTGTCTACCCCTTGACCGTGGAACTGTGCGACTGGTGCCCACCGTACCATGCCCAGGGATTCTCAGGTCTCTATTTATTCATTTGTGTCCCATGGGATTCTGCTACATTGTCATTTATCCAATTTCATTTTAAAATTCCTTCCAGCGCCCCATTTCCCAGAGTTGCTCTTCACATAGCTTTGAGTCCCCAATATCAGCCTGGTACAATTGCGCGCACAGCCTGCTCGAACACACTGGTCTCTGTATGTGCAAGTCGCAGGTGACCAGTGTTGTTTGCACTTTCAGCATGTAAATCTTTCTCAATCGCTGGGTGGATTGCAATGAGAGGGCACCCTGACAGGGAGTTCTCTCCCCACTTGGGTCCATTCTGGATGCTTTGTGTGCCCAGAAAAGAAAGATAGCTGTTTTGATTTTTTTTGGGGGTGTTTTGTTTTACTGTTGTTTTTTGGTTATAGTTTGATTTGGCACAAAAAAACAATTGAACCTTCTTCTGCTGTCCCAGTTGACCCCCGCACCAGAAAAGGATCTCCATTTTGTTTGTGCCTATCTCCTCTCTAGATCATTGGGCCACTTCCTGTCAGATACATGGACGAAGAATGTCCTTGCTGCATCCTCCAATTACATTAGAATGTCTTCTCAGCACTTAGGACTGGTGAGCTACCACCTTCCCCTCTCCTGCCCCCTCCCTCTTCCCGCAGCGCTTCAGAACATACCTTCCTCTGCCATGGGCTTGGCAAAAATGCAGCCAGTCTGGACCGGGCCAGGTGAGGTTGTACTGCCTCATACAGTGAAGCCATGTTGTGTTCTTGCTAGTATTAAGGTTAAACTGCACATGGTAATGTATTTCTGTTTACTACTACATGAAATGGGTTGTCTGGAAAAAATGATTCCTCAAGCTTCCAAGTCCAGTAGGATCAGCCTACCTGGGTCTACTAAAAAAATCACGCCACAGCAATAGTGGTTCCTTCCAATGCATTGCAACCTTTGATGCTAAAGGCCCATGATGTCAGCCATAAGCGACCTGATTGATGTCATCACTGGGCGATGGGTGCTTTGTCTTTGGATTGCTAGTGCATTTTTACTCTTGCTTTTAACCTCAGTCGAGATTTACAAGTGGGTACCATAACGTATTTTAAAACTGGTGCAAAATGTACTTTTAGTTCAAGCGATTGCATTCAGTGTAGGTTTACGACATTGCGTGTGTGTCGCGTCTGCGGAAACATAGTTACTGAAAAAAAGCGCCTAGCTTTACCTCAGCTGTAATGTCTGATTTTTGACATACATAACTAACACCGACATCAGTTTTGCATTGTTCTGAGTGTGCTAAGTAATGGCACCGTGCATGGGGTGTACCTTAGAAAGGGCTGCAGAAGCCGCCAGCATGCCAGTAAGCGGATTGCTTAATGTATCTGTTGCGAGGCCAAGGTTGGCTGAAGAGCAACGCTCTCTCTCCGTTATTTTATTGGTGTCCGCAGAAAGTCTGCATTTCTGCAGTAAACTTTGTTTGCAAACATGTTTTTTCTTGCACTATTGTGGTTTGAGCAGAATGTCTGTAGATTCAGTCAGTAACATCCAAACCAAAAGTATAATATTTGTAAAAGAAAAGGAACTATTTACTCCACAATTCTGCAGATGGCCAGTATTGTAACCAACTGGAATTGCTGAATGCCGTTCAATGGCAAAGCTGCCAAAAGCCTTGATATAACGTGAGCAGTTCTGGTCTTAAAATATGTATTCCAATACATATTATTTATGGGCAGGAGCAATAGTATGGCACTGACTTGCAGGGAGGGCTTTCCTGTACCAATAAGTGTGACTTACCTACTTTTCAAGGTCCCAGATTTCAAGTTACTTAGTGCATGAGTCTCTTTCAGATGCCATTGCTTCCTGGTGGGTTTGATTGTATAGATGCCTTTGTTCTGCCTCTATGAACATCTGAGCCCAATAAAATATCATCAGAACTTTCTAAATCTAATTATCTTTCCAGGATGGTGGTGCTTCAATGGCTCAGGTACTTCCTAGAGGCAACAGTTGGGTCCAGCCATTTCTACTGATAGCGCAACCCAGGTTAAGGCCACACATGGATGGTTTATTTGAGTCTGCATGTGTCATTTCACACAGACTACTCCATGCTGAAATTTATCGTCTCCTCTTCCCATATCTCCCCCGCAGTGGCTGCCGATTCGTTTGTAAGGGATTGCTTTCTACATTAGCAAGTCTCTGTCTCAACCCCTAAACCCTGAGGAGGAACACCGTCTGACCGCTGCGGACAGTAGTATCTTCTTTCTGTTCTAGATTGCAGCGCCTTTTTTCTGTTTTGCTTTGAATGACTCGTCCTGGATTTGCCAGATGCATTTGATGAGAACGATGTCCTAGTTTCAGCCACAATCTAAATTTCCTCAAGTGCTGACGAGAAAGCTGTAGCTTTGTTGTTGGTTAGAGTGCAGTGTTCTTGACGAGGTGGCGGTGCATTTCGTACCTTTTTTATGAGGGTCTGTTGCAGGTCATACCAATGTGGGTTTTGAGGTCAGTATTTCTTCCTTTGCCATTGTTTTTGAAAAATAGGCAAATCCAGTTAGTTTACCAGTCAAACACTTTTGCAGACCTGCTTGGTTATTCGGTCTATGGTACAGCCTTTCTTTCTCCAAAGTCATACCTACCGCTTATGATTGTCAAGCCTGACTCTAGACATTTTGTGGCAGGGATTTGAGACCTGTTCTTGTTTCCCACATTCTTATAACTTGTAGTTTTTTCAAAAAAAATGTTTGGTGATTGGAGATTAATGAACTTCAAGTATAGCAGCTGCACCCAGAGTAACAGAAATGAATTCAGAATTGAAGTTGTATCCTGCAATTTTAGAACTCTGAAAATTAATCCTAGTCAGATATTAAAATAGGCTTAAAAATAATATATGCAACAAGTCATACTCTTATGACATTTTAGGTGGAATGAGCAGTGGTGTGGGCAATCCTTTGTGAAATGGATAATCTAGCTTCAGTAAAGTTCAGTAATGGCATGTCCTATATTTACTTGCTTTTATAATATTCTGCATGTGTGATAAGGAATTATGTTAATCAAAGAACGTATACATAAACATTTCTTTACTTTTGGCTGTATATGTAACTAAACACATTGACAAATTCATCAAAGAAGGTTTACCATTTTAACCCTCATACAATTGTTAGCTGAAGATTCAAATCGCTAGCCTTCCTTTTATCAAGACCAGAATAGTTTTCAGTAATTAGTGGACGACCATAGATTTGAAACTTCATGCAATGCTCTAGAGTACAGCTAAACACTAAATACGCGATGCCCTGGTGTAGATATGAGGACCACAAGTAGAATGGCCACTGGTAGAGCTGAAGGAACTAGATAGTGTCCTCTGATGGCGCTCTGATAGTGGTCATTTTGGGAAAGTTGAGCTTACACAAAAGGTTGTTTTTATTTTTGCTAAAATTCAGCTCTAACTTTGAAAATGTTTTTGAAAGTAAAATCCTGGTTGGTGATCTCATGTTTGTAAAGTTTCTAGATAATTGAATGCATTGTAGCACGTTGCGTCGACCAGTCATGATATTTCTATGGTTTTCCATTTCCTACAATGCGTGTCCCAAAAACACATCGTTGGAAGCTTTTGCTAAATGGCGACCTTTGAACTACTTACCAAAACTGCACCGATTCGGAGCTCTTGTTTGATGCCTAGAAATAAAACAGTATTTTCTTCATTTTGTTTTTCTAATTATTTGTAACACTGTTCAAATCACTACATACAACTGCTCTCTGCAGACAATATTTTGGGGACAGTAGCAGGTGGAATTTTCCACCAGAAGATGTAATTATGCTCTTACTCCCACAGTCATTTCAGGACAAAAATAGATTTATTTTTTTTTGTTCTGCCCTTTCTCACTTTCTGCAACTTTTTTTCTTAAAAATAACAAAATTGTATTTCCTAAAAATAGAAACTGTTTTTTGCGTAAAAAATTAATAAATCCGAATTACCTAAGTGGTAATTGAATATAAAGAGCCAAAAAGTTTGGAGCTCATCATTGATCTCCATTTGCTGTGTCTAACAGTTTTATTTATATATCCTGGACATAGATACTCGTGGTCTAGTTAGTACATTAGGAGCCTTCCAGATATGTGCCTTAAATACAGTCACCGTATTGAGAAACACAGTCGTCGTTTGTCTGCAATCTTGTATATATCCCAAATAAGTCACATAAGGAACCCAAAAATTCCTTATTTTCCAGGACTGTGTTCTAGTGCACCTTATCTAGTTTGATTTTCTATGACTTCTATTTTCAGATGATTCCCCACAATATTGATAGGGAACAATTTATTAGTGCTAGAGTTATTTAAATTTGATTTGAAGGAAATCTACACCTTGGCATGTGCGCATCAAATTGATGCCCGCATTACTGTGTTCATGATACCTCTAATTTGAAAGTTACATTTCTTTCTCCGTTTGTAACGTTTTGTCTGCAGTATGATCTTGTGTTGGATAATTTAATGAAAAATCTTCCAAGCATTTAGGTCTGCATAGAATGTAATGAACTTTTTCAGCGATTTGTGGTGGTCATGAATTTTCAGTTTTTGAGGATGAGAATAACTCATCAGGGGGGCGGGGTTGTTATGTTTTTTTACCACAGGCCTGCTAAAAAGTGCTATTTCTACTCTAACAAAGTTTGTCATTGAGACTGAAAACTTCTGTTACTGTTCCAATTAAAAGTATTAATAGCTTTCTGGTATTGTCTCAATTAAAAGAAAACAGCTTACCCTGTCCCATCAGCCCTTTGAAAATTGCTTGTTCTCTGTTCCACATACGGAAGACCGTAATCTTGTGTTACCAAAAAAAAAAAAAAAAAGTACAGTTGTTTGACAAAAAAATGAAAAACTTACATTGCTTTTAACCAAAAGAGTCCATCACCTTTCCAAATTCATGTCTGCATTGACAAGACTAAACCTTGAATTTGTAACTGTCTCTCCACCCACAGTAATTGTTCTTATGTTTGCCGACTTCTCTGTCTGGCTTTGCGGTTAATACCACTTAGACACATGCGCATTCTCCAACGGGTAGTCCTCGCTTCTGATGTAAATCATGTGTCAGTTTCAGACTACACACGAGATGTGAGCGTTGTGAACATCCGGTATTCGGATTTGAAGCTTTTACCCATAGGCCAAACCCAGTGTAATAAATGTCTTTGTTCTCTGAAGCAGAACTATCTAGCGTGATGTATAGTAAAACTTTCTGCTATCATAAGAATGTGATCAGAGTGACATTTTGTGCCTTTTGAGCATCCTTCTTACATTAATCGTTATGGCAATTTGAAATGCTGTTATATTAGGTAATGACATTTCTGATTTAATTGCTCAATCAAAATGTTCATTCTTAGACTTGCAAGTGCAAACCTAATATACCTTCTCAATAAATGGATACACAAAATACTGAAAAATGATTTCTTCTACACATAGTAAGATAACAGTTGCGTTTTGCATGGTCTGCCTGAGGAATATAAAGATTTGTTATAACACAGGCAGCCTTAGTTTCTTGTACACAAACACCACAGTATTGTAGGCTCAGCTGGGCAAATATATGGAAGCAAATAGTATGCGAATCATGTGATTTCCAAGGGTTTTCTCCAGTGTGAAAGTATTCTTTTGACTTTCATTTGAAATCTGGTGGCAATGATTAGGACTATCTCTGTGACTCTTCAGTTTTTCATGTCTTTACAAAACTCACCGGATTCACTTGCAACTGCTTTTTATTAGGCGTGTTGGAGCTTCTCAAGTTTAAAGTTTACCATGCAGACTTGTCACTCTTGTCTGGTGTTCCAAACACATGAATATTGCAGGACCTAGATCACTTCTCCAGCTCTTTGTAATGTTGTAGTTTCAGGATAACTTAGACCGAGATTATCATACTTTGTTTCTATGTCCCCAATGCCTTGCATTAAAGTTCCTTGGTACAGATGCAAAGTTTTATTGTTGGGGTATTCTGTCAAAACCCTCACGTGCATCTCGTTTATGGTAGTTGATAATTGTAAAACAACTTTTCTTGACTGTCTATAAAAATGGAGCTAACGCACCAAGGGTCTGCAATTTCGAAAAACGCCTTTGTCCCACCTCTTTTCATTTTCTTTACTTCGTTCCATGATTGTTTTCACCTTTTGAATTTCTTCAGTGCGAAGTATTTTATTACAAGATGACTGTCCCTTTTCTCCATTGAACTCAGATATCCGATCTGTATTAAGCACTCACTAGTGTTTATCTAGCAATCCTAGAAAACAATCTTTCTTCCCACGTAAACAACACCTTATTTTATTTTTGAAAGTTATTTGTCGTATTTTTACACTGTACTACTTTCCACGAAAGCTGCTTTCTCAGGTGCTTACTTTTCTGTAACCTTTCTCCCAATAGTTTGATCTAACGACTGACTGAAAGTCATGCAAATCATAAGTGTGATGAATCCTTATAGGCAGTGCTGTGTTGCACCTCATGATTTTGGATTGTTGGACAGTCTCATCGCTTTCAGTGATGGGTTCTCTGCTTTTTCCTTTGCCTGCGTGTCTGGATCCTCTTTGTCGACATTTACTCTTCCACAATAATCACACCAATCCCTAGAGCCCCGACATATTGTATAAAAGGTGCTCAAATTCCATTATTTGTTCATAAGAGCCATCTTTGTACTTCGTTTTTTTTTCTCCACATCGCGCCATTCAAATAAAACAAACTCTGTGCATGGCTCACTGAGCTTGTAAGGATATTCTCTTCATAGCAGTTTCAATTGTCACTTCATGATTTAAGTGGCATGTTTTGTTGGAGCTTATCTGTTTTGCCTTAGGACAGAGGACACTATGGTGACATGTAGTTGTAAGGCTGCCATTAGATTTGGGTGATGGCATTGTCACTAGGACGTACCTATTAAAAGGTGTGGTGCAAGGTCAGCTGCTTAATCTTTTCATGTCTCACTTCTTATCTGCTGAAATTGGCTATGCGTAGAAAAGGGATAAATATTTCCTGTGGTAAAGAAGGAAAAGTTGTAGTATGATGAAGCCAGCATTGCATTCTCCTTGATGGAGATTGAGGCCCTCATTAAGAGTCTGGCGGTCCTAGGACCACCAGACTCGCGGTGGAAGTCGGACCGCCCCCAATGCGGTCCGGCCTCCACATTACCACCGTGGCAAAGGCGCCACAGTAGGACTGTCGGCACCGCCACTTTTCAGCCGCCAGACAGCCTGGCAGTGCCAGCGGTCCCAATCCACCAGGGCAGCGCTGCCCTGGGAATTACAACCCCTCTCTCTGCCAACGTTAACAAGGTTGTTTCCCCGGCATGTAAATGCTGGTGGAGACGAGGTGCTGGGGGCACCAGGGGGGGCCTGCACTGTCCATGCTCTTGGCATGGGCCGTGCGGGGGCCCCCTGGGCAGCCCCGTCACCCAGATCACTGTCTGCTTTGCAGACAGTGATTTGCGTGATGGTGCTGGTGCACCGGAGGCACAACACCATTGCCACCGGCCGTATTACAAGCTGTGTTTCCGACCGCTGGCCCACCTGGGAACTCATAATAGGGCCAGCGGGAAGGAGGCCACATTGGCGGTCTCCTGACCTGCGGAGTTTGAGGGGCGGCCTATTCCACCCTCTAAACTCCTATTGAGGGCCTGAGTTACGATGTCCAACTCCTATCAGGGCCAAACTTAATGGAATCAGAAACTTCAGCAGTGACCGGTGCAGCCTGCATGTGGTAGAGCAGTGGTCTGAGCACATTACATGCCTCCCGGTTTAAGCGAACCCTTGCCCTAGCTATACATAACCGACACCCAGTGATGCAATAGTAATGCCTGGAGGTGTGAACATTTTGTTGTACCAACAAGTACTGTACACAGTATCCCTGCAGAAGGAAGCTTGCATCTTCACAGGCACCTCCGGCAGGTACAGAGCTTTATGGTGTTCGAATGGAGATCGTCCTCTGCAGTTTTTGATCAACCTCCGCCAGTTAACAACAAGGTTCAGCCTTTACGGGTCTTTCTTGATCTAGGTCATGTTATCAGTGTTTTAGAAATACTGAGTTTTTAATTTTTTTTTTTTTTTTTTTTTTTTTTTTTTTTTTAACTTTCTCCTATCCATCATTTTCTCCAGTCAAATTTCACTAATTCATCACAATATAAAAAAAAGCATGTTCAATATTTTTTCCAAAGTTTTTGTATTCTTTGTTTGGACCGGATGTTTTAGGAACCAGAGAGATTTTGGAAATTGTGGAAGAGAATATGGCTGCGTTGGCACCTCTCAAAGTGGGCCCAGCTGGTGCTTGTTGCCCCTTTTTCCATCCTGAGGAGTCCGAACCGCGCAACAGGAAGATTCCCGGAGCCGCTCCCATCAACCAGGGAGCCTTCACCTCGCGATCGGCCTCCGATTCTAAACCAGTTTTTTTCAAGCCTCTTTTGAGGACTCTAATATGCTTTGATAATCGCTGGCCACGGTTTTATCATCCGTATAACGGTGCTTTAAAAAGTAGTAGGTGAATAGATTTTTTTTCTAAAATGCCCTGGCATTCGTATGTCATGCTGATTCCTTCTGGAAAGAAGGAAATGATCCTACTAGGTACAATTTTAATTATTACATCCATATAGCAGTAATTTCCCAAAGTGTATGCAGTCTGTACGCTCCTTATTTAAACATCGCTGCTGTCAATGGGCTGTTTTTCGCTTGATAAGCCCTATTTGAGTGGGTAACAAGAGAGAATATAACACGAAATAGAAAGCTGCTGTAAAGTAGATCAGGCAATTTGCCCTGCATCCTAAAGTGCAGAAGTTGACATTTTAAGTAGTGCGGCTTGAAGTATCTTGGCATTGAGAAGGCCTGTGCGTTGTCTTGGATCGGGGTCTCTTAGCTGCTTTTCTGTGCTTTTAATAGGGAAGATGCATATTAGACACATAGCATGACACTTTCATCCTAACCAGATTTGTCGTCTTCTGTAAAACTCTTACATACACAGCAGTGCTGTCAGGGTGCGGACCTCACCTGTCGGGTAATTCAGCTGACTACCCCCAGACCCTCCGATTTTGCACATAGTGAACTAGCCAGGGATGAGGTCAAAGCAGCCAGGAGGCCTTCTCTGCAGAGTCTGTTTCTGAGAAGCAAAGTGGAATTGGTAATGACAAGGTTGCCCCCAGTTTCCACTTTGACACTGGCCAGTGCTTTGCAGGCATGTTGTAGACGACACATCTAAGGTAAGAGACACCGTAGTCCTAGATTATGACAGATAGAAACAAATTACTCTTCTCTATAGCCTCCTTACACAAATTGTGACATGATCATATGAGTTTACAAGTTTCTAAGTTAAAGTTAACTCCTAAACCAGAGTTGTGTGATGAGGGCTGTCTTACAGTGGGTGTGCTCAGCTGCTTCTAACCTCTGAAATATGACCCTCCAAAACCACGACTGTGATTGCAGTGTCAAGCCACATAGTGCTCCCAGCATCACTGCAGCCAGACTATGCAGGTGGGAACAGTTTTGAGGCTGCATGTATTTTTTTCCTTCTAATTATTATTCTAACAGTATTAAACCTCTGAATGTCTTGCGTCTTTCGTCCTTGGTTCTTCATACACAAGAGACTGTTAATCTGCGACTAGTTTTATTTTCTGATTTTCTCGAAACTGATGTATATTTTAAGACAACAAATAAACTATTTTAAAAAATAAGTCTGACTTTTTTTCTTTTGCTTTGTGGAAATGCGTCCATGGTGAAAGCAATCTGGGAAGCCTCCGGGTAAGCAGACCTATGTGGGGTGTGCATCATGTCGGCACATGAACTGAAAGTTGAGTCAGAGATACACTTGAAGTGTGCTGCCAAGAATTCACAATGACCTCCAGCTACAACAAGCATTGGCAAACCCAATACGTCTTTCCTGTGACTTGGCTAATGTCTTTTAGCCATGTTGTACAGCCGCATGGCTGTTTTGTAGTATGGCTGAGTGTTACACTTAGGGTGGGTGGGGGATGGCAACACAGACAATGGAAGGCAGGTGGGGGTGGTGGTAAGGGGCAACCAGACAGGTGAAAAAAACATTGATGCCACCAGCACTGGCTGTGTCATAGTGCTTTTCCTTCTTGTGGGGAGCAATACGGACAACAAGAAGTTGGGAGGAAGTAAGTAGCACAGGCACGTGAATGGGGGTTCGAGAGAATAAGCGCAGACAACGGGGGTGAGGAAATGACATGGACCTCAGGAAGGTGGGAGGGAGTAAGCAACACAGACAGCAAGAGAGGGAGGGGGAAGAAGCAGAAGAAAGTTTTTGTACTAATGGTAATGTTTGGGGTAAAAACTGAAAAGTGTGCAGCATCTTTAAAAAATACAGTTTCAAGTTATGTGTAACTTGCGTTTATTAAAAACTGTTTATTTATTTTAAAATGTGATTTAATTCACTATATAGTTTAAAGAACATTGTTTCAAAGCAGTTTGGTAATTCATTGAATATAACTCAGATCTTTTGCCTTCAAAGCTCTCTTTTGCATTCTGTATGTTTCAAATACAAATAGAATTTTAATTTCCATTGTCTCGATTATTTTCTCAATATTAATCTCTTAACGTATTAACCATAATTGGGGATTGGATGTGTTGCTCAAATGTGAATTTACCTTGAAAAAACAAAAGACAAGAGGCGTTTGGCAAAACAGGAAAAGTTGGTTTAATTAAACGCTACAGCTGGGAGAACAAGACAGGGCTTCGGGACTGTCTTAAAGTACAGTTGATCTCAGTGGTGTTTATACATTTCTCTGGGTATCATAAAACAGTTTCAACATTCCTTTTTAGGTCAAGAATGTGAGCAGTTGTCTTAAAGCTGTGTATAAGGTCCCTGATAACAAATGCAGGTGGGCCTCGACCTTGCGTGGACACAATGAGGGCCAGTGACTAGCGTTTCCAGATGTCCAGCATGAGGAGCACATGATCGCGGCGTGTTACTGTGTGTGCTGTGTTCCGATTGGCTGAGTGTTCCTAACTTTATGTGGCATCTGACTTTATGGTGTTTTGGGAATATGCGCACCACTCTGGCCATGTGTGCTTTATTGGGGACAATTTCCTGGGACCATTGTGGTGTCACTGTGCCTTTGTTTGGGATTGATCTGAGTTTCCTTTCACGTGTTTGTCTGCCGGATACGTACTGCCCCACTTGTGCCGGTCAGTCAGTAACCTCTGGCCTAGGCCTCAGAGCCAGCCTGACCACGTATTTCTGAGTTCATGATGTGTGAATTCGATAATAGTGATGCCGTTTTGTTTTTATATGTGAACGTATAATGGTGCACATCGACTTTTTCAATATTAACAGGTGAAGAAGCCTGGGATGCCGTCCCGTACCCGTGAAAGAAGCAGCAAAAACACACCACCTCAAAACATTCCCTGGATTCTAGTGAGCTGCACAAAATGTGCTCTTTCAATTCGTAAATTCTGGCTTTGGGGCAAACAGCACAACTGTGAGAGCGGCAGCTCATGACGCGGGCAACCGAGGGACTTTGCTATAGATCAGCAGGTCAGATAGACGGACGGACTGACTGACCTAATGTTTGAGTGATCCTCCTGCACGCCGCCTTAGAGGATGAGCTCCGGATTCTGTGGTCTCCTCTCGTCTTCCATGCAGGCTGCATCACACACACCTCCAGGGACGTCTTGCTGTCTAGTGTTTCCGTGATATTAAAACCAGTGACAATGACAAATAGTCTGAAAGCACCTGCAAATGAAGGCCCCGCCCCGCACCCAGGGGTGTTCCCTGATCAGTAAGACCCGGGGGTGGAGCTTCAGGTTCACCCACAATTACACGAGCATGAGGGAGTTGTAAAGGGCAGGGGAAGGAGTAAGGATTGTGACAGAGAACTTAAAACACAGTATTTTGTAAAATAACCATATATTAAGACTCAAACGGAGAAGTCTGAGTACTTAAAAATGCCAGGTGAGATCCAACAGACACCTTCCCATACCCGAATGAAAGCTACTGTTTATTAAATTAACTGTTGATTGGGGGTGTAACACCCCAAACTCTCTCCCTGACGCTACGCCCCCGCCCGTACCCTCCTCCTCGGTACCCTGAATCCGATGATGAGTCGTGGATCCCGCAGCAAACTCTCAGGAACTGCTAAGCGGGCTCCCACCGGCAGATGGCGCTATTGTAACACAACAAACGTGCTCTTGAAACACAGACACAAAACGCTCGTGCGACTTCAGGTTCAGTTGCCTGGTGTGTACTTTGGCTCGTTTAACAAGAGGCTCGGTCCAGAATACTAAAGGGCACCGCCTTCTGCTAAACTCCTCTTCACATCTCTTCAGTCTGCACCGGCTGCTCCCTTCTTGCACAAGCGGGGCTCGGGAAGGCGGTGGCCCGTGAACTGGCTTAACTTGCTCCACAGACCTGTGACATGGTCTTCAGGGAGCTAGGCGGGGTCGCCCGGCCCGAGGCTTCAGTGGCAGCTTACACTCTGAGGACACAGCCATTTGTGGGCAGCACATGCCTTTGTTGGTAATTGAAGTTTTAATGTGATGAAAACCACATAGCAATCATTTCCTCTTAAATACATGTTACCTGGGGCGCTGTGGAAATAAACCAATCAATCGGGGTTTTGTATGGCGAGACTACTCAACTGTAAGGGTCTCAAGGCGCTGCAGGGGAGGGGGTGCTGATCTGACTGGGAGCTGTGATTCAGTCGAAGAGCCTGGTCTTGAGGTCTTTCCTGAATTGGGGTAGCAGGAGAGGTTGCCTGAGGCGGAGAGGCAGGGAATTCAAGGTCTTTGCAGCGAAGTAGGAAAAAGATTTTCCTCTGATCCTGGTCTTACGGATCATGGGACGGTAGCCAGGGCCAGCTGGGCGGAGCAGAGGTATCTGGTGGGTGGTGGAATGAGAGATGGTGCTTGAGGGACGCAGGTCCCGCGTCGTGGAGGGCTTTGTAGGTGTGTGTGTGTGTGTGAGGAGCTTGAAGCCAGTGGAGTTCTTTCAGGTGCTCGGTGACGTGGCTGCAGACAACAGTAGCCCTTGGTTTCTACCTCACCTCAGCCCCACGCCCACCCGTGGCTGGAGCAGGCTTCCGGAAGGCGGACACCTCACAGGAGGGACGTGGTCACTGTTGCAAGAGGCTGTAAGGCCGCCTGGCACCCTTTGCTCTTTAGGGTATTGCCAGGGACACTGGAATTATGAAGATGGAGTGGGCCAAATTATGCAGCAGGGCTAGGTAAATTATGCAGCATAATGTGGCACATTTTGTAATAGTATTACTTCATTATGTCATCATTTTTGCACAGTGCATTTTCAGTAACTTTTGAACCGTTTGAGCCAGAAACAAACAAAATGTGTTAAACTCTGCAGATTATGTGGCAGATGATGTATTACATGGCATCTACGACATCTATAATTACGTGAAAATTGCCGCAGCTGCACAATCTCCTAATTCCAGTTGCCCTGTGTATAGCATTGCAAAGTCACACTAGAGCATAGAAACCGAAAGAAGTGCTTTGTGGCTCACAAGTGTAAGAAAGCAGTAGAGAAATAACAATGCAGTACAGTACAATAATTGCCAAGAGGCACTGTGTTGTGTGACAGTGTCAGTCATCCCACAGTTTTTTCTTCTTAAAAAAAAAAAAAAAAAAAAAAAAAAACATGTTGCAATTTGGGGCTTGTAGTTTTACATTTACATTTGGAAAGATGAGCTCACAAGTTCTGTTGATTAAAGTCCATGACTGCTTAATGTGTTCTAAAGTGGAGAAACGATAGGGGGCAGCAGCACGCAGAACTGGTGGGTGGGAGAGGAAAGAAGCAACATTGGCAAAGAAGTAAAAAAATAGAATAATTAAGTACTCAAATGATAACAGGAGCAGAAGCGCGACACTAAGAAGAATCAATCTGTGCTTAGACTCTTCGTCAGAGAATAAACAGGAAGTGACGCCTGGCCTGTACTGTCCAATTAGGAGGCAGCAAAGAAGAGTGAAGCCGAAGCCAATGAATGATGATCAGTGGGCGGGCTCCAAGCCCCTATTAGTAAACCAGTGCCTCGCAAGTGACAGCACACTGCTCCAGCAGGTTCATCCCTATAATCGAAGTCCAACCCTACACTACAACAAGCATTGGCAAAGCCAATACATTTCGCTTTCTGTTTTTTCTTCTCCATTCTATCTTGCTAACTGGGTTATAAATATTAGAGAAAGGTTATAATGTTTGTTTTAATCTGATAAACCATTAATAGTTGTTTATGTTGTGATGTATGTTGAATTAATATCCCAGGGTTCCAAACTCGTAATTTGTACCTTATTTAATATGGCATTGTATTGGAGTATAGTAATGTGTTGTTAGTAGGGTGCCACTGCACCTCCTGCACCATTCAGATCATGCCCCTTTAACTGCAAGGTTACTGCACTTGTATCTGCCTCTTTAGTAGTAAAATATAGCAATATTTGATGTTTAGAGGTTTCAACATTGCGATCATGACCCTTATGTCTGCAAGATAACTGTTTGTCACCGTCTGTTTATAAATAAAATGTAGTAATAATTTGTGTTTAGTGGGCTCCCTAGAGCTTTTGGGCATGGTGTCACTGCACCTGCTGTACCACTAAAATCATGACCCTAGTGCCTGCAGGGTAACTGCACTTGTGACTGGTTGTTTAGTAGTACGATGTAGCAATTATCTGTGCTTAGAGGGGTTCTGCCACCTTGTGGCACCAGTGCCACTGCACCTGCTGCACCATTCAAACCATGACCCTAGTGCCTGCAAGATAACTGCACTTGTGACTGCTTGTTTAGAAGTACAAATTAGTAATAATGTGTGTCTAGTGGAGTTACTGGAGTTTTTGGGCACAGTGCTACTGCACCTGCTGCACCATTCAAATCATGACCCTAAAGCCTGCAAGGTAACTGCACTTGTGACTGCCTGTCTAGTAGTAAAATACAGCAATATTTGGTGCTTAGAGGGGTTCCTAGAGCTTTTGGGCATGGTGTCACTGCACCTGCTGCACCACTAAAATCCTGCCCCTAGTGCCTACAAGGTAACTGCACTTGGGACTGCTTGTTTAGTAGTACAATGTAGCAATAATCTATGTTTAGAGGGGTTCTGACACCTTGTGGCACCTGTGCCACTGCACCTGCTGCACCACTAAAATTATGACCCTACTGCCTGCAAAATGACTGCACTTGTGACTGCTGGTTTAGTTGTGAAATATAGAAATACTAAGTGTTTAGTGGAGTACCTAGAGCTTTGGTTCTCGGTGTCACTGCACATGCTGCGCCATTGAAATCATGCCCCTAGTGCCTGCAACATTACTGCACTTGTGACTGCTTGTTTAGTAGTAAAATTTAGGAATAATCTGCGTTTAGAGCGGTTCTGACACCCTGTGGCTCCAGTGCCACTGCACCTGCTGCACCATTCAAATCATGGCCCTAGTGCCTGTAAGGTAGCGGCACTTGTGACTGCCTGTGCAGTAGGGCAATATAGCAATATCTGATGTTTAGAGGAGTTCTGACAACTTTTGGCCCTGGTGCCACCACACCTGCTGCACCATTCAAATCATGGCCCTAGTGCCTGCAAGATAACTGAACTTGCGACGCCTGTTAATAAGTCACTGGGAGGATAACAATTTAAAATAAAACGTTTCCCAATTACACAAATGACCTTTCTTTAAAAATGAGTGAGTGGTAATTTAAAAAATGAACACACACATAATTTTAAAATTTACAACTGTTATTAATCAGAAATGTAATTATTAAGTAATGAAAAACACAACATAATGAGCCCTCTCGCTGCGTGCCTTACATCTGCACTCGATACTCCATTGCAGGATGATGACGTGTTTACACACATTTCAACGCAAATTGACTTGCGTTCAGTTCATCTTTTGGTGTACAAACAGTCACAAGTAACCAAACACCAGAAGGTGTACTTTGGCCACGCAATGGCAAAAGCAGAACAGAAGAGCAGGAAGTGACCTGGTAGCCAATAAAAAGCAAGTCAATTCAAGCGACGTTTGAATGAACAAACCTGGAACATTAACTGTTCTAGCCATAAGTGCAGAATGAAAGACTCAAATGGCGTCCTCCTTAGTATCCGTTCAAATATCACCTAATTTTTAAAAGCTTTTTTTCCCCACAATCTTCTGATGGCACCAGAACAATCTCCTACAAGCAAAGCATGACTCAGGATGGAAATTACTTAGATACACACAAATTTGTGCTGCCCAACAATACAAATCCCTCTATGCAACTTGTTTAGTACACACGTAGCGAGTACCTAGCAGGGACCAGCCCCAGTTTTGGGTCTTTTATACTATCTTACTGCTTACTGTATTTTTTGCTTCATCTCCTCCTTTGTGCCTCTGCACTCTGGCTTTGTGTCTTGTGCCATGGACTTTTTGTAGTAGCTGACCTGCATGACCTCTGTGTCATGTCTGGGGAACAGTCATCTGATGCAGGCCTGAGCTCGAAGCTGCAGTATACAGGTAGAGTAGGGATGATGTCTTTGTGGTTCTTCTTTCCTTTTCACCAGATCACGACTTTCGGAGTCACCACACCGAGTACCTTGATAAACAAAACAAGAGCACCGCAGGTAAGTCTCTACATTGTTCCCTGTTATCCTTCCACCAAACACCCAGTGCTCACCTTAGGTGCCTCAAGGTATAAAGCTTAAATCAATTGAGCATGGAGGATCCTAGGGAATGTTCCCTTCATTCATATCTCTTTCAATGCAGAGATAGTTTTAACTTAAGACTGTGGAACCCATGACCTCTCGCCTACAAAGGGATGGAAGGGTGAGTGTGAAGCAAAGAAAACGTTCCCCAGCCAGTAAGTGCTTTATTACTAGAAGCACGCATGCCCAGCCCGTCCCCCTCCCGCCTCCCAGTTATGCCACCGTGCATGCAGCTGACAAAGCCGCGTTCCTTCAGGAGTGTGGACGGGCTCTCGGTTGTCTTGGCGGGTCTCTCCCGGGACTGTCTTCACTCTCATGGAAGTGGTTCGCCCTTCCCATCCTGAACCGCTCGGGATCGCCTGGACTGCTGCTGTCGCTCGACTCTCGGGTGCTTCTTCCGTAGTGCTCTTGTCGGTAAACTCAGGCAGCAGTTCCTCCGCTCCGCCCGCTCACTCCTTTGGCGTCTTCCTCTCGCCTCCTGATACGCGGTCCCCCGGCCAGTCTCCCTCCTCCTTCTTGAATGCCGGGATTATGGGCATAGAGGTCCCACCGAGACCCGTCCCGCCAGCCTCTACGCCTTCTTTAAAGGGCTCGAGCTCTTCCTCCTGTGGGACAAAGTAGGGGGTGTCGTGTTACGCTGAGGCGGGGAGAGTAGCAGTGCTCTTCTTTGCATCCAGCACGCCTCATCACAAATAGGCTCTTGGCCATCATCTTTATTAAAAAAGCACACTTCCTGCCTTTAAGTGGTCTGTTTTGTGGAGTTATGTCCTGGCATGTCTACTCTCAGAACCCAGGCTCCTCTTCAGTCACTCATTGGCTGTATCCTTGCCTTTGACCCTGTGCGTGCTCCGCTGCATTGCAGCTAGGTTCGTGTAATACAAACAGCACATACATGGTTCGTACTCTTAATGCGTGGGCTCTTTCCCTTTCAAGCCTTCCTAGTGAAACACCAATTAGATTAGATTTTTAAATGAATGGGAGCTGTCAGATGATGCGCCCTGCTGCATGTGACCTATGCAGAAGCGGCATGCGAGAGCTCTCCATCAATCATAGGGAGGTTACTGAAACCTTGTCCAGTTTCGCCACCAGGTGGCAGCGATACACACAAGCTCACCCTAAGAGAATCCTTAAAGGTAACTTTATCCATCAGTCCCCTGGGTACAGAGTATTGGCACGGCTAAGCAAATGTAAATGAAGGTCCATATTCTTTTCTATTTATTTATTTCTGTATTTGTTGGCCAGCAGCCACAACATACACCATGCCTGCCAGTGCTTAATTTGTGTAAAGTAAAAAAAAAAAAAATGTGACAGGGCCCTCGTCAGGTGGTCACTGCAGTTTCGCCACCCATTGCCCCTGCCAGCCCGGCCAGTGCCAGTACCCCAACTACTACCGACCATCAGTGAGAACGACAATTCAGACTATTCCAAGCCCCCTGCGCACAAAGGGAGCCCACTAAACAAACTTTGCTTTTAAAGAGGAGCGGGGTGTGGGATGCAGTTGGAAAGGCAGTGGAGAGTACCACTAGGGGTGCCTCAGCACAGGGGCAGGGGAGAATTACTTTTCTTTCTTTGCATTCCTTTTAATGGCGCTATAAATCTGAAATTAGTTATTTTGATCAATAACCGTCCACCACTGGAGGACCTGAGAGGCCTCCTTGAAAATGTTTAGCTTATCCAACAGGCACCTTAGTTGTACGACAGAACCACGCATACCGGTACAACGC
Source organism: Pleurodeles waltl (assembly GCF_031143425.1). Lineage (NCBI taxonomy): Eukaryota > Metazoa > Chordata > Amphibia > Caudata > Salamandridae > Pleurodeles > Pleurodeles waltl. The sequence continues at coordinate 1,801,961,981 of NC_090444.1, read as the reverse complement.
ATGCATTATCAACGCGGTGAGAACAACGACCGCGTCTTTTCCTCGCATGCCTTTACAACAAATTTCATTGTAAAAGCATGCTTAGTAAAGGCATAGGCGGAAATGGCACATGGGGTTCTGTCATACAACCCCTCTCCCCGCCCCTAATAAGTAAACTACCTTGACCTCCCCCCCAACACCCTGGCCTCTAAAAACTAAACTACCCCGACATCCTCCACCCGGCCTGAGCCCTAAAACCTTCCCCCACTCCTAATAACAAAACTACCCCGACCCCCCCACCCCACACACCCTAAGCCCTAAAAAAAGAACTACCCCAATCCCCCACCCCTGCCCCTAAAAACTGAACTACCCTGACACCCGCCCTGAGCCCTAAAACCTTCCCCCACCCCTAATAAGAAAACTACCCTGACCCCCACCTACCCTAAGCCCTAAAAAAACAAACTTCCACCCCAACAAATAAACTACCCTGACGCCCCCCCCCAACCCACCCCAAGCCCTAAATCCACCCCACGGCTAAAAACTACCCTACAAACCCTACCCCAACCCCACTTACCTCACTGTGTCCTCTCCCGATCCTTCCTCCTCTTCTTTCCTCCCGCCCTTCCTTAAACCGCCCCCCACCCCTAAAAAATAAACTACGCCCACCCTAACTGCTAAATCCAACCCCACTTACCTCACCGTGTCCTCTCCTGATTCTCCTTCCGCTCCTCCGGCCCTTCCTTGAACCTTTCCCCACCACTGCAAAATAAATTACTCCACCCTAAGCCCTAAAATAAATACCCCAACCCCCTCCCCACCGCCACCTCTAAAATAAATAAACTACCCAGTCCTCCCTACTCACCCTAAGCCCTAAAAACGAAACTTCCTAAAACCCACCCACCTACGCCCCTAAAAAACAAAATAGTCCAAAAAGCCCTTAATCCACCCGCCCCTAAAAACTACCCCCCAGCCCTGCCCCAGCCCCACCACCACTTACCTCACAGCATCCGCTCCCGAGCTCTCTGTCTTTTTCTCTGCCTTAACCACGCATATGCGTAGTTTGGCACATGTGTGGTTGAGGCATAGAAAAAGACATGTGTTCCGCTTGCGTAGGAAACGTCCGCGTTGTTTGCAACACGTTGTTTAGGACGTTTCCCTGCACCTCCAGTGCTCGGCCGATTGCAGGCATAAGATCCATTGAAGAACCAACTTGTGTCACAGAGTGAAAGGTACCATTAGAATGTAGAATGCCAAGAAGCTTCAACAGGGGCGCAGTGAACCCCCCCACTTTAGCAGCAAAAGCGGGGGTTAGGTTCTTCATGGGCCTCTTCTGTCTGCAATTCAGCAGACAAAAGCTCTTTAACGTTGGAAGAAAGAAGAATGGATGGGTGAAAGAAACAAAATGGCTGTGTGATAGGATGGATGGATGGAAAAGTGGGCGGATGGAAGGGTAGATGGAGGGGTGGGTGAAAGGATGGATGGATGAAAGAACAGCAGAGTAAATGGAAATATTAGTGGATGGATAGATGTATGGATGGATAAAAAATCAACTGATGGAGGAAAGGTTTATTGAAGGAATGGTAAGTCAAAAGATGGGTGAATAGATGTGTGGATAGCTGCTTGCATAGATAAATGGACGTGTGAACAGATGGATGAAATGGTGAAAGAGATGGATGAAAGAATGAACAGAGGACAGAATGCAAATGTAAAATGGAGATCAAGAGACAACGGAGCTTTTCTATAGAGGCTCAGACTCACTTACCATGCTTGCTTGGTGCCATCAGAGCTTTGGCTCAAAGTGGGGGGTAGTTTAGTTTTCTGGTTTCTCTTTTTGACCTGAAAACAGTGAAGGCTGGAAGACCTGCTCTCGGTCATTGGGATCATAGGCCGAGTGTCTGGGACCCACTGGTGGGGTGGAACGGCCACGAAGGGGATTGTATCTAGGATGGCTCCAGCGGCAGCCTCTGCATGGGTTGAAAGTGGCTTTTGGATTTGTTGGTTCAGATCAGAAATGGCCCAGAAAAAGTGGGCTGTGGGAAGGAACGTCCACAGTAGGGTAGGGTATAGCCACCTTGGCTGATCTCCATGACCCATTAGTCTGAAATTATCAAACGACAGTGGGATGCGGAGTGGCAAATTCAGCTCTCCACTGGATGCTGGTGTTTGCCCAAGAATGCAATAAAAAGGGTTTGTTGGTGCGCTGGAAGAGAACAAGGAAGAGGTTTGCTGCCAAGCTCTCTCCTTGGAGTTTCCTCTGCCCTTGAAGGATGAAAGTTCTGCACGGTATGTTAGAAAGTCTGTGGTGGAGGTTGATGTTGATGAAAGAAGAAGCCCCTGGGTTAACCTCCTAATTTTTTACATTGCGGGTAGAAGAGCAATGCACTGGGGAAGCCAAACCCATAGGACACACCGTTTCAGAGCTAGTCTTAAACTTCTCCAAGGCCTTCTCACCAAGTCAGATGCCACCAAAAGCATATCCATCTTGGACATCGCCTGAAAATCCTGGCAAACACCTCCAGGCATGTCAGTGGATGATACCTCCTTCCTCACTGACATCTCCTTCCTTCTTGCTCCCAAGTTTTTAAAATCAAATCTAGAGTGCAGGATTTGCTTGGACCTGTCCTGGCTTGTACTTCAACAGGCAGTGTGAGCTCATGCATTCTTTTTTCGGAGGTGCTGATGTTGTGGCACTGGCTGGCTCTCAAAGCGATCCTACTCTGGGTTGAGTGAGATCTGGACGACACTTTCCAGTAGCCACAGTGCTGTTCAAGGAAAACAACCTCCATAAACAACTGGTGCCTTTCAAAATGACTTTTGTCAATCCATAAAAATTGCCTGGTGGCTAAATAAGCTCCAGATATGTGAAACCCTTCTCTGTTTGTTAACAAGGGTAAGAAAATGTGAAAATGAACCACGTTTGGGTCTTAATAGAAGCCTTTGCTATTGTCCTTTGATGTTTAGAACTCCCTGTGGTGTTGTCGACACGTTTCACCCTCTGTCGGACATTGCAAGACCTCGCCTGGACTGGTGGAGCAGGTGTATACTTTATGTATACTTTAGATACCCTACTTAATAACCTAAATGATTGAGTGAGCATAAGTGAATCTCCCTGCTGGTATGAACAGATACCTGCAGAGGTCTATGAAGTAGTGTGTGGAGATGTGGCTCTCCATTAGACAGTAAACGGTCTCTACAGAAAAGAATTGACATGGGCGTAGTCGGTAAGTGAGAGTATCGCCTATGTTGCATAGGAAAGAAAAATGCTTTGCATACATAACAGGACATATTTGGAGGCTTTTCCTTTTGACCATATCTCTATAAGGCATGTGCTGTTAGCAGCCAAGTACATGCAATGCAAGAAGTGATACAGACGACCATGGTATTTAGAATATACAGGCGGACTACATACTACACTGAATGACACAAATGTTTTGTTTGTGTACTATGTAGAATGCCTGGGTGGTTGATGTGGACTGCTTAATCGGATTGTTGATGAGACTTGTGTTGCCTCAACAGTGTCACTTCAAGATAACTCTCTTGTTTTTAGGTCGCCGCCTACCAGGAAGCGGAGCTGTCTGGTTTGCTAAAGACACCTTGGAGACTTTCAGAACGTTGACCAAGTAATGCATTCTGCCCATGGCTTGCCATTGGCTTTGTGGTTTGTAACTCAGGTTTTCTTCCTTCCCATTTGCTTATTTTATTTGTTTTCGGCTCTCCATGTTCAGTTGTCCCTCCTGATGAAAAGCTGTGTTCACTGAATACTTCTACAAACTCCTTTTCTGTCAACAGGCCTTTAAATCTTGTTCTAATCTGTCACGTTTGCTGGCCATCCAAGGACTGAGGTCAAATGTCAAGCTGTGTTTTCATTGGAGCCTGGTTATTTTGTTTTGCTTTCTGCTGGCTTCAGTGACAGCCTTTATAGGAAGGAGGAATGCAGCCTTTCTCAATGGAGCCTGCTTCTGCCCCTTTATTTATTTTAGACATATCCATCTCAAAATGTATCTTTTTCTTCATCTGCACAAAACATTTGCACTTTTTTTGCAAAATGCATCTTCTTTGAGTCAATTTAATTTGTTAAACTGCCTTTTTAGGAATGAAACAGCATGTCATTCTCGGGGTCAGCTTAACAAATAGTGATCTTGGGCAATTAACACTGTTTATGGCCCATTCACTGTCAAGCGCAGGATAAGATCTTTTCACAGAGTCAGCCACATTGTACCACAATTTAACAATGCTTGGTTTTTACTTTGATGTGTAAAGCATATTCTTTATTTATGACATCTGCGGCAACTCGTTTTGGAGAGATGGTTAAGTTTAAAGGCATTTATTATGAAAGCTTTTGTGTTTGTTTACCTACAAAATAATTATGTTTTCCATCTGGAACTGTGCCTTTTTCAGAACACATAAGTTACTGGATGTAAACAATTTCCTCATGTTACCGTGCAGGCACTAGGGCCATAATTTGGATGGTGCAGCGGGTGCAGTGGCACAGGGGCCATAAGCGCTACAAAACCCACCGAGCACCGATTATTGCTATATGTTGACACTGAGCAAGCAGTCCCAAGCGCAGTTACCTTGCAAGGACTAGGGCCATGATTTGGATGGTGCAGCAGGTGCAATGGCACCGGGCCAGAAGCTCTAGGAAGCCCACTGAGCATTGATTATTGCCATATGTTTCCACTGAAAAAAGCAAAGCCAATAGGTCTCGCCAATGCTAGATCTATTAGCTTTGTCAATTTGTTTAGCCATATTATACAGCAGCATTAGCTTCAGTGCAGCATAACTGGAAAAAAAAAAAGTGGTATAACAGACAACACTGGCTATTGTCATACAGATTCTTTACACTACGTTCAGCCATTTGCAACATAAACGAATCAATCAAGGTTTCTAAAGGGCGACTACTCCAGGTGCCGGGGGTGTGGGGTGGAGGCATCCATGGTTCAGTCGAAGAGCCAGGTGCCTGAGATGCAAGGGCAGGGAGTTCCAGGTCTTCACCACCAGGTAGAAGAAGGATATTCCTCCAGCCGTGGTTTTGTGGATGTGTGGGATGGTGGCCAGGGCCTGCTGGGCAGAGCGGAGGTGTCTGGTGGGTGTGTAGAAGGAGAGGCAGTGGTTGAGGTATTCGGGGTCTTGCGTTATGGAGGGCTTTGTAGGCGTGGGTGAGGAGTTTGAAGGTGAAACACTTGTTGATTGGGAGCCAGTGTGTGTCTTGCCGGTGGCTGGAGATGTGGATGTGACGGGGATGTCTAGGATGAGTCTGGCGGCAGCGTTCTGGATGTTCTGGGGTTTTCTTTGGATCTTCAGGGTGGTGCCGGCGTTGAGAGTGTTGTCGTAGTTGAGTCTGGTGTTGACGTATGCGTGGGTGACCGTTTTCCTGGATTCAATGGCTTAAAAAGTTAGCAAAACCAATAAATTTCACATGGGCAAGACCTGTTGGCTTTGCCAATGCTTGTTGTATTATATTTTTACTAAAAAATAATGTAAAAAATAAATACATAACATGACCAGAGCAAACCTTCATTCTATCGAGGAGCATAGATTGTCCCGTCTGATTCCGTCAATCTGCTCAGTGAACTGCATCTAGAATAATGATTCTCTTTAGGGGCAACTATGCAAAGGCTGGTGGTACTTCTGCCAATTCGCTCTTTTCATCCAAATTGATCGAAAGTGGCAGATGTGTGGTATTTTGCCCATTTGTGCATTTTCCTGTCTTTTTTGCTTGATAGTTATCTCTGTTTTTCGTGGAGTACGGCTCGCATCATGTTGCCATGGAAATCTTTCTTTTATATAACATTGCAGTAGCCAGGTCCCTGAACAGTCAGTTTTCTAAATGGTTTCCAGGGGTCATGCTGTGTGATCTATAGGATTGTGTAGTCTTGACAAGTTGTTAAGACATGAAGAGTGTTTATCTGTCTGATTTCTGTTAATCCTGGTTGATCCTATAAGATACCAGTGGTACTTCTGATCCACCAGGGTTGAGTGAGATGTGGGTGACTCTTTCCAGTAGCTACAAGGCCATCCTGGGAAAACAACCTCAATAGATAACTGAATGAAGGTAAAAACTACCACAAGGGTGTGTATATATATATTCACTTTAAAAAAAATCAAAGGTTACAGGCACGTTATAATTAGGCTCATATTTTAAACGTACAAAGCCATAGAAATTCACCAGGCAGAGTTACCTCAAATAACTATAAGTCATGCCCTAAGGTAACTATAACTGGCGCCCCGCATGCAGTTTTTTCATCAAAAATTTTACTGCAAATATTACATTTATATTATCAATGATGTTATCAAAGATGTCATGAGTGTCGTAATTTGTTGGTGAATTTGCAGTGCATGGTGAGGACGCGAGTTATAGTTATCTTAGGGCACGAGTTAGTTACTTGAGGTAACTCTAACTATAACTGGTTAATTTCTATGGTTTTGTACGTTTAAAATGTGAGCCTAACTATAACATCCCTGTAACTTTGTGTTTTTTTTTAAGTGAATTTCTAGGTTTTTGTTTTATTCTATCTCCTAACTATAATGTTCCTGTAAGTTTGGGGGTTTTTTTTCCAGCAAATTTCAGTTTTTTTTTAACGTATAGTAATTTTCATTACTAAAGGCCATACATGGCAACAGTTGGCCACAGGGCCTGCCCTAGGCCAACCCTTTATAAGCACCCAACATTGCACCGTGCTTGGCCTTCACCCATGTGTGGCGAAGGTTGCCTGAAAGACCTGGCCTGCGGCCAACCCCCTAACCACGCAACCCCATGCTGTGCACGGACCTTGGGGCGTGCGCGGCTGGAGATGGCCACTGCCTATTTGGGTGTAAGAATAAGTGTGAGAGGGTGTATCTGGGGGTGAGAATGGCTGTGAGTGTCTTTCTGGGTGTGAATGTGCATACATCGGTATTTTAGTGGGTACATCAGTGTGTGTGCGGGTCTGTTAGTGGGTGCATGAGGGTGTCAGTGGGTCTGTGAGTGGGTCCTTAACTATCTGAGCGGGCGCATGAAGGTCTGACGGGCTGTGAGTGGGATGCACAAGGGTCTGAGTGAGTGTCTGAGTGGATCCGAGAGTGGGTGCATGAGTGTCTGAGTGGGTCCGAGAGTGGGTGCATGAGTGTCTGAGTGGGTCCGAGAGTGGGTGCATGAGTGGGTGGGAGAAAGATTGAAAGAGAGGGTGATAGAAAGGGAGTCAGAGGTGGAGAGATGGAGACTTTTTTAGGCTTTGATATATTTTGAATGAGATTTCTGGACCAATTGAAAAGAAAAATGTATTTGAAAAGGATGAGATCATCTTTCAGTATGAGCCTTATACATTTCTAGTTTTTTTTTAAAAAGAGGGAAACGAGTCCAGCTCGATTCGAACCCTCAACTCTGTGTGAAGGTCTTTGACCTTCACACTGAGCTAATAATTTTTTTTTCCCCATTCTTTTTTTAATCCCTTTATAGGCTATCTGGGACCACAGGGGAAGCCTCAATGCCTCTCCTGCAGTCCCACTGCTTCAGCAACCACAGAACTGCTTAAAGTAGCAGCTCCATGGTTGCTGAAGCAAACCTTTCATCTCTGTTCCCTGAACGCATACCTGCATGCCGGGAACAGAGATGAAAGCTCCGGTTTTTGACAGCAGGACCTGCTTGACAGGTCCTGCTGTCAAAAAACGGAGTGTTTGCTGCGGCTTGGCTGCAGCTTCAAAGCTGCAGCCAAGCCACTGCAAACAGCTATGTCCTGGGGGTGGACACCCCGGGACATAGCAGGAGCCGGCCCTGGAGGGTGGCAGTCCCATTAACGGCCCCCCTCCAGGTCCCTATGCATAGCCCTGGGGAGGTGGTGCTCCCCTGGGCTAATGGGGGTCTGAAACGGACCCCCTTAACATTATTATTTAATATGTGCCCCGGGGTGGTGGTGATACCCTGGGCTCGAGGGGGCAATGCTGTCCCTGCTCATATTTTATTATAGCCCCAGGGAGGTGGCGGTCGCTGGGGCTACAGGAGGGGGGGCAGTGGGTAGCCCCCATTACAAATAAAGTTGCCCCTGGGACTTGGCCCACCCAGGGGCTTGATAAAGATGAAGCGCAGGAGTCCGTGCTTCAATTTTTTTAATTTTTTTTTTCATCAGATCCGCTGCAAATCACGGCAGAACATTTAAAAAAAAAATGCTTCTTAGCCCTGGGGTGGGGGGTCAATTTGGGACCCCAGCACCAGAGTTAAGGGGGTCAGGGTGTTCGTACCCTGGCCCCTTTTGTATTTTGTATTCTTTTTTCTGGGTCTTGGCTTCAGCCAAGTCCCAAGATGGCTGACAATACTTCAACAAGGAAGCTGTTGAAGTGTTGTCAGCCAATCACATCTCAGCACGAGATTGGGAGGGGTTGCAAATCCTTTGCATCCCTAATTATATACAAATTTGGATTTTTTCTTTTTATTTCTCTAAAACTACTGAACCAATTTATACCAAAAAATTGTCTCTTTCTGAACCAGGATCTACCTTTCTGTCAAATTTGGTGTAATTCCGTTTAGTAGTTTTGGCGCTATCGCTGTTCAAAATCCCTATAGAAAAATGAATGGGGAAAGTGTTTTTGGACCACCTCCTCCCCTTTTATCTCATCCCCCCTGGACGGAGCACCCTGAAACTTTCCAGACAGCTGCTCGAGTGAGTGTCATATTTTCTTGGAAAAGTTTGTGAAGAATCATCAAACAGCGCGAAAGTTATTAGCAAACTAGACATAGGGTAGTGGCAGCAGAGGTCGAAGTGGACGGGATCTGAGGGGCACAATGTGTCAATACCTTTTTTAATTTGACAAATCAGTTCATCTGCTTTATTTTAACAGGCAAATGGCCCAGGACAGTTAAGTCCAACATTTGAGATACCTCAGCTGAAGCAGAGGGGAGGAAATCTGTGCCATGGGAGGGACAGACAACTAAAGGAGAAACAGGCCCTCTTGCCAGGGTGTCTGCTGTCTGAAAGACATGTAATTTAGTTAATCTGCAAATTAAAGGCTGCTTGGAAGCCGATTTGAGTCACTTGAGTATTCTTTTTGAGATATATTGTAAGGTGACCTGATGAGCTGTACGAGTGTGTGCTTTTAATGGACAGTTTTAAAAATGTGTGCACTAGCAGTCTACTCAGATCTATATTTTGGAAGCACTTTTTTTTTTTCTCTTGAACCTAAATTATTTTGTCCCGTAGACCCCCTCCGCACAGTACACTCTGCACGAGCATCAGGCCCTTGATGTCCCCCCCCCCCCCCCCCCAACACACACACACACACTTTTTTTTTCCATTAAGCAGTAGAGCATTCACTATGTAAAATAGTGCATCTCTCATTGATAAGTTTAACATGCAATTATTTTTCATTTAAGGTTTTATTTTACATGCAGTAACTTGAAGATCAAAGACCAACAAAATACTTACAAAATGTTTTGTTCTTTTTAGCCACCCCTTTGATCATGCCGCCCACACTCCCTGATCCTGCCCGCATTGTACTCCGTTTCATAGCTCCTGTACTTTTTAGGTTTCGCCTACACAGCTCTTGCGCTGTGCTGAACCCGCCCGTTAGTTACTTTTACTTAACATTAGTTGGCTTCCACCTCACTCTCGTTTCCTATTGGTAATAGTCTCCTCCTCACCTTGGTTTCCTCCTGGGTCTTCGTCTTTTTCCCTGCCGTGAAGCATGGGCCAAGTACAGTTTACTGTCTGCAGCCAGTGTCCTTCCACTGGCCAAAGACTGCTGCAAGTACAATTTGTTTTGCTTTTGCACATGCACTCTTGTAGCGTGCATGTATCTGCAGTCCCTCTTCCACACCCCTGCCCTCCTCCTGCACTGTCTGTTGTTTACTTCCCCCCCAACTTGCTTTGTCTCCCCATTCCTCGTCTGTTGTTTCCCCAACCTACTGTTTTCTCCCCCTGTTGTCTCCCCATCCACTGCCTTCCACCCACTTCTGTTGTTTAATCACTCCCCAACCTCCTCCAGGTGCGTTGTTTAATCTTCTGTTTCTCACCACCTCACCGCCACACCCTCTTGTTTTTCATACCCCCTCAGTTCCCCCTCCCCACGCTGTTCTTGGGTGTGCTGCACAGCAGTGTGGGCTGCTGTGCACCATGGCTTAAAGGAAATCAGGCATTGACAAAGCCAATAGGTTTCGCCTATGTGAAATCTGTTGGCGTTTTCAATGTTTTTTTAAATATGTTGCACAGCAGGGTGAGCTGCTGTACAATAGGGCTTCAAGTAAATAAAGTCGCTATTCACATTATATGGTTTTAAAGAGTATCCCAGAAAGTGTGCAGGGGAGTTTGTAGCAGTTTCCCATTGAAGCTGCTTATAGAATGATTACATCATTGTAAGATTCCAGTACGCAGTGTTACCAGGACAAGGTTCGAGGTATGTTCTTGGAGCGAGAACTCGCCTCTGCAATGAATCGCCAGCGTCATTGTTTTTTGTTCTTTTGAGACCCGAGCAGGGGCGTCTCCTCTGTTAGGGCAGAGGAGTGTTGTCCCCTACCCCACGCCAGCAGCGGCAGCTGCAAAACTTTTACAAGAAAACGATAATAAACTGCGTTTATTATCATTTTCTTGTAAAGGGGTGGGCCACGGGGTGACGAGCAGTGAGGGGGGGAGGGGTGCGCAGTAGGCTTTCTCCAGCCCAGCAACATAGTTGTTGGGCTGGAGAGAGCATGCACAGGCTCCCAGTCTGCCTGGGCGCTCCCAGCCAAATCTGATACTGCTCTGAGTAGCGTCAGGATTGGCCGCAGAGCAGGCTGGGAGCCTGTGCCTGCAGCAACGAAGCATAGGAGCTGTGTGGCGGCGTGCAGGTGTTTTTTTTGTTTTCTTTTTTAATTGATTTAATGTTTATTCCCCCCTGCCCCTCTGCCCCTTCTGCGAGCCGCGACTGGACCCGAAGGTGAAGTTTGCATACTGCTCAATACATACCCTAGAACAGTGTGTATCTGAACATTTACAGCAGCAGAGAATGAGAAAACAAGCATTGGCTAACTCAATAGGTGTCGCCTATGCGAGACCTATTGGCGTTGTAAATGCATTTGTTTTAATGTTGCACAGCAGCATGGGTTTCTTTGTAACATGGCTTAAAGTAAATGAAAGCAAAGTTCCATGGCACAGTCAATCCTATATCTGGGGCTGGGGGACCACTCCTTGTCTGCAGCTCAACACCTTTCCAGTCCTAGACTTTCCTTTGGCAAATAATTGTTTTCAGATACCTGGAAATCCCAGGAAGCATTGTTAAGACATTATGGGCCGTATTTATACTCCGTTTGCGCCGAATTTGCGTCGTTTTTTTCGACGCAAATTCGACGCTAAACTAACGCCAACTAACGCCATATTTATACTATGGCGTTAGAGGCGAATAGCGCCAAAGTTCCCGGAATGTGCGTCATTTTTTAGCGTGAACCCCTTCCTTGCGTTAATGATATGCAAGGGAGGCGTTCCCGTCTAAAAAATGACTCCCAGGCCTTTACGTGGTATTTATACTCCCGGGCAAAAGAGACGCCCGGGAGTGGGCGTGGCTAAAAACGGCGCATTTGCGCCGCTTTTTAACGCCTGGGTCAGGCATGGCGTTAAGGGACAAGTGGGCTCAAAATGAGCCCAGAGTGCCCTCCCCTGCCCCCAGGGACCCCCCCTGCCACCCTTGCCCACCCCAGGAGGACACCCAAGGCTGGAGGGACCCACCCCAGGGACATTCAGGTAAGTATTTTTTTATTTTTTTTTTATAATTTTTTTTGGCATAGGGGGGCCTGATTTGTGCCCCCCTACATGCCACAATGCCCAATGACCATGCCCAGGGGACAGAAGTCCCCTGGGCATGGCCATTGGGCAAGGGGGCATGACTCCTATCTTTACAATGATAGGAGTCATGTTGATGGGGGATGGGCGTCGAAAATAAATGGCGCAAGTCGGGTTACGACGATTTTTTCGACGTAACCTGACTTGCCCCATTTTAAGACGCCCATGCGCCATTTTCCCCCTACGCCGGCGCTGCCTGGTGTACGTGGTTTTTCTCGCGCACACCAGGCAGCGCCGGTCTGCTTGCGCCGGCTAACGCCATTCAATAAATACGGCGCCCGCATGGCGCTTCAGAATGGCGTTAGCCGGCGCAAAACTTTTTGACGCTAAACTGCGTTAGCGCAGTTTAGCGTCAAAAAGTATAAATATGGGCCTATATGTTGTGTTCCTTATCTGACAACTTTAGCGCGACTGTAAAGAAAAACAGCCCTCTGAAGCCGGCCGTCATGTACTTGCTGCTGTATACACACGTTAAATAACTGTAGACCCCACAGAGTTTGTTGGCATGAGGAATCAATCAACTTCAAAGTGGCTGCAAGCCATGCAGAGTCTCACCAGCCAATTATGGCTTACCTCTCCATGGTTGCACTGCACAGTCACATAATCAATAAGCATTGGCATATTCAATAGCTTCCACCTATGCAATGTCAATGTTTTTTTTTGTTTTTAAATATGTTGCTTTGATTTTTGATTGACAGTGCCAACAGGTCTTGCAAATGTGAAACCTATTTGCTTAGCTAGCTCTTTTTTCAATGCACTGTGACCGCAAGTGAACAGAACCAGCGAATGGGCATAGATTAGTCAACAAGATTCAGGGATGTGAATCTCAAACTTCCTAATTTAAAAAAAAGCACTGTGCAAAGTAGCGTCCTCCCCAGCCCAGGAGCTTGTAAATGACCACGCCACACACAGAGCTCAATAACAGACATCTTTATTCCTCAGCATGCGAGGAATGCATTGTTAGCTGATGTTTTCGTGGTTTAAAATGAATGTCTTGATAAGAATTTATCACTAAAGAGATGAGTTGTACCTTTAAAGAACGGTGGGGCCCTGGGTGCTTGGTTCCCTGTTCTGAATTTCTTGTTGCTGGCTAACAATGGTGAGTGCTAGGCAGGGTACTTTGTTATGCAGAGCACCACCTTGCCTGTGTCTTGAAATTAACCTCTTTGTAAGAAAAGCTTTAAAACAACGAACCCTTTAATTGTGCCTCAGTTTCAAGGTGGGATAGTGAACATTATGATGTTTTGGGGTTCTGAAGTTTCTTTCAGTCAGGGTGGCGTTATTTTGAGGTTTAACCTAATTGCGGCTCCCTCCTGTAGAACTCTTTTTTTTTTCTTAATTCTGCTGATCTAAGGTCTTACTTGATAGCCTCTAAAATAGCCCATTTCAGGTCAGTTTTGCTATGTCCTTAAACGAAATAGTCAACCAGGGCTGCATCTCATCATGGATTCCTGTTCTCTTATTTGCTTGCTGTATTGGTTTTTCCTACGTAACATTTTGTCCTGTAAATAAAGCTCTTAGTGTTGCAGTTTGTCAATCTGAAGGTTTGATCAGTGTTGATGGGTGAGAGCCTGGAATGCGGGGGTTGACTCGTGATAGAGCGAACCGTAGTAATAATTTACCTGTGTTCGGACGCTCTTTAGGCCGATGAATCTTTTGACTAAGTGGGAACTCTCCGTACTCTTATATCGATCAGTCGCATCAAATCAATAATCAATAATGAACATAAGCAATACCTTGATCAACATAACACTTAACAATTAATCCAGAATACATTTCGGTGAACCCTGACCTTTCAGTCAGGAATAACCACACCAGTTTATTGCAAAGTTAGTGAATTTATTTCCCTATATTAACAAAGCTAGCACAATATATATGTGTCTCAACACCAAATGATAAACATAAATGAACATTAATAGCTGTCCATAGCGGCGAAACAAGTGTAATCTATGTAGCATTTGAATCACAAGGCATTCGATAATGGCAATGCAAATCACTAATACGATAATCTGTAATGAGCTAATTGCGTACATTTAGTCAGCATAACAAGATCTCAAATTGCATCGTGCGACATATGGAATCCTCGTCTAACCTCAAATTACCGTCGGCATGTGGGACTTCATGCAAAAAAACAATTTAGCAACATAAATTTAGAAAACTCCTAGCTAGGGCTATTATCAAAATCAGCAGTTGGTTACCTAAAAGAAACACAATGCAATTTTACAATTTTCCTTTCATATTTACCAATTACTATCAGCATACAAGGAAGTCTTCGTCTCACAGGTACCGTTTCTCGATCAGCATGGGACGGAGCAAAAGGGGGCAGGGGTGGACGGGGCAATTTCCTCACGGCGGCAATAAAACTACTACTTCATGTAAAGAGCATTTCAAAGTTAAAGTCTCTAGGGCAAGAATCATTTAAAGTCTCTTTCTCTCGATTAGAGAAAGCGTCAAAGTATCTCTCAAAATGGCGTCGCAGCAAGATAGGCCATAATAGCTACGAAATGACGCAATGTCGGGCAATAGCTGGTAATGGCTTAATTCTTTCTCGTGCACCTGGTTTTTATAGACAACAGTTCGAATCCAGTAGGGTCTTCCATTGGAGGGTTCATAGGTTAGCTTCAAATTGTCCAATCAAAAACGACAGTTCTCAAGCTTTTACTTAAGCATACATTATCCTTGGAGATGGGTACGCACGTTGCAACATTGTATACCAATTAGTTCACTTTCAGAGCCTCCATTGTCCGCACCTGCAAATCGACCTTGGAGTAAAGAGAAAATATGCCAGGCTGGCACGAAACCTTAAGATAAGCATGTGAACAGTTTCTGTGGAAAAGTACAGCTTCAAGCAAAAATACGCGTTTATTAGCACAGTGGAAAAACACGAGCATCTAAACCGTGAGACCAGGCAACTAGGCCAAAGCCTCCGCTAAAGTAATGCTAAACTAACGCATTTCAAACAAGCAAATCGTAGCACACATTTATGATTATGTCGGATTAGTGCAATTCTAATACACCACGTTATATAAAGCGCGCTTATAAATGTTGGCAAACTACTCTAAGGGCACATTTTGTCCCCGTACAATCTTTATTAGTTCGGTTAAAGTCACACATGATTATTTCACACTACGTTTATGCGTTAATAAATCAAAACCTTCATTTTCTGCTTCATCAATCCCTCCTCTGATGACTACTGGTCATCACACAAATTAAGCCCACAAATTTTATTCCATTAAAATTCTGTCAGTTCTCTTTTCCTTTTAGTTCCCCTAGTTTGCGCTTTGTATTCTTCTGCCATTCTTTTCATAATTTTCTCCTCCTTTCTTCTTTTAATTCTTTCCATAATTATTATTATTCCCCTTTTTATTCCCCAAATTCCAAATACACAAATTATCACTATTAAAATTCCCTCTATTATTTTTAACAATATTCCATTCCAAATTCCCCCAATCCAATGTCCCACGGAAGCAAGTCCTTTTCCAACCTTCTCCCACACTCCTGGTTCTTTCAGTTCCTTCAAATCTGCACTTTCTTTTGTTAGATTAGCAAGCATAGTTTTAATTTTCACACTATTATCCGGAATATATTTGCAGCAGTGGCGCGCACCAAGCATTTTGCAAACGCCACCATCCTTTGCTAAAAGAATGTCTAAAGCAAGCCTATTTTGAAGAGTCATAGCTCTTTCCACCGCAAGTTCAGCATCTATCAGGATTATAGCACCTGAAAACTTTGGCAACATGTTATCCACTATAGTAGACAACTTTCTTATCTTGATGGAATTCAGCACAACTCCAAATGAAGGAATCATGGCTCCAAATACATCTCCTACCACAGCAGCTGCGGTCTCTCTTTTCTGGATACGATGGGATCCAGATGTCTTTTGAATCATCGATAGGTCATCCAGTTGATAAACCTTTGGGAACACTATACCCAAATAACATCTCCCCCACCATCCCTTTGGAAGACGATAATAGGCATTATACCCACAAATGTAATATACACCTGGAATGACAGGGTCAAGTCCATCCATCATGAATGTCCATTTGGCCTTAAAGATAAACGTATGTTTACACTCACTCGCTCCTACAAAAATGTTGTCATAATAAGATTCACCTCGATATATACAAAATTTCCCTACATGCCAAGCATCTAAAGCAATTTTCCCTTGTGTCTTTATTGCAGCAAAATCATAATTATCTACTGAAGTCCTCTTATGTAATTCCTTTTCTAATTTCGCCTTCATTTGTGCCCTTCTATCATCTGTACGATCTAAAAAGCTTATTTCTACTGCAGAGAGCGAGCAGGTAAGATTTTCCCTATGAGCGTGAGCCGTTTCAAAAGGTAGCATTGGCTCGAAAAATTCCCTCATTATCTTAGCATCCCAATCTTTAGCAATTTGGCTTAGCTGCGCTATTATAGGAACATAAGCAAAGGTAACATCATAATTTGAGTAAAAATACTGTATGTTAGTTTGACCATAAAACCTAGACATTACTATACTACATGTAATCCCGTAGGTAAGAGGCATGTGGTGATATGTCACCCCTTCCTTCACTGATGTCGGTATCTGTGTACACACATAACAATCTTTCGCATCCATTGTCTCAACATATTCTGTTAGCAAGCGATAGAAAACATTATACGAAAGCTCTTTCTTATCGTGCAAGAGTCTCTCATCCAATGCTAGCCTCTTCAATGCGGTTAGTTCAGTGACGGTAACAGGAGCAAAAGTAGAAGCATCAATTCTCTCATTCTCACCCTTTCCATGCATTGCAAGCACTATTGCCATTATTATTAATACACATGCAATTATCAAGCCTATACACACATATTTACAATATTTCTTTCTATTGTTTTGCGTCATGATCTATATAGAATCAGAGAGCTAGAAGCACCTATAAATGAAACTATTTAGCAATTCAGTTACGAAGCTGAACGAGCGCAATGTTCACACAGTTTTCTTCAGGAGGCCAGTCACTTATCGGTTAGCAGCATTTGTCTCAATTCGGCAATTACTCAGTCTTTATCGGTTTAGCAAAGTCTCAGCTGGTTGTTTGTTTCACTTTAGATTGTAGCAAGCAGTATCATTTATCACCCTTTCAATCAACACTGTCCATAAAACTTTTCTTTTCTATTGGTATCTCTTCCTCTTCTTCGTTCTCGATGCTTAGAGATACAAACTCGTCAGTCCAATCGTCATTGACTGCATATGCCCATTCAGGACCGGAATACCTTCTGTTCGGTATCCTTTTCCTTTTCAATTTTGCTTCTCTTTTCGATTCTGCCTCGCTGGTACTTTCCTCTTTTGTCAAGTCTTTTTCTTCACTCGAGGTTGGTACCAC
Organism: Pleurodeles waltl; assembly: GCF_031143425.1. Taxonomy (NCBI): domain Eukaryota; kingdom Metazoa; phylum Chordata; class Amphibia; order Caudata; family Salamandridae; genus Pleurodeles; species Pleurodeles waltl. The sequence goes on along the minus strand of NC_090444.1, from coordinate 1,801,944,877 downwards.
GACAGACACTTCTTTTCTTTTCTCTTTTACTTTTGGCCTTTCTCCGTCGTTCAAACCTTCTCCAGTCCTTTGTTTTACTGGTGATATACTTAGTCTCCTCTTTGCACCGTGTCCATTCGATGGACCTGCGACCTTTTCTGTAGAAGTTTGAACCTTTTCGCTCTGTTCTGCCTTGTCCCCTCCTTCTGAGGAATCAATCACGTTCTCTTTTTCTTTTTCTGTATCGTCTGCTTCTGGGAAAGCCCTCCTCTGATCAGGCTCTCCTGCTTTTTCACCTTCTTCGAGCCCTTCGTCACCGTTACTTTCGTCAGGCTCTGTATCACTTTCAGCTGCTTCAGGTTCTTTGTCACCTTCAGCTGCTTCAGGCTTTTTGCTACCCTCAGCTGCTTCAGGTTCTTTGTCACCTTCAGCTTCTTCGTCGCTGTCTGAACTTTCTCCTTGGTCTTCCCCAAGTGAGTCGGACTCTTCGCCCTCCAATAATATCTCTCTCTCTCCTGCTCCTGCCTGTTCGCTTTCAGTTCGGTTTTGTTCTGTCTCAGCACTCAGCACTGTTTTATCAGGCACTGGTAGTTTTAGCGCTTCAACTTCCTCATCTGTGGGACACAACACTTTCTTTGTGTGACTGGCGTGAATCCAGTTGGGAACCCCCGCACACTTCACAGCGGTAGTTGTCGTCAGGATCACTTGGAAAGGGCCTTTCCAACGGGGTTCCAGACACGACTTTCTCACGTGCTTCTTTACCACGACCCAGTCACCTGCTTTCAGTGCGTGTCCTGGACCTTGGATCGGTGGCAAGGTGGTCGCTTCCACCTGGTGAGAGAAAGAGCGAACCACGTCAGCCAGTCCTTTGCAGTAGTCTAATACCATATCATCTGTAATATTCAAAAGCGCGTTTGCGGGAACTGCAGGAAGTCTCATAGCCCTGCCCATGAGAATTTCGTGCGGAGACAATCCAGTCTTTCTATCAGGGGTATTTCTCATTGACATTAGCACTAAGGGCAATGCGTCAGGCCATTTCAAATTTGTCGATGCACATATTTTCGCCATTCTTGATTTCAGTGTACCATTCATCTACTCCACCAGTCCTGATGCTTCAGGGCGATAGCTACAATGCAGTTTTTTCTCAATGTTCAGCGCTTCGCAGAGTAACTTTATCACCTCGTTATTGAAGTGACTTCCCCTATCTGATTCTAAAGAGATCGGGAATCCGAAACGTGGTATTAATTCTCTCAACAATAGCTTTGCAACTGTAAGGCTGTCATTTCTACGTGTGGGGTATGCCTCAATCCAGTGACTAAAAATGCACACAATCACCAACACATACTTCAGACCTCCATGCACAGGCATCTCAATGAAGTCCATCTGCATACAACTAAAAGGCCCGCTTGCCCTACCAATGTGGCTCGCGTTCACAACTGTTCCCTTTCCTGGGTTCATCTGCTGGCAAGTGACACATCGATGGCAAACTGCTTCTGCAGCTTGACGAAATCTGGGGTTAAACCAATCAGTTTTGAACAATCTTATCATGGCATCTCTCCCTAGGTGAGCTTGCCCATGATAGAACCGCGCAAGCTGTGATAAGAGACTGTTTGGCAAAACAAATTTTCCCTCATTTGAAACCCATAACTCATCTGGTCTTTTTATACATTGTGTTTTAATCCAGGAATCTCTTTCATCCTCCCTGACATTTTGTAATGCTTTTAATTCATCTATCGTATCTACGACCTTCAAGGCAAATGCTTCAGCTGGTTCTAGTTCTGGCTCACTTATTGAATTCCATTCGTCCCTGAGTAATATACAGTTCAAGGCACAAAATCTTGCGACTTGATCCGCATATGCATTTCCCAGAGAAACATAGTCCTGTCCTTTCGTGTGAGCACTGCACTTTACCACTGCAACTTCAGCTGGCACTTGAATGGCGTGTAACAATTCCCTTATCCTTTCCCCATTCTTCACTGGGGATCCTGAAGAAGTCAGGAAACCTCTCTGTGACCATAGTTGTCCAAAGTCATGCACAATCCCAAACCCATATTGACTATCAGTGTAAATGGTGACTTTCATCAATGCAGACAGTTGACATGCTCTGGTAAGGGCTACAAGTTCTGCTACTTGTGCAGAATAGACTCCTTGAAGCCATCCCGCTTCCACGACCCCTGTTACAGTACATACAGCGTATCCTGCTTTCAAAATCCACATCCCGTCTCTTAGACATGAACCATCAACAAAAAGAATTTGGTCATTTTCATCAAGCTTAGTATCCTTAATGTCCGGTCGGGGTTTTGTGCAAAATTCAGTCACCTGAAGGCAGTCATGCTCGACGTCTTCAGCGTTCTCAATTTCAGCATTTTCTCCAGGAAGCAAGGTTGCTGGATTCAACGTAGTGCACCTTTTCAGCTGCACATTTGGTGAGCCCAGAATAATCGTTTCATACCTTGTGAGTCTTGCTCCAGTCATGTGTTGCGTTCGGGAGCGGGTCAAAAGTATCTCAACTGAGTGAGGGACCATGACTGTTACTGGGTGTCCCATCACTATTCCTTCACTCTGAGTGAGGCTGATACCAACTGCTGCTACGGCGCGCAAACACCCTGGGAGTGCTGCTGCGACCGGATCCAAAGTAGCTGAAAAATACGCTACTGGTCTGTTTACGCCACCATGGGCTTGAGTCAAGACAGACAAAGAACATGCATCACGTTCATGGCAAAACAATGTGAAAGGCTTTGTGTAATCAGGCATACCTAAAGCTGGAGCCCTGCACATGCATTCTTTCAGTTCAACAAAAGCATCCATCTCATCTCCTTTCAGCTCAATTTGATCCAAGGCATCCTTCTGGGTCAGCTTCAGTAGAGGCTTTGCTAGAGTCGAGAAGTTGGGAATCCACTGGCGACAGTAGCCCACCATTCCCAAAAACTTCCTCACCTCCTTTCTCGTCTTGGGCGGACTCATTTGAAGTACACTTGTTATTCTTTCCTTCATTATTCTCCGTGACCCCTTCTCTATCTGGTGACCCAAGTATTTCACTTTCTCCTGACAGAACTGCAATTTGGCAGGAGACACCTTGTGTCCATTCCTTCCCAAATGGTTCAACAGGGCAATGGTATCAGCTGTGCAGCCACTTTCTGTCTTTGATGCAACCAGTAAGTCGTCAATGTACTGTACTAGGGTTGACTCGAATGGCAATTCTAGCTCTTCCAAGTCTTTCTTTAGAATCTGATTGAAGATTGATGGCGACTCAGAAAACCCTTGAGGAATTCGACACCAACTGTACACTCTGTCTAGGAATTTGAAACAAAAGAGGAATTGGCTGTCCTCATGAAGAGGCACAGAAAAGAATGCTTGTGACAAATCGATGACTGAGAACCACTCAGCATCGCAAGGGACTTGAAACATTATCACAGCTGGATTCGGTACTACTGGGCAACACTTTACTATGATGTCATTTATTTTCCTCAAGTCCTGCACGAGTCGGACCTTTCCACTTGGCTTTATTAGTCCCATTATTGGTGAATTACATGGACTGCTTAACACTTCTTTCAGTACTCCCTGCTTTACAAATTCATCAATAAGTTGGGCAACTTTCATGAGGGTATCTTGTGGCATGTGGTATTGTGGGGTCTGGGGAAAGATTGCATTGGGCTTTACAGTCACTTTCACTGGTTCCACTCCTTTCATCAATCCCACCTCTTTCCCTGTCATGTCCCACACTTCCTTCCCGACTGTTTCCCGTAATTCAGCTGGAATATCTTCTTCAGTTATCATCGGGAAAAGACAAATCAGAGGATACTCTTCATCTACCGTTTCCATCTCATCCCCCTCTACACTGTCCTCTTCTTCCCCATCACTGCTCGTCTGGATTGTTATTCCTTCGTTCGAACACATGATCGAACAACCCAATTTGCACAATAGGTCTCTTCCTAACAGTGCTATCGGGCTTGAGTCACATACCGATGTACCCCTTGATAGTTACCGATGCTGACTGGTACCGGATCTGTTATTGGGTTCGTCAGGTGCATGTTTGCTACTCCCACCACTTGAACTGTCCTCCCTGAGAGTGGCAAATTCGGTACTTCACTACTCTTAACAGTTGAACGTGTGGCTCCTGTATCAACCAAGAACGAGACACGATGACCCATTACTCTTCCCTCTACGTACGGACCCTTTTGATCAACTTCCAAGGATGCTGCAAGCACACAATCTCCTTCTTCTTCTGAGCTCTCACTCTCCCATACATTGTTTATTCCACTCTCACTGTGTAATGGGAACTGTTGTACGGTGCCATTTGTACTCATTACCTGACCCGAGACCTGTGGAGGAACCATCACTTGCTGCTGACTCATTGGTGCCAAAGGTATTTGCATTTGCTGATTAGGTACCATGGGTAACTGCTGTTGCATTGGCTGCATCTGCGTCATCTGCACACGGGGCATCTGCATCTGCTGCGGCTGCATAGGTTGCAATCCCTGCAATTGATTTACGGTCTGAAAATTTGGGTTTGGACCTCTCATTTTCGGTCCCCTCATTGTCTGAAATGCATTGACATCATTGTTTTGCTGACCAACACCTACACCTGCACCTTCCTGCACCACCATCGGGCACTCGCGTTTCCAATGACCGACAATTCCGCACACGTGACACGGCATCACCTTCTTCATTGCCTGCACACCCGTTACAACAGTGTTCAAATCCGGACCATTATTCACAAAACCTCCTCTGCCTCTGCCTCTGGCCTGTGGCTGAAACGACATGTTTCCCTGCAACTGCGGCTGCGGTTGCGGTACCTGCTGTTGGAACCCTTGCATCCCTTGCAAACCTTGCAGACCTGTCTGAGCTGCTTTAAGTTGCATCATCATCACCTTCTCTTTCAACCTTTTCTGTTTCACTTCAATTTCGTCGCTACAGTATTTCGCATAAGTCAAGACCTCGTCGATCCGTTTAGACTGCCAACAAATCAAATGCGACTTTATCATTTGACTTATTTCTGGTCTCAGCCCTTCCACAAATCTGAACACAAAATGAAGCATATCCTTCGCCTCTATTGTTTCTGTGCCACTGTAGTTCTTAAACGCCTTCAACAACCTCTCATAGTAACTATGAATCGATTCTTTAACCTCTTGGGCAGTTCGATCAATCTTCTGCCAATCCACATTTTTCGCGGCCACTTTCGTCTTCAAATGCTCAATCACTTTGTAGTACAAGCTCATCACCATAGGTGATGGTGCACCCGTCTCCCTGTCTCTTTCTGGTTCACTTGTCGGCCAACCTACAGCTCTTTTGCAATCCTCCCACAAATCTGCTGGAACCACAATCTCAAAGAGAGTATTCAGGTCTTCCCAGAGACATTTTGCAAGCTTCACAAACCTATCAGTCTGTTGATACCATTCAATCGGCTTCTCTCTCAGTTTGGGAAAATCGTCCGTAAAAGACTGAATATCGCTTCTGTGCCATGGTACATGTATTAATTTTCCCCCTGCTGTCTCCCTCATTGGTAACATGGTTACTGTTTCGCTACTCTGTGGTCTTTTCTCATTATGCTCTGTAGCACTGTCCCTCCTCTTTTCCTTCCTCTTTACCCATCTGCTTTCCCACTTGTCTAAGCACCTCCACACTTGTGCACTCTGCAGCAATTCTCTAAGGTGCGCCTTCATGCCTGCTGACCTCATGTGTTCAAAATCTGTGGCCCCAAAATCCAACCTATAGCTTCTGCTCAAGTGTTTCATCTTGTCTATGTCAATCCCGTTTCTGTCCGCTACTTCCTGCAAGCTTTTATGTACCTTGTTCACTTCTTTCGTAATCTTTGGACATAGGTATCTCAGCTCCTCTTCCGAGTAGGACTCCAACCTATTCACCCCCATAGTCCCTTCCACCAATTCTTGTGCTTCCATGTTCAGCCTCATCCTATTCAGATAATCTTCCCCTTTCCCACCGTCTGAACTTTGTGTGGAATTCAAACTGTTGAACCACTGTGTCAGCTGTTGCGCATTTACCCCCATCAGTGTAGCATTCACATCGACTGCCATTGATGGTTGCGGCAACTTTTCAGTGCTCGATGTTAGAGGTATTATCAGTGGGGGGCTCGACCTCACCAGTGTTGACTGAGCACACATGGGACTAAACTCCATCAAGGACCCAGATCCATTTGGCTGAGCCGCTATTGGAGTTATCCCTGGAGTGTTCTCTATGCACCTCCTTTCTGTCCCATTCTGCAGTATTGATCCCTGCCCGCCCATACCTAAGTTAGGCTGACTATACAAAGGTACCGGTGGACCTACAGTAATGGGTAGTGATATCGCATCCGGGTTTTGTCCATTTCCCATGTTCTGAGGCACGTTCATCCCCACACTATGGGTCATCATTGTCGGCATGCCCATCTGGCTCCCCGTCATCTGAGCATGTGCGTTTCCTCCCTGCATCTGCTTTTGGGGCATCAATAACTGAGTTGATTCAGCTTGTGTCAATGTCTGGTGGTGACCATTCTGTACTCCCCTTACGGTTTGTTCTAGAACCATTCCTCCACTATTGTCACTGCTGTAGTACCCTGGCATCTGCGGCTGATAATTTTCTGCTGGTTTCAACATGGGCACATCTGGATATAGTCTCCTAACCTGCGGTATCTGCGGAGTGAACAATAAACTCGGGTCCTTAGATCCCGATGATGCTCCTGAACTCTGGGTTTCACTGTTCCGTACCGATGCCGGAGGGGCAGAACTGGTACTTGGACCTTGTCCATTCTCCGCATAAGGTGGTGGACGGTCGTTCAGCAATTGCATTATTAACTCCTCATCCTCTAACTCCTCTTCTCTTCTCAACTTTTCCTCGTCCTCTCTATCCTTGGAACACTTCCTGTCTGTCTTACAGGTAGCTTTCTTGCCTGTCTCTTCTTCTTCCTTAGTAATTGCGGGAAACAATTTTATCCCCTGCAGTACATCTGACCTCCACACCTTCTGTGCATTATCCCACCTAGCGTCCGCTAGTGTCTTTTCTACCTTTCTCATCCTGTTCTCAAACTTATTTTGCTGTTGCTGTCTAGCCATCAGTTCCCAAATTGCTAGAGCCTCAAACTGTGCTGGCCTTGGAGGTACCTTCATGTCGTACATCGTGAATCTCAAATTCTCTAGGATCCTTATATTGAATGTCCCATGTATCGGGAACGCTACGCTCCCATGTTTCTCTGTCAGTTTGTGCCATTGCTTTAGCCAAAGACACGGAGCTACCCCCTTCTCTTCCATTACAATGTAAGCTGGTGTACCTTCGGGCGGCGTCTCCTCTCCTACGCTCGCTTTAATGTAAGACTCCCCCTTCATCGCACTCCTAAATGCTTTAAGGAATTTCATTTTCTCGTCTTTTATTTCACAAAGTTTGTAATCAATAGGTGACTTTAATTCCCGGAATACTCTTCGCTTGCCTTTCCCCTTCCAATCGAGCCCCACGGACTGCGTCCAATCCGTGCGCGACCCTTCTCTGCAACCAACCTATCCCAGCGCGGCTCCTAGTGACGTCACACTCACACACACTGCGGCTGACAAAGCCTCGCGGCTAGTCCTCCTTCACTCACCTCCTCCCGTAACAACTTCTTGCATGTATCGCGAGCTACCAAAAACTAAAACAGATCTGTCGGTTTACTACAGGAAGGGTAACACAGTTGCTTCAGGACCTTAGGGACCTTTCACTAGCCTCGGCCGCTATTCCGTCTTTCTCGGTCCCCACGTTCGCAAGCAAATCTGACCCGCAGATCTACTCTCAACTTGTCAATGATCTGTTCTAGTGCACTTAGAATCTTGTCAAAGCCCGAAGTCGAAGTTCCTTTCACTCCCTAACACCCGTACCGACTTGTTGACCATGCCCGATCAACCTACTAAACCGCCCAGACCACAACATGGATCAACATACTCCGGAGTCTCTTGACCTCGCAGGGCCCGTCTCAACAACAACAACCACGTGGACCTTTTTATGCACAAAGCGCCACATGCACTTGAAGTTCGACGACTTCCCTACTCTCACACTCGGAGTCGCACCTCCGCTATCTCTATGAAGTTCGACGACTTCACTACTTCTACACTCGGAGTCGCACCTCCGCTATCCTCAAAAAAAGAAAAATCCTCGCAACCTTTTCACACACCCTGCGGCAATAAGCTGTGCAAGCGCAAAACCCTAACTTTACTCATACCATCCCTAGTACCGCCAACGCCGAATCCACACCTCCATTCTCTCCATTCGCAAGCTCTGAGATCCCGGGAAAGTCGCGGTGGACCTAGCCCATCATCATTCTGTCAATCTATTTTATCCAAGAAAAATCTAATTCAACTTCTCGAGTGGGGTCTCAAAATGCGTAACCGTTAATTCAACACCATGTACTTTAAGACTACAGGGTCCCAAAAGACGAAACCGTCCTCTGCTACCATCTACTGATAGAGCGAACCGTAGTAATAATTTACCTGTGTTCGGACGCTCTTTAGGCCGATGAATCTTTTGACTAAGTGGGAACTCTCCGTACTCTTATATCGATCAGTCGCATCAAATCAATAATCAATAACGAACATAAGCAATACCTTGATCAACATAACACTTAACAATTAATCCAGAATACATTTCGGTGAACCCTGACCTTTCAGTCAGGAATAACCACACCAGTTTATTGCAAAGTTAGTGAATTTATTTCCCTATATTAACAAAGCTAGCACAATATATATGTGTCTCAACACCAAATGATAAACATAAATGAACATTAATAGCTGTCCATAACGGCGAAACAAGTGTAATCTATGTAGCAATTGAATCACAAGGCATTCGATAATGGCAATGCAAATCACTAATACGATAATCTGTAATGAGCTAATTGCGTACATTTAGTCAGCATAACAAGATCTCAAATTGCATCGTGCGACATATGGAATCCTCGTCTAACCTCAAATTAGCATCGGCATGTGGGACTTCATGCAAAAAAACAATTTAGCAACATAAATTTAGAAAACTCCTAGCTAGGGCTATTATCAAAATCAGCAGTTGGTTACCTAAAAGAAACACAATGCAATTTTACAATTTTCCTTTCATATTTACCAATTACGATCAGCATACAAGGAAGTCTTCGTCTCACAGGTACCGTTTCTCGATCAGCATGGGACGGAGCAAAAGGGGGCAGGGGTGGACGGGGCAATTTCCTCACGGCGGCAATAAAACTACTACTTCATGCAAAGAGCATTTCAAAGTTAAAGTCTCTAGGGCAAGAATCATTTAAAGTCTCTTTCTCTCGATTAGAGAAAGCGTCAAAGTATCTCTCAAAATGGCGTTGCAGCAAGATAGGCCATAATAGCTACGAAATTACGCAATGTCGGGCAATAGCTGGTAATGGCTTAATTCTTTCTCGTGCACCTGGTTTTTATAGACAACAGTTCGAATCCAGTAGGGTCTTCCATTGGAGGGTTCATAGGTTAGCTTCAAATTGTCCAATCAAAAACGACAGTTCTCAAGCTTTTACTTAAGCATACATTATCCTTGGAGATGGGTACGCACGTTGCAACATTGTATACCAATTAGTTCACTTTCAGAGCCTCCATTGTCCACACCTGCAAATCGACCTTGGAGTAAAGAGAAAATATGCCAGGCTGGCACGAAACCTTAAGATAAGCATGTGAACAGTTTCTGTGGAAAAGTACAGCTTCAAGCAAAAATACGTGTTTATTAGCACAGTGGAAAAACACGAGCATCTAAACCGTGAGACCAGGCAACTAGGCCAAAGCCTCCGCTAAAGTAATGCTAAGCTAACGCATTTCAAACAAGCAAATCGTAGCACACGTTTATGATTATGTCGGATTAGTGCAATTCTAATACACCACATTATATAAAGCGCGCTTATAAATGTTGGCAAACTACTCTAAGGGCACATTTTGTCCCCGTACAATCTTTATTAGTTCGGTTAAAGTCACACATGATTATTTCACACTACGTTTATGCGTTAATAAATCAAAACCTTCATTTTCTGCTTCATCAATCGCAGCCTGAAAGTTACTACACTTGTGGTGTGCTGGGGGGTTCTTTATGTTCCCAAAGATAGACCGGTGTTTGTGTGACCGTGAGCTTTATAAATGTTAGAAATAAATAAATATCTGGCGGCGTGGGCGGCAATGTTGGCCGACTTACGGAATAATCAAGGGAAGTCTGGCGAAGCGGGGGAGTGCCGGGCGTGGGTGTAGATTTACAGCCCCAACATGCACTGGGTAGTAGGAGGCTGGTATGAGGGAATATGGATGCCGTGACCCTGATATTGTGCACGGAGTTCAGGTGGCTAAACACCTCCTGGGCTGTGGATACCGTAAGCTTGATTTAAGGCCTTGGATGAGTGTAACTTACAGCCGCCGCCCTCTGATGATGCACATGAGTCCGGCAGGGGTGTGGGAAGTCCACCCTGGCCCCGGTGGGGTCCTGGGAAGGTATGGCCTGGGGCAGTGAGCCGGGCCCTGGGGGTGTGGAAGAGGCCACGTGTGTTCTGAAGCCCGAGGTCAGGGCCAGTGTCTGCGGAGGGCGGACGCAGAACATGGCGCTGAGAAGGGCGCCTGGGAGATTTGGGGGTGGTCATTCTCGGCGGGACCCCTCAAGAGATGAGCAGCAGATCTGAGGAGTGAACAAGGTGGCCGCCACGCTGATCCCTCGGCGGTGATGTCCCGTCATGCGAGCCGGCCCAAGGAGTTCAGCCCAGGCCTGAGCGCCAGGTGGGCACTGGACACGGGCACTGGACCCGGACACTGGCACTGGACCTGGGCACCGGGCACTGGACACGGACACTGGACACGGGCACTGGACACGGGCACTGGACCTGGGCACTGGGCACTGGGCACTGGACACGGGCACTGGACCCGGACACTGGCACTGGACCTGGGCACCGGGCACTGGACACGGGCACGGGCACCGGGCACTGGACACTGGCACTGGGCACGGGCACCGGACACGGGCACCGGCGGGACCGAAGCCCAATGTCTGCGGGTGCCAGGGGGGCCCTGCCTGACCCTGAGAGGGAGATCCTGCTTCACCCACCCTGCAGCTCGGGCATCCTCGGGGGCGCGAGGCAGGAGCCACAGGCCGAGCAGGGCCCATGGGGGGTGCGAATTTGGGTCTGGAGGGCAGAGTAAGACAGGTGAAGTGGCCAGATGATGGCAGACACTGGTGAGGGCAGAGTAACAAGCAGTGAGCTGCGGGGGACCTGCAGTAACAGCAGCGGCACGACCGCCCCCAGGAGTAAAACTACTTTGGGGCCAAGAGGAAGGGACAACGGATGGTTCCGGGGTGGCACAAGCCATGAGGGGGCGGACACAGGTGCGAGCCCCGAAGTGCAAAGGTGAGCGCCCAGATGTTCACAGATGCTAACCAGCCCATGAGCGCGCTAGCACAGCGCCCCCCGGTGGAGGTATTGAGGAACAGCAGTGTTTACCAGGCATAGTGACGGCGGCTGGAACCTGGGGTGGGGGCGAGTGAAGGGGGAGTCTCCAAAGAGATGAAGAGGGAGATTTACAAACATTTTGCGCTGAGTTAGAACTAAAAGGAAAATGTAGCAATGCCTTGACTGATGCCAGTGAGACAGAGAGAAACGCTAAAGACTGTCCAGTATAAAGGTTCAGGAATATGAGGGCGAGTGAGAATCTGCAGGGGCTTCTAGAGGCTGGTATATCCCAGAAATCCCTGGGGACATTAACATGCCATCCCAAGGAATGTTATCATTCAGGAGACCATGGTCAGGCAGAGAACTTTAAGAACGGCATCAATCCCAGAGCCAGACGGATGCTGATTTTCTGCTGATAAATTGTGTCCCAGATAAAGGACTTTTGGCAGGCAACGTTGAAGCTTCTCGAGGAATGCCTTGTGCCCTTTCAGCACCAATGCGGTAAGCGTAGTCAATGAACCCATCTTGGAAGCCTCTAGACATTGTGTGCCAAGAGAAGGTCCTGCACATGTTGTAACAGCACAGTTCCTCCAGTGAATTTGACCTTGTCTAAATTACTTTGTGAATTTGAGAACATTGGGATGGTGACTCTGTAACACCATCAGTGCACCTTCACAAGGCTCCCCCAGGGTTTCACTATCACCACAGTAAAAACACAATGTGTAACTTAATTACATTCAGCATGTATTTTCCCACACTCAATTAAGGCTATCGTACATTGTCTTTGTAGGAAGCGGGCTCTCTATTTAGTGCACTAAAATGAAGTACCCTGTGCAGAGTCCAGTGAATCCCCAAAGGTTTGCAGAGGCAGAAATACACAGTCTAGAGCTCTGTTTGTGGGAGTGTGTGCGAGCAGCTAGTCTTCTCTAGGAGTCGTGTTAAGCATTTGTTGTACTCACAGAGGCAATAAATGAGACACACACAGAATAAATCCAAGACCAATTTAGAAAAATAACAGTTGCTTTTATATATGCTTTGAACCAAAGAACTTCATTATAAGGTAAGCAGTTTTTATATTAAAAATAATTTGCTCTTTCAAAAATCAACAGTTCAATTTTCTGAGTCTTCAGTGTTAACCTATGGCAGAAAAACAAGAGTGCAGTTTCACAGGTAAATACACAATTTACAATCCCAGTCTTCAGGGTTTTAGACTAGCACCGGGCAAGGTTTAGTTGGTACCAAGAGTGCACCCCCAGCGGCACGGGGGCGAATGGGTGCAAAGGTCAAAGTCGGAGTCTGTGCCCAATGTTAGTCAATGGAGACAGGGGGAAATGAAAACGCGCTGCTCCCAGGTAAGTACAAGCGGTGTCAGAGGTTGGTCTCCGAGGGTTAAGATGAGCACCGGGGGAGGAGGGGAGCCATAAGGCAGCACCAAACCTACACCCTCAGCAGCACATGGGTGGTCGGGTGCAGAGTGCCAACACAGCGTAGGGTGCCCAATGCTATCCAATGGATACAGGGGGTATCTGCTGAACTGCTGCTTACAGGTGAGTAAAGTGGGGTCAGGGTCGATCTCCTGGAGTTGAGGTAAGTATAAGGGAAGCCACAAGGCAGCATCAAACTTACACCCTCAGCGGCCCAGGGGTGGTCGGGTGCAGAGTGCCAATATAACGTCGGGTGCCCACTGTTGTTCAGTGGAGAAGATGACTTTCAGAAACAGGCTGCAGGCTCTGGCCAGGAGGCCGGGAGAGGTTAACCTACAGCTGCCCAGGTAAGTAGAGATGCCAGGGGTTGTAGGGACACCGACAGTCCAGCTCCCCAAGGCCCAGGGGCTCCGGGTGCAGGGGTATCTTTTGGTGTTGGAAACAGCTTACCAGGCTGGTCGCGGTTAGGGGGGAGTCCTTGGATTTAGGCTATAGGCGTCACTGTGGAGTCTGGCAGGGGTCAGCCCATGGTGGACTCTTGGTCAGAAGTGCTGGAAAACCTTCACTGGACTGGTGGGCCACTTGGACTCAGGCCAGGGGCGTCAGGTGCAGAGGTGGTTCCGGGCAGAGGTTTCGCAGTTCCTCAGGCAGGCTTCTTCGTCTTCTTTAGAGTTTTGGAGTTCTAGGTCTTTGTCGAAGGCAGGCAGTCCTCCGAGGATTTGGAGGTCGCTGGGCTGCAGGCCAGTCGTCATCTGGGTGCAGGTTCTTTGAAGGCTGCAGACAGGCCGTTAGGGTTGGGGTCAAGTTAGTTGGTTTCTTCCGTCTTCTTTGCTGGGGCGACTTCTGTGTTGTCTGGCTCGTCTTAGGTTGACAGGAATCTGATTCTAGGGTTCATGGGTGCCACCTAAATACTGAATTTAGGGGCGTCACAGGGAGTGCCAGGTGGTAGCCAATGGGCTACTCACCTTCAGGGTGACTAAACCCTTCCTATGACCACTTCCTTTTGGAAGTAGCATAGCGGGAACGATGATGTTTTACAGTAGTGAATTTTTCCTTAAAAAATCCATAACTCCGGTTATACTAATTTGTGTTACTATCTACTTTTATGTAAAAATCTGCTCTATTTTCATAAATCGGTGTCGGTTTTCTTTCGAGTTGTCATTCATTTACTCATCGTCCATGTTGGTGCTTTAAAATGCTTAACACATGTTCCTCTAGTAAAGCCTGACTGCTCTGTGCCACACTACCAGGACTGAGCTAAGGATTTATTATTGTGAATCCAAGGCACCCATTTTGTAGTATTGTGAGACTAGTGAATAGTGAAACCTAACCAGTCTCACTGCATGCTACTCCACTTTGCTACATTGGTGTTACAGCGGTGGGACTCTGAACTTGTGTTTCACAGTATCACTTGGTCATAAGTTAAAATTTGCACGAGAAATCCACTATTGACATTAGGCCCAAATTGTGTTTTCTGATTTTTTTTCAAAATGCTTTTTAATTAGAATGTGACAAGCACCCAGGTGGCTACCATAGTAGTTTCCCACCTGCCAGCCTGCAGCTGGAAGTAATCCAAAAGTTCTAGAAGTTTAGGCAAAAGTTTTTAAAGTGTTTTTTTTGTCATTTTTTTTTTAAAAGGTCCCAACTTTCAAGTAAACTTAATGCACATTGGAGGCTGACAAGCCTCTCGACCGGCCTGTCATCCCACCTCTGAAGATCAGTGAACTAAGGCCCGTATTTATACTTTTTTAGCGCTGCAAACTTTTTGGTGCAAAATCGGCGCAAACGTACAAAATACAATTGTATGCGCCGCATTTGTGTAAAAAAATGACGCAAATTCGGCACTAAAAGAGTATAAATACAGGCTTAAGAGTGTTGTGCAAAGCTAGGAGCATTGACTATAGAGCAACAGCCTCAAAGACCAAAATTCTCTACCTTTTCCCAGACCCCCTTCACCCACACGAAGTGACAGAAGTCACTGTAGCTGACCCCCTACTGTAAGGCGATAGTAAGCATTGAAGAAGAGCTTGATCCCCTCTCACTAGAGGAGAAAAAGGTTGAACTTGAGGAAAGGAAACTAGCCCTTGAAGAAAGAAGGGTCAAGATGGGCTTGAAGCCCAACGATAACAATGGCAGCAAAGGTAACAGAGAAGAAGAGGAAACCTTTGACCCAAAGATCCCCTTAGGGATTTTCCCAATGTTTAGTGATGGTGATGCCATTGACAATTTTTTTGCAGCCTTTGTGAGGGCCTACAGAATGAGAAGGATAGATCACCAGCACTGGGGCTGTCTACTGTGGGAGTGAAGGACAGAGAAAGACTTCTGACCCTTAGTGAGAATATAGCTGAGTCCTATAAGCATATGAAGTAGACCTTGATAGCAGGATTTGGACTCACCACAGAAGAATACAGAGTTAAGTTAGGGACACCTAGAAAGGCCAAAACAAAACCCGGGTGAACTTTGTAGACTCCTCAGTCACAGCACTGGAAGGCTGGATAAAAGGCAATCCGGTGGACACTGATGACGGGCTATATAATTTAATTAAGAAAAAAACATTTTGACTTATTATACCACAGATAAATTGTCAGCATCTGGTGGTTTCTAAGTTGCCTCCTCCCAGAGAGCTGGGGAGGATAGCTGACAAGTGGGTCAAAACCACGGTGACCAAGAAGGTTCATGGTGGGAGTGTCCACAAGAAGGATGCTCAGACTTCCCAGCAGGAGAAGGTGAGCCATAACAGGGATAAAAAGGAGTTCTTTAACGCCCCCTAAAAGCTTTCCAAGGAGGGTAGGCCTGAAACTCTTCCCAGGCCGAGGGTAAGGGTTACCAGGGCAAAAACTGTGATGCTCCAGAGGCACCCGGGGTATGCTATGAATGTCAGCAGTCTGGGCATGAGAGGGGATTCAGCATGCCCCAAAACGTCCCCCAATGGTGGGCAGTCCAAGAGAATTGGGGGTTGAAGTGTACTCTGGAGAGGCCACAGGTTACACAGAGGCAGCTTTAGTTTCCCTGGGTGGAAAGCCCTGGCAGTCTTACCTCCAAGCCTGGAGACGTAGAGACAAAGGCCTACAATCAGTGGGACTGGAGTAGAGGCTCTGAGGGCTACAGGTGCCAGTGTCTCCATGGTGGCATCTGAACTGGTTTCCTCAGACCAAATGATACCTGGTGTCAGTCATCAGTTATCCAATGCTGACAATGAGGCTAATCTCTATCCAATGGCCCTGGTACACATGGGCCCATATTTATACTTTTTTTTTGCACCGCATTTGCGTCATTTTTTGACGCAAAAGTGGCGCAAACTTACAAAATATAATTGTATTTTGTAAGTTTGCGCCCCTTTTGCGTCCCAAAATGACGCAAATGCGGTGCAAAAAAAAGTACAAATATGGGCCATAGAGTGGGAAGGGGTTACTGGCCCAAAGAAGGTGGTTGTGTCCCCTGCCATCCCAGAGGAGTGTCTGTTGAAAAATGATCTGGAAAACTCTGCTTGGGCAGAAGTGGAAAGGAAGGCTCATGCAGAAATTCTGGGTTTTCCTGAGTGGGTGTGTGTGACAACCAGAGCACATGCACTATGAGTGGGAAGTCAAGGGATTGAAGAGCCTGAAATAATAGCCCAAGACGACCAGCACACGAGAAGGGGCAAGAAGTCTGTTAAGACAGCTTCAAAGAGGTCACAGAGCCAGGGTAGAGTTCTCCCGAGGGATATGCTCCAGTGCCTGAGGCGGGAACTGCAGCTGAAGGAGCCTGGCCTAACCTGGCAGAATTCCTGAGTGCAGGGGGGAACCCTCCAGAGAGGACCTATGCCAGGGGCAAAAGTCGTGTCTTACTCTTGAAGGCCTTAACAGCTCCGTTACACTGAGGTGAGGGACCTTAAACCAGGGGAAACTAGAAGACTGGTGATCCCCCAAGTGTACAGAGAGTTTATTCTGACCTTAGCCCATGACATGCCCCTCGCTGAACATCTGGAACAAACCAAAACCTGGAACAGGTTGGTTACTCATTTATATTGACCCCAGAGTTCTGACAAAGTGAGGGAGTTGTGTTGCTCCTGTGTCACCTGTCAAGACAGGGGGACAACCAAAGACTCCCTTAATTCCACTCCCAGTTGTTGGGGCTCCCTTTGAGAGTGTAGGGATTGACATGGTTGGTCCTCTTGATGTTCAAACTCCATCTGGAAACAAATTCTTACTAGTGGTAGTGGACCAGGCCACTAGGTACCCAGAGGCAATGCCCCTCATGATTGCCACCGCCCTGCAGTGGCAAAGGCCCTGCTTGAGTAGGGTTTCCTAAAGATGTGGTATCTGACACAGGGGCACATTTCACATCTGCATACCTAAAAGCTATGTAGGATGAATGTGGAGTAAGTTACAAGTTCACCACCCCCTTTCAACCTCAGATAAATGGTTAAGGTGAGAAATTCAAGAAAACCATGAAGGGTATGATAATGCGTCTCCCTGTAAAACTCAAAAGGAGATGGGATGCTCTGTTGCCTTGCCTCTTGTTTGCATACAGAGAGGTGCCTCTGGAGGGGTTGGCTTTAGCCCCTTTGAACTTCTGTTTGGACTTCTGTTTGGCCATCCTGTAAGGGGCCCCCTAAGTTTGGTGAGAGGAGGTTGGGAGAAGCCTCTTAAAGAGCCCAAGCTGGACATAGTGAGCCTGTGTTCATACATAGCACAGTACATAAAAAAGGCAAACAAAAATCTGGAGGCCAGCCAAGAGCTTGTCAAGCTTTGGTATGGCCAAAAGCCAGTATTGGTTGAGTACCAACCAAGTTAGTTGGTATGGGGGTTGGAGCCTGTGGCTCCCAGGGCCCTCCGGGACAAGTGGACTGAGCCCTATCCCATCTTGAACAAGAAAGGGGAACTCACCTACCTGGTGGACTTAGGCACCCCTAGGAGTCCTCACAGAGCTCTCAATGTAAATCGCTTAAAGCTACCCCAAGACAGGGCTGACATGACCATGCTCATGGTCACTGATGGAGGCCAGAAGGAGGAAAGTGAACCCCTCTGTGAACTGCTCTCAACCAACCCAAAAGATGGTTCAGTGCAGGGTGCTGTTCAGTCACACTCTCACATCACAACTGCAGACTGATTGCAGGCAAATACTCAATCAGTTTGCCGAGCTCTTCTCTTTGACCCCTAGACAGACATCATGGTGTGTTCATTTAAAAAAAAAATCTTTTTATTGATTTTTGGTACATATAGAAAAACAAACATTACAACATGATTGAAAGTCCCCTCAAGTAGAGTAAAGAGATCTGACATTGGCCAATTATAGCGCTTCTTGCAGGCATTATGTCCTTTTGCACTAGGTTTCTGCGTCAGCAGACTTGTGATTTGCCATTTTCATATACATCTTAATTTAAATCTATTATTACAGTAAGGGATAGGCAATTTCCGTAAGATGATACAGTGGCCCTCTAGTTACTGTCGATTTATAGGTCTCCTCCTGAGGGGATCAAACCTCCTTCCTCCCTCCCACCCTTCCCAACTAACGTTTAAGTGTCTGGTAAGAGCAATGTAGTAGCTTTTATATGTAAGAACTTGGTCTCGTCTGGGGTGGTCTGGAATGTGTTCCCCTCATGGGTGTGATTGGGGCATTCCTGTATGGGTGCTTCGCTAGAGTACGTGTTTTATGGAGGGCTTGGGGGGTCTGTGCCATACTGCCGGCGTTCCCTTATGGGTATCAGGGGTCCTGAGCTTCCTCGACTCGCAGTTCCCATTCACCTACCATTGTGCTCCATGCCCTAGCTCCATGCCCGGCATCTGGGGCAACTAGCCCCCGAGACCCCAAAGTGTCTTAATTCTGCCCGGCGTTAGATATGCTCTGTGTAGAACGTAAATATTGATTAATTTAAATCAGGCGTTTCTAGAGGCTCCCGTGGTCCGGGATAGTATTTCCTCCCACACCTGGTCTTCTATTGTTTCCCCCAGGTCCGTTTCCCATTTTAGTTTAAGGACCGACAAGGGCGGGTCATGGTAGTTCAGATCTTTCTATAGAGGGTAGTTACTGCTTTATGTGTCCCTGCTGAACTCACAAGGTACTGTGCAACCTCTGAGGTGGGGGGCTCTGTACGTCCCGCGCACCAATGTCTTCTTATCATGTTTGTGATTGCTCTATGTAGTAGGAAACTCCCCACTGGTTAACCGGTATCTGTCATGAAAGTCTGCGAATGGTAGCAAGGAGTCTGCTTCGTATAATGAGCCCAGTGTAGTGGCTCCCAAACTCTCCCAACCCCTAATCGTGCCCCAGTTCCCTTTGTGTGGAAACATTAATAAGCATCTCAGCGGAATTTCAGGGGAGTAGGGTCTGAGGCATTGTGTCTTACATAGATGTCTCCTCCAGCATCTGTGGATGACTTCTAAAACCTGAAGACCACTGGCCTTTGGGCCGACCAGGTCCAGAATGACTCCAGTCAATGAACGTAGTTCAGGAGTGAAAGGTAAAATTTCACTTTCGGGTACTGTGCGGGCAGCCATCCACCTGGTCAGCCACTGAAGTTGGCCAGCAAGGTAATAAGCTTCGAAGTCTGGGACAGCCATACCGCCCTCTTCAGTTGTCCTTTGCATCGCTGCAAGCGAGAGTCTCCGCCTGCCTAAACCCCATATGAATCCTGTGAGCATAGAGTTCAGGTTAGTAAAGAATCTACCCGGTATCCACACTGGGAGGGCTGTAAAAAAATAGAGTAGCCTAGGGAGGGCTATCATCTTTAAAAGTGCTATTCTGCCTGCCACTGAGATAGGTAGTGTAGCCCAGAACCCAATTGAGCCTTTAATACCTCTTAGCGCTCGTTCTATATTGCCTTCATAGAGATTCTGTGATTCATAGTAAATATGGACCCCTAAATATTTTAGGCACCTAGGTTCCCACTGCA
This sequence comes from Pleurodeles waltl, assembly GCF_031143425.1. NCBI lineage: Eukaryota > Metazoa > Chordata > Amphibia > Caudata > Salamandridae > Pleurodeles > Pleurodeles waltl. Next base: position 1,801,925,214 of record NC_090444.1, on the reverse strand, counting down.
GTTGTTCTATAGCTGTGGGGGGGGGGAGGGGAGGGTCCCCTCCCTCCTCGAATGGGAAGAGGCTGGATTTCTTCCAGTTCACTCTCAACCTCGATAGGTCTCCGAAGTTTTTTAGTAACAACTGAGCCCCTTGTAGGTCTCCCTCCACATTCCTAAGAAAAAGTAGAAGGTTGTCCTCATAAAGTGCTATATGATGGGTCTGGCCTGCTATGGTGATGCCTCTATAAGCTCTGCCCTCCCTAGCCATACAGGCCAGCGGTTCTATCACTATCGCGAATAGCAAGGGGGAAAGAGGGCAGCCCTGTCTTGTTCCCCTTGCAACTTCATAGCTGTCAGAGATAATAGTCCCTGTGCGAACTCTGGCCTTGGGATTAAAGTACAGTAATTTCGTCCAGGCAATAAACCAAGTTCCCAGTCCGAGCTTGTGGAAAACTTTATATAAATACCTCCATTCCAGGCCGTCGAATGCTTTTTCAAAGTCAATGGCAAAAACTGCTGCCGCTTTTTTATCGAACCCACTTCCGTTTATTAAAGCTAAAAGGCGGCGTATGTTTTGTGCTGTTTGGCGCCCTGGAATAAAGCCTTCTTGGTTTGAGTGTACTAATTAGGGCATATGATGCATGAGCCGAGTCGCTAATATTTTACTTAATATTTTATAATCTGTAGTTAACATTGACAGTGGTTGGTAGGAAGCCACATCCGTCGGGTCCTTCCCGGTTTCAAGAGCGGTATAATCAATGCTTCTCATGTAGAAAAGAGGAAAGTCTGTTTTTCGGCTGCTGTATTATATACCGCTGCTAGTTTGGGCCCTAGCTTACAGAGATCAGATAGATAGAATTCTATTGGCAGCCCATCTGGGCCTGGTGATTTATTACGTGCCATAGAGGTTACTGCGTCCTTCACTTCCGCTAGTGTGATTGGTGCCCCTAGTTCATTCGTGTCTAGTACTGATAGCTTGGGGAGTGGCAGATGGCGTAGGAAATTCTGAATTTCTTCTAGCGGGGGTGCACTTTGCTAGTGTATAAGTCTGCATAGAATTTCCTAAATTCTTCGTTAATAGCCAATTGGGAGTTCACCCGGGATCCTCCAGGTAGAACAAGTTCTACTATTACCGAACTTCTCTTGGTAGGGTTCGCCAGCCATGCTAGTAGTGAGCTCGCTCGGTCCCCCACTGCATGTGTTCGAGTTAAGCAAGCCCTGTAATCGTAGCAGCGCAACCGTTCAGTCGCTGCCATAGTTTTTCCCCTGCAGCTGTGAGTGACTCTCTGGTGTTTGGGGTTCTGGGGCATCGTCGTTCTATCTCCCTCTGACTGCGTTCAGCTTCTTCTATATCGCGCAGTAGCGCTCGTCTTTCACTGGCTGCTACCGATAGACATTTCCCACTGATGACCACTTTAAATGCATCCCGTTCTAGTAGTTTGGAGGAAGACGATCCTTCATTAGTGTAGAAGTACGTGTCTATTGTTTCGCCAATGGCGTGTTTAAACGCCTCGTCTTCTAGCATGACAGGTTGTAGTTGCCAGGTGGGTATTGGCGTTCTTGTCCGGGACTAATTCAAGCTGACTAGAAGTGGATTATGGTCTGAAATCGTTCGGGCAAGGTATTCGTTTGCTTGTACTGTCCTATGTAGTTCTGGAGAGGTGAGAAAAGTGTCTAATCTGACGTGTACGTCATGCATGTGTGAGTAGAATGAGTATTCTCGGTCTTGAGAATGTTGGGCGCGCCATATGTCTACTAGTCCCAAGTTGTTTTGCGATGCACAATATGTGTGCGCCATTTCTACTATTGGTGAAGTGGGGAGGGCGGGGGGGGGGTTGTGTGACCTGTCCAGTTCTATGTCTGCTACGCAATTGAAGTCCCCTCCCAAAATTATTGTCTCAGATAAGTGTCCTGCTAGCTTTGATGATAGGGTTGCTAAATACTCTCCTTGATTTGAATTGGGTCCGTATATACTACCTAGTGTTATCTCTTTCCCGTCTAACTTTCCTGTAATTACGGTGTAGCGACCTAATGGGTCATTAATGGTTCCCATGTGTTGATAGGGGGCTCCTGCCCTTATCCATATTATGGCCCCCCTAGCAAAGGCTGAGTAGGTTGTATAAAAAACCCTGCCCCTCCAGCGCTTCTGGAGAGCTTGGCCCTCGGTCGTATCTAGGTGGGTCTCTTGGAGCATTGCTACGTGGATTCCCCTTCTATTGAGGTAAGCAAACACTTTGTGACGTTTGGCCATGGATCTTATCCCCCTAATATTCCATGTTAGACATTTCAGGTCCCTTGCACCACCCTCAGTCTTGTAGTTGATTCCATTTGGCTCTTAATTTAGCATCTTACCCAGGACACTCGGCATAAACTGTAACACGTCTAAATAACAATAATCCCAACTCCCCATCCCAGGGTAACAGGAAATTGCATGGAATAGGGAATCTCGAGTTTGTGTAGTTTGTGTTTTACTGCGTTGTAGTTTGCTCTACGTCTTTGCACTTCCCTTGAAAAAGTCTGGGAAATTGGAGATCTTACTATTAGCTATTGTTAATTCGCCTCGCTGACATTCTTGCCGCAGCATGTGGTCTCTGTCTCTGAAGTGGAGTAGTTTTGCTACCACAGGTCTTGGGTGGGTCCCTGGGGGTGGCTTCCTGCTAGGAACTCTGTGGGCTCTCTCCAGGGCAAAGAAGGTGGACAGTCCCTCCGGGGCGACTTCTGTCCTCAACCAGTTCTCGAGGAAGTCTATCATGTTTGACCCTTCACTTTTTTCAGGGAGTCCAATGATTCTTATGTTGTTGCGCCTCACCCTATTTTCAGCGTCTTCCGCTCTGTCTTACAGTGTTATAAGGCGGTTATCCACATTAGTTAATCTGTTACTTGTTAGTGCCAACGTAGGAATTACTTCTGCTAGGTCTCTTTTGGTGGTGGATACTCTTTCTGCCAGCCTTTTGTGGTCATCTCTTAGGAGCCCCAGGTCTATGCTTAGCGTATATATCTTGACTTCCAATGCTGTTCGGGATACTGCTATGGCTTGTATCACATCCTGGAGAGTTGGTTCATTGGGTTCCGTTATTGGTGAACTATGCATTGTGAGGCCTGTCCCCTCTGTGTGTGTTCGAGGATGTGGAGGACCCCCCATGTCGCAATCTCTTTTTTTGGTGGTCTTCCCCATCTATGCGCTAGGATTGTCTTTCTTGATGATTTTTCTTTTTTTTTATTTAACCCCCCGCTGTGCAGTTCCAAGTCCTGTATTGGTGTGATACTGCTGTCACGCTGACCAACAATATAGGATTGCTTTTAGGTAATAGTTTGCGAGGTTATACGTTGGGCAGATTAAGAAGAACTTCTTATGTACACTATGGCTTCCCATTCGTTAAGTTTGCTGATTCTCAGTGGTGCCTCATGCGCTACTTTTTGCTGCGCTGCTGCTGTTCTGTTAGAAGAGATTCTAGCTGATTGTGCTGGGCTTGTGTGAACGTGTTTTATACCCCTGCAGCGTTTAGTGACTTTTTCTTGGCATAGCGGATGCAGCGTAGTGCCGGTCTCCTCTACTATATCATTCTCTTACCGGGTAATGTAGCTGCTGAACTTGTTCTCCTCTGCATCCGGAGTCTCCTTTTACTTTTTGGGATCACCATGCGCTGGTCGGGGAAGCACTTTATTCAGTTTCTTCTGGTGACCTAGAGCCTGATGCAAAGGTTCTCTAGATCGAATGGGTCCGTATATTGGCTCCCTGAGCTTTGTCACTCATCCGTGGGTGCTCGCTCAGTCAGTGCTACTTGTTCACATGTGGGATCCTTCCTTGAGTCTGGATCATGTTCTGGGTCTCGTGGTCTGCCCTCAGGATTTTCCCCTTCTCCGCTGATGTGGAAACTTCGTAGTCAACGGGACTCTGTGTTCACCAGGTGCGCCGTCTTATATTTGCGCTGCCGGGTTCCGCTGCCCAATGGCAGCCGACGAGTTCACGAGTCTTCGATTTGGGCGAGTTATAAAGAGTTTCTGATGTAACATATGGAACCACGTTTTTAGAACTTGTTGATCCACAATGGTGTTTCAAGCGTTATATCTTGAAGTGCGGTTGCTGAGTTGTTTATAGAGATTTCAGCTGGCTGTGTTGAGCACGTGTGATCAGTGTTGCAAGCCCTCTCATCGTGTAGTGACTTATACCTTAGACATCAGACGTGCCGCAGCTCTAATCTTCTCTGACATGCTCTTCTCCTTCCTGTCCTTGCTACTGCAGTGCTCGCTCTCTTGTACAATGGGAAGCTCCCTTTTTCTTCATGGGGTCGCCGTGCGCTGGTCAGGGAAGTGCTCTGCTCAGGCCCCTCTAGTATCATCGATCCTGGCGCTACTGCTCTCCAAGCCGCATGGGCATGTCCTCCGGCTCCCTCTACTGTTCCACCTGCCCACATGCGCTCACACTCTCAGCTCTGACGGCTCGCGCGCAGGACCCACTGTAATATTTGGCCCGCAATCTAGGTCTCAGAACCTGCCCTCAATCTTGACCTCGGCACAGCCGTTGAGCTGCCCTCGCTGCCGGTGTTCCTCAGGAGGGGAAGCCTCGTACTTGCGCTGGCTATCGTTGACACCTGCTGGCGGCCACCATTTTGAATGCGCCGCCAGTCGCAGCAAGAGGCGACCTTCTGGGTCTATTACGCCACCTTTAATGCTGCCGTTGGTAGTTCCCAGATCTCGGGGGGTCAACGATCCATTCCCCCCTTGAGATCGTTTCAGGATGTGCTTTGGCGGTGTGGATGCAGTCGTGGGTCCCGGAGCTCCTGTAGTCTGCTGCCTACGCCATGCTGGTCTTGGCCACGCCCCCATCATGGTGTGTTCATAATGTAGATTTACAGATTGTTTGACTAAGTCAAAGTCTCCGTCAAAGTTGAAGTAAGCAAGATGCTAGGGGTGATTGAACCCTCTGACAGCCCATGGGCTAGCCCAGTGATAATGGTCCCCCAAACCCACTCAAAAGGATGCAAAACCAGGCATGATATTTTGAGTGGATTACAAGAGTTTAAATGCAGTCATTTAAACTTAAGTACATCACATACCAAGAGTAGATGAAGTGACTGACAAGTTGGGTGCAGCCAAATTCTTAATTACCTTTGATTTAATTGGCAGATCGGACTCACCTAGTGAGCAAAAGAGATCTGCTGTTTCAACACCAGAAGAACACTTTCAGTTTAAAGTTATGCCCTTTGGCTTGAAAATGCATCGGCCACTATTCAAAGGTTGATGAATCAAGTTCTTTCAGGACTGGACAACATTAGTGCAGCATATCTGGATGATATTGCTCTATTCAGTTCCACCTAGAAGGATCACCTGAGAAATGTTTTACAGGCCCTGCAGCAGGTAGGTATAATGGGGCAGATTTTAGATGTTTACGTGGATCACCTTGTAGGTGGATGTCAAGTGCAGACCTTGCTGGATTTGTAGGCTTTCAAAACCTAGACCCAAGTCAGGGCTTTCATTGGCTTGACAGGGTTTTACAGGAGGTTTGTGAAGGGGTATGGCACCATTGTGGGCTCTCTCACTGAACTTACCTCCAAGAAGCAGCCTAGGAAGATCATCTGCCCCACAGGATGCCAAAAGCCATTTGCCTCCCTGAAAGAGGCTATGTGCTCAGCACCTGTCCTAAAAGCACCAGACTATGGGAAAGAGTTCATTGTTCAAACAGACTCTTCTGAACATGGGATTGGGGCAGTGTTGTCACAATCAAATTAAGAGGGCCAGGATCAACCAGTTGCCTATATCAACAGGTAACTCCTCCCTGGAGAAAAGTGTTGGAATGCCATTGAGAGGGAAGCCTTTGCTGTGATTTGGTCCCTGAAGAAGCTGAGACCCTACCTTTTTGGGCCCAAGTCAAGGTTCATACTGACGACAGGCCTCTCAGGTGGCTGATGCAGATGAGAGGAGAGAACCCCAAATTATTGAGGTATTCCATTTCCCTACAGGGTATGGACCTTTCAGTGGAGCACAGACCTGGGACTGACCATGCCAATGCAGATGGCCTTTCCACGTTCCTCCACTTAAATGATGAGAACTACCAGGGTAGAGGTTAGTTGCTTGACACCTTTCATCTGGGAGGTGGGGGGGGTGCATATAGGAAAGTTCCCTTGTATGGTCACCTCCACAATATTGCCCCAATGCTGGTAGTTATTACTCTGAAAGTGCTCTGTAGCCTGCTATGCAGGCCTCACTGTTGGTGCTTTCTCCCTAAATATGATGTATGTGAATTAGTATCCCCAATTGGCAAGGACTTTAACCCCCTTGAAAGTCCCTCGTAAATGGTAGAAGTAGTACCCAGGGCATGGGAGTTAAAGGGGTCACCAGGGCCTGAAGCACTGTTTGTGCTCTCTGAGTGAACCAAGTAAACAGACGAGAACAGGCCTGCAGGAGCAGTGCAGACTGCTCTAATTCGACTTTACCCTCACCATATGTGGCAAGGTCAAAGCACTATTTTTAATATATTCCAGTCACCCCTAAGGTAGACCTCTTGAGCCCAGGAGGCAGGGTGCATTATATAATGGTGTGGACTTATAAGTGCAAGCTTATATGGCCTTATAGTGGCCTGCCTGTAAGGGCTGCTGTAAGTGGTTAGGGGGGCCATAGACTAACATGGGCTGGCTCCTGGTCTTCCTGAGGTCACTGACTCCATTATGGCCCCCGCTGAAATATGTCATGTTTGGTATCAAACAACTTGGCTCATTAATCCTGACTTAATTCCAGTCAGATGACATGCACCCAGGTGACTACCTTAGAGGTTGCCCATCTAGTTGCCCTGGCATTTCCTGTGCCCTTGCTGGCAGCATGCAGCTGCTGCCACCAACACAGAATCTGATTACTGCCAAGAGGTGTGGACACTCCCAGAAGTCAGAAACAAAGGCCTCCCTGGGCAGCAGGTGTCATTTCCCTCCCTGACAGGATGGCTAGTGAAGTGGCACATCAAGACAGCGTGCTTCAAAGCCCACACTGTCACTGATATGCAAACAGGCGACCTCCCAAAGGAGGACAACACACTTCCCCTACCCCCCAGGCAAATTTGTACCCTGGGCAAGCAGGAAAATTAGGTAGTCAGGAGGCATACGTCCCCAGAAGGCTAGTCACACACTTATGGTGGCTACCTGGTCTGTACAGCCAAGGACGGGTTCTGCCATTTTGAAAAGCAGTAGAATAGAGGGCTCTGGGTAGAAAAGTTAGCACACACCTCCGGATGTGGTCATCTCGGGTGTGGACTAGCCGCTGCGACTAGTAGCCCATTGGCTATGTGCACCTATACCCCTAATATTAGGATTTAAGGGGCATCTCTAGCAAAAGAACCTCTGATCTGATTTGACTTGCAAACAAGTAAAAGAAGAGACCTGAGACTGGAAACGCAGGACCTCTACAAAGCAAAGTTGTAATAACCTTCACCTGTGGCAAACACCATACAAATAGCACAACTGCGATTCGCCCTGGATCAGAGACTGGTTCCCAAAGCAAGAGGAACTTCTCTGAGCAGCAAAGACAATTCCAGAATCCCTTGGAGTAGACGTATAAGTCCCTGCAGCCCGCAGGCACCGAACACTCCTGGAATGAAAGAATCACTCACCATCAGGCCTGCTGAGGAATTGCCCAAAAATAAATGGTTTAGTGCATTTTGGGAAATGTAGTCCAGATCTCCCCCGGGCTCCAGGATGAAGTAACTCAAAGCTGAGCTTGCCGCTGCCAAGGCTTGTTGGTGGTCAGGCCAGCTACCACTACCGTTGTTCGACGCTGCACCTCAAGAGAACCCCACAGCATCTTCAACTCAGCACCTCAGAGGCTCAGTTGTTGAGTTTTCTTGTCCATTTCCTCACCAGCACCGTCCGATGGGTAAAATCAGCACTCCTGAGGCTCCCGCTTCAGCACTAAGAACAGCTAGGGCAACTCGCACCCGGGCCCCACGAGCCTGGTAAAACAGAACTGACTGTTGTGGCTTGGTCCTCAGACCCGCATCACCTTAACCCCCAGTGGCTTGCACTGGAGTCGACCTGCACTTGACTGATTGACACTAGCTGTTTTCTCCATTGACCGCAAATTTAGACACCAAATCAAACATAATCAGTTAAGTATAACCAGAGTTATTGATTTTTGAAGGAAAAATAAGTCAGTGCAAATTCCTGCTGCAAAACTTTAATGTTGCGGTCAATGGAGAAAACAGCTAGTGTCAGACTTATTTTTCCTTCAAAAATCAATAACTCCGGTTATACTTAACTGATTATGTTTGATTTGGTATCTAAATTTATATAACAATCTTCTCTATTTCTATAATTTGGTGTTGGATTTCTTTAGAGTCAGACCTTTTACTTATTGTCCATGTTGGTGTTCAGAAATGCTTAACACATGTTCCTCCAGTGAAGCCCGACTGCTCTGTGCCGCACGACCAGGACTGAGCTAGGGGTTTAATTGCGTGAATCCAAAGGGCCCAGTTTGAGGTATTGTGAGTATTGCATAGTGAGGTCTAACCAGCCTCACTGCAGAATACTCAACTTTCCTACATATTATATGTAATATTTAGGTTCTTCAGTTACCCTATAAGTGTACGTAAGGGTACTTCCTGAAGGAACCGCTGTTCTTTTCATTGCTTTTGTATCCATTTTTGTGGAGTTAAAGGGGCAGACCCATGTATGCTTGTTGTTTCACTTCACTGAAGCAAGTCCTCGCTCAAGCTCCATCTTTGGCTTTCCCTCATTGCTCACTCATTCTCCCCCTACTGTCATGAGACAGGCAGCTTTGCCTCTGGTGGACTGACAGCAATGCATGGCGACAAGCACCGCCTAGTAGCATATTACAGCAAGCCCCTCGACCCCACAGCCACTCGCTTACCGCCGTGCTTGGACGCAGTGCCCATGGCTGCCACCAGAGTGCAGGTCTCCAAGACTGTAGTCCTGGGGTCTACCCTCACTGTAGCCATCCATGCTCCCACAACCCAACATTTATTTAATGCCTGACTCAGTCGATATGAGATCCTATTGTATTCTGCAGGTCACATTACTTAAGCCCGGTTCTGAAAGCTCAGTCTCTTAGCTGGCCCCCAGGGAGGTGAGCAGCAATGCTTCCTCAGTCACATCCCACCCGGTGATGGCTCGTTGCGATCTCACAACTGTCCGGTTGAACAATCCTGACCTGGTATTGATGTGGGTGACTCTTGTATATGCAATGACCGTCCTTCTCTGGAAGCCAGTTAGGCTGTATAATCCCAGAATGAGGTCACACAGAGCAACCACTTGCCCGCTTTCTTCTTGGCTCAGGTGGCTCAACTTGATGTTCTCACCAGAGCTTGTATTTTGGCCAAAGAGACAAATCAGCCAACATCTGCACTGACCTTGTTATGACTTCTGAGCTGTACATGGGTGCAGACATTTGTGGAAGCCACGGAGGTTCTACATTCCCATTGGTGGGTGGGAGAGGACGAATAAAAATGGCCCTTATGTAACCACCCTGTTGGATCCCCGTCAACTCCCCTATGACATTGCTGTCATGAAGTGTGCAGCCCACCAGTATGCCCATGATGAAGTTACTTGTGGAAATGTGTTGGCTGATTCAGCGGCTAGAGCTGTGGCCCTGTGCAGTGGCACCTGTCAGCAAGGGGTATTTGCTGCTAGTAAAATGATTGGTCTCCCAAAGCTTCCCCGTAGTGGCGCGGCAGTATTGCAACACCGGCACCATTTGTGAAGCCCACGATGTAAGGAAAGCAAACAGACCTACACAGGCTGCACCACCAATGGTTCCATATGTGAATACACATATAGATTTAATTTGCATGCCTAAATGTCTCAAATATTATTATGTGCTTATCGTGAATTGTAGTTTTCAGGTTAGGTAGAAGTTAAAGCCAATGCAGAGGCAGGAACAGAAATACAGCTAAATGATTTTATCCCTTGGTCTGGCATGATACAAAACAGAAACAGTGATCATGTGCGACACTTGCAAGGCCCTGAAAATACAATAGAACTTCCACTGTGCCCATCACCCACATCAGCAGAGGGGTTGAGAGCAATAATGATGCATCGGGATCTGTGCGGTAACTGGCCACCAATGTCTTGAGGCATTGCCCATGTGAGCTACTACAGATAGGAGAACAGGCCTTACCCGCAATAGCCCTAACGTGCAGACAGATGGGACTCCCTGTCCTGCCATTGGTACCCATGTCTGCGTTAGATCTGCAGTTGGGTGATGATGTGGTCTTGCGGTATCGCTGTGCTTTCATAAGTTGTGTAAATACCTTCCATTCACGGGCATCAAGGTCTTTGCCCAAAGAACCCAATAAGGCCTGTCATGAACCTCAGCCTGGGTACCGGGTGCGTAAGTGCATCAGAGAAAGGCGGCATTGCAGTCTCATGGAAGGGCACCTTCTCGATAGTACTCACCACCGATACAGCGGTCAAATGGCAAGGCACCATGGGTGCACCCTCCAACTCTAAAAAGACGTGCTCTGGTTGAGGAGTGGAGCCAATTGTAGGTTGCAAGTGCTGGAAACCTCTCCCCTGAAAGGAAGAGGATTTGCCACTATAAAATGAAAATGTTTTGTGGTCCTACCCATAGCATCTCCGACCGATGAAAACAACTGCGTGAAGTAGGGCATGCATGGGGTTGGGTACCAGGACTGCACTTTGCCACCACAGGAAGGCCCTGCTAATACTGCACCGCTCCTCCCCAGCCGGGGCACAGCCAGAGAGCTCTGCATACACAAGTGGTATGGACACTGAAATAATAGCTACATATAATTTTCACCCTTGATACCCTGGGGATACTTCAATCCCGCTCAGAATCCCAAGTCACCTCCTGCATTGCATAGAATGTTTCTGTAATAACAGAAGAGTGTGAATAGGTAGCTGAAGAAATGTTGGGCAGGATATTCCCTTGGAAATAATAATTCTGCTGCTAATCATTCCATCCTTGTCTTACTTGATAGTACCAGCTTCTCTGTAAGTATGATGTAAGTGTCTTCAGATTGAAAGTCGATGTGGTGTTGGTTGAGTGCATTCAACCCCAAAGCACTTTGTAGGGATCCCAAGTGATGGAGAACAGAAGGTCCCCTGGTCACATAATATCTGAACATTAACTCTCCCACCCTGGAGCGACAAGGGTTAAACATACCTGCCCTCCATCAGAGAACCACCTTCTTTAAAGATTCTACCCATCTCTAAGCCCCACACACTGTCTCTGCCACAAAAACAGCCCTGCACCTGGGGCTCTAGATTAAGATGCGAATGTACATTTCACATTGTGCCTATCGTGCTGATCTAAGTTCCTTGGTACAAAAGAGACTGGAGGGGGCTCTAGAGAAGGTCAACACTTGTTGCCATCGTCAAGTATGAAGAAGTGTGCTGGGAGGCGAGGAAAGACTTTTTAGCAGCAGCAATTTACTTGTTAACAGTATTGTGTGGACGAGGAAGCAAACAGACACTAGGGGAAGGAGGACAGGCTGCTGAGGTAGGAAATCATAGGGGAAGGTGAAAGGGAGTTAGTAAGGTATGTACAAATTGAACCTAAGGTTGCTACTTTGCTCAAAGGGGCTGGTCAACTGCATTAGAAGAACATATAATGCAACTACAGGCTTAGGAAACTCAACTTTGGCCTTTTAAACGGCCTTCACTCCCTTGCAAACACCACTCTCTCAGTTTGCCAGTGGCCATGTGCTTTGTGACCTGGTGAAAAGTGCACATTCTGCTGTAATAGAAAGGTTACCTGGGCTTCAGGTGGGCACTTGCCTTGATTCCATCCACTCGCACCATTAATGGCCTTCCTGCAAACTGGAAACAGACACACAAGTGCTGAAGGGCATCAGAAGTGCTCAATGGAGTTTGCTGTCTACAATGCCTGTGAGGGGCTTCAGCTGGTGTCTCCGTTGCAGTTTGGAAATAGATCCCACATGGTCACCTCCACCTGTGCATAACACGGTCATCCATCAACTGCCCCCTCGACAGCATGAAAGCTGTGGGTTTGAAACTACCCCTGAAACAAGCTTCTCGACCTGGAAGCTAAGTGCAACTTTCCAATGGTCTTTGGAAACTGGTTCATTTTTAAAGATGCAATTGACAAAACACAGGGGCAGTGTGAGGTACCGTAGGATGTCTGCCTCGGGTCCCTTCTGCACTAGGGCACTCTTTTCTTGTTAGTCCTCAGTGAAATGCTGCAACCATCTGGCGAATTCCCATAGACCCTTCTTGTACAATGATAGTGAAATAATGAATACAGGGAAAAAAGTTAGGAAACCGGTAGAAATAATGAGAACTAAACTGGGTGCTAATATGAAAGCAATGACCCTTATTCTTCAGTCAAGTGATCAGTCATTAAAGATTTCAGAGCAGTAAGAAACAGGGCAGATGGTCATTAACACAATTCAGAAGGAAAGGTGGTAGAACTCCCTTTTTATCCGGAGGGGTTGGGGATTTACGTTTACCGTAAAATTATGTTTCTTCATAATGTTATACATGATCCCTGTGTAATAGGACACATGCTGTATGACAGGGGTCAGGGTTTTTTAGGGGAAATAGTACGCAGGAAGTGGAAGAAAAAAGAGGGGTGGGATTTAATAAAGAGATGGAGAAACTGATGGGCATTAAAGATGCTTTTAACTGTGCTTGAGGAAACACAAAAAGAGGATCTTGGAAAATAAAGACACAACTGCCCATGCTGAAAGGGAAAAAAATGCATGTGTGGAGATCTAACTTGGTCTCCTATGACCCCCTGACCATTGCTCCTCTCCTCAACACCTAGAATATCTGTGCGGGTCACTTTACATCCTGTGTTGATCCTGGGAGCATGGAAGCTACCCATTTCTGCTTTGAGACGTTGTTGAGTTTTTGTATCCATTTCCTCCCCAGCACCGTCTGAGGGGTAAAATCAGCACTCCTACTCTCCCGCTTCAGCACTAAGAACAGCTAGGGAAACTCTGCACCCGGGCCCCACGAGCCGCATGACGCTCAAGAGAATTTAGGCCCATATTTATACTTCTTTTGCGCCGCATTTGTGTAATTTTTTTGATGCAAAAACGGCACAAACTTGCAAAATATAATTGGATTTTGTAAGTTTGCGCCGCTTTTGCATCAAAAAATGATGCAAATGTGGCGCTAAAAATGTAAAAATATGGGCCTTAGTCTAGCTCTTGGAGAAATTCACAAGGTGAGGAATCTGTGGTAAGAAGTCTCTATCAATGTAGAATAGGTGTCTCCAACCAGTCGATCGTGAGCTACTGGTAGCTCTAAGACAACTTTAGAGTAGCTCACAGCCTGGAGTTAAATAAGCACAGGGTCACACTTCCCTTTTAAAGGGAAGGCTGTGTTTATTTTACAATATTATCTTGAGGCTGCAGACAGCAGGGCCTGATAATGAGCAGTGCTGGAGTCCATTTTATGACCTGAGGGCACAGAGGTGAAGAACTGAAGCACTGAAGCTTTTAAATCTTAACTAAATGTCTTGTCTACTTGTGTAAGAACAAAATGATGTTTCTGAATGCATTTAAACAGGAGAAAATGAGGTGTTAAATGAATGATTAAGGTAACTTTTCAATTTTAATTTTGTCCTATTTCAAACTGCCACATTTACAAACAGCAGGCCTCTTGCTCCTTGGGGCCAGTAGATACTGTGCTATATTTATAGCTGAAAAGTACAGTCATTTCTTTTTTAAATCAGAGAAATTTAAAGTGAAGAAAAATATTTATGTGAAATAGACTCAATTATTTCTTAATATTTTCTTTACTCTAACTTCCTCCCATTTAAATAAATGGCTGTATTCTTGTGTTATAAGGGTGGCACTACAAGCCTCTGGGTGGAAGACGCCTGATGTTTGTAAATGCAACACTGACATTTTTAAAGTGCAGAAAAATGTTCCATATAATAAATGAATGTATGATGGAACAAATAATGGGAAAACCACACAATGCGTGAACAACGCATTGTTTCCATGCATGCCTTTACAACGATTTTTCATTGTAAATGCATGCCTAGTAAAGGCATGTGTGGAACGGCATGCGTGGTTCTAGCATGCCACCCCCCCACCCACAAAACATAACTTCTCGACCCCCCCACCGGCCCAAAAAACACAAGTACCCCAAAACCCCCACCCACCCTAAAAACACAATTACCCCGACCCATCCACCCGCCCGAAAAACACAACTACCCCAATCGCCCACCCGCCCTAAAAACATAACTGCCTGACCCCCCCACCCACCCTAAAAAACATAACTACCTGCTCCCCACCCACCCTAAAAACAATACTACCCTGCCTCCCCACCCGCCCTAAAAACACTACTACCCCAACCCCCACCACCCACCCTAAAAAACATAACTACCCCGACCCCCTCCCCCTTAAAACAAAATGTCCCAACTCCCCCAACCCTGCTCCAGCCCCACTTACCTGACCGCGTCCTCTCCCGATGCACTCTCCCTTTTTCTCTGCCTTAACCACGCAAGTGCGTTGTTCAGCACATGCATGTTTAAGGCAGAGAAAAAGCCCTGCATTGTTCCGTCAAGCGTCGTTCCGCTTCAATGTAAATGACATTGTTGTTCCAGATGTTTCCCATTATAAAGATTTTTGCAGAACACTATTATGCACTTTAAAGTTTTCCCATAAAAAAATGGCTGTATGTTTGTGTTATATATATAACGGTTCCACATATAGGGAAAGGTATGTCATGTGCCACAAGTACATATGACACAGGCTCTCTTTCACCTGTTCACATATGTCCCATTTATACGCACACAAGACCACGCTCTCACTGGCACACGTCAGCCCTGTCATAGTGCCCCTAGTCAAAAAGTATTTTGTTCAAACCATAGTTTCTGGCTGTATGGACATTAGACTTAGTCAGTGAGCTGGGCGGGGAGTGTCTAGTAACACTGCACGAGTGCCTTGGCCTTCTGTAGCTCACAATGATTTTCACTGATCAGAATTAGCTCTCACTACAGAAAAGGTTGGAGACCCCGATGTAGAATATACATTTGGATTGAAACGGAGGCGTGTGAGATGTGGACCGGTGCTGCACTGTGCAGAGTATTCTCTCTCTTGATGTAAATACCAGTGGTAGTTATCTAATTCTTTGCCAGAATTTGATAAACATATCCATAAAGAATTTTAAATTGTTTCAGAAAAGTTTATGGAAGCCTTGACCAGGGAGTTGCCTGAAATTAAATTAATATGCAGTTTTGTTTAATAGATGTGGTAATTTGTGTCCTTACACATGGGCGTCAATTCACCAAACAGCCAGGGGTAGTGGAAGTCACATCACACACCAATCCATGACATTTAATTTAACTCACACACACACGCTTCACATACACACATATTCACACACTCTTTCATATAGACACACTCTCGCCCACAAGCATGCATACAAGATACATTTAAAAACATTTTTTTACTTACCTTAGCTGCCAGATAGGGTCTTATTCCAGCTTATTGTACTCCATTTTCTATTACACAAATAGTGAATAATATAATTTGCTCTTTGGGTAGTAGAAAATTGACAGGAAACCATTAAAGTGGGCCCACAACCAACGTTTATGAGGACGAGCTAACCTGGTGTTCTAAGCACTCATTTTGCCACCGCTGAGGTCAGGGGTCGCAAGGGGCAAGGCAGGGTCGCAGCTGTGACCCCTGGCAACCCCTAAATGACGTCCATGTCCTTACATATCCACTAGTCTTGAAAAGTACATTTGTGAGTGAAGCTTGTCAGTAATATATAAGCACCAAGGGGCAGATTTATGGAGAGTGGGGTGGCACTGAGTGCAACGCCACTTTCCCTGCGCCCCTCAGCACCCCCCTACCGCCACCGTGTGTGCGCTGTCTTTAAAATACGGTGCACCATGGCGCAGGGTAGGGGGCAATTGCATCATCTTTCATGACGCTATTGATGTACTCTGCAGGAGTAGCGACTAAATATTGGCGCTACTCCTGCAGAGTACATAGGGCCCCATTCTAAAGAATGGAAGCCCCCTTTCAACGCCTGCTCTTGAGCAGGTGTTAAAAGTGCTGTACAAAATGGCGTACGTAAATCTCATAGATTTCCCAGTGCCATTTTTCAGACTACCCTAACTGGGGAACTCCCCCTTTGCATACATTATGCCTGGCGCAGGCATAATATAGCGCAAAGGGTTACAGGGTGGCGCAATGCATGCGTTGAGCCACCCTGTAAATACGGCGCAGGGATTTTCACCTCGTTGGGCCACATTAACGTCAGAATAAATTACGTTAATGTGCCACAAGGGGCTATTAAAATGTCCCCTAGACTGTTTTCCAGCGTGTTTGTGAACTGCAGCGAACTGTGTTACTGTTCGAGAAAAGAAAGAGGAGTGTGAACATTGATTTGTTATACTTAGTATTTTATGCATGTCACTCTTGAGAGGGCAGTCTCTTCGAAGGCCCAGCAGAGACCACTTCTTTTCCGAGGCACAGAAGAGCAGTGACACAACAAGCTTGTTTACATTAGAACTTTATAAAACTTCCATAAAGAGAAAGTCCAGCACAGGTTCTTTCTGTCAGCATCAAATGGAACAATATAATATTTATATATATAATTTATATAGAGACTTTGTTAACAAATATACAAATTCTAATAAATACGGTTTTCATAAGTAGTCAGATATCTATATCTACTGTAGCGTGATGTGTCTGAGCAAAGGATATTTACTACAAATATTGACAGGTGTGGGAAGTCTCCTTAGGTGTGAGTTCAGGGAACTCTGGGCTCGGGAAGTATGAGTGGAAGGGTGTATGACCCATTTCTTAAGCTTAGCGGCTGACGGCGGCATGGGGATACTACTGGAGGAAAAGGACTTGATTGACAGGCGTATAATATAAAAGGCTTTGGGCAAAGCCTGGATAGTTCTTGAGGGGAAGGGTATTGCACTGGTAGTCAATACAACACATCTGGGAGGATGAACACTGCACAAAATGCAATATATCTTGATGAAATGTATAGAGCATGTGGAATTCTTTAAGATGATGTGTAGGTGAAGTTTAACAATGGGACATTTCTTTAGTCAAGAATGGACAGGAAATTAGATCGATCTGGATTTTGAGTACGCCTGAAGAGAAGGGCATTACTTGAGTTGAGACATGTCCTATTAAGGCAGTTAGACATGTCTTGAAAAGAGTAGGGTAAGGACTGGGGTATTTCTTGTTTTGAAGGGTGAGTGGTTTGTGGAAGGTTCTTTGAATTAGGTTGGATGCATTTTAGTGCATTTTTTTCTTGGGTGGGTCTGGCACCACATGCAGTTTCTCAGTGGCCATTCATGGAGTTGGACATTTCATGCTGAGCGAAAGTGGTGTATGGGACACCCATTCACGTGGAGGTTTTTTGAGTTACTGGCCATTTGGAAAAATACTAATATGATGCACAATGAGTGAGCTACTGAATGTCTTAACAAGTTAAAGGGAAGGTTTGAATAGGTCTGAAGGTAGTAGTTGAGTGAGAGATGCGTAATTGCTCAAGATGAGCATTGAGGGTGGCATTTTCCCTGTATTAAGTTGAAAGCTGAGCCTCATGATGGTGGACACAGGTCAGGGAATTGGGTGTGAATTTAAGATGAAGGTTGACTGAGGTGTTGGTCAATTCTTAAGATGAACGTCAACAAAACTGTTGGATGTTTCTTAAGCTGAAGAGTTTATCATGAACAAGGGCCATCTCTGAAGAGGAAGACTCCATCAGATGACCTTTGGGAGTAGATGACGGATGAGTTGGGTCATATCTTAAGTTTAAGGATAAGTTGGTAGTAGCACACTCTTTAAGACGAAGGTTTAGTGTGAGACTGGACCCTCCTTAAGATTACACTTGAGAGAGGCAAAGGTTAATTCTTAAAAGGAATTTTGTTTAGGACGTCACTTAAAATTAACCTTGAAATGAAAATTAGGGACAGTTAAAGCCATTTCTCAAGATAAAGTTGAGGAGCAAGGTAATTTGCAAGATGGAGACTAACTGAGGAGTAGAATGAGGACTGAGTGAGGTATAGGATTTTTTAAGTTGAAGATCTAAAGAGTATCTTTTGGCAATAGAAGGTGGGCCAGATGGAGAACTGTGTTTTTTAAGGAAGGCAGCCGTGATAGCTTCTAGGACTTCTTAGAAGACAATTGTGCAGTCTCATCAGCAGGTGTGCAGCCTGCCTCACGAGAAAGAAAAGTGCAGGGCAATCACATGAGATGGTGTGAGTCCCATTCTGTTTCGTACGATGATGAAGTGAATGCAAAACCTGTTTCTCCGTACGTAGGGAAAGGTGCACAGCCTGACCTACAAGGGGTTTGGCGTAAGCGCTCCATCCTCTGTGGGAGGGGATATAAGGCCGGTCTCAGAAGTGGATAAGGAATGTTGTTCTACCCTCCCACATGGTGGAGAGTTTTGTAAGGCTTGTCTTGTGATGGGCGTAGAGGCAAACAACATGCAGCCAGTGGGATCACCATAGTCAATTGACAATTCAAGTCACAAATACAAGCACACAAACAACCCATCATGATGGAAAGAAAAGGGCAAACAAAATGGTATGTGAGCTGCACATGAAAGCGATTGTGCTAAAGTACTTTTTTGACTGTACAACACTTCCAGTGACGACTAAAAAGGTGCACACAGGCTCTTGTGCTTCCAGAGGATGAGGAGGATGACCTGGCTACATCTCGGTTTCCGCAAACAAGTTGTCTCCCAGACCAGAGGTCAGCAGCACCATCTGAGAACTGGAATCTAGGAATGAAAGAGAACACAACATAGTGGTGAGATACACTAGAAGGCGAGCAGAGTTCCCTTTTTTCCCCCACACTGGTGTGAAACTGGGATCGGATATCTTTGGCAGCAAGAGATCAACGCATTGCAGCTAGCACAGTCGCTGGTGGCGGCACCGGGCTGTGTGTGGGAGGTCAGTTTTTACACAACAAGGCTGCAATATCAAGTTGTTCTATAATGAATTCTAAGCAACCAATGTATGTATTAACACTCGAACACGTATGTGCTTGAGGTCATACCTAATTTGGTTTAACATACCTTGGAAGCAGTTAATATTGCTGGGTGGTTCAGCAGCAAATTAGGATTCATTTACGAGGTTTACCTTTCACAGGTGAACGCGCATGTTGCGCAAGAGAATAACGTTTTTGGCTATCTTTGAAACTATCACGTAGGATTACTTGACACACATCCCACCTGCTTTGTGGCTCCTGGGTGTTAGGTTAAAATCCGTTCCTACTTAGAGAACTGCAGTATTCTCCCAAAGGCCCCAAGAGATGTCTACACTCCCAGTGGGCATCCATCCATTCCTTCCTGCCATGCTTTCAGAAGGTGGAATGTTCTCTGAAGAGGGTGGTTGCTCCCTCACTCCCACCGCTGAGTCCCTTCCAACAAGATGTGGTTTGTATAGAAGCTTGGCCCATGCTCATTTAATCTCTGGCTAAGCCAGCACAGGGCGGTGCAAGGCCTTCCATTCCCTCCATCTCCATAGTCTGGGGTATCCGGTCCACTATAAGGAAGGCCCTCATGTGATATCCTCATTTGATTTCTGAGTGGGTGGTGACTCTGCACACTGCAGAATGTGGTGCGGGATGTTCTGTGTGCTCTGCAGTTGCCAGAAGTTGGAAGGTGTTCCTAGACATCGCATATGCCTCTGCTGCCACATACATGTAACCTGAGGAATAAATACTATGTATGGGTGCAGTCAAAAGTCCGAGCAAGATGCTTTGAGAAGAGCAAGAGGAAACGCAGCTCACGAGTGTCCCAGGAGAAGCTGGTGGGCTGTGCAGGACCTTGTGCCACCGGGGAGAAGCCCAATGGGAGCACGTAAATGTCTACGGGAGGCAACATATACTCTTCTGCTGGCAAGAAGAATCCAGCTGGGATTTGGAAGATGCCTGCTAGAGGTGTGAGGTATGCCGTGGGGATCCAACACCAAGCCTGCACGTCAACTGTAGGTCATTTGTGGGTCGAGAAGAAGCCTGTGGCGCTAAGTAAAGATCTGCTAGGGCCAAGGAACATTCTGAGGAAACAGCAGGCCTCTGAGCAGCGCGAAGAAAGCTGTTGGGCTGCCAAGAAGCCTGGTGGGGTGTGAGTTACTAAAGAGCCTCGGGGTTGGGGGAAGGTGGCAAGTAGCAGCCTACTAGGGGAAGAAGAAACCTGTTGGGGTAATATGATGTCTGGAGATAAGATGACAAAGTTCCTGTTTGTGAGAGTGGAAGGGGCGGCACTTCAAGGTTAATGTACATTTTCAATATTTAAAGCTCTTCCTTTGTAGGGCAATGTGTGTTTAGGAGGGTGTGTGGGCTTTTGTCTCGTGGCTTGCCACTGCATGTGGCCACATGAAGGAGTTTTTGTAGTTGTGTATTCTGAACAGTGTACGTGCAAAGCTATAAAGGCACTATAGGTTTGCCTGCTAGACTACAAACACTTTATTCCAAGTTCACACCAGATGGGCATGTTGGGTACTGTGTTGTGTGTGTGCCATTTTGGGTGATTTAGCAATGTACTTTGGGTGGAGTATTACTTGCCAGGTTTTATTGCTATGAACGCTGTTAGTGATATTGCTGCTGTTATGGGTTTATTATTAGAGTGTGCATATATTAACTGTGTCTTTGCCGGGTGCAGGATATTTTCGATTTGTAGGTGTTGACAGTGTTTCATTTGTAGGCGTGTTTCTCTGTCTGGTGGTGTTTATGCACTGTGTGACTGCTCCAGTTGCGTTCAGCAAGCCATGCTCCAGTGATTCTCTACAGAGTTTGTAGGTCAAGCATAGCAGAGCGCAAACACCACTTTTCTGATGTGTTGGTATCTATGTGGGCTTTTAACCACGCCCACAACACACCTATCACTTTCACTTGTTCATGGGCTTGCCTTTCAAAAATCCTTTGTTATCATTGGTAAATGCTTTACGTTTGTCCCTCTTTGGGACAGTTTTGTTACTGCCTTGGACATCGCCCCTGTTTCATGGATAATTGCACGAATGCCGATATGTCTGACTGCGAGCGAACATCTTTTTGCTTTTGTGTCTCTCCTTCACGCTCACACTCATGGTGGCCGTGGCGCTTTGAATCCGCTCACTTATGTCAACTGTTTTACTTTTCATTTTCAATTTATGTGGCAAGAAAAGTCCAGTTAGGAATTTACAACGCTAATAGCTCTAACTCCAGCAAACGCAAGACCCATTACATTGCAAATGCTTGTTTTGTCCGGTGTCGTCTATATGGACTGCTTGTCTATTCCATTTGTGTTGCACTGAAAAATTATTCCTTAAGCAGTCTGTTTTCTATGTCTGATGTTGTCTCTGGATTTCTTCTCTGCCCCACGACATGATCCAATGTTCCTCTACGTATGTGTTTTCCTTTCCTGCTGCTGTCTGTGAGTTGCCTCCTCCTCCAAGTATGTGCAAGTAGTCACCGTGTCTGATGCAGACGTGTGTTCCTTGCCTGCAGGTCGTGACCTTGTTCAGATGCAAAGGGGTGCACTGCTCTGGTTATGTGTATTTGTGCAGTGGTATGATGTCAGAAATATTGTACTGTGAAATAAAAGAAATGTGGGGTTATAAGTGATTATGAATGTGCATGCTCGAGGCGTGCAGTGGTGGTAGTGAGGGTGACATAAGAGAGTTTGGCCAGCTCCAGTGGGACTTGATAGTGCTTACTTACCGGAACCTGTACCTAAAATCATAAACACTCCTTGAATACTACTTAGTTATAACTCCAATGCTCATGACTGTGGAGGGGCAACGTTTAAATGCAATTACTGTTTCTTACATTAAAGAAGGGCCCTGACAGTCAGCATGGGAGTTTAGACCACTGTCTCATTGATTTAGTCCATAGGCGCCAACATTTTAGAAGAGAAAAGTGGGAGATTTCGAGAAACAAATCTGGAAAATGTATTTCGCCAATTGACTTCTACTGGGGCCGGAATCAAATTACTGTTATGCATGGGATTTGCAAGTCTGCTGCTGCAGGATCAGATATTAGATGTGCAAATATATGTTTGTTTTCCTTAACTGTTGTAATGCTATCTGTATTTAACTACCGACTCCATCTTGACCACTGACTACATTTTGTGCTTAGCTTAGCTTAATACGCCGTCACATTGGTTACGCAGGTATTTTTCCATGCACTGCCTGTTAACATATTTTCGCTTTTCTCACCAGGGAAGGGAACGTAATATGGGGGAAAAAACCTGATAAGAAGGTACCAGGCTGAGAATGTTTATGGTAGAGAAGGGTACAGCTTGGCCTTGGAAATATACAGTGAGATCTGGCCAGTCTCTAGTGTGTTTTTTCAACACTGACCTGGTACGGCCAGTGCTTGAATTTCACAACTTACTCGATGGGAGGGGAGCTTTCTAAACCTGCCTCTTAAGTTTGTTTAAAGTATATAAGGTGGGGACGCTTGACACAGAGAGAAGGAACTCATCTCTGAGGGTGGACGCATTGCTCAGAGTAAAATCCTATTGGGGTTGTTCTCTTTTGTCTCAGTTGTCACGGGTTCCAGAGCTTGACGTTGGCAGACAAAGGATGATGTTGGATTCAAGCCCCATGATGATGCATTTTTAATTCTTAATATCTAGCTTTACTGTGTGCATTCATAAATATACGTAGTCACTATATATATATATATTAATTGTTGATGCTGATAGTTGCTGTTTTGCATTTTTTTTTTATTATTATTATTCCACTGCTGTGATTATTTTAAGAGTTGCACATGTGTTGCTGCATTCACATTAAGTGCTCACATTATTATTTTCATGTAACCCGGGAAGTGCCTTAATAAACTCATTACTCAGACTAAGAGTGCTGCATTCTTTGCATTCCTTTCGCTTTGTTCCCTCTCAGCCTGAAGCAAAGCACACCTGCCGGGAGCACAGAGAAAGAGCTAGGGCAGGCAGAGAGGGCATGATGCAAGTGCTGTGCCCTGGCCTGCAGGAGCAGGTTACTGGCAGTGAAGGCTCCGAGTTACACAAGACAGGCCCTGTCAGCTGCAGAGGAATCAGGTTTTTACATGCAGGAATCAGGAGGCAGGAGACTAGCCTTGAAATCAGCAGTCTTCCTTCTGAATCAGGAAGGTTGGCATTTATTTTAAACCCAGGTCTAGACATGCCAATGGCCAGGATGGGCCTCCTTGTTACATAACTGTAAATGTGGCTTAAATCTAGCTCCAAGGTTTTAATTGGCCAGCCGTGCCATGGAACCAGGTTACGTCACGATGCAATGCTAGGAAGGGGGTGGGAGTTCTCAGAGGCAAGTTCGACAACCATTTTGAAACCCCTCCATTCCTGCAAAGTGATTGGCTCTTAGTCGCTCTGAGGAAGGGAGCCCTGACTTGTTCTGTGGAGACCTGCAGAGCTGAGGGAGCTGCTGCTAGGTGTCTTCGGGCCAGGGTGGGTTTCAGTCAACCGGCTGCCACGTGGCTGGAGGAGGGCTGAGAAGAACGCAGCCTGCTGTGCTCTGCGTTGCCAACCTCTTCAGCCTGGAGGCTGCAGATGATTTAACACCTAGTGCCAGCTTGCAGCAACAATGCCTTTCAGGACCATACAGCCTCCTCCTGGCTGATGCCCACTTATACCAAAGATTTTTAAAATTTCTTGTTTGATCCTGGACAGACCTAGCTCCTTCAACCAGTGGGGAGTTTACAGAGAGCTCCATATCGAACACATGAGATGATATACATGATGGATCAGAAGGATGTGTTCTGCCTGGCTGAGACAAATGTAGAATCCAGGATGTTGCAGTCATCAGTCTAGGATTGCCGCCCAGTTTGCTGTTTGTGAAAGAGCTTTTATCCAAGGACACACAGCTGTGTTTGTGGTATTGCTCCTAAAATCCTGTTTGAGCAGAGGCCAACCTGAAGGCTATTAGTTTAATTCAGAGGAGGGAAGTGAAGTGAAATCCAACCGCAAAATATCCTCCACTTTACTGTTCCCCGAATGATTCTCTTAGGGACTTAGTTGGTCCTCCAGAAATCGAAGGATTTTTCATTGCCTCTCAACTATCTAAATCTGTGCAGAAGGTTTGTGGTAGGTCTGGTTAATCCCTGTAGCATTCATGGTCTGTAAACAACACAACCTCTCGTTTCTAGATATTAAAGTAATTTAACATCAGTTATTCCACACAGTACAGCCAGGGAGGCTGGGCACTGTTGCTGTCGTGGGACTGACACTGCTAGCCTGTGACTGTTCCCATGTCAGCTTCATAAAACATTTTTTTGATTATTTTTGTCATTTAATTTGTATCGATTACAAAACATTTCAGACAGTTTCCAGCCCCTTCTTGTGTTCACAAATGGCATGCTTAAATCCAATGCTTCTTCCTCATCTGGGAACTTTCTTGACAATTGGCGAACACTGCAAGGTGTAAAGCTTGCAGTGGTAATATCCTCATAGTATGGAACCACATAGACATGAATTATAAACTTGGCCTGGGCACAGTTTTCAGAGTTTCGCTATGCTGAGCTCCACGAAGTGCCGAAAAAACTCTGCCACGCTACACAGAGTTTCACGAGCGGCGGAGTTTGGTGTTCACACTGTTTGCACTGATTTTCAGCACCAGTAGCTTCTCCGGCCCTGTAAAGTCAGTGCGAATGGCATCACACTTGGGCGCCAGACAGCACTAATGTTTTTCTGCCACTCAGTAGATTTTCTGCTCCAGCAGCAGCTTCCTCAGCGCGAGCGGAAGCTTTCTCAATTCGAGTGGTAGCGCCAGCCGCAACACCTACATTCAGAAATCTCGCTTGCATTCGCCAACTTAGTGATTTCTAACACTCACGCTAACCAACTTAACATTGGTGGGCCGCCCGAGAAAAAAACTGCTTTGTGGAGTTTTTTGGGACTCCGCACAGAGTGGGGAAAACTCTGTGAACTCTGCCAGCGTAGCGGAATTCTTTGCCCACCCCTATTATATACGACGTGCTATTTGCCTCTTCTGATAGACATAATATTCTCCCAATCTAGGGTGTATAACCGAAATGCACAAGCTACTGTATAAACAAAATTATGGTCAAAGTAACATGATATTTCAAGGTAGATGTACACATCAAGGCCGGCTTTTGGGCGGTGTGAGCGGTGCGGCCGCACCGGGCACTTACCTCAGGGGGGTGCTGTATTTAGCAATAACTTCCGTTACTTGCGATTTAAAAGCACCTGCTGAAAAGCTCCATGTGCGTCCAGCATTCAGGAAACAATTAAAATGTAAAGATACCTCTTGTGATTATTGTTCCTTCTAGGGAGAGGAATGGGAGTTTTGCCTAGCGGCAGCTCTGACTCAACATAAGGTAGCATGGAGGGTTAATATGCCTGCTGCTAAAAAACTGAACTATAGAGCATATTTAAGAAAAGTGGCGCTGCACTATGTGCAGCGCCACTTTTCTTGCACCCCTTAGTGCACCCCTAACACCACAATGTGTGCATCATATTTAAAATACGGCGCACTGGCGGTAGTTAGGGGACTTGCGTCAGAATTGTTTACGCTAGTCCGGCGCTTTGCAGGATTAGTGTAAAGAATGTTGACACTAATCCTGGAAAGCACCCAGAGGCCCATTGTAACCAGTGGAAACCTCCTTTTAATGCCTGCTCTGAGCAGGCGTTAAAAGTGACGGAAAAAATTACGCTAAGAAATCTGTCAGATTTCTTTGCGTCATTTTTTTGTCCCCCCTAACGGGGGGATGCCCGCTTTCCATACATTATGCATGGCACAGGCATAATGTAGCACAAAGGGGCACAATGCATGCATTGCACCACTTTGTAAATATGGCGCAGCGTTTTTGGCCTTCTGGCGCCACATTAGCATAAAAAAAATGACACTAATGTGGCGTTAAAATGGCAGTAGGGGCTCTTAAACATACCCCTGGGGCACATTTGAAAAAAGTGGCGCTGCACACAGTGCTGCGCCACTTTTCTTGTGCCCCTTAGCGCCCCCTAATGCCACCATGTGTGTGCTGTTTTTAAAATACGACACACTATGGCGGTAGTTAGGTGACTAGCATCAGAATTGTTTGCGCTAGTCAGGCGCTGTGCAGGATTTTTGTAAAAATGTTTGCAGTGGCATGCATTGAGCCACTTTGTAAATATGGCACGGCGTTTTTGGCCTTCTAACGCCATATTAGCATTAAAAAAATTACGCTAATGTGGCGTTAGAATGGCGCTAGGGGCTCTTAAATATGCCCCTATATTTTATGTGGATAGCTGAGTGGATTAGTAAAGTCAGCTTTTACAAGTGCTTTAAAACACATGAATGTATGTAAAAAGGGGGCTATGGAGAGATGAGGGGCACATTTGCGGGGTGGTAGTGAGTGAAAACGAGGTGGAGGTCATGAGGTAGGTGGGGGCGCCAAAATAAACTGTTGCACAGGGCGCCACCACTCCTAAAGCCGGCCCTGTGTACACTAAGGGGAAATCCTACCAAATATACAGTATGGTGAAATACATGTGTGTTAAATATTTCTTGTTCATCCATGGCATACGTCCTAATTAGTTGCATGAGTTGTAACAAAACTAAAAATAATGTGAGGGATCATACCCTATCGCCATTGAAATGATGTTGAGATATATATCACCCTTCTACATAAAGGTTGTAATGAATGGATCCACTGCGGGCATATTCAAGTAGTGAGGAGCGGAGATTCATACTGAGATCTTATTTCAAGCCCCCAAAATGCTCACAGATTTGGTGTGTCTCCGTAATACATTTACCAAGAAAGGTAATGTCCACTATGAAGGCAGACCTAATGGAAAATATTCCCTTGTTGTCCACTGTATGTCTCTGTACTTGTCTGGTGGAGGACGGAACAGTTGGTTTGCACCTTGATTTAATATGTGCGACTTGGAAAAAATGGCATCATAGTGGAGCCATGGGAATTGTTTTTGTGAACACTACTGGCTATTGTTAAAATGCCCCCTCATCTCAACACCCCCAGTATTCTTAAAACTTACCAGGGCAACCAGATATAGTTGTGTCTCGTTCTTATCAAAGTAGTTGTGGAAAAAAGGTTTCTCGGGTCATAAAATGAAGCCAAGCAATAAGATCGTGGAGAGGTTGGCGGATTCCCGCGTACCTACAGATTGCCCCTCCCTTTTCCCCTTGGTCCTCCTCTGCCATGTCCTAAACAATGAACTTGGTTGGGTGCTTGGTAGTATGGGGATTGAAATGGTGGCATCTGGTAGCCCCAAAGCTGTGATGGCCAACAAACATTCAAGGACCAAATCTCAGACCCAGACTCAGAAAGCTGGTCTTTGAGTTTTACGTCAATTATTGGTATTAGTGGTAGATTCTTGCTCTTCACTTCTTGAACTTCAGCCTCCTGTTTCAGATGTCCATTCCTGTGTATCTCTTGGCCAACCTTCCTGGCCTCTGTTGGTCCTGTTGTTCTGAAAATGACTCCTTCTGCAATGTACATACTAGGGCGGATGGACGAACATCTCTCTGACCTTCAGTCTGCGTCTACTACACTAGGTAGTTCAATAACAGGGACTAACGCGTAGTCAACCCAGGGGTTACTTGTAGAATGCCGCCAAGTAATGGGAGTATTGTGTTTTGTGTGAGTGCATCTGCCTCCATACATCTGTCAAGCTCTGGCCATCTGCAAATAGCATCAGTCGTGTCTCCTCCTTTTCTCCGCAGAGCCTTTTGTGGGCTCGGTAACGCAGAATGTCCATTACTTCCCCTGCTACAGCGTGCAGTGACTCTGGTGGGTTTCTGTCCTTATCTTGAGCACCTTGTCCTCTAGTGTTTGTGGTGCGTGTATGTTGATAAATAAGAGTGCTTGTCAGCCCCAGTGCTTAATTTGAGCCAGTGGTTGCTGGTGGGGGCCACTAGAACTTATTTTTCTGCATCGGATATTTACAGAACACAATGTTATGTTATGTTATATGAATTTATATAGCGCATGGCTACCCGAAGGCCTCCCAGCGCTTATAGCGAAAACAATAGCAAGATTGATAGAAGAGGGAGTTATGTTTTAAATAGCCAAGTCTTTAAAGCCTTGCGAAAATTCAATTCATGGCTGATTCCTCATAGGCCTCGAGGTAAGGAATTCCACAGCTTTACCCCCTGGTATGCTAAGGATCTTCCACCCCATCTAGCTTTCCTAACTTTTGGGGTCACTGCCAGGTAGGCGGATGAGGATCTAAGAGGTCCGTTAGGTGAATAGAAGGAGGCTAGGGTCCTCAGCATTACTGGGCCTCTGTTATGTAGTGCTCTATGTATATGGCACAGTGTCTTAAATTGTATCCTCTTGGTCACGGGAAGCCAATGAATTGTAGAGATTCCTGCTCTTGTAGATTCGTGTTTAGGGATGTTCAGCAGCAGACGCGCAGAGGCATTCTAAACTATCTGCAATCTTTTAATTACATATCCTGGTGCACCAAGGAACAGTGCATTTCCATAGTCCAATCGTGAACTAATCAATGGCTGTATAATAATTATTTTCACTAAAAAAGGTAGGATTGTGAAGACCCTCCTTAGAAGCCTGAGGATGCCAAAAGAAGTAGCAGCTATTTTGTTGGCTTGATGAGCCATCGATAGTTGGGGGTCAAGCCATACGCCCAGACTTTTAATAAGTCCTTTGGGGGGAGGTAAGGATCCCAGGCCCTCCATAATTGATAGATTGGGGATGGGCTTTGTATGTTGTCCGAGTATCATCACCTCCGTCTTATCATCGTTAAGTTTTAGCTTACTTCTAGACATCCATGCTGCCACAGCTTGGAGGCAGGGGACAAGTGATGTGCCTTTACTACGGGAGTCATTAGATAGAGATACAACTAGCTGTGTGTCATCTGCATACGACACTAAGGCTAGTCCAAAAGGTTCAACTATTTCTGCCAGGGGTCGCATGTAAATATTAAAGGGAGTGGGACTAAGGGGGGACCCCTGTGGGACTCCATAGCTATTGTTAATGCACTCTGAAAAATAAGATCTGTCTAGAACTTGGAATGTTCTATTCTTGATAAAGGAGATGATCCAGTCTAAGGACAACCCAGATATTCCAATATTTTGTAGTCTATCAATTAAAATGTCAAGATCCACTGTATCAAAGGCGGCGCTCAGATCCAGGAGGATGATAGCTGTCTCCAACCCCTGGTCTCGGCGCCTTCTGGCCTCTTCCATAACCGCAATCAATGCAGTCTCAGTACCATGTAATGGTCTGAAGCCCATTTGAGTAGTGTGTAGGATATTATTGTCCTCTGTGAACCTAGACAGTTGGATGTTGACGTGTTTTTAACAATCTTGGACAGAACAGGCACTAGTGAGATGGGCCTGTAGTTGCTAAGCAGTACCGGATCAAGATTAGGTTTCTTTAAGATTGGTTTTACAATTGCATGTTTCCACTGCTCTGCCACTACTCCAGAGGACAGTGAAAGATTAATAAGATCTGTGATGATCGGAACTATCATTGGCGCACCCAGTGCCAGTGCTTGAGGAGGGGCTGGATCTAGCGGAGATCCTGATTTAATGGTCGAAAGATATCTACTGACATCTTCTTCCGCTATCGAAGGGAAGTCTGATAAAATCGCAGGGGCAATAAACTTCTGTTCTAGTGTCTCCTGAGCATAGTCAGTAGCAGGGGGAAGGTCGAGTAGATATCTAGTACTTTTTGTTGGAAATATGAAGCAAGGTTATTAACAGTTCCTGCGATGCATCCAAAGGCATCGATTCCTCTCGAGACTGGGTAATCTCGTAAAGAACACAAAAAATCTCTTTAGGAGAATTCGCCGCCCGCTCAATTCTTGAGGAGTAATATTTTGTTTGGGCTATTTTTATCTCGGTATGATAGGACCGAATTGCTTTCCTGTATTCTTGTTTTATTGCATCATCATATGACTTTCACCATATCCTTTCCCACTTTCTACATTCTCTTTTAAAA
Source organism: Pleurodeles waltl (assembly GCF_031143425.1). Lineage (NCBI taxonomy): Eukaryota > Metazoa > Chordata > Amphibia > Caudata > Salamandridae > Pleurodeles > Pleurodeles waltl. Next base: position 1,801,895,408 of record NC_090444.1, on the reverse strand, counting down.
TGTAAGAGATGAGAGGTAAACCTATGCCTATGTCGTCCCCTCCCTTTGGAAGAGAGCGGTAGGAGAACATCTAAGTTGCCTATAATCCATTTGTTAAAGGACTCTGACATATCTGTAACATTGCTCTGACTGAGTGGTTTAAACTTTCCTAAAATGTTAATCCAGTCATCAGCTTTTAGATTATGCCAGCGTCTTCTAGGTGGGATGGCGTTATGGGTCAATTTCCTGTGCCTAGGTATGTCTATTTCAAGTGTTATCAGAAAATGATCTGACCATGCTAAATGGCATGATGACATAGATTTTAGTTC